>NW_027472593.1:0-2400000 GCF_030347505.1 Rhynchophorus ferrugineus | reverse complement strand
ATTCACATTCTAAGTAATATTCGGCATGCTAATTACGTTGCCGATTGCCAAATTGCATTATCTCTTATAGTTTCCGAGATATGGACTATCGACACCTTGCAATATTGGCTCTGCTTCTAACTTGAGCCAGAATTGTAAAACGGTCTTATGAATTAGCGATTTCGCTCCAATTCACATTCCAAGTAATATTCGGCATGCTAATTACGTTGCCGATTGCCAAATTGCATTATCTCTTATAGTTTCCGAGATATGGACTATCGACATCTTGCAATATTGGCTCTGCTTCTAACTTGTGCCAGAAATGTAAAATGGTCTTATGAATTAGCGATTTCGCTCCAATTCACATTCCAAGTAATATTCGGCATGCTAATTACGTTGCCGATTGCCAAATTGCATTATCTCTTATAGTTTCCGTGATACGGACTATCGACATCTTGCAATATTTGGCCAGAAATGTAAAATGGTCTTATGAATTAGCGATTTCGCTCCAATTCACATTCCAAGTAATATTCGGCATGCTAATTAAGTTGCCGATTGCCAAATTGCATTATCTCTTATAGTTTCCGAGATATGGACTATCGAAATCTTGCAATATTGACTCTGCTTCTAACTTGAGCCAGAATTGTAAAATAGTCTTATGAATTAGCGATTTCGCTCCAATTCACATTCCAAGTAATATTCGGCATGCTAATTACGTTGCCGATCGCCAAATTGCATTATCTCTTATAGTTTCTGAGATATGGACTATCGACACCTTGCAATATTGGCTCTGCTTCTAACTTGAGCCAGAATTGTAAAATGGTCTTACGAATTAGCGATTTCGCTCCAATTCACATTCCAAGTAATATTCGGCATGCTAATTACGTTGCCGATTGCCAAATTGCATTATCTCTTATAGTTTCCGAGATATGGACTATCGACATCTTGCAATATTGGCTCTGCTTCTAACTTGGGCCAGAAATGTAAGATGGACTTATGAATTAGCGATTTCGCTCCAATTCACATTCCAAGTAATATTCGGCATGATAATTACGTTGCCGATTGCCAAATTGCATTATCTCTTATAGTTTCCGAGATATGGACTATCGATACCTTGCAATATTGGCTCTGCTTCTAACTTGAGCCAGAATTGTAAAATGGTCTTATGAATTAGCGATTTCGCTCCAATTCACATTCCAAGTAATATTCGGCATGCTAATTACGTTGCCGATTGCCAAATTGCATTATCTCTTATAGTTTCCGAGCTATGGACTATCGACATCTTGCAATATTGGCTCTGCTTCTAACTTGAGCCAGAATTGTAAAATGGTCTTATGAATTAGCGATTTCGCTCCAATTCACATTCCAAGTAATATTCGGCATGCTAATTACGTTGCCGATTGCCAAATTGCATTATCTCTTAGAGTTTCCGAGCTATGGACTATCGACATCTTGCAATATTGGCTCTGCTTCTAACTTGAGCCAGAATTGTAAAATGGTCTTGTGAATTAGCGATTTCGCTCCAATTCACATTCCAAGTAATATTCGGCATGCTAATTACGTTGCCGATTGCCAAATTGCATTATCTCTTATAGTTTCCGAGCTATGGACTATCGACATCTTGCAATATTGGCTCTGCTTCTAACTTGAGCCAGAATTGTAAAATGGTCTTATGAATTAGCGATTTCGCTCCAATTCACATTCCAAGTAATATTCGGCATGCTAATTACGTTGCCGATTGCCAAATTGCATTATCTCTTATAGTTTCCGAGATATGCACTATCGACATCTTGCAATATTGGCTCTGCTTCTAACTTGTGCCAGAAATGTAAAATGGTCTTATGAATTAGCGATTTCGCTCCAATTCACATTCCAAGTAATATTCGGCATGCTAATTACATTGCCGATTGCCAAATTGCATTATCTCTTATTGTTTCCGAGCTATGGACTATCGACATCTTGCAATATTGGCTCTGCTTCTAACTTGAGCCAGAATTGTAAAATGGTCTTATGAATTAGCGATTTCGCTCCAATTCACATTCCAAGTAATATTCGGCATGCTAATTACGTTGCCGAATGCCAAATTGCATTATCTCTTATAGTTTCCGAGCTATGGACTATCGACATCTTGCAATATTGGCTCTGCTTCTAACTTGAGCCAGAATTGTAAAATGGTCTTATGAATTAGCGATTTCGCTCCAATTCACATTCCAAGTAATATTCGGCATGCTAATTACGTTGCCGATTGCCAAATTGCATTATCTCTTATAGTTTCCGAGATATGGACTATCGACATCTTGCAATATTGGCTCTGCTTCTAACTTGGGCCAGAAATGTAAAATGGTCTTATGAATTAGCGATTTCGCTCCAATTCACATTCCAAGTAATATTCGGCATGCTAATTACGTTGCCGATTGCCAAATTGCATTATCTCTTATAGTTTCCGAGATATGGACTATCGACACCTTGCAATATTGGCTCTGCTTCTAACTTGAGCCAGAATTGTAAAATGGTCTTACGAATTAGCGATTTCGCTCCAATTCACATTCCAAGTAATATTCGGCATGCTAATTACGTTGCCGATTACCAAATTGCATTATCTCTTATAGTTTCCGAGATATGGACTATCGACATCTTGCAATATTGGCTCTGCTTCTAACTTGGGATAGAAATGTAAAATGGTCTTATGAATTAGCGATTTCGCTCCAATTCACACTCTAAGTAATATTCGGCATGCTAATTACGTTGCCGATTGCCAAATTGCATTATCTCTGATAGTTTCCGAGATATGAACTATCGACATCTTGCAATATAGGCTCTGCTTCTAACTTGATCCAGAAATGTAAAATGGTCTTATGAATTAGCGATTTCGCTCCAATTCACATTCCAAGTAATATTCGGCATGCTAATTACGTTGCCGATTGCCAAATTGCATTATCTCTTATAGTTTCCGAGATATGGACTATCGACATCTTGCAATATTGGCTCTGCTTCTAACTTGAGCCAGAATTGTAAAATGGTCTTATGAATTAGCGATTTCGCTCCAATTCACATTCCAAGTAATATTCGGCATGCTAATTACGTTGCCGATTGCCAAATTGCATTATCTCTTATAGTTTCCGAGATATGGACTATCGACACCTTGCAATATTGGCTCTGCTTCTAACTTGAGCCAGAATTGTAAAATGGTCTTACGAATTAGCGATTTCGCTCCAATTCACAATCCAAGTAATATTCGGCATGCTAATTACGTTGCCGATTGCCAAATTGCATTATCTCTTATAGTTTCCGAGATATGGACTATCGACACCTTGCAATATTGGCTCTGCTTCTAACTTGAGCCAGAATTGTAAAATGGTCTTATGAATTAGCGATTTCGCTCCAATTCACATTCCAAGTAATTTTCGGCATGCTAATTACGTTGCCGATTGCCAAATTGCATTATCTCTTATAGTTTCCGAGATATGGACTATCGACATCTTGCAATATTGGCTCTGCTTCTAACTTGGGCCAGAAATGTAAAATGGTCTTATGAATTAGCAATTTCGCTCCAATTCACATTCTAAGTAATATTCGGCATGCTAATTACGTTGCCGATTGCCAAATTGCATTATCTCTTATAGTTTCCGAGATATGGACTATCGACACCTTGCAATATTGGCTCTGCTTCTAACTTGAGCCAGAATTGTAAAACGGTCTTATGAATTAGCGATTTCGCTCCAATTCACATTCCAAGTAATATTCGGCATGCTAATTACGTTGCCGATTGCCAAATTGCATTATCTCTTATAGTTTCCGAGATATGGACTATCGACACCTTGCAATATTGGCTCTGCTTCTAACTTGAGCCAGAATTGTAAAATGGTCTTACGAATTAGCGATTTCGCTCCAATTCACATTCCAAGTAATATTCGGCATGCTAATTACGTTGCCGATTGCCAAATTGCATTATCTCTTATAGTTTCCGAGATATGGACTATCGACATCTTGCAATATTGGCTCTGCTTCTAACTTGGGCCAGAAATGTAAAATGGTCTTATGAATTAGCAATTTCGCTCCAATTCACATTCTAAGTAATATTCGGCATGCTAATTACGTTGCCGATTGCCAAATTGCATTATCTCTTATAGTTTCCGAGATATGGACTATCGACACCTTGCAATATTGGCTCTGCTTCTAACTTGAGCCAGAATTGTAAAACGGTCTTATGAATTAGCGATTTCGCTCCAATTCACATTCCAAGTAATATTCGGCATGCTAATTACGTTGCCGATTGCCAAATTGCATTATCTCTTATAGTTTCCGAGATATGGACTATCGACATCTTGCAATATTGGCTCTGCTTCTAACTTGTGCCAGAAATGTAAAATGGTCTTATGAATTAGCGATTTCGCTCCAATTCACATTCCAAGTAATATTCGGCATGCTAATTACGTTGCCGATTGCCAAATTGCATTATCTCTTATAGTTTCCGTGATACGGACTATCGACATCTTGCAATATTTGGCCAGAAATGTAAAATGGTCTTATGAATTAGCGATTTCGCTCCAATTCACATTCCAAGTAATATTCGGCATGCTAATTACGTTGCCGATTGCCAAATTGCATTATCTCTTATAGTTTCCGAGATATGGACTATCGAAATCTTGCAATATTGACTCTGCTTCTAACTTGAGCCAGAATTGTAAAATAGTCTTATGAATTAGCGATTTCGCTCCAATTCACATTCCAAGTAATATTCGGCATGCTAATTACGTTGCCGATCGCCAAATTGCATTATCTCTTATAGTTTCTGAGATATGGACTATCGACACCTTGCAATATTGGCTCTGCTTCTAACTTGAGCCAGAATTGTAAAATGGTCTTACGAATTAGCGATTTCGCTCCAATTCACATTCCAAGTAATATTCGGCATGCTAATTACGTTGCCGATTGCCAAATTGCATTATCTCTTATAGTTTCCGAGATATGGACTATCGACATCTTGCAATATTGGCTCTGCTTCTAACTTGGGCCAGAAATGTAAAATGGTCTTATGAATTAGCGATTTCGCTCCAATTCACATTCCAAGTAATATTCGGCATGATAATTACGTTGCCGATTGCCAAATTGCATTATCTCTTATAGTTTCCGAGATATGGACTATCGATACCTTGCAATATTGGCTCTGCTTCTAACTTGAGCCAGAATTGTAAAATGGTCTTATGAATTAGCGATTTCGCTCCAATTCACATTCCAAGTAATATTCGGCATGCTAATTACGTTGCCGATTGCCAAATTGCATTATCTCTTATAGTTTCCGAGCTATGGACTATCGACATCTTGCAATATTGGCTCTGCTTCTAACTTGAGCCAGAATTGTAAAATGGTCTTATGAATTAGCGATTTCGCTCCAATTCACATTCCAAGTAATATTCGGCATGCTAATTACGTTGCCGATTGCCAAATTGCATTATCTCTTAGAGTTTCCGAGCTATGGACTATCGACATCTTGCAATATTGGCTCTGCTTCTAACTTGAGCCAGAATTGTAAAATGGTCTTGTGAATTAGCGATTTCGCTCCAATTCACATTCCAAGTAATATTCGGCATGCTAATTACGTTGCCGATTGCCAAATTGCATTATCTCTTATAGTTTCCGAGCTCTGGACTATCGACATCTTGCAATATTGGCTCTGCTTCTAACTTGGGCCAGAAATGTAAAATGGTCTTATGAATTAGCGATTTCGCTCCAATTCACATTCCAAGTAATATTCGGCATGATAATTACGTTGCCGATTGCCAAATTGCATTATCTCTTATAGTTTCCGAGATATGGACTATCGACACCTTGCAATATTGGCTCTGCTTCTAACTTGAGCCAGAATTGTAAAATGGTCTTATGAATTAGCGATTTCGCTCCAATTCACATTCCAAGTAATATTCGGCATGCTAATTACGTTGCCGATTGCCAAATTGCATTATCTCTTATAGTTTCCGAGATATGGACTATCGACACCTTGCAATATTGGCTCTGCTTCTAACTTGAGCCAGAATTGTAAAATGGTCTTACGAATTAGCGATTTCGCTCCAATTCACATTCCAAGTAATATTCGGCATGCTAATTACGTTGCCGATTGCCAAATTGCATTATCTCTTATAGTTTCCGAGATATGGACTATCGACATCTTGCAATATTGGCTCTGCTTCTAACTTGGGATAGAAATGTAAAATGGTCTTATGAATTAGCGATTTCGCTCCAATTCACACTCTAAGTAATATTCGGCATGCTAATTACGTTGCCGATTGCCAAATTGCATTATCTCTTATAGTTTCCGAGATATGAACTATCGACATCTTGCAATATAGGCTCTGCTTCTAACTTGGGCCAGAAATTTAAAATGGTCTTATGAAATAGCGATTTCGCTCCAATTCACATTCCAAGTAATATTCGGCATGCTAATTACGTTGCCGATTGCCAAATTGCATTATCTCTTATAGTTTCCGAGCTATGGACTATCGACATCTTGCAATATTGGCTCTGCTTCTAACTTGGGCCAGAAATTTAAAATGGTCTTATGAAATAGCGATTTCGCTCCAATTCACATTCCAAGTAATATTCGGCATGCTAATTACGTTGCCGATTGCCAAATTGCATTATCTCTTATAGTTTCCGAGCTATGGACTATCGACATCTTGCAATATTGGCTCTGCTTCTAACTTGAGCCAGAATTGTAAAATGGTCTTATGAATTAGCGATTTCGCTCCAATTCACATTCCAAGTAATATTCGGCATGCTAATTACGTTGCCGATTGCCAAATTGCATTATCTCTTAGAGTTTCCGAGCTATGCACTATCGACATCTTGCAATATTGGCTCTGCTTCTAACTTGAGCCAGAATTGTAAAATGGTCTTATGAATTAGCGATTTCGCTCCAATTCACATTCCAAGTAATATTCGGCATGCTAATTACGTTGCCGATTGCCAAATTGCATTATCTCTTATAGTTTCCGAGATATGGACTATCGACATCTTGCAATATTGGCTCTGCTTCTAACTTGGGATAGAAATATACAATGGTCTTATGAATTAGCGATTTCGCTCCAATTCACACTCTAAGTAATATTCGGCATGCTAATTACGTTGCCGATTGCCAAATTGCATTATCTCTTATAGTTTCCGAGATATGAACTATCGACATCTTGCAATATAGGCTCTGCTTCTAACTTGTTCCAGAAATGTAAAATGGTCTTATGAATTAGCGATTTCGCTCCAATTCACATTCCAAGTAATATTCGGCATGCTAATTACGTTGCCGATTGCCAAATTGCATTATCTCTTATAGTTTCCGAGCTATGGATTATCGACTTCTTGCAATATTGGCTCTGCTTCTAACTTGAGCCAGAATTGTAAAATGGACTTATGAATTAGCGATTTCGCTCCAATTCACATTCCAAGTAATATTCGGCATGCTAATTACGTTGCCGATTGCCAAATTGCATTATCTCTTATAGTTTCCGAGCTATGGACTATCGACATCTTGCAATATTGGCTCTGCTTCTAACTTGAGCCAGAATTGTAAAATGGTCTTATGAATTAGCGATTTCGCTCCAATTCACATTCCAAGTAATATTCGGCATGCTAATTACGTTGCCGATTGCCAAATTGCATTATCTCTTATAGTTTCCGAGATATGGACTATCGACATCTTGCAATATTGGCTCTGCTTCTAACTTGGGCCAGAAATGTAAAATGGTCTTATGAATTAGCGATATCGCTCCAATTCACATTCCAAGTAATATTCGGCATGCTAAATACGTTGCCGATTGCCAAATTGCATTATCTCTTATAGTTTCCGAGATATGGACTATCGACATCTTGCAATATTGGCTCTGCTTCTAACTTGGGCCAGAAATGTAAAATGGTCTTATGAATTAGCGATTTCGCTCCAATTCACATTCCAAGTAATATTCGGCATGCTAATTACGTTGCCGATTGCCAAATTGCATTATCTCTTATAGTTTCCGAGATATGGACTATCGACATCTTGCAATATTGGCTCTGCTTCTAACTTGTGCCAGAAATGTAAAATGGTCTTATGAATTAGCGATTTCGCTCCAATTCACATTCCAAGTAATATTCGGCATGCTAATTACGTTGCCGATTGCCAAATTGCATTATCTCTTATAGTTTCCGAAATATGGACTATCGACACCTTGCAATATTGGCTCTGCTTCTAACTTGAGCCAGAATTGTAAAATGGTCTTATGAATTAGCGATTTCGCTCCAATTCACATTCCAAGTAATATTCGGCATGCTAATTACGTTGCCGATTGCCAAATTGCATTATCTCTTATAGTTTCCGAGATATGGACTATCGACACCTTGCAATATTGGCTCTGCTTCTAACTTGAGCCAGAATTGTAAAATGGTCTTATGAATTAGCGATTTCGCTCCAATTCACATTCCAAGTAATATTCGGTATGCTAATTACGTTGCCAATTGCCAAATTGCATTAACTCTTATAGTTTCCGAGATATGGACTATCGACATCTTGCAATATTGGCTCTGGTTCTAACTTAGGCCAGAAATGTAAAATGGTCTTATGAATCAGCGATTTCGCTCCAATTCACATTCCAAGTAATATTCGGCATGCTAATTACGTTGCCGATTGCCAAATTGCATTATCTCTTATAGTTTCCGAGATATGGACTATCGACATCTTGCAATATTGGCTCTGCTTCTAACTTGAGCCAGAATTGTAAAATGGTCTTATGAATTAGGGATTTCGCTCCAATTCACATTCCAAGTAATATTCGGCATGCTAATTACGTTGCCGATTGCCAAATTGCATTATCTCTTATAGTTTCCGAGCTATGGACTATCGACATCTTGCAATATTGGCTCTGCTTCTAACTTGGGCCAGAAATGTAAAATGGTCTTATGAATTAGCGATTTCGCTCCAATTCACATTCCAAGTAAAATTCGGCATGATAATTACGTTGCCGATTGCCAAATTGCATTATCTCTTATAGTTTCCGAGATATGGACTATCGACACCTTGCAATATTGGCTCTGCTTCTAACTTGAGCCAGAATTGTAAAATGGTCTTATGAATTAGCGATTTCGCTCCAATTCACATTCCAAGTAATATTCGGCATGCTAATTACGTTGCCGATTGCCAAATTGCATTATCTCTTATAGTTTCCGAGATATGGACTATCGACACCTTGCAATATTGGCTCTGCTTCTAACTTGAGCCAGAATTGTAAAATGGTCTTATGAATTAGCGATTTCGCTCCAATTCACATTCCAAGTAATATTCGGCATGCTAATTACGTTGCCGATTGCCAAATTGCATTATCTCTTATAGTTTCCGAGATATGGACTATCGACACCTTGCAATATTGGCTCTGCTTCTAACTTGAGCCAGAATTGTAAAATGGTCTTATGAATTAGCGATTTCGCTCCAATTCACATTCCAAGTAATATTCGATATGCTAATTACGTTGCCAATTGCCAAATTGCATTAACTCTTATAGTTTCCGAGATATGGACTATCGACATCTTGCAATATTGGCTCTGGTTCTAACTTAGGCCAGAAATGTAAAATGGTCTTATGAATCAGCGATTTCGCTCCAATTCACATTCCAAGTAATATTCGGCATGCTAATTACGTTGCCGATTGCCAAATTGCATTTTCTCTTATAGTTTCCGAGATATGGACTATCGACATCTTGCAATATTGGCTCTGCTTCTAACTTGTGCCAGAAATGTAAAATGGTCTTATGAATTAGCGATTTCGCTCCAATTCACATTCCAAGTAATATTCGGCATGCTAATTACGTTGCCGATTGCCAAATTGCATTATCTCTTATAGTTTCCGAGATATGGACTATCGACATCTTGCAATATTGGCTCTGCTTCTAACTTGAGCCAGAATTGTAAAATGGTCTTGTGAATTAGCGATTTCGCTCCAATTCACATTCCAAGTAATATTCGGCATGCTAATTACGTTGCCGATTGCCAAATTGCATTATCTCTTATAGTTTCCGAGCTATGGACTATCGACATCTTGCAATATTGGCTCTGCTTCTAACTTGGGCCAGAAATGTAAAATGGTCTTATGAATTAGCGATTTCGCTCCAATTCACATTCCAAGTAATATTCGGCATGATAATTACGTTGCCGATTGCCAAATTGCATTATCTCTTATAGTTTCCGAGATATGGACTATCGACACCTTGCAATATTGGCTCTGCTTCTAACTTGAGCCAGAATTGTAAAATGGTCTTATGAATTAGCGATTTCGCTCCAATTCACATTCCAAGTAATATTCGGCATGCTAATTACGTTGCCGATTGCCAAATTGCATTATCTCTTATAGTTTCCGAGATATGGACTATCGACACCTTGCAATATTGGCTCTGCTTCTAACTTGAGCCAGAATTGTAAAATGGTCTTACGAATTAGCGATTTCGCTCCAATTCACATTCCAAGTAATATTCGGCATGCTAATTACGTTGCCGATTGCCAAATTGCATTATCTCTTATAGTTTCCGAGATATGGACTATCGACATCTTGCAATATTGGCTCTGCTTCTAACTTGGGATAGAAATGTAAAATGGTCTTATGAATTAGCGATTTCGCTCCAATTCACACTCTAAGTAATATTCGGCATGCTAATTACGTTGCCGATTGCCAAATTGCATTATCTCTTATAGTTTCCGAGATATGAACTATCGACATCTTGCAATATAGGCTCTGCTTCTAACTTGGGCCAGAAATTTAAAATGGTCTTATGAAATAGCGATTTCGCTCCAATTCACATTCCAAGTAATATTCGGCATGCTAATTACGTTGCCGATTGCCAAATTGCATTATCTCTTATAGTTTCCGAGCTATGGACTATCGACATCTTGCAATATTGGCTCTGCTTCTAACTTGGGCCAGAAATTTAAAATGGTCTTATGAAATAGCGATTTCGCTCCAATTCACATTCCAAGTAATATTCGGCATGCTAATTACGTTGCCGATTGCCAAATTGCATTATCTCTTATAGTTTCCGAGCTATGGACTATCGACATCTTGCAATATTGGCTCTGCTTCTAACTTGAGCCAGAATTGTAAAATGGTCTTATGAATTAGCGATTTCGCTCCAATTCACATTCCAAGTAATATTCGGCATGCTAATTACGTTGCCGATTGCCAAATTGCATTATCTCTTAGAGTTTCCGAGCTATGCACTATCGACATCTTGCAATATTGGCTCTGCTTCTAACTTGAGCCAGAATTGTAAAATGGTCTTATGAATTAGCGATTTCGCTCCAATTCACATTCCAAGTAATATTCGGCATGCTAATTACGTTGCCGATTGCCAAATTGCATTATCTCTTATAGTTTCCGAGATATGGACTATCGACATCTTGCAATATTGGCTCTGCTTCTAACTTGGGATAGAAATATACAATGGTCTTATGAATTAGCGATTTCGCTCCAATTCACACTCTAAGTAATATTCGGCATGCTAATTACGTTGCCGATTGCCAAATTGCATTATCTCTTATAGTTTCCGAGATATGAACTATCGACATCTTGCAATATAGGCTCTGCTTCTAACTTGTTCCAGAAATGTAAAATGGTCTTATGAATTAGCGATTTCGCTCCAATTCACATTCCAAGTAATATTCGGCATGCTAATTACGTTGCCGATTGCCAAATTGCATTATCTCTTATAGTTTCCGAGCTATGGATTATCGACTTCTTGCATTATTGGCTCTGCTTCTAACTTGAGCCAGAATTGTAAAATGGACTTATGAATTAGCGATTTCGCTCCAATTCACATTCCAAGTAATATTCGGCATGCTAATTACGTTGCCGATTGCCAAATTGCATTATCTCTTATAGTTTCCGAGCTATGGACTATCGACATCTTGCAATATTGGCTCTGCTTCTAACTTGAGCCAGAATTGTAAAATGGTCTTATGAATTAGCGATTTCGCTCCAATTCACATTCCAAGTAATATTCGGCATGCTAATTACGTTGCCGATTGCCAAATTGCATTATCTCTTATAGTTTCCGAGATATGGACTATCGACATCTTGCAATATTGGCTCTGCTTCTAACTTGGGCCAGAAATGTAAAATGGTCTTATGAATTAGCGATATCGCTCCAATTCACATTCCAAGTAATATTCGGCATGCTAAATACGTTGCCGATTGCCAAATTGCATTATCTCTTATAGTTTCCGAGATATGGACTATCGACATCTTGCAATATTGGCTCTGCTTCTAACTTGGGCCAGAAATGTAAAATGGTCTTATGAATTAGCGATTTCGCTCCAATTCACATTCCAAGTAATATTCGGCATGCTAATTACGTTGCCGATTGCCAAATTGCATTATCTCTTATAGTTTCCGAGATATGGACTATCGACATCTTGCAATATTGGCTCTGCTTCTAACTTGTGCCAGAAATGTAAAATGGTCTTATGAATTAGCGATTTCGCTCCAATTCACATTCCAAGTAATATTCGGCATGCTAATTACGTTGCCGATTGCCAAATTGCATTATCTCTTATAGTTTCCGAAATATGGACTATCGACACCTTGCAATATTGGCTCTGCTTCTAACTTGAGCCAGAATTGTAAAATGGTCTTATGAATTAGCGATTTCGCTCCAATTCACATTCCAAGTAATATTCGGCATGCTAATTACGTTGCCGATTGCCAAATTGCATTATCTCTTATAGTTTCCGAGATATGGACTATCGACACCTTGCAATATTGGCTCTGCTTCTAACTTGAGCCAGAATTGTAAAATGGTCTTATGAATTAGCGATTTCGCTCCAATTCACATTCCAAGTAATATTCGGTATGCTAATTACGTTGCCAATTGCCAAATTGCATTAACTCTTATAGTTTCCGAGATATGGACTATCGACATCTTGCAATATTGGCTCTGGTTCTAACTTAGGCCAGAAATGTAAAATGGTCTTATGAATCAGCGATTTCGCTCCAATTCACATTCCAAGTAATATTCGGCATGCTAATTACGTTGCCGATTGCCAAATTGCATTATCTCTTATAGTTTCCGAGATATGGACTATCGACATCTTGCAATATTGGCTCTGCTTCTAACTTGAGCCAGAATTGTAAAATGGTCTTATGAATTAGGGATTTCGCTCCAATTCACATTCCAAGTAATATTCGGCATGCTAATTACGTTGCCGATTGCCAAATTGCATTATCTCTTATAGTTTCCGAGCTATGGACTATCGACATCTTGCAATATTGGCTCTGCTTCTAACTTGGGCCAGAAATGTAAAATGGTCTTATGAATTAGCGATTTCGCTCCAATTCACATTCCAAGTAAAATTCGGCATGATAATTACGTTGCCGATTGCCAAATTGCATTATCTCTTATAGTTTCCGAGATATGGACTATCGACACCTTGCAATATTGGCTCTGCTTCTAACTTGAGCCAGAATTGTAAAATGGTCTTATGAATTAGCGATTTCGCTCCAATTCACATTCCAAGTAATATTCGGCATGCTAATTACGTTGCCGATTGCCAAATTGCATTATCTCTTATAGTTTCCGAGATATGGACTATCGACACCTTGCAATATTGGCTCTGCTTCTAACTTGAGCCAGAATTGTAAAATGGTCTTATGAATTAGCGATTTCGCTCCAATTCACATTCCAAGTAATATTCGGCATGCTAATTACGTTGCCGATTGCCAAATTGCATTATCTCTTATAGTTTCCGAGATATGGACTATCGACACCTTGCAATATTGGCTCTGCTTCTAACTTGAGCCAGAATTGTAAAATGGTCTTATGAATTAGCGATTTCGCTCCAATTCACATTCCAAGTAATATTCGGTATGCTAATTACGTTGCCAATTGCCAAATTGCATTAACTCTTATAGTTTCCGAGATATGGACTATCGACATCTTGCAATATTGGCTCTGGTTCTAACTTAGGCCAGAAATGTAAAATGGTCTTATGAATCAGCGATTTCGCTCCAATTCACATTCCAAGTAATATTCGGCATGCTAATTACGTTGCCGATTGCCAAATTGCATTTTCTCTTATAGTTTCCGAGATATGGACTATCGACATCTTGCAATATTGGCTCTGCTTCTAACTTGAGCCAGAATTGTAAAATGGTCTTATGAATTAGGGATTTCGCTCCAATTCACATTCCAAGTAATATTCGGCATGCTAATTACGTTGCCGATTGCCAAATTGCATTATCTCTTATAGTTTCCGAGCTATGGACTATCGACATCTTGCAATATTGGCTCTGCTTCTAACTTGGGCCAGAAATGTAAAATGGTCTTATGAATTAGCGATTTCGCTCCAATTCACATTCCAAGTAAAATTCGGCATGATAATTACGTTGCCGATTGCCAAATTGCATTATCTCTTATAGTTTCCGAGATATGGACTATCGACACCTTGCAATATTGGCTCTGCTTCTAACTTGAGCCAGAATTGTAAAATGGTCTTATGAATTAGCGATTTCGCTCCAATTCACATTCCAAGTAATATTCGGCATGCTAATTACGTTGCCGATTGCCAAATTGCATTATCTCTTATAGTTTCCGAGATATGGACTATCGACACCTTGCAATATTGGCTCTGCTTCTAACTTGAGCCAGAATTGTAAAATGGTCTTACGAATTAGCGATTTCGCTCCAATTCACATTCCAAGTAATATTCGGCATGCTAATTACGTTGCCGATTGCCAAATTGCATTATCTCTTATAGTTTCCGAGATATGGACTATCGACATCTTGCAATATTGGCTCTGCTTCTAACTTGGGATAGAAATGTAAAATGGTCTTATGAATTAGCGATTTCGCTCCAATTCACACTCTAAGTAATATTCGGCATGCTAATTACGTTGCCGATTGCCAAATTGCATTATCTCTTATAGTTTCCGAGATATGAACTATCGACATCTTGCAATATAGGCTCTGCTTCTAACTTGGGCCAGAAATTTAAAATGGTCTTATGAAATAGCGATTTCGCTCCAATTCACATTCCAAGTAATATTCGGCATGCTAATTACGTTGCCGATTGCCAAATTGCATTATCTCTTATAGTTTCCGAGCTATGGACTATCGACATCTTGCAATATTGGCTCTGCTTCTAACTTGGGCCAGAAATTTAAAATGGTCTTATGAAATAGCGATTTCGCTCCAATTCACATTCCAAGTAATATTCGGCATGCTAATTACGTTGCCGATTGCCAAATTGCATTATCTCTTATAGTTTCCGAGCTATGGACTATCGACATCTTGCAATATTGGCTCTGCTTCTAACTTGAGCCAGAATTGTAAAATGGTCTTATGAATTAGCGATTTCGCTCCAATTCACATTCCAAGTAATATTCGGCATGCTAATTACGTTGCCGATTGCCAAATTGCATTATCTCTTAGAGTTTCCGAGCTATGGACTATCGACATCTTGCAATATTGGCTCTGCTTCTAACTTGAGCCAGAATTGTAAAATGGTCTTATGAATTAGCGATTTCGCTCCAATTCACATTCCAAGTAATATTCGGCATGCTAATTACGTTGCCGATTGCCAAATTGCATTATCTCTTATAGTTTCCGAGATATGGACTATCGACATCTTGCAATATTGGCTCTGCTTCTAACTTGGGATAGAAATATACAATGGTCTTATGAATTAGCGATTTCGCTCCAATTCACACTCTAAGTAATATTCGGCATGCTAATTACGTTGCCGATTGCCAAATTGCATTATCTCTTATAGTTTCCGAGATATGAACTATCGACATCTTGCAATATAGGCTCTGCTTCTAACTTGGGCCAGAAATGTAAAATGGTCTTATGAATTAGCGATTTCGCTCCAATTCACATTCCAAGTAATATTCGGCATGCTAATTACGTTGCCGATTGCCAAATTGCATTATCTCTTATAGTTTCCGAGCTATGGATTATCGACTTCTTGCAATATTGGCTCTGCTTCTAACTTGAGCCAGAATTGTAAAATGGACTTATGAATTAGCGATTTCGCTCCAATTCACATTCCAAGTAATATTCGGCATGCTAATTACGTTGCCGATTGCCAAATTGCATTATCTCTTATAGTTTCCGAGCTATGGACTATCGACATCTTGCAATATTGGCTCTGCTTCTAACTTGAGCCAGAATTGTAAAATGGTCTTATGAATTAGCGATTTCGCTCCAATTCACATTCCAAGTAATATTCGGCATGCTAATTACGTTGCCGATTGCCAAGTTGCATTATCTCTTATAGTTTCCGAGATATGGACTATCGACATCTTGCAATATTGGCTCTGCTTCTAACTTGGGATAGAAATGTAAAATGGTCTTATGAATTAGCGATTTCGCTCCAATTCACACTCTAAGTAATATTCGGCATGCTAATTACATTGCCGATTGCCAAATTGCATTATCTCTTATAGTTTCCGAGATATGAACTATCGAAATCTGCCAATATAGGCTCTGCTTCTAACTTGGGCCAGAAATGTAAAATTGTCTTATGAATTAGCGATTTCGCTCCAATTCACATTCCAAGTAATATTCGGCATGCTAATTACGTTGCCGATTGCCAAATTGCATTATCTCTTATAGTTTCCGAGATATGGACTATCGACATCTTGCAATATTGGCTCTGCTTCTAACTTGGGATAGAAATGTAAAATGGTCTTATGAATTAGCGATTTCGCTCCAATTCACACTCTAAGTAATATTCGGCATGCTAATTACGTTGCCGATTGCCAAATTGCATTATCTCTTATAGTTTCCGAGATATGAACTATCGACATCTTGCAATATAGGCTCTGCTTCTAACTTGGGCCAGAAATGTAAAATGGTCTTATGAATTAGCGATTTCGCTCCAATTCACATTCCAAGTAATATTCGGCATGCTAATTACGTTGCCGATTGCCAAATTGCATTATCTCTTATAGTTTCCGAGCTATGGACTATCGACATCTTGCAATATTGGCTCTGCTTCTAACTTGAGCCAGAATTGTAAAATGGTCTTATGAATTAGCGATTTCGCTCCAATTCACATTCCAAGTAATATTCGGCATGCTAATTACGTTGCCGATTGCCAAATTGCATTATCTCTTATAGTTTCCGAGATATGGACTATCGACATCTTGCAATATTGGCTCTGCTTCTAACTTGGGCCAGAAATGTTAAATGGTCTTATGAATTAGCGATATCGCTCCAATTCACATTCCAAGTAATATTCGGCATGCTAAATAAGTTGCCGATTGCCAAATTGCATTATCTCTTATAGTTTCCGAGATATGGACTATCGACATCTTGCAATATTGGCTCTGCTTCTAACTTGGGCCAGAAATGTAAAATGGTCTTATGAATTAGCGATTTCGCTCCAATTCACATTCCAAGTAATATTCGGCATGCTAATTACGTTGCCGATTGCCAAATTGCATTATCTCTTATAGTTTCCGAGATATGGACTATCGACATCTTGCAATATTGGCTCTGCTTCTAACTTGTGCCAGAAATGTAAAATGGTCTTATGAATTAGCGATTTCGCTCCAATTCACATTCCAAGTAATATTCGGCATGCTAATTACGTTGCCGATTGCCAAATTGCATTATCTCTTATAGTTTCCGAAATATGGACTATCGACACCTTGCAATATTGGCTCTGCTTCTAACTTGAGCCAGAATTGTAAAATGGTCTTATGAATTAGCGATTTCGCTCCAATTCACATTCCAAGTAATATTCGGCATGCTAATTACGTTGCCGATTGCCAAATTGCATTATCTCTTATAGTTTCCGAGATATGGACTATCGACATCTTGCAATATTGGCTCTGCTTCTAAATTGAGCCAGCATTGTAAAATGGTCTTATGAATTAGCGATTTCGCTCCAATTCACATTCCAAGTAATATTCGGCATGCTAATTACGTTGCCGATTGCCAAATTGCATTATCTCTTATAGTTTCCGAGATATGGACTATCGACACCTTGCAATATTGGCTCTGCTTCTAACTTGAGCCAGAATTGTAAAATGGCATTATGAATTAGCGATTTCGCTCCAATTCACATTCCAAGTCATATTCGGCATGCTAATTACGTTGCCAATTGCCAAATTGCATTAACTCTTATAGTTTCCGAGATATGGACTATCGACATCTTGCAATATTGGCTCTGGTTCTAACTTAGGCCAGAAATGTAAAATGGTCTTATGAATCAGCGATTTCGCTCCAATTCACATTCCAAGTAATATTCGGCATGCTAATTACGTTGCCGATTGCCAAATTGCATTATCTCTTATAGTTTCCGAGATATGGACTATCGACATCTTGCAATATTGGCTCTGCTTCTAACTTGAGCCAGAATTGTAAAATGGTCTTATGAATTAGCGATTTCGCTCCAATTCACATTCCAAGTAATATCCGGCATGCTAATTACGTTGCCGATTGCCAAATTGCGTTATCTCTTATAGTTTCCGAGCTATGGACTATCGACATCTTGCAATATTGGCTCTGCTTCTAACTTGAGCCAGAATTGTAAAATGGTCTTATGAATTAGCGATTTCGCTCCAATTCACATTCCAAGTAATATTCGGCATGCTAATTACGTTGCCGATTGCCAAATTGCATTATCTCTTATAGTTTCCGAGCTATGGACTATCGACATCTTGCAATATTGGCTCTGCTTCTAACTTGGGCCAGAAATGTAAAATGGTCTTATGAATTAGCGATTTCGCTCCAATTCACATTCCAAGTAATATTCGGCATGATAATTACGTTGCCGATTGCCAAATTGCATTATCTCTTATAGTTTCCGAGATATGGACTATCGACACCTTGCAATATTGGCTCTGCTTCTAACTTGAGCCAGAATTGTAAAATGGTCTTATGAATTAGCGATTTCGCTCCAATTCACATTCCAAGTAATATTCGGCATGCTAATTACGTTGCCGATTGCCAAATTGCATTATCTCTTATAGTTTCCGAGATATGGACTATCGACATCTTGCAATATTGGCTCTGCTTCTAACTTGTGCCAGATATGTAAAATGGTCTTATGAATTAGCGATTTCGCTCCAATTCACATTCCAAGTAATATTCGGCATGCTAATTACGTTGCCGATTGCCAAATTGCATTATCTCTTATTGTTTCCGAGCTATGGACTATCGACATCTTGCAATATTGGCTCTGCTTCTAACTTGAGCCAGAATTGTAAAATGGTCTTATGAATTAGCGATTTCGCTCCAATTCACATTCCAAGTAATATTCGGCATGCTAATTACGTTACCGAATGCCAAATTGCATTATCTCTTATAGTTTCCGAGCTATGGACTATCGACATCTTGCAATATTGGCTCTGCTTCTAACTTGAGCCAGAATTGTAAAATGGTCTTATGAATTAGCGATTTCGCTCCAATTCACATTCCAAGTAATATTCGGCATGCTAATTACGTTGCCGATTGCCAAATTGCATTATCTCTTATAGTTTTCGAGATATGGACTATCGACACCTTGCAATATTGGCTCTGCTTCTAACTTGAGCCAGAATTGTAAAATGGTCTTACGAATTAGCGATTTCGCTCCAATTCACATTCCAAGTAATATTCGGCATGCTAATTACGTTGCCGATTGCCAAATTGCATTATCTCTTATAGTTTCCGAGCTATGGACTATCGACATCTTGCAATATAGGCTCTGCTTCTAACTTGAGCCAGAATTGTAAAATGGTCTTACGAATTAGCGATTTCGCACCAATTCACATTCCAAGTAATATTCGGCATGCTAATTACGTTGCCGATTGCCAAATTGCATTATCTCTTATAGTTTCCGAGCTATGGACTATCGACATCTTGCAATATAGGCTCTGCTTCTAACTTGAGCCAGAATTGTAAAATGGTCTTATGAATTAGCGATTTCGCTCCAATTCACCTTCCAAGTAATATTCGGCATGCTAATTACGTTGCCGATTGCCAAATTGCATTATCTCTTATAGTTTCCGAGATATGGACTATCGACATCTTGCAATATTGGCTCTGCTTCTAACTTGGGATAGAAATGTAAAATGGTCTTATGAATTAGCGATTTCGCTCCAATTCACACTCTAAGTAATATTCGGCATGCTAATTACGTTGCCGATTGCCAAATTGCATTATCTCTTATAGTTTCCGAGATATGAACTATCGACATCTTGCAATATAGGCTCTGCTTCTAACTTGGGCCAGAAATGTAAAATGGTCTTATGAATTAGCGATTTCGCTCCAATTCACATTCCAAGTAATATTCGGCATGCTAATTACGTTGCCGATTGCCAAATTGCATTATCTCTTATAGTTTCCGAGCTATGGACTATCGACATCTTGCAATATTGGCTCTGCTTCTAACTTGAGCCAGAATTGTAAAATGGTCTTATGAATTAGCGATTTCGCTCCAATTCACATTCCAAGTAATATTCGGCATGCTAATTACGTTGCCGATTGCCAAATTGCATTATCTCTTATAGTTTCCGAGATATGGACTATCGACATCTTGCAATATTGGCTCTGCTTCTAACTTGGGCCAGAAATGTTAAATGGTCTTATGAATTAGCGATATCGCTCCAATTCACATTCCAAGTAATATTCGGCATGCTAAATACGTTGCCGATTGCCAAATTGCATTATCTCTTATAGTTTCCGAGATATGGACTATCGACATCTAGCAATATTGGCTCTGCTTCTAACTTGGGCCAGAAATGTAAAATGGTCTTATGAATTAGCGATTTCGCTCCAATTCACATTCCAAGTAATATTCGGCATGCTAATTACGTTGCCGATTGCCAAATTGCATTATCTCTTATAGTTTCCGAGATATGGACTATCGACATCTTGCAATATTGGCTCTGCTTCTAACTTGTGCCAGAAATGTAAAATGGTCTTATGAATTAGCGATTTCGCTCCAATTCACATTCCAAGTAATATTCGGCATGCTAATTACGTTGCCGATTGCCAAATTGCATTATCTCTTATAGTTTCCGAAATATGGACTATCGACACCTTGCAATATTGGCTCTGCTTCTAACTTGAGCCAGAATTGTAAAATGGTCTTATGAATTAGCGATTTCGCTCCAATTCACATTCCAAGTAATATTCGGCATGCTAATTACGTTGCCGATTGCCAAATTGCATTATCACTTATAGTTTCCGAGATATGGACTATCGACATCTTGCAATATTGGCTCTGCTTCTAACTTGAGCCAGCATTGTAAAATGGTCTTATGAATTAGCGATTTCGCTCCAATTCACATTCCAAGTAATATTCGGCATGCTAATTACGTTGCCGATTGCCAAATTGCATTATCTCTTATAGTTTCCGAGATATGGACTATCGACACCTTGCAATATTGGCTCTGCTTCTAACTTGAGCCAGAATTGTAAAATGGTCTTATGAATTAGCGATTTCGCTCCAATTCACATTCCAAGTAATATTCGGCATGCTAATTACGTTGCCAATTGCCAAATTGCATTAACTCTTATAGTTTCCGAGATATGGACTATCGACATCTTGCAATATTGGCTCTGGTTCTAACTTAGGCCAGAAATGTAAAATGGTCTTATGAATCAGCGATTTCGCTCCAATTCACATTCCAAGTAATATTCGGCATGCTAATTACGTTGCCGATTGCCAAATTGCATTATCTCTTATAGTTTCCGAGATATGGACTATCGACATCTTGCAATATTGGCTCTGCTTCTAACTTGAGCCAGAATTGTAAAATGGTCTTATGAATTAGGGATTTCGCTCCAATTCACATTCCAAGTAATATTCGGCATGCTAATTACGTTACCGATTGCCAAATTGCATTATCTCTTATAGTTTCCGAGATATGAACTATCGACATCTTGCAATATTGGCTCTGCTTCTAACTTGAGCCAGAATTGTAAAATGGTCTTATGAATTAGCGATTTCGCTCCAATTCACATTCCAAGTAATATCCGGCATGCTAATTACGTTGCCGATTGCCAAATTGCGTTATCTCTTATAGTTTCCGAGCTATGGACTATCGACATCTTGCAATATTGGCTCTGCTTCTAACTTGAGCCAGAATTGTAAAATGGTCTTATGAATTAGCGATTTCGCTCCAATTCACATTCCAAGTAATATTCGGCATGCTAATTACGTTGCCGAATGCCAAATTGCATTATCTCTTATAGTTTCCGAGCTATGGACTATCGACATCTTGCAATATTGGCTCTGCTTCTAACTTGAGCCAGAATTGTAAAATGGTCTTATGAATTAGCGATTTCGCTCCAATTCACATTCCAAGTAATATTCGGCATGCTAATTACGTTGCCGATTGCCAAATTGCATTATCTCTTATAGTTTCCGAGATATGGACTATCGACATCTTGCAATATTGGCTCTTCTAACTTGGGCCAGAAATGTAAAATGGTCTTATGAATTAGCGATTTCGCTCCAATTCACATTCCAAGTAATATTCGGCATGCTAATTACGTTGCCGATTGCCAAATTGCATTATCTCTTATAGTTTCCGAGATATGGACTATCGACACCTTGCAATATTGGCTCTGCTTCTAACTTGAGCCAGAATTGTAAAATGGTCTTACGAATTAGCGATTTCGCTCCAATTCACATTCCAAGTAATATTCGGCATGCTAATTACGTTGCCGATTACCAAATTGCATTATCTCTTATAGTTTCCGAGATATGGACTATCGACATCTTGCAATATTGGCTCTGCTTCTAACTTGGGATAGAAATGTAAAATGGTCTTATGAATTAGCGATTTCGCTCCAATTCACACTCTAAGTAATATTCGGCATGCTAATTACGTTGCCGATTGCCAAATTGCATTATCTCTTATAGTTTCCGAGCTATTGACTATCGACATCTTGCAATATTGGCTCTGCTTCTAACTTGAGCCAGAATTGTAAAATGGTCTTATGAATTAGCGATTTCGCTCCAATTCACATTCCAAGTAATATTCGGCATGCTAATTACGTTGCCGATTGCCAAATTGCATTATCTCTTATAGTTTCCGAGCTATGGACTATCGACATCTTGCAATATTGGCTCTGCTTCTAACTTGAGCCAGAATTGTAAAATGGTCTTATGAGTTAGCGATTTCGCTCCAATTCACATTCCAAGTAATATTCGGCATGCTAATTACGTTGCCGATTGCCAAATTGCATTATCTCTTATAGTTTCCGAGATATGGACTATCGACATCTTGCAATATTGGCTCTGCTTCTAACTTGGGCCAGAAATGTAAAATGGTCTTATGAATTAGCGATTTCGCTCCAATTCACATTCCAAGTAATATTCGGCATGCTAAATACGTTGCCGATTGCCAAATTGCATTATCTATTATAGTTTCCGAGATATGGGCTATAGACATCTTGCAATATTGGCTCTGCTTCTAACTTGGGCCAGATATGTAAAATGGTCTTATGAATTAGCGATTTCGCTCCAATTCACAGTCCAAGTAATATTCGGCATGCTAATTACGTTGCCGATTGCCAAATTGCATTATCTCTTATAGTTTCCGAGATATGGACTATCGACATCTTGCAATATTGGCTCTGCTTCTAACTTGAGCCAGAATTGTAAAATGGTCTTATGAATTAGGGATTTCGCTCCAATTCACATTCCAAGTAATATTCGGCATGCTAATTACGTTACCGATTGCCAAATTGCATTATCTCTTATAGTTTCCGAGATATGAACTATCGACATCTTGCAATATTGGCTCTGCTTCTAACTTGAGCCAGAATTGTAAAATGGTCTTATGAATTAGCGATTTCGCTCCAATTCACATTCCAAGTAATATCCGGCATGCTAATTACGTTGCCGATTGCCAAATTGCGTTATCTCTTATAGTTTCCGAGCTATGGACTATCGACATCTTGCAATATTGGCTCTGCTTCTAACTTGAGCCAGAATTGTAAAATGGTCTTATGAATTAGCTATTTCGCTCCAATTCACATTCCAAGTAATATTCGGCATGCTAATTACGTTGCCGATTGCCAAATTGCATTATCTCTTATAGTTTCCGAGCTATGGACTATCGACATCTTGCAATATTGGCTCTGCTTCTAACTTGGGCCAGAAATGTAAAATGGTCTTATGAATTAGCGATTTCGCTCCAATTCACATTCCAAGTAATATTCGGCATGATAATTACGTTGCCGATTGCCAAATTGCATTATCTCTTATAGTTTCCGAGCTATGGACTATCGACATCTTGCAATATTGGCTCTGCTTCTAACTTGGGCCAGAAATGTAAAATGGTCTTATGAATTAGGTATTTCGCTCCAATTCACATTCCAAGTAATATTCGGCATGATAATTACGTTGCCGATTGCCAAATTGCATTATCTCTTATAGTTTCCGAGATATGGACTATCGACACCTTGCAATATTGGCTCTGCTTCTAACTTGAGCCAGAATTGTAAAATGGTCTTATGAATTAGCGATTTCGCTCCAATTCACATTCCAAGTAATATTCGGCATGCTAATTACGTTGCCGATTGCCAAATTGCATTATCTCTTATAGTTTCCGAGATATGCACTATCGACATCTTGCAATATTGGCTCTGCTTCTAACTTGTGCCAGAAATGTAAAATGGTCTTATGAATTAGCGATTTCGCTCCAATTCACATTCCAAGTAATATTCGGCATGCTAATTACATTGCCGATTGCCAAATTGCATTATCTCTTATTGTTTCCGAGCTATGGACTATCGACATCTTGCAATATTGGCTCTGCTTCTAACTTGAGCCAGAATTGTAAAATGGTCTTATGAATTAGCGATTTCGCTCCAATTCACATTCCAAGTAATATTCGGCATGCTAATTACGTTGCCGAATGCCAAATTGCATTATCTCTTATAGTTTCCGAGCTATGGACTATCGACATCTTGCAATATTGGCTCTGCTTCTAACTTGAGCCAGAATTGTAAAATGGTCTTATGAATTAGCGATTTCGCTCCAATTCACATTCCAAGTAATATTCGGCATGCTAATTACGTTGCCGATTGCCAAATTGCATTATCTCTTATAGTTTCCGAGATATGGACTATCGACATCTTGCAATATTGGCTCTGCTTCTAACTTGGGCCAGAAATGTAAAATGGTCTTATGAATTAGCGATTTCGCTCCAATTCACATTCCAAGTAATATTCGGCATGCTAATTACGTTGCCGATTGCCAAATTGCATTATCTCTTATAGTTTCCGAGATATGGACTATCGACACCTTGCAATATTGGCTCTGCTTCTAACTTGAGCCAGAATTGTAAAATGGTCTTACGAATTAGCGATTTCGCTCCAATTCACATTCCAAGTAATATTCGGCATGCTAATTACGTTGCCGATTACCAAATTGCATTATCTCTTATAGTTTCCGAGATATGGACTATCGACATCTTGCAATATTGGCTCTGCTTCTAACTTGGGATAGAAATGTAAAATGGTCTTATGAATTAGCGATTTCGCTCCAATTCACACTCTAAGTAATATTCGGCATGCTAATTACGTTGCCGATTGCCAAATTGCATTATCTCTGATAGTTTCCGAGATATGAACTATCGACATCTTGCAATATAGGCTCTGCTTCTAACTTGATCCAGAAATGTAAAATGGTCTTATGAATTAGCGATTTCGCTCCAATTCACATTCCAAGTAATATTCGGCATGCTAATTACGTTGCCGATTGCCAAATTGCATTATCTCTTATAGTTTCCGAGATATGGACTATCGACATCTTGCAATATTGGCTCTGCTTCTAACTTGAGCCAGAATTGTAAAATGGTCTTATGAATTAGCGATTTCGCTCCAATTCACATTCCAAGTAATATTCGGCATGCTAATTACGTTGCCGATTGCCAAATTGCATTATCTCTTATAGTTTCCGAGATATGGACTATCGACACCTTGCAATATTGGCTCTGCTTCTAACTTGAGCCAGAATTGTAAAATGGTCTTACGAATTAGCGATTTCGCTCCAATTCACATTCCAAGTAATATTCGGCATGCTAATTACGTTGCCGATTGCCAAATTGCATTATCTCTTATAGTTTCCGAGATATGGACTATCGACACCTTGCAATATTGGCTCTGCTTCTAACTTGAGCCAGAATTGTAAAATGGTCTTATGAATTAGCGATTTCGCTCCAATTCACATTCCAAGTAATTTTCGGCATGCTAATTACGTTGCCGATTGCCAAATTGCATTATCTCTTATAGTTTCCGAGATATGGACTATCGACATCTTGCAATATTGGCTCTGCTTCTAACTTGGGCCAGAAATGTAAAATGGTCTTATGAATTAGCAATTTCGCTCCAATTCACATTCTAAGTAATATTCGGCATGCTAATTACGTTGCCGATTGCCAAATTGCATTATCTCTTATAGTTTCCGAGATATGGACTATCGACACCTTGCAATATTGGCTCTGCTTCTAACTTGAGCCAGAATTGTAAAACGGTCTTATGAATTAGCGATTTCGCTCCAATTCACATTCCAAGTAATATTCGGCATGCTAATTACGTTGCCGATTGCCAAATTGCATTATCTCTTATAGTTTCCGAGATATGGACTATCGACACCTTGCAATATTGGCTCTGCTTCTAACTTGAGCCAGAATTGTAAAATGGTCTTACGAATTAGCGATTTCGCTCCAATTCACATTCCAAGTAATATTCGGCATGCTAATTACGTTGCCGATTGCCAAATTGCATTATCTCTTATAGTTTCCGAGATATGGACTATCGACATCTTGCAATATTGGCTCTGCTTCTAACTTGAGCCAGAATTGTAAAATGGTCTTATGAATTAGCGATTTCGCTCCAATTCACATTCCAAGTAATTTTCGGCATGCTAATTACGTTGCCGATTGCCAAATTGCATTATCTCTTATAGTTTCCGAGATATGGACTATCGACATCTTGCAATATTGGCTCTGCTTCTAACTTGGGCCAGAAATGTAAAATGGTCTTATGAATTAGCAATTTCGCTCCAATTCACATTCTAAGTAATATTCGGCATGCTAATTACGTTGCCGATTGCCAAATTGCATTATCTCTTATAGTTTCCGAGATATGGACTATCGACACCTTGCAATATTGGCTCTGCTTCTAACTTGAGCCAGAATTGTAAAACGGTCTTATGAATTAGCGATTTCGCTCCAATTCACATTCCAAGTAATATTCGGCATGCTAATTACGTTGCCGATTGCCAAATTGCATTATCTCTTATAGTTTCCGAGATATGGACTATCGACATCTTGCAATATTGGCTCTGCTTCTAACTTGTGCCAGAAATGTAAAATGGTCTTATGAATTAGCGATTTCGCTCCAATTCACATTCCAAGTAATATTCGGCATGCTAATTACGTTGCCGATTGCCAAATTGCATTATCTCTTATAGTTTCCGTGATACGGACTATCGACATCTTGCAATATTTGGCCAGAAATGTAAAATGGTCTTATGAATTAGCGATTTCGCTCCAATTCACATTCCAAGTAATATTCGGCATGCTAATTACGTTGCCGATTGCCAAATTGCATTATCTCTTATAGTTTCCGAGATATGGACTATCGAAATCTTGCAATATTGACTCTGCTTCTAACTTGAGCCAGAATTGTAAAATAGTCTTATGAATTAGCGATTTCGCTCCAATTCACATTCCAAGTAATATTCGGCATGCTAATTACGTTGCCGATCGCCAAATTGCATTATCTCTTATAGTTTCTGAGATATGGACTATCGACACCTTGCAATATTGGCTCTGCTTCTAACTTGAGCCAGAATTGTAAAATGGTCTTACGAATTAGCGATTTCGCTCCAATTCACATTCCAAGTAATATTCGGCATGCTAATTACGTTGCCGATTGCCAAATTGCATTATCTCTTATAGTTTCCGAGATATGGACTATCGACATCTTGCAATATTGGCTCTGCTTCTAACTTGGGCCAGAAATGTAAAATGGTCTTATGAATTAGCGATTTCGCTCCAATTCACATTCCAAGTAATATTCGGCATGATAATTACGTTGCCGATTGCCAAATTGCATTATCTCTTATAGTTTCCGAGATATGGACTATCGATACCTTGCAATATTGGCTCTGCTTCTAACTTGAGCCAGAATTGTAAAATGGTCTTATGAATTAGCGATTTCGCTCCAATTCACATTCCAAGTAATATTCGGCATGCTAATTACGTTGCCGATTGCCAAATTGCATTATCTCTTATAGTTTCCGAGCTATGGACTATCGACATCTTGCAATATTGGCTCTGCTTCTAACTTGAGCCAGAATTGTAAAATGGTCTTATGAATTAGCGATTTCGCTCCAATTCACATTCCAAGTAATATTCGGCATGCTAATTACGTTGCCGATTGCCAAATTGCATTATCTCTTAGAGTTTCCGAGCTATGGACTATCGACATCTTGCAATATTGGCTCTGCTTCTAACTTGAGCCAGAATTGTAAAATGGTCTTGTGAATTAGCGATTTCGCTCCAATTCACATTCCAAGTAATATTCGGCATGCTAATTACGTTGCCGATTGCCAAATTGCATTATCTCTTATAGTTTCCGAGCTATGGACTATCGACATCTTGCAATATTGGCTCTGCTTCTAACTTGGACCAGAAATGTAAAATGGTCTTATGAATTAGCGATTTCGCTCCAATTCACATTCCAAGTAATATTCGGCATGATAATTACGTTGCCGATTGCCAAATTGCATTATCTCTTATAGTTTCCGAGATATGGACTATCGACACCTTGCAATATTGGCTCTGCTTCTAACTTGAGCCAGAATTGTAAAATGGTCTTATGAATTAGCGATTTCGCTCCAATTCACATTCCAAGTAATATTCGGCATGCTAATTACGTTGCCGATTGCCAAATTGCATTATCTCTTATAGTTTCCGAGATATGGACTATCGACACCTTGCAATATTGGCTCTGCTTCTAACTTGAGCCAGAATTGTAAAATGGTCTTACGAATTAGCGATTTCGCTCCAATTCACATTCCAAGTAATATTCGGCATGCTAATTACGTTGCCGATTGCCAAATTGCATTATCTCTTATAGTTTCCGAGATATGGACTATCGACATCTTGCAATATTGGCTCTGCTTCTAACTTGGGATAGAAATGTAAAATGGTCTTATGAATTAGCGATTTCGCTCCAATTCACACTCTAAGTAATATTCGGCATGCTAATTACGTTGCCGATTGCCAAATTGCATTATCTCTTATAGTTTCCGAGATATGAACTATCGACATCTTGCAATATAGGCTCTGCTTCTAACTTGGGCCAGAAATTTAAAATGGTCTTATGAAATAGCGATTTCGCTCCAATTCACATTCCAAGTAATATTCGGCATGCTAATTACGTTGCCGATTGCCAAATTGCATTATCTCTTATAGTTTCCGAGCTATGGACTATCGACATCTTGCAATATTGGCTCTGCTTCTAACTTGGGCCAGAAATTTAAAATGGTCTTATGAAATAGCGATTTCGCTCCAATTCACATTCCAAGTAATATTCGGCATGCTAATTACGTTGCCGATTGCCAAATTGCATTATCTCTTATAGTTTCCGAGCTATGGACTATCGACATCTTGCAATATTGGCTCTGCTTCTAACTTGAGCCAGAATTGTAAAATGGTCTTATGAATTAGCGATTTCGCTCCAATTCACATTCCAAGTAATATTCGGCATGCTAATTACGTTGCCGATTGCCAAATTGCATTATCTCTTAGAGTTTCCGAGCTATGCACTATCGACATCTTGCAATATTGGCTCTGCTTCTAACTTGAGCCAGAATTGTAAAATGGTCTTATGAATTAGCGATTTCGCTCCAATTCACATTCCAAGTAATATTCGGCATGCTAATTACGTTGCCGATTGCCAAATTGCATTATCTCTTATAGTTTCCGAGATATGGACTATCGACATCTTGCAATATTGGCTCTGCTTCTAACTTGGGATAGAAATATACAATGGTCTTATGAATTAGCGATTTCGCTCCAATTCACACTCTAAGTAATATTCGGCATGCTAATTACGTTGCCGATTGCCAAATTGCATTATCTCTTATAGTTTCCGAGATATGAACTATCGACATCTTGCAATATAGGCTCTGCTTCTAACTTGGGCCAGAAATGTAAAATGGTCTTATGAATTAGCGATTTCGCTCCAATTCACATTCCAAGTAATATTCGGCATGCTAATTACGTTGCCGATTGCCAAATTGCATTATCTCTTATAGTTTCCGAGCTATGGACTATCGACATCTTGCAATATTGGCTCTGCTTCTAACTTGAGCCAGAATTGTAAAATGGTCTTATGAATTAGCGATTTCGCTCCAATTCACATTCCAAGTAATATTCGGCATGCTAATTACGTTGCCGATTGCCAAATTGCATTATCTCTTATAGTTTCCGAGCTATGGATTATCGACTTCTTGCAATATTGGCTCTGCTTCTAACTTGAGCCAGAATTGTAAAATGGACTTATGAATTAGCGATTTCGCTCCAATTCACATTCCAAGTAATATTCGGCATGCTAATTACGTTGCCGATTGCCAAATTGCATTATCTCTTATAGTTTCCGAGCTATGGACTATCGACATCTTGCAATATTGGCTCTGCTTCTAACTTGAGCCAGAATTGTAAAATGGTCTTATGAATTAGCGATTTCGCTCCAATTCACATTCCAAGTAATATTCGGCATGCTAATTACGTTGCCGATTGCCAAATTGCATTATCTCTTATAGTTTCCGAGATATGGACTATCGACATCTTGCAATATTGGCTCTGCTTCTAACTTGGGCCAGAAATGTAAAATGGTCTTATGAATTAGCGATATCGCTCCAATTCACATTCCAAGTAATATTCGGCATGCTAAATACGTTGCCGATTGCCAAATTGCATTATCTCTTATAGTTTCCGAGATATGGACTATCGACATCTTGCAATATTGGCTCTGCTTCTAACTTGGGCCAGAAATGTAAAATGGTCTTATGAATTAGCGATTTCGCTCCAATTCACATTCCAAGTAATATTCGGCATGCTAATTACGTTGCCGATTGCCAAATTGCATTATCTCTTATAGTTTCCGAGATATGGACTATCGACATCTTGCAATATTGGCTCTGCTTCTAACTTGTGCCAGAAATGTAAAATGGTCTTATGAATTAGCGATTTCGCTCCAATTCACATTCCAAGTAATATTCGGCATGCTAATTACGTTGCCGATTGCCAAATTGCATTATCTCTTATAGTTTCCGAAATATGGACTATCGACACCTTGCAATATTGGCTCTGCTTCTAACTTGAGCCAGAATTGTAAAATGGTCTTATGAATTAGCGATTTCGCTCCAATTCACATTCCAAGTAATATTCGGCATGCTAATTACGTTGCCGATTGCCAAATTGCATTATCTCTTATAGTTTCCGAGATATGGACTATCGACACCTTGCAATATTGGCTCTGCTTCTAACTTGAGCCAGAATTGTAAAATGGTCTTATGAATTAGCGATTTCGCTCCAATTCACATTCCAAGTAATATTCGGTATGCTAATTACGTTGCCAATTGCCAAATTGCATTAACTCTTATAGTTTCCGAGATATGGACTATCGACATCTTGCAATATTGCCTCTGGTTCTAACGTAGGCCAGAAATGTAAAATGGTCTTATGAATCAGCGATTTCGCTCCAATTCACATTCCAAGTAATATTCGGCATGCTAATTACGTTGCCGATTGCCAAATTGCATTATCTCTTATAGTTTCCGAGATATGGACTATCGACATCTTGCAATATTGGCTCTGCTTCTAACTTGAGCCAGAATTGTAAAATGGTCTTATGAATTAGGGATTTCGCTCCAATTCACATTCCAAGTAATATTCGGCATGCTAATTACGTTGCCGATTGCCAAATTGCATTATCTCTTATAGTTTCCGAGATATGGACTATCGACATCTTGCAATATTGGCTCTGCTTCTAACTTGGGCCAGAAATGTAAAATGGTCTTATGAATTAGCGATTTCGCTCCAATTCACATTCCAAGTAAAATTCGGCATGATAATTACGTTGCCGATTGCCAAATTGCATTATCTCTTATAGTTTCCGAGATATGGACTATCGACACCTTGCAATATTGGCTCTGCTTCTAACTTGAGCCAGAATTGTAAAATGGTCTTATGAATTAGCGATTTCGCTCCAATTCACATTCCAAGTAATATTCGGCATGCTAATTACGTTGCCGATTGCCAAATTGCATTATCTCTTATAGTTTCCGAGATATGGACTATCGACACCTTGCAATATTGGCTCTGCTTCTAACTTGAGCCAGAATTGTAAAATGGTCTTACGAATTAGCGATTTCGCTCCAATTCACATTCCAAGTAATATTCGGCATGCTAATTACGTTGCCGATTGCCAAATTGCATTATCTCTTATAGTTTCCGAGATATGGACTATCGACATCTTGCAATATTGGCTCTGCTTCTAACTTGGGATAGAAATGTAAAATGGTCTTATGAATTAGCGATTTCGCTCCAATTCACACTCTAAGTAATATTCGGCATGCTAATTACGTTGCCGATTGCCAAATTGCATTATCTCTTATAGTTTCCGAGATATGAACTATCGACATCTTGCAATATAGGCTCTGCTTCTAACTTGGGCCAGAAATTTAAAATGGTCTTATGAAATAGCGATTTCGCTCCAATTCACATTCCAAGTAATATTCGGCATGCTAATTACGTTGCCGATTGCCAAATTGCATTATCTCTTATAGTTTCCGAGCTATGGACTATCGACATCTTGCAATATTGGCTCTGCTTCTAACTTGGGCCAGAAATTTAAAATGGTCTTATGAAATAGCGATTTCGCTCCAATTCACATTCCAAGTAATATTCGGCATGCTAATTACGTTGCCGATTGCCAAATTGCATTATCTCTTATAGTTTCCGAGCTATGGACTATCGACATCTTGCAATATTGGCTCTGCTTCTAACTTGAGCCAGAATTGTAAAATGGTCTTATGAATTAGCGATTTCGCTCCAATTCACATTCCAAGTAATATTCGGCATGCTAATTACGTTGCCGATTGCCAAATTGCATTATCTCTTAGAGTTTCTGAGCTATGGACTATCGACATCTTGCAATATTGGCTCTGCTTCTAACTTGAGCCAGAATTGTAAAATGGTCTTATGAATTAGCGATTTCGCTCCAATTCACATTCCAAGTAATATTCGGCATGCTAATTACGTTGCCGATTGCCAAATTGCATTATCTCTTATAGTTTCCGAGATATGGACTATCGACATCTTGCAATATTGGCTCTGCTTCTAACTTGGGATAGAAATATACAATGGTCTTATGAATTAGCGATTTCGCTCCAATTCACACTCTAAGTAATATTCGGCATGCTAATTACGTTGCCGATTGCCAAATTGCATTATCTCTTATAGTTTCCGAGATATGAACTATCGACATCTTGCAATATAGGCTCTGCTTCTAACTTGGGCCAGAAATGTAAAATGGTCTTATGAATTAGCGATTTCGCTCCAATTCACATTCCAAGTAATATTCGGCATGCTAATTACGTTGCCGATTGCCAAATTGCATTATCTCTTATAGTTTCCGAGCTATGGATTATCGACTTCTTGCAATATTGGCTCTGCTTCTAACTTGAGCCAGAATTGTAAAATGGACTTATGAATTAGCGATTTCGCTCCAATTCACATTCCAAGTAATATTCGGCATGCTAATTACGTTGCCGATTGCCAAATTGCATTATCTCTTATAGTTTCCGAGCTATGGACTATCGACATCTTGCAATATTGGCTCTGCTTCTAACTTGAGCCAGAATTGTAAAATGGTCTTATGAATTAGCGATTTCGCTCCAATTCACATTCCAAGTAATATTCGGCATGCTAATTACGTTGCCGATTGCCAAGTTGCATTATCTCTTATAGTTTCCGAGATATGGACTATCGACATCTTGCAATATTGGCTCTGCTTCTAACTTGGGATAGAAATGTAAAATGGTCTTATGAATTAGCGATTTCGCTCCAATTCACACTCTAAGTAATATTCGGCATGCTAATTACATTGCCGATTGCCAAACTGCATTATCTCTTATAGTTTCCGAGATATGAACTATCGAAATCTGCCAATATAGGCTCTGCTTCTAACTTGGGCCAGAAATGTAAAATTGTCTTATGAATTAGCGATTTCGCTCCAATTCACATTCCAAGTAATATTCGGCATGCTAATTACGTTGCCGATTGCCAAATTGCATTATCTCTTATAGTTTCCGAGATATGGACTATCGACATCTTGCAATATTGGCTCTGCTTCTAACTTGGGATAGAAATGTAAAATGGTCTTATGAATTAGCGATTTCGCTCCAATTCACACTCTAAGTAATATTCGGCATGCTAATTACGTTGCCGATTGCCAAATTGCATTATCTCTTATAGTTTCCGAGATATGAACTATCGACATCTTGCAATATAGGCTCTGCTTCTAACTTGGGCCAGAAATGTAAAATGGTCTTATGAATTAGCGATTTCGCTCCAATTCACATTCCAAGTAATATTCGGCATGCTAATTACGTTGCCGATTGCCAAATTGCATTATCTCTTATAGTTTCCGAGCTATGGACTATCGACATCTTGCAATATTGGCTCTGCTTCTAACTTGAGCCAGAATTGTAAAATGGTCTTATGAATTAGCGATTTCGCTCCAATTCACATTCCAAGTAATATTCGGCATGCTAATTACGTTGCCGATTGCCAAATTGCATTATCTCTTATAGTTTCCGAGCTATGGACTATCGACATCTTGCAATATTGGCTCTGCTTCTAACTTGGGCCAGAAATGTTAAATGGTCTTATGAATTAGCGATATCGCTCCAATTCACATTCCAAGTAATATTCGGCATGCTAAATAAGTTGCCGATTGCCAAATTGCATTATCTCTTATAGTTTCCGAGATATGGACTATCGACATCTTGCAATATTGGCTCTGCTTCTAACTTGGGCCAGAAATGTAAAATGGTCTTATGAATTAGCGATTTCGCTCCAATTCACATTCCAAGTAATATTCGGCATGCTAATTACGTTGCCGATTGCCAAATTGCATTATCTCTTATAGTTTCCGAGATATGGACTATCGACATCTTGCAATATTGGCTCTGCTTCTAACTTGTGCCAGAAATGTAAAATGGTCTTATGAATTAGCGATTTCGCTCCAATTCACATTCCAAGTAATATTCGGCATGCTAATTACGTTGCCGATTGCCAAATTGCATTATCTCTTATAGTTTCCGAAATATGGACTATCGACACCTTGCAATATTGGCTCTGCTTCTAACTTGAGCCAGAATTGTAAAATGGTCTTATGAATTAGCGATTTCGCTCCAATTCACATTCCAAGTAATATTCGGCATGCTAATTACGTTGCCGATTGCCAAATTGCATTATCTCTTATAGTTTCCGAGATATGGACTATCGACATCTTGCAATATTGGCTCTGCTTCTAAATTGAGCCAGCATTGTAAAATGGTCTTATGAATTAGCGATTTCGCTCCAATTCACATTCCAAGTAATATTCGGCATGCTAATTACGTTGCCGATTGCCAAATTGCATTATCTCTTATAGTTTCCGAGATATGGACTATCGACACCTTGCAATATTGGCTCTGCTTCTAACTTGAGCCAGAATTGTAAAATGGCATTATGAATTAGCGATTTCGCTCCAATTCACATTCCAAGTCATATTCGGCATGCTAATTACGTTGCCAATTGCCAAATTGCATTAACTCTTATAGTTTCCGAGATATGGACTATCGACATCTTGCAATATTGGCTCTGGTTCTAACTTAGGCCAGAAATGTAAAATGGTCTTATGAATCAGCGATTTCGCTCCAATTCACATTCCAAGTAATATTCGGCATGCTAATTACGTTGCCGATTGCCAAATTGCATTATCTCTTATAGTTTCCGAGATATGGACTATCGACATCTTGCAATATTGGCTCTGCTTCTAACTTGAGCCAGAATTGTAAAATGGTCTTATGAATTAGGGATTTCGCTCCAATTCACATTCCAAGTAATATTCGGCATGCTAATTACGTTACCGATTGCCAAATTGCATTATCTCTTATAGTTTCCGAGATATGAACTATCGACATCTTGCAATATTGGCTCTGCTTCTAACTTGAGCCAGAATTGTAAAATGGTCTTATGAATTAGCGATTTCGCTCCAATTCACATTCCAAGTAATATCCGGCATGCTAATTACGTTGCCGATAGCCAAATTGCGTTATCTCTTATAGTTTCCGAGCTATGGACTATCGACATCTTGCAATATTGGCTCTGCTTCTAACTTGAGCCAGAATTGTAAAATGGTCTTATGAATTAGCGATTTCGCTCCAATTCACATTCCAAGTAATATTCGGCATGCTAATTACGTTGCCGATTGCCAAATTGCATTATCTCTTATAGTTTCCGAGCTATGGACTATCGACATCTTGCAATATTGGCTCTGCTTCTAACTTGGGCCAGAAATGTAAAATGGTCTTATGAATTAGCGATTTCGCTCCAATTCACATTCCAAGTAATATTCGGCATGATAATTACGTTGCCGATTGCCAAATTGCATTATCTCTTATAGTTTCCGAGATATGGACTATCGACACCTTGCAATATTGGCTCTGCTTCTAACTTGAGCCAGAATTGTAAAATGGTCTTATGAATTAGCGATTTCGCTCCAATTCACATTCCAAGTAATATTCGGCATGCTAATTACGTTGCCGATTGCCAAATTGCATTATCTCTTATAGTTTCCGAGATATGGACTATCGACATCTTGCAATATTGGCTCTGCTTCTAACTTGTGCCAGATATGTAAAATGGTCTTATGAATTAGCGATTTCGCTCCAATTCACATTCCAAGTAATATTCGGCATGCTAATTACGTTGCCGATTGCCAAATTGCATTATCTCTTATTGTTTCCGAGCTATGGACTATCGACATCTTGCAATATTGGCTCTGCTTCTAACTTGAGCCAGAATTGTAAAATGGTCTTATGAATTAGCGATTTCGCTCCAATTCACATTCCAAGTAATATTCGGCATGCTAATTACGTTACCGAATGCCAAATTGCATTATCTCTTATAGTTTCCGAGCTATGGACTATCGACATCTTGCAATATTGGCTCTGCTTCTAACTTGAGCCAGAATTGTAAAATGGTCTTATGAATTAGCGATTTCGCTCCAATTCACATTCCAAGTAATATTCGGCATGCTAATTACGTTGCCGATTGCCAAATTGCATTATCTCTTATAGTTTTCGAGATATGGACTATCGACACCTTGCAATATTGGCTCTGCTTCTAACTTGAGCCAGAATTGTAAAATGGTCTTACGAATTAGCGATTTCGCTCCAATTCACATTCCAAGTAATATTCGGCATGCTAATTACGTTGCCGATTGCCAAATTGCATTATCTCTTATAGTTTCCGAGCTATGGACTATCGACATCTTGCAATATAGGCTCTGCTTCTAACTTGAGCCAGAATTGTAAAATGGTCTTACGAATTAGCGATTTCGCACCAATTCACATTCCAAGTAATATTCGGCATGCTAATTACGTTGCCGATTGCCAAATTGCATTATCTCTTATAGTTTCCGAGCTATGGACTATCGACATCTTGCAATATAGGCTCTGCTTCTAACTTGAGCCAGAATTGTAAAATGGTCTTATGAATTAGCGATTTCGCTCCAATTCACCTTCCAAGTAATATTCGGCATGCTAATTACGTTGCCGATTGCCAAATTGCATTATCTCTTATAGTTTCCGAGATATGGACTATCGACATCTTGCAATATTGGCTCTGCTTCTAACTTCTGATAGAAATGTAAAATGGTCTTATGAATTAGCGATTTCGCTCCAATTCACACTCTAAGTAATATTCGGCATGCTAATTACGTTGCCGATTGCCAAATTGCATTATCTCTTATAGTTTCCGAGATATGAACTATCGACATCTTGCAATATAGGCTCTGCTTCTAACTTGGGCCAGAAATGTAAAATGGTCTTATGAATTAGCGATTTCGCTCCAATTCACATTCCAAGTAATATTCGGCATGCTAATTACGTTGCCGATTGCCAAATTGCATTATCTCTCATAGTTTCCGAGCTATGGACTATCGACATCTTGCAATATTGGCTCTGCTTCTAACTTGAGCCAGAATTGTAAAATGGTCTTATGAATTAGCGATTTCGCTCCAATTCACATTCCAAGTAATATTCGGCATGCTAATTACGTTGCCGATTGCCAAATTGCATTATCTCTTATAGTTTCCGAGATATGGACTATCGACATCTTGCAATATTGGCTCTGCTTCTAACTTGGGCCAGAAATGTTAAATGGTCTTATGAATTAGCGATATCGCTCCAATTCACATTCCAAGTAATATTCGGCATGCTAAATACGTTGCCGATTGCCAAATTGCATTATCTCTTATAGTTTCCGAGATATGGACTATCGACATCTAGCAATATTGGCTCTGCTTCTAACTTGGGCCAGAAATGTAAAATGGTCTTATGAATTAGCGATTTCGCTCCAATTCACATTCCAAGTAATATTCGGCATGCTAATTACGTTGCCGATTGCCAAATTGCATTATCTCTTATAGTTTCCGAGATATGGACTATCGACATCTTGCAATATTGGCTCTGCTTCTAACTTGTGCCAGAAATGTAAAATGGTCTTATGAATTAGCGATTTCGCTCCAATTCACATTCCAAGTAATATTCGGCATGCTAATTACGTTGCCGATTGCCAAATTGCATTATCTCTTATAGTTTCCGAAATATGGACTATCGACACCTTGCAATATTGGCTCTGCTTCTAACTTGAGCCAGAATTGTAAAATGGTCTTATGAATTAGCGATTTCGCTCCAATTCACATTCCAAGTAATATTCGGCATGCTAATTACGTTGCCGATTGCCAAATTGCATTATCACTTATAGTTTCCGAGATATGGACTATCGACATCTTGCAATATTGGCTCTGCTTCTAACTTGAGCCAGCATTGTAAAATGGTCTTATGAATTAGCGATTTCGCTCCAATTCACATTCCAAGTAATATTCGGCATGCTAATTACGTTGCCGATTGCCAAATTGCATTATCTCTTATAGTTTCCGAGATATGGACTATCGACACCTTGCAATATTGGCTCTGCTTCTAACTTGAGCCAGAATTGTAAAATGGTCTTATGAATTAGCGATTTCGCTCCAATTCACATTCCAAGTAATATTCGGCATGCTAATTACGTTGCCAATTGCCAAATTGCATTAACTCTTATAGTTTCCGAGATATGGACTATCGACATCTTGCAATATTGGCTCTGGTTCTAACTTAGGCCAGAAATGTAAAATGGTCTTATGAATCAGCGATTTCGCTCCAATTCACATTCCAAGTAATATTCGGCATGCTAATTACGTTGCCGATTGCCAAATTGCATTATCTCTTATAGTTTCCGAGATATGGACTATCGACATCTTGCAATATTGGCTCTGCTTCTAACTTGAGCCAGAATTGTAAAATGGTCTTATGAATTAGGGATTTCGCTCCAATTCACATTCCAAGTAATATTCGGCATGCTAATTACGTTACCGATTGCCAAATTGCATTATCTCTTATAGTTTCCGAGATATGAACTATCGACATCTTGCAATATTGGCTCTGCTTCTAACTTGAGCCAGAATTGTAAAATGGTCTTATGAATTAGCGATTTCGCTCCAATTCACATTCCAAGTAATATCCGGCATGCTAATTACGTTGCCGATTGCCAAATTGCGTTATCTCTTATAGTTTCCGAGCTATGGACTATCGACATCTTGCAATATTGGCTCTGCTTCTAACTTGAGCCAGAATTGTAAAATGGTCTTATGAATTAGCTATTTCGCTCCAATTCACATTCCAAGTAATATTCGGCATGCTAATTACGTTGCCGATTGCCAAATTGCATTATCTCTTATAGTTTCCGAGCTATGGACTATCGACATCTTGCAATATTGGCTCTGCTTCTAACTTGGGCCAGAAATGTAAAATGGTCTTATGAATTAGCGATTTCGCTCCAATTCACATTCCAAGTAATATTCGGCATGATAATTACGTTGCCGATTGCCAAATTGCATTATCTCTTATAGTTTCCGAGATATGGACTATCGACACCTTGCAATATTGGCTCTGCTTCTAACTTGAGCCAGAATTGTAAAATGGTCTTATGAATTAGCGATTTCGCTCCAATTCACATTCCAAGTAATATTCGGCATGCTAATTACGTTGCCGATTGCCAAATTGCATTATCTCTTATAGTTTCCGAGATATGGACTATCGACATCTTGCAATATTGGCTCTGCTTCTAACTTGTGCCAGAAATGTAAAATGGTCTTATGAATTAGCGATTTCGCTCCAATTCACATTCCAAGTAATATTCGGCATGCTAATTACATTGCCGATTGCCAAATTGCATTATCTCTTATTGTTTCCGAGCTATGGACTATCGACATCTTGCAATATTGGCTCTGCTTCTAACTTGAGCCAGAATTGTAAAATGGTCTTATGAATTAGCGATTTCGCTCCAATTCACATTCCAAGTAATATTCGGCATGCTAATTACGTTGCCGAATGCCAAATTGCATTATCTCTTATAGTTTCCGAGCTATGGACTATCGACATCTTGCAATATTGGCTCTGCTTCTAACTTGAGCCAGAATTGTAAAATGGTCTTATGAATTAGCGATTTCGCTCCAATTCACATTCCAAGTAATATTCGGCATGCTAATTACGTTGCCGATTGCCAAATTGCATTATCTCTTATAGTTTCCGAGATATGGACTATCGACATCTTGCAATATTGGCTCTTCTAACTTGGGCCAGAAATGTAAAATGGTCTTATGAATTAGCGATTTCGCTCCAATTCACATTCCAAGTAATATTCGGCATGCTAATTACGTTGCCGATTGCCAAATTGCATTATCTCTTATAGTTTCCGAGATATGGACTATCGACACCTTGCAATATTGGCTCTGCTTCTAACTTGAGCCAGAATTGTAAAATGGTCTTACGAATTAGCGATTTCGCTCCAATTCACATTCCAAGTAATATTCGGCATGCTAATTACGTTGCCGATTACCAAATTGCATTATCTCTTATAGTTTCCGAGATATGGACTATCGACATCTTGCAATATTGGCTCTGCTTCTAACTTGGGATAGAAATGTAAAATGGTCTTATGAATTAGCGATTTCGCTCCAATTCACACTCTAAGTAATATTCGGCATGCTAATTACGTTGCCGATTGCCAAATTGCATTATCTCTTATAGTTTCCGAGCTATTGACTATCGACATCTTGCAATATTGGCTCTGCTTCTAACTTGAGCCAGAATTGTAAAATGGTCTTATGAATTAGCGATTTCGCTCCAATTCACATTCCAAGTAATATTCGGCATGCTAATTACGTTGCCGATTGCCAAATTGCATTATCTCTTATAGTTTCCGAGCTATGGACTATCGACATCTTGCAATATTGGCTCTGCTTCTAACTTGAGCCAGAATTGTAAAATGGTCTTATGAGTTAGCGATTTCGCTCCAATTCACATTCCAAGTAATATTCGGCATGCTAATTACGTTGCCGATTGCCAAATTGCATTATCTCTTATAGTTTCCGAGATATGGACTATCGACATCTTGCAATATTGGCTCTGCTTCTAACTTGGGCCAGAAATGTAAAATGGTCTTATGAATTAGCGATTTCGCTCCAATTCACATTCCAAGTAATATTCGGCATGCTAAATACGTTGCCGATTGCCAAATTGCATTATCTCTTATAGTTTCCGAGATATGGGCTATCGACATCTTGCAATATTGGCTCTGCTTCTAACTTGGGCCAGAAATGTAAAATGGTCTTATGAATTAGCGATTTCGCTCCAATTCACAGTCCAAGTAATATTCGGCATGCTAATTACGTTGCCGATTGCCAAATTGCATTATCTCTTATAGTTTCCGAGATATGGACTATCGACATCTTGCAATATTGGCTCTGCTTCTAACTTGAGCCAGAATTGTAAAATGGTCTTATGAATTAGGGATTTCGCTCCAATTCACATTCCAAGTAATATTCGGCATGCTAATTACGTTACCGATTGCCAAATTGCATTATCTCTTATAGTTTCCGAGATATGAACTATCGACATCTTGCAATATTGGCTCTGCTTCTAACTTGAGCCAGAATTGTAAAATGGTCTTATGAATTAGCGATTTCGCTCCAATTCACATTCCAAGTAATATCCGGCATGCTAATTACGTTGCCGATTGCCAAATTGCGTTATCTCTTATAGTTTCCGAGCTATGGACTATCGACATCTTGCAATATTGGCTCTGCTTCTAACTTGAGCCAGAATTGTAAAATGGTCTTATGAATTAGCTATTTCGCTCCAATTCACATTCCAAGTAATATTCGGCATGCTAATTACGTTGCCGATTGCCAAATTGCATTATCTCTTATAGTTTCCGAGCTATGGACTATCGACATCTTGCAATATTGGCTCTGCTTCTAACTTGGGCCAGAAATGTAAAATGGTCTTATGAATTAGCGATTTCGCTCCAATTCACATTCCAAGTAATATTCGGCATGATAATTACGTTGCCGATTGCCAAATTGCATTATCTCTTATAGTTTCCGAGCTATGGACTATCGACATCTTGCAATATTGGCTCTGCTTCTAACTTGGGCCAGAAATGTAAAATGGTCTTATGAATTAGGTATTTCGCTCCAATTCACATTCCAAGTAATATTCGGCATGATAATTACGTTGCCGATTGCCAAATTGCATTATCTCTTATAGTTTCCGAGATATGGACTATCGACACCTTGCAATATTGGCTCTGCTTCTAACTTGAGCCAGAATTGTAAAATGGTCTTATGAATTAGCGATTTCGCTCCAATTCACATTCCAAGTAATATTCGGCATGCTAATTACGTTGCCGATTGCCAAATTGCATTATCTCTTATAGTTTCCGAGATATGCACTATCGACATCTTGCAATATTGGCTCTGCTTCTAACTTGTGCCAGAAATGTAAAATGGTCTTATGAATTAGCGATTTCGCTCCAATTCACATTCCAAGTAATATTCGGCATGCTAATTACATTGCCGGTTGCCAAATTGCATTATCTCTTATTGTTTCCGAGCTATGGACTATCGACATCTTGCAATATTGGCTCTGCTTCTAACTTGAGCCAGAATTGTAAAATGGTCTTATGAATTAGCGATTTCGCTCCAATTCACATTCCAAGTAATATTCGGCATGCTAATTACGTTGCCGAATGCCAAATTGCATTATCTCTTATAGTTTCCGAGCTATGGACTATCGACATCTTGCAATATTGGCTCTGCTTCTAACTTGAGCCAGAATTGTAAAATGGTCTTATGAATTAGCGATTTCGCTCCAATTCACATTCCAAGTAATATTCGGCATGCTAATTACGTTGCCGATTGCCAAATTGCATTATCTCTTATAGTTTCCGAGATATGGACTATCGACATCTTGCAATATTGGCTCTGCTTCTAACTTGGGCCAGAAATGTAAAATGGTCTTATGAATTAGCGATTTCGCTCCAATTCACATTCCAAGTAATATTCGGCATGCTAATTACGTTGCCGATTGCCAAATTGCATTATCTCTTATAGTTTCCGAGATATGGACTATCGACACCTTGCAATATTGGCTCTGCTTCTAACTTGAGCCAGAATTGTAAAATGGTCTTACGAATTAGCGATTTCGCTCCAATTCACATTCCAAGTAATATTCGGCATGCTAATTACGTTGCCGATTACCAAATTGCATTATCTCTTATAGTTTCCGAGATATGGACTATCGACATCTTGCAATATTGGCTCTGCTTCTAACTTGGGATAGAAATGTAAAATGGTCTTATGAATTAGCGATTTCGCTCCAATTCACACTCTAAGTAATATTCGGCATGCTAATTACGTTGCCGATTGCCAAATTGCATTATCTCTGATAGTTTCCGAGATATGAACTATCGACATCTTGCAATATAGGCTCTGCTTCTAACTTGATCCAGAAATGTAAAATGGTCTTATGAATTAGCGATTTCGCTCCAATTCACATTCCAAGTAATATTCGGCATGCTAATTACGTTGCCGATTGCCAAATTGCATTATCTCTTATAGTTTCCGAGATATGGACTATCGACATCTTGCAATATTGGCTCTGCTTCTAACTTGAGCCAGAATTGTAAAATGGTCTTATGAATTAGCGATTTCGCTCCAATTCACATTCCAAGTAATATTCGGCATGCTAATTACGTTGCCGATTGCCAAATTGCATTATCTCTTATAGTTTCCGAGATATGGACTATCGACACCTTGCAATATTGGCTCTGCTTCTAACTTGAGCCAGAATTGTAAAATGGTCTTACGAATTAGCGATTTCGCTCCAATTCACATTCCAAGTAATATTCGGCATGCTAATTACGTTGCCGATTGCCAAATTGCATTATCTCTTATAGTTTCCGAGATATGGACTATCGACACCTTGCAATATTGGCTCTGCTTCTAACTTGAGCCAGAATTGTAAAATGGTCTTATGAATTAGCGATTTCGCTCCAATTCACATTCCAAGTAATTTTCGGCATGCTAATTACGTTGCCGATTGCCAAATTGCATTATCTCTTATAGTTTCCGAGATATGGACTATCGACATCTTGCAATATTGGCTCTGCTTCTAACTTGGGCCAGAAATGTAAAATGGTCTTATGAATTAGCAATTTCGCTCCAATTCACATTCTAAGTAATATTCGGCATGCTAATTACGTTGCCGATTGCCAAATTGCATTATCTCTTATAGTTTCCGAGATATGGACTATCGACACCTTGCAATATTGGCTCTGCTTCTAACTTGAGCCAGAATTGTAAAACGGTCTTATGAATTAGCGATTTCGCTCCAATTCACATTCCAAGTAATATTCGGCATGCTAATTACGTTGCCGATTGCCAAATTGCATTATCTCTTATAGTTTCCGAGATATGGACTATCGACACCTTGCAATATTGGCTCTGCTTCTAACTTGAGCCAGAATTGTAAAATGGTCTTACGAATTAGCGATTTCGCTCCAATTCACATTCCAAGTAATATTCGGCATGCTAATTACGTTGCCGATTGCCAAATTGCATTATCTCTTATAGTTTCCGAGATATGGACTATCGACATCTTGCAATATTGGCTCTGCTTCTAACTTGAGCCAGAATTGTAAAATGGTCTTATGAATTAGCGATTTCGCTCCAATTCACATTCCAAGTAATTTTCGGCATGCTAATTACGTTGCCGATTGCCAAATTGCATTATCTCTTATAGTTTCCGAGATATGGACTATCGACATCTTGCAATATTGGCTCTGCTTCTAACTTGGGCCAGAAATGTAAAATGGTCTTATGAATTAGCAATTTCGCTCCAATTCACATTCTAAGTAATATTCGGCATGCTAATTACGTTGCCGATTGCCAAATTGCATTATCTCTTATAGTTTCCGAGATATGGACTATCGACACCTTGCAATATTGGCTCTGCTTCTAACTTGAGCCAGAATTGTAAAACGGTCTTATGAATTAGCGATTTCGCTCCAATTCACATTCCAAGTAATATTCGGCATGCTAATTACGTTGCCGATTGCCAAATTGCATTATCTCTTATAGTTTCCGAGATATGGACTATCGACATCTTGCAATATTGGCTCTGCTTCTAACTTGTGCCAGAAATGTAAAATGGTCTTATGAATTAGCGATTTCGCTCCAATTCACATTCCAAGTAATATTCGGCATGCTAATTACGTTGCCGATTGCCAAATTGCATTATCTCTTATAGTTTCCGTGATACGGACTATCGACATCTTGCAATATTTGGCCAGAAATGTAAAATGGTCTTATGAATTAGCGATTTCGCTCCAATTCACATTCCAAGTAATATTCGGCATGCTAATTACGTTGCCGATTGCCAAATTGCATTATCTCTTATAGTTTCCGAGATATGGACTATCGAAATCTTGCAATATTGACTCTGCTTCTAACTTGAGCCAGAATTGTAAAATAGTCTTATGAATTAGCGATTTCGCTCCAATTCACATTCCAAGTAATATTCGGCATGCTAATTACGTTGCCGATCGCCAAATTGCATTATCTCTTATAGTTTCTGAGATATGGACTATCGACACCTTGCAATATTGGCTCTGCTTCTAACTTGAGCCAGAATTGTAAAATGGTCTTACGAATTAGCGATTTCGCTCCAATTCACATTCCAAGTAATATTCGGCATGCTAATTACGTTGCCGATTGCCAAATTGCATTATCTCTTATAGTTTCCGAGATATGGACTATCGACATCTTGCAATATTGGCTCTGCTTCTAACTTGGGCCAGAAATGTAAAATGGTCTTATGAATTAGCGATTTCGCTCCAATTCACATTCCAAGTAATATTCGGCATGATAATTACGTTGCCGATTGCCAAATTGCATTATCTCTTATAGTTTCCGAGATATGGACTATCGATACCTTGCAATATTGGCTCTGCTTCTAACTTGAGCCAGAATTGTAAAATGGTCTTATGAATTAGCGATTTCGCTCCAATTCACATTCCAAGTAATATTCGGCATGCTAATTACGTTGCCGATTGCCAAATTGCATTATCTCTTATAGTTTCCGAGCTATGGACTATCGACATCTTGCAATATTGGCTCTGCTTCTAACTTGAGCCAGAATTGTAAAATGGTCTTATGAATTAGCGATTTCGCTCCAATTCACATTCCAAGTAATATTCGGCATGCTAATTACGTTGCCGATTGCCAAATTGCATTATCTCTTAGAGTTTCCGAGCTATGGACTATCGACATCTTGCAATATTGGCTCTGCTTCTAACTTGAGCCAGAATTGTAAAATGGTCTTGTGAATTAGCGATTTCGCTCCAATTCACATTCCAAGTAATATTCGGCATGCTAATTACGTTGCCGATTGCCAAATTGCATTATCTCTTATAGTTTCCGAGCTATGGACTATCGACATCTTGCAATATTGGCTCTGCTTCTAACTTGGGCCAGAAATGTAAAATGGTCTTATGAATTAGCGATTTCGCTCCAATTCACATTCCAAGTAATATTCGGCATGATAATTACGTTGCCGATTGCCAAATTGCATTATCTCTTATAGTTTCCGAGATATGGACTATCGACACCTTGCAATATTGGCTCTGCTTCTAACTTGAGCCAGAATTGTAAAATGGTCTTATGAATTAGCGATTTCGCTCCAATTCACATTCCAAGTAATATTCGGCATGCTAATTACGTTGCCGATTGCCAAATTGCATTATCTCTTATAGTTTCCGAGATATGGACTATCGACACCTTGCAATATTGGCTCTGCTTCTAACTTGAGCCAGAATTGTAAAATGGTCTTACGAATTAGCGATTTCGCTCCAATTCACATTCCAAGTAATATTCGGCATGCTAATTACGTTGCCGATTGCCAAATTGCATTATCTCTTATAGTTTCCGAGATATGGACTATCGACATCTTGCAATATTGGCTCTGCTTCTAACTTGGGATAGAAATGTAAAATGGTCTTATGAATTAGCGATTTCGCTCCAATTCACACTCTAAGTAATATTCGGCATGCTAATTACGTTGCCGATTGCCAAATTGCATTATCTCTTATAGTTTCCGAGATATGAACTATCGACATCTTGCAATATAGGCTCTGCTTCTAACTTGGGCCAGAAATTTAAAATGGTCTTATGAAATAGCGATTTCGCTCCAATTCACATTCCAAGTAATATTCGGCATGCTAATTACGTTGCCGATTGCCAAATTGCATTATCTCTTATAGTTTCCGAGCTATGGACTATCGACATCTTGCAATATTGGCTCTGCTTCTAACTTGGGCCAGAAATTTAAAATGGTCTTATGAAATAGCGATTTCGCTCCAATTCACATTCCAAGTAATATTCGGCATGCTAATTACGTTGCCGATTGCCAAATTGCATTATCTCTTATAGTTTCCGAGCTATGGACTATCGACATCTTGCAATATTGGCTCTGCTTCTAACTTGAGCCAGAATTGTAAAATGGTCTTATGAATTAGCGATTTCGCTCCAATTCACATTCCAAGTAATATTCGGCATGCTAATTACGTTGCCGATTGCCAAATTGCATTATCTCTTAGAGTTTCCGAGCTATGCACTATCGACATCTTGCAATATTGGCTCTGCTTCTAACTTGAGCCAGAATTGTAAAATGGTCTTATGAATTAGCGATTTCGCTCCAATTCACATTCCAAGTAATATTCGGCATGCTAATTACGTTGCCGATTGCCAAATTGCATTATCTCTTATAGTTTCCGAGATATGGACTATCGACATCTTGCAATATTGGCTCTGCTTCTAACTTGGGATAGAAATATACAATGGTCTTATGAATTAGCGATTTCGCTCCAATTCACACTCTAAGTAATATTCGGCATGCTAATTACGTTGCCGATTGCCAAATTGCATTATCTCTTATAGTTTCCGAGATATGAACTATCGACATCTTGCAATATAGGCTCTGCTTCTAACTTGGGCCAGAAATGTAAAATGGTCTTATGAATTAGCGATTTCGCTCCAATTCACATTCCAAGTAATATTCGGCATGCTAATTACGTTGCCGATTGCCAAATTGCATTATCTCTTATAGTTTCCGAGCTATGGATTATCGACTTCTTGCAATATTGGCTCTGCTTCTAACTTGAGCCAGAATTGTTAAATGGACTTATGAATTAGCGATTTCGCTCCAATTCACATTCCAAGTAATATTCGGCATGCTAATTACGTTGCCGATTGCCAAATTGCATTATCTCTTATAGTTTCCGAGCTATGGACTATCGACATCTTGCAATATTGGCTCTGCTTCTAACTTGAGCCAGAATTGTAAAATGGTCTTATGAATTAGCGATTTCGCTCCAATTCACATTCCAAGTAATATTCGGCATGCTAATTACGTTGCCGATTGCCAAATTGCATTATCTCTTATAGTTTCCGAGATATGGACTATCGACATCTTGCAATATTGGCTCTGCTTCTAACTTGGGCCAGAAATGTAAAATGGTCTTATGAATTAGCGATATCGCTCCAATTCACATTCCAAGTAATATTCGGCATGCTAAATACGTTGCCGATTGCCAAATTGCATTATCTCTTATAGTTTCCGAGATATGGACTATCGACATCTTGCAATATTGGCTCTGCTTCTAACTTGGGCCAGAAATGTAAAATGGTCTTATGAATTAGCGATTTCGCTCCAATTCACATTCCAAGTAATATTCGGCATGCTAATTACGTTGCCGATTGCCAAATTGCATTATCTCTTATAGTTTCCGAGATATGGACTATCGACATCTTGCAATATTGGCTCTGCTTCTAACTTGTGCCAGAAATGTAAAATGGTCTTATGAATTAGCGATTTCGCTCCAATTCACATTCCAAGTAATATTCGGCATGCTAATTACGTTGCCGATTGCCAAATTGCATTATCTCTTATAGTTTCCGAAATATGGACTATCGACACCTTGCAATATTGGCTCTGCTTCTAACTTGAGCCAGAATTGTAAAATGGTCTTATGAATTAGCGATTTCGCTCCAATTCACATTCCAAGTAATATTCGGCATGCTAATTACGTTGCCGATTGCCAAATTGCATTATCTCTTATAGTTTCCGAGATATGGACTATCGACACCTTGCAATATTGGCTCTGCTTCTAACTTGAGCCAGAATTGTAAAATGGTCTTATGAATTAGCGATTTCGCTCCAATTCACATTCCAAGTAATATTCGGCATGCTAATTACGTTGCCAATTGCCAAATTGCATTAACTCTTATAGTTTCCGAGATATGGACTATCGACATCTTGCAATATTGGCTCTGGTTCTAACTTAGGCCAGAAATGTAAAATGGTCTTATGAATCAGCGATTTCGCTCCAATTCACATTCCAAGTAATATTCGGCATGCTAATTACGTTGCCGATTGCCAAATTGCATTATCTCTTATAGTTTCCGAGATATGGACTATCGACATCTTGCAATATTGGCTCTGCTTCTAACTTGAGCCAGAATTGTAAAATGGTCTTATGAATTAGGGATTTCGCTCCAATTCACATTCCAAGTAATATTCGGCATGCTAATTACGTTGCCGATTGCCAAATTGCATTATCTCTTATAGTTTCCGAGATATGGACTATCGACATCTTGCAATATTGGCTCTGCTTCTAACTTGTGCCAGAAATGTAAAATGGTCTTATGAATTAGCGATTTCGCTCCAATTCACATTCCAAGTAATATTCGGCATGCTAATTACGTTGCCGATTGCCAAATTGCATTATCTCTTATAGTTTCCGTGATACGGACTATCGACATCTTGCAATATTTGGCCAGAAATGTAAAATGGTCTTATGAATTAGCGATTTCGCTCCAATTCACATTCCAAGTAATATTCGGCATGCTAATTACGTTGCCGATTGCCAAATTGCATTATCTCTTATAGTTTCCGAGATATGGACTATCGAAATCTTGCAATATTGACTCTGCTTCTAACTTGAGCCAGAATTGTAAAATAGTCTTATGAATTAGCGATTTCGCTCCAATTCACATTCCAAGTAATATTCGGCATGCTAATTACGTTGCCGATCGCCAAATTGCATTATCTCTTATAGTTTCTGAGATATGGACTATCGACACCTTGCAATATTGGCTCTGCTTTTAACTTGAGCCAGAATTGTAAAATGGTCTTACGAATTAGCGATTTCGCTCCAATTCACATTCCAAGTAATATTCGGCATGCTAATTACGTTGCCGATTGCCAAATTGCATTATCTCTTATAGTTTCCGAGATATGGACTATCGACATCTTGCAATATTGGCTCTGCTTCTAACTTGGGCCAGAAATGTAAAATGGTCTTATGAATTAGCGATTTCGCTCCAATTCACATTCCAAGTAATATTCGGCATGCTAATTACGTTGCCGATTGCCAAATTGCATTATCTCTTATAGTTTCCGAGATATGGACTATCGATACCTTGCAATATTGGCTCTGCTTCTAACTTGAGCCAGAATTGTAAAATGGTCTTATGAATTAGCGATTTCGCTCCAATTCACATTCCAAGTAATATTCGGCATGCTAATTACGTTGCCGATTGCCAAATTGCATTATCTCTTAGAGTTTCCGAGCTATGGACTATCGACATCTTGCAATATTGGCTCTGCTTCTAACTTGAGCCAGAATTGTAAAATGGTCTTGTGAATTAGCGATTTCGCTCCAATTCACATTCTAAGTAATATTCGGCATGCTAATTACGTTGCCGATTGCCAAATTGCATTATCTCTTAGAGTTTCCGAGCTATGGACTATCGACATCTTGCAATATTGGCTCTGCTTCTAACTTGAGCCAGAATTGTAAAATGGTCTTATGAATTAGCGATTTCGCTCCAATTCACATTCCAAGTAATATTCGGCATGCTAATTACGTTGCCGATTGCCAAATTGCATTATCTCTTAGAGTTTCCGAGCTATGGACTATCGACATCTTGCAATATTGGCTCTGCTTCTAACTTGAGCCAGAATTGTAAAATGGTCTTGCGAATTAGCGATTTCGCTCCAATTCACATTCTAAGTAATATTCGGCATGCTAATTACGTTGCCGATTGCCAAATTGCATTATCTCTTATAGTTTCCGAGCTATGGACTATCGACATCTTGCAATATTGGCTCTGCTTCTAACTTGGGCCAGAAATGTAAAATGGTCTTATGAATTAGCGATTTCGCTCCAATTCACATTCCAAGTAATATTCGGCATGATAATTACGTTGCCGATTGCCAAATTGCATTATCTCTTATTGTTTCCGAGATATGGACTATCGACACCTTGCAATATTGGCTCTGCTTCTAACTTGAGCCAGAATTGTAAAATGGTCTTATGAATTAGCGATTTCGCTCCAATTCACATTCCAAGTAATATTCGGCATGCTAATTACGTTGCCGATTGCCAAATTGCATTATCTCTTATAGTTTCCGAGATATGGACTATCGACACCTTGCAATATTGGCTCTGCTTCTAACTTGAGCCAGAATTGTAAAATGGTCTTACGAATTAGCGATTTCGCTCCAATTCACATTCCAAGTAATATTCGGCATGCTAATTACGTTGCCGATTGCCAAATTGCATTATCTCTTATAGTTTCCGAGATATGGACTATCGACATCTTGCAATATTGGCTCTGCTTCTAACTTGGGATAGAAATGTAAAATGGTCTTATGAATTAGCGATTTCGCTCCAATTCACACTCTAAGTAATATTCGGCATGCTAATTACGTTGCCGATTGCCAAATTGCATTATCTCTTATAGTTTCCGAGATATGAACTATCGACATCTTGCAATATAGGCTCTGCTTCTAACTTGGGCCAGAAATTTAAAATGGTCTTATGAAATAGCGATTTCGCTCCAATTCACATTCCAAGTAATATTCGGCATGCTAATTACGTTGCCGATTGCCAAATTGCATTATCTCTTATAGTTTCCGAGCTATGGACTATCGACATCTTGCAATATTGGCTCTGCTTCTAACTTGGGCCAGAAATTTAAAATGGTCTTATGAAATAGCGATTTCGCTCCAATTCACATTCCAAGTAATATTCGGCATGCTAATTACGTTGCCGATTGCCAAATTGCATTATCTCTTATAGTTTCCGAGCTATGGACTATCGACATCTTGCAATATTGGCTCTGCTTCTAACTTGAGCCAGAATTGTAAAATGGTCTTATGAATTAGCGATTTCGCTCCAATTCACATTCCAAGTAATATTCGGCATGCTAATTACGTTGCCGATTGCCAAATTGCATTATCTCTTAGAGTTTCCGAGCTATGCACTATCGACATCTTGCAATATTGGCTCTGCTTCTAACTTGAGCCAGAATTGTAAAATGGTCTTATGAATTAGCGATTTCGCTCCAATTCACATTCCAAGTAATATTCGGCATGCTAATTACGTTGCCGATTGCCAAATTGCATTATCTCTTATAGTTTCCGAGATATGGACTATCGACATCTTGCAATATTGGCTCTGCTTCTAACTTGGGATAGAAATATACAATGGTCTTATGAATTAGCGATTTCGCTCCAATTCACACTCTAAGTAATATTCGGCATGCTAATTACGTTGCCGATTGCCAAATTGCATTATCTCTTATAGTTTCCGAGATATGAACTATCGACATCTTGCAATATAGGCTCTGCTTCTAACTTGGGCCAGAAATGTAAAATGGTCTTATGAATTAGCGATTTCGCTCCAATTCACATTCCAAGTAATATTCGGCATGCTAATTACGTTGCCGATTGCCAAATTGCATTATCTCTTATAGTTTCCGAGCTATGGATTATCGACTTCTTGCAATATTGGCTCTGCTTCTAACTTGAACCAGAATTGTAAAATGGACTTATGAATTAGCGATTTCGCTCCAATTCACATTCCAAGTAATATTCGGCATGCTAATTACGTTGCCGATTGCCAAATTGCATTATCTCTTATAGTTTCCGAGCTATGGACTATCGACATCTTGCAATATTGGCTCTGCTTCTAACTTGAGCCAGAATTGTAAAATGGTCTTATGAATTAGCGATTTCGCTCCAATTCACATTCCAAGTAATATTCGGCATGCTAATTACGTTGCCGATTGCCAAATTGCATTATCTCTTATAGTTTCCGAGATATGGACTATCGACATCTTGCAATATTGGCTCTGCTTCTAACTTGGGCCAGAAATGTAAAATGGTCTTATGAATTAGCGATATCGCTCCAATTCACATTCCAAGTAATATTCGGCATGCTAAATACGTTGCCGATTGCCAAATTGCATTATCTCTTATAGTTTCCGAGATATGGACTATCGACATCTTGCAATATTGGCTCTGCTTCTAACTTGGGCCAGAAATGTAAAATGGTCTTATGAATTAGCGATTTCGCTCCAATTCACATTCCAAGTAATATTCGGCATGCTAATTACGTTGCCGATTGCCAAATTGCATTATCTCTTATAGTTTCCGAGATATGGACTATCGACATCTTGCAATATTGGCTCTGCTTCTAACTTGTGCCAGAAATGTAAAATGGTCTTATGAATTAGCGATTTCGCTCCAATTCACATTCCAAGTAATATTCGGCATGCTAATTACGTTGCCGATTGCCAAATTGCATTATCTCTTATAGTTTCCGAAATATGGACTATCGACACCTTGCAATATTGGCTCTGCTTCTAACTTGAGCCAGAATTGTAAAATGGTCTTATGAATTAGCGATTTCGCTCCAATTCACATTCCAAGTAATATTCGGCATGCTAATTACGTTGCCGATTGCCAAATTGCATTATCTCTTATAGTTTCCGAGATATGGACTATCGACACCTTGCAATATTGGCTCTGCTTCTAACTTGAGCCAGAATTGTAAAATGGTCTTATGAATTAGCGATTTCGCTCCAATTCACATTCCAAGTAATATTCGGCATGCTAATTACGTTGCCAATTGCCAAATTGCATTAACTCTTATAGTTTCCGAGATATGGACTATCGACATCTTGCAATATTGGCTCTGGTTCTAACTTAGGCCAGAAATGTAAAATGGTCTTATGAATCAGCGATTTCGCTCCAATTCACATTCCAAGTAATATTCGGCATGCTAATTACGTTGCCGATTGCCAAATTGCATTATCTCTTATAGTTTCCGAGATATGGACTATCGACATCTTGCAATATTGGCTCTGCTTCTAACTTGAGCCAGAATTGTAAAATGGTCTTATGAATTAGGGATTTCGCTCCAATTCACATTCCAAGTAATATTCGGCATGCTAATTACGTTGCCGATTGCCAAATTGCATTATCTCTTATAGTTTCCGAGCTATGGACTATCGACATCTTGCAATATTGGCTCTGCTTCTAACTTGGGCCAGAAATGTAAAATGGTCTTATGAATTAGCGATTTCGCTCCAATTCACATTCCAAGTAAAATTCGGCATGATAATTACGTTGCCGATTGCCAAATTGCATTATCTCTTATAGTTTCCGAGATATGGACTATCGACACCTTGCAATATTGGCTCTGCTTCTAACTTGAGCCAGAATTGTAAAATGGCCTTATGAATTAGCGATTTCGCTCCAATTCACATTCCAAGTAATATTCGGCATGCTAATTACGTTGCCGATTGCCAAATTGCATTATCTCTTATAGTTTCCGAGATATGGACTATCGACACCTTGCAATATTGGCTCTGCTTCTAACTTGAGCCAGAATTGTAAAATGGTCTTACGAATTAGCGATTTCGCTCCAATTCACATTCCAAGTAATATTCGGCATGCTAATTACGTTGCCGATTGCCAAATTGCATTATCTCTTATAGTTTCCGAGATATGGACTATCGACATCTTGCAATATTGGCTCTGCTTCTAACTTGGGATAGAAATGTAAAATGGTCTTATGAATTAGCGATTTCGCTCCAATTCACACTCTAAGTAATATTCGGCATGCTAATTACGTTGCCGATTGCCAAATTGCATTATCTCTTATAGTTTCCGAGATATGAACTATCGACATCTTGCAATATAGGCTCTGCTTCTAACTTGGGCCAGAAATTTAAAATGGTCTTATGAAATAGCGATTTCGCTCCAATTCACATTCCAAGTAATATTCGGCATGCTAATTACGTTGCCGATTGCCAAATTGCATTATCTCTTATAGTTTCCGAGCTATGGACTATCGACATCTTGCAATATTGGCTCTGCTTCTAACTTGGGCCAGAAATTTAAAATGGTCTTATGAAATAGCGATTTCGCTCCAATTCACATTCCAAGTAATATTCGGCATGCTAATTACGTTGCCGATTGCCAAATTGCATTATCTCTTATAGTTTCCGAGCTATGGACTATCGACATCTTGCAATATTGGCTCTGCTTCTAACTTGAGCCAGAATTGTAAAATGGTCTTATGAATTAGCGATTTCGCTCCAATTCACATTCCAAGTAATATTCGGCATGCTAATTACGTTGCCGATTGCCAAATTGCATTATCTCTTAGAGTTTCCGAGCTATGGACTATCGACATCTTGCAATATTGGCTCTGCTTCTAACTTGAGCCAGAATTGTAAAATGGTCTTATGAATTAGCGATTTCGCTCCAATTCACATTCCAAGTAATATTCGGCATGCTAATTACGTTGCCGATTGCCAAATTGCATTATCTCTTATAGTTTCCGAGATATGGACTATCGACATCTTGCAATATTGGCTCTGCTTCTAACTTGGGATAGAAATATACAATGGTCTTATGATTTAGCGATTTCGCTCCAATTCACACTCTAAGTAATATTCGGCATGCTAATTACGTTGCCGATTGCCAAATTGCATTATCTCTTATAGTTTCCGAGATATGAACTATCGACATCTTGCAATATAGGCTCTGCTTCTAACTTGGGCCAGAAATGTAAAATGGTCTTATGAATTAGCGATTTCGCTCCAATTCACATTCCAAGTAATATTCGGCATGCTAATTACGTTGCCGATTGCCAAATTGCATTATCTCTTATAGTTTCCGAGCTATGGATTATCGACTTCTTGCAATATTGGCTCTGCTTCTAACTTGAGCCAGAATTGTAAAATGGACTTATGAATTAGCGATTTCGCTCCAATTCACATTCCAAGTAATATTCGGCATGCTAATTACGTTGCCGATTGCCAAATTGCATTATCTCTTATAGTTTCCGAGCTATGGACTATCGACATCTTGCAATATTGGCTCTGCTTCTAACTTGAGCCAGAATTGTAAAATGGTCTTATGAATTAGCGATTTCGCTCCAATTCACATTCCAAGTAATATTCGGCATGCTAATTACGTTGCCGATTGCCAAATTGCATTATCTCTTATAGTTTCCGAGATATGGACTATCGACATCTTGCAATATTGGCTCTGCTTCTAACTTGGGCCAGAAATGTAAAATGGTCTTATGAATTAGCGATATCGCTCCAATTCACATTCCAAGTAATATTCGGCATGCTAAATACGTTGCCGATTGCCAAATTGCATTATCTCTTATAGTTTCCGAGATATGGACTATCGACATCTTGCAATATTGGCTCTGCTTCTAACTTGGGCCAGAAATGTAAAATGGTCTTATGAATTAGCGATTTCGCTCCAATTCACATTCCAAGTAATATTCGGCATGCTAATTACGTTGCCGATTGCCAAATTGCATTATCTCTTATAGTTTCCGAGATATGGACTATCGACATCTTGCAATATTGGCTCTGCTTCTAACTTGTGCCAGAAATGTAAAATGGTCTTATGAATTAGCGATTTCGCTCCAATTCACATTCCAAGTAATATTCGGCATGCTAATTACGTTGCCGATTGCCAAATTGCATTATCTCTTATAGTTTCCGAAATATGGACTATCGACACCTTGCAATATTGGCTCTGCTTCTAACTTGAGCCAGAATTGTAAAATGGTCTTATGAATTAGCGATTTCGCTCCAATTCACATTCCAAGTAATATTCGGCATGCTAATTACGTTGCCGATTGCCAAATTGCATTATCTCTTATAGTTTCCGAGATATGGACTATCGACACCTTGCAATATTGGCTCTGCTTCTAACTTGAGCCAGAATTGTAAAATGGTCTTATGAATTAGCGATTTCGCTCCAATTCACATTCCAAGTAATATTCGGCATGCTAATTACGTTGCCAATTGCCAAATTCCATTAACTCTTATAGTTTCCGAGATATGGACTATCGACATCTTGCAATATTGGCTCTGGTTCTAACTTAGGCCAGAAATGTAAAATGGTCTTATGAATCAGCGATTTCGCTCCAATTCACATTCCAAGTAATATTCGGCATGCTAATTACGTTGCCGATTGCCAAATTGCATTATCTCTTATAGTTTCCGAGATATGGACTATCGACATCTTGCAATATTGGCTCTGCTTCTAACTTGAGCCAGAATTGTAAAATGGTCTTATGAATTAGGGATTTCGCTCCAATTCACATTCCAAGTAATATTCGGCATGCTAATTACGTTGCCGATTGCCAAATTGCATTATCTCTTATAGTTTCCGAGCTATGGACTATCGACATCTTGCAATATTGGCTCTGCTTCTAACTTGGGCCAGAAATTTAAAATGGTCTTATGAAATAGCGATTTCGCTCCAATTCACATTCCAAGTAATATTCGGCATGCTAATTACGTTGCCGATTGCCAAATTGCATTATCTCTTATAGTTTCCGAGCTATGGACTATCGACATCTTGCAATATTGGCTCTGCTTCTAACTTGAGCCAGAATTGTAAAATGGTCTTATGAATTAGCGATTTCGCTCCAATTCACATTCCAAGTAATATTCGGCATGCTAATTACGTTGCCGATTGCCAAATTGCATTATCTCTTAGAGTTTCCGAGCTATGCACTATCGACATCTTGCAATATTGGCTCTGCTTCTAACTTGAGCCAGAATTGTAAAATGGTCTTATGAATTAGCGATTTCGCTCCAATTCACATTCCAAGTAATATTCGGCATGCTAATTACGTTGCCGATTGCCAAATTGCATTATCTCTTATAGTTTCCGAGATATGGACTATCGACATCTTGCAATATTGGCTCTGCTTCTAACTTGGGATAGAAATATACAATGGTCTTATGAATTAGCGATTTCGCTCCAATTCACACTCTAAGTAATATTCGGCATGCTAATTACGTTGCCGATTGCCAAATTGCATTATCTCTTATAGTTTCCGAGATATGAACTATCGACATCTTGCAATATAGGCTCTGCTTCTAACTTGGGCCAGAAATGTAAAATGGTCTTATGAATTAGCGATTTCGCTCCAATTCACATTCCAAGTAATATTCGGCATGCTAATTACGTTGCCGATTGCCAAATTGCATTATCTCTTATAGTTTCCGAGCTATGGATTATCGACTTCTTGCAATATTGGCTCTGCTTCTAACTTGAACCAGAATTGTAAAATGGACTTATGAATTAGCGATTTCGCTCCAATTCACATTCCAAGTAATATTCGGCATGCTAATTACGTTGCCGATTGCCAAATTGCATTATCTCTTATAGTTTCCGAGCTATGGACTATCGACATCTTGCAATATTGGCTCTGCTTCTAACTTGAGCCAGAATTGTAAAATGGTCTTATGAATTAGCGATTTCGCTCCAATTCACATTCCAAGTAATATTCGGCATGCTAATTACGTTGCCGATTGCCAAATTGCATTATCTCTTATAGTTTCCGAGATATGGACTATCGACATCTTGCAATATTGGCTCTGCTTCTAACTTGGGCCAGAAATGTAAAATGGTCTTATGAATTAGCGATATCGCTCCAATTCACATTCCAAGTAATATTCGGCATGCTAAATACGTTGCCGATTGCCAAATTGCATTATCTCTTATAGTTTCCAAGATATGGACTATCGACATCTTGCAATATTGGCTCTGCTTCTAACTTGGGCCAGAAATGTAAAATGGTCTTATGAATTAGCGATTTCGCTCCAATTCACATTCCAAGTAATATTCGGCATGCTAATTACGTTGCCGATCGCCAAATTGCATTATCTCTTATAGTTTCCGAGATATGGACTATCGACATCTTGCAATATTGGCTCTGCTTCTAACTTGTGCCAGAAATGTAAAATGGTCTTATGAATTAGCGATTTCGCTCCAATTCACATTCCAAGTAATATTCGGCATGCTAATTACGTTGCCGATTGCCAAATTGCATTATCTCTTATAGTTTCCGAAATATGGACTATCGACACCTTGCAATATTGGCTCTGCTTCTAACTTGAGCCAGAATTGTAAAATGGTCTTATGAATTAGCGATTTCGCTCCAATTCACATTCCAAGTAATATTCGGCATGCTAATTACGTTGCCGATTGCCAAATTGCATTATCTCTTATAGTTTCCGAGATATGGACTATCGACACCTTGCAATATTGGCTCTGCTTCTAACTTGAGCCAGAATTGTAAAATGGTCTTATGAATTAGCGATTTCGCTCCAATTCACATTCCAAGTAATATTCGGCATGCTAATTACGTTGCCAATTGCCAAATTGCATTAACTCTTATAGTTTCCGAGATATGGACTATCGACATCTTGCAATATTGGCTCTGGTTCTAACTTAGGCCAGAAATGTAAAATGGTCTTATGAATCAGCGATTTCGCTCCAATTCACATTCCAAGTAATATTCGGCATGCTAATTACGTTGCCGATTGCCAAATTGCATTATCTCTTATAGTTTCCGAGATATGGACTATCGACATCTTGCAATATTGGCTCTGCTTCTAACTTGAGCCAGAATTGTAAAATGGTCTTATGAATTAGGGATTTCGCTCCAATTCACATTCCAAGTAATATTCGGCATGCTAATTACGTTGCCGATTGCCAAATTGCATTATCTCTTATAGTTTCCGAGCTATGGACTATCGACATCTTGCAATATTGGCTCTGCTTCTAACTTGGGCCAGAAATGTAAAATGGTCTTATGAATTAGCGATTTCGCTCCAATTCACATTCCAAGTAAAATTCGGCATGATAATTACGTTGCCGATTGCCAAATTGCATTATCTCTTATAGTTTCCGAGATATGGACTATCGACACCTTGCAATATTGGCTCTGCTTCTAACTTGAGCCAGAATTGTAAAATGGCCTTATGAATTAGCGATTTCGCTCCAATTCACATTCCAAGTAATATTCGGCATGCTAATTACGTTGCCGATTGCCAAATTGCATTATCTCTTATAGTTTCCGAGATATGGACTATCGACACCTTGCAATATTGGCTCTGCTTCTAACTTGAGCCAGAATTGTAAAATGGTCTTACGAATTAGCGATTTCGCTCCAATTCACATTCCAAGTAATATTCGGCATGCTAATTACGTTGCCGATTGCCAAATTGCATTATCTCTTATAGTTTCCGAGATATGGACTATCGACATCTTGCAATATTGGCTCTGCTTCTAACTTGGGATAGAAATGTAAAATGGTCTTATGAATTAGCGATTTCGCTCCAATTCACACTCTAAGTAATATTCGGCATGCTAATTACGTTGCCGATTGCCAAATTGCATTATCTCTTATAGTTTCCGAGATATGAACTATCGACATCTTGCAATATAGGCTCTGCTTCTAACTTGGGCCAGAAATTTAAAATGGTCTTATGAAATAGCGATTTCGCTCCAATTCACATTCCAAGTAATATTCGGCATGCTAATTACGTTGCCGATTGCCAAATTGCATTATCTCTTATAGTTTCCGAGCTATGGACTATCGACATCTTGCAATATTGGCTCTGCTTCTAACTTGGGCCAGAAATTTAAAATGGTCTTATGAAATAGCGATTTCGCTCCAATTCACATTCCAAGTAATATTCGGCATGCTAATTACGTTGCCGATTGCCAAATTGCATTATCTCTTATAGTTTCCGAGCTATGGACTATCGACATCTTGCAATATTGGCTCTGCTTCTAACTTGAGCCAGAATTGTAAAATGGTCTTATGAATTAGCGATTTCGCTCCAATTCACATTCCAAGTAATATTCGGCATGCTAATTACGTTGCCGATTGCCAAATTGCATTATCTCTTAGAGTTTCCGAGCTATGGACTATCGACATCTTGCAATATTGGCTCTGCTTCTAACTTGAGCCAGAATTGTAAAATGGTCTTATGAATTAGCGATTTCGCTCCAATTCACATTCCAAGTAATATTCGGCATGCTAATTACGTTGCCGATTGCCAAATTGCATTATCTCTTATAGTTTCCGAGATATGGACTATCGACATCTTGCAATATTGGCTCTGCTTCTAACTTGGGATAGAAATATACAATGGTCTTATGATTTAGCGATTTCGCTCCAATTCACACTCTAAGTAATATTCGGCATGCTAATTACGTTGCCGATTGCCAAATTGCATTATCTCTTATAGTTTCCGAGATATGAACTATCGACATCTTGCAATATAGGCTCTGCTTCTAACTTGGGCCAGAAATGTAAAATGGTCTTATGAATTAGCGATTTCGCTCCAATTCACATTCCAAGTAATATTCGGCATGCTAATTACGTTGCCGATTGCCAAATTGCATTATCTCTTATAGTTTCCGAGCTATGGATTATCGACTTCTTGCAATATTGGCTCTGCTTCTAACTTGAGCCAGAATTGTAAAATGGACTTATGAATTAGCGATTTCGCTCCAATTCACATTCCAAGTAATATTCGGCATGCTAATTACGTTGCCGATTGCCAAATTGCATTATCTCTTATAGTTTCCGAGCTATGGACTATCGACATCTTGCAATATTGGCTCTGCTTCTAACTTGAGCCAGAATTGTAAAATGGTCTTATGAATTAGCGATTTCGCTCCAATTCACATTCCAAGTAATATTCGGCATGCTAATTACGTTGCCGATTGCCAAATTGCATTATCTCTTATAGTTTCCGAGATATGGACTATCGACATCTTGCAATATTGGCTCTGCTTCTAACTTGGGCCAGAAATGTAAAATGGTCTTATGAATTAGCGATATCGCTCCAATTCACATTCCAAGTAATATTCGGCATGCTAAATACGTTGCCGATTGCCAAATTGCATTATCTCTTATAGTTTCCGAGATATGGACTATCGACATCTTGCAATATTGGCTCTGCTTCTAACTTGGGCCAGAAATGTAAAATGGTCTTATGAATTAGCGATTTCGCTCCAATTCACATTCCAAGTAATATTCGGCATGCTAATTACGTTGCCGATTGCCAAATTGCATTATCTCTTATAGTTTCCGAGATATGGACTATCGACATCTTGCAATATTGGCTCTGCTTCTAACTTGTGCCAGAAATGTAAAATGGTCTTATGAATTAGCGATTTCGCTCCAATTCACATTCCAAGTAATATTCGGCATGCTAATTACGTTGCCGATTGCCAAATTGCTTTATCTCTTATAGTTTCCGAAATATGGACTATCGACACCTTGCAATATTGGCTCTGCTTCTAACTTGAGCCAGAATTGTAAAATGGTCTTATGAATTAGCGATTTCGCTCCAATTCACATTCCAAGTAATATTCGGCATGCTAATTACGTTGCCGATTGCCAAATTGCATTATCTCTTATAGTTTCCGAGATATGGACTATCGACACCTTGCAATATTGGCTCTGCTTCTAACTTGAGCCAGAATTGTAAAATGGTCTTATGAATTAGCGATTTCGCTCCAATTCACATTCCAAGTAATATTCGGCATGCTAATTACGTTGCCAATTGCCAAATTCCATTAACTCTTATAGTTTCCGAGATATGGACTATCGACATCTTGCAATATTGGCTCTGGTTCTAACTTAGGCCAGAAATGTAAAATGGTCTTATGAATCAGCGATTTCGCTCCAATTCACATTCCAAGTAATATTCGGCATGCTAATTACGTTGCCGATTGCCAAATTGCATTATCTCTTATAGTTTCCGAGATATGGACTATCGACATCTTGCAATATTGGCTCTGCTTCTAACTTGAGCCAGAATTGTAAAATGGTCTTATGAATTAGGGATTTCGCTCCAATTCACATTCCAAGTAATATTCGGCATGCTAATTACGTTACCGATTGCCAAATTGCATTATCTCTTATAGTTTCCGAGATATGAACTATCGACATCTTGCAATATTGGCTCTGCTTCTAACTTGAGCCAGAATTGTAAAATGGTCTTATGAATTAGCGATTTCGCTCCAATTCACATTCCAAGTAATATTCGGCATGCTAATTACGTTGCCGATTGCCAAATTGCGTTATCTCTTATAGTTTCCGAGCTATGGACTATCGACATCTTGCAATATTGGCTCTGCTTCTAACTTGAGCCAGAATTGTAAAATGGTCTTATGAATTAGCGATTTCGCTCCAATTCACATTCCAAGTAATATTCGGCATGCTAATTACGTTGCCGATTGCCAAATTGCATTATCTCTTATAGTTTCCGAGCTATGGACTATCGACATCTTGCAATATTGGCTCTGCTTCTAACTTGGGCCAGAAATGTAAAATGGTCTTATGAATTAGCGATTTCGCTCCAATTCACATTCCAAGTAATATTCGGCATGATAATTACGTTGCCGATTGCCAAATTGCATTATCTCTTATAGTTTCCGAGATATGGACTATCGACACCTTGCAATATTGGCTCTGCTTCTAACTTGAGCCAGAATTGTAAAATGGTCTTATGAATTAGCGATTTCGCTCCAATTCACATTCCAAGTAATATTCGGCATGCGAATTACGTTGCCGATTGCCAAATTGCATTATCTCTTATAGTTTCCGAGATATGGACTATCGACACCTTGCAATATTGGCTCTGCTTCTAACTTGAGCCAGAATTGTAAAATGGTCTTACGAATTAGCGATTTCGCTCCAATTCACATTCCAAGTAATATTCGGCATGCTAATTACGTTGCCGATTGCCAAATTGCATTATCTCTTATAGTTTCCGAGATATGGACTATCGACATCTTGCAATATTGGCTCTGCTTCTAACTTGGGATAGAAATGTAAAATGGTCTTATGAATTAGCGATTTCGCGCCAATTCACACTCTAAGTAATATTCGGCATGCTAATTACGTTGCCGATTGCCAAATTGCATTATCTCTTATAGTTTCCGATATATGAACTATCGAAATCTGCCAATATAGGCTCTGCTTCTAACTTGGGCCAGAAATGTAAAATTGTCTTATGAATTAGCGATTTCGCTCCAATTCACATTCCAAGTAATATTCGGCATGCTAATTACGTTGCCGATTGCCAAATTGCATTATCTCTTATAGTTTCCGAGATATGGACTATCGACATCTTGCAATATTGGCTCTGCTTCTAACTTGGGATAGAAATGTAAAATGGTCTTATGAATTAGCGATTTCGCTCCAATTCACACTCTAAGTAATATTCGGCATGCTAATTACGTTGCCGATTGCCAAATTGCATTATCTCTTATAGTTTCCGAGATATGAACTATCGACATCTTGCAATATAGGCTCTGCTTCTAACTTGGGCCAGAAATGTAAAATGGTCTTATGAATTAGCGATTTCGCTCCAATTCACATTCCAAGTAATATTCGGCATGCTAATTACGTTGCCGATTGCCAAATTGCATTATCTCTTATAGTTTCCGAGCTATGGACTATCGACATCTTGCAATATTGGCTCTGCTTCTAACTTGGGATAGAAATGTAAAATGGTCTTATGAATTAGCGATTTCGCTCCAATTCACACTCTAAGTAATATTCGGCATGCTAATTACGTTGCCGATTGCCAAATTGCATTATCTCTTATAGTTTCCGAGATATGAACTATCGACATCTTGCAATATTGGCTGTGCTTCTAACTTGAGCCAGAATTGTAAAATGGTCTTATGAATTAGCGATTTCGCTCCAATTCACATTCCAAGTAATATTCGGCATGCTAATTACGTTGCCGATTGCCAAATTGCATTATCTCTTAGAGTTTCCGAGCTATGGACTATCGACATCTTGCAATATTGGCTCTGCTTCTAACTTGAGCCAGAATTGTAAAATGGTCTTGTGAATTAGCGATTTCGCTCCAATTCACATTCCAAGTAATATTCGGCATGCTAATTACGTTGCCGATTGCCAAATTGCATTATCTCTTAGAGTTTCCGAGCTATGGACTATCGACATCTTGCAATATTGGCTCTGCTTCTAACTTGAGCCAGAATTGTAAAATGGTCTTGTGAATTAGCGATTTCGCTCCAATTCACATTCCAAGTAATATTCGGCATGCTAATTACGTTGCCGATTGCCAAATTGCATTATCTCTTATAGTTTCCGAGCTATGGACTATCGACATCTTGCAATATTGGCTCTGCTTCTAACTTGGGCCAGAAATGTAAAATGGTCTTATGAATTAGCGATTTCGCTCCAATTCACATTCCAAGTAATATTCGGCATGATAATTACGTTGCCGATTGCCAAATTGCATTATCTCTTATAGTTTCCGAGATATGAACTATCGACATCTTGCAATATAGGCTCTGCTTCTAACTTGGGCCAGAAATGTAAAATGGTCTTATGAATTAGCGATTTCGCTCCAATTCACATTCCAAGTAATATTCGGCATGCTAATTACGTTGCCGATTGCCAAATTGCATTATCTCTTATAGTTTCCGAGCTATGGACTATCGACATCTTGCAATATTGGCTCTGCTTCTAACTTGGGATAGAAATATACAATGGTCTTATGAATTAGCGATTTCGCTCCAATTCACACTCTAAGTAATATTCGGCATGCTAATTACGTTGCCGATTGCCAAATTGCATTATCTCTTATAGTTTCCGAGATATGAACTATCGACATCTTGCAATATAGGCTCTGCTTCTAACTTGGGCCAGAAATGTAAAATGGTCTTATGAATTAGCGATTTCGCTCCAATTCACATTCCAAGTAATATTCGGCATGCTAATTACGTTGCCGATTGCCAAATTGCATTATCTCTTATAGTTTCCGAGCTATGGACTATCGACATCTTGCAATATTGGCTCTGCTTCTAACTTGAGCCAGAATTGTAAAATGGTCTTATGAATTAGCGATTTCGCTCCAATTCACATTCCAAGTAATATTCGGCATGCTAATTACGTTGCCGATTGCCAAATTGCATTATCTCTTATAGTTTCCGATATATGGACTATCGACATCTTGCAATATTGGCTCTGCTTCTAACTTGGGATAGAAATGTAAAATGGTCTTATGAATTAGCGATTTCGCTCCAATTCACACTCTAAGTAATATTCGGCATGCTAATTACGTTGCCGATTGCCAAATTGCATTATCTCTTATAGTTTCCGAGATATGAACTATCGACATCTTGCAATATAGGCTCTGCTTCTAACTTGGGCCAGAAATGTAAAATGGTCTTATGAATTAGCGATTTCGCTCCAATTCACATTCCAAGTAATATTCGGCATGCTAATTACGTTGCCGATTGCCAAATTGCATTATCTCTTATAGTTTCCGAGCTATGGACTATCGACATCTTGCAATATTGGCTCTGCTTCTAACTTGGGATAGAAATGTAAAATGGTCTTATGAATTAGCGATTTCGCTCCAATTCACACTCTAAGTAATATTCGGCATGCTAATTACGTTGCCGATTGCCAAATTGCATTATCTCTTATAGTTTCCGAGATATGAACTATCGACATCTTGCAATATTGGCTCTGCTTCTAACTTGAGCCAGAATTGTAAAATGGTCTTATGAATTAGCGATTTCGCTCCAATTCACATTCCAAGTAATATTCGGCATGCTAATTACGTTGCCGATTGCCAAATTGCATTATCTCTTAGAGTTTCCGAGCTATGGACTATCGACATCTTGCAATATTGGCTCTGCTTCTAACTTGAGCCAGAATTGTAAAATGGTCTTGTGAATTAGCGATTTCGCTCCAATTCACATTCCAAGTAATATTCGGCATGCTAATTACGTTGCCGATTGCCAAATTGCATTATCTCTTAGAGTTTCCGAGCTATGGACTATCGACATCTTGCAATATTGGCTCTGCTTCTAACTTGAGCCAGAATTGTAAAATGGTCTTGTGAATTAGCGATTTCGCTCCAATTCACATTCCAAGTAATATTCGGCATGCTAATTACGTTGCCGATTGCCAAATTGCATTATCTCTTATAGTTTCCGAGCTATGGACTATCGACATCTTGCAATATTGGCTCTGCTTCTAACTTGGGCCAGAAATGTAAAATGGTCTTATGAATTAGCGATTTCGCTCCAATTCACATTCCAAGTAATATTCGGCATGATAATTACGTTGCCGATTGCCAAATTGCATTATCTCTTATAGTTTCCGAGATATGGACTATCGACACCTTGCAATATTGGCTCTGCTTCTAACTTGAGCCAGAATTGTAAAATGGTCTTATGAATTAGCGATTTCGCTCCAATTCACATTCCAAGTAATATTCGGCATGCTAATTACGTTGCCGATTGCCAAATTGCATTATCTCTTATAGTTTCCGAGATATGGACTATCGACACCTTGCAATATTGGCTCTGCTTCTAACTTGAGCCAGAATTGTAAAATGGTCTTACGAATTAGCGATTTCGCTCCAATTCACATTCCAAGTAATATTCGGCATGCTAATTACGTTGCCGATTGCCAAATTGCATTATCTCTTATAGTTTCCGAGATATGGACTATCGACATCTTGCAATATTGGCTCTGCTTCTAACTTGGGATAGAAATGTAAAATGGTCTTATGAATTAGCGATTTCGCTCCAATTCACACTCTAAGTAATATTCGGCATGCTAATTACGTTGCCGATTGCCAAATTGCATTATCTCTTATAGTTTCCGAGATATGAACTATCGACATCTTGCAATATAGGCTCTGCTTCTAACTTGGGCCAGAAATTTAAAATGGTCTTATGAAATAGCGATTTCGCTCCAATTCACATTCCAAGTAATATTCGGCATGCTAATTACGTTGCCGATTGCCAAATTGCATTATCTCTTATAGTTTCCGAGCTATGGACTATCGACATCTTGCAATATTGGCTCTGCTTCTAACTTGGGCCAGAAATTTAAAATGGTCTTATGAAATAGCGATTTCGCTCCAATTCACATTCCAAGTAATATTCGGCATGCTAATTACGTTGCCGATTGCCAAATTGCATTATCTCTTATAGTTTCCGAGCTATGGACTATCGACATCTTGCAATATTGGCTCTGCTTCTAACTAGAGCCAGAATTGTAAAATGGTCTTATGAATTAGCGATTTCGCTCCAATTCACATTCCAAGTAATATTCGGCATGCTAATTACGTTGCCGATTGCCAAATTGCATTATCTCTTAGAGTTTCCGAGCTATGGACTATCGACATCTTGCAATATTGGCTCTGCTTCTAACTTGAGCCAGAATTGTAAAATGGTCTTATGAATTAGCGATTTCGCTCCAATTCACATTCCAAGTAATATTCGGCATGCTAATTACGTTGCCGATTGCCAAATTGCATTATCTCTTATAGTTTCCGAGCTATGGATTATCGACTTCTTGCAATATTGGCTCTGCTTCTAACTTGAGCCAGAATTGTAAAATGGACTTATGAATTAGCGATTTCGCTCCAATTCACATTCCAAGTAATATTCGGCATGCTAATTACGTTGCCGATTGCCAAATTGCATTATCTCTTATAGTTTCCGAGCTATGGACTATCGACATCTTGCAATATTGGCTCTGCTTCTAACTTGGGATAGAAATATACAATGGTCTTATGAATTAGCGATTTCGCTCCAATTCACACTCTAAGTAATATTCGGCATGCTAATTACGTTGCCGATTGCCAAATTGCATTATCTCTTATAGTTTCCGAGATATGAACTATCGACATCTTGCAATATAGGCTCTGCTTCTAACTTGGGCCAGAAATGTAAAATGGTCTTATGAATTAGCGATTTCGCTCCAATTCACATTCCAAGTAATATTCGGCATGCTAATTACGTTGCCGATTGCCAAATTGCATTATCTCTTATAGTTTCCGAGCTATGGATTATCGACTTCTTGCAATATTGGCTCTGCTTCTAACTTGAGCCAGAATTGTAAAATGGACTTATGAATTAGCGATTTCGCTCCAATTCACATTCCAAGTAATATTCGGCATGCTAATTACGTTGCCGATTGCCAAATTGCATTATCTCTTATAGTTTCCGAGCTATGGACTATCGACATCTTGCAATATTGGCTCTGCTTCTAACTTGAGCCAGAATTGTAAAATGGTCTTATGAATTAGCGATTTCGCTCCAATTCACATTCCAAGTAATATTCGGCATGCTAATTACGTTGCCGATTGCCAAATTGCATTATCTCTTATAGTTTCCGAGATATGGACTATCGACATCTTGCAATATTGGCTCTGCTTCTAACTTGGGCCAGAAATGTAAAATGGTCTTATGAATTAGCGATATCGCTCCAATTCACATTCCAAGTAATATTCGGCATGCTAAATACGTTGCCGATTGCCAAATTGCATTATCTCTTATAGTTTCCGAGATATGGACTATCGACATCTTGCAATATTGGCTCTGCTTCTAACTTGGGCCAGAAATGTAAAATGGTCTTATGAATTAGCGATTTCGCTCCAATTCACATTCCAAGTAATATTCGGCATGCTAATTACGTTGCCGATTGCCAAATTGCATTATCTCTTATAGTTTCCGAGATATGGACTATCGACATCTTGCAATATTGGCTCTGCTTCTAACTTGTGCCAGAAATGTAAAATGGTCTTATGAATTAGCGATTTCGCTCCAATTCACATTCCAAGTAATATTCGGCATGCTAATTACGTTGCCGATTGCCAAATTGCATTATCTCTTATAGTTTCCGAAATATGGACTATCGACACCTTGCAATATTGGCTCTGCTTCTAACTTGAGCCAGAATTGTAAAATGGTCTTATGAATTAGCGATTTCGCTCCAATTCACATTCCAAGTAATATTCGGCATGCTAATTACGTTGCCGATTGCCAAATTGCATTATCTCTTATAGTTTCCGAGATATGGACTATCGACACCTTGCAATATTGGCTCTGCTTCTAACTTAGGCCAGAAATGTAAAATGGTCTTATGAATCAGCGATTTCGCTCCAATTCACATTCCAAGTAATATTCGGCATGCTAATTACGTTGCCGATTGCCAAATTGCATTATCTCTTATAGTTTCCGAGATATGGACTATCGACATCTTGCAATATTGGCTCTGCTTCTAACTTGAGCCAGAATTGTAAAATGGTCTTATGAATTAGGGATTTCGCTCCAATTCACATTCCAAGTAATATTCGGCATGCTAATTACGTTGCCGATTGCCAAATTGCATTATCTCTTATAGTTTCCGAGCTATGGACTATCGACATCTTGCAATATTGGCTCTGCTTCTAACTTGGGCCAGAAATGTAAAATGGTCTTATGAATTAGCGATTTCGCTCCAATTCACATTCCAAGTAAAATTCGGCATGATAATTACGTTGCCGATTGCCAAATTGCATTATCTCTTATAGTTTCCGAGATATGGACTATCGACACCTTGCAATATTGGCTCTGCTTCTAACTTGAGCCAGAATTGTAAAATGGTCTTATGAATTAGCGATTTCGCTCCAATTCACATTCCAAGTAATATTCGGCATGCTAATTACGTTGCCGATTGCCAAATTGCATTATCTCTTATAGTTTCCGAGATATGGACTATCGACACCTTGCAATATTGGCTCTGCTTCTAACTTGAGCCAGAATTGTAAAATGGTCTTACGAATTAGCGATTTCGCTCCAATTCACATTCCAAGTAATATTCGGCATGCTAATTACGTTGCCGATTGCCAAATTGCATTATCTCTTATAGTTTTCGAGATATGGACTATCGACATCTTGCAATATTGGCTCTGCTTCTAACTTGGGATAGAAATGTAAAATGGTCTTATGAATTAGCGATTTCGCTCCAATTCACACTCTAAGTAATATTCGGCATGCTAATTACGTTGCCGATTGCCAAATTGCATTATCTCTTATAGTTTCCGAGATATGAACTATCGACATCTTGCAATATAGGCTCTGCTTCTAACTTGGGCCAGAAATTTAAAATGGTCTTATGAAATAGCGATTTCGCTCCAATTCACATTCCAAGTAATATTCGGCATGCTAATTACGTTGCCGATTGCCAAATTGCATTATCTCTTATAGTTTCCGAGCTATGGACTATCGACATCTTGCAATATTGGCTCTGCTTCTAACTTGGGCCAGAAATTTAAAATGGTCTTATGAAATAGCGATTTCGCTCCAATTCACATTCCAAGTAATATTCGGCATGCTAATTACGTTGCCGATTGCCAAATTGCATTATCTCTTATAGTTTCCGAGCTATGGACTATCGACATCTTGCAATATTGGCTCTGCTTCTAACTTGAGCCAGAATTGTAAAATGGTCTTATGAATTAGCGATTTCGCTCCAATTCACATTCCAAGTAATATTCGGCATGCTAATTACGTTGCCGATTGCCAAATTGCATTATCTCTTAGAGTTTCCGAGCTATGGACTATCGACATCTTGCAATATTGGCTCTGCTTCTAACTTGAGCCAGAATTGTAAAATGGTCTTATGAATTAGCGATTTCGCTCCAATTCACATTCCAAGTAATATTCGGCATGCTAATTACGTTGCCGATTGCCAAATTGCATTATCTCTTATAGTTTCCGAGATATGGACTATCAACATCTTGCAATATTGGCTCTGCTTCTAACTTGGGATAGAAATATACAATGGTCTTATGAATTAGCGATTTCGCTCCAATTCACACTCTAAGTAATATTCGGCATGCTAATTACGTTGCCGATTGCCAAATTGCATTATCTCTTATAGTTTCCGAGATATGAACTATCGACATCTTGCAATATAGGCTCTGCTTCTAACTTGGGCCAGAAATGTAAAATGGTCTTATGAATTAGCGATTTCGCTCCAATTCACATTCCAAGTAATATTCGGCATGCTAATTACGTTGCCGATTGCCAAATTGCATTATCTCTTATAGTTTCCGAGCTATGGATTATCGACTTCTTGCAATATTGGCTCTGCTTCTAACTTGAGCCAGAATTGTAAAATGGACTTATGAATTAGCGATTTCGCTCCAATTCACATTCCAAGTAATATTCGGCATGCTAATTACGTTGCCGATTGCCAAATTGCATTATCTCTTATAGTTTCCGAGCTATGGACTATCGACATCTTGCAATATTGGCTCTGCTTCTAACTTGAGCCAGAATTGTAAAATGGTCTTATGAATTAGCGATTTCGCTCCAATTCACATTCCAAGTAATATTCGGCATGCTAATTACGTTGCCGATTGCCAAATTGCATTATCTCTTATAGTTTCCGAGATATGGACTATCGACATCTTGCAATATTGGCTCTGCTTCTAACTTGGGCCAGAAATGTAAAATGGTCTTATGAATTAGCGATATCGCTCCAATTCACATTCCAAGTAATATTCGGCATGCTAAATACGTTGCCGATTGCCAAATTGCATTATCTCTTATAGTTTCTGAGATATGGACTATCGACATCTTGCAATATTGGCTCTGCTTCTAACTTGGGCCAGAAATGTAAAATGGTCTTATGAATTAGCGATTTCGCTCCAATTCACATTCCAAGTAATATTCGGCATGCTAATTACGTTGCCGATTGCCAAATTGCATTATCTCTTATAGTTTCCGAGATATGGACTATCGACATCTTGCAACATTGGCTCTGCTTCTAACTTGTGCCAGAAATGTAAAATGGACTTATGAATTAGCGATTTCGCTCCAATTCACATTCCAAGTAATATTCGGCATGCTAATTACGTTGCCGATTGCCAAATTGCATTATCTCTTATAGTTTCCGAAATATGGACTATCGACACCTTGCAATATTGGCTCTGCTTCTAACTTGAGCCAGAATTGTAAAATGGTCTTATGAATTAGCGATTTCGCTCCAATTCACATTCCAAGTAATATTCGGCATGCTAATTACGTTGCCGATTGCCAAATTGCATTATCTCTTATAGTTTCCGAGATATGGACTATCGACACCTTGCAATATTGGCTCTGCTTCTAACTTGAGCCAGAATTGTAAAATGGTCTTATGAATTAGCGATTTCGCTCCAATTCACATTCCAAGTAATATTCGGCATGCTAATTACGTTGCCAATTGCCAAATTGCATTAACTCTTATAGTTTCCGAGATATGGACTATCGACATCTTGCAATATTGGCTCTGGTTCTAACTTAGGCCAGAAATGTAAAATGGTCTTATGAATCAGCGATTTCGCTCCAATTCACATTCCAAGTAATATTCGGCATGCTAATTACGTTGCCGATTGCCAAATTGCATTATCTCTTATAGTTTCCGAGATATGGACTATCGACATCTTGCAATATTGGCTCTGCTTCTAACTTGAGCCAGAATTGTAAAATGGTCTTATGAATTAGGGATTTCGCTCCAATTCACATTCCAAGTAATATTCGGCATGCTAATTACGTTGCCGATTGCCAAATTGCATTATCTCTTATAGTTTCCGAGATATGGACTATCGACACCTTGCAATATTGGCTCTGCTTCTAACTTGAGCCAGAATTGTAAAATGGTCTTATGAATTAGCGATTTCGCTCCAATTCACATTCCAAGTAATATTCGGCATGCTAATTACGTTGCCAATTGCCAAATTGCATTAACTCTTATAGTTTCCGAGATATGGACTATCGACATCTTGCAATATTGGCTCTGGTTCTAACTTAGGCCAGAAATGTAAAATGGTCTTATGAATCAGCGATTTCGCTCCAATTCACATTCCAAGTAATATTCGGCATGCTAATTACGTTGCCGATTGCCAAATTGCATTATCTCTTATAGTTTCCGAGATATGGACTATCGACACCTTGCAATATTGGCTCTGCTTCTAACTTGAGCCAGAATTGTAAAATGGTCTTATGAATTAGCGATTTCGCTCCAATTCACATTCCAAGTAATATTCGGCATGCTAATTACGTTGCCGATTGCCAAATTGCATTATCTCTTATAGTTTCCGAGATATGGACTATCGACACCTTGCAATATTGGCTCTGCTTCTAACTTGAGCCAGAATTGTAAAATGGACTTACGAATTAGCGATTTCGCTCCAATTCACATTCCAAGTAATATTCGGCATGCTAATTACGTTGCCGATTGCCAAATTGCATTATCTCTTATAGTTTCCGAGATATGGACTATCGACATCTTGCAATATTGGCTCTGCTTCTAACTTGGGATAGAAATGTAAAATGGTCTTATGAATTAGCGATTTCGCTCCAATTCACACTCTAAGTAATATTCGGCATGCTAATTACGTTGCCGATTGCCAAATTGCATTATCTCTTATAGTTTCCGATATATGAACTATCGAAATCTGCCAATATAGGCTCTGCTTCTAACTTGGGCCAGAAATGTAAAATTGTCTTATGAATTAGCGATTTCGCTCCAATTCACATTCCAAGTAATATTCGGCATGCTAATTACGTTGCCGATTGCCAAATTGCATTATCTCTTATAGTTTCCGAGATATGGACTATCGACATCTTGCAATATTGGCTCTGCTTCTAACTTGGGATAGAAATGTAAAATGGTCTTATGAATTAGCGATTTCGCTCCAATTCACACTCTAAGTAATATTCGGCATGCTAATTACGTTGCCGATTGCCAAATTGCATTATCTCTTATAGTTTCCGAGATATGAACTATCGACATCTTGCAATATAGGCTCTGCTTCTAACTTGGGCCAGAAATGTAAAATGGTCTTATGAATTAGCGATTTCGCTCCAATTCACATTCCAAGTAATATTCGGCATGCTAATTACGTTGCCGATTGCCAAATTGCATTATCTCTTATAGTTTCCGAGCTATGGACTATCGACATCTTGCAATATTGGCTCTGCTTCTAACTTGAGCCAGAATTGTAAAAAGGTCTTATGAATTAGCGATTTCGCTCCAATTCACATTCCAAGTAATATTCGGCATGCTAATTACGTTGCCGATTGCCAAATTGCATTATCTCTTATAGTTTCCGAGCTATGGACTATCGACATCTTGCAATATTGGCTCTGCTTCTAACTTGAGCCAGAATTGTAAAATGGTCTTATGAATTAGCGATTTCGCTCCAATTCACATTCCAAGTAATATTCGGCATGCTAATTACGTTGCCGATTGCCAAATTGCATTATCTCTTATAGTTTCCGAGATATGGACTATCGACATCTTGCAATATTGGCTCTGCTTCTAACTTGGGCCAGAAATGTTAAATGGTCTTATGAATTAGCGATATCGCTCCAATTCACATTCCAAGTAATATTCGGCATGCTAAATAAGTTGCCGATTGCCAAATTGCATTATCTCTTATAGTTTCCGAGATATGGACTATCGACATCTTGCAATATTGGCTCTGCTTCTAACTTGGGCCAGAAATGTAAAATGGTCTTATGAATTAGCGATTTCGCTCCAATTCACATTCCAAGTAATATTCGGCATGCTAATTACGTTGCCGATTGCCAAATTGCATTATCTCTTATAGTTTCCGAGATATGGACTATCGACATCTTGCAATATTGGCTCTGCTTCTAACTTGTGCCAGAAATGTAAAATGGTCTTATGAATTAGCGATTTCGCTCCAATTCACATTCCAAGTAATATTCGGCATGCTAATTACGTTGCCGATTGCCAAATTGCATTATCTCTTATAGTTTCCGAAATATGGACTATCGCCACCTTGCAATATTGCCTCTGCTTCTGACTTGAGCCAGAATTGTAAAATGGTCTTATGAATTAGCGATTTCGCTCCAATTCACATTCCAAGTAATATTCGGCATGCTAATTACGTTGCCGATTGCCAAATTGCATTATCTCTTATAGTTTCCGAGATATGGACTATCGACATCTTGCAATATTGGCTCTGCTTCTAAATTGAGCCAGCATTGTAAAATGGTCTTATGAATTAGCGATTTCGCTCCAATTCACATTCCAAGTAATATTCGGCATGCTAATTAGGTTGCCGATTGCCAAATTGCATTATCTCTTATAGTTTCCGAGATATGGACTATCGACACCTTGCAATATTGGCTCTGCTTCTAACTTGAGCCAGAATTGTAAAATGGCATTATGAATTAGCGATTTCGCTCCAATTCACATTCCAAGTCATATTCGGCATGCTAATTACGTTGCCAATTGCCAAATTGCATTAACTCTTATAGTTTCCGAGATATGGACTATCGACATCTTGCAATATTGGCTCTGGTTCTAACTTAGGCCAGAAATGTAAAATGGACTTATGAATCAGCGATTTCGCTCCAATTCACATTCCAAGTAATATTCGGCATGCTAATTACGTTGCCGATTGCCAAATTGCATTATCTCTTATAGTTTCCGAGATATGGACTATCGACATCTTGCAATATTGGCTCTGCTTCTAACTTGAGCCAGAATTGTAAAATGGTCTTATGAATTAGGGATTTCGCTCCAATTCACATTCCAAGTAATATTCGGCATGCTAATTACGTTACCGATTGCCAAATTGCATTATCTCTTATAGTTTCCGAGATATGAACTATCGACATCTTGCAATATTGGCTCTGCTTCTAACTTGAGCCAGAATTGTAAAATGGTCTTATGAATTAGCGATTTCGCTCCAATTCACATTCCAAGTAATATCCGGCATGCTAATTACGTTGCCGATTGCCAAATTGCGTTATCTCTTATAGTTTCCGAGCTATGGACTATCGACATCTTGCAATATTGGCTCTGCTTCTAACTTGAGCCAGAATTGTAAAATGGTCTTATGAATTAGCGATTTCGCTCCAATTCACATTCCAAGTAATATTCGGCATGCTAATTACGTTGCCGATTGCCAAATTGCATTATCTCTTATAGTTTCCGAGCTATGGACTATCGACATCTTGCAATATTGGCTCTGCTTCTAACTTGGGCCAGAAATGTAAAATGGTCTTATGAATTAGCGATTTCGCTCCAATTCACATTCCAAGTAATATTCGGCATGATAATTACGTTGCCGATTGCCAAATTGCATTATCTCTTATAGTTTCCGAGATATGGACTATCGACACCTTGCAATATTGGCTCTGCTTCTAACTTGAGCCAGAATTGTAAAATGGTCTTATGAATTAGCGATTTCGCTCCAATTCACATTCCAAGTAATATTCGGCATGCTAATTACGTTGCCGATTGCCAAATTGCATTATCTCTTATAGTTTCCGAGATATGGACTATCGACATCTTGCAATATTGGCTCTGCTTCTAACTTGTGCCAGATATGTAAAATGGTCTTATGAATTAGCGATTTCGCTCCAATTCACATTCCAAGTAATATTCGGCATGCTAATTACGTTGCCGATTGCCAAATTGCATTATCTCTTATTGTTTCCGAGCTATGGACTATCGACATCTTGCAATATTGGCTCTGCTTCTAACTTGAGCCAGAATTGTAAAATGGTCTTATGAATTAGCGATTTCGCTCCAATTCACATTCCAAGTAATATTCGGCATGCTAATTACGTTACCGAATGCCAAATTGCATTATCTCTTATAGTTTCCGAGCTATGGACTAACGACATCTTGCAATATTGGCTCTGCTTCTAACTTTAGCCAGAATTGTAAAATGGTCTTATGAATTAGCGATTTCGCTCCAATTCACATTCCAAGTAATATTCGGCATGCTAATTACGTTGCCGATTGCCAAATTGCATTATCTCTTATAGTTTCCGAGATATGGACTATCGACATCTTGCAATATTGGCTCTGCTTCTAACTTGGGCCAGAAATGTAAAATGGTCTTATGAATTAGCGATTTCGCTCCAATTCACATTCCAAGTAATATTCGGCATGCTAATTACGTTGCCGATTGCCAAATTGCATTATCTCTTATAGTTTTCGAGATATGGACTATCGACACCTTGCAATATTGGCTCTGCTTCTAACTTGAGCCAGAATTGTAAAATGGTCTTACGAATTAGCGATTTCGCTCCAATTCACATTCCAAGTAATATTCGGCATGCTAATTAGGTTGCCGATTGCCAAATTGCATTATCTCTTATAGTTTCCGAGCTATGGACTATCGACATCTTGCAATATAGGCTCTGCTTCTAACTTGAGCCAGAATTATAAAATGGTCTTATGAATTAGCGATTTCGCTCCAATTCACATTCCAAGTAATATTCGGCATGCTAATTACGTTGCCGATTGCCAAATTGCATTATCTCTTATAGTTTCCGAGCTATGGACTATCGACATCTTGCAATATTGGCTCTGCTTCTAACTTGAGCCAGAATTGTAAAATGGTCTTATGAATTAGCGATTTCGCTCCAATTCACCTTCCAAGTAATATTCGGCATGCTAATTACGTTGCCGATTGCCAAATTGCATTATCTCTTATAGTTTCCGAGATATGGACTATCGACATCTTGCAATATTGGCTCTGCTTCTAACTTGGGATAGAAATGTAAAATGGTCTTATGAATTAGCGATTTCGCTCCAATTCACACTCTAAGTAATATTCGGCATGCTAATTACGTTGCCGATTGCCAAATTGCATTATCTCTTATAGTTTCCGAGATATGAACTATCGACATCTTGCAATATAGGCTCTGCTTCTAACTTGGGCCAGAAATGTAAAATGGTCTTATGAATTAGCGATTTCGCTCCAATTCACATTCCAAGTAATATTCGGCATGCTAATTACGTTGCCGATTGCCAAATTGCATTATCTCTTATAGTTTCCGAGCTATGGACTATCGACATCTTGCAATATTGGCTCTGCTTCTAACTTGAGCCAGAATTGTAAAATGGTCTTATGAATTAGCGATTTCGCTCCAATTCACATTCCAAGTAATATTCGGCATGCTAATTACGTTGCCGATTGCCAAATTGCATTATCTCTTATAGTTTCCGAGATATGGACTATCGACATCTTGCAATATTGGCTCTGCTTCTAACTTGGGCCAGAAATGTTAAATGGTCTTATGAATTAGCGATATCGCTCCAATTCACATTCCAAGTAATATTCGGCATGCTAAATACGTTGCCGATTGCCAAATTGCATTATCTCTTATAGTTTCCGAGATATGGACTATCGACATCTTGCAATATTGGCTCTGCTTCTAACTTGGGCCAGAAATGTAAAATGGTCTTATGAATTAGCGATTTCGCTCCAATTCACATTCCAAGTAATATTCGGCATGCTAATTACGTTGCCGATTGCCAAATTGCATTATCTCTTATAGTTTCCGAGATATGGACTATCGACATCTTGCAATATTGGCTCTGCTTCTAACTTGTGCCAGAAATGTAAAATGGCCTTATGAATTAGCGATTTCGCTCCAATTCACATTCCAAGTAATATTCGGCATGCTAATTACGTTGCCGATTGCCAAATTGCATTATCTCTTATAGTTTCCGAAATATGGACTATCGACACCTTGCAATATTGGCTCTGCTTCTAACTTGAGCCAGAATTGTAAAATGGTCTTATGAATTAGCGATTTCGCTCCAATTCACATTCCAAGTAATATTCGGCATGCTAATTACGTTGCCGATTGCCAAATTGCATTATCTCTTATAGTTTCCGAGATATGGACTATCGACATCTTGCAATATTGGCTCGGCTTCTAACTTGAGCCAGCATTGTAAAATGGTCTTATGAATTAGCGATTTCGCTCCAATTCACATTCCAAGTAATATTCGGCATGCTAATTACGTTGCCGATTGCCAAATTGCATTATCTCTTATAGTTTCCGAGATATGGACTATCGACACCTTGCAATATTGGCTCTGCTTCTAACTTGAGCCAGAATTGTAAAATGGTCTTATGAATTAGCGATTTCGCTCCAATTCACATTCCAAGTAATATTCGGCATGCTAATTACGTTGCCGATTGCCAAATTGCATTATCTCTTATAGTTTCCGAGATATGGACTATCGACATCTTGCAATATTGGCTCTGCTTCTAACTTGGGCCAGAAATGTAAAATGGTCTTATGAATTAGCGATTTCGCTCCAATTCACATTCCAAGTAATATTCGGCATGCTAATTACGTTGCCGATTGCCAAATTGCATTATCTCTTATAGTTTCCGAGCTATGGACTATCGACATCTTGCAATATTGGCTCTGCTTCTAACTTGAGCCAGAATTGTAAAATGGTCTTATGAATTAGCGATTTCGCTCCAATTCACATTCCAAGTAATATTCGGCATGCTAATTACGTTGCCGATTGCCAAATTGCATTATCTCTTATAGTTTCCGAGATATGGACTATCGACATCTTGCAATATTGGCTCTGCTTCTAACTTGGGCCAGAAATGTAAAATGGTCTTATGAATTAGCGATTTCGCTCCAATTCACATTCCAAGTAATATTCGGCATGCTAATTACGTTGCCGATTGCCAAATTGCATTATCTCTTATAGTTTCCGAGATATGGACTATCGACACCTTGCAATATTGGCTCTGCTTCTAACTTGAGCCAGAATTGTAAAATGGTCTTACGAATTAGCGATTTCGCTCCAATTCACATTCCAAGTAATATTCGGCATGCTAATTACGTTGCCGATTACCAAATTGCATTATCTCTTATAGTTTCCGAGATATGGACTATCGACATCTTGCAATATTGGCTCTGCTTCTAACTTGGGATAGAAATGTAAAATGGTCTTATGAATTAGCGATTTCGCTCCAATTCACACTCTAAGTAATATTCGGCATGCTAATTACGTTGCCGATTGCCAAATTGCATTATCTCTTATAGTTTCCGAGCTATGGACTATCGACATCTTGCAATATTGGCTCTGCTTCTAACTTGAGCCAGAATTGTAAAATGGTCTTATGAATTAGCGATTTCGCTCCAATTCACATTCCAAGTAATATTCGGCATGCTAATTACGTTGCCGATTGCCAAATTGCATTATCTCTTATAGTTTTCGAGCTATGGACTATCGACATCTTGCAATATTGGCTCTGCTTCTAACTTGAGCCAGAATTGTAAAATGGTCTTATGAATTAGCGATTTCGCTCCAATTCACATTCCAAGTAATATTCGGCATGCTAATTACGTTGCCGATTGCCAAATTGCATTATCTCTTATAGTTTCCGAGATATGGACTATCGACATCTTGCAATATTGGCTCTGCTTCTAACTTGGGCCAGAAATGTAAAATGGTCTTATGAATTAGCGATTTCGCTCCAATTCACATTCCAAGTAATATTCGGCATGCTAAATACGTTGCCGATTGCCAAATTGCATTATCTCTTATAGTTTCCGAGATATGGGCTATCGACATCTTGCAATATTGGCTCTGCTTCTAACTTGGGCCAGAAATGTAAAATGGTCTTATGAATTAGCGATTTCGCTCCAATTCACAGTCCAAGTAATATTCGGCATGCTAATTACGTTGCCGATTGCCAAATTGCATTATCTCTTATAGTTTCCGAGATATGGACTATCGACATCTTGCAATATTGGCTCTGCTTCTAACTTGAGCCAGAATTGTAAAATGGTCTTATGAATTAGGGATTTCGCTCCAATTCACATTCCAAGTAATATTCGGCATGCTAATTACGTTACCGATTGCCAAATTGCATTATCTCTTATAGTTTCCGAGATATGAACTATCGACATCTTGCAATATTGGCTCTGCTTCTAACTTGAGCCAGAATTGTAAAATGGTCTTATGAATTAGCGATTTCGCTCCAATTCACATTCCAAGTAATATCCGGCATGCTAATTACGTTGCCGATTGCCAAATTGCGTTATCTCTTATAGTTTCCGAGCTATGGACTATCGACATCTTGCAATATTGGCTCTGCTTCTAACTTGAGCCAGAATTGTAAAATGGTCTTATGAATTAGCTATTTCGCTCCAATTCACATTCCAAGTAATATTCGGCATGCTAATTACGTTGCCGATTGCCAAATTGCATTATCTCTTATAGTTTCCGAGCTATGGACTATCGACATCTTGCAATATTGGCTCTGCTTCTAACTTGGGCCAGAAATGTAAAATGGTCTTATGAATTAGCGATTTCGCTCCAATTCACATTCCAAGTAATATTCGGCATGATAATTACGTTGCCGATTGCCAAATTGCATTATCTCTTATAGTTTCCGAGATATGGACTATCGACACCTTGCAATATTGGCTCTGCTTCTAACTTGAGCCAGAATTGTAAAATGGTCTTATGAATTAGCGATTTCGCTCCAATTCACATTCCAAGTAATATTCGGCATGCTAATTACGTTGCCGATTGCCAAATTGCATTATCTCTTATAGTTTCCGAGATATGGACTATCGACATCTTGCAATATTGGCTCTGCTTCTAACTTGTGCCAGAAATGTAAAATGGTCTTATGAATTAGCGATTTCGTTCCAATTCACATTCCAAGTAATATTCGGCATGCTAATTACATTGCCGATTGCCAAATTGCATTATCTCTTATTGTTTCCGAGCTATGGACTATCGACATCTTGCAATATTGGCTCTGCTTCTAACTTGAGCCAGAATTGTAAAATGGTCTTATGAATTAGCGATTTCGCTCCAATTCACATTCCAAGTAATATTCGGCATGCTAATTACGTTGCCGAATGCCAAATTGCATTATCTCTTATAGTTTCCGAGCTATGGACTATCGACATCTTGCAATATTGGCTCTGTTTCTAACTTGAGCCAGAATTGTAAAATGGTCTTATGAATTAGCGATTTCGCTCCAATTCACATTCCAAGTAATATTCGGCATGCTAATTACGTTGCCGATTGCCAAATTGCATTATCTCTTATAGTTTCCGAGATATGGACTATCGACATCTTGCAATATTGGCTCTGCTTCTAACTTGGGCCAGAAATGTAAAATGGTCTTATGAATTAGCGATTTCGCTCCAATTCACATTCCAAGTAATATTCGGCATGCTAATTACGTTGCCGATTGCCAAATTGCATTATCTCTTATAGTTTCCGAGATATGGACTATCGACACCTTGCAATATTGGCTCTGCTTCTAACTTGAGCCAGAATTGTAAAATGGTCTTACGAATTAGCGATTTCGCTCCAATTCACATTCCAAGTAATATTCGGCATGCTAATTACGTTGCCGATTACCAAATTGCATTATCTCTTATAGTTTCCGAGATATGGACTATCGACATCTTGCAATATTGGCTCTGCTTCTAACTTGGGATAGAAATGTAAAATGGTCTTATGAATTAGCGATTTCGCTCCAATTCACACTCTAAGTAAGATTCGGCATGCTAATTACGTTGCCGATTGCCAAATTGCATTATCTCTTATAGTTTCCGAGATATGAACTATCGACATCTTGCAATATAGGCTCTGCTTCTAACTTGGGCCAGAAATGTAAAATTGTCTTATGAATTAGCGATTTCGCTCCAATTCACATTCCAAGTAATATTCGGCATGCTAATTACGTTGCCGATTGCCAAATTGCATTATCTCTTATAGTTTCCGAGCTATGGACTATCGACATCTTGCAATATTGGCTCTGCTTCTAACTTGAGCCAGAATTGTAAAATTGTCTTATGAATTAGCGATTTCGCTCCAATTCACATTCCAAGTAATATTCGGCATGCTAATTACGTTGCCGATTGCCAAATTGCATTATCTCTTATAGTTTCCGAGCTATGGACTATCGACATCTTGCAATATTGGCTCTGCTTCTAACTTGAGCCAGAATTGTAAAATGGTCTTATGAATTAGCGATTTCGCTCCAATTCACATTCCAAGTAATATTCGGCATGCTAATTACGTTGCCGATTGCCAAATTGCATTATCTCTTATAGTTTCCGAGATATGGACTATCGACATCTTGCAATATTGGCTCTGCTTCTAACTTGGGCCAGAAATGTAAAATGGTCTTATGAATTAGCGATTTCGCTCCAATTCACATTCCAAGTAATATTCGGCATGCTAAATACGTTGCCGATTGCCAAATTGCATTATCTCTTATAGTTTCCGAGATATGGGCTATCGACATCTTGCAATATTGGCTCTGCTTCTAACTTGGGCCAGAAATGTAAAATGGTCTTATGAATTAGCGATTTCGCTCCAATTCACAGTCCAAGTAATATTCGGCATGCTAATTACGTTGCCGATTGCCAAATTGCATTATCTCTTATAGTTTCCGAGATATGGTCTATCGACATCTTGCAATATTGGCTCTGCTTCTAACTTGAGCCAGAATTGTAAAATGGTCTTATGAATTAGCGATTTCGCTCCAATTCACACTCTAAGTAATATTCGGCATGCTAATTACGTTGCCGATTGCCAAATTGCATTATCTCTTATAGTCTCCGAGATATGAACTATCGACATCTTGCAATATAGGCTCTGCTTCTAACTTGGGCCAGAAATGTAAAATGGTCTTATGAATTAGCGATTTCGCTCCAATTCACATTCCAAGTAATATTTGGCATGCTAATTACATTGCCGATTGCCAAATTGCATTATCTCTTATAGTTTCCGAGCTATGGACTATCGACATCTTGCAATATTGGCTCTGCTTCTAACTTGAGCCAGAATTGTAAAATGGTCTTATGAATTAGCGATTTCGCTCCAATTCACATTCCAAGTAATATTCGGCATGCTAATTACGTTGCCGATTGCCAAATTGCATTATCTCTTATAGTTTCCGAGCTATGGACTGTCGACATCTTGCAATATTGGCTCTGCTTCTAACTTGAGCCAGAATTGTAAAATGGTCTTATGAATTAGCGATTTCGCTCCAATTCACATTCCAAGTAATATTCGGCATGCTAATTACGTTGCCTATTGCCAAATTGCATTATCTCTTATAGTTTCCGAGATATGGACTATCGACATCTTGCAATATTGGCTCTGCTTCTAACTTGGGCCAGAAATGTAAAATGGTCTTATGAATTAGCGATTTCGCTCCAATTCACATTCCAAGTAATATTCGGCATGCTAATTACGTTGCCGATTGCCAAATTGCATTATCTCTTATAGTTTCCGAAATATGGACTAACGACACCTTGCATTATTGCCTCTGCTTCTAACTTGAGCCAGAATTGTAAAATGGTCTTATGAATTAGCGATTTCGCTCCAATTCACATTCCAAGTAATATTCGGCATGCTAATTACGTTGCCGATTGCCAAATTGCATTATCTCTTATAATATCCGAGATATGGACTATCGACATCTTGCAATATTGGCTCTGCTTCTAACTTGAGCCAGCATTTTAAAATGGTCTTATGAATTAGCGATTTCGCTCCAATTCACATTCCAAGTAATATTCGGCATGCTAATTACGTTGCCGATTGCCAAATTGCATTATCTCTTATAGTTTCCGAGATATGGACTATCGACACCTTGCAATATTGGCTCTGATTCTAACTTGAGCCAGAATTGTAAAATGGTCTTATGAATTAGCGATTTCGCTCCAATTCACATTCCAAGTAATATTCGGCATGCTAATTACGTTGCCAATTGCCAAATTGCATTAACTCTTATAGTTTCCGAGATATGGACTATCGTCATCTTGCAATATTGGCTCTGGTTCTAACTTAGGCCAGAAATGTAAAATGGTCTTATGAATCAGCGATTTCGCTCCAATTCACATTCCAAGTAATATTCGGCATGCTAATTACGTTGCCGATTGCCAAATTGCATTATCTCTTATAGTTTCCGAGATATGGACTATCGACATCTTGCAATATTGGCTCTGCTTCTAACTTGAGCCAGAATTGTAAAATGGTCTTATGAATTAGGGATTTCGCTCCAATTCACATTCCAAGTAATATTCGGCATGCTAATTACGTTGCCGATTGCCAAATTGCATTATCTCTTATAGTTTCCGAGATATGAACTATCGACATCTTGCAATATTGGCTCTGCTTCTAACTTGAGCCAGAATTGTAAAATGGTCTTATGAATTAGCGATTTCGCTCCAATTCACATTCCAAGTAATATTCGGCATGCTAATTACGTTGCCGATTGCCAAATTGCGTTATCTCTTATAGTTTCCGAGCTATGGACTATCGACATCTTGCAATATTGGCTCTGCTTCTAACTTGAGCCAGAATTGTAAAATTGTCTTATGAATTAGCGATTTCGCTCCAATTCACATTCCAAGTAATATTCGGCATGCTAATTACGTTGCCGATTGCCAAATTGCATTATCTCTTATAGTTTCCGAGCTATGGACTATCGACATCTTGCAATATTGGCTCTGCTTCTAACTTGGGCCAGAAATGTTAAATGGTCTTATGAATTAGCGATTTCGCTCCAATTCACATTCCAAGTAATATTCGGCATGATAATTACGTTGCCGATTGCCAAATTGCATTATCTCTTATAGTTTCCGAGATATGGACTATCGACACCTTGCAATATTGGCTCTGCTTCTAACTTGAGCCAGAATTGTAAAATGGTCTTATGAATTAGCGATTTCGCTCCAATTCACATTCCAAGTAATATTCGGCATGCTAATTACGTTGCCGATTGCCAAATTGCATTATCTCTTATAGTTTCCGAGATATGGACTATCGACATCTTGCAATATTGGCTCTGCTTCTAACTTGTGCCAGAAATGTAAAATGGTCTTATGAATTAGCGATTTCGCTTCAATTCACATTCCAAGTAATATTCGGCATGCTAATTACGTTGCCGATTGCCAAAATGCATTATCTCTTATAGTTTCCGAGCTATGGACTATCGACATCTTGCAATATTGGCTCTGCTTCTAACTTGAGCCAGAATTGTAAAATGGTCTTATGAATTAGCGATTTCGCTCCAATTCACATTCCAAGTAATATTCGGCATGCTAATTACGTTGCCGATTGCCAAATTGCATTATCTCTTATAGTTTCCGAGCTATGGACTATCGACATCTTGCAATATTGGCTCTGCTTCTAACTTGAGCCAGAATTGTAAAATGGTCTTATGAATTGGCGATTTCGCTTCAATTCACATTCCAAGTAATATTCGGCATGCTAATTACGTTGCCGATTGCCAAATTGCATTATTTCTTATAGTTTCCGAGATATGGACTATCGACATCTTGCAATATTGGCTCTGCTTCTAACTTGGGCCAGAAATGTAAAATGGTCTTATGAATTAGCGATTTCGCTCCAATTCACATTCCAAGTAATATTCGGCATGCTAATTACGTTGCCGATTGCCAGATTGCATTATCTCTTATAGTTTCCGAGATATGGACTATCGACACCTTGCAATATTGGCTCTGCTTCTAACTTGAGCCAGAATTGGAAAATTTTCTTACGAATTAGCGATTTCGCTCCAATTCACATTCCAAGTAATATTCGGCATGCTAATTACGTTGCCGATTGCCAAATTGCATTACCTCTTATAGTTTCCGAGCTATGGACTATCGACATCTTGCAATATTGGCTCTGCTTCTAACTTGGGCCAGAAATGTAAAATGGTCTTATGAATTAGCGATTTCGCTCCAATTCACACTCTAAGTAATATTCGGCATGCTAATTACGTTGCCGATTGCCAAATTGCATTATCTCTTATAGTTTCCGAGATATGAACTATCGACATCTTGCAATATAGGCTCTGCTTCTAACTTGGGCCAGAAATGTAAAATGGTCTTATGAATTAGCGATTTCGCTCCAATTCACATTCCAAGTAATATTCGGCATGCTAATTACGTTGCCGATTGCCAAATTGCATTACCTCTTATAGTTTCCGAGCTATGGACTATCGACATCTTGCAATATTGGCTCTGCTTCTAACTTGAGCCAGGATTGTAAAATGGTCTTATGAATTAGCGATTTCGCTCCAATTCACATACCAAGTAATATTCGGCATGCTAATTACGTTGCCGATTGCCAAATTGCATTATCTCTTATAGTTTCCGAGATATGGACTATCGACATCTTACAATATTCGTTCTGATTCTAACTTGGGCCAAAATTGTTAAATGGTCTTATGAATTAGCGATTTCGTTCCAATTCACCTTCCAAGTAATATTCGCCATGCTAATTACGTTGCCGAATGCCGAATTGCATTATCTCTTATAGTTTCCGAGATATGGACTATCGACATCTTACAATATTGGCTCATCTTCTAACTTGGGCTAAAGTTGTAAAATGGTCTTATGTATTAGCGGTTCCGTTCCAATTCACATTCCAAGTAATATTCGGCATGCTAATTACGTTGCCGATTGCCAAATTGCATTATCTCTTATAGTTTCCGAGATATGGACTATCGACATCTTACAATATTCGTTCTGATTCTAACTTGGGCCAAAATTGTTAAATGGTCTTATGAATTAGCGATTTCGTTCCAATTCACCTTCCAAGTAATATTCGCCATGCTAATTTTGTTGCCGATTGCCAAATTGCATTATCTCTTATAGTTTCCGATATATGGACTATCGACATCTTACAATATTCGCTCTGATCCTAACTTGGGCGAAAATTGTAAAATGGTCTAATGAATTAGCGATTACGTTCCAATTCACATTCCAAGTAATATTCGGCTTGCTAATTACGTTGCCGATTGCCAAATTGCATTATCTCTTATAGTTTCCGAGATATGGACTATCGACATCTTACAATATTCGCTCTGATTCTAACTTGGGCCAAAATTGTAAAATGGTCTAATGAATTACCGATTACTTTCCAATTCACATTCCAAGTAATATTCGGCTTGCTAATTACGTTGCCGATTGCCAAATTCCATTATCTCTTATAGTTTCCGAGATATGGGCAATCGAAATTTTACACCTTAGATTCTGTTTCTAACTTGGGTCAAAATTGTAAATTGGTCTTATGAATTAGCGATTTCGTTCCAATACACATTCCAAGTAATATTCAGCAAGCTAATTACATTGCCGATTGCCAAATTGCATTATATTTTATAGTTTCCGAGATACGGACCATCGACATCTTACAATATTGGCTCTGCTTCTAACTTGGGCCAAAATTGTAAAATGGTCTAATGAATTAGCGATTACGTTCCAATTCACATTCCAAGTAATATTCGGCTTGCTAATTACGTTGCCGATTGCCAAATTCCATTATCTCTTATAGTTTCCGAGATATGGGCAATCGAAATTTTACACCTTAGATTCTGTTTCTAACTTGGGTCAAAATTGTAAATTGGTCTTATGAATTAGCGACTTCGTTCCAATACACATTCCAAGTAATATTCAGCAAGCTAATTACATTGCCGATTGCCAAATTGCATTATTTCTTATAGTTTCCGAGATATGGACTATCGACATCTTACTATATTCGCTCTGATTCTAACTTGGGCCAAAATTGTTAAATGGTCTTATGAATTAGCGATTTCGTTCCAATTCACCTTCCAAGTAATATTCGCCATGCTAATTACGTTGCCGAATGCCGAATTGCATTATCTCTTATAGTTTCCGAGATATGGACTATCGACATCTTACAATATTGGCTCATCTTCTAACTTGGGCTAAAGTTGTAAAATGGTCTTATGTATTAGCGGTTCCGTTCCAATTCACATTCCAAGTAATATTCGGCATGCTAATTACGTTGCCGATTGCCAAATTACATTATCTCTTATAGTTTCCGAGATATGGACTATCGACATCTTACAATATTCGTTCTGATTCTAACTTGGGCCAAAATTGTTAAATGGTCTTATGAATTAGCGATTTCGTTCCAATTCACCTTCCAAGTAATATTCGCCATGCTAATTTTGTTGCCGATTGCCAAATTGCATTATCTCTTATAGTTTCCGATATATGGACTATCGACATCTTACAATATTCGCTCTGATCCTAACTTGGGCGAAAATTGTAAAATGGTCTAATGAATTAGCGATTACGTTCCAATTCACATTCCAAGTAATATTCGGCTTGCTAATTACGTTGCCGATTGCCAAATTGCATTATCTCTTATAGTTTCCGAGATATGGACTATCGACATCTTACAATATTCGCTCTGATTCTAACTTGGGCCAAAATTGTAAAATGGTCTTATGAAATAGCGATTTCGTTCCAATTCACCTTCCAAGTAATATTCGGCATGCTAATTACATTACCGATTGCCAAATTGCATTATCTTTTATAGTTTCCGAGATATGGACTATCGACATCTTACAATATTGGCTCTGCGTCTAACTTGGGCTAAAGTTGTAAAATGGTCTTATGAATAAGCGATTCCGTTCCAATTCACATTCCAAGTAATATTCGGCATGCTAATTACGTTGCCGATTGCCAAATTGCATTATCTCTTATAGTTTCCGAGATATGGACTATCGACCTCTTACAATATTGGCTCTGCTTCTAACTTGGGTCAAAATTGTAAAATGGTCTAATGAATTAGCTATTACGTTCCAATTCACATTCCAAGTAATATTTGGCATGCTAATTACGTTGCCGATTGCCAAATTGCATTATATTTTATAGTTTCCGAGATATGGACCATCGATATCTTACAATATTGGCTCTGCTTCTAACTTGGGCCAAAATTGTAAAATCGTCTTATGAAATAGCGATTTCGATCTAATTCACCTTCCAAGTAATATTCGGCATGCTAATTACATTCCCGATTGCCAAATTCCATTATCTCTTATAGTTTCCGAGATATGGACTATCGACCTCTTACAATATTGGCTCTGCTTCTAACTTGGGTCAAAATTGTAAATTGGTCTTATGAATTAGCGATTTCGTTCCAATACACATTCCAAGTAATATTCGGCATGCTAATTACGTTGCCGATTGCCAAATTGCATTATATTTTATAGTTTCCGAGATATGGACCATCGACATCTTACAATATTGGCTCTGCTTCTAACTTGGGCCAAAATTGTAAAATGGTCTAATGAATTAGCGATTACGTTCCAATTCACATTCCAAGTAATATTCGGCTTGCTAATTACGTTGCCGATTTCCAAATTCCATTATCTCTTATAGTTTCCGAGATATGGGCAATCGAAATTTTACACCTTAGATTCTTTTTCTAACTTGGGTCAAAATTGTAAATTGGTCTTATGAATTAGCGATTTCGTTCCAATACACATTCCAAGTAATATTCAAGCAATCAAGCAAGCTAATTACATTGCCGATTGCCAAATTGCATTATCTCTTATAGTTTCCGAGATATGGACTATCGACATCTTACTATATTCGCTCTGATTCTAACTTGGGCCAAAATTGTTAAATGGTCTTATGAATTAGCGATTTCGTTCCAATTCACCTTCCAAGTAATATTCGGCATGCTAATTACGTTGCCGATTGCCAAATTGCATTATCTCTTATAGTCTCCGAGATATGGACTATCGACCTCTTACAATAATGGCTCTGCTTCTAACTTGGGTCAAAATTGTAAATTGGTCTTATGAATTAGCGATTTCGTTCCAATACACATTCCAAGTAATATTCGGCATGCTAATTACGATGCCGATTGCCAAATTGCATTATCTCTTATTGTTTACCAGATATGGACTATCGACATCTTGCAATATTGGCTCTACTTCTAACTAAGGCCAAAATTGTAAAATGGTCTTATGAAATAGCGATTTCGCTCCAATTCACATTCCAAGTAATATTCGGCATGCTAATTACGTTGCCGATTGCCAAATTGCATTATCTCTTATAGTTTCCGAGATATGGACTATCGACACCTTGCAATATTGGCTCTGCTTCTAACTTGAGCCAGAATTGTAAAATGGTCTTATGAATTAGCGATTTCGCTCCAATTCACATTCCAAGTAATATTCGGCATGCTAATTACGTTGCCGATTGCCAAATTGCATTATCTCTTATAGTTTCCGAGATATGGGCAATCGAAATTTTACACCTTAGATTCTGTTTCTAACTTGGGTCAAAATTGTAAATTGGTCTTATGAATTAGCGATTTCGCTCCAATTCACATTCCAAGTAATATTCGGCATGCTAATTACGTTGCCGATTGCCAAATTGCATTATCTCTTATAGTTTCCGAGATATGGACTATCGACATCTTGCAATATTGGCTCTGCTTCTAACTTGGGCCAGAAATGTAAAATGGTCTTATGAATTAGCGATTTCGCTCCAATTCACATTCCAAGTAATATTCGGCATGCTAAATACGTTGCCGATTGCCAAATTGCATTATCTCTTATAGTTTCCGAGATATGGACTATCGACATCTTGCAATATTGGCTCTGCTTCTAACTTGGGCCAGAAATGTAAAATGGTCTTATGAATTAGCGATTTCGCTCCAATTCACATTCCAAGTAATATTCGGCATGCTAATTACGTTGCCGATTGCCAAATTGCATTATCTCTTATAGTTTCCGAGATATGGACTATCGACATCTTGCAATATTGGCTCTGCTTCTAACTTGGGCCAGAAATGTAAAATGGTCTTATGAATTAGCGATTTCGCTCCAATTCACATTCCAAGTAATATTCGGCATGCTAAATACGTTGCCGATTACCAAATTGCATTATCTCTTATAGTTTCCGAGATATGGACTATCGACATCTTGCAATATTGGCTCTGCTTCTAACTTGGGCCAGAAATGTAAAATGGTCTTATGAATTAGCGATTTCGCTCCAATTCGCATTCCAAGTAATATTCGGCATGCTAATTACGTTGCCGATTGCCAAATTGCATTATCTCTTATAGTTTCCGAGATATGGACTATCGACATCTTTCAATATTGGCTCTGCTTCTAACTTGTGCCAGAAATGTAAAATGGTCTTATGAATTAGCGATTTCGCTCCAATTCACATTCCAAGTAATATTCGGCATGCTAATTACGTTGCCGATTGCCAAATTGCATTATCTCTTATAGTTTCCGAAATATGGACTATCGACACCTTGCAATATTGGCTCTGCTTCTAACTTGAGCCAGAATTGTAAAATGGTCTTATGAATTAGCGATTTCGCTCCAATTCACATTCCAAGTAATATTCGGCATGCTAATTACGTTGCCAATTGCCAAATTGCATTATCTCTTATAGTTTCCGAGATATGGACTATCGACATCTTGCAATATTGGCTCTGCTTCTAACTTGAGCCAGCATTGTAAAATGGTCTTATGAATTAGCGATTTCGCTCCAATTCACATTCCAAGTAATATTCGGCATGCTAATTACGTTGCCGATTGCCAAATTGCATTATCTCTTATAGTTTCCGAGATATGGACTATCGACACCTTGCAATATTGGCTCTGCTTCTAACTTGAGCCAGAATTGTAAAATGGTCTTATGAATTAGCGATTTCGCTCCAATTCACATTCCAAGTAATATTCGGCATGCTAATTACGTTGCCAATTGCCAAATTGCATTAACTCTTATAGTTTCCGAGATATGGACTATCGACATCTTGCAATATTGGCTCTGGTTCTAACTTAGGCCAGAAATGTAAAATGGTCTTATGAATCAGCGATTTCGCTCCAATTCACATTCCAAGTAATATTCGGCATGCTAATTACGTTGCCGATTGCCAAATTGCATTATCTCTTATAGTTTCCGAGATATGGACTATCGATATCTTGCAATATTGGCTCTGCTTCTAACTTGAGCCAGAATTGTAAAATGGTCTTATGAATTAGGGATTTCGCTCCAATTCACATTCCAAGTAATATTCGGCATGCTAATTACGTTGCCGATTGCCAAATTGCATTATCTCTTATAGTTTCCGAGATATGAACTATCGACATCTTGCAATATTGGCTCTGCTTCTATCTTGAGCCAGAATTGTAAAATGGTCTTATGAATTAGCGATTTCGCTCCAATTCACATTCCAAGTAATACTCGGCATGCTAATTACGTTGCCGATTGCCAAATTGCGTTATCTCTTATAGTTTCCGAGCTATGGACTATCGACATCTTGCAATATTGGCTCTGCTTCTAACTTGAGCCAGAATTGTAAAATGGTCTTATGAATTAGCGATTTCGCTCCAATTCACATTCCAAGTAATATTCGGCATGCTAATTACGTTGCCGATTGCCAAATTGCATTATCTCTTATAGTTTCCGAGCTATGGACTATCGACATCTTGCAATATTGGCTCTGCTTCTAACTTGGGCCAGAAATGTAAAATGGTCTTATGAATTAGCGATTTCGCTCCAATTCAAATTCCAAGTAATATTCGGCATGATAATTACGTTGCCGATTGCCAAATTGCATTATCTCTTATAGTTTCCGAGATATGGACTATCGACACCTTGCAATATTGGCTCTGCTTCTAACTTGAGCCAGAATTGTAAAATGGTCTTATGAATTAGCGATTTCGCTCCAATTCACATTCCAAGTAATATTCGGCATGCTAATTACGTTGCCGATTGCCAAATTGCATTATCTCTTATAGTTTCCGAGCTATGGACTATCGACATCTTGCAATATTGGCTCTGCTTCTAACTTGAGCCAGAAATGTAAAATGGTCTTATGAATTAGCGATTTCGCTCCAATTCACATTCCAAGTAATATTCGGCATGCTAATTACGTTGCCGATTGCCAAATTGCATTATCTCTTATAGTTTCCGAGCTATGGACTATCGACATCTTGCAATATTGGCTCTGCTTCTAACTTGAGCCAGAATTGTAAAATGGTCTTATGAATCAGCGATTTCGCTCCAATTCACATTCCAAGTAATATTCGGCATGCTAATTACGTTGCCGATTGCCAAATTGCATTATCTCTTATAGTTTCCGAGCTATGGACTATCGACATCTTGCAATATTGGCTCTGCTTCTAACTTGAGCCAGAATTGTAAAATGGTCTTATGAATTAGCGATTTCGCTCCAATTCACATTCCAAGTAATATTCGGCATGCTAATTACGTTGCCGATTGCCAAATTGCATTATCTCTTATAGTTTCCGAGCTATGGACTATCGACATCTTGCAATATTGGCTCTGCTTCTAACTTGAGCCAGAATTGTAAAATGGTCTTATGAATTAGCGATTTCGCTCCAATTCACATTCCAAGTAATATTCGGCATGCTAATTACGTTGCCGATTGCCAAATTGCATTATCTCTTATAGTTTCCGAGATATGGACTATCGACATCTTGCAATATTGGCTCTGCTTCTAACTTGGGCCAGAAATGTAAAATGGTCTTATGAATTAGCGATTTCGCTCCAATTCACATTCCAAGTAATATTCGGCATGCTAAATACGTTGCCGATTGCCAAATTGCATTATCTCTTATAGTTTCCGAGATATGGACTATCGACATCTTGCAATATTGGCTCTGCTTCTAACTTGGGCCAGAAATGTAAAATGGTCTTATGAATTAGCGATTTCGCTCCAATTCACATTCCAAGTAATATTCGGCATGCTAATTACGTTGCCGATTGCCAAATTGCATTATCTCTTATAGTTTCCGAGATATGGACTATCGACATCTTGCAATATTGGCTCTGCTTCTAACTTGTGCCAGAAATGTAAAATGGTCTTATGAATTAGCGATTTCGCTCCAATTCACATTCCAAGTAATATTCGGCATGCTAATTACGTTGCCGATTGCCAAATTGCATTATCTCTTATAGTTTCCGAAATATGGACTATCGACACCTTGCAATATTGGCTCTGCTTCTAACTTGAGCCAGAATTGTAAAATGGTCTTATGGATTAGCGATTTCGCTCCAATTCACATTCCAAGTAATATTCGGCATGCTAATTACGTTGCCGATTGCCAAATTGCATTATCTCTTATAGTTTCCGAGATATGGACTATCGACATCTTGCAATATTTTCTCTGCTTCTAACTTGAGCCAGCATTGTAAAATGGTCTTATGAATTAGCGATTTCGCTCCAATTCACATTCCAAGTAATATTCGGCGTGCTAATTACGTTGCCGATTGCCAAATTGCATTATCTCTTATAGTTTCCGAGATATGGACTATCGACACCTTGCAATATTGGCTCTGCTTCTAACTTGAGCCATAATTGTAAAATGGTCTTATGAATTAGCGATTTCGCTCCAATTCACATTCCAAGTAATATTCGGCATGCTAATTACGTTGCCAATTGCCAAATTGCATTAACTCTTATAGTTTCCGAGATATGGACTATCGACATCTTGCAATATTGGCTCTGGTTCTAACTTAGGCCAGAAATGTAAAATGGTCTTATGAATCAGCGATTTCGTTCCAATTCACATTCCAAGTAATATTCGGCATACTAATTACGTTGCCGATTGCCAAATTGCATTATCTCTTATAGTTTCCGAGATATGGACTATCGACATCTTGCAATATTGGCTCTGCTTCTAACTTGAGCCAGAATTGTAAAATGGTCTTATGAATTAGGAATTTCGCTCCAATTCACATTCCAAGTAATATTCGGCATGCTAATTACGTTGCCGATTGCCAAATTGCATTATCTCTTATAGTTTCCGAGATATGAACTATCGACATCTTGCAATATTGGCTCTGCTTCTAACTTGAGCCAGAATTGTAAAATGGTCTTATGAATTAGCGATTTCGCTCCAATTCACATTCCAAGTAATATTCGGCATGCTAATTACGTTGCCGATTGCCAAATTGCGTTATCTCTTATAGTTTCCGAGCTATGGACTATCGACATCTTGCAATATTGGCTCTGCTTCTAACTTGAGCCAGAATTGTAAAATGGTCTTATGAATTAGCGATTTCGCTCCAATTCACATTCCAAGTAATATTCGGCATGCTAATTACGTTGCCGATTGCCAAATTGCATTATCTCTTATAGTTTCCGAGCTATGGACTATCGACATCTCGCAATATTGGCTCTGCTTCTAACTTGGGCCAGAAATGTAAAATGGTCTTATGAATTAGCGATTTCGCTCCAATTCACATTCCAAGTAATATTCGGCATGATAATTACGTTGCCGATTGCCAAATTGCATTATCTCTTATAGTTTCCGAGATATGGACTATCGACACCTTGCAATATTGGCTCTGCTTCTAACTTGAGCCAGAATTGTAAAATGGTCTTATGAATTAGCGATTTCGCTCCAATTCACATTCCAAGTAATATTCGGCATGCTAATTACGTTGCCGATTGCCAAATTGCATTATCTCTTATAGTTTCCGAGATATGGACTATCGACATCTTGCAATATAGGCTCTGCTTCTAACTTGGGCCAGAAATGTAAAATGGTCTTATGAATTAGCGATTTCGCTCTAATTCACATTCCAAGTAATATTCGGCATGCTAATTACGTTGCCGATTGCCAAATTGCATTATCTCTTATAGTTTCCGAGATATGGACTATCGACATCTTGCAATATTGGCTCTGCTTCTAACTTGAGCCAGAATTGTAAAATGGTCTTATGAATTAGCGATTTCGCTCCAATTCACATTCCAAGTAATATTCGGCATGCTAATTACGTTGCCGATTGCCAAATTGCATTATCTCTTATTGTTTCCGAGATATGGACTATCGTCATCTTGCAATATTGGCTCTGTTTCTAACTTGGGCCAGAAATGTAAAATGGTCTTATGAATTAGCGATTTCGCTCCAATTCACATTCCAAGTAATATTCGGCATGCTAATTACGTTGCCGATTGCCAAATTGCATTATCTCTTATAGTTTCCGAGATATGGACTATCGACACCTTGCAATATTGGCTCTGCTTCTAACTTGAGCCAGAATTGTGAAATGGTCTAATGAATTAGCGATTTCGCTCCAATTCACATTCCAAGTAATATTCGGCATGCTAATTACGTTGCCGATTGCCAAATTGCATTATCTCTTATAGTTTCCGAGATATGGACTATCGACACCTTGCAATATTGGCTCTGCTTCTAACTTGAGCCAGAATTGTAAAACGGTCTTATGAATTAGCGATTTCGCTCCAATTCACATTCCAAGTAATATTCGGCATGCTAATTACGTTGCCTATTGCCAAATTGCATTATCTCTTATAGTTTCCGAGATATGGACTATCGACATCTTGCAATATTGGCTCTGCTTCTAACTTGTGCCAGAAATGTAAAATGGTCTTATGAATTAGCGATTTCGCTCCAATTCACATTCCAAGTAATATTCGGCATGCTAATTACGTTGCCGATTGTCAAATTGCATTATCTCTTATAGTTTCCGAGATACGGACTATCGACATCTTGCAATATTTGGCCAGAAATGTAAAATGGTCTTATGAATTAGCGATTTCGCTCCAATTCACACTCCAAGTAATATTCGGCATGCTAATTACGTTGCCGATTGCCAAATTGCATTATCTCTTATAGTTTCCGAGATATGGACTATCGACATCTTGCAATATTGGCTCTGCTTCTAACTTGAGCCAGAATTGTAAAATGGTCTTATGAATTAGCGATTTCGCTCCAATTCACATTCCAAGTAATATTCGGCATGCTAATTACGTTGCCGATTGTCAAATTGCATTATCTCTTATAGTTTCCGAGATACGGACTATCGACATCTTGCAATATTTGGCCAGAAGTGTAAAATGGTCTTATGAATTAGCGATTTCGCTCCAATTCACATTCCAAGTAATATTCGGCATGCTAATTACGTTGCCGATTGCCAAATTGCATTATCTCTTATAGTTTCCGAGATATGGACTATCGACACCTTGCAATATTGGCTCTGCTTCTAACTTGAACCAGAATTGTAAAATGATCTTATGAATTAGCGATTTCGCTCCAATTCACATTCCAAGTAATATTCGGCATGCTAATTACGTTGCCGATTGCCAAATTGCATTATCTCTTATAGTTTCCGAGATATGGACTATCGACATCTTGCAATATTGGCTCTGCTTCTAACTTGGGCCAGAAATGTAAAATGGTCTTATGAATTAGCGATTTCGCTCCAATTCACATTCCAAGTAATATTCGGCATGATAATTACGTTGCCGATTGCCAAATTGCATTATCTCTTATAGTTTCCGAGATATGGACTATCGATACCTTGCAATATTGGCTCTGCTTCTAACTTGAGCCAGAATTGTAAAATGGTCTTATGAATTAGCGATTTCGCTCCAATTCACATTCCAAGTAATATTCGGCATGCTAATTACGTTGCCGATTGCCAAATTGCATTATCTCTTATAGTTTCCGAGCTATGGACTATCGACATCTTGCAATATTGGCTCTGCTCCTTACTTGAGCCAGAATTGTAAAATGGTCTTATGAATTAGCGATTTCGCTCCAATTCACATTCCAAGTAATATTCGGCATGCTAATTACGTTGCCGATTGCCAAATTGCATTATCTCTTATAGTTTCCGAGCTATGGACTATCGACATCTTGCAATATTGGCTCTGCTTCTAACTTGAGCCAGAATTGTAAAATGGTCTTATGAATTAGCGATTTCGCTCCAATTCACATTCCAAGTAATATTCGGCATGCTAATTACGTTGCCGATTGCCAAATTGCATTATCTCTTATAGTTTCCGAGATATGGACTATCGACATCTTGCAATATTGGCTCTGCTTCTAACTTGGGCCAGAAATGTAAAATGGTCTTATGAATTAGCGATTTCGCTCCAATTCACATTCCAAGTAATATTCGGCATGCTAATTACGTTGCCCATTGCCAAATTGCATTATCTCTTATAGTTTCCGAGATATGGACTATCGACACCTTGCAATATTGGCTCTGCTTCTAACTTGAGCCAGAATTGTAAAATGGTCTTACGAACTAGCGATTTCGCTCCAATTCACATTCCAAGTAGTATTCGGCATGCTAATTACGTTGCCGATTGCCAAATTGCATTATCTCTTATAGTTTCCGAGATATGGACTATCGACATCTTGCAATATTGGCTCTGCTTCTAACTTGGGATAGAAATGTAAAATGGTCTTATGAATTAGCGATTTCGCTCCAATTCACACTCTAAGTAATATTCGGCATGCTAATTACGTTGCCGATTGCCAAATTGCCTTATCTCTTATAGTTTCCGAGATATGAACTATCGACATCTTGCAATATAGGCTCTGCTTCTAACTTGGGCCAGAAATGTAAAATGGTCTTATGAATTAGCGATTTCGCTCCAATTCACATTCCAAGTAATATTCGGCATGCTAATTACGTTGCCGATTGCCAAATTGCATTATCTCTTATAGTTTCCGAGCTATGGACTATCGACATCTTGCAATATTGGCTCTGCTTCTAACTTGAGCCAGAATTGTAAAATGGTCTTATGAATTAGCGATTTCGCTCCAATTCACATTCCAAGTTATATTCGGCATGCTAATTACGTTGCCGATTGCCAAATTGCATTATCTCTTATAGTTTCCGAGCTATGGACTATCGACATCTTGCAATATTGGCTCTGCTTCTAACTTGAGCCAGAATTGTAAAATGGTCTTATGAATTAGCGATTTCGCTCCAATTCACATTCCAAGTAATATTCGGCATGCTAATTACGTTGCCGATTGCCAAATTGCATTATATCTTATAGTTTCCGAGATATGAACTATCGACATCTTGCAATATAGGCTCTGCTTCTAACTTGTGCCAGAAATGTAAAATGGTCCTATGAATTAGCGATTTCGCTCCAATTCACATTCCAAGTAATATTCGGCATGCTAATTACGTTGCCGATTGCCAAATTGCATTATCTCTTATAGTTTCCGAAATATGGACTATCGACACCTTGCAATATTGACTCTGCTTCTAACTTGAGCCAGAATAGTAAAATGGTCTTATGAATTAGCGATTTCGCTCCAATTCACATTCCAAGTAATATTCGGCATGCTAATTACGTTGCCGATTGCCAAATTGCATTATCTCTTATAGTTTCCGAGATATGGACTATCGACATCTTGCAATATTGGCTCTGCTTCTAACTTGAGCCAGCATTGTAAAATGGTCTTATGAATTAGCGATTTCGCTCCAATTCACATTCCAAGTAATATTCGGCATGCTAATTACGTTGCCGATTGCCAAATTGCATTATCTCTTATGGTTTCCGAGATATGGACTATCGACACCTTGCAATATTGGCTCTGCTTCTAACTTGAGCCAGAATTGTAAAATGGTCTTATGAATTAGCGATTTCGCTCCAATTCACATTCCAAGTAATATTCGGCATGCTAATTACGTTGCCGATTGCCAAATTGCATTAACTCTTATAGTTTCCGAGATATGGACTATCGACATCTTGCAATATTGGCTCTGCTTCTAACTTAGGCCAGAAATGTAAAATGGTCTTATGAATTAGCGATTTCGCTCCAATTCACATTCCAAGTAATATTCGGCATGCTAATTACGTTGCCGATTGCCAAATTGCATTATCTCTTATAGTTTCCGAGATACGGACTATCGACATCTTGCAATATTGGCTCTGCTTCTAACTTGTGCCAGAAATGTAAAATGGTCTTATGAATCAGCGATTTCGCTCCAATTCACATTCCAAGTAATATTCGGCATGCTAATTACGTTGCCGATTGCCAAATTGCATTATCTCTTATAGTTTCCGAGATATGAACTATCGACATCTTGCAATATTGGCTCTGCTTCTAACTTGAGCCAGAATTGTAAAATGGTCTTATGAATTAGCGATTTCGCTCCAATTCACATTCCAAGTAATATTCGGCATGCTAATTACGTTGCCGATTGCCAAATTGCATTATCTCTTATAGTTTCCGAGCTATGGACTATCGACATCTTGCAATATTGGCTCTGCTTCTAACTTGAGCCAGAATTGTAAAATGGTCTTATGAATTAGCGATTTCGCTCCAATTCACATTCCAAGTAATATTCGGCATGCTAATTACGTTGCCGATTGCCAAATTGCATTATCTCTTATAGTTTCCGAGCTATGGACTATCGACATCTTGCAATATTGGCTCTGCTTCTAACTTGAGCCAGAATTGTAAAATGGTCTTATGAATTAGCGATTTCGCTCCAATTCACATTAAAAGTAATATTCGGCATGCTAATTACGTTGCCGATTGCCAAATTGCATTAACTCTTATAGTTTCCGAGATATGGACTATCGACATCTTGCAATATTGGCTCTGCTTCTAACTTAGGCCAGAAATGTAAAATGGTCTTATGAATTAGCGATTTCGCTCCAATTCACATTCCAAGTAATATTCGGCATGCTAATTACGTTGCCGATTGCCAAATTGCATTATCTCTTATAGTTTCCGAGCTATGGACTATCGACATCTTGCAATATTGGCTCTGCTTCTAACTTGAACCAGAATTGTAAAATGATCTTATGAATTAGCGATTTCGCTCCAATTCACATTCCAAGTAATATTCGGCATGCTAATTACGTTGCCGATTGCCAAATTGCATTATCTCTTATAGTTTCCGAGATATGGACTATCGACACCTTGCAATATTGGCTCTGCTTCTAACTTGAACCAGAATTGTAAAATGATCTTATGAATTAGCGATTTCGCTCCAATTCACATTCCAAGTAATATTCGGCATGCTAATTACGTTGCCGATTGCCAAATTGCATTATCTCTTATAGTTTCCGAGATATGGACTATCGACATCTTGCAATATTGGCTCTGCTTCTAACTTGGGCCAGAAATGTAAAATGGTCTTATGAATTAGCGATTTCGCTCCAATTCACATTCCAAGTAATATTCGGCATGATAATTACGTTGCCGATTGCCAAATTGCATTATCTCTTATAGTTTCCGAGATATGGACTATCGATACATTGCAATATTGGCTCTGCTTCTAACTTGAGCCAGAATTGTAAAATGGTCTTATGAATTAGCGATTTCGCTCCAATTCACATTCCAAGTAATATTCGGCATGCTAATTACGTTGCCGATTGCCAAATTGCATTATCTCTTATAGTTTCCGAGCTATGGACTATCGACATCTTGCAATATTGGCTCTGCTTCTTACTTGAGCCAGAATTGTAAAATGGTCTTATGAATTAGCGATTTCGCTCCAATTCACATTCCAAGTAATATTCGGCATGCTAATTACGTTGCCGATTGCCAAATTGCATTATTTCTTATAGCTTCCGAGCTATGGACTATCGACATCTTGCAATATTGGCTCTGCTTCTAACTTGAGCCAGAATTGTAAAATGGTCTTATGAATTAGCGATTTCGCTCCAATTCACATTCCAAGTAATATTCGGCATGCTAATTACGTTGCCGATTGCCAAATTGCATTATCTCTTATAGTTTCCGAGATATGGACTATCGACATCTTGCAATATTGGCTCTGCTTCTAACTTGGGCCAGAAATGTAAAATGGTCTTATGAATTAGCGATTTCGCTCCAATTCACATTCCAAGTAATATTCGGCATGCTAATTACGTTGCCCATTGCCAAATTGCATTATCTCTTATAGTTTCCGAGATATGGACTATCGACACCTTGCAATATTGGCTCTGCTTCTAACTTGAGCCAGAATTGTAAAATGGTCTTACGAACTAGCGATTTCGCTCCAATTCACATTCCAAGTAGTATTCGGCATGCTAATTACGTTGCCGATTGCCAAATTGCATTATCTCTTATAGTTTCCGAGATATGGACTATCGACATCTTGCAATATTGGCTCTGCTTCTAACTTGGGATAGAAATGTAAAATGGTCTTATGAATTAGCGATTTCGCTCCAATTCACACTCTAAGTAATATTCGGCATGCTAATTACGTTGCCGATTGCCAAATTGCCTTATCTCTTATAGTTTCCGAGATATGAACTATCGACATCTTGCAATATAGGCTCTGCTTCTAACTTGGGCCAGAAATGTAAAATGGTCTTATGAATTAGCGATTTCGCTCCAATTCACATTCCAAGTAATATTCGGCATGCTAATTACGTTGCCGATTGCCAAATTGCATTATCTCTTATAGTTTCCGAGCTATGGACTATCGACATCTTGCAATATTGGCTCTGCTTCTAACTTGAGCCAGAATTGTAAAATGGTCTTATGAATTAGCGATTTCGCTCCAATTCACATTCCAAATAATATTCGGCATGCTAATTACGTTGCCGATTGCCAAATTGCATTATCTCTTATAGTTTCCGAGCTATGGACTATCGACATCTTGCAATATTGGCTCTGCTTCTAACTTGAGCCAGAATTGTAAAATGGTCTTATGAATTAGCGATTTCGCTCCAATTCACATTCCAAGTAATATTCGGCATGCTAATTACGTTGCCGATTGCCAAATTGCATTATATCTTATAGTTTCCGAGATATGGACTATCGACATCTTACAATATTGGCTCTGCTTCTAAATTGGGCCAGAAATGTAAAATGGTCTTATGAATTAGCGATTTCGCTCCAATTCACATTCCAAGTAATATTCGGCATGCTAAATACGTTGCCGATTGCCAAATTGCATTATCTCTTATAGTTTCCGAGATATGGACTATCGACATCTTGCAATATTGGCTCTGCTTCTAACTTGGGCCAGAAATGTAAAATGGTCTTATGAATTAGCTATTTCGCTCCAATTCACATTCCAAGTAATATTCGGCATGCTAATTACGTTGCCGATTGCCAAATTGCATTATCTCTTATAGTTTCCGAGATATGGACTATCGACATCTTGCAATATTGGCTCTGCTTCTAACTTGTGCCAGAAATGTAAAATGGTCCTATGAATTAGCGATTTCGCTCCAATTCACATTCCAAGTAATATTCGGCATGCTAATTACGTTGCCGATTGCCAAATTGCATTATCTCTTATAGTTTCCGAAATATGGACTATCGACACCTTGCAATATTGACTCTGCATCTAACTTGAGCCAGAATAGTAAAATGGTCTTATGAATTAGCGATTTCGCTCCAATTCACATTCCAAGTAATATTCGGCATGCTAATTACGTTGCCGATTGCCAAATTGCATTATCTCTTATAGTTTCCGAGATATGGACTATCGACATCTTGCAATATTGGCTCTGCTTCTAACTTGAGCCAGCATTGTAAAATGGTCTTATGAATTAGCGATTTCGCTCCAATTCACATTCCAAGTAATATTCGGCATGCTAATTACGTTGCCGATTGCCAAATTGCATTATCTCTTATGGTTTCCGAGATATGGACTATCGACACCTTGCAATATTGGCTCTGCTTCTAACTTGAGCCAGAATTGTAAAATGGTCTTATGAATTAGCGATTTCGCTCCAATTCACATTCCAAGTAATATTCGGCATGCTAATTACGTTGCCGATTGCCAAATTGCATTAACTCTTATAGTTTCCGAGATATGGACTATCGACATCTTGCAATATTGGCTCTGCTTCTAACTTAGGCCAGAAATGTAAAATGGTCTTATGAATTAGCGATTTCGCTCCAATTCACATTCCAAGTAATATTCGGCATGCTAATTACGTTGCCGATTGCCAAATTGCATTATCTCTTATAGTTTCCGAGATATGGACTATCGACATCTTGCAATATTGGCTCTGCTTCTAACTTGTGCCAGAAATGTAAAATGGTCTTATGAATCAGCGATTTCGCTCCAATTCACATTCCAAGTAATATTCGGCATGCTAATTACGTTGCCGATTGCCAAATTGCATTATCTCTTATAGTTTCCGAGATATGAACTATCGACATCTTGCAATATTGGCTCTGCTTCTAACTTGAGCCAGAATTGTAAAATGGTCTTATGAATTAGCGATTTCGCTCCAATTCACATTCCAAGTAATATTCGGCATGCTAATTACGTTGCCGATTGCCAAATTGCATTATCTCTTATAGTTTCCGAGCTATGGACTATCGACATCTTGCAATATTGGCTCTGCTTCTAACTTGAGCCAGAATTGTAAAATGGTCTTATGAATTAGCGATTTCGCTCCAATTCACATTCCAAGTAATATTCGGCATGCTAATTACGTTGCCGATTGCCAAATTGCATTAACTCTTATAGTTTCCGAGATATGGACTATCGACATCTTGCAATATTGGCTCTGCTTCTAACTTAGGCCAGAAATGTAAAATGGTCTTATGAATTAGCGATTTCGCTCCAATTCACATTCCAAGTAATATTCGGCAGGCTAATTACGTTGCCGATTGCCAAATTGCATTATCTCTTATAGTTTCCGAGATATGGACTATCGACATCTTGCAATATTGGCTCTGCTTCTAACTTGTGCCAGAAATGTAAAATGGTCTTATGAATCAGCGATTTCGCTCCAATTCACATTCCAAGTAATATTCGGCATGCTAATTACGTTGCCGATTGCCAAATTGCATTATCTCTTATAGTTTCCGAGCTATGGACTATCGACATCTTGCAATATTGGCTCTGCTTCTAACTTGAGCCAGAATTGTAAAATGGTCTTATGAAATAGCGATTTCGCTCCAATTCACATTCCAAGTAATATTCGGCATGCTAATTACGTTGCCGATTGCCAAATTGCATTATCTCTTATAGTTTCCGAGCTATGGACTATCGACATCTTGCAATATTGGCTCTGCTTCTAACTTGAGCCAGAATTGTAAAATGGTCTTATGAATTAGCGATTTCGCTCCAATTCACATTCCAAGTAATATTCGGCATGCTAATTACGTTGCCGATTGCCAAATTGCATTATCTTTTATAGTTTCCGAGATATGGACTATCGTCATCTTGCAATATTGGCTCTGCTTCTAACTTGGGCCAGAAATGTAAAATGGTCTTATGAATTAGCGATTTCGCTCCAATTCACATTCCAAGTAATATTCGGCATGATAATTACGTTGCCGATTGCCAAATTGCATTATCTCTTATAGTTTCCGAGATATGGACTAACGACACCTTGCAATATTGGCTCTGCTTCTAACTTGAGCCAGAATTGTAAAATGGTCTTATGAATTAGCGATTTCGCTCCAATTCACATTCCAAGTAATATTCGGCATGCTAATTACGTTGCCGATTGCCAAATTGCATTATCTCTTATAGTTTCCGAGCTATGGACTATCGACATCTTGCAATATTGGATCTGCTTCTAACTTGAGCCAGAATTGTAAAATGGTCTTATGAATTAGCGATTTCGCTCCAATTCACATTCCAAGTAATATTCGGCATGCTAATTACGTTGCCGATTGCCAAATTGCATTATCTCTTATAGTTTCCGAGATATGGACTATCGACACTTTGCAATATTGGCTCTGCTTCTAACTTGAGCCAGAATTGTAAAATGGTCTTATGAATTAGCGATTTCGCTCCAATTCACATTCCAAGTAATATTCGGCATGCTAATTACGTTGCCGATTGCCAAATTGCATTATCTCTTATAGTTTCCGAGATATGGACTATCGACACCTTGCAATATTGGCTCTGCTTCTAACTTGAGCCAGAATTGTAAAACGGTCTTATGAATTAGCGATTTCGCTCCAATTCACATTCCAAGTTATATTCGGCATGCTAATTACGTTGCCGATTGTCAAATTGCATTAGCTCTTATAGTTTCCGAGATATGGACTATCGACATCTTGCAATATTGGCTCTGCTTCTAACTTGGGCTAGAAATGTAAAACGGTCTTATGAATTAGCGATTTCGCTCCAATTCACATTCCAAGTAATATTCGGCATGCTAATTACGTTGCCGATTGCCAAATTGCATTATCCCTTATAGTTTCCGAGATATGGACTATCGACACCTTGCAATATTGGCTCTGCTTCTAACTTGAGCCAGAATTGTAAAATGGTCTTATGAATTAGCGATTTCGCTCCAATTCACATTCCAAGTAATTTTCGGCATGCTAATTACGTTGCCGGTTGCCAAATTGCATTATCTCTTATAGTTTCCGAGATATGGACTATCGACATCTTGCAATATTGGCTCTGCTTCTAACTTGGGCCAGAAATGTAAAATGGTCTTATGAATTAGCGATTTCGCTCCAATTCACATTCTAAGTAATAATCGGCATGCTAATTACGTTGCCGATTGCCAAATTGCATTATCTCTTATAGTTACCGAGTCATGGACTATCAATATTTTATAATATTGGCTCTGCTTCTAACTTGGGCCAAAATTGTAAAATGGTCTAATGAATTACCGATTACTTTCCAATTCACATTCCAAGTAATATTCGGCTTGCTAATTACGTTGCCGATTGCCAAATTCCATTATCTCTTATAGTTTCCGAGATATGGGCAATCGAAATTTTACACCTTAGATTCTGTTTCTAACTTGGGTCAAAATTGTAAATTGGTCTTATGAATTAGCGACTTCGTTCCAATACACATTCCAAGTAATATTCAGCAAGCTAATTACATTGCCGATTGCCAAATTGCATTATCTCTTATAGTTTCCGAGATATGGACTATCGACATCTTACTATATTCGCTCTGATTCTAACTTGGGCCAAAATTGTTAAATGGTCTTATGAATTAGCGATTTCGTTCCAATTCACCTTCCAAGTAATATTCGCCATGCTAATTACGTTGCCGAATGCCGAATTGCATTATCTCTTATAGTTTCCGAGATATGGACTATCGACATCTTACAATATTGGCTCATCTTCTAACTTGGGCTAAAGTTGTAAAATGGTCTTATGTATTAGCGGTTCCGTTCCAATTCACATTCCAAGTAATATTCGGCATGCTAATTACGTTGCCGATTGCCAAATTGCATTATCTCTTATAGTTTCCGAGATATGGACTATCGACATCTTACAATATTCGTTCTGATTCTAACTTGGGCCAAAATTGTTAAATGGTCTTATGAATTAGCGATTTCGTTCCAATTCACCTTCCAAGTAATATTCGCCATGCTAATTTTGTTGCCGATTGCCAAATTGCATTATATCTTATAGTTTCCGATATATGGACTATCGACATCTTACAATATTCGCTCTGATCCTAACTTGGGCGAAAATTGTAAAATGGTCTAATGAATTAGCGATTACGTTCCAATTCACATTCCAAGTAATATTCGGCTTGCTAATTACGTTGCCGATTGCCAAATTGCATTATCTCTTATAGTTTCCGAGATATGGACTATCGACATCTTACAATATTCGCTCTGATTCTAACTTGGGCCAAAATTGTAAAATGGTCTTATGAAATAGCGATTTCGTTCCAATTCACCTTCCAAGTAATATTCGGCATGCTAATTACATTACCGATTGCCAAATTGCATTATCTTTTATAGTTTCCGAGATATGGACTATCGACATCTTACAATATTGGCTCTGCGTCTAACTTGGGCTAAAGTTGTAAAATGGTCTTATGAATAAGCGATTCCGTTCCAATTCACATTCCAAGTAATATTCGGCATGCTAATTACGTTGCCGATTGCCAAATTGCATTATCTCTTATAGTTTCCGAGATATGGACTATCGACCTCTTACAATATTGGCTCTGCTTCTAACTTGGGTCAAAATTGTAAAATGGTCTAATGAATTAGCTATTACGTTCCAATTCACATTCCAAGTAATATTTGGCATGCTAATTACGTTGCCGATTGCCGAATAGCATTATCTCTTATAGTTTCCGAGATATGGACTATCGATATCTTATAATATTGGCTCAGCTTCTAACTAAGGCCAAAACTGTAAAATGGTCTTATGAAATAGCGATTTCGTTCCAATACACATTCCAAGTAATATTCAGCAAGCTAATTGCATTGCCGATTGCCAAATTGCATTATATTTTATAGTTTCCGAGATATGGACCATCGATATCTTACAATATTGGCTCTGCTTCTAACTTGGGCCAAAATTGTAAAATCGTCTTATGAAATAGCGATTTCGTTCTAATTCACCTTCCAAGTAATATTCGGCATGCTAATTACATTCCCGATTGCCAAATTCCATTATCTCTTATAGTTTCCGAGATATGGACTATCGACCTCTTACAATATTGGCTCTGCTTCTAACTTGGGTCAAAATTGTAAATTGGTCTTATGAATTAGCGATTTCGTTCCAATACACATTCCAAGTAATATTCGGCATGCTAATTAGGTTGCCGATTGCCAAATTGCATTATATTTTATAGTTTCCGAGATATGGACCATCGACATCTTACAATATTGGCTCTGCTTCTAACTTGGGCCAAAATTGTAAAATGGTCTAATGAATTAGCGATTACGTTCCAATTCACATTCCAAGTAATATTCGGCTTGCTAATTACGTTGCCGATTTCCAAATTCCATTATCTCTTATAGTTTCCGAGATATGGGCAATCGAAATTTTACATCTTAGATTCTGTTTCTAACTTGGGTCAAAATTGTAAATTGGTCTTATGAATTAGCGATTTCGTTCCAATACACATTCCAAGTAATATTCAAGCAATCAAGCAAGCTAATTACATTGCCGATTGCCAAATTGCATTATCTCTTATAGTTTCCGAGATATGGACTATCGACATCTTACTATATTCGCTCTGATTCTAACTTGGGCCAAAATTGTTAAATGGTCTTATGAATTAGCGATTTCGTTCCAATTCACCTTCCAAGTAATATTCGGCATGCTAATTACGTTGCCGATTGCCAAATTGCATTATCTCTTATAGTTTCCGAGATATGGACTATCGACCTCTTACAATAATGGCTCTGCTTCTAACTTGGGTCAAAATTGTAAATTGGTCTTATGAATTAGCGATTTCGTTCCAATACACATTCCAAGTAATATTCGGCATGCTAATTACGTTGCCGATTGCCAAATTGCATTATCTCTTATTGTTTACCAGATATGGACTATCGACATCTTGCAATATTGGCTCTACTTCTAACTAAGGCCAAAATTGTAAAATGGTCTTATGAAATAGCGATTTCGCTCCAATTCACATTCCAAGTAATATTCGGCATGCTAATTACGTTGCCGATTGCCAAATTGCATTATCTCTTATAGTTTCCGAGATATGGACTATCGACACCTTGCAATATTGGCTCTGCTTCTAACTTGAGCCAGAATTGTAAAATGGTCTTATGAATTAGCGATTTCGCTCCAATTCACATTCCAAGTAATTTTCGGCATGCTAATTACGTTGCCGATTGCCAAATTCCATTATCTCTTGTAGTTTCCGAGATATGGGCAATCGAAATTTTACACCTTAGATTCTGTTTCTAACTTGGGTCAAAATTGTAAATTGGTCTTATGAATTAGCGATTTCATTCCAATTCACCTTCCAAGTAATATTCGGCATGCTAATTACGTTGCCGATTGCCAAATTGCATTATCTCTTATAGTTTCCGAGATATGGACTATCGACATCTTACAATATTCGCTCTGATTCTAACTTGGGCCAAAATTGTAAAATGGTCTTATGAAATAGCGATTTCGTTCCAATTCACCTTCCAAGTAATATTCGGCAAGATATTTAGATTGCCGATAGCCAAATTGCATTATCTCTTATAGTTTCCGAGATATGGACTATCGACATCTTACAATATTGGCTCTGCTTCTAACTTGGGCTAAAGTTGTAAAATGGTCTTATGAATTAGCGATTCCCTTCCAATTCACATTCCAAGTAATATTCGGCATGCTAATTACGTTGCCGATTGCCAAATTGGATTATCTCTTATAGTTTCCGAGATATGGACTATCGACATCTTACAATATTGGCTCTGTTTCTAACTTGGGTCAAAATTGTAAAATGGTCTAATGAATTAGCGATTACGTTCCAATTCACATTCCAAGTAATATTTGGCATGATAATTACGTTGCCGATTGCCGAATAGCATTATCTCTTATAGTTACCGAGATATGGACTATCGATATCTTATAATATTAGCTCTGCTTCTAACTTGGGCCAAAATTGTAAAATGGTCTAATGAATTAGCGATTACGTTCCAATTCACATTCCAAGTAATATTCGGCATGCTAATTACATTACCGATTGCCAAATTCCATTATCTCTTATAGTTTCCGATATATGGACTTTCGACCTCTTATAATATTGGCTCTGCTTCTAACTTGGGTCAAAATTGTAAATTGGTCTTATGAATTAGCGATTTCGTTCCAATACACATTCCAAGTAATATTCGGCATGCTAATTACGTTGCCGATTGCCAAATTGCATTATCTCTTATTGTTTACCAGATATGGACTATCGACATCTTGCAATATTGGCTCTGCTTCTATCTAAGGCCAAAATTGTAAAATGGTCTTATGAAATAGCGATTTCGTTCCAATACACATTCCAAGTAATATTCAGCAAGCTAATTACATTGCCGATTGCCAAATTGCATTATATTTTATAGTTTCCGAGATATGGACCATCGACATCTTACAATATTGGCTCTGCTTCTAACTTGGGCCAAAATTGTTAAATGGTCTTATGAATTAGCGATTTCGTTCCAATTCACCTTCCAAGTAATATTCGCCATGCTAATTACGTTGCCGATGCCGAATTGCATTATCTCTTATAGTTTCCGAGATATGGACTATCGACATCTTACAATATTGGCTCATCTTCTAACTTGGGCTAAAGTTGTAAAATGGTCTTATGTATTAGCGGTTCCGTTCCAATTCACATTCCAAGTAATATTCGGCATGCTAATTACGTTGCCGATTGCCAAATTGCATTATCTCTTATAGTTTCCGAGATATGGACTATCGACATCTTACAATATTCGTTCTGATTCTAACTTGGGCCAAAATTGTTAAATGGTCTTATGAATTAGCGATTTCGTTCCAATTCACCTTCCAAGTAATATTCGCCATGCTAATTTTGTTGCCGATTGCCAAATTGCATTATCTCTTATAGTTTCCGAGATATGGACTATCGACATCTTGCAATATTGGCTCTGCTTCTAACTTGAGCCAGCATTGTAAAATGGTCTTATGAATTAGCGATTTCGCTCCAATTCACATTCCAAGTAATATTCGGCATGCTAATTACGTTGCCGATTGCCAAATTGCATTATCTCTTATGGTTTCCGAGATATGGACTATCGACACCTTGCAATATTGGCTCTGCTTCTAACTGGAGCCAGAATTGTAAAATGGTCTTATGAATTAGCGATTTCGCTCCAATTCACATTCCAAGTAATATTCGGCATGCTAATTACGTTGCCGATTGCCAAATTGCATTAACTCTTATAGTTTCCGAGATATGGACTATCGACATCTTGCAATATTGGCTCTGCTTCTAACTTAGGCCAGAAATGTAAAATGGTCTTATGAATTAGCGATTTCGCTCCAATTCACATTCCAAGTAATATTCGGCATGCTAATTACGTTGCCGATTGCCAAATTGCATTATCTCTTATAGTTTCCGAGATATGAACTATCGACATCTTGCAATATTGGCTCTGCTTCTAACTTGAGCCAGAATTGTAAAATGGTCTTATGAATCAGCGATTTCGCTCCAATTCACATTCCAAGTAATATTCGGCATGCTAATTACGTTGCCGATTGCCAAATTGCATTATCTCTTATAGTTTCCGAGATATGAACTATCGACATCTTGCAATATTGGCTCTGCTTCTAACTTGAGCCAGAAATGTAAAATGGTCTTATGAATCAGCGATTTCGCTCCAATTCACATTCCAAGTAATATTCGGCATGCTAATTACGTTGCCGATTGCCAAATTGCATTATCTCTTATAGTTTCCGAGATATGGACTATCGACATCTTGCAATATTGGCTCTGCTTCTAACTTGAGCCAGAATTGTAAAATGGTCTTATGAATTAGCGATTTCGCTCCAATTCACATTCCAAGTAATATTCGGCATGCTAATTACGTTGCCGATTGCCAAATTGCATTATCTCTTATAGTTTCCGAGCTATGGACTATCGACATCTTGCAATATTGGCTCTGCTTCTAACTTGAGCCAGAATTGTAAAATGGTCTTATGAATTAGCGATTTCGCTCCAATTCACATTCCAAGTAATATTCGGCATGCTAATTACGTTGCCGATTGCCAAATTGCATTATCTCTTATAGTTTCCGAGCTATGGACTATCGACATCTTGCAATATTGGCTCTGCTTCTAACTTGAGCCAGATTTGTAAAATGGTCTTATGAATTAGCGATTTCGCTCCAATTCACATTCCAAGTAATATTCGGCATGCTAATTACGTTGCCGATTGCCAAATTGCATTATCTCTTATAGTTTCCGAGATATGGACTATCGTCATCTTGCAATATTGGCTCTGCTTCTAACTTGGGCCAGAAATGTAAAATGGTCTTATGAATTAGCGATTTCGCTCCAATTCACATTCCAAGTAATATTCGGCATGATAATTACGTTGCCGATTGCCAAATTGCATTATCTCTTATAGTTTCCGAGATATGGACTAACGACACCTTGCAATATTGGCTCTGCTTCTAACTTGAGCCAGAATTGTAAAATGGTCTTATGAATTAGCGATTTCGCTCCAATTCACATTCCAAGTAATATTCGGCATGCTAATTACGTTGCCGATTGCCAAATTGCATTATCTCTTATAGTTTCCGAGATATGGACTATCGTCATCTTGCAATATTGGCTCTGCTTCTAACTTGGGCCAGAAATGTAAAATGGTCTTATGAATTAGCGATTTCGCTCCAATTCACATTCCAAGTAATATTCGGCATGATAATTACGTTGCCGATTGCCAAATTGCATTATCTCTTATAGTTTCCGAGATATGGACTAACGACACCTTGCAATATTGGCTCTGCTTCTAACTTGAGCCAGAATTGTAAAATGGTCTTATGAATTAGCGATTTCGCTCCAATTCACATTCCAAGTAATATTCGGCATGCTAATTACGTTGCCGATTGCCAAATTGCCTTATCTCTTATAGTTTCCGAGATATGGACTATCGACATCTTGCAATATTGGCTCTGCTTCTAACTTGAGCCAGAATTGTAAAATGGTCTTATGAATTAGCGATTTCGCTCCAATTCACATTCCAAGTAATATTCGGCATGCTAATTACGTTGCCGATTGCCAAATTGCATTATCTCTTATAGTTTCCGAGATATGGACTATCGACATCTTGCAATATTGGCTCTGCTTCTAACTTGAGCCAGAATTGTAAAATGGTCTTATGAATTAGCGATTTCGCTCCAATTCACATTCCAAGTAATATTCGGCATGCTAATTACGTTGCCGATTGCCAAATTGCATTATCTCTTATAGTTTCCGAGATATGGACTATCGACATCTTGCAATATTGGCTCTGCTTCTAACTTGAGCCAGAATTGTAAAATAGCCTTATGAATTAGCGATTTCGCTCCAATTCACATTCCAAGTAATATTCGGCATGCTAATTACGTTGCCGATTGCCAAATTGCATTATCTCTTATAGTTTCCGAGATATGGACTATCGATATCTTGCAATATTGGCTCTGCTTCTAACTTGAGCCAGAATTGTAAAACGGTCTTATGAATTAGCGATTTCGCTCCAATTCACATTCCAAGTAATATTCGGCATGCTAATTACGTTGCCGATTGCCAAATTGCATTATCTCTTATAGTTTCCGAGATATGGACTATCGACATCTTGCAATATTGGCTCTGCTTCTAACTTGTGCCAGAAATGTTAAATGGTCTTATGAATTAGCGATTTCGCTCCAATTCACATTCCAAGTAATATTCGGCATGCTAATTACGTTGCCGATTGCCAAATTGCATTATCTCTTATAGTTTCCGAGATATGGACTATCGACATCTTGCAATATTGGCTCTGCTTCTAACTTGAGCCAGAATTGTAAAATAGTCTTATGAATTAGCGATTTCGCTCCAATTCACATTCCAAGTAATATTCGGCATGCTAATTACGTTGCCGATTGCCAAATTGCATTATCTCTTATAGTTTCCGAGATATGGACTATCGAGATCTTGCAATATTGGCTCTGCTTCTAACTTGAGCCAGAATTGTAAAACGGTCTTATGAATTAGCGATTTCGCTCCAATTCACATTCCAAGTAATATTCGGCATGCTAATTACGTTGCCGATTGCCAAATTGCATTATCTCTTATAGTTTCCGAGATATGGACTATCGACATCTTGCAATATTGGCTCTGCTTCTAACTTGTGCCAGAAATGTTAAATGGTCTTATGAATTAGCGATTTCGCTCCAATTCACATTCCAAGTAATATTCGGCATCCTAATTACGTTGCCGATTGCCAAATTGCATTATCTCTTATAGTTTCCGAGATATGGACTATCGACATCTTGCAATATTGGCTCTGCTTCTAACTTGAGCCAGAATTGTAAAATGGTCTTATGAATTAGGGATTTCGCTCCAATTCACATTCCAAGTAATATTCGGCATGCTAATTACGTTGCCGATTGCCAAATTGCATTATCTCTTATAGTTTCCGAGATATGGACTATCGACATCTTGCAATATTGGCTCTGCTTCTAACTTGAGCCAGAATTGTAAAATGGTCTTATGAATTAGGGATTTCGCTCCAATTCACATTCCAAGTAATATTCGGCATGCTAATTACGTTGCCGATTGCCAAATTGCATTATCTCTTATAGTTTCCGAGATATGGACTATCGACATCTTGCAATATAGGCTCTGCTTCTAACTTGGGCCAGAAATGTAAAATGGTCTTATGAATTAGCGATTTCGCTCTAATTCACATTCCAAGTAATATTCGGCATGCTAATTACGTTGCCGATTGCCAAATTGCATTATCTCTTATAGTTTCCGAGATATGGACTATCGACATCTTGCAATATTGGCTCTGCTTCTAACTTGAGCCAGAATTGTAAAATGGTCTTATGAATTAGCGATTTCGCTCCAATTCACATTCCAAGTAATATTCGGCATGCTAATTACGTTGCCGATTGCCAAATTGCATTATCTCTTATAGTTTCCGAGATATGGACTATCGACACCTTGCAATATTGGCTCTGCTTCTAACTTGGGCTAGAAATGTAAAATGGTCTTATGAATTAGCGATTTCGCTCCAATTCACATTCCAAGTAATATTCGGCATGCTAATTACGTTGCCGATTGCCAAATTGCATTATCTCTTATAGTTTCCGAGATATGGACTATCGACACCTTGCAATATTGGCTCTGCTTCTAACTTGAGCCAGAATTGTAAAATGGTCTTATGAATTAGCGATTTCACTCCAATTCACATTCCAAGTAATTTTCGGCATGCTAATTACGTTGCCGATTGCCAAATTGCATTATCTCTTATAGTTTCCGAGATATGGACTATCGACATCTTGCAATATTGGCTCTGCTTCTAACTTGGGCCAGAAATGTAAAATGGTCTTATGAATTAGCGATTTCGCTCCAATTCACATTCTAAGTAATATTCGGCATGCTAATTACGTTGCCGATTGCCAAATTGCATTATCTCTTATAGTTACCGAGTCATGGACTATCGATATTTTATAATATTGGCTCTGCTTCTAACTTGGGCCAAAATTGTAAAATGGTCTAATGAATTACCGATTACTTTCCAATTCATATTCCAAGTAATATTCGGCTTGCTAATTACGTTGCCGATTGCCAAATTCCATTATCTCTTATAGTTTCCGAGATATGGGCAATCGAAATTTTACACCTTAGATTCTGTTTCTAACTTGGGTCAAAATTGTAAATTGGTCTTATGAATTAGCGATTTCGTTCCAATACACATTCCAAGTAATATTCAGCAAGCTAATTACATTGCCGATTGCCAAATTGCTTTATATTTTATAGTTTCCGAGATATGGACCATCGACATCTTACAATATTGGCTCTGCTTCTAACTTGGGCCAAAATTGTAAAATGGTCTAATGAATTAGCGATTACGTTCCAATTCACATTCCAAGTAATATTCGGCTTGCTAATTACGTTGCCGATTGCCAAATTCCATTATCTCTTATAGTTTCCGAGATATGGGCAATCGAAATTTTACACCTTAGATTCTGTTTCTAACTTGGGTCAAAATTGTAATTTGGTCTTATGAATTAGCGACTTCGTTCCAATACACATTCCAAGTAATATTCAGCAAGCTAATTACATTGCCGATTGCCAAATTGCATTATCTCTTATAGTTTCCGAGATATGGACTATCGACTTCTTACTATATTCGCTCTGATTCTAACTTGGGCCAAAATTGTTAAATGGTCTTATGAATTAGCGATTTCGTTCCAATTCACCTTCCAAGTAATATTCGCCATGCTAATTACGTTGCCGAATGCCGAATTGCATTATCTCTTATAGTTTCCGAGATATTGACTATCGACATCTTACAATATTGGCTCATCTTCTAACTTGGGCTAAAGTTGTAAAATGGTCTTATGTATTAGCGGTTCCGTTCCAATTCACATTCCAAGTAATATTCGGCATGCTAATTACGTTGCCGATTGCCAAATTGCATTATCTCTTATAGTTTCCGAGATATGGACTATCGACATCTTACAATATTCGTTCTGATTCTAACTTGGGCCAAAATTGTTAAATGGTCTTATGAATTAGCGATTTCGTTCCAATTCACCTTCCAAGTAATATTCGCCATGCTAATTTTGTTGCCGATTGCCAAATTGCATTATCTCTTATAGTTTCCGATATATGGACTATCGACATCTTACAATATTCGCTCTGATTCTAACTTGGGCGAAAATTGTAAAATGGTCTAATGAATTAGCGATTACGTTCCAATTCACATTCCAAGTAATATTCGGCTTGCTAATTACGTTGCCGATTGCCAAATTGCCTTATCTCTTATAGTTTCCGAGATATGGGCAATCGAAATTTTACACCTTAGATTCTGTTTCTAACTTGGGTTAAAATTGTAAATTGGTCTTATGAATTAGCGATTTCGTTCCAATACACATTCCAAGTAATATTCGGCAAGCTAATTACATTGCCGATTGCCAAATTGCAATATATTTTATAGTTTCCGAGATATGGACCATCGACATTTTACAATATTGGCTCTGCTTCTAACTTGGGCCAAAATTGTAAAATGGTCTTATGAAATAGCTATTTCGTTCCAATTCACCTTCCAAGTAATATTCGGCATGCTAATTACGTTGCCGATTGCCAACTTGCATTACCTCTTATAGTTTCTGAGATATGGACTATCGACATCTTACAATATTCGCTCTGCTTCTAACTTGGGCCAAAATTGTTAAATGGTCTTATGAATTAGCGATTTCGTTCCAATTGACCTTCCAAGTAATATTCGCCATGCTAATTACGTTGCCGATTGCCAAATTGCATTATCTCTTATAGTTTCCGATATATGGACTATCGACATCTTGCAATATTGGCTCTGCTTCTAACTTGAGCCAGAAATGTAAAATGGTCTTATGAATCAGCGATTTCGCTCCAATTCACATTCCAAGTAATATTCGGCATGCTAATTACGTTGCCGATTGCCAAATTGCATTATCTCTTATAGTTTCCGAGATATGGACTATCGACATCTTGCAATATTGGCTCTGCTTCTAACTTGAGCCAGAATTGTAAAATGGTCTTATGAATTAGCGATTTCGCTCCAATTCACATTCCAAGTAATATTCGGCATGCTAATTACGTTGCCGATTGCCAAATTGCATTATCTCTTATAGTTTCCGAGCTATGGACTATCGACATCTTGCAATATTGGCTCTGCTTCTAACTTGAGCCAGAATTGTAAAATGGTCTTATGAATTAGCGATTTCGCTCCAATTCACATTCCAAGTAATATTCGGCATGCTAATTACGTTGCCGATTGCCAAATTGCATTATCTCTTATAGTTTCCGAGCTATGGACTATCGACATCTTGCAATATTGGCTCTGCTTCTAACTTGAGCCAGATTTGTAAAATGGTCTTATGAATTAGCGATTTCGCTCCAATTCACATTCCAAGTAATATTCGGCATGCTAATTACGTTGCCGATTGCCAAATTGCATTATCTCTTATAGTTTCCGAGATATGGACTATCGTCATCTTGCAATATTGGCTCTGCTTCTAACTTGGGCCAGAAATGTAAAATGGTCTTATGAATTAGCGATTTCGCTCCAATTAACATTCCAAGTAATATTCGGCATGATAATTACGTTGCCGATTGCCAAATTGCATTATCTCTTATAGTTTCCGAGATATGGACTAACGACACCTTGCAATATTGGCTCTGCTTCTAACTTGAGCCAGAATTGTAAAATGGTCTTATGAATTAGCGATTTCGCTCCAATTCACATTCCAAGTAATATTCGGCATGCTAATTACGTTGCCGATTGCCAAATTGCATTATCTCTTATAGTTTCCGAGATATGGACTATCGTCATCTTGCAATATTGGCTCTGCTTCTAACTTGGGCCAGAAATGTAAAATGGTCTTATGAATTAGCGATTTCGCTCCAATTCACATTCCAAGTAATATTCGGCATGATAATTACGTTGCCGATTGCCAAATTGCATTATCTCTTATAGTTTCCGAGATATGGACTAACGACACCTTGCAATATTGGCTCTGCTTCTAACTTGAGCCAGAATTGTAAAATGGTCTTATGAATTAGCGATTTCGCTCCAATTCACATTCCAAGTAATATTCGGCATGCTAATTACGTTGCCGATTGCCAAATTGCCTTATCTCTTATAGTTTCCGAGATATGGACTATCGACATCTTGCAATATTGGCTCTGCTTCTAACTTGAGCCAGAATTGTAAAATGGTCTTATGAATTAGCGATTTCGCTCCAATTCACATTCCAAGTAATATTCGGCATGCTAATTACGTTGCCGATTGCCAAATTGCATTATCTCTTATAGTTTCCGAGATATGGACTATCGACATCTTGCAATATTGGCTCTGCTTCTAACTTGAGCCAGAATTGTAAAATGGTCTTATGAATTAGCGATTTCGCTCCAATTCACATTCCAAGTAATATTCGGCATGCTAATTACGTTGCCGATTGCCAAATTGCATTATCTCTTATAGTTTCCGAGATATGGACTATCGACATCTTGCAATATTGGCTCTGCTTCTAACTTGAGCCAGAATTGTAAAATAGTCTTATGAATTAGCGATTTCGCTCCAATTCACATTCCAAGTAATATTCGGCATGCTAATTACGTTGCCGATTGCCAAATTGCATTATCTCTTATAGTTTCCGAGATATGGACTATCGATATCTTGCAATATTGGCTCTGCTTCTAACTTGAGCCAGAATTGTAAACCGGTCTTATGAATTAGCGATTTCGCTCCAATTCACATTCCAAGTAATATTCGGCATGCTAATTACGTTGCCGATTGCCAAATTGCATTATCTCTTATAGTTTCCGAGATATGGACTATCGACATCTTGCAATATTGGCTCTGCTTCTAACTTGTGCCAGAAATGTTAAATGGTTTTATGAATTAGCGATTTCGCTCCAATTCACATTCCAAGTAATATTCGGCATGCTAATTACGTTGCCGATTGCCAAATTGCATTATCTCTTATAGTTTCCGAGATATGGACTATCGACATCTTGCAATATTGGCTCTGCTTCTAACTTGAGCCAGAATTGTAAAATAGACTTATGAATTAGCGATTTCGCTCCAATTCACATTCCAAGTAATATTCGGCATGCTAATTACGTTGCCGATTGCCAAATTGCATTATCTCTTATAGTTTCCGAGATATGGACTATCGATATCTTGCAATATTGGCTCTGCTTCTAACTTGAGCCAGAATTGTAAAACGGTCTTATGAATTAGCGATTTCGCTCCAATTCACATTCCAAGTAATATTCGGCATGCTAATTACGTTGCCGATTGCCAAATTGCATTATCTCTTATAGTTTCCGAGATATGGACTATCGACATCTTGCAATATTGGCTCTGCTTCTAACTTGTGCCAGAAATGTTAAATGGTCTTATGAATTAGCGATTTCGCTCCAATTCACATTCCAAGTAATATTCGGCATCCTAATTACGTTGCCGATTGCCAAATTGCATTATCTCTTATAGTTTCCGAGATATGGACTATCGACATCTTGCAATATTGGCTCTGCTTCTAACTTGAGCCAGAATTGTAAAATGGTCTTATGAATTAGGGATTTCGCTCCAATTCACATTCCAAGTAATATTCGGCATGCTAATTACGTTGCCGATTGCCAAATTGCATTATCTCTTATAGTTTCCGAGATATGGACTATCGACATCTTGCAATATAGGCTCTGCTTCTAACTTGGGCCAGAAATGTAAAATGGTCTTATGAATTAGCGATTTCGCTCTAATTCACATTCCAAGTAATATTCGGCATGCTAATTACGTTGCCGATTGCCAAATTGCATTATCTCTTATAGTTTCCGAGATATGGACTATCGACATCTTGCAATATTGGCTCTGCTTCTAACTTGAGCCAGAATTGTAAAATGGTCTTATGAATTAGCGATTTCGCTCCAATTCACATTCCAAGTAATATTCGGCATGCTAATTACGTTGCCGATTGCCAAATTGCATTATCTCTTATAGTTTCCGAGATATGGACTATCGACACCTTGCAATATTGGCTCTGCTTCTAACTTGGGCTAGAAATGTAAAATGGTCTTATGAATTAGCGATTTCGCTCCAATTCACATTCCAAGTAATATTCGGCATGCTAATTACGTTGCCGATTGCCAAATTGCATTATCTCTTATAGTTTCCGAGATATGGACTATCGACACCTTGCAATATTGGCTCTGCTTCTAACTTGAGCCAGAATTGTAAAATGGTCTTATGAATTAGCGATTTCACTCCAATTCACATTCCAAGTAATTTTCGGCATGCTAATTACGTTGCCGATTGCCAAATTGCATTATCTCTTATAGTTTCCGAGATATGGACTATCGACATCTTGCAATATTGGCTCTGCTTCTAACTTGGGCCAGAAATGTAAAATGGTCTTATGAATTAGCGATTTCGCTCCAATTCACATTCTAAGTAATATTCGGCATGCTAATTACGTTGCCGATTGCCAAATTGCATTATCTCTTATAGTTACCGAGTCATGGACTATCGATATTTTATAATATTGGCTCTGCTTCTAACTTGGGCCAAAATTGTAAAATGGTCTAATGAATTACCGATTACTTTCCAATTCATATTCCAAGTAATATTCGGCTTGCTAATTACGTTGCCGATTGCCAAATTCCATTATCTCTTATAGTTTCCGAGATATGGACTATCGATATCTTGCAATATTGGCTCTGCTTCTAACTTGAGCCAGAATTGTAAAACGGTCTTATGAATTAGCGATTTCGCTCCAATTCACATTCCAAGTAATATTCGGCATGCTAATTACGTTGCCGATTGCCAAATTGCATTATCTCTTATAGTTTCCGAGATATGGACTATCGACATCTTGCAATATTGGCTCTGCTTCTAACTTGTGCCAGAAATGTTAAATGGTCTTATGAATTAGCGATTTCGCTCCAATTCACATTCCAAGTAATATTCGGCATCCTAATTACGTTGCCGATTGCCAAATTGCATTATCTCTTATAGTTTCCGAGATATGGACTATCGACATCTTGCAATATTGGCTCTGCTTCTAACTTGAGCCAGAATTGTAAAATGGTCTTATGAATTAGGGATTTCGCTCCAATTCACATTCCAAGTAATATTCGGCATGCTAATTACGTTGCCGATTGCCAAATTGCATTATCTCTTATAGTTTCCGAGATATGGACTATCGACATCTTGCAATATAGGCTCTGCTTCTAACTTGGGCCAGAAATGTAAAATGGTCTTATGAATTAGCGATTTCGCTCTAATTCACATTCCAAGTAATATTCGGCATGCTAATTACGTTGCCGATTGCCAAATTGCATTATCTCTTATAGTTTCCGAGATATGGACTATCGACATCTTGCAATATTGGCTCTGCTTCTAACTTGAGCCAGAATTGTAAAATGGTCTTATGAATTAGCGATTTCGCTCCAATTCACATTCCAAGTAATATTCGGCATGCTAATTACGTTGCCGATTGCCAAATTGCATTATCTCTTATAGTTTCCGAGATATGGACTATCGACACCTTGCAATATTGGCTCTGCTTCTAACTTGGGCTAGAAATGTAAAATGGTCTTATGAATTAGCGATTTCGCTCCAATTCACATTCCAAGTAATATTCGGCATGCTAATTACGTTGCCGATTGCCAAATTGCATTATCTCTTATAGTTTCCGAGATATGGACTATCGACACCTTGCAATATTGGCTCTGCTTCTAACTTGAGCCAGAATTGTAAAATGGTCTTATGAATTAGCGATTTCACTCCAATTCACATTCCAAGTAATTTTCGGCATGCTAATTACGTTGCCGATTGCCAAATTGCATTATCTCTTATAGTTTCCGAGATATGGACTATCGACATCTTGCAATATAGGCTCTGCTTCTAACTTGGGCCAGAAATGTAAAATGGTCTTATGAATTAGCGATTTCGCTCTAATTCACATTCCAAGTAATATTCGGCATGCTAATTACGTTGCCGATTGCCAAATTGCATTATCTCTTATAGTTTCCGAGATATGGACTATCGACATCTTGCAATATTGGCTCTGCTTCTAACTTGAGCCAGAATTGTAAAATGGTCTTATGAATTAGCGATTTCGCTCCAATTCACATTCCAAGTAATATTCGGCATGCTAATTACGTTGCCGATTGCCAAATTGCATTATCTCTTATAGTTTCCGAGATATGGACTATCGACACCTTGCAATATTGGCTCTGCTTCTAACTTGGGCTAGAAATGTAAAATGGTCTTATGAATTAGCGATTTCGCTCCAATTCACATTCCAAGTAATATTCGGCATGCTAATTACGTTGCCGATTGCCAAATTGCATTATCTCTTATAGTTTCCGAGATATGGACTATCGACACCTTGCAATATTGGCTCTGCTTCTAACTTGAGCCAGAATTGTAAAATGGTCTTATGAATTAGCGATTTCACTCCAATTCACATTCCAAGTAATTTTCGGCATGCTAATTACGTTGCCGATTGCCAAATTGCATTATCTCTTATAGTTTCCGAGATATGGACTATCGACATCTTGCAATATTGGCTCTGCTTCTAACTTGGGCCAGAAATGTAAAATGGTCTTATGAATTAGCGATTTCGCTCCAATTCACATTCTAAGTAATATTCGGCATGCTAATTACGTTGCCGATTGCCAAATTGCATTATCTCTTATAGTTACCGAGTCATGGACTATCGATATTTTATAATATTGGCTCTGCTTCTAACTTGGGCCAAAATTGTAAAATGGTCTAATGAATTACCGATTACTTTCCAATTCATATTCCAAGTAATATTCGGCTTGCTAATTACGTTGCCGATTGCCAAATTCCATTATCTCTTATAGTTTCCGAGATATGGGCAATCGAAATTTTACACCTTAGATTCTGTTTCTAACTTGGGTCAAAATTGTAAATTGGTCTTATGAATTAGCGATTTCGTTCCAATACACATTCCAAGTAATATTCAGCAAGCTAATTACATTGCCGATTGCCAAATTGCTTTATATTTTATAGTTTCCGAGATATGGACCATCGACATCTTACAATATTGGCTCTGCTTCTAACTTGGGCCAAAATTGTAAAATGGTCTAATGAATTAGCGATTACGTTCCAATTCACATTCCAAGTAATATTCGGCTTGCTAATTACGTTGCCGATTGCCAAATTCCATTATCTCTTATAGTTTCCGAGATATGGGCAATCGAAATTTTACACCTTAGATTCTGTTTCTAACTTGGGTCAAAATTGTAATTTGGTCTTATGAATTAGCGACTTCGTTCCAATACACATTCCAAGTAATATTCAGCAAGCTAATTACATTGCCGATTGCCAAATTGCATTATCTCTTATAGTTTCCGAGATATGGACTATCGACTTCTTACTATATTCGCTCTGATTCTAACTTGGGCCAAAATTGTTAAATGGTCTTATGAATTAGCGATTTCGTTCCAATTCACCTTCCAAGTAATATTCGCCATGCTAATTACGTTGCCGAATGCCGAATTGCATTATCTCTTATAGTTTCCGAGATATTGACTATCGACATCTTACAATATTGGCTCATCTTCTAACTTGGGCTAAAGTTGTAAAATGGTCTTATGTATTAGCGGTTCCGTTCCAATTCACATTCCAAGTAATATTCGGCATGCTAATTACGTTGCCGATTGCCAAATTGCATTATCTCTTATAGTTTCCGAGATATGGACTATCGACATCTTACAATATTCGTTCTGATTCTAACTTGGGCCAAAATTGTTAAATGGTCTTATGAATTAGCGATTTCGTTCCAATTCACCTTCCAAGTAATATTCGCCATGCTAATTTTGTTGCCGATTGCCAAATTGCATTATCTCTTATAGTTTCCGATATATGGGACTATCGACATCTTACAATATTCGCTCTGATCCTAACTTGGGCGAAAATTGTAAAATGGTCTAATGAATTAGCGATTACGTTCCAATTCACACTCCAAGTAATATTCGGCTTGCTAATTACGTTGCCGATTGCCAAATTGCATTATCTCTTATAGTTTCCGAGATATGAACTATCGACATCTTACAATATTCGCTCTGATTCTAACTTGGGCCAAAATTGTAAAATGGTCTTATGAAATAGCGATTTCGTTCCAATTCACCTTCCAAGTAATATTCGGCAAGATATTTAGATTGCCGATAGCCAAATTGCATTATCTCTTATAGTTTCCGAGATATGGACTATCGACATCTTACAATATTGGCTCTGCTTCTAACTTGGGCTAAAGTTGTAAAATGGTCTTATGAATTAGGGATTCCCTTCCAATTCACATTCCAAGTAATATTCGGCATGCTAATTACGTTGCCGATTGCCGAATAGCATTATCTCTTATAGTTACCGAGATATGGACTATCGATATCTTATAATATTAGCTCTGCTTCTAACTTGGGCCAAAATTGTAAAATGGTCTAATGAATTAGCGATTACGTTCCAATTCACATTCCAAGTAATATTCGGCATGCTAATTACATTACCGATTGCCAAATTCCATTATCTCTTATAGTTTCCGATATATGGACTTTCGACCTCTTATAATATTGGCTCTGCTTCTAACTTGGGTCAAAATTGTAAATTGGTCTTATGAATTAGCGATTTCGTTCCAATACACATTCCAAGTAATATTCGGCATGCTAATTACGTTGCCGATTGCCAAATTGCATTATCTCTTATTGTTTACCAGATATGGACTATCGACATCTTGCAATATTGGCTCTGCTTCTATCTAAGGCCAAAATTGTAAAATGGTCTTATGAAATAGCGATTTCGTTCCAATACACATTCCAAGTAATATTCAGCAAGCTAATTACATTGCCGATTGCCAAATTGCATTATATTTTATAGTTTCCGAGATATGGACCATCGACATCTTACAATATTGGCTCTGCTTCTAACTTGGGCCAAAATTGTTAAATGGTCTTATGAATTAGCGATTTCGTTCCAATTCACCTTCCAAGTAATATTCGCCATGCTAATTACGTTGCCGAATGCCGAATTGCATTATCTCTTATAGTTTCCGAGATATGGACTATCGACATCTTACAATATTGGCTCATCTTCTAACTTGGGCTAAAGTTGTAAAATGGTCTTATGTATTAGCGGTTCCGTTCCAATTCACATTCCAAGTAATATTCGGCATGCTAATTACGTTGCCGATTGCCAAATTGCATTATCTCTTATAGTTTCCGAGATATGGACTATCGACATCTTACAATATTCGTTCTGATTCTAACTTGGGCCAAAATTGTTAAATGGTCTTATGAATTAGCGATTTCGTTCCAATTCACCTTCCAAGTAATATTCGCCATGCTAATTTTGTTGCCGATTGCCAAATTGCATTATCTCTTATAGTTTCCGATATATGGACTATCGACATCTTACAATATTCGCTCTGATTCTAACTTGGGCGAAAATTGTAAAATGGTCTAATGAATTAGCGATTACGTTCCAATTCACATTCCAAGTAATATTCGGCTTGCTAATTACGTTGCCGATTGCCAAATTCCATTATCTCTTATAGTTTCCGAGATATGGGCAATCGAAATTTTACACCTTAGATTCTGTTTCTAACTTGGGTTAAAATTGTAAATTGGTCTTATGAATTAGCGATTTCGTTCCAATACACATTCCAAGTAATATTCGGCAAGCTAATTACATTGCCGATTGCCAAATTGCAATATATTTTATAGTTTCCGAGATATGGACCATCGACATTTTACAATATTGGCTCTGCTTCTAACTTGGGCCAAAATTGTAAAATGGTCTTATGAAATAGCTATTTCGTTCCAATTCACCTTCCAAGTAATATTCGGCATGCTAATTACGTTGCCGATTGCCAACTTGCATTACCTCTTATAGTTTCTGAGATATGGACTATCGACATCTTACAATATTCGCTCTGATTCTAACTTGGGCCAAAATTGTTAAATGGTCTTATGAATTAGCGATTTCGCTCTAATTCACATTCCAAGTAATATTCGGCATGCTAATTACGTTGCCGATTGCCAAATTGCATTATCTCTTATAGTTTCCGAGATATGGACTATCGACATCTTGCAATATTGGCTCTGCTTCTAACTTGAGCCAGAATTGTAAAATGGTCTTATGAATTAGCGATTTCGCTCCAATTCACATTCCAAGTAATATTCGGCATGCTAATTACGTTGCCGATTGCCAAATTGCATTATCTCTTATAGTTTCCGAGATATGGACTATCGACACCTTGCAATATTGGCTCTGCTTCTAACTTGGGCTAGAAATGTAAAATGGTCTTATGAATTAGCGATTTCGCTCCAATTCACATTCCAAGTAATATTCGGCATGCTAATTACGTTGCCGATTGCCAAATTGCATTATCTCTTATAGTTTCCGAGATATGGACTATCGACACCTTGCAATATTGGCTCTGCTTCTAACTTGAGCCAGAATTGTAAAATGGTCTTATGAATTAGCGATTTCACTCCAATTCACATTCCAAGTAATTTTCGGCATGCTAATTACGTTGCCGATTGCCAAATTGCATTATCTCTTATAGTTTCCGAGATATGGACTATCGACATCTTGCAATATTGGCTCTGCTTCTAACTTGGGCCAGAAATGTAAAATGGTCTTATGAATTAGCGATTTCGCTCCAATTCACATTCTAAGTAATATTCGGCATGCTAATTACGTTGCCGATTGCCAAATTGCATTATCTCTTATAGTTACCGAGTCATGGACTATCGATATTTTATAATATTGGCTCTGCTTCTAACTTGGGCCAAAATTGTAAAATGGTCTAATGAATTACCGATTACTTTCCAATTCATATTCCAAGTAATATTCGGCTTGCTAATTACGTTGCCGATTGCCAAATTCCATTATCTCTTATAGTTTCCGAGATATGGGCAATCGAAATTTTACACCTTAGATTCTGTTTCTAACTTGGGTCAAAATTGTAAATTGGTCTTATGAATTAGCGATTTCGTTCCAATACACATTCCAAGTAATATTCAGCAAGCTAATTACATTGCCGATTGCCAAATTGCTTTATATTTTATAGTTTCCGAGATATGGACCATCGACATCTTACAATATTGGCTCTGCTTCTAACTTGGGCCAAAATTGTAAAATGGTCTAATGAATTAGCGATTACGTTCCAATTCACATTCCAAGTAATATTCGGCTTGCTAATTACGTTGCCGATTGCCAAATTCCATTATCTCTTATAGTTTCCGAGATATGGGCAATCGAAATTTTACACCTTAGATTCTGTTTCTAACTTGGGTCAAAATTGTAATTTGGTCTTATGAATTAGCGACTTCGTTCCAATACACATTCCAAGTAATATTCAGCAAGCTAATTACATTGCCGATTGCCAAATTGCATTATCTCTTATAGTTTCCGAGATATGGACTATCGACTTCTTACTATATTCGCTCTGATTCTAACTTGGGCCAAAATTGTTAAATGGTCTTATGAATTAGCGATTTCGTTCCAATTCACCTTCCAAGTAATATTCGCCATGCTAATTACGTTGCCGAATGCCGAATTGCATTATCTCTTATAGTTTCCGAGATATTGATTATCGACATCTTACAATATTGGCTCATCTTCTAACTTGGGCTAAAGTTGTAAAATGGTCTTATGTATTAGCGGTTCCGTTCCAATTCACATTCCAAGTAATATTCGGCATGCTAATTACGTTGCCGATTGCCAAATTGCATTATCTCTTATAGTTTCCGAGATATGGACTATCGACATCTTACAATATTCGTTCTGATTCTAACTTGGGCCAAAATTGTTAAATGGTCTTATGAATTAGCGATTTCGTTCCAATTCACCTTCCAAGTAATATTCGCCATGCTAATTTTGTTGCCGATTGCCAAATTGCATTATCTCTTATAGTTTCCGATATATGGACTATCGACATCTTACAATATTCGCTCTGATCCTAACTTGGGCGAAAATTGTAAAATGGTCTAATGAATTAGCGATTACGTTCCAATTCACACTCCAAGTAATATTCGGCTTGCTAATTACGTTGCCGATTGCCAAATTGCATTATCTCTTATAGTTTCCGAGATATGAACTATCGACATCTTACAATATTCGCTCTGATTCTAACTTGGGCCAAAATTGTAAAATGGTCTTATGAAATAGCGATTTCGTTCCAATTCACCTTCCAAGTAATATTCGGCAAGATATTTAGATTGCCGATAGCCAAATTGCATTATCTCTTATAGTTTCCGAGATATGGACTATCGACATCTTACAATATTGGCTCTGCTTCTAACTTGGGCTAAAGTTGTAAAATGGTCTTATGAATTAGGGATTCCCTTCCAATTCACATTCCAAGTAATATTCGGCATGCTAATTACGTTGCCGATTGCCAAATTGCATTATCTCTTATTGTTTACCAGATATGGACTATCGACATCTTGCAATATTGGCTCTGCTTCTATCTAAGGCCAAAATTGTAAAATGGTTTTATGAAATAGCGATTTCGTTCCAATACACATTCCAAGTAATATTCAGCAAGCTAATTACATTGCCGATTGCCAAATTGCATTATATTTTATAGTTTCCGAGATATGGACCATCGACATCTTACAATATTGGCTCTGCTTCTAACTTGGGCCAAAATTGTTAAATGGTCTTATGAATTAGCGATTTCGTTCCAATTCACCTTCCAAGTAATATTCGCCATGCTAATTACGTTGCCGAATGCCGAATTGCATTATCTCTTATAGTTTCCGAGATATGGACTATCGACATCTTACAATATTGGCTCATCTTCTAACTTGGGCTAAAGTTGTAAAATGGTCTTATGTATTAGCGGTTCCGTTCCAATTCACATTCCAAGTAATATTCGGCATGCTAATTACGTTGCCGATTGCCAAATTGCATTATCTCTTATAGTTTCCGAGATATAGACTATCGACATCTTACAATATTCGTTCTGATTCTAACTTGGGCCAAAATTGTTAAATGGTCTTATGAATTAGCGATTTCGTTCCAATTCACCTTCCAAGTAATATTCGCCATGCTAATTTTGTTGCCGATTGCCAAATTGCATTATCTCTTATAGTTTCCGATATATGGACTATCGACATCTTACAATATTCGCTCTGATTCTAACTTGGGCGAAAATTGTAAAATGGTCTAATGAATTAGCGATTACGTTCCAATTCACATTCCAAGTAATATTCGGCTTGCTAATTACGTTGCCGATTGCCAAATTCCATTATCTCTTATAGTTTCCGAGATATGGGCAATCGAAATTTTACACCTTAGATTCTGTTTCTAACTTGGGTTAAAATTGTAAATTGGTCTTATGAATTAGCGATTTCGTTCCAATACACATTCCAAGTAATATTCGGCAAGCTAATTACATTGCCGATTGCCAAATTGCAATATATTTTATAGTTTCCGAGATATGGACCATCGACATTTTACAATATTGGCTCTGCTTCTAACTTGGGCCAAAATTGTAAAATGGTCTTATGAAATAGCTATTTCGTTCCAATTCACCTTCCAAGTAATATTCGGCATGCTAATTACGTTGCCGATTGCCAACTTGCATTACCTCTTATAGTTTCTGAGATATGGACTATCGACATCTTACAATATTCGCTCTGATTCTAACTTGGGCCAAAATTGTTAAATGGTCTTATGAATTAGCGATTTCGCTCTAATTCACATTCCAAGTAATATTCGGCATGCTAATTACGTTGCCGATTGCCAAATTGCATTATCTCTTATAGTTTCCGAGATATGGACTATCGACATCTTGCAATATTGGCTCTGCTTCTAACTTGAGCCAGAATTGTAAAATGGTCTTATGAATTAGCGATTTCGCTCCAATTCACATTCCAAGTAATATTCGGCATGCTAATTACGTTGCCGATTGCCAAATTGCATTATCTCTTATAGTTTCCGAGATATGGACTATCGACACCTTGCAATATTGGCTCTGCTTCTAACTTGGGCTAGAAATGTAAAATGGTCTTATGAATTAGCGATTTCGCTCCAATTCACATTCCAAGTAATATTCGGCATGCTAATTACGTTGCCGATTGCCAAATTGCATTATCTCTTATAGTTTCCGAGATATGGACTATCGACACCTTGCAATATTGGCTCTGCTTCTAACTTGAGCCAGAATTGTAAAATGGTCTTATGAATTAGCGATTTCACTCCAATTCACATTCCAAGTAATTTTCGGCATGCTAATTACGTTGCCGATTGCCAAATTGCATTATCTCTTATAGTTTCCGAGATATGGACTATCGACATCTTGCAATATTGGCTCTGCTTCTAACTTGGGCCAGAAATGTAAAATGGTCTTATGAATTAGCGATTTCGCTCCAATTCACATTCTAAGTAATATTCGGCATGCTAATTACGTTGCCGATTGCCAAATTGCATTATCTCTTATAGTTACCGAGTCATGGACTATCGATATTTTATAATATTGGCTCTGCTTCTAACTTGGGCCAAAATTGTAAAATGGTCTAATGAATTACCGATTACTTTCCAATTCATATTCCAAGTAATATTCGGCTTGCTAATTACGTTGCCGATTGCCAAATTCCATTATCTCTTATAGTTTCCGAGATATGGGCAATCGAAATTTTACACCTTAGATTCTGTTTCTAACTTGGGTCAAAATTGTAAATTGGTCTTATGAATTAGCGATTTCGTTCCAATACACATTCCAAGTAATATTCAGCAAGCTAATTACATTGCCGATTGCCAAATTGCTTTATATTTTATAGTTTCCGAGATATGGACCATCGACATCTTACAATATTGGCTCTGCTTCTAACTTGGGCCAAAATTGTAAAATGGTCTAATGAATTAGCGATTACGTTCCAATTCACATTCCAAGTAATATTCGGCTTGCTAATTACGTTGCCGATTGCCAAATTCCATTATCTCTTATAGTTTCCGAGATATGGGCAATCGAAATTTTACACCTTAGATTCTGTTTCTAACTTGGGTCAAAATTGTAATTTGGTCTTATGAATTAGCGACTTCGTTCCAATACACATTCCAAGTAATATTCAGCAAGCTAATTACATTGCCGATTGCCAAATTGCATTATCTCTTATAGTTTCCGAGATATGGACTATCGACTTCTTACTATATTCGCTCTGATTCTAACTTGGGCCAAAATTGTTAAATGGTCTTATGAATTAGCGATTTCGCTCCAATTCACCTTCCAAGTAATATTCGCCATGCTAATTACGTTGCCGAATGCCGAATTGCATTATCTCTTATAGTTTCCGAGATATTGACTATCGACATCTTACAATATTGGCTCATCTTCTAACTTGGGCTAAAGTTGTAAAATGGTCTTATGTATTAGCGGTTCCGTTCCAATTCACATTCCAAGTAATATTCGGCATGCTAATTACGTTGCCGATTGCCAAATTGCATTATCTCTTATAGTTTCCGAGATATGGACTATCGACATCTTACAATATTCGTTCTGATTCTAACTTGGGCCAAAATTGTTAAATGGTCTTATGAATTAGCGATTTCGTTCCAATTCACCTTCCAAGTAATATTCGCCATGCTAATTTTGTTGCCGATTGCCAAATTGCATTATCTCTTATAGTTTCCGATATATGGACTATCGACATCTTACAATATTCGCTCTGATCCTAACTTGGGCGAAAATTGTAAAATGGTCTAATGAATTAGCGATTACGTTCCAATTCACACTCCAAGTAATATTCGGCTTGCTAATTACGTTGCCGATTGCCAAATTGCATTATCTCTTATAGTTTCCGAGATATGAACTATCGACATCTTACAATATTCGCTCTGATTCTAACTTGGGCCAAAATTGTAAAATGGTCTTATGAAATAGCGATTTCGTTCCAATTCACCTTCCAAGTAATATTCGGCAAGATATTTAGATTGCCGATAGCCAAATTGCATTATCTCTTATAGTTTCCGAGATATGGACTATCGACATCTTACAATATTGGCTCTGCTTCTAACTTGGGCTAAAGTTGTAAAATGGTCTTATGAATTAGGGATTCCCTTCCAATTCACATTCCAAGTAATATTCGGCATGCTAATTACGTTGCCGATTGCCGAATAGCATTATCTCTTATAGTTACCGAGATATGGACTATCGATATCTTATAATATTAGCTCTGCTTCTAACTTGGGCGAAAATTGTAAAATGGTCTAATGAATTAGCGATTACGTTCCAATTCACATTCCAAGTAATATTCGGCATGCTAATTACATTACCGATTGCCAAATTCCATTATCTCTTATAGTTTCCGATATATGGACTTTCGACCTCTTATAATATTGGCTCTGCTTCTAACTTGGGTCAAAATTGTAAATTGGTCTTATGAATTAGCGATTTCGTTCCAATACACATTCCAAGTAATATTCGGCATGCTAATTACGTTGCCGATTGCCAAATTGCATTATCTCTTATTGTTTACCAGATATGGACTATCGACATCTTGCAATATTGGCTCTGCTTCTATCTAAGGCCAAAATTGTAAAATGGTCTTATGAAATAGCGATTTCGTTCCAATACACATTCCAAGTAATATTCAGCAAGCTAATTACATTGCCGATTGCCAAATTGCATTATATTTTATAGTTTCCGAGATATGGACCATCGACATCTTACAATATTGGCTCTGCTTCTAACTTGGGCCAAAATTGTTAAATGGTCTTATGAATTAGCGATTTCGTTCCAATTCACCTTCCAAGTAATATTCGCCATGCTAATTACGTTGCCGAATGCCGAATTGCATTATCTCTTATAGTTTCCGAGATATGGACTATCGACATCTTACAATATTGGCTCATCTTCTAACTTGGGCTAAAGTTGTAAAATGGTCTTATGTATTAGCGGTTCCGTTCCAATTCACATTCCAAGTAATATTCGGCATGCTAATTACGTTGCCGATTGCCAAATTGCATTATCTCTTATAGTTTCCGAGATATGGACTATCGACATCTTACAATATTCGTTCTGATTCTAACTTGGGCCAAAATTGTTAAATGGTCTTATGAATTAGCGATTTCGTTCCAATTCACCTTCCAAGTAATATTCGCCATGCTAATTTTGTTGCCGATTGCCAAATTGCATTATCTCTTATAGTTTCCGATATATGGACTATCGACATCTTACAATATTCGCTCTGATTCTAACTTGGCCGAAAATTGTAAAATGGTCTAATGAATTAGCGATTACGTTCCAATTCACATTCCAAGTAATATTCGGCTTGCTAATTACGTTGCCGATTGCCAAATTCCATTATCTCTTATAGTTTCCGAGATATGGGCAATCGAAATTTTACACCTTAGATTCTGTTTCTAACTTGGGTTAAAATTGTAAATTGGTCTTATGAATTAGCGATTTCGTTCCAATACACATTCCAAGTAATATTCGGCAAGCTAATTACATTGCCGATTGCCAAATTGCAATATATTTTATAGTTTCCGAGATATGGACCATCGACATTTTACAATATTGGCTCTGCTTCTAACTTGGGCCAAAATTGTAAAATGGTCTTATGAAATAGCTATTTCGTTCCAATTCACCTTCCAAGTAATATTCGGCATGCTAATTACGTTGCCGATTGCCAACTTGCATTACCTCTTATAGTTTCTGAGATATGGACTATCGACATCTTACAATATTCGCTCTGATTCTAACTTGGGCCAAAATTGTTAAATGGTCTTATGAATTAGCGATTTCGTTCCAATTGACCTTCCAAGTAATATTCGCCATGCTAATTACGTTGCCGATTGCCAAATTGCATTATCTCTTATAGTTTCCGATATATGGACTATCGACATCTTACAATATTAGCTCTGATTCTAACTTGGGCCAAAATTGTAAAATGGTCTAATGAATTAGCGATTACGTTCCAATTCACATTCCAAGTAATATTCGGCATGCTAATTACGTTGCTGATAGCCAAATTCCATTATCTCTTACAGTTTCCGAGATATGGACTATCGACATCTTACTATATTCGCTCTGATTCTAACTTGTGCCAAAATTGTTAAATGGTCTTATGAATTAGCGATTTCGTTCCAATTCACCTTCCAAGTAATATTCGGCACGCTAATTACGTTGCCGATTGCCAAATTGCATTATCTCTTATAGTTTCCGATATATGGACTATCGACATCTTACAATATTGGCTCTGCTTCTAACTTGGGCCAAAATTGTTAAATGGTCTTATGAATTAGCGATTTCGTTCCAATACACATTCCAAGTAATATTCGGCAAGCTAATTACATTGCCGATTGCCAAATTGCGTTATATTTTATAGTTTCCGAGATATGGACCATCGACATCTTACAATATTGGCTCTGCTTCTAACTTGGGCCAAAATTGTAAAATGGTCTTATGAAATAGCGATTTCGTTCCAATTCACCTTCCAAGTAATATTCGGCATGCTAATTAGGTTGCCGATTGCCAAATTACATTATCTCTTATAGTTTCCGAGATATAGACTATCGAGATCTTACAATATTCGCTCTAATTCTAACTTGGGCCAAAATTGTTAAATGGTCTTATGAATTAGCGATTTCGTTCCAATTCACCTTCCAAGTAATATTCGCCATGCTAATTACGTTGCCGATTGCCAAATTGCATTATCTCTTATAGTTTCCGATATATGGACTATCGACATCTTACAATATTGGCTCTGCTTCTAACTTGGGCTAAAGTTGTAAAATGGTCTTATGAATTAGCGATTCCGTTCCAATTCACATTCCAAGTAATATTCGGCATGTTAATTACGTTGCCGATTGCCAAATTGCATTATCTCTTATAGTTTCCGAGATATGGACTATCGACATCTTACAATATTGACTCTGCTTCTAATTTGGGTCAAAATTGTAAAATGGTCTAATGAATTAGCGATTACGTTCCAATTCACATTCTAAGTAATATTTGGCATGCTAATTACGTTGCCGATTGCCGAATAGCATTATCTCTTATAGTTACCGAGTTATGGACAATCGATATCTTATAATATTGGCTCTGCTTCTAACTTGGGTCAAAATTGTAAATTGGTCTTATGAATTAGCGATTTCGTTCCAATTCACATTCCAAGTAATATTCAGCATGCTAATTGCATTGCCTATTGCCAAATTGCATTATCTCTTATAGTTTCCGAGATATGGACCATCGACATCTTACAATATTGGCTCTGCTTCCAACTTGGGCCAAAATTGTAAAATGGTCTAATGAATTAGCGATTACGTTCCAATTCACATTCCAAGTAATATTCGGCATGCTAATTACGTTGCCGATTGCCAAATTGCATTATCTCTTATAATTTCCGAGATATAGACTATCGACATCTTACAATATTGGCTCTGCTTCTAACTTGAACCAAAATTGTAAAATGGTCTAATGAATTAGCGATTACGTTCCAATTCACATCCCAAGTAATATTCGGCATGCTAATTACGTTGCCGATTGCCAAATTGCATTATCTCTTATAGAGTTCGAGATATGGACTATCGACATCTTACAATATTGGCTCTGCTTCTAACTTAGGCCAAAATTGTAAAATGGTCTAATGAATTAGCGATTACGTTCCAATTCACATTCCAAGTAATATTCTTCATGCTAATTACGTTGCCGATTGCCAAATTGCATTATCTCTTATAGTTTCCGAGAAATGGGCAATCGAAATTTTACACCTTAGACTCTGTTTCAAACTTGGGTCAAAATTGTAAAATAGTCTTATGGATTAGCGATTTCGTCCCAATTAACATTCCAAGTAATATTCGGCAAGCTAATTACATTGCCGATTACCAAATTGCTTTATATTTTATAGTTTCCGAGATATGGGCCATCGACATCTTATAATATTGGCTCTGCTTCTAACTAGGGTCGAAATTGTAAATTGGTCTTATGAATTAGCGATTTCGTTCCAATACACATTACAAGTAATATTCGGCACGCTAATTACATTGCCGATTGCCAAATTGCATTATATTTTATAGTTTCCGAGATATGGACCATCGACATCTTACAATATTGACTCTGCTTCTAACTTGGGCCAAAATTGTAAAGTGGTCTTATGAAATAGCGATTTCGTTTTCAATTCACCTTCCAAGTAATATTCGGCATGCTAATTACATTACCGAATGCCAAATTGCATTATCTCTTAGAGTTTCCGAGATATGGACTATCGACATCTTACAATATTGACTCTGCTTCTAACTTGGGCCAAAATTGTAAAATGGTCTTATGAAATAGCGATTTCGTTTTCAATTCACCTTCCAAGTAATATTCGGCACGCTAATTACATTACCGAATGCCAAATTGCATTATCTCTTATAGTTTCCGATATATGGACTATCGACATCTTACAATATTGGCTCAGCTTCTTACTTGGGCTAAAGTTGTAAAATGGTCTTATGAATTAGCGATTCCTTTCCAATTCACATTCCAAGTAATATTCGGCATGCTAATTACGTTGCCGATTGCCAAATTGCATTATCTCTTATAGTTTCCGAGATATGGACTATCGACATCTTACAATATTATCTCTGCTTCTAACTTGGGCTAAAGTTGTAAAATGGTCTTATGAATTAGCGATTCCGTTCCAATTCACATTCCAAGTAATATTCGGCATGCTAATTACGTTGCCGATTGCCAAATTGCATTATCTCTTATAGTTTCCGAGATATGGACTATCGACATCTTACAATATTGGCTCTGCTTCTAACTTGGGCCAAAATTGTAAAATTGTCTAATGAATTAGCGATTACGTTCCAATTCACATTCCAAGTAATATTCGGCATGCTAATTACGTTGCCGATTGCCAAATTGCATTATCTCTTATAGTTTCCGAGAAATGGGAAATCGAAATTTTACACCTTAGACTCTGTTTCAAACTTGGGTCAAAATTTTAAAATAGTCTTATGGATTAGCGATTTCGTTCCAATTCACATTCCAAGTAATATTCGGCAAGCTAATTACATTGCCGATTGCCAAATTGCATTATATTTTATAGTTTCCGAGATATGGACCATCGACATCTTATAATATTGGCTCTGCTTCTAACTTTTGCCAAAATTGTAAAATGGTCTAATGAATTAGCGATTACGTTCCAATTCACCTTCCAAGTAATATTCGGCAAGCTAATTACATTGCCGATTGCCAAATTGCATTATATTTTATAGTTTCCGAGATATGGACCATCGACATCTTATAATATTGGCTCTGCTTCTAACTTGGGCCAAAATTGAAAAATGGTCTAATGAATTAGCGATTACGCTCCAATTCACATTCCGAGTAATATTCGGCATGCTAATTACATTGCCGATTGCCAAATTGCATTATCTCTTATAGTTTCCGAGATATATACTATCTACATCTTACAATATTCGCTCTGATTCTAACTTGGGCCAAAATTGTAAAATGGTCTAGTGAATTAGCGATTTCGTTCCAATTCACCTTCCAAGTAATATTCGCCATGCTAATTACGTTGCCGATTGCCAAATTGCATTATCTCTTACAGTTTCCGATATATGGACTATCGACATCTTACAATATTCGCTCTGATTCTAACTTGGGCCAAAATTGTAAAATGGTCTAGTGAATTAGCGATTTCGTTCCAATTCACATTCCAAGTAATATTCTTCATGCTAATTACGTTGCCGATTGCCAAATTGCATTATCTCTTACAGTTTCCGATATATGGACTATCGACATCTTACAATATTCGCTCTGATTCTAACTTGGGTCAAAATTGTAAAATAGTCTTATGGATTAGCGATTTCGTCCCAATTCACATTCCAAGTAATATTCGGCTTGCTAATTACGTTGCCGATTGCCAAATTGCATTATCTCTTATAGTTTCCGAGATATGGACTGTCGACATCTTATAATATTGGCTCTGCTTCTAACTTGGGCCAAAATTGTAAAATGGTCTAATGAATTAGCGATTACGTTCCAATTCACATTCCAAGTAATATTCGGCATGCTAATTACGTTGCCGATTGCCAAATTGCATTATCTCTTATAATTTCCGAGATATAGACTATCGACATCTTACAATATTGGCTCTGCTTCTAACTTGGGCCAAAATTGTAAAATGGTCTAATGAATTAGCGATTACGTTCCAATTCACATTCCAAGTAATATTCGGCATGCTAATTACGTTGCCGATTGCCAAATTGCATTATCTCTTATAGAGTTCGAGATATGGACTATCGACATCTTACAATATTGGCTCTGCTTCTAACTTGGGCCAAAATTGTAAAATGGTCTAATGAATTAGCGATTACGTTCCAATTCACATTCCAAGTAATATTCGGCATGCTAATTACGTTGCCGATTGCCAAATTGCATTATCTCTTATAGTTTCCGAGAAATGGGCAATCGAAATTTTACACCTTAGACTCTGTTTCAAACTTGGGTCAAAATTGTAAAATAGTCTTATGGATTAGCGATTTCGTTCCAATTCACATTCCAAGTAATATTCGGCAAGCTAATTAGATTGCCGATTGCCAAATTGCTTTATATTTTATAGTTTCCGAGATATGGGCCATCGACATCTTATAATATTGGCTCTGCTTCTAACTAGGGTCGAAATTGTAAATTGGTCTTATGAATTAGCGATTTCGTTCCAATACACATTACAAGTAATATTCGGCAAGCTAATTACATTGCCGATTGCCAAATTGCATTATATTTTATAGTTTCCGAGATATGGACCATCGACATCTTACAATATTGACTCTGCTTCTAACTTGGGCCAAATTTGTAAAATGGTCTTATGAAATAGCGATTTCGTTTTCAATTCACCTTCCAAGTAATATTCGGCATGCTAATTACATTACCGATTGCCAAATTGCATTATATTTTATAGTTTCCGAGATATGGACCATCGACATTTTATAATATTGACTCTGCTTCTAACTTGGGCCAAAATTGTAAAATGGTCTAATGAATTAGCGATTACGTTCCAATTCACATTCCGAGTAATATTCGGCATGCTAATTACATTGCCGATTGCCAAATTGCATTATCTCTTATAGTTTCCGAGATATATACTATCGACATCTTACAATATTCGCTCTGATTCTAACTTGGGCCAAAATTGTAAAATGGTCTAGTGAATTAGCGATTTCGTTCCAATTCACCTTCCAAGTAATATTCGCCATGCTAATTACGTTGCCGATTGCCAAATTGCATTATCTCTTACAGTTTCCGATATATGGACTATCGACATCTTACAATATTCGCTCTGATTCTAACTTGGGCCAAAATTGTAAAATGGTCTAATGAATTAGCGATTACGTTCCAATTCACATTCCAAGTAATATTCGGCTTGCTAATTACGTTGCCGAATGCCAAATTGCATTATCTCTCATAGTTTCCGAGATATGGGCCATCGACATCTTATAATATTGGCTCTGCTTCTAACTAGGGTCGAAATTGTAAATTGGTCTTATGAATTAGCGATTTCGTTCCAATACACATTACAAGTAATATTCGGCAAGTTAATTACATTGCCGATTGCCAAATTGCATTATATTTTATAGTTTCCGAGATATGGACCATCGACATCTTATAATATTGGCTCTGCTTCTAACTTGGGCCAAAATTGAAAAATGGTCTAATGAATTAGCGATTACGTTCCAATTCACATTCCGAGTAATATTCGGCATGCTAATTACATTGCCGATTGCCAAATTGCATTATTTCTTATAGTTTCCGAGATATATACTATCGACATCTTACAATATTCGCTCTGATTCTAACTTGGGCCAAAATTGTAAAATGGTCTAGTGAATTAGCGATTTCGTTAAAATTCACCTTCCAAGTAATATTCGCCATGCTAATTACGTTGCCGATTGCCAAATTGCATTATCTCTTAGAGTTTCCGAGATATGGACTATCGACATCTTACTATATTCGCTCTGATTCTAACTTGGGCCAAAATTGTTAAATGGTCTTATGAATTAGAGATTTCGTTCCAATTCAAATTCCAAGTAATATTCGCCATGCTAATTACGTTGCCGAATGCCAAATTGCATTATCTCTTATAGTTTCCGAGATATGGACTATCGACATCTTACAATATTGGCTCTGCTTCTAACTTGGGCTAAAGTTGTAAAATGGCCTTATGAATTAACGGTTCCGTTCCAATTCACATTCCAAGTAATATTCGGCATGCTAATTACGTTGCAGTTTGCCAAATTGCATTATCTCTTATAGTTTCCGAGATATGGACTATCGATATCTTACTATATTCGCTCTGATTCTAACATGGGCCAAAATTGTTAAATGGTCTTATGAATTAGCGATTTCGTTCCAATTCACCTTCCAAGTAATATTCGGCATGCTAATTACGTTGCCGATTGCCAAATTGCATTATCTCTTATAGTTTCCGAGATATGGACTATCGACATCTTACAATATTCGCTCTGATTCTAACTTGGGCCAAAATTGTTAAATGGTCTTATGAATTAGCGATTTCGTTCCAATTCACCTTCCAAGTAATATTCGCCATGCTAATTACGTTGCCGATTGCCAAATTGCATTATCTCTTATAGTTTCCGAGATATGGACTATCGACATCTTACAATATTCGCTCTGATTCTAACTTGGGCCAAAATTGTAAAATGGTCTAATGAATTAGCGATTACGTTCCAATTCACATTCCAAGTAATATTCGGCATGCTAATTACGTTGCCGATTGCCAAATTGCATTTTCTCTTATAGTTTCCGAGAAATGGGCAATCGAAATTTTACACCTTAGACTCTGTTTCAAACTTGGGTCAAAATTGTAAAATAGTCTTATGGATTAGCGATTTCGTTCCAATTCACATTCCAAGTAATATTCGGCATGCTAATTACATTGCCGATTGCCAAATTGCATTATATTTTATAGTTTCCGAGATATGGACCATCGACATCTTACAATATTGGCTCTGCTTCTAACTTGGGCCAAAATTGTAAAATGGTCTTATGAAATAGCGATTTCGTTCCAATTCACCTTCCAAGTAATATTCGGCATGCTAATTACGTTGCCGATTGCCAAATTACATTATCTCTTATAGTTTCCGAGATATAGACTATCGACATCTTACAATATTCGCTCTAATTCTAACTTGGGCCAAAATTGTTAAATGGTCTTATGAATTAGCGATTTCGTTCCAATTCACCTTCCAAGTAATATTCGCCATGCTAATTACGTTGCCGATAGCCAAATTGCATTATCTCTTATAGTTTCCGATATATGGACTATCGACATCTTATAATATTGGCTCTGCTTCTAACTTGTGTCAAAATTGTAAATTGGTCTTATGAATTAGCGATTTCGTTCCAATTCACATTCCAAGTAATATTCGGCATGCTAATTACATTGCCGGTTGCCAAATTGAATTATCTCTTATAGTTTCCGAGATATGGACTATCGACATCTTATAATATTGGCTCTGCTTCTAACTTGGGCTAAAGTTGTAAAATGGTCTTATGAATTAGCGATTCCGTTCCAATTCACATTCCAAGTAATATTCGGCATGTTAATTACGTTGCCGATTGCCAAATTGCATTATCTCTTATAGTTTCCGAGATATGGACTATCGACATCTTACAATATTGGCTCTGCTTCTAACTTGGGTCAAAATTGTAAAATGGTCTAATGAATTAGCGATTACGTTCCAATTCACATTCCAAGTAATATTTGGCATGCTAATTACGTTGCCGATTGCCGAATAGCATTATCTCTTATAGTTACCGAGTTATCGACTATCGATATCTTATAATATTGGCTCTGCTTCTAACTTGGGTCAAAATGGTAAATTGGTCTTATGAATTAGCGATTTCGTTCCAATTCACATTCCAAGTAATATTCAGCATGCTAATTACATTGCCTATTGCCAAATTGCATTATCTCTTATAGTTTCCGAGATATGGACCATCGACATCTTACAATATTGGCTCTGCTTCTAACTTGGGCCAAAATTGTAAAATGGTCTAATGAATTAGCGATTACGTTCCAATTCACATTCCAAGTAATATTCGGCATGCTAATTACGTTGCCGATTGCCAAATTGCATTATCTCTTATAATTTCCGAGATATAGACTATCGACATCTTACAATATTGGCTCTGCTTCTAACTTGAACCAAAATTGTAAAATGGTCTAATGAATTAGCGATTACGTTCCAATTCACATCCCAAGTAATATTCGGCATGCTAATTACGTTGCCGATTGCCAAATTGCATTATCTCTTATAGAGTTCGAGATATGGACTATCGACATCTTACAATATTGGCTCTGCTTCTAACTTGGGCCAAAATTGTAAAATGGTATAATGAATTAGCGATTACGTTCCAATTCACATTCCAAGTAATATTCTTCATGCTAATTACGTTGCCGATTGCCAAATTGCATTATCTCTTATAGTTTCCGAGAAATGGGCAATCGAAATTTTACACCTTAGACTCTGTTTCAAACTTGGGTCAAAATTGTAAAATAGTCTTATGGATTAGCGATTTCGTCCCAATTCACATTCCAAGTAATATTCGGCAAGCTAATTACATTGCCGATTGCCAAATTGCTTTATATTTTATAGTTTCCGAGATATGGGCCATCGACATCTTATAATATTGGCTCTGCTTCTAACTAGGGTCGAAATTGTAAATTGGTCTTATGAATTAGCGATTTCGTTCCAATACACATTACAAGTAATATTCGGCACGCTAATTACATTGCCGATTGCCAAATTGCATTATATTTTATAGTTTCCGAGATATGGACCATCGACATCTTACAATATTGACTCTGCTTCTAACTTGGGCCAAAATTGTAAAGTGGTCTTATGAAATAGCGATTTCGTTTTCAATTCACCTTCCAAGTAATATTCGGCATGCTAATTACATTACCGAATGCCAAATTGCATTATCTCTTAGAGTTTCCGAGATATGGACTATCGACATCTTACAATATTGACTCTGCTTCTAACTTGGGCCAAAATTGTAAAATGGTCTTATGAAATAGCGATTTCGTTTTCAATTCACCTTCCAAGTAATATTCGGCACGCTAATTACATTACCGAATGCCAAATTGCATTATCTCTTATAGTTTCCGATATATGGACTATCGACATCTTACAATATTGGCTCAGCTTCTTACTTGGGCTAAAGTTGTAAAATGGTCTTATGAATTAGCGATTCCTTTCCAATTCACATTCCAAGTAATATTCGGCATGCTAATTACGTTGCCGATTGCCAAATTGCATTATCTCTTATAGTTTCCGAGATATGGACTATCGACATCTTACAATATTATCTCTGCTTCTAACTTGGGCTAAAGTTGTAAAATGGTCTTATGAATTAGCGATTCCGTTCCAATTCACATTCCAAGTAATATTCGGCATGCTAATTACGTTGCCGATTGCCAAGTTGCATTATCTCTTAGAGTTTCCAAGATATGGACTATCGACATCTTACAATATTCGCTCTGATTCTAACTTGGGCCAAAATTGTTAAATGGTCTTATGAATTAGCGATTTCGTTCCAATTCACCTTCCAAGTAATATTCGCCATGCTAATTACGTTGCCGATTGCCAAATTGCATTATCTCTTATAGTTTCCGATATATGGACTATCGACATCTTACAATATTGGCTCTGCTTCTTGGGCTAAAGTTGTAAAATGGTCTTATGAATTAGCGATTCCGTTCCAATTCACATTCCAAGTAATATTCGGCATGCTAATTACGTTGCCGATTGCCAAATTGCATTATCTCTTATAGTTTCCGATATATGGACTATCGACATCTTACAATATTGGCTCTGCTTCTTGGGCTAAAGTTGTAAAATGGTCTTATGAATTAGCGATTCCGTTCCAATTCACATTCCAAGTAATATTCGGCATGCTAATTACGTTGCCGATTGCCAAATTGCATTATCTCTTATAGTTTCCGAGATATGGACTATCGACATCTTACAATATTATCTCTGCTTCTAACTTGGGCTAAAGTTGTAAAATGGTCTTATGAATTAGCGATTCCATTCCAATTCACATTCCAAGTAATATTCGGCATGCTAATTACGTTGCCGATTGCCAAATTGCATTATCTCTTATAGTTTCCGAGATATGGACTATCGACATCTTACAATATTGGCTCTGCTTCTAACTTGGGCCAAAATTGTAAAATGGTCTAATGAATTAGCGATTACGTTCCAATTCACATTCCAAGTAATATTCGGCATGCTAATTACGTTGCCGATTGCCAAATTGCATTATATTTTATAGTTTCCGAGATATGGACCATCGACATCTTATAATATTGGCTCTGCTTCTAACTTTTGCCAAAATTGTAAAATGGTCTAATGAATTAGCGATTACGTTCCAATTCACCTTCCAAGTAATATTCGGCAAGCTAATTACATTGCCGATTGCCAAATTGCATTATATTTTATAGTTTCCGAGATATGGACCATCGACATCTTATAATATTGGCTCTGCTTCTAACTTGGGCCAAAATTGAAAAATGGTCTAATGAATTAGCGATTACGCTCCAATTCACATTCCGAGTAATATTCGGCATGCTAATTACATTGCCGATTGCCAAATTGCATTATCTCTTATAGTTTCCGAGATATATACTATCTACATCTTACAATATTCGCTCTGATTCTAACTTGGGCCAAAATTGTAAAATGGTCTAGTGAATTAGCGATTTCGTTCCAATTCACCTTCCAAGTAATATTCGCCATGCTAATTACGTTGCCGATTGCCAAATTGCATTATCTCTTACAGTTTCCGATATATGGACTATCGACATCTTACAATATTCGCTCTGATTCTAACTTGGGCCAAAATTGTAAAATGGTCTAATGAATAAGCGACTACGTTCCAATTCACATTCCAAGTAATATTCGGCTTGCTAATTACGTTGCCGATTGCCAAATTGCATTATCTCTTATAGTTTCCGAGATATGGACTATCGACATCTTATAATATTGGCTCTGCTTCTAACTTGGGCCAAAATTGTAAAATGGTCTAATGAATTAGCGATTACGTTCCAATTCACATTCCAAGTTATATTCGGCATGCTAATTACGTTGCCGATTGCCAAATTGCATTATCTCTTATAATTTCCGAGATATAGACTATCGACATCTTACAATATTGGCTCTGCTTCTAACTTGGGCCAAAATTGTAAAATGGTCTAATGAATTAGCGATTACGTTCCAATTCACATTCCAAGTAATATTCGGCATGCTAATTACGTTGCCGATTGCCAAATTGCATTATCTCTTATAGAGTTTGAGATATGGACTATCGACATCTTACAATATTGGCTCTGCTTCTAACTTGGGCCAAAATTGTAAAATGGTCTAATGAATTAGCGATTACGTTCCATTTCACATTCCAAGTAATATTCGGCATGCTAATTACGTTGCCGATTGCCAAATTGCATTATCTCTTGTAGTTTCCGAGAAATGGGCAATCGAAATTTTACACCTTAGACTCTGTTTCAAACTTGGGTCAAAATTGTAAAATAGTCTTTTGGATTAGCGATTTCGTTCCAATTCACATTCCAAGTAATATTCGGCAAGCTAATTAGATTGCCGATTGCCAAATTGCTTTATATTTTATAGTTTCCGAGATATGGGCCATCGACATCTTATAATATTGGCTCTGCTTCTAACTAGGGTCGAAATTGTAAATTGGTCTTATGAATTAGCGATTTCGTTCCAATACACATTACAAGTAATATTCGGCAAGCTAATTACATTGCCGATTGCCAAATTGCATTATATTTTATAGTTTCCGAGATATGGACCATCGACATCTTACAATATTGACTCTGCTTCTAACTTGTCCCAAATTTGTAAAATGGTCTTATGAAATAGCGATTTCGTTTTCAATTCACCTTCCAAGTAATATTCGGCATGCTAATTACATTACCGATTGCCAAATTGCATTATATTTTATAGTTTCCGAGATATGGACCATCGACCTTTTATAATATTGACTCTGCTTCTAACTTGGGCCAAAATTGTAAAATGGTCTAATGAATTAGCGATTACGTTCCAATTCACATTCCGAGTAATATTCGGCATGCTAATTACATTGCCGATTGCCAAATTGCATTATCTCTTATAGTTTCCGAGATATATACTATCGACATCTTACAATATTCGCTCTGATTCTAACTTGGGCCAAAATTGTAAAATGGTCTAGTGAATTAGCGATTTCGTTCCAATTCACCTTCCAAGTAATATTCGCCATGCTAATTACGTTGCCGATTGCCAAATTGCATTATCTCTTACAGTTTCCGATATATGGACAATCGACATCTTACAATATTCGCTCTGATTCTAACTTGGGCCAAAATTGTAAAATGGTCTAATGAATTAGCAATTACGTTCCAATTCACATTCCAAGTAATATTCGGCAAGCTAATTACATTGCCGATTGCCAAATTGCTTTATATTTTATAGTTTCCGAGATATGGGCCATCGACCTCTTATAATATTGGCTCTGCTTCTAACTAGGGTCGAAATTGTAAATTGGTCTTATGAATTAGCGATTTCGTTCCAATACACATTACAAGTAATATTCGGCAAGCTAATTACATTGCCGATTGCCAAATTGCATTATATTTTATAGTTTCCGAGATATGGACCATCGACATCTTATAATATTGGCTCTGCTTCTAACTTAGGCCAAAATTGAAAAATGGTCTAATGAATTAGCGATCACGTTCCAATTCACATTCCGAGTAATATTCGGCATGCTAATTACATTGCCGATTGCCAAATTGCATTATCTCTTATAGTTTCCGAGATATATACTATCTACATCTTACAATATTCGCTCTGATTCTAACTTGGGCCAAAATTGTAAAATGGTCTAGTGAATTAGCGATTTCGTTCCAATTCACCTTCCTAGTAATATTCGCCATGCTAATTACGTTGCCGATTGCCAAATTGCATTATCTCTTACAGTTTCCGATATATGGACTATCGACATCTTACAATATTCGCTCTGATTCTAACTTGGGCCAAAATTGTAAAATGGTCTAATGAATTAGCGATTACGTTCCAATTCACATTCCGAGTAATATTCGGCATGCTAATTACATTGCCGATTGCCAAATTGCATTATCTCTTATAGTTTCCGAGATATATACTATCGACATCTTACAATATTCGCTTACAAAATTGTAAAATGGTCTAATGAATTAGCGACTACGTTCCAATTCACATTCCAAGTAATATTCGGCTTGCTAATTACGTTGCCGATTGCCAAATTGCATTATCTCTTATAGTTTCCGAGATATGGACTATCGACATCTTATAATATTGGCTCTGCTTCTAACTTGGGCCAAAATTGTAAAATGGTCTAATGAATTAGCGATTACGTTCCAATTCACATTCCAAGTAATATTCGGCATGCTAATTACGTTGCCGATTGCCAAATTGCATTATCTCTTATAATTTCCGAGATATAGACTATCGACATCTTACAATATTGGCTCTGCTTCTAACTTGGGCCAAAATTGTAAAATGGTCTAATGAATTAGCGATTACGTTCCAATTCACATTCCAAGTAATATTCGGCATGCTAATTACGTTGCCGATTGCCAAATTGCATTATCTCTTATAGAGTTTGAGATATGGACTATCGACATCTTACAATATTGGCTCTGCTTCTAACTTGGGCCAAAATTGTAAAATGGTTTAATGAATTAGCGATTACGTTCCATTTCACATTCCAAGTAATATTCGGCATGCTAATTACGTTGCCGATTGCCAAATTGCATTATCTCTTATAGTTTCCGAGAAATGGGCAATCGAAATTTTACACCTTAGACTCTGTTTCAAACTTGGGTCAAAATTGTAAAATAGTCTTATGGATTAGCGATTTCGTTCCAATTCACATTCCAAGTAATATTCGGCAAGCTAATTAGATTGCCGATTGCCAAATTGCTTTATATTTTATAGTTTCCGAGATATGGGCCATCGACATCTTATAATATTGGCTCTGCTTCTAACTAGGGTCGAAATTGTAAATTGGTCTTATGAATTAGCGATTTCGTTCCAATACACATTACAAGTAATATTCGGCAAGCTAATTACATTGCCGATTGCCAAATTGCATTATATTTTATAGTTTCCGAGATATGGACCATCGACATCTTACAATATTGACTCTGCTTCAAACTTGGGCCAAATTTGTAAAATGGTCTTATGAAATAGCGATTTCGTTTTCAATTCACCTTCCAAGTAATATTCGGCATGCTAATTACATTACCGATTGCCAAATTGCATTATATTTTATAGTTTCCGAGATATGGACCATCGACCTTTTATAATATTGACTCTGCTTCTAACTTGGGCCAAAATTGTAAAATGGTTTAATGAATTAGCGATTACGTTCCAATTCACATTCCGAGTAATATTCGGCATGCTAATTACATTGCCGATTGCCAAATTGCATTATCTCTTATAGTTTCCGAGATATATACTATCGACATCTTACAATATTCGCTCTGATTCTAACTTGGGCCAAAATTGTAAAATGGTCTAATGAATTAGCGATTACGTTCCAATTCACATTCCAAGTAATATTCGGCTTGCTAATTACGTTGCCGAATGCCAAATTGCATTATCTCTTATAGTTTCCGAGATATGGGCCATCGACATCTTATAATATTGGCTCTGCTTCTAACTAGGGTCGAAATTGTAAATTGGTCTTATGAATTAGCGATTTCGTTCCAATACACATTACAAGTAATATTCGGCAAGTTAATTACATTGCCGATTGCCAAATTGCATTATATTTTATAGTTTCCGAGATATGGACCATCGACATCTTATAATATTGGCTCTGCTTCTAACTTGGGCCAAAATTGAAAAATGGTCTAATGAATTAGCGATTACGTTCCAATTCACATTCCGAGTAATATTCGGCATGCTAATTACATTGCCGATTGCCAAATTGCATTATCTCTTATAGTTTCCGAGATATATACTATCGACATCTTACAATATTCGCTCTGATTCTAACTTGGGCCAAAATTGTAAAATGGTCTAGTGAATTAGCGATTTCGTTCCAATTCACCTTCCAAGTAATATTCGCCATGCTAATTACGTTGCCGATTGCCAAATTGCATTATCTCTTACAGTTTCCGATATATGGACTATCGACATCTTACAATATTCGCTCTGATTCTAACTTGGGCCAAAATTGTAAAATGGTCTAATGAATTAGCGATTACGTTCCAATTCACATTCCAAGTAATATTCGGCAAGCTAATTACATTGCCGATTGCCAAATTGCTTTATATTTTATAGTTTCCGAGATATGGGCCATCGACCTCTTATAATATTTTCTCTGCTTCTAACTAGGGTCGAAATTGTAAATTGGTCTTATGAATTAGCGATTTCGTTCCAATACACATTACAAGTAATATTCGGCAAGCTAATTACATTGCCGATTGCCAAATTGCATTATATTTTATAGTTTCCGAGATATGGACCATCGACATCTTATAATATTGGCTCTGCTTCTAACTTAGGCCAAAATTGAAAAATGGTCTAATGAATTAGCGATCACGTTCCAATTCACATTCCGAGTAATATTCGGCACGCTAATTACATTGCCGATTACCAAATTGCATTATCTCTTATAGTTTCCGAGATATATACTATCGACATCTTACAATATTCGCTCTGATTCTAACTTGGGCCAAAATTGTAAAATGGTCTAGTGAATTAGCGATTTCGTTAAAATTCACCTTCCAGGTAATATTCGCCATGCTAATTACGTTGCCGATTGCCAAATTGCATTATCTCTTAGAGTTTCCGAGATATGGACTATCGACATCTTACTATATTCGCTCTGATTCTAACTTGGGCCAAAATTGTTAAATGGTCTTATGAATTAGCGATTTCGTTCCAATTCAAATTCCAAGTAATATTCGGCATGCTAATTACATTACCGATTGCCAAATTGCATTATCTCTTATAGTTTCCGAGATATGGACCATCGACATCTTACAATATTCGCTCTGATTCTAACTTGGGCCAAAATTGTTAAATGGTCTTATGAATTAGCGATTTCGTTCCAATTCACCTTCCAAGTAATATTTGCCATGCTAATTACGTTGCCGAATGCCAAATTGCATTATCTCTTATAGTTTCCGAGATATGGACTATCGACATCTTACAATATTGGCTCTGCTTCTAACTTGGGCTAAAGTTGTAAAATGGCCTTATGAATTAACGGTTCCGTTCCAATTCACATTCCAAGTAATATTCGGCATGCTAATTACGTTGCAGTTTGCCAAATTGCATTATCTCTTATAGTTTCCGAGATATGGACTATCGATATCTTACTATATTCGCTCTGATTCTAACATGGGCCAAAATTGTTAAATGGTCTTATGAATTAGCGATTTCGTTCCAATTCACCTTCCAAGTAATATTCGGCATGCTAATTACGTTGCCGATTGCCAAATTGCATTATCTCTTATAGTTTCCGAGATATGGACTATCGACATCTTACAATATTCGCTCTGATTCTAACTTGGGCCAAAATTGTTAAATGGTCTTATGAATTAGCGATTTCGTTCCAATTCACCTTCCAAGTAATATTCGCCATGCTAATTACGTTGCCGATTGCCAAATTGCATTATCTCTTATAGTTTCCGAGATATGGACTATCGACATCTTACAATATTGGCTCTGCTTCTAACTTGGGCCAAAATTGTAAAATGGTCTAATGAATTAGCGATTACGTTCCAATTCACATTCCAAGTAATATTCGGCATGCTAATTACGTTGCCGATTGCCAAATTGCATTATCTCTTATAGAGTTTGAGATATGGACTATCGACATCTTACAATATTGGCTCTGCTTCTAACTTGGGCCAAAATTGTAAAATGGTCTAATGAATTAGCGATTACGTTCCATTTCACATTCCAAGTAATATTCGGCATGCTAATTACGTTGCCGATTGCCAAATTGCATTATCTCTTGTAGTTTCCGAGAAATGGGCAATCGAAATTTTACACCTTAGACTCTGTTTCAAACTTGGGTCAAAATTGTAAAATAGTCTTATGGATTAGCGATTTCGTTCCAATTCACATTCCAAGTAATATTCGGCAAGCTAATTAGATTGCCGATTGCCAAATTGCTTTATATTTTATAGTTTCCGAGATATGGGCCTTCGACATCTTATAATATTGGCTCTGCTTCTAACTAGGGTCGAAATTGTAAATTGGTCTTATGAATTAGCGATTTCGTTCCAATACACATTACAAGTAATATTCGGCAAGCTAATTACATTGCCGATTGCCAAATTGCATTATATTTTATAGTTTCCGAGATATGGACCATCGACATCTTACAATATTGACTCTGCTTCTAACTTGGGCCAAATTTGTAAAATGGTCTTATGAAATAGCGATTTCGTTTTCAATTCACCTTCCAAGTAATATTCGGCATGCTAATTACATTACCGATTGCCAAATTGCATTATATTTTATAGTTTCCGAGATATGGACCATCGACCTTTTATAATATTGACTCTGCTTCTAACTTGGGCCAAAATTGTAAAATGGTCTAATGAATTAGCGATTACGTTCCAATTCACATTCCGAGTAATATTCGGCATGCTAATTACATTGCCGATTGCCAAATTGCATTATCTCTTATAGTTTCTGAGATATATACTATCGACATCTTACAATATTCGCTCTGATTCTAACTTGGGCCAAAATTGTAAAATGGTCTAGTGAATTAGCGATTTCGTTCCAATTCACCTTCCAAGTAATATTCGCCATGCTAATTACGTTGCCGATTGCCAAATTGCATTATCTCTTACAGTTTCCGATATATGGACAATCGACATCTTACAATATTCGCTCTGATTCTAACTTGGGCCAAAATTGTAAAATGGTCTAATGAATTAGCGATTACGTTCCAATTCACATTCCAAGTAATATTCGGCTTGCTAATTACGTTGCCGAATGCCAAATTGCATTATCTCTTATAGTTTCCGAGATATGGGCCATCGACATCTTATAATATTGGCTCTGCTTCTAACTAGGGTCGAAATTGTAAATTGGTCTTATGAATTAGCGATTTCGTTCCAATACACATTACAAGTAATATTCGGCAAGTTAATTACATTGCCCATTGCCAAATTGCATTATATTTTATAGTTTCCGAGATATGGACCATCGACATCTTATAATATTGGCTCTGCTTCTAACTTGGGCCAAAATTGAAAAATGGTCTAATGAATTAGCGATTACGTTCCAATTCACATTCCGAGTAATATTCGGCATGCTAATTACATTGCCGATTGCCAAATTGCATTATCTCTTATAGTTTCCGAGATATATACTATCGACATCTTACAATATTCGCTCTGATTCTAACTTGGGCCAAAATTGTAAAATGGTCTAGTGAATTAGCGATTTCGTTCCAATTCACCTTCCAAGTAATATTCGCCATGCTAATTACGTTGCCGATTGCCAAATTGCATTATCTCTTACAGTTTCCGATATATGGACTATCGACATCTTACAATATTCGCTCTGATTCTAACTTGGGCCAAAATTGTAAAATGGTCTAATGAATTAGCAATTACGTTCCAATTCACATTCCAAGTAATATTCGGCAAGCTAATTACATTGCCGATTGCCAAATTGCTTTATATTTTATAGTTTCCGAGATATGGGCCATCGACCTCTTATAATATTGGCTCTGCTTCTAACTAGGGTCGAAATTGTAAATTGGTCTTATGAATTAGCGATTTCGTTCCAATACACATTACAAGTAATATTCGGCAAGCTAATTACATTGCCGATTGCCAAATTGCATTATCTCTTATAGTTTCCGAGATATATACTATCTACATCTTACAATATTCGCTCTGATTCTAACTTGGGCCAAAATTGTAAAATGGTCTAGTGAATTAGCGATTTCGTTCCAATTCACCTTCCTAGTAATATTCGCCATGCTAATTACGTTGCCGATTGCCAAATTGCATTATCTCTTACAGTTTCCGATATATGGACTATCGACATCTTACAATATTCGCTCTGATTCTAACTTGGGCCAAAATTGTAAAATGGTCTAATGAATTAGCGATTACGTTCCAATTCACATTCCGAGTAATATTCGGCATGCTAATTACATTGCCGATTGCCAAATTGCATTATCTCTTATAGTTTCCGAGATATATACTATCGACATCTTACAATATTCGCTTACAAAATTGTAAAATGGTCTAATGAATTAGCGACTACGTTCCAATTCACATTCCAAGTAATATTCGGCTTGCTAATTACGTTGCCGATTGCCAAATTGCATTATCTCTTATAGTTTCCGAGATATGGACTATCGACATCTTATAATATTGGCTCTGCTTCTAACTTGGGCCAAAATTGTAAAATGGTCTAATGAATTAGCGATTACGTTCCAATTCACATTCCAAGTAATATTCGGCATGCTAATTACGTTGCCGATTGCCAAATTGCATTATCTCTTATAATTTCCGAGATATAGACTATCGACATCTTACAATATTGGCTCTGCTTCTAACTTGGGCCAAAATTGTAAAATGGTCTAATGAATTAGCGATTACGTTCCAATTCACATTCCAAGTAATATTCGGCATGCTAATTACGTTGCCGATTGCCAAATTGCATTATCTCTTATAGAGTTTGAGATATGGACTATCGACATCTTACAATATTGGCTCTGCTTCTAACTTGGGCCAAAATTGTAAAATGGTCTAATGAATTAGCGATTACGTTCCATTTCACATTCCAAGTAATATTCGGCATGCTAATTACGTTGCCGATTGCCAAATTGCATTATCTCTTGTAGTTTCCGAGAAATGGGCAATCGAAATTTTACACCTTAGACTCTGTTTCAAACTTGGGTCAAAATTGTAAAATAGTCTTATGGATTAGCGATTTCGTTCCAATTCACATTCCAAGTAATATTCGGCAAGCTAATTAGATTGCCGATTGCCAAATTGCTTTATATTTTATAGTTTCCGAGATATGGGCCATCGACATCTTATAATATTGGCTCTGCTTCTAACTAGGGTCGAAATTGTAAATTGGTCTTATGAATTAGCGATTTCGTTCCAATACACTTTACAAGTAATATTCGGCAAGCTAATTACATTGCCGATTGCCAAATTGCATTATATTTTATAGTTTCCGAGATATGGACCATCGACATCTTACAATATTGACTCTGCTTCTAACTTGGGCCAAATTTGTAAAATGGTCTTATGAAATAGCGATTTCGTTTTCAATTCACCTTCCAAGTAATATTCGGCATGCTAATTACATTACCGATTGCCAAATTGCATTATATTTTATAGTTTCCGAGATATGGACCATCGACCTTTTATAATATTGACTCTGCTTCTAACTTGGGCCAAAATTGTAAAATGGTCTAATGAATTAGCGATTACGTTCCAATTCACATTCCGAGTAATATTCGGCATGCTAATTACATTGCCGATTGCCAAATTGCATTATCTCTTATAGTTTCCGAGATATATACTATCGACATCTTACAATATTCGCTCTGATTCTAACTTGGGCCAAAATTGTAAAATGGTCTAGTGAATTAGCGATTTCGTTCCAATTCACCTTCCAAGTAATATTCGCCATGCTAATTACGTTGCCGATTGCCAAATTGCATTATCTCTTACAGTTTCCGATATATGGACAATCGACATCTTACAATATTCGCTCTGATTCTAACTTGGGCCAAAATTGTAAAATGGTCTAATGAATTAGCGATTACGTTCCAATTCACATTCCAAGTAATATTCGGCTTGCTAATTACGTTGCCGAATGCCAAATTGCATTATCTCTTATAGTTTCCGAGATATGGGCCATCGACATCATATAATATTGGCTCTGCTTCTAACTAGGGTCGAAATTGTAAATTGGTCTTATGAATTAGCGATTTCGTTCCAATACACATTACAAGTAATATTCGGCAAGTTAATTACATTGCCGATTGCCAAATTGCATTATATTTTATAGTTTCCGAGATATGGACCATCGACATCTTATAATATTGGCTCTGCTTCTAACTTGGGCCAAAATTGAAAAATGGTCTAATGAATTAGCGATTACGTTCCAATTCACATTCCGAGTAATATTCGGCATGCTAATTACATTGCCGATTGCCAAATTGCATTATCTCTTATAGTTTCCGAGATATATACTATCGACATCTTACAATATTCGCTCTGATTCTAACTTGGGCCAAAATTGTAAAATGGTCTAGTGAATTAGCGATTTCGTTCCAATTCACCTTCCAAGTAATATTCGCCATGCTAATTACGTTGCCGATTGCCAAATTGCATTATCTCTTACAGTTTCCGATATATGGACTATCGACATCTTACAATATTCGCTCTGATTCTAACTTGGGCCAAAATTGTAAAATGGTCTAATGAATTAGCGATTACGTTCCAATTCACATTCCAAGTAATATTCGGCAAGCTAATTACATTGCCGATTGTCAAATTGCTTTATATTTTATAGTTTCCGAGATATGGGCCATCGACCTCTTATAATATTTTCTCTGCTTCTAACTAGGGTCGAAATTGTAAATTGGTCTTATGAATTAGCGATTTCGTTCCAATACACATTACAAGTAATATTCGGCAAGCTAATTAAATTGCCGATTGCCAAATTGCATTATATTTTATAGTTTCCGAGATATGGACCATCGACATCTTATAATATTGGCTCTGCTTCTAACTTAGGCCAAAATTGAAAAATGGTCTAATGAATTAGCGATCACGTTCCAATTCACATTCCGAGTAATATTCGGCACGCTAATTACATTGCCGATTACCAAATTGCATTATCTCTTATAGTTTCCGAGATATATACTATCGACATCTTACAATATTCGCTCTGATTCTAACTTGGGCCAAAATTGTAAAATGGTCTAGTGAATTAGCGATTTCGTTAAAATTCACCTTCCAAGTAATATTCGCCATGCTAATTACGTTGCCGATTGCCAAATTGCATTATCTCTTAGAGTTTCCGAGATATGGACTATCGACATCTTACTATATTCGCTCTGATTCTAACTTGGGCCAAAATTGTTAAATGGTCTTATGAATTAGCGATTTCGTTCCAATTCAAATTCCAAGTAATATTCGGCATGCTAATTACATTACCGATTGCCAAATTGCATTATCTCTTATAGTTTCCGAGATATGGACCATCGACATCTTACAATATTCGCTCTGATTCTAACTTGGGCCAAAATTGTTAAATGGTCTTATGAATTAGCGATTTCGTTCCAATTCACCTTCCAAGTAATATTTGCCATGCTAATTACGTTGCCGAATGCCAAATTGCATTATCTCTTATAGTTTCCGAGATATGGACTATCGACATCTTACAATATTGGCTCTGCTTCTAACTTGGGCTAAAGTTGTAAAATGGCCTTATGAATTAACGGTTCCGTTCCAATTCACATTCCAAGTAATATTCGGCATGCTAATTACGTTGCAGTTTGCCAAATTGCATTATCTCTTATAGTTTCCGAGATATGGACTATCGATATCTTACTATATTCGCTCTGATTCTAACATGGGCCAAAATTGTTAAATGGTCTTATGAATTAGCGATTTCGTTCCAATTCACCTTCCAAGTAATATTCGGCATGCTAATTACGTTGCCGATTGCCAAATTGCATTATCTCTTATAGTTTCCGAGATATGGACTATCGACATCTTACAATATTCGCTCTGATTCTAACTTGGGCCAAAATTGTTAAATGGTCTTATGAATTAGCGATTTCGTTCCAATTCACCTTCCAAGTAATATTCGCCATGCTAATTACGTTGCCGATTGCCAAATTGCATTATCTCTTATAGTTTCCGAGATATGGACTATCGACATCTTACAATATTGGCTCTGCTTCTAACTTGGGCCAAAATTGTAAAATGGTCTAATGAATTAGCGATTACGTTCCAATTCACATTCCAAGTAATATTCGGCATGCTAATTACGTTGCCGATTGCCAAATTGCATTTTCTCTTATAGTTTCCGAGAAATGGGCAATCGAAATTTTACACCTTAGACTCTGTTTCAAACTTGGGTCAAAATTGTAAAATAGTCTTATGGATTAGCGATTTCGTTCCAATTCACATTCCAAGTAATATTCGGCAAGCTAATTACATTGCCGATTGCCAAATTGCTTTATATTTTATAGTTTCCGAGATATGGACCATCGACATCTTATAATATTGGCTCTGCTTCTAACTTGGGCCAAAATTGAAAAATGGTCTAATGAATTAGCGATTACGTTCCAATTCACATTCCGAGTAATATTCGGCATGCTAATTACATTGCCGATTGCCAAATTGCATTATATCTTATAGTTTCCGAGATATGGACCATCGACATCTTATAATATTGGCTCTGCTTCTAACTTGGGCCAAAATTGTAAAATGGTCTAATGAATTAGCAATTACGTTCCAATTCACCTTCCAAGTAATATTCGGCAAGCTAATTACATCGCCGATTGCCAAATTGCATTATATTTTATAGTTTCCGAGATATGGACCATCGACATCTTATAATATTGGCTCTGCTTCTAATTTGGGCCAAAATTGAAAAATGGTCTAATGAATTAGCGATTACGTTCCAATTCACATTCCGAGTAATATTCGGCATGCTAATTACATTGCCGATTGCCAAATTGCATTATCTCTTATAGTTTCCGAGATATATACTATCGACATCTTACAATATTCGCTCTGATTCTAACTTGGGCCAAAATTGTAAAATGGTCTAGTGAATTAGCGATTTCGTTCCAATTCACCTTCCAAGTAATATTCGCCATGCTAATTACGTTGCCGATTGCCAAATTGCATTATCTCTTACAGTTTCCGATATATGGACTATCGACATCTTACAATATTCGCTCTGATTCTAACTTGGGCCAAAATTGTAAAATGGTCTAATGAATTAGCGATTACGTTCCAATTCACATTCCAAGTAATATTCGGCTTGGTAATTACGTTGCCGATTGCCAAATTGCATTATCTCTTATAGTTTCCGAGATATGGACTATCGACATCTTACTATATTCGCTCTGATTCTAACTTGGGCCAAAATTGTTAAATGGTCTTATGAATTAGCGATTTCGTTCCAATTCACCTTCCAAGTAATATTCGGCATGCTAATTACGTTGCCGATTACCAAATTGCATTATCTCTTATAGTTTCCGAGATATGGACTATCGACATCTTACAATATTCGCTCTGATTCTAACTTGGGCCAAAATTGTTAAATGGTCTTATGAATTAGCGATTTCGTTCCAATTCACCTGCCAAGTAATATTCGCCATGCTAATTACGTTGCCGATTGCCAAATTGCATTATCTCTTATAGTTTCCGATATATGGACTATCGACATCTTACAATATTGGCTCTGCTTCTAACTTGGGCCAAAATTGTAAAATGGTCTAATGAATTAGCGATTACGTTCCAATTCACATTCCAAGTAATATTCGGCATGCTAATTACGTTGCCGATTGCCAAATTGCATTATCTCTTATAATTTCCGAGATATAGACTATCGACATCTTACAATATTGGCTCTGCTTCTAACTTGAACCAAAATTGTAAAATGGTCTAATGAATTAGCGATTACGTTCCAATTCACATCCCAAGTAATATTCGGCATGCTAATTACGTTGCCGATTGCCAAATTGCATTATCTCTTATAGAGTTCGAGATATGGACTATCGACATCTTACAATATTGGCTCTGCTTCTAACTTGGGCCAAAATTGAAAAATGGTCTAATGAATTAGCGATTACGTTCCAATTCACATTCCAAGTAATATTCGGCATGCTAATTACGTTGCCGATTGCCAAATTGTATTATCTCTTATAGTTTCCGAGAAATGGGCAATCGAAATTTTAGACCTTAGACTCTGTTTCAAACTTGGGTCAAAATTGTAAAATAGTCTTATGGATTAGCGATTTCGTTCCAATTCACATTCCAAGTAATATTCGGCAAGCTAATTACATTGCCGATTGCCAAATTGCTTTATATTTTATAGTTTCCGAGATATGGGCCATCGACATCTTATAATATTGGCTCTGCTTCTAACTAGGGTCGAAATTGTAAATTGGTCTTATGAATTAGCGATTTCGTTCCAATACACATTACAAGTAATATTCGGCACGCTAATTACATTGCCGATTGCCAAATTGCATTATATTTTATAGTTTCCGAGATATGGACCATCGACATCTTACAATATTGACTCTGCTTCTAACTTGGGTCAAAATTGTAAAGTGGTCTTATGAAATAGCGATTTCGTTTTCAATTCACCTTCCAAGTAATATTCGGTACGCTAATTACATTACCGAATGCCAAATTGCATTATCTCTTAGAGTTTCCGAGATATGGACTATCGACATCTTACAATATTCGCTCTGATTCTAACTTGGGCCAAAATTGTTAAATGGTCTTATGAATTAGCGATTTCGTTCCAATTCACCTTCCAAGTAATATTCGCCATGCTAATTACGTTGCCAATTGCCAAATTGCATTATCTCTTATAGTTTCCGATATATGGACTATCGACATCTTACAATATTGGCTCTGCTTCTAACTTGGGCTAAAGTTGTAAAATGGTCTTATGAATTAGCGATTCCGTTCCAATTCACATTCCAAGTAATATTCGGCATGCTAATTACGTTGCCTATTGCCAAATTGCATTATCTCTTATAGTTTCCGAGATATGGACTATCGACATCTTACAATATTATCTCTGCTTCTAACTTGGGCTAAAGTTGTAAAATGGTCTTATGAATTAGCGATTCCGTTCCAATTCACATTCCAAGTAATATTCGGCATGCTAATTACGTTGCCGATTGCCAAATTGCATTATCTCTTATAGTTTCCGAGATATGGACTATCGACATCTTACAATATTGGCTCTGCTTCTAACTTGGGCCAAAATTGTAAAATGGTCTAATGAATTAGCGATTACGTTCCAATTCACATTCCAAGTAATATTCGGCATGCTAATTACGTTGCCGATTGCCAAATTGCATTATCTCTTATCGTTTCCGAGAAATGGGAAATCGAAATTTTACACCTTAGACTCTGTTTCAAACTTGGGTCAAAATTTTTAAATAGTCTTATGGATTAGCGATTTCGTTCCAATTCACATTCCAAGTAATATTCGGCAAGCTAATTACATTGCCGATTGCCAAATTGCATTATATTTTATAGTTTCCGAGATATGGACCATCGACATCTTATAATATTGGCTCTGCTTCTAACTTTTGCCAAAATTGTAAAATTGTCTAATGAATTAGCGATTACGTTCCAATTCACCTTCCAAGTAATATTCGGCAAGCTAATTACATTGCCGATTGCCAAATTGCATTATATTTTATAGTTTCCGAGATATGGACCATCGACATCTTATAATATTGGCTCTGCTTCTAACTTGGGCCAAAATTGAAAAATGGTCTAATGAATTAGCGATTACGTTCCAATTCACATTCCGAGTAATATTCGGCATGCTAATTACATTGCCGATTGCCAAATTGCATTATCTCTTATAGTTTCCGAGATATATACTATCGACATCTTACAATATTCGCTCTGATTCTAACTTGGGCCAAAATTGTAAAATGGTCTAGTGAATTAGCGATTTCGTTCCAATTCACCTTCCAAGTGATATTCGCCATGATAATTACGTTGCCGATTGCCAAATTGCATTATCTCTTACAGTTTCCGATATATGGACTATCGACATCTTACAATATTCGCTCTGATTCTATCTTGGGCCAAAATTGTAAAATGGTCTAATGAATTAGCGACTACGTTCCAATTCACATTCCAAGTAATATTCGGCTTGCTAATTACGTTGCCGATTGCCAAATTGCATTATCTCTTACAGTTTCCGAGATATGGACTATCGACATCTTACAATATTGGCTCTGCTTCTAACTTGGGCCAAAATTGTAAAATGGTCTAATGAATTAGCGATTACGTTCCAATTCACATTCCAAGTAATATTCGGCATGCTAATTACGTTGCCGATTGCCAAATTGCATTATCTCTTATAATTTCCGAGATATAGACTATCGACATCTTACAATATTGGCTCTGCTTCTAACTTGGGCCAAAATTGTAAAATGGTCTAATGAATTAGCGATTACGTTCCAATTCACATTCCAAGTAATATTCGGTATGCTAATTACGTTGCCGATTGCCAAATTGCATTATCTCTTATAGAGTTCGAGATATGGACTATCGACATCTTACAATATTGGCTCTGCTTCTAACTTGGGCCAAAATTGTAAAATGGTCTAATGAATTAGCGATTACGTTCCAATTCACATTCCAAGTAATATTCGGCATGCTAATTACGTTGCCGATTGCCAAATTGCATTATCTCTTATAGTTTCCGAGAAATGGGCAATCGAAATTTTACCCCTTAGACTCTGTTTCAAACATGGGTCAAAATTGTAAAATAGTCTTATGGATTAGCGATTTCGTTCCAATTCACATTCCAAGTAATATTCGGCAAGCTAATTAGATTGCCGATTGCCAAATTGCTTTATATTTTATAGTTTCCCAGATATGGGCCATCGACATCTTATAATATTGGCTCTGCTTCTAACTAGGGTCGAAATTGTAAATTGGTCTTATGAATTAGCGATTTCGTTCCAATACACATTACAAGTAATATTCGGCAAGCTAATTACATTGCCGATTGCCAAATTGCATTATATTTTATAGTTTCCGAGATATGGACCATCGACATCTTACAATATTGACTCTGCTTCTAACTTGGGCCAAATTTGTAAAATGGTCTTATGAAATAGCGATTTCGTTTTCAATTCACCTTCCAAGTAATATTCGGCATGCTAATTACATTACCGATTGCCAAATTGCATTATATTTTATAGTTTCCGAGATATGGACCATCGACATTTTATAATATTGACTGCTTCTAACTTGGGCCAAAATTGTAAAATGGTCTAATGAATTAGCGATTACGTTCCAATTCACATTCCGAGTAATGTTCGGCATGCTAATTACATTGCTGATTGCCAAATTGCATTATCCCTTATAGTTTCCGAGATATATACTATCGACATCTTACAATATTCGCTCTGATTCTAACTTGGGCCAAAATTGTAAAATGGTCTAGTGAATTAGCGATTTCGTTCCAATTCACCTTCCAAGTAATATTCGCCATGCTAATTACGTTGCCGATTACCAAATTGCATTATCTCTTACAGTTTCCGATATATGGACTATCGACATCTTTCAATATTCGCTCTGATTCTAACTTGGGCCAAAATTGTAAAATGGTCTAATGAATTAGCGATTACGTTCCAATTCACATTCCAAGTAATATTCGGCTTGCTAATTACGTTGCCGAATGCCAAATTGCATTATCTCTTATAGTTTCCGAGATATGGGCCATCGACATCTTATAATATTGGCTCTGCTTCTAACTAGGGTCGAAATTGTAAATTGGTCTTATGAATTAGCGATTTCGTTCCAATACACATTACAAGTAATATTCGGCAAGCTAATTACATTGCCGATTGCCAAATTGTATTATATTTTATAGTTTCCGAGATATGGACCATCGACATCTTATAATATTGGCTCTGCTTCTAACTTTGGCCAAAATTGAAAAATGTTCTAATGAATTAGCGATTACGTTCCAATTCACATTCCGATTAATATTCGGCATGCTAATTACATTGCCGATTGCCAAATTGCATTATCTCTTATAGTTTCCGAGATATATACTATCGACATCTTACAATATTCGCTCTGATTCTAACTTGGGCCAAAATTGTAAAATGGTCTAGTGAATTAGCGATTTCGTTCCAATTCACCTTCCAAGTAATATTCGCCATGCTAATTACGTTGCCGATTGCCAAATTGCATTATCTCTTACAGTTTCCGATATATGGACTATCGACATCTTACAATATTCGCTCTGATTCTAACTTGGGCCAAAATTGTAAAATGGTCTAATGAATTAGCGATTACGTTCCAATTCACATTCCAAGTAATATTCGGCAAGCTAATTACATTGCCGATTGCCAAATTGCTTTATATTATATAGTTTCCGAGATATGGGCCATCGACCTCTTATAATATTGGCTCTGCTTCTAACTAGGGTCGAAATTGTAAATTGGTCTTATGAATTAGCGATTTCGTTCCAATACACATTACAAGTAATATTCGGCAAGCTAATTACATTGCCGATTGCCAAATTGCATTATATTTTATAGTTTCCGAGATATGGACCATCGACATCTTATAATATTGGCTCTGCTTCTAACTTGGGCCAAAATTGAAAAATGGTCTAATGAATTAGCGATCACGTTCCAATTCCCATTCCGAGTAATATTCGGCATGCTAATTACATTGCCGGTTACCAAATTGCATTATCTCTTATAGTTTCCGAGATATATACTATCGACATCTTACAATATTCGCTCTGATTGTAACTTGGGCCAAAATTGTTAAATGGTCTTATGAATTAGCGATTTCGTTCCAATTCAAATTCCAAGTAATATTCGGCATGCTAATTACATTACCGATTGCCAAATTGCATTATCTCTTATAGTTTCCGAGATATGGACCATCGACATCTTACAATATTCGCTCTGATTCTAACTTGGGCCAAAATTGTTAAATGGTCTTATGAATTAGCGATTTCGTTCCAATTCACCTTCCAAGTAATATTCGCCATGCTAATTACGTTGCCGAATGGCAAATTGCATTATCTCTTATAGTTTCCGAGATATGGACTATCGACATCTTACAATATTGGCTCTGCTTCTAACTTGGGCTAAAGTTGTAAAATGGCCTTATGAATTAACGGTTCCGTTCCAATTCACATTCCAAGTAATATTCGGCATGCTAATTACGTTGCAGTTTGCCAAATTGCATTATCTCTTATAGTTTCCGAGATATGGACTATCGATATCTTACTATATTCGCTCTGATTCTAACATGGGCCAAAATTGTTAAATGGTCTTATGAATTAGCGATTTCGTTCCAATTCACCTTCCAAGTAATATTCGGCATGCTAATTACGTTGCCGATTGCCAAATTGCATTATCTCTTATAGTTTCCGAGATATGGACTATCGACATCTTACAATATTCGCTCTGATTCTAACTTGTGCCAAAATTGTTAAATGGTCTTATGAATTAGCGATTTCGTTCCAATTCACCTTCCAAGTAATATTCGCCATGCTAATTACGTTGCCGATTGCCAAATTGCATTATCTCTTATAGTTTCCGAGATATGGACTATCGACATCTTACAATATTCGCTCTGATTCTAACATGGGCCAAAATTGTTAAATGGTCTTATGAATTAGCGATTTCGTTCCAATTCACCTTCCAAGTAATATTCGGCATGCTAATTACGTTGCCGATTGCCAAATTGCATTATCTCTTATAATTTCCGAGATATAGACTATCGACATCTTACAATATTGGCTCTGCTTCTAACTTGAACCAAAATTGTAAAATGGTCTAATGAATTAGCGATTACGTTCCAATTCACATCCCAAGTAATATTCGGCATGCTAATTACGTTGCCGATTGCCAAATTGCATTATCTCTTATAGAGTTCGAGATATGGACTATCGACATCTTACAATATTGGCTCTGCTTCTAACTTGGGCCAAAATTGTAAAATGGTCTAATGAATTAGCGATTACGTTCCAATTCACATTCCAAGTAATATTCGGCATGTTCGTCCATCGATCGATGGACGAACCTAATTACGTTGCCGATTGCCAAATTGCATTATCTCTTATAGTTTCCGAGAAATGGGCAATCGAAATTTTAGACCTTAGACTCTGTTTCAAACTTGGGTCAAAATTGTAAAATAGTCTTATGGATTAGCGATTTCGTTCCAATTCACATTCCAAGTAATATTCGGCAAGCTAATTACATTGCCGATTGCCAAATTGCTTTATATTTTATAGTTTCCGAGATATGGGCCATCGACATCTTATAATATTGGCTCTGCTTCTAACTAGGGTCGAAATTGTAAATTGGTCTTATGAATTAGCGATTTCGTTCCAATACACATTACAAGTAATATTCGGCACGCTAATTACATTGCCGATTGCCAAATTGCATTATATTTTATAGTTTCCGAGATATGGACCATCGACATCTTACAATATTGACTCTGCTTCTAACTTGGGCCAAAATTGTAAAGTGGTCTTATGAAATAGCGATTTCGTTTTCAATTCACCTTCCAAGTAATATTCGGTACGCTAATTACATTACCGAATGCCAAATTGCATTATCTCTTAGAGTTTCCGAGATATGGACTATCGACATCTTACAATATTCGCTCTGATTCTAACTTGGGCCAAAATTGTTAAATGGTCTTATGAATTAGCGATTTCGTTCCAATTCACCTTCCAAGTAATATTCGCGATGCTAATTACGTTGCCGATTGCCAAATTGCATTATCTCTTATAGTTTCCGATATATGGACTATCGACATCTTACAATATTGGCTCTGCTTCTAACTTGGGCTAAAGTTGTAAAATGGTCTTATGAATTAGCGATTCCGTTCCAATTCACATTCCAAGTAATATTCGGCATGCTAATTACGTTGCCGATTGCCAAATTGCATTATCTCTTATAGTTTCCGAGATATGGACTATCGACATCTTACAATATTATCTCTGCTTCTAACTTGGGCTAAAGTTGTAAAATGGTCTTATGAATTAGCGATTCCGTTCCAATTCACATTCCAAGTAATATTCGGCATGCTAATTACGTTGCCGATTGCCAAATTGCATTATCTCTTATAGTTTCCGAGATATGGACTATCGACATCTTACAATATTGGCTCTGCTTCTAACTTGGGCCAAAATTGTAAAATGGTCTAATGAATTAGCGATTACGTTCCAATTCACATTCCAAGTAATATTCGGCATGCTAATTACGTTGCCGATTGCCAAATTGCATTATCTCTTAGAGTTTCCGAGATATGGACTATCGACATCTTACAATATTGGCTCTGCTTCTAACTTGGGCCAAAATTGTAAAATGGTCTAATGAATTAGCGATTACGTTCCAATTCACATTCCAAGTAATATTCGGCATGCTAATTACGTTGCCGATTGCCAAATTGCATTATCTCTTATAGTTTCCGAGAAATGGGAAATCGAAATTTTACACCTTAGACTCTGTTTCAAACTTGGGTCAAAATTTTAAAATAGTCTTATGGATTAGCGATTTCGTTCCAATTCACATTCCAAGTAATATTCGGCAAGCTAATTACATTGCCGATTGCCAAATTGCATTATATTTTATAGTTTCCGAGATATGGACCATCGACATCTTATAATATTGGCTCTGCTTCTAACTTTTGCCAAAATTGTAAAATGGTCTAATGAATTAGCGATTACGTTCCAATTCACCTTCCAAGTAATATTCGGCAAGCTAATTACATTGCCGATTGCCAAATTGCATTATATTTTATAGTTTCCGAGATATGGACCATCGACATCTTATAATATTGGCTCTGCTTCTAACTTGGGCCAAAATTGAAAAATGGTCTAATGAATTAGCGATTACGTTCCAATTCACATTCCGAGTAATATTCGGCATGCTAATTACATTGCCGATTGCCAAATTGCATTATCTCTTATAGTTTCCGAGATATATACTATCGACATCTTACAATATTCGCTCTGATTCTAACTTGGGCCAAAATTGTAAAATGGTCTAGTGAATTAGCGATTTCGTTCCAATTCACCTTCCAAGTAATATTCGCCATGCTAATTACGTTGCCGATTGCCAAATTGCATTATCTCTTACAGTTTCCGTTATATGGACTATCGACATCTTACAATATTCGCTCTGATTCTATCTTGGGCCAAAATTGTAAAATGGTCTAATGAATTAGCGACTACGTTCCAATTCACATTCCAAGTAATATTCGGCTTGCTAATTACGTTGCCGATTGCCAAATTGCATTATCTCTTACAGTTTCCGAGATATGGACTATCGACATCTTACAATATTGGCTCTGCTTCTAACTTGGGCCAAAATTGTAAAATGGTCTAATGAATTAGCGATTACGTTCCAATTCACATTCCAAGTAATATTCGGCATGCTAATTACGTTGCCGATTGCCAAATTGCATTATCTCTTATAATTTCCGAGATATAGACTATCGACATCTTACAATATTGGCTCTGCTTCTAACTTGGGCCAAAATTGTAAAATGGTCTAATGAATTAGCGATTACGTTCCAATTCACATTCCAAGTAATATTCGGTATGCTAATTACGTTGCCGATTGCCAAATTGCATTATCTCTTATAGAGTTCGAGATATGGACTATCGACATCTTACAATATTGGCTCTGCTTCTAACTTGGGCCAAAATTGTAAAATGGTCTAATGAATTAGCGATTACGTTCCAATTCACATTCCAAGTAATATTCGGCATGCTAATTACGTTGCCGATTGCCAAATTGCATTATCTCTTATAGTTTCCGAGAAATGGGCAATCGAAATTTTACACCTTAGACTCTGTTTCAAACTTGGGTCAAAATTGTAAAATAGTCTTATGGATTAGCGATTTCGTTCCAATTCACATTCCAAGTAATATTCGGCAAGCTAATTAGATTGCCGATTGCCAAATTGCTTTATATTTTATAGTTTCCGAGATATGGGCCATCGACATCTTATAATATTGGCTCTGCTTCTAACTAGGGTCGAAATTGTAAATTGGTCTTATGAATTAGCGATTTCGTTCCAATACACATTACAAGTAATATTCGGCAAGCTAATTACATTGCCGATTGCCAAATTGCATTATATTTTATAGTTTCCGAGATATGGACCATCGACATCTTACAATATTGACTCTGCTTCTAACTTGGGCCAAATTTGTAAAATGGTCTTATGAAATAGCGATTTCGTTTTCAATTCACCTTCCAAGTAATATTCGGCATGCTAATTACATTACCGATTGCCAAATTGCATTATATTTTATAGTTTCCGAGATATGGACCATCGACATTTTATAATATTGACTCTGCTTCTAACTTGGGCCAAAATTGTAAAATGGTCTAATGAATTAGCGATTACGTTCCAATTCACATTCCGAGTAATGTTCGGCATGCTAATTACATTGCCGATTGCCAAATTGCATTATCCCTTATAGTTTCCGAGATATATACTATCGACATCTTACAATATTCGCTCTGATTCTAACTTGGGCCAAAATTGTAAAATGGTCTAGTGAATTAGCGATTTCGTTCCAATTCACCTTCCAAGTAATATTCGCCATGCTAATTACGTTGCCGATTACCAAATTGCATTATCTCTTACAGTTTCCGATATATGGACTATCGACATCTTACAATATTCGCTCTGATTCTAACTTGGGCCAAAATTGTAAAATGGTCTAATGAATTAGCGATTACGTTCCAATTCACATTCCAAGTAATATTCGGCTTGCTAATTACGTTGCCGAATGTCAAATTGCATTATCTCTTATAGTTTCCGAGATATGGGCCATCGACTTCTTATAATATTGGCTCTGCTTCTAACTAGGGTCGAAATTGTAAATTGGTCTTATGAATTAGCGATTTCGTTCCAATACACATTACAAGTAATATTCGGCAAGCTAATTACATTGCCGATTGCCAAATTGTATTATATTTTATAGTTTCCGAGATATGGACCATCGACATCTTATAATATTGGCTCTGCTTCTAACTTGGGCCAAAATTGAAAAATGTTCTAATGAATTAGCGATTACGTTCCAATTCACATTCCGATTAATATTCGGCATGCTAATTACATTGCCGATTGCCAAATTGCATTATCTCTTATAGTTTCCGAGATATATACTATCGACATCTTACAATATTCGCTCTGATTCTAACTTGGGCCAAAATTGTAAAATGGTCTAGTGAATTAGCGATTTCGTTCCAATTCACCTTCCAAGTAATATTCGCCATGCTAATTACGTTGCCGATTGCCAAATTGCATTATCTCTTACAGTTTCCGATATATGGACTATCGACATCTTACAATATTCGCTCTGATTCTAACTTGGGCCAAAATTGTAAAATGGTCTAATGAATTAGCGATTACGTTCCAATTCACATTCCAAGTAATATTCGGCAAGCTAATTACATTGCCGATTGCCAAATTGCTTTATATTTTATAGTTTCCGAGATATGGGCCATCGACCTCTTATAATATTGGCTCTGCTTCTAACTAGGGTCGAAATTGTAAATTGGTCTTATGAATTAGCGATTTCGTTCCAATACACATTACAAGTAATATTCGGCAAGCTAATTACATTGCCGATTGCCAAATTGCATTATATTTTATAGTTTCCGAGATATGGACCATCGACATCTTATAATATTGGCTCTGCTTCTAACTTGGGCCAAAATTGAAAAATGGTCTAATGAATTAGCGATCACGTTCCAATTCACATTCCGAGTAATATTCGGCATGCTAATTACATTGCCGATTACCAAATTGCATTATCTCTTATAGTTTCCGAGATATATACTATCGACATCTTACAATATTCGCTCTGATTCTAACTTGGGCCAAAATTGTAAAATGGTCTAGTGAATTAGCGATTTCGTTAAAATTCACCTTCCAAGTAATATTCGCCATGCTAATTACGTTGCCGATTGCCAAATTGCATCATCTCTTAGAGTTTCCGAGATATGGACTATCGACATCTTACTATATTCGCTCTGATTCTAACTTGGGCCAAAATTGTTAAATGGTCTTATGAATTAGCGATTTCGTTCCAATTCAAATTCCAAGTAATATTCGGCATGCTAATTACATTACCGATTGCCAAATTGCATTATCTCTTATAGTTTCCGAGATATGGACCATCGACATCTTACAATATTCGCTCTGATTCTAACTTGGGCCAAAATTGTTAAATGGTCTTATGAATTAGCGATTTCGTTCCAATTCACCTTCCAAGTAATATTCGCCATGCTAATTACGTTGCCGAATGGCAAATTGCATTATCTCTTATAGTTTCCGAGATATGGACTATCGACATCTTACAATATTGGCTCTGCTTCTAACTTGGGCTAAAGTTGTAAAATGGCCTTATGAATTAACGGTTCCGTTCCAATTCACATTCCAAGTAATATTCGGCATGCTAATTACGTTGCAGTTTGCCAAATTGCATTATCTCTTATAGTTTCCGAGATATGGACTATCGATATCTCACTATATTCGCTCTGATTCTAACATGGGCCAAAATTGTTAAATGGTCTTATGAATTAGCGATTTCGTTCAAATTCACCTTCCAAGTAATATTCGGCATGCTAATTACGTTGCCGATTGCCAAATTGCATTATCTCTTATAGTTTCCGAGATATGGACTATCGACATCTTACAATATTCGCTCTGATTCTAACTTGGGCCAAAATTGTTAAATGGTCTTATGAATTAGCGATTTCGTTCCAATTCACCTTCCAAGTAATATTCGCCATGCTAATTACGTTGCCGATTGCCAAATTGCATTATCTCTTATAGTTTCCGAGATATGGACTATCGACATCTTACAATATTGGCTCTGCTTCTAACTTGGGCCAAAATTGTAAAATGGTCTAATGAATTAGCGATTACGTTCCAATTCACATTCCAAGTAATATTCGGCATGCTAATTACGTTGCCGATTGCCAAATTGCATTTTCTCTTATAGTTTCCGAGAAATGGGCAATCGAAATTTTACACCTTAGACTCTGTTTCAAACTTGGGTCAAAATTGTAAAATAGTCTTATGGATTAGCGATTTCGTTCCAATTCAGATTCCAAGTAATATTCGGCAAGCTAATTACATTACCGATTGCCAAATTGCTTTATATTTTATAGTTTCCGAGATATGGACCATCGACATCTTATAATATTGGCTCTGCTTCTAACTTGGGCCAAAATTGAAAAATGGTCTAATGAATTAGCGATTACGTTCCAATTCACATTCCGAGTAATATTCGGCAAGCTAATTACATTGCCGATTGCCAAATTGCTTTATATTTTATAGTTTCCGAGATATGGACCATCGACATCTTATAATATTGGCTCTGCTTCTAACTTGGGCCAAAATTGAAAAATGGTCTAATGAATTAGCGATTTCGTTCCAATTCACCTTCCAAGTAATATTCGCCATGCTAATTACGTTGCCGATTGCCAAATTGCATTATCTCTTACAGTTTCCGATATATGGACTATCGACATCTTACAATATTCGCTCTGATTCTAACTTGGGCCAAAATTGTAAAATGGTCTAATGAATTAGCGATTACGTTCCAATTCACATTCCAAGTAATATTCGGCAAGCTAATTACATTGCCGATTGCCAAATTGCTTTATATTTTATAGTTTCCGAGATATGGGCCATCGACCTCTTATAATATTGGCTCTGCTTCTAACTAGGGTCGAAATTGTAAATTGGTCTTATGAATTAGCGATTTCGTTCCAATACACATTACAAGTAATATTCGGCAAGCTAATTACATTGCCGATTGCCAAATTGCATTATATTTTATAGTTTCCGAGATATGGACCATCGACATCTTATAATATTGGCTCTGCTTCTAACTTAGGCCAAAATTGAAAAATGGTCTAATGAATTAGCGATCACGTTCCAATTCACATTCCGAGTAATATTCGGCACGCTAATTACATTGCCGATTACCAAATTGCATTATCTCTTATAGTTTCCGAGATATATACTATCGACATCTTACAATATTCGCTCTGATTCTAACTTGGGCCAAAATTGTAAAATGGTCTAGTGAATTAGCGATTTCGTTAAAATTCACCTTCCAAGTAATATTCGCCATGCTAATTACGTTGCCGATTGCCAAATTGCATTATCTCTTAGAGTTTCCGAGATATGGACTATCGACATCTTACTATATTCGCTCTGATTCTAACTTGGGCCAAAATTGTTAAATGGTCTTATGAATTAGCGATTTCGTTCCAATTCAAATTCCAAGTAATATTCGGCATGCTAATTACATTACCGATTGCCAAATTGCATTATCTCTTATAGTTTCCGAGATATGGACCATCGACATCTTACAATATTCGCTCTGATTCTAACTTGGGCCAAAATTGTTAAATGGTCTTATGAATTAGCGATTTCGTTCCAATTCACCTTCCAAGTAATATTTGCCATGCTAATTACGTTGCCGAATGCCAAATTGCATTATCTCTTATAGTTTCCGAGATATGGACTATCGACATCTTACAATATTGGCTCTGCTTCTAACTTGGGCTAAAGTTGTAAAATGGCCTTATGAATTAACGGTTCCGTTCCAATTCACATTCCAAGTAATATTCGGCATGCTAATTACGTTGCAGTTTGCCAAATTGCATTATCTCTTATAGTTTCCGAGATATGGACTATCGATATCTTACTATATTCGCTCTGATTCTAACATGGGCCAAAATTGTTAAATGGTCTTATGAATTAGCGATTTCGTTCCAATTCACCTTCCAAGTAATATTCGGCATGCTAATTACGTTGCCGATTGCCAAATTGCATTATCTCTTATAGTTTCCGAGATATGGATTATCGACATCTTACAATATTCGCTCTGATTCTAACTTGGGCCAAAATTGTTAAATGGTCTTATGAATTAGCGATTTCGTTCCAATTCACCTTCCAAGTAATATTCGCCATGCTAATTACGTTGCCGATTGCCAAATTGCATTATCTCTTATAGTTTCCGAGATATGGACTATCGACATCTTACAATATTGGCTCTGCTTCTAACTTGGGCCAAAATTGTAAAATGGTCTAATGAATTAGCGATTACGTTCCAATTCACATTCCAAGTAATATTCGGCATGCTAATTACGTTGCCGATTGCCAAATTGCATTTTCTCTTATAGTTTCCGAGAAATGGGCAATCGAAATTTTACACCTTAGACTCTGTTTCAAACTTGGGTCAAAATTGTAAAATAGTCTTATGGATTAGCGATTTCGTTCCAATTCACATTCCAAGTAATATTCGGCAAGCTAATTACATTGCCGATTGCCAAATTGCTTTATATTTTATAGTTTCCGAGATATGGACCATCGACATCTTATAATATTGGCTCTGCTTCTAACTTGGGCCAAAATTGAAAAATGGTCTAATGAATTAGCGATTACGTTCCAATTCACATTCCGAGTAATATTCGGCATGCTAATTACATTGCCGATTGCCAAATTGCATTATATCTTATAGTTTCCGAGATATGGACCATCGACATCTTATAATATTGGCTCTGCTTCTAACTTGGGCCAAAATTGTAAAATGGTCTAATGAATTAGCAATTACGTTCCAATTCACCTTCCAAGTAATATTCGGCAAGCTAATTACATCGCCGATTGCCAAATTGCATTATATTTTATAGTTTCCGAGATATGGACCATCGACATCTTATAATATTGGCTCTGCTTCTAATTTGGGCCAAAATTGAAAAATGGTCTAATGAATTAGCGATTACGTTCCAATTCACATTCCGAGTAATATTCGGCATGCTAATTACATTGCCGATTGCCAAATTGCATTATCTCTTATAGTTTCCGAGATATATACTATCGACATCTTACAATATTCGCTCTGATTCTAACTTGGGCCAAAATTGTAAAATGGTCTAGTGAATTAGCGATTTCGTTCCAATTCACCTTCCAAGTAATATTCGCCATGCTAATTACGTTGCCGATTGCCAAATTGCATTATCTCTTACAGTTTCCGATATATGGACTATCGACATCTTACAATATTCGCTCTGATTCTAACTTGGGCCAAAATTGTAAAATGGTCTAATGAATTAGCGATTACGTTCCAATTCACATTCCAAGTAATATTCGGCTTGCTAATTACGTTGCCGATTGCCAAATTGCATTATCTCTTATAGTTTCCGAGATATGGACTATCGACATCTTACTATATTCGCTCTGATTCTAACTTGGGCCAAAATTGTTAAATGGTCTTATGAATTAGCGATTTCGTTCCAATTCACCTTCCAAGTAATATTCGGCATGCTAATTACGTTGCCGATTACCAAATTGCATTATCTCTTATAGTTTCCGAGATATGGACTATCGACATCTTACAATATTCGCTCTGATTCTAACTTGGGCCAAAATTGTTAAATGGTCTTATGAATTAGCGATTTCGTTCCAATTCACCTTCCAAGTAATATTCGCCATGCTAATTACGTTGCCGATTGCCAAATTGCATTATCTCTTATAGTTTCCGATATATGGACTATCGACATCTTACAATATTGGCTCTGCTTCTAACTTGGGCCAAAATTGTAAAATGGTCTAATGAATTAGCGATTACGTTCCAATTCACATTCCAAGTAATATTCGGCATGCTAATTACGTTGCCGATTGCCAAATTGCATTATCTCTTATAATTTCCGAGATATAGACTATCGACATCTTACAATATTGGCTCTGCTTCTAACTTGAACCAAAATTGTAAAATGGTCTAATGAATTAGCGATTACGTTCCAATTCACATCCCAAGTAATATTCGGCATGCTAATTACGTTGCCGATTGCCAAATTGCATTATCTCTTATAGAGTTCGAGATATGGACTATCGACATCTTACAATATTGGCTCTGCTTCTAACTTGGGCCAAAATTGTAAAATGGTCTAATGAATTAGCGATTACGTTCCAATTCACATTCCAAGTAATATTCGGCATGCTAATTACGTTGCCGATTGCCAAATTGCATTATCTCTTATAGTTTCCGAGAAATGGGCAATCGAAATTTTAGACCTTAGACTCTGTTTCAAACTTGGGTCAAAATTGTAAAATAGTCTTATGGATTAGCGATTTCGTTCCAATTCACATTCCAAGTAATATTCGGCAAGCTAATTACATTGCCGATTGCCAAATTGCTTTATATTTTATAGTTTCCGAGATATGGGCCATCGACATCTTACAATATTGGCTCTGCTTCTAACTAGGGTCGAAATTGTAAATTGGTCTTATGAATTAGCGATTTCGTTCCAATACACATTACAAGTAATATTCGGCACGCTAATTACATTGCCGATTGCCAAATTGCATTATATTTTATAGTTTCCGAGATATGGACCATCGACATCTTACAATATTGACTCTGCTTCTAACTTGGGCCAAAATTGTAAAGTGGTCTTATGAAATAGCGATTTCGTTTTCAATTCACCTTCCTAGTAATATTCGGCACGCTAATTACATTACCGAATGCCAAATTGCATTATCTCTTAGAGTTTCCGAGATATGGACTATCGACATCTTACAATATTCGCTCTGATTCTAACTTGGGCCAAAATTGTTAAATGGTCTTATGAATTAGCGATTTCGTTCCAATTCACCTTCCAAGTAATATTCGCCATGCTAATTACGTTGCCGATTGCCAAATTGCATTATCTCTTATAGTTTCCGATATATGGACTATCGACATCTTACAATATTGGCTCTCCTTCTAACTTGGGCTAAAGTTGTAAAATGGTCTTATGAATTAGCGATTCCGTTCCAATTCACATTCCAAGTAATATTCGGCATGCTAATTACGTTGCCGATTGCCAAATTGCATTATCTCTTATAGTTTCCGAGATATGGACTATCGACATCTTACAATATTATCTCTGCTTCTAACTTGGGCTAAAGTTGTAAAATGGTCTTATGAATTAGCGATTCCGTTCCAATACACATTACAAGTAATATTCGGCAAGCTAATTACATTGCCGATTGCCAAATTGTATTATATTTTATAGTTTCCGAGATATGGACCATCGACATCTTATAATATTGGCTCTGCTTCTAACTTGGGCCAAAATTGAAAAATGTTCTAATGAATTAGCGATTACGTTCCAATTCACATTCCGATTAATATTCGGCATGCTAATTACATTGCCGATTGCCAAATTGCATTATCTCTTATAGTTTCCGAGATATATACTATCGACATCTTACAATATTCGCTCTGATTCTAACTTGGGCCAAAATTGTAAAATGGTCTAGTGAATTAGCGATTTCGTTCCAATTCACCTTCCAAGTAATATTCGCCATGCTAATTACGTTGCCGATTGCCAAATTGCATTATCTCTTACAGTTTCCGATATATGGACTATCGACATCTTACAATATTCGCTCTGATTCTAACTTGGGCCAAAATTGTAAAATGGTCTAATGAATTAGCGATTACGTTCCAATTCACATTCCAAGTAATATTCGGCTTGCTAATTACGTTGCCGATTGCCAAATTGCATTATCTCTTATAGTTTCCGAGATATGGACTATCGACATCTTACTATATTCGCTCTGATTCTAACTTGGGCCAAAATTGTTAAATGGTCTTATGAATTAGCGATTTCGTTCCAATTCACCTTCCAAGTAATATTCGGCATGCTAATTACGTTGCCGATTACCAAATTGCATTATCTCTTATAGTTTCCGAGATATGGACTATCGACATCTTACAATATTCGCTCTGATTCTAACTTGGGCCAAAATTGTTAAATGGTCTTATGAATTAGCGATTTCGTTCCAATTCACCTTCCAAGTAATATTCGCCATGCTAATTACGTTGCCGATTGCCAAATTGCATTATCTCTTATAGTTTCCGATATATGGACTATCGACATCTTACAATATTGGCTCTGCTTCTAACTTGGGCCAAAATTGTAAAATGGTCTAATGAATTAGCGATTACGTTCCAATTCACATTCCAAGTAATATTCGGCATGCTAATTACGTTGCCGATTGCCAAATTGCATTATCTCTTATAATTTCCGAGATATAGACTATCGACATCTTACAATATTGGCTCTGCTTCTAACTTGAACCAAAATTGTAAAATGGTCTAATGAATTAGCGATTACGTTCCAATTCACATCCCAAGTAATATTCGGCATGCTAATTACGTTGCCGATTGCCAAATTGCATTATCTCTTATAGAGTTCGAGATATGGACTATCGACATCTTACAATATTGGCTCTGCTTCTAACTTGGGCCAAAATTGTAAAATGGTCTAATGAATTAGCGATTACGTTCCAATTCACATTCCAAGTAATATTCGGCATGCTAATTACGTTGCCGATTGCCAAATTGCATTATCTCTTATAGTTTCCGAGAAATGGGCAATCGAAATTTTAGACCTTAGACTCTGTTTCAAACTTGGGTCAAAATTGTAAAATAGTCTTATGGATTAGCGATTTCGTTCCAATTCACATTCCAAGTAATATTCGGCAAGCTAATTACATTGCCGATTGCCAAATTGCTTTATATTTTATAGTTTCCGAGATATGGGCCATCGACATCTTACAATATTGGCTCTGCTTCTAACTAGGGTCGAAATTGTAAATTGGTCTTATGAATTAGCGATTTCGTTCCAATACACATTACAAGTAATATTCGGCACGCTAATTACATTGCCGATTGCCAAATTGCATTATATTTTATAGTTTCCGAGATATGGACCATCGACATCTTACAATATTGACTCTGCTTCTAACTTGGGCCAAAATTGTAAAGTGGTCTTATGAAATAGCGATTTCGTTTTCAATTCACCTTCCAAGTAATATTCGGCACGCTAATTACATTACCGAATGCCAAATTGCATTATCTCTTAGAGTTTCCGAGATATGGACTATCGACATCTTACAATATTCGCTCTGATTCTAACTTGGGCCAAAATTGTTAAATGGTCTTATGAATTAGCGATTTCGTTCCAATTCACCTTCCAAGTAATATTCGCCATGCTAATTACGTTGCCGATTGCCAAATTGCATTATCTCTTATAGTTTCCGATATATGGACTATCGACATCTTACAATATTGGCTCTCCTTCTAACTTGGGCTAAAGTTGTAAAATGGTCTTATGAATTAGCGATTCCGTTCCAATTCACATTCCAAGTAATATTCGGCATGCTAATTACGTTGCCGATTGCCAAATTGCATTATCTCTTATAGTTTCCGAGATATGGACTATCGACATCTTACAATATTATCTCTGCTTCTAACTTGGGCTAAAGTTGTAAAATGGTCTTATGAATTAGCGATTCCGTTCCAATACACATTACAAGTAATATTCGGCAAGCTAATTACATTGCCGATTGCCAAATTGTATTATATTTTATAGTTTCCGAGATATGGACCATCGACATCTTATAATATTGGCTCTGCTTCTAACTTGGGCCAAAATTGAAAAATGTTCTAATGAATTAGCGATTACGTTCCAATTCACATTCCGATTAATATTCGGCATGCTAATTACATTGCCGATTGCCAAATTGCATTATCTCTTATAGTTTCCGAGATATATACTATCGACATCTTACAATATTCGCTCTGATTCTAACTTGGGCCAAAATTGTAAAATGGTCTAATGAATTAGCGATTACGTTCCAATTCACATTCCAAGTAATATTCGGCAAGCTAATTACATTGCCGATTGCCAAATTGCTTTATATTTTATAGTTTCCGAGATATGGGCCATCGACCTCTTATAATATTGGCTCTGCTTCTAACTAGGGTCGAAATTGTAAATTGGTCTTATGAATTAGCGATTTCGTTCCAATACACATTACAAGTAATATTCGGCAAGCTAATTACATTGCCGATTGCCAAATTGCATTATATTTTATAGTTTCCGGGATATGGACCATCGACATCTTATAATATTGGCTCTGCTTCTAACTTGGTCCAAAATTGAAAAATGGTCTAATGAATTAGCGATCACGTTCCAATTCACATTCCGAGTAATATTCGGCATGCTAATTACATTGCCGATTACCAAATTGCATTATCTCTTATAGTTTCCGAGATATATACTATCGACATCTTACAATATTCGCTCTGATTCTAACTTGGGCCAAAATTGTAAAATGGTCTAGTGAATTAGCGATTTCGTTAAAATTCACCTTCCAAGTAATATTCGCCATGCTAATTACGTTGCCGATTGCCAAATTGCATTATCTCTTAGAGTTTCCCAGATATGGACTATCGATATCTTACTATATTCGCTCTGATTCTAACTTGGGCCAGAATTGTTAAATGGTCTTATGAATTAGCGATTTCGTTCCAATTCAAATTCCAAGTAATATTCGGCATGCTAATTACATTACCGATTGCCAAATTGCATTATCTCTCATAGTTTCCGAGATATGGACCATCGACATCTTACAATATTCGCTCTGATTCTAACTTGGGCCAAAATTGTTAAATGGTCTTATGAATTAGCGATTTCGTTCCAATTCACCTTCCAAGTAATATTCGCCATGCTAATTACGTTGCCGAATGGCAAATTGCATTATCTCTTATAGTTTCCGAGATATGGACTATCGACATCTTACAATATTGGCTCTGCTTCTAACTTGGGCTAAAGTTGTAAAATGGCCTTATGAATTAACGGTTCCGTTCCAATTCACATTCCAAGTAATATTCGGCATGCTAATTACGTTGCAGTTTGCCAAATTGCATTATCTCTTATAGTTTCCGAGATATGGACTATCGATATCTTACTATATTCGCTCTGATTCTAACATGGGCCAAAATTGTTAAATGGTCTTATGAATTAGCGATTTCGTTCCAATTCACCTTCCAAGTAATATTCGGCATGCTAATTACGTTGCCGATTGCCAAATTGCATTATCTCTTATAGTTTCCGAGATATGGACTATCGACATCTTACAATATTCGCTCTGATTCTAACTTGGGCCAAAATTGTTAAATGGTCTTATGAATTAGCGATTTCGTTCCAATTCACCTTCCAAGTAATATTCGCCATGCTAATTACGTTGCCGATTGCCAAATTGCATTATCTCTTATAGTTTCCGAGATATGGACTATCGACATCTTACAATATTGGCTCTGCTTCTAACTTGGGCCAAAATTGTAAAATGGTCTAATGAATTAGCGATTACGTTCCAATTCACATTCCAAGTAATATTCGGCATGCTAATTACGTTGCCGATTGCCAAATTGCATTTTCTCTTATAGTTTCCGAGAAATGGGCAATCGAAATTTTACACCTTAGACTCTGTTTCAAACTTGGGTCAAAATTGTAAAATAGTCTTATGGATTAGCGATTTCGTTCCAATTCACATTCCAAGTAATATTCGGCAAGCTAATTACATTGCCGATTGCCAAATTGCTTTATATTTTATAGTTTCCGAGATATGGACCATCGACATCTTATAATATTGGCTCTGCTTCTAACTTGGGCCAAAATTGAAAAATGGTCTAATGAATTAGCGATTACGTTCCAATTCACATTCCGAGTAATATTCGGCATGCTAATTACATTGCCGATTGCCAAATTGCATTATATTTTATAGTTTCCGAGATATGGACCATCGACATCTTATAATATTGGCTCTGCTTCTAACTTGGGCCAAAATTGTAAAATGGTCTAATGAATTAGCAATTACGTTCCAATTCACCTTCCAAGTAATATTCGGCAAGCTAATTACATCGCCGATTGCCAAATTGCATTATATTTTATAGTTTCCGAGATATGGACCATCGACATCTTATAATATTGGCTCTGCTTCTAACTTGGGCCAAAATTGAAAAATGGTCTAATGAATTAGCGATTACGTTCCAATTCACATTCCGAGTAATATTCGGCATGCTAATTACATTGCCGATTGCCAAATTGCATTATCTCTTATAGTTTCCGAGATATATACTATCGACATCTTACAATATTCGCTCTGATTCTAACTTGGGCCAAAATTGTAAAATGGTCTAGTGAATTAGCGATTTCGTTCCAATTCACCTTCCAAGTAATATTCGCCATGCTAATTACGTTGCCGATTGCCAAATTGCATTATCTCTTACAGTTTCCGATATATGGACTATCGACATCTTACAATATTCGCTCTGATTCTAACTTGGGCCAAAATTGTAAAATGGTCTAATGAATTAGCGATTACGTTCCAATTCACATTCCAAGTAATATTCGGCAAGCTAATTACATTGCCGATTGCCAAATTGCTTTATATTTTATAGTTTCCGAGATATGGGCCATCGACCTCTTATAATATTGGCTCTGCTTCTAACTAGGGTCGAAATTGTAAATTGGTCTTATGAATTAGCGATTTCGTTCCAATACACATTACAAGTAATATTCGGCAAGCTAATTACATTGCCGATTGCCAAATTGCATTATATTTTATAGTTTCCGAGATATGGACCATCGACATCTTATAATATTGGCTCTGCTTCTAACTTAGGCCAAAATTGAAAAATGGTCTAATGAATTAGCGATCACGTTCCAATTCACATTCCGAGTAATATTCGGCACGCTAATTACATTGCCGATTACCAAATTGCATTATCTCTTATAGTTTCCGAGATATATACTATCGACATCTTACAATATTCGCTCTGATTCTAACTTGGGCCAAAATTGTAAAATGGTCTAGTGAATTAGCGATTTCGTTAAAATTCACCTTCCAAGTAATATTCGCCATGCTAATTACGTTGCCGATTGCCAAATTGCATTATCTCTTAGAGTTTCCGAGATATGGACTATCGACATCTTACTATATTCGCTCTGATTCTAACTTGGGCCAAAATTGTTAAATGGTCTTATGAATTAGCGATTTCGTTCCAATTCAAATTCCAAGTAATATTCGGCATGCTAATTACATTACCGATTGCCAAATTGCATTATCTCTTATAGTTTCCGAGATATGGACCATCGACATCTTACAATATTCGCTCTGATTCTAACTTGGGCCAAAATTGTTAAATGGTCTTATGAATTAGCGATTTCGTTCCAATTCACCTTCCAAGTAATATTTGCCATGCTAATTACGTTGCCGAATGCCAAATTGCATTATCTCTTATAGTTTCCGAGATATGGACTATCGACATCTTACAATATTGGCTCTGCTTCTAACTTGGGCTAAAGTTGTAAAATGGCCTTATGAATTAACGGTTCCGTTCCAATTCACATTCCAAGTAATATTCGGCATGCTAATTACGTTGCAGTTTGCCAAATTGCATTATCTCTTATAGTTTCCGAGATATGGACTATCGATATCTTACTATATTCGCTCTGATTCTAACATGGGCCAAAATTGTTAAATGGTCTTATGAATTAGCGATTTCGTTCCAATTCACCTTCCAAGTAATATTCGGCATGCTAATTACGTTGCCGATTGCCAAATTGCATTATCTCTTATAGTTTCCGAGATATGGACTATCGACATCTTACAATATTCGCTCTGATTCTAACTTGGGCCAAAATTGTTAAATGGTCTTATGAATTAGCGATTTCGTTCCAATTCACCTTCCAAGTAATATTCGCCATGCTAATTACGTTGCCGATTGCCAAATTGCATTATCTCTTATAGTTTCCGAGATATGGACTATCGACATCTTACAATATTGGCTCTGCTTCTAACTTGGGCCAAGATTGTAAAATGGTCTAATGAATTAGCGATTACGTTCCAATTCACATTCCAAGTAATATTCGGCATGCTAATTACGTTGCCGATTGCCAAATTGCATTTTCTCTTATAGTTTCCGAGAAATGGGCAATCGAAATTTTACACCTTAGACTCTGTTTCAAACTTGGGTCAAAATTGTAAAATAGTCTTATGGATTAGCGATTTCGTTCCAATTCACATTCCAAGTAATATTCGGCAAGCTAATTACATTGCCGATTGCCAAATTGCTTTATATTTTATAGTTTCCGAGATATGGACCATCGACATCTTATAATATTGGCTCTGCTTCTAACTTGGGCCAAAATTGAAAAATGGTCTAATGAATTAGCGATTACGTTCCAATTCACATTCCGAGTAATATTCGGCATGCTAATTACATTGCCGATTGCCAAATTGCATTATATCTTATAGTTTCCGAGATATGGACCATCGACATCTTATAATATTGGCTCTGCTTCTAACTTGGGCCAAAATTGTAAAATGGTCTAATGAATTAGCAATTACGTTCCAATTCACCTTCCAAGTAATATTCGGCAAGCTAATTACATCGCCGATTGCCAAATTGCATTATATTTTATAGTTTCCGAGATATGGACCATCGACATCTTATAATATTGGCTCTGCTTCTAATTTGGGCCAAAATTGAAAAATGGTCTAATGAATTAGCGATTACGTTCCAATTCACATTCCGAGTAATATTCGGCATGCTAATTACATTGCCGATTGCCAAATTGCATTATCTCTTATAGTTTCCGAGATATATACTATCGACATCTTACAATATTCGCTCTGATTCTAACTTGGGCCAAAATTGTAAAATGGTCTAGTGAATTAGCGATTTCGTTCCAATTCACCTTCCAAGTAATATTCGCCATGCTAATTACGTTGCCGATTGCCAAATTGCATTATCTCTTACAGTTTCCGATATATGGACTATCGACATCTTACAATATTCGCTCTGATTCTAACTTGGGCCAAAATTGTAAAATGGTCTAATGAATTAGCGATTACGTTCCAATTCACATTCCAAGTAATATTCGGCTTGCTAATTACGTTGCCGATTGCCAAATTGCATTATCTCTTATAGTTTCCGATATATGGACTATCGACATCTTACAATATTGGCCCTGCTTCTAACTTGGGCCAAAATTGTAAAATGGTCTAATGAATTAGCGATTACGTTCCAATTCACATTCCAAGTAATATTCGGCATGCTAATTACGTTGCCGATTGCCAAATTGCATTATCTCTTATAGTTTCCGATATATGGACTATCGACATCTTACAATATTGGCTCTGCTTCTAACTTGGGCCAAAATTGTAAAATGGTCTAATGAATTAGCGATTACGTTCCAATTCACATTCCAAGTAATATTCGGCATGCTAATTACGTTGCCGATTGCCAAATTGCATTATCTCTTATAGTTTCCGAGATATGGACTATCGACATCTTACTATATTCGCTCTGATTCTAACTTGGGCCAAAATTGTTAAATGGTCTTATGAATTAGCGATTTCGTTCCAATTCACCTTCCAAGTAATATTCGGCATGCTAATTACGTTGCCGATTACCAAATTGCATTATCTCTTATAGTTTCCGAGATATGGACTATCGACATCTTACAATATTCGCTCTGATTCTAACTTGGGCCAAAATTGTTAAATGGTCTTATGAATTAGCGATTTCGTTCCAATTCACCTTCCAAGTAATATTCGCCATGCTAATTACGTTGCCGATTGCCAAATTGCATTATCTCTTATAGTTTCCGATATATGGACTATCGACATCTTACAATATTGGCTCTGCTTCTAACTTGGGCCAAAATTGTAAAATGGTCTAATGAATTAGCGATTACGTTCCAATTCACATTCCAAGTAATATTCGGCATGCTAATTACGTTGCCGATTGCCAAATTGCATTATCTCTTATAATTTCCGAGATATAGACTATCGACATCTTACAATATTGGCTCTGCTTCTAACTTGAACCAAAATTGTAAAATGGTCTAATGAATTAGCGATTACGTTCCAATTCACATCCCAAGTAATATTCGGCATGCTAATTACGTTGCCGATTGCCAAATTGCATTATCTCTTATAGAGTTCGAGATATGGACTATCGACATCTTACAATATTGGCTCTGCTTCTAACTTGGGCCAAAATTGTAAAATGGTCTAATGAATTAGCGATTACGTTCCAATTCACATTCCAAGTAATATTCGGCATGCTAATTACGTTGCCGATTGCCAAATTGCATTATCTCTTATAGTTTCCGAGAAATGGGCAATCGAAATTTTAGACCTTAGACTCTGTTTCAAACTTGGGTCAAAATTGTAAAATAGTCTTATGGATTAGCGATTTCGTTCCAATTCACATTCCAAGTAATATTCGGCAAGCTAATTACATTGCCGATTGCCAAATTGCTTTATATTTTATAGTTTCCGAGATATGGGCCATCGACATCTTACAATATTGGCTCTGCTTCTAACTAGGGTCGAAATTGTAAATTGGTCTTATGAATTAGCGATTTCGTTCCAATACACATTACAAGTAATATTCGGCACGCTAATTACATTGCCGATTGCCAAATTGCATTATATTTTATAGTTTCCGAGATATGGACCATCGACATCTTACAATATTGACTCTGCTTCTAACTTGGGCCAAAATTGTAAAGTGGTCTTATGAAATAGCGATTTCGTTTTCAATTCACCTTCCAAGTAATATTCGGCACGCTAATTACATTACCGAATGCCAAATTGCATTATCTCTTAGAGTTTCCGAGATATGGACTATCGACATCTTACAATATTCGCTCTGATTCTAACTTGGGCCAAAATTGTTAAATGGTCTTATGAATTAGCGATTTCGTTCCAATTCACCTTCCAAGTAATATTCGCCATGCTAATTACGTTGCCGATTGCCAAATTGCATTATCTCTTATAGTTTCCGATATATGGACTATCGACATCTTACAATATTGGCTCTCCTTCTAACTTGGGCTAAAGTTGTAAAATGGTCTTATGAATTAGCGATTCCGTTCCAATTCACATTCCAAGTAATATTCGGCATGCTAATTACGTTGCCGATTGCCAAATTGCATTATCTCTTATAGTTTCCGAGATATGGACTATCGACATCTTACAATATTATCTCTGCTTCTAACTTGGGCTAAAGTTGTAAAATGGTCTTATGAATTAGCGATTCCGTTCCAATACACATTACAAGTAATATTCGGCAAGCTAATTACATTGCCGATTGCCAAATTGTATTATATTTTATAGTTTCCGAGATATGGACCATCGACATCTTATAATATTGGCTCTGCTTCTAACTTGGGCCAAAATTGAAAAATGTTCTAATGAATTAGCGATTACGTTCCAATTCACATTCCGATTAATATTCGGCATGCTAATTACATTGCCGATTGCCAAATTGCATTATCTCTTATAGTTTCCGAGATATATACTATCGACATCTTACAATATTCGCTCTGATTCTAACTTGGGCCAAAATTGTAAAATGGTCTAGTGAATTAGCGATTTCGTTCCAATTCACCTTCCAAGTAATATTCGCCATGCTAATTACGTTGCCGATTGCCAAATTGCATTATCTCTTACAGTTTCCGATATATGGACTATCGACATCTTACAATATTCGCTCTGATTCTAACTTGGGCCAAAATTGTAAAATGGTCTAATGAATTAGCGATTACGTTCCAATTCACATTCCAAGTAATATTCGGCAAGCTAATTACATTGCCGATTGCCAAATTGCATTTTCTCACTTGGGCCAGAATTGTTAAATGGTCTTATGAATTAGCGATTTCGTTCCAATTCAAATTCCAAGTAATATTCGGCATGCTAATTACATTACCGATTGCCAAATTGCATTATGAGATATGGACTATCGATATCTTACTATATTCGCTCTGATTCTAACATGGGCCAAAATTGTTAAATGGTCTTATGAATTAGCGATTTCGTTCCAATTCACCTTCCAAGTAATATTCGGCATGCTAATTACGTTGCCGATTGCCAAATTGCATTATCTCTTATAGTTTCCGAGATATGGACTATCGACATCTTACAATATTCGCTCTGATTCTAACTTGGGCCAAAATTGTTAAATGGTCTTATGAATTAGCGATTTCGTTCCAATTCACCTTCCAAGTAATATTCGCCATGCTAATTACGTTGCCGATTGCCAAATTGCATTATCTCTTATAGTTTCCGAGATATGGACTATCGACATCTTACAATATTGGCTCTGCTTCTAACTTGGGCCAAAATTGTAAAATGGTCTAATGAATTAGCGATTACGTTCCAATTCACATTCCAAGTAATATTCGGCATGCTAATTACGTTGCCGATTGCCAAATTGCATTTTCTCTTATAGTTTCCGAGAAATGGGCAATCGAAATTTTACACCTTAGACTCTGTTTCAAACTTGGGTCAAAATTGTAAAATAGTCTTATGGATTAGCGATTTCGTTCCAATTCACATTCCAAGTAATATTCGGCAAGCTAATTACATTGCCGATTGCCAAGTTGCTTTATATTTTATAGTTTCCGAGATATGGGCCATCGACCTCTTATAATATTGGCTCTGCTTCTAACTAGGGTCGAAATTGTAACTTGGTCTTATGAATTAGCGATTTCGTTCCAATACACATTACAAGTAATATTCGGCAAGCTAATTACATTGCCGATTGCCAAATTGCATTATATTTTATAGTTTCCGAGATATGGACCATCGACATCTTATAATATTGGCTCTGCTTCTAACTTAGGCCAAAATTGAAAAATGGTCTAATGAATTAGCGATCACGTTCCAATTCACATTCCGAGTAATATTCGGCACGCTAATTACATTGCCGATTACCAAATTGCATTATCTCTTATAGTTTCCGAGATATAAACTATCGACATCTTACAATATTCGCTCTGATTCTAACTTGGGCCAAAATTGTAAAATGGTCTAGTGAATTAGCGATTTCGTTAAAATTCACCTTCCAAGTAATATTCGCCATGCTAATTACGTTGCCGATTGCCAAATTGCATTATCTCTTAGAGTTTCCGAGATATGGACTATCGACATCTTACTATATTCGCTCTGATTCTAACTTGGGCCAAAATTGTTAAATGGTCTTATGAATTAGCGATTTCGTTCCAATTCAAATTCCAAGTAATATTCGGCATGCTAATTACATTACCGATTGCCAAATTGCATTATCTCTTATAGTTTCCGAGATATGGACCATCGACATCTTACAATATTCGCTCTGATTCTAACTTGGGCCAAAATTGTTAAATGGTCTTATGAATTAGCGATTTCGTTCCAATTCACCTTCCAAGTAATATTTGCCATGCTAATTACGTTGCCGAATGCCAAATTGCATTATCTCTTATAGTTTCCGAGATATGGACTATCGACATCTTACAATATTGGCTCTGCTTCTAACTTGGGCTAAAGTTGTAAAATGGCCTTATGAATTAACGGTTCCGTTCCAATTCACATTCCAAGTAATATTCGGCATGCTAATTACGTTGCAGTTTGCCAAATTGCATTATCTCTTATAGTTTCCGAGATATGGACTATCGATATCTTACTATATTCGCTCTGATTCTAACATGGGCCAAAATTGTTAAATGGTCTTATGAATTAGCGATTTCGTTCCAATTCACCTTCCAAGTAATATTCGGCATGCTAATTACGTTGCCGATTGCCAAATTGCATTATCTCTTATAGTTTCCGAGATATGGACTATCGACATCTTACAATATTCGCTCTGATTCTAACTTGGGCCAAAATTGTTAAATGGTCTTATGAATTAGCGATTTCGTTCCAATTCACCTTCCAAGTAATATTCGGCATGCTAATTACGTTGCCGATTGCCAAATTGCATTTTCTCTTATAGTTTCCGAGAAATGGGCAATCGAAATTTTACACCTTAGACTCTGTTTCAAACTTGGGTCAAAATTGTAAAATAGTCTTATGGATTAGCGATTTCGTTCCAATTCACATTCCAAGTAATATTCGGCAAGCTAATTACATTGCCGATTGCCAAATTGCTTTATATTTTATAGTTTCCGAGATATGGACCATCGACATCTTATAATATTGGCTCTGCTTCTAACTTGGGCCAAAATTGAAAAATGGTCTAATGAATTAGCGATTACGTTCCAATTCACATTCCGAGTAATATTCGGCATGCTAATTACATTGCCGATTGCCAAATTGCATTATATCTTATAGTTTCCGAGATATGGACCATCGACATCTTATAATATTGGCTCTGCTTCTAACTTGGGCCAAAATTGTAAAATGGTCTAATGAATTAGCAATTACGTTCCAATTCACCTTCCAAGTAATATTCGGCAAGCTAATTACATCGCCGATTGCCAAATTGCATTATATTTTATAGTTTCCGAGATATGGACCATCGACATCTTATAATATTGGCTCTGCTTCTAATTTGGGCCAAAATTGAAAAATGGTCTAATGAATTAGCGATTACGTTCCAATTCACATTCCGAGTAATATTCGGCATGCTAATTACATTGCCGATTGCCAAATTGCATTATCTCTTATAGTTTCCGAGATATATACTATCGACATCTTACAATATTCGCTCTGATTCTAACTTGGGCCAAAATTGTAAAATGGTCTAGTGAATTAGCGATTTCGTTCCAATTCACCTTCCAAGTAATATTCGCCATGCTAATTACGTTGCCGATTGCCAAATTGCATTATCTCTTACAGTTTCCGATATATGGACTATCGACATCTTACAATATTCGCTCTGATTCTAACTTGGGCCAAAATTGTAAAATGGTCTAATGAATTAGCGATTACGTTCCAATTCACATTCCAAGTAATATTCGGCTTGCTAATTACGTTGCCGATTGCCAAATTGCATTATCTCTTATAGTTTCCGAGATATGGACTATCGACATCTTACTATATTCGCTCTGATTCTAACTTGGGCCAATATTGTTAAATGGTCTTATGAATTAGCGATTTCGTTCCAATTCACCTTCCAAGTAATATTCGGCATGCTAATTACGTTGCCGATTACCAAATTGCATTATCTCTTATAGTTTCCGAGATATGGACTATCGACATCTTACAATATTCGCTCTGATTCTAACTTGGGCCAAAATTGTTAAATGGTCTTATGAATTAGCGATTTCGTTCCAATTCACCTTCCAAGTAATATTCGCCATGCTAATTACGTTGCCGATTGCCAAATTGCATTATCTCTTATAGTTTCCGATATATGGACTATCGACATCTTACAATATTGGCTCTGCTTCTAACTTGGGCCAAAATTGTAAAATGGTCTAATGAATTAGCGATTACGTTCCAATTCACATTCCAAGTAATATTCGGCATGCTAATTACGTTGCCGATTGCCAAATTGCATTATCTCTTATAATTTCCGAGATATAGACTATCGACATCTTACAATATTGGCTCTGCTTCTAACTTGAACCAAAATTGTAAAATGGTCTAATGAATTAGCGATTACGTTCCAATTCACATCCCAAGTAATATTCGGCATGCTAATTACGTTGCCGATTGCCAAATTGCATTATCTCTTATAGAGTTCGAGATATGGACTATCGACATCTTACAATATTGGCTCTGCTTCTAACTTGGGCCAAAATTGTAAAATGGTCTAATGAATTAGCGATTACGTTCCAATTCACATTCCAAGTAATATTCGGCATGCTAATTACGTTGCCGATTGCCAAATTGCATTATCTCTTATAGTTTCCGAGAAATGGGCAATCGAAATTTTAGACCTTAGACTCTGTTTCAAACTTGGGTCAAAATTGTAAAATAGTCTTATGGATTAGCGATTTCGTTCCAATTCACATTCCAAGTAATATTCGGCAAGCTAATTACATTGCCGATTGCCAAATTGCTTTTATTTTATAGTTTCCGAGATATGGGCCATCGACATCTTACAATATTGGCTCTGCTTCTAACTAGGGTCGAAATTGTAAATTGGTCTTATAAATTAGCGATTTCGTTCCAATACACATTACAAGTAATATTCGGCACGCTAATTACATTGCCGATTGCCAAATTGCATTATATTTTATAGTTTCCGAGATATGGACCATCGACATCTTACAATATTGACTCTGCTTCTAACTTGGGCCAAAATTGTAAAGTGGTCTTATGAAATAGCGATTTCGTTTTCAATTCACCTTCCAAGTAATATTCGGCACGTTAATTACATTACCGAATGCCAAATTGCATTATCTCTAAGAGTTTCCGAGATATGGACTATCGACATCTTACAATATTCGCTCTGATTCTAACTTGGGCCAAAATTGTTAAATGGTCTTATGAATTAGCGATTTCGTTCCAATTCACCTTCCAAGTAATATTCGCCATGCTAATTACGTTGCCGATTGCCAAATTGCATTATCTCTTACAGTTTCCGATATATGGACTATCGACATCTTACAATATTCGCTCTGATTCTAACTTGGGCCAAAATTGTAAAATGGTCTAATGAATTAGCGATTACGTTCCAATTCACATTCCAAGTAATATTCGGCAAGCTAATTACATTGCCGATTGCCAAATTGCTTTATATTTTATAGTTTCCGAGATATGGGCCATCGACCTCTTATAATATTGGCTCTGCTTCTAACTAGGGTCGAAATTGTAAATTGGTCTTATGAATTAGCGATTTCGTTCCAATACACATTACAAGTAATATTCGGCAAGCTAATTACATTGCCGATTGCCAAATTGCATTATATTTTATAGTTTCCGAGATATGGACCATCGACATCTTATAATATTGGCTCTGCTTCTAACTTAGGCCAAAATTGAAAAATGGTCTAATGAATTAGCGATCACGTTCCAATTCACATTCCGAGTAATATTCGGCACGCTAATTACATTGCCGATTACCAAATTGCATTATCTCTTATAGTTTCCGAGATATATACTATCGACATCTTACAATATTCGCTCTGATTCTAACTTGGGCCAAAATTGTAAAATGGTCTAGTGAATTAGCGATTTCGTTAAAATTCACCTTCCAAGTAATATTCGTCATGCTAATTACGTTGCCGATTGCCAAATTGCATTATCTCTTAGAGTTTCCGAGATATGGACTATCGACATCTTACTATATTCGCTCTGATTCTAACTTGGGCCAAAATTGTTAAATGGTCTTATGAATTAGCGATTTCGTTCCAATTCAAATTCCAAGTAATATTCGGCATGCTAATTACATTACCGATTGCCAAATTGCATTATCTCTTATAGTTTCCGAGATATGGACCATCGACATCTTACAATATTCGCTCTGATTCTAACTTGGGCCAAAATTGTTAAATGGTCTTATGAATTAGCGATTTCGTTCCAATTCACCTTCCAAGTAATATTTGCCATGCTAATTACGTTGCCGAATGCCAAATTGCATTATCTCTTATAGTTTCCGAGATATGGACTATCGACATCTTACAATATTGGCTCTGCTTCTAACTTGGGCTAAAGTTGTAAAATGGCCTTATAAATTAACGGTTCCGTTCCAATTCACATTCCAAGTAATATTCGGCATGCTAATTACGTTGCAGTTTGCCAAATTGCATTATCTCTTATAGTTTCCGAGATATGGACTATCGATATCTTACTATATTCGCTCTGATTCTAACATGGGCCAAAATTGTTAAATGGTCTTATGAATTAGCGATTTCGTTCCAATTCACCTTCCAAGTAATATTCGGCATGCTAATTACGTTGCCGATTGCCAAATTGCATTATGTCTTATAGTTTCCGAGATATGGACTATCGACATCTTACAATATTCGCTCTGATTCTAACTTGGGCCAAAATTGTTAAATGGTCTTATGAATTAGCGATTTCGTTCCAATTCACCTTCCAAGTAATATTCGCCATGCTAATTACGTTGCCGATTGCCAAATTGCATTATCTCTTATAGTTTCCGAGATATGGACTATCGACATCTTACAATATTGGCTCTGCTTCTAACTTGGGCCAAAATTGTAAAATGGTCTAATGAATTAGCGATTACGTTCCAATTCACATTCCAAGTAATATTCGGCATGCTAATTACGTTGCCGATTGCCAAATTGCATTTTCTCTTATAGTTTCCGAGAAATGGGCAATCGAAATTTTACACCTTAGACTCTGTTTCAAACTTGGGTCAAAATTGTAAAATAGTCTTATGGATTAGCGATTTCGTTCCAATTCACATTCCAAGTAATATTCGGCAAGCTAATTACATTGCCGATTGCCAAATTGCTTTATATTTTATAGTTTCCGAGATATGGACCATCGACATCTTATAATATTGGCTCTGCTTCTAACTTGGGCCAAAATTGAAAAATGGTCTAATGAATTAGCGATTACGTTCCAATTCACATTCCGAGTAATATTCGGCATGCTAATTACATTGCCGATTGCCAAATTGCATTATATTTTATAGTTTCCGAGATATGGACCATCGACATCTTATAATATTGGCTCTGCTTCTAACTTGGGCCAAAATTGTAAAATGGTCTAATGAATTAGCAATTACGTTCCAATTCACCTTCCAAGTAATATTCGGCAAGCTAATTACATCGCCGATTGCCAAATTGCATTATATTTTATAGTTTCCGAGATATGGACCATCGACATCTTATAATATTGGCTCTGCTTCTAACTTGGGCCAAAATTGAAAAATGGTCTAATGAATTAGCGATTACGTTCCAATTCACATTCCGAGTAATATTCGGCATGCTAATTACATTGCCGATTGCCAAATTGCATTATCTCTTATAGTTTCCGAGATATATACTATCGACATCTTACAATATTCGCTCTGATTCTAACTTGTGCCAAAATTGTAAAATGGTCTAGTGAATTAGCGATTTCGTTCCAATTCACCTTCCAAGTAATATTCGCCATGCTAATTACGTTGCCGATTGCCAAATTGCATTATCTCTTACAGTTTCCGATATATGGACTATCGACATCTTACAATATTCGCTCTGATTCTAACTTGGGCCAAAATTGTAAAATGGTCTAATGAATTAGCGATTACGTTCCAATTCACATTCCAAGTAATATTCGGCAAGCTAATTACATTGCCGATTGCCAAATTGCTTTATATTTTATAGTTTCCGAGATATGGGCCATCGACCTCTTATAATATTGGCTCTGCTTCTAACTAGGGTCGAAATTGTAAATTGGTCTTATGAATTAGCGATTTCGTTCCAATACACATTACAAGTAATATTCGGCAAGCTAATTACATTGCCGATTGCCAAATTGCATTATATTTTATAGTTTCCGAGATATGGACCATCGACATCTTATAATATTGGCTCTGCTTCTAACTTAGGCCAAAATTGAAAAATGGTCTAATGAATTAGCGATCACGTTCCAATTCACATTCCGAGTAATATTCGGCACGCTAATTACATTGCCGATTACCAAATTGCATTATCTCTTATAGTTTCCGAGATATATACTATCGACATCTTACAATATTCGCTCTGATTCTAACTTGGGCCAAAATTGTAAAATGGTCTAGTGAATTAGCGATTTCGTTAAAATTCACCTTCCAAGTAATATTCGCCATGCTAATTACGTTGCCGATTGCCAAATTGCATTATCTCTTAGAGTTTCCGAGATATGGACTATCGACATCTTACTATATTCGCTCTGATTCTAACTTGGGCCAAAATTGTTAAATGGTCTTATGAATTAGCGATTTCGTTCCAATTCAAATTCCAAGTAATATTCGGCATGCTAATTACATTACCGATTGCCAAATTGCATTATCTCTTATAGTTTCCGAGATATGGACCATCGACATCTTACAATATTCGCTCTGATTCTAACTTGGGCCAAAATTGTTAAATGGTCTTATGAATTAGCGATTTCGTTCCAATTCACCTTCCAAGTAATATTTGCCATGCTAATTACGTTGCCGAATGCCAAATTGCATTATCTCTTATAGTTTCCGAGATATGGACTATCGACATCTTACAATATTGGCTCTGCTTCTAACTTGGGCTAAAGTTGTAAAATGGCCTTATGAATTAACGGTTCCGTTCCAATTCACATTCCAAGTAATATTCGGCATGCTAATTACGTTGCAGTTTGCCAAATTACATTATCTCTTATAGTTTCCGAGATATGGACTATCGATATCTTACTATATTCGCTCTGATTCTAACATGGGCCAAAATTGTTAAATGGTCTTATGAATTAGCGATTTCGTTCCAATTCACCTTCCAAGTAATATTCGGCATGCTAATTACGTTGCCGATTGCCAAATTGCATTATCTCTTATAGTTTCCGAGATATGGACTATCGACATCTTACAATATTCGCTCTGATTCTAACTTGGGCCAAAATTGTTAAATGGTCTTATGAATTAGCGATTTCGTTCCAATTCACCTTCCAAGTAATATTCGCCATGCTAATTACGTTGCCGATTGCCAAATTGCATTATCTCTTATAGTTTCCGAGATATGGACTATCGACATCTTACAATATTGGCTCTGCTTCTAACTTGGGCCAAAATTGTAAAATGGTCTAATGAATTAGCGATTACGTTCCAATTCACATTCCAAGTAATATTCGGCATGCTAATTACGTTGCCGATTGCCAAATTGCATTTTCTCTTATAGTTTCCGAGAAATGGGCAATCGAAATTTTACACCTTAGACTCTGTTTCAAACTTGGGTCAAAATTGTAAAATAGTCTTATGGATTAGCGATTTCGTTCCAATTCACCTTCCAAGTAATATTCGCCATGCTAATTACGTTGCCGATTGCCAAATTGCTTTATATTTTATAGTTTCCGAGATATGGACCATCGACATCTTATAATATTGGCTCTGCTTCTAACTTGGGCCAAAATTGAAAAATGGTCTAATGAATTAGCGATTACGTTCCAATTCACATTCCGAGTAATATTCGGCATGCTAATTACATTGCCGATTGCCAAATTGCATTATATCTTATAGTTTCCGAGATATGGACCATCGACATCTTATAATATTGGCTCTGCTTCTAACTTGGGCCAAAATTGTAAAATGGTCTAATGAATTAGCAATTACGTTCCAATTCACCTTCCAAGTAATATTCGGCAAGCTAATTACATCGCCGATTGCCAAATTGCATTATATTTTATAGTTTCCGAGATATGGACCATCGACATCTTATAATATTGGCTCTGCTTCTAATTTGGGCCAAAATTGAAAAATGGTCTAATGAATTAGCGATTACGTTCCAATTCACATTCCGAGTAATATTCGGCATGCTAATTACATTGCCGATTGCCAAATTGCATTATCTCTTATAGTTTCCGAGATATATACTATCGACATCTTACAATATTCGCTCTGATTCTAACTTGGGCCAAAATTGTAAAATGGTCTAGTGAATTAGCGATTTCGTTCCAATTCACCTTCCAAGTAATATTCGCCATGCTAATTACGTTGCCGATTGCCAAATTGCATTATCTCTTACAGTTTCCGATATATGGACTATCGACATCTTACAATATTCGCTCTGATTCTAACTTGGGCCAAAATTGTAAAATGGTCTAATGAATTAGCGATTACGTTCCAATTCACATTCCAAGTAATATTCGGCTTGCTAATTACGTTGCCGATTGCCAAATTGCATTATCTCTTATAGTTTCCGAGATATGGACTATCGACATCTTACTATATTCGCTCTGATTCTAACTTGGGCCAATATTGTTAAATGGTCTTATGAATTAGCGATTTCGTTCCAATTCACCTTCCAAGTAATATTCGGCATGCTAATTACGTTGCCGATTACCAAATTGCATTATCTCTTATAGTTTCCGAGATATGGACTATCGACATCTTACAATATTCGCTCTGATTCTAACTTGGGCCAAAATTGTTAAATGGTCTTATGAATTAGCGATTTCGTTCCAATTCACCTTCCAAGTAATATTCGCCATGCTAATTACGTTGCCGATTGCCAAATTGCATTATCTCTTATAGTTTCCGATATATGGACTATCGACATCTTACAATATTGGCTCTGCTTCTAACTTGGGCCAAAATTGTAAAATGGTCTAATGAATTAGCGATTACGTTCCAATTCACATTCCAAGTAATATTCGGCATGCTAATTACGTTGCCGATTGCCAAATTGCATTATCTCTTATAATTTCCGAGATATAGACTATCGACATCTTACAATATTGGCTCTGCTTCTAACTTGAACCAAAATTGTAAAATGGTCTAATGAATTAGCGATTACGTTCCAATTCACATCCCAAGTAATATTCGGCATGCTAATTACGTTGCCGATTGCCAAATTGCATTATCTCTTATAGAGTTCGAGATATGGACTATCGACATCTTACAATATTGGCTCTGCTTCTAACTTGGGCCAAAAGTGTAAAATGGTCTAATGAATTAGCGATTACGTTCCAATTCACATTCCAAGTAATATTCGGCATGCTAATTATGTTGCCGATTGCCAAATTGCATTATCTCTTATAGTTTCCGAGAAATGGGCAATCGAAATTTTAGACCTTAGACTCTGTTTCAAACTTGGGTCAAAATTGTAAAATAGTCTTATGGATTAGCGATTTCGTTCCAATTCACATTCCAAGTAATATTCGGCAAGCTAATTACATTGCCGATTGCCAAATTGCTTTTATTTTATAGTTTCCGAGATATGGGCCATCGACATCTTACAATATTGGCTCTGCTTCTAACTAGGGTCGAAATTGTAAATTGGTCTTATAAATTAGCGATTTCGTTCCAATACACATTACAAGTAATATTCGGCACGCTAATTACATTGCCGATTGCCAAATTGCATTATATTTTATAGTTTCCGAGATATGGACCATCGACATCTTACAATATTGACTCTGCTTCTAACTTGGGCCAAAATTGTAAAGTGGTCTTATGAAATAGCGATTTCGTTTTCAATTCACCTTCCAAGTAATATTCGGCACGCTAATTACATTACCGAATGCCAAATTGCATTATCTCCAAAAGTGTTTCCGAGATATGGACTATCGACATCTTACAATATTCGCTCTGATTCTAACTTGGGCCAAAATTGTTAAATGGTCTTATGAATTAGCGATTTCGTTCCAATTCACCTTCCAAGTAATATTCGCCATGCTAATTACGTTGCCGATTGCCAAATTGCATTTTCTCTTATAGTTTCCGAGAAATGGGCAATCGAAATTTTACACCTTAGACTCTGTTTCAAACTTGGGTCAAAATTGTAAAATAGTCTTATGGATTAGCGATTTCGTTCCAATTCACATTCCAAGTAATATTCGGCAAGCTAATTACATTGCCGATTGCCAAATTGCTTTATATTTTATAGTTTCCGAGATATGGACCATCGACATCTTATAATATTGGCTCTGCTTCTAACTTGGGCCAAAATTGAAAAATGGTCTAATGAATTAGCGATTACGTTCCAATTCACATTCCGAGTAATATTCGGCATGCTAATTACATTGCCGATTGCCAAATTGCATTATATCTTATAGTTTCCGAGATATGGACCATCGACATCTTATAATATTGGCTCTGCTTCTAACTTGGGCCAAAATTGTAAAATGGTCTAATGAATTAGCAATTACGTTCCAATTCACCTTCCAAGTAATATTCGGCAAGCTAATTACATCGCCGATTGCCAAATTCCATTATATTTTATAGTTTCCGAGATATGGACCATCGACATCTTATAATATTGGCTCTGCTTCTAATTTGGACCAAAATTGAAAAATGGTCTAATGAATTAGCGATTACGTTCCAATTCACATTCCGAGTAATATTCGGCATGCTAATTACATTGCCGATTTCCAAATTGCATTATCTCTTATAGTTTCCGAGATATATACTATCGACATCTTACAATATTCGCTCTGATTCTAACTTGGGCCAAAATTGTAAAATGGTCTAGTGAATTAGCGATTTCGTTCCAATTCACCTTCCAAGTAATATTCGCCATGCTAATTACGTTGCCGATTGCCAAATTGCATTATCTCTTACAGTTTCCGATATATGGACTATCGACATCTTACAATATTCGCTCTGATTCTAACTTGGGCCAAAATTGTAAAATGGTCTAATGAATTAGCGATTACGTTCCAATTCACATTCCAAGTAATATTCGGCTTGCTAATTACGTTGCCGATTGCCAAATTGCATTATCTCTTATAGTTTCCGAGATATGGACTATCGACATCTTACTATATTCGCTCTGATTCTAACTTGGGCCAAAATTGTTAAATGGTCTTATGAATTAGCGATTTCGTTCCAATTCACCTTCCAAGTAATATTCGGCATGCTAATTACGTTGCCGATTACCAAATTGCATTATCTCTTATAGTTTCCGAGATATGGACTATCGACATCTTACAATATTCGCTCTGATTCTAACTTGGGCCAAAATTGTTAAATGGTCTTATGAATTAGCGATTTCGTTCCAATTCACCTTCCAAGTAATATTCGCCATGCTAATTACGTTGCCGATTGCCAAATTGCATTATCTCTTATAGTTTCCGATATATGGACTATCGACATCTTACAATATTGGCTCTGCTTCTAACTTGGGCCAAAATTGTAAAATGGTCTAATGAATTAGCGATTACGTTCCAATTCACATTCCAAGTAATATTCGGCATGCTAATTACGTTGCCGATTGCCAAATTGCATTATCTCTTATAATTTCCGAGATATAGACTATCGACATCTTACAATATTGGCTCTGCTTCTAACTTGAACCAAAATTGTAAAATGGTCTAATGAATTAGCGATTACGTTCCAATTCACATCCCAAGTAATATTCGGCATGCTAATTACGTTGCCGATTGCCAAATTGCATTATCTCTTATAGAGTTCGAGATATGGACTATCGACATCTTACAATATTGGCTCTGCTTCTAACTTGGGCCAAAATTGTAAAATGGTCTAATGAATTAGCGATTACGTTCCAATTCACATTCCAAGTAATATTCGGCATGCTAATTACGTTGCCGATTGCCAAATTGCATTATCTCTTATAGTTTCCGAGAAATGGGCAATCGAAATTTTAGACCTTAGACTCTGTTTCAAACTTGGGTCAAAATTGTAAAATAGTCTTATGGATTAGCGATTTCGTTCCAATTCACATTCCAAGTAATATTCGGCAAGCTAATTACATTGCCGATTGCCAAATTGCTTTATATTTTATAGTTTCCGAGATATGGGCCATCGACATCTTACAATATTGGCTCTGCTTCTAACTAGGGTCGAAATTGTAAATTGGTCTTATAAATTAGCGATTTCGTTCCAATACACATTACAAGTAATATTCGGCACGCTAATTACATTGCCGATTGCCAAATTGCATTATATTTTATAGTTTCCGAGATATGGACCATCGACATCTTACAATATTGACTCTGCTTCTAACTTGGGCCAAAATTGTAAAGTGGTCTTATGAAATAGCGATTTCGTTTTCAATTCACCTTCCAAGTAATATTCGGCACGCTAATTACATTACCGAATGCCAAATTGCATTATCTCTTAGAGTTTCCGAGATATGGACTATCGACATCTTACAATATTCGCTCTGATTCTAACTTGGGCCAAAATTGTTAAATGGTCTTATGAATTAGCGATTTCGTTCCAATTCACCTTCCAAGTAATATTCGCCATGCTAATTACGTTGCCGATTGCCAAATTGCATTATCTCTTATAGTTTCCGATATATGGACTATCGACATCTTACAATATTGGCTCTCCTTCTAACTTGGGCTAAAGTTGTAAAATGGTCTTATGAATTAGCGATTCCGTTCCAATTCACATTCCAAGTAATATTCGGCATGCTAATTACGTTGCCGATTGCCAAATTGCATTATCTCTTATAGTTTCCGAGATATGGACTATCGACATCTTACAATATTATCTCTGCTTCTAACTTGGGCTAAAGTTGTAAAATGGTCTTATGAATTAGCGATTCCGTTCCAATTCACATTCCAAGTAATATTCGGCATGCTAATTACGTTGCCGATTGCCAAATTGCATTATCTATTATAGTTTCCGAGATATGGACTATCGACATCTTACAATATTGGCTCTGCTTCTAACTAGGGCCAAAATTGTAAAATTGTCTTATGAATTAGCGATTTCGTTCCTCTTCACATTCCAAGTAATATTCGGCATGCTAATTACGTTGCCGATTGCCAAATTGCATTATCTCTTAGAGTTTCCGAGATATGGACTATCGACATCTTACAATATTGGCTCTGCTTCTAACTTGGGCCAAAATTGTAAAATGGTCTAATGAATTAGCGATTACGTTCCAATTCACATTCCAAGTAATATTCGGCATGCTAATTACGTTGCCGATTGCCAAATTGCATTATCTCTTATAGTTTCCGAGAAATGGGAAATCGAAATTTTACACCTTAGACTCTGTTTCAAACTTGGGTCAAAATTTTAAAATAGTCTTATGGATTAGCGATTTCGTTCCAATTCACATTCCAAGTAATATTCGGCAAGCTAATTACATTGCCGATTGCCAAATTGCATTATATTTTATAGTTTCCGAGATATGGACCATCGACATCTTATAATATTGGCTCTGCTTCTAACTTGGGCCAAAATTGTAAAATGGTCTAATGAATTAGCGATTACGTTCCAATTCACATTCCAAGTAATATTCGGCATGCTAATTACGTTGCCGATTGCCAAATTGCATTATCTCTTATAGTTTCCGAGAAATGGGCAATCGAAATTTTAGACCTTAGACTCTGTTTCAAACTTGGGTCAAAATTGTAAAATAGTCTTATGGATTAGCGATTTCGTTCCAATTCACATTCCAAGTAATATTCGGCAAGCTAATTACATTGCCGATTGCCAAATTGCTTTATATTTTATAGTTTCCGAGATATGGGCCATCGACATCTTACAATATTGGCTCTGCTTCTAACTAGGGTCGAAATTGTAAATTGGTCTTATAAATTAGCGATTTCGTTCCAATACACATTACAAGTAATATTCGGCACGCTAATTACATTGCCGATTGCCAAATTGCATTATATTTTATAGTTTCCGAGATATGGACCATCGACATCTTACAATATTGACTCTGCTTCTAACTTGGGCCAAAATTGTAAAGTGGTCTTATGAAATAGCGATTTCGTTTTCAATTCACCTTCCAAGTAATATTCGGCACGCTAATTACATTACCGAATGCCAAATTGCATTATCTCTTAGAGTTTCCGAGATATGGACTATCGACATCTTACAATATTCGCTCTGATTCTAACTTGGGCCAAAATTATTAAATGGTCTTATGAATTAGCGATTTCGTTCCAATTCACCTTCCAAGTAATATTCGCCATGCTAATTACGTTGCCGATTGACAAATTGCATTATCTCTTATAGTTTCCGAGATATGGACTATCGACATCTTACAATATTGGCTCTCCTTCTAACTTGGGCTAAAGTTGTAAAATGGTCTTATGAATTAGCGATTCCGTTCCAATTCACATTCCAAGTAATATTCGGCATGCTAATTACGTTGCCGATTGCCAAATTGCATTATCTCTTATAGTTTCCGAGATATGGACTATCGACATCTTACAATATTATCTCTGCTTCTAACTTGGGCTAAAGTTGTAAAATGGTCTTATGAATTAGCGATTCCGTTCCAATTCACATTCCAAGTAATATTCGGCATGCTAATTACGTTGCCGATTGCCAAATTGCATTATCTCTTATAGTTTCCGAGATATGGACTATCGACATCTTACAATATTGGCTCTGCTTCTAACTTGGGCCAAAATTGTAAAATGGTCTAATGAATTAGCGATTACGTTCCAATTCACATTCCAAGTAATATTCGGCATGCTAATTACGTTGCCGATTGCCAAATTGCATTATCTCTTAGAGTTTCCGAGATATGGACTATCGACATCTTACAATATTGGCTCTGCTTCTAACTTGGGCCAAAATTGTAAAATGGTCTAATGAATTAGCGATTACGTTCCAATTCACATTCCAAGTAATATTCGGCATGCTAATTACGTTGCCGATTGCCAAATTGCATTATCTCTTATAGTTTCCGAGAAATGGGAAATCGAAATTTTACACCTTAGACTCTGTTTCAAACTTGGGTCAAAATTTTAAAATAGTCTTATGGATTAGCGATTTCGTTCCAATTCACATTCCAAGTAATATTCGGCAAGCTAATTACATTGCCGATTGCCAAATTGCATTATATTTTATAGTTTCCGAGATATGGACCATCGACATCTTATAATATTGGCTCTGCTTCTAACTTTTGCCAAAATTGTAAAATGGTCTAATGAATTAGCGATTACGTTCCAATTCACCTTCCAAGTAATATTCGGCAAGCTAATTACATTGCCGATTGCCAAATTGCATTATATTTTATAGTTTCCGAGATATGGACCATCGACATCTTATAATATTGGCTCTGCTTCTAACTTGGGCCAAAATTGAAAAATGGTCTAATGAATTAGCGATTACGTTCCAATTCACATTCCGAGTAATATTCGGCATGCTAATTACATTGCCGATTGCCAAATTGCATTATCTCTTATAGTTTCCGAGATATATACTATCGACATCTTACAATATTCGCTCTGATTCTAACTTGGGCCAAAATTGTAAAATGGTCTAGTGAATTAGCGATTTCGTTCCAATTCACCTTCCAAGTAATATTCGCCATGCTAATTACGTTGCCGATTGCCAAATTGCATTATCTCTTACAGTTTCCGATATATGGACTATCGACATCTTACAATATTCGCTCTGATGCTATCTTGGGCCAAAATTGTAAAATGGTCTAATGAATTAGCGACTACGTTCCAATTCACATTCCAAGTAATATTCGGCTTGCTAATTACGTTGCCGATTGCCAAATTGCATTATCTCTTACAGTTTCCGAGATATGGACTATCGACATCTTACAATATTGGCTCTGCTTCTAACTTGGGCCAAAATTGTAAAATGGTCTAATGAATTAGCGATTACGTTCCAATTCACATTCCAAGTAATATTCGGCATGCTAATTACGTTGCCGATTGCCAAATTGCATTATCTCTTATAATTTCCGAGATATAGAGTATCGACATCTTACAATATTGGCTCTGCTTCTAACTTGGGCCAAAATTGTAAAATGGTCTAATGAATTAGCGATTACGTTCCAATTCACATTCCAAGTAATATTCGGTATGCTAATTACGTTGCCGATTGCCAAATTGCATTATCTCTTATAGAGTTCGAGATATGGACTATCGACATCTTACAATATTGGCTCTGCTTCTAACTTGGGCCAAAATTGTAAAATGGTCTAATGAATTAGCGATTACGTTCCAATTCACATTCCAAGTAATATTCGGCATGCTAATTACGTTGCCGATTGCCAAATTGCATTATCTCTTATAGTTTCCGAGAAATGGGCAATCGAAATTTTACACCTTAGACTCTGTTTCAAACTTGGGTCAAAATTGTAAAATAGTCTTATGGATTAGCGATTTCGTTCCAATTCACATTCCAAGTAATATTCGGCAAGCTAATTAGATTGCCGATTGCCAAATTGCTTTATATTTTATAGTTTCCGAGATATGGGCCATCGACATCTTATAATATTGGCTCTGCTTCTAACTAGGGTCGAAATTGTAAATTGGTCTTATGAATTAGCGATTTCGTTCCAATACACATTACAAGTAATATTCGGCAAGCTAATTACATTGCCGATTGCCAAATTGCATTATATTTTATAGTTTCCGAGATATGGACCATCGACATCTTACAATATTGACTCTGCTTCTAACTTGGGCCAAATTTGTAAAATGGTCTTATGAAATAGCGATTTCGTTTTCAATTCACCTTCCAAGTAATATTCGGCATGCTAATTACATTACCGATTGCCAAATTGCATTATATTTTATAGTTTCCGAGATATGGACCATCGACATTTTATAATATTGACTCTGCTTCTAACTTGGGCCAAAATTGTAAAATGGTCTAATGAATTAGCGATTACGTTCCAATTCACATTCCGAGTAATGTTCGGCATGCTAATTACATTGCCGATTGCCAAATTGCATTATCCCTTATAGTTTCCGAGATATATACTATCGACATCTTACAATATTCGCTCTGATTCTAACTTGGGCCAAAATTGTAAAATGGTCTAGTGAATTAGCGATTTCGTTAAAATTCACCTTCCAAGTAATATTCGCCATGCTAATTACGTTGCCGATTACCAAATTGCATTATCTCTTACAGTTTCCGATATATGGACTATCGACATCTTCCAATATTCGCTCTGATTCTAACTTGGGCCAAAATTGTAAAATGGTCTAATGAATTAGCGATTACGTTCCAATTCACATCCCAAGTAATATTCGGCTTGCTAATTACGTTGCCGAATGCCAAATTGCATTATCTCTTATAGTTTCCGAGATATGGGCCATCGACATCTTATAATACTGGCTCTGCTTCTAACTAGGGTCGAAATTGTAAATTGGTCTTATGAATTAGCGATTTCGTTCCAATACACATTACAAGTAATATTCGGCAAGCTAATTACATTGCCGATTGCCAAATTGTATTATATTTTATAGTTTCCGAGATATGGACCATCGACATCTTATAATATTGGCTCTGCTTCTAACTTGGGCCAAAATTGAAAAATGTTCTAATGAATTAGCGATTACGTTCCAATTCACATTCCGATTAATATTCGGCATGCTAATTACATTGCCGATTGCCAAATTGCATTATCTCTTATAGTTTCCGAGATATATACTATCGACATCTTACAATATTCGCTCTGATTCTAACTTGGGCCAAAATTGTAAAATGGTCTAGTGAATTAGCGATTTCGTTCCAATTCACCTTCCAAGTAATATTCGCCATGCTAATTACGTTGCCGATTGCCAAATTGCATTATCTCTTACAGTTTCCGATATATGGACTATCGACATCTTACAATATTCGCTCTGATTCTAACTTGGGCCAAAATTGTAAAATGGTCTAATGAATTAGCGATTACGTTCCAATTCACATTCCAAGTAATATTCGGCAAGCTAATTACATTGCCGATTGCCAAATTGCTTTATATTTTATAGTTTCCGAGATATGGGCCATCGACCTCTTATAATATTGGCTCTGCTTCTAACTAGGGTTGAAATTGTAAATTGGTCTTATGAATTAGCGATTTCGTTCCAATACACATTACAAGTAATATTCGGCAAGCTAATTACATTGCCGATTGCCAAATTGCATTATATTTTATAGTTTCCGAGATATGGACCATCGACATCTTATAATATTGGCTCTGCTTCTAACTTGGGCCAAAATTGAAAAATGGTCTAATGAATTAGCGATCACGTTCCAATTCACATTCCGAGTAATATTCGGCATGCTAATTACATTGCCGATCACCAAATTGCATTATCTCTTATAGTTTCCGAGATATATACTATCGACATCTTACAATATTCGCTCTGATTCTAACTTGGGCCAAAATTGTAAAATGGTCTAGTGAATTAGCGATTTCGTTAAAATTCACCTTCCAAGTAATATTCGCCATGCTAATTACGTTGCCGATTGCCAAATTGCATTATCTCTTAGAGTTTCCGAGATATGGACTATCGACATCTTACTATATTCGCTCTGATTCTAACTTGGGCCAAAATTGTTAAATGGTCTTATAAATTAGCGATTTCGTTCCAATTCAAATTCCAAGTAATATTCGGCATGCTAATTACGTTGCCGATTGCCAAATTGCATTATCTCTTATATTTTCCGAGATATGGACTATCGACATCTTACAATATTCGCTCTGATTCTAACTTGGGCCAAAATTGTTAAATGGTCTTATGAATTAGCGATTTCGTTCCAATTCACCTTCCAAGTAATATTCGCCATGCTAATTACGTTGCCGATTGCCAAATTGCATTATCTCTTATAGTTTCCGAGATATGGACTATCGACATCTTACAATATTGGCTCTGCTTCTAACTTGGGCCAAAATTGTAAAATGGTCAAATGAATTAGCGATTACGTTCCAATTCACATTCCAAGTAATATTCGGCATGCTAATTACGTTGCCGATTGCCAAATTGCATTTTCTCTTATAGTTTCCGAGAAATGGGCAATCGAAATTTTACACCTTAGACTCTGTTTCAAACTTGGGTCAAAATTGTAAAATAGTCTTATGGATTAGCGATTTCGTTCCAATTCACATTCCAAGTAATATTCGGCAAGCTAAATACATTGCCGATTGCCAAATTGCTTTATATTTTATAGTTTCCGAGATATGGACCATCGACATCTTATAATATTGGCTCTGCTTCTAACTTGGGCCAAAATTGAAAAATGGTCTAATGAATTAGCGATTACGTTCCAATTCACATTCCGAGTAATATTCGGCATGCTAATTACATTGCCGATTGCCAAATTGCATTATATTTTATAGTTTCCGAGATATGGACCATCGACATCTTATAATATTGGCTCTGCTTCTAACTTGGGCCAAAATTGTAAAATGGTCTAATGAATTAGCAATTACGTTCCAATTCACCTTCCAAGTAATATTCGGCAAGCTAATTACATCGCCGATTGCCAAATTGCATTATATTTTATAGTTTCCGAGATATGGACCATCGACATCTTATAATATTGGCTCTGCTTCTAACTTGGGCCAAAATTGAAAAATGGTCTAATGAATTAGCGATTACGTTCCAATTCACATTCCGAGTAATATTCGGCATGCTAATTACATTGCCGATTGCCAAATTGCATTATCTCTTATAGTTTCCGAGATATATACTATCGACATCTTACAATATTCGCTCTGATTCTAACTTGGGCCAAAATTGTAAAATGGTCTAGTGAATTAGCGATTTCGTTCCAATTCACCTTCCAAGTAATATTCGGCATGCTAATTACGTTGCCGATTGCCAAATTGCATTATCTCTTATAGTTTCCGAGAAATGGGCAATCGAAATTTTACACCTTAGACTCTGTTTCAAACTTGGGTCAAAATTGTAAAATAGTCTTATGGATTAGCGATTTCGTTCCAATTCACATTCCAAGTAATATTCGGCAAGCTAATTACATTGCCGATTGCCAAATTGCTTTATATTTTATAGTTTCCGAGATATGGGCCATCGACATCTTATAATATTGGCTCTGCTTCTAACTAGGGTCGAAATTGTAAATTGGTCTTATGAATTAGCGATTTCGTTCCAATACACATTACAAGTAATATTCGGCAAGCTAATTACATTGCCGATTGCCAAATTGCATTATATTTTATAGTTTCCGAGATATGGACCATCGACATCTTACAATATTGACTCTGCTTCTAACTTGGGCCAAAATTGTAAAATGGTCTTATGAAATAGCGATTTCGTTTTCAATTCACCTTCCAAGTAATATTCGGCATGCTAATTACATTACCGAATGCCAAATTGCATTATCTCTTAGAGTTTCCGAGATATAGACTATCGACATCTTACAATATTGACTCTGCTTCTAACTTGGGCCAAAATTGTAAAATGGTCTTATGAAATAGCGATTTCGTTTTCAATTCACCTTCCAAGTAATATTCGGCATGCTAATTACATTACCGAATGCCAAATTGCATTATCTCTTAGAGTTTCCGAGATATGGACTATCGACATCTTACAATATTCGCTCTGATTCTAACTTGGGACAAAATTGTTAAATGGTCTTATGAATTAGCGATTTCGTTCCAATTCACCTTCCAAGTAATATTCGCCATGCTAATTACGTTGCCGATTGCCAAATTGCATTATCTCTTAGAGTTTCCGAGATATGGATTATCGACATCTTACTATATTCGCTCTGATTCTAACTTGGGCCAAAATTGTTAAATGGTCTTATGAATTAGCGATTTCGTTCCAATTCAAATTCCAAGTAATATTCGGCATGCTAATTACATTACCGATTGCCAAATTGCATTATCTCTTATAGTTTCCGAGATATGGACCATCGACATCTTACAATATTCGCTCTGATTCTAACTTGGGCCAAAATTGTTAAATGGTCTTATGAATTAGCGATTTCGTTCCAATTCACCTTCCAAGTAATATTCGCCATGCTAATTACGTTGCCGAATGCCAAATTGCATTATCTCTTATAGTTTCCGAGATATGGACTATCGACATCTTACAATATTGGCTCTGCTTCTAACTTGGGCTAAAGTTGTAAAATGGCCTTATGAATTAACGGTTCCGTTCCAATTCACATTCCAAGTAATATTCGGCATGCTAATTACGTTGCCGTTTGCCAAATTGCATTATCTCTTATAGTTTCCGAGATATGGACTATCGACATCTTACTATATTCGCTCTGATTCTAACATGGGCCAAATTTGTTAAATGGTCTTATGAATTAGCGATTTCGTTCCAATTCACCTTCCAAGTAATATTCGGCATGCTAATTACGTTGCCGATTGCCAAATTGCATTATCTCTTATAGTTTCCGAGATATGGACTATCGACATCTTACAATATTCGCTCTGATTCTAACTTGGGCTAAAATTGTTAAATGGTCTTATGAATTAGCGATTTTGTTCCAATTCACCTTCCAAGTAATATTCGCCATGCTAATTACGTTGCCGATTGCCAAATTGCATTATCTCTTATAGTTTCCGAGATATGGACTATCGACATCTTACAATATTGGCTCTGCTTCTAACTTGGGCCAAAATTGTAAAATGGTCTAATGAATTAGCGATTACGTTCCAATTCACAATCCAAGTAATATTCGGCATGCTAATTACGTTGCCGATTGCCAAATTGCATTATCTCTTATAGTTTCCGAGAAATGGGCAATCGAAATTTTACACCTTAGACTCTGTTTCAAACTTGGGTCAAAATTGTAAAATAGTCTTATGGATTAGCGATTTCGTTCCAATTCACATTCCAAGTAATATTCGGCAAGCTAATTACATTGCCGATTGCCAAATTGCTTTATATTTTATAGTTTCCGAGATATGGGCCATCGACATCTTATAATATTGGCTCTGCTTCTAACTAGGGTCGAAATTGTAAATTGGTCTTATGAATTAGCGATTTCGTTCCAATACACATTACAAGTAATATTCGGCAAGCTAATTACATTGCCGATTGCCAAATTGCATTATATTTTATAGTTTCCGAGATATGGACCATCGACATCTTACAATATTGACTCTGCTTCTAACTTGGGCCAAAATTGTAAAATGGTCTTATGAAATAGCGATTTCGCTTTCAATTCACCTTCCAAGTAATATTCGGCATGCTAATTACATTACCGAATGCCAAATTGCATTATCTCTTAGAGTTTCCGAGATATGGACTATCGACATCTTACAATATTGACTCTGCTTCTAACTTGGGCCAAAATTGTAAAATGGTCTTATGAAATAGCGATTTCGTTTTCAATTCACCTTCCAAGTTATATTCGGCATGCTAATTACATTACCGAATGCCAAATTGCATTATCTCTTAGAGTTTCCGAGATATGGACTATCGACATCTTACAATATTCGCTCTGATTCTAACTTGGGCCAAAATTGTTAAATGGTCTTATGAATTAGCGATTTCGTTCCAATTCACCTTCCAAGTAATATTCGCCATGCTAATTACGTTGCCGATTGCCAAATTGCATTATCTCTTATAGTTTCCGATATATGGACTATCGACATCTTACAATATTGGCTCTGCTTCTAACTTGGGCTAAAGTTGTAAAATGGTCTTAAGAATTAGCGATTCCGTTCCAATTCACATTCCAAGTAATATTCGGCATGCTAATTACGTTGCCGATTGCCAAATTGCATTATCTCTTATAGTTTCCGAGATATGGACTATCGACATCTTACAATATTGGCTCTGCTTCTAACTTGGGCTAAAGTTGTAAAATGGTCTTATGAATTAGCGATTCCGTTCCAATTCACATTCCAAGTAATATTCGACATGATAATTACGTTGCCGATTGCCAAATTGCATTATCTCTTATAGTTTCCGAGATATGGACCATCGACATCTTACAATATTGGCTCTGCTTCTAACTTGGGCCAAAATTGTAAAATGGACTAATGAATTAGCGATTACGTTCCAATTCACATTCCAAGTAATATTCGGCATGCTAATTACGTTGCCGATTGCCAAATTGCATTATCTCTTATAGTTTCCGAGATATGGACTATCGACATCTTACAATATTGGCTCTGCTTCTAACTTGGGCTAAAGTTGTAAAATGGTCTTATGAATTAGCGATTCCGTTCCAATTCACATTCCAAGTAATATTCGGCATGCTAATTACGTTGCCGATTGCCAAATTGCATTATCTCTTATAGTTTCCGAGATATGGACTATCGACATCTTACAATATTGGCTCTGCTTCTAACTTGGGCTAAAGTTGTAAAATGGTCTTATGAATTAGCGATTCCGTTCCAATTCACATTCCAAGTAATATTCGGCATGCTAATTACGTTGCCGATTGCCAAATTGCATTATCTCTTATAGTTTCCGAGATATGGACCATCGACATCTTACAATATTGGCTCTGCTTCTAACTTGGGCCAAAATTGTAAAATGGACTAATGAATTAGCGATTACGTTCCAATTCACATTCCAAGTAATATTCGGCATGATAATTACGTTGCCGATTGCCAAATTGCATTATCTCTTATAGTTTCCGAGATATGGACTATCGACATCTTACAATATTGGTTCTGATTCTAACTTGGGCCAAAATTGTAAAATGGTCTAATGAATTAGCGATATATTATGTTTTATAGTTTCCTAGATATGGACCATCGACATCTTATAATATTGGCTCTGCTTCTAACTTGGGCCAAAATTGTAAAATGGTCTAATGAATTAGCGATTACGATCCAATTCACCTTCCAAGTAATATTCGGCAAGCTAATTACATCGCCGATTGCCAAATTGCATTATATTTTATAGTTTCCGAGATATGGACCATCGACATCTTATAATATTGCCTCTGCTTCTAACTTGGGCCAAAATTGAAAAATGGTCTAATGAATTAGCGATTACGTTCCAATTCACATTCCGAGTAATATTCGGTATGCTAATTACATTGCCGATTGCCAAATTGCATTATCTCTTATAGTTTCCGAGATATATACTATCGACATCTTACAATATTCGCTCTGATTCTAACTTGGGCCAAAATTGTAAAATGGTCTAATGAATTAGCGATTACGTTCCAATTCACATTCCAAGTAATATTCGGCTTGCTAATTACGTTGCCGATTGCCAAATTGCATTATCTCTTATAGTTTCCGAGATATGGACTATCGACATCTTACTATATTCGCTCTGATTCTAACTTGGGCCAAAATTGTTAAATGGTCTTATGAATTAGCGATTTCGTTCCAATTCACCTTCCAAGTAATATTCGGCATGCTAATTACGTTGCCGATTACCAAATTGCATTATCTCTTATAGTTTCCGAGATATGGACTATCGACATCTTACAATATTCGCTCTGCTTCTAACTTGGGCCAATATTGTTAAATGGTCTTATGAATTAGCGATTTCGTTCCAATTCACCTTCCAAGTAATATTCGCCATGCTAATTACGTTGCCGATTGCCAAATTACATTATCTCTTATAGTTTCCGATATATGGACTATCGACAACTTACAATATTGGCTCTGCTTCTAACTTGGGCCAAAATTGTAAAATGGTCTAATGAATTAGCGATTACGTTCCAATTCACATTCCAAGTAATATTCGGCATGCTAATTACGTTGCCGATTGCCAAATTGTATTATCTCTTATAATTTCCGAGATATAGACTATCGACATCTTATAATATTGGCTCTGCTTCTAACTTGAACCAAAATTGTAAAATGGTCTAATGAATTAGCGATTACGTTCCAATTCACATCCCAAGTAATATTCGGCATGCTAATTACGTTGCCGATTGCCAAATTGCATTATCTCTTATAGAGTTCGAGATATGGACTATCGACATCTTACAATATTGGCTCTGCTTCTAACTTGTGCCAAAATTGTAAAATGGTCTAATGAATTAGCGATTACGTTCCAATTCACATTCCAAGTAATATTCGGCATGCTAATTACGTTGCCGATTGCCAAATTGCATTATCTCTTATAGTTTCCGAGAAATGGGCAATCGAAATTTTACACCTTAGACTCTGTTTCAAACTTGGGTCAAAATTGTAAAATAGTCTTTTGGATTAGCGATTTCGTTCCAATTCACATTCCAAGTAATATTCGGCAAGCTAATTACATTGCCGATTGCCAAATTGCTTTATATTTTATAGTTTCCGAGATATGGGCCATCGACATCTTATAATATTGGCTCTGCTTCTAACTAGGGTCGAAATTGTAAATTGGTCTTATGAATTAGCGATTTCGTTCCAATTCACATTCCAAGTAATATTCGGCAAGCTAATTACATTGCCGATTGCCAAATTGCTTTATATTTTATAGTTTCCGATATATGGACCATCGACATCTTACAATATTGACTCTGCTTCTAACTTGGGCCAAAATTGTAAAGTGGTCTTATGAAATAGTGATTTCGTTTTCAATTCACCTTCCAAGTAATATTCGGCACGCTAATTACATTACCGAATGCCAAATTGCATTATCTCTTAGAGTTTCCGAGATATGGACTATCGACATCTTACAATATTCGCTCTGATTCTAACTTGGGCCAAAATTGTTAAATGGTCTTATGAATTAGCGATTTCGTTCCAATTCACCTTCCAAGTAATATTCGCCATGCTAATTACGTTGCCGATTGCCAAATTGCATTATCTTTTATAGTTTCCGATATATGGACTATCGACATCTTACAATATTGGCTCTGCTTCTAACTTGGGCTAAAGTTGTAAAATGGTCTTATGAATTAGCGATTCCGTTCCAATTCACCTTCCAAGTAATATTCGCCATGCTAATTACGTTGCCGATTGCCAAATTGCATTATCTCTTATAGTTTCCGAGATATGGACTATCGACATCTTACAATATTATCTATGCTTCTAACTTGGGCTAAAGTTGTAAAATGGTCTTATGAATTAGCGATTCCGTTCCAATTCACATTCCAAGTAATATTCGGCATGCTAATTACGTTGCCGATTGCCAAATTGCATTATCTCTTATAGTTTCCGAGATATGGACTATCGACATCTTACAATATTGGCTCTGCTTCTAACTTGGGCCAAAATTGTAAAATGGTCTAATGAATTAGCGATTACGTTCCAATTCACATTCCAAGTAATATTCGGCATGCTAATTACGTTGCCGATTGCCAAATTGCATTATCTCTTAGAGTTTCCGAGATATGGACTATCGACATCTTACAATATTGGCTCTGCTTCTAACTTGGGCCAAAATTGTAAAATGGTCTAATGAATTAGCGATTACGTTCCAATTCACATTCCAAGTAATATTCGGCATGCTAATTACGTTGCCGATTGCCAAATTGCATTATCTCTTATAGTTTCCGAGAAATGGGAAATCGAAATTTTACACCTTAGACTCTGTTTCAAACTTGGGTCAAAATTTTAAAATAGTCTTATGGATTAGCGATTTCGTTCCAATTCACATTCCAAGTAATATTCGGCAAGCTAATTACATTGCCGATTGCCAAATTGCATTATATTTTTAGTTTCCGAGATATGGACCATCGATATCTTATAATATAGGCTCTGCTTCTAACTTGGGCCAAAATTGTAAAATGGTTTAATGAATTAGCGATTACGTTCCAATTCACCTTCCAAGTAATATTCGGCAAGCTAATTACATTGCCGATTGCCAAATTGCATTATATTTTATAGTTTCCGAGATATGGACCATCGACATCTTATAATATTGGCTCTGCTTCTAACTTGGGCCAAAATTGAAAAATGATCTAATGAATTAGCGATTACGTTCCAATTCACATTCCGAGTAATATTCGGCATGCTAATTACATTGCCGATTGCCAAATTGCATTATCTCTTATAGTTTCCGAGATATATACTATCGACATCTTACAATATTCGCTCTGATTCTAACTTGGGCCAAAATTGTAAAATGGTCTAGTGAATTAGCGATTTCGTTCCAATTCACCTTCCAAGTAATATTCGCCATGCTAATTACGTTGCCGATTGCCAAATTGCATTATCTCTTACTGTTTCCGATATATGGGCTATCGACATCTTACAATATTTGCTCTGATTCTAACTTGGGCCAAAATTGTAAAATGGTCTAATGAATTAGCGACTACGTTCCAATTCACATTCCAAGTAATATTCGGCTTGCTAATTACGTTGCCGATTGCCAAATTGCATTATCTCTTATAGTTTCCGAGATATGGACTATCGACATCTTACAATATTGGCTCTGCTTCTAACTTGGGCCAAAATTGTAAAATGGTCTAATGAATTAGCGATTACGTTCCAATTCACATTCCAAGTAATATTCGGCATGCTAATTACGTTGCCGAATGCCAAATTGCATTATCCCTTATAGTTTCCGAGAAATGGGCAATCGAAATTTTACACCTTAGACTCTGTTTCAAACTTGGGTCAAAATTGTAAAATAGTCTTATGGATTAGCGATTTCGTTCCAATTCACATTCCAAGTAATATTCGGCAAGCTAATTACATTGCCGATTGCCAAATTGCTTTATATTTTATAGTTTCCGAGATATGGGCCATCGACATCTTATAATATTGGCTCTGCTTCTAACTAGGGTCGAAATTGTAAATTGGTCTTATGAATTAGAGATTTCGTTCCAATACACATTACAAGTAATATTCGGCAAGCTAATTACATTGCCGATTGCCAAATTGCATTATATTTTATAGTTTCCGAGATATGGACCATGGACATCTTACAATATTGACTCTGCTTCTAACTTGGGCCAAAATTGTAAAATGGTCTTATGAAATAGCGATTTCGTTTTCAATTCACCTTCCAAGTAATATTCGGCATGCTAATTACATTACCGAATGCCAAATTGCATTATCTCTTAGAGTTTCCGAGATATGAACTATCGACATCTTACAATATTGACTCTGCTTCTAACTTGGGCCAAAATTGTAAAATGGTCTTATGAAATAGCGATTTCGTTTTCAATTCACCTTCCAAGTAATATTCGGCATGCTAATTACATTACCGAATGCCAAATTGCATTATCTCTTAGAGTTTCCGAGATATGGACTATCGACATCTTACAATATTCGCTCTGATTCTAACTTGGGCCAAAATTGTTAAATGGTCTTATGAATTAGCGATTTCGTTCCAATTCACCTTCCAAGTAATATTCGCCATGCTAATTACGTTGCCGATTGCCAAATTGCATTATCTCTTATAGTTTCCGATATATGGACTATCGACATCTTACAATATTGGCTCTGCTTCTAACTTGGGCTAAAGTTGTAAAATGGACTTATGAATTAGCGATTCCGTTCCAATTCACATTCCAAGTAATATTCGGCATGCTAATTACGTTGCCGATTGCCAAATTGCATTATCTCTTATAGTTTACGAGATATGGACTATCGACATCTTACAATATTGGCTCTGCTTCTAACTTGGGCTAAAGTTGTAAAATGGTCTTATGAATTAGCGATTCCGTTCCAATTCACATTCCAAGTAATATTCGGCATGCTAATTACGTTGCCGATTGCCAAATTGCATTATCTCTTATAGTTTCCGAGATATGGACTATCGACATCTTACAATATTGGCTCTGCTTCTAACTTGGGCCAAAATTGTAAAATGGTCTTATGAAATAGCGATTTCGTTTTCAATTCACCTTCCAAGTAATATTCGGCATGCTAATTACATTACCGAATGCCAAATTGCATTATCTCTTAGAGTTTCCGAGATATGGACTATCGACATCTTACAATATTGACTCTGCTTCTAACTTGGGCCAAAATTGTAAAATGGTCTTATGAAATAGCGATTTCGTTTTCAATTCACCTTCCAAGTAATATTCGGCATGCTAATTACATTACCGAAAGCCAAATTGCATTATCTCTTAGAGTTTCCGAGATATGGACTATCGACATCTTACAATATTCGCTCTGATTCTAACTTGGGCCAAAATTGTTAAATGGTCTTATGAATTAGCGATTTCGTTCCAATTCACCTTCCAAGTAATATTCGCCATGCTAATTACGTTGCCGATTGCCAAATTGCATTATCTCTTATAGTTTCCGATATATGGACTATCGACATCTTACAATATTGGCTCTGCTTCTAACTTGGGCTAAAGTTGTAAAATGGACTTATGAATTAGCGATTCCGTTCCAATTCACATTCCAAGTAATATTCGGCATGCTAATTACGTTGCCGATTGCCAAATTGCATTATCTCTTATAGTTTACGAGATATGGACTATCGACATCTTACAATATTGGCTCTGCTTCTAACTTGGGCTAAAGTTGTAAAATGGTCTTATGAATTAGCGATTCCGTTCCAATTCACATTCCAAGTAATATTCGGCATGCTAATTACGTTGCCGATTGCCAAATTGCATTATCTCTTATAGTTTCCGAGATATGGACTACCGACATCTTACAATATTGGCTCTGCTTCTAACTTGGGCTAAAGTTGTAAAATGGACTAATGAATTAGCGATTACGTTCCAATTCACATTCCAAGTAATATTCGGCATGCTAATTACGTTGCCGATTGCCAAATTGCATTATCTTTTATAGTTTCCGATATATGGACTATCGACATCTTACAATATTGGCTCTGCTTCTAACTTGGGCTAAAGTTGTAAAATGGTCTTATGAATTAGCGATTCCGTTCCAATTCACATTCCAAGTAATATTCGGCATGCTAATTACGTTGCCCATTGCCAAATTGCATTATCTCTAATAGTTTCCGAGATATGGACTATCGACATCTTACAATATTATCTATGCTTCTAACTTGGGCTAAAGTTGTAAAATGGTCTTATGAATTAGCGATTCCGTTCCAATTCACATTCCAAGTAATATTCGGCATGCTAATTACGTTGCCGATTGCCAAATTGCATTATCTCTTATAGTTTCCGAGATATGGACTATCGACATCTTACAATATTGGCTCTGCTTCTAACTTGGGCCAAAATTGTAAAATGGTCTAATGAATTAGCGATTACGTTCCAATTCACATTCCAAGTAATATTCGGCATGCTAATTACGTTGCCGATTGCCAAATTGCATTATCTCTTAGAGTTTCCGAGATATGGACTATCGACATCTTACAATATTGGCTCTGCTTCTAACTTGGGCCAAAATTGTAAAATGGTCTAATGAATTAGCGATTACGTTCCAATTCACACTCCAAGTAATATTCGGCATGCTAATTACGTTGCCGATTGCCAAATTGCATTATCTCTTATAGTTTCCGAGAAATGGGAAATCGAAATTTTACACCTTAGACTCTGTTTCAAACTTGGGTCAAAATTTTAAAATAGTCTTATGGATTAGCGATTTCGTTCCAATTCACATTCCAAGTAATACTCGACAAGCTAATTACATTGCCGATTGCCAAATTGCATTATATTTTATAGTTTCCGAGATATGGACCATCGACATCTTATAATATAGGCTCTGCTTCTAACTTGGGCCAAAATTGTAAAATGGTTTAATGAATTAGCGATTACGTTCCAATTCACCTTCCAAGTAATATTCGGCAAGCTAATTACATTGCCGATTGCCAAATTGCATTATATTTTATAGTTTCCGAGATATGGACCATCGACATCTTATAATATTGGCTCTGCTTCTAACTTGGGCCAAAATTGAAAAATGGTCTAATGAATTAGCGATTACGTTCCAATTCACATTCCGAGTAATATTCGGCATGCTAATTACATTGCCGATTGCCAAATTGCATTATCTCTTATAGTTTCCGAGATATATACTATCGACATCTTACAATATTCGCTCTGATTCTAACTTGGGCCAAAATTGTAAAATGGTCTAGTGAATTAGCGATTTCGTTCCAATTCACATTCCAAGTAATATTCGGCTTGCTAATTACGTTGCCGATTGCCAAATTGCATTGTCTCTTATAGTTTCCGAGATATGGACTATCGACATCTTACAATATTGGCTCTGCTTCTAACTTGGGCCAAAATTGTAAAATGGTCTAATGAATTAGCGATTACGTTCCAATTCACATTCCAAGTAATATTCGGCATGCTAATTACGTTGCCGAATGCCAAATTGCATTATCCCTTATAGTTTCCGAGAAATGGGCAATCGAAATTTTACACCTTAGACTCTGTTTCAAACTTGGGTCAAAATTGTAAAATAGTCTTATGGATTAGCGATTTCGTTCCAATTCACATTCCAAGTAATATTCGGCAAGCTAATTACATTGCCGATTGCCAAATTGCTTTATATTTTATAGTTTCCGAGATATGGGCCATCGACATCTTATAATATTGGCTCTGCTTCTAACTAGGGTCGAAATTGTAAATTGGTTTTATGAATTAGCGATTTCGTTCCAATACACATTACAAGTAATATTCGGCAAGCTAATTACATTGCCGATTGCCAAATTGCATTATATTTTATAGTTTCCGAGATATGGACCATCGACATCTTACAATATTGACTCTGCTTCTAACTTGGGACCATTTACATAGGACCATTTTACAATTTTGACCCAAGTTATAAACAGAGTCTAAGGTGTAAAATTTCGATTCCCATATTCCGGAAGCTATAAGATATAATGCAATTTGGCAATCGACAACGTAATTAGCATGCCGAATATTACTTGGAATGTGAATTGGATTGTAATCGCTAATTCATTAGACCATTTTACAACATTAGCCCAAGTTAGAAGCAGAGCCAATATTGCAAGATGTCGATGGTCCATCTCTCGGAAACTGTAAATTTTAATGCAATTTGGCTATCGGCAATGTAAATATCTTGCCGAATATTACTTGGAAGGTGAATTGGGACGATATCGCTAATTCATAAGACCATTTTACAATTTTGACCCAAGTTAGAAGCAGTGCCAATATTGTAAGATGTCGATAGTCCATATCTCGGAAACTATAAGAGATAATGCAATTTGGCAATCGGCAACGTAATTAGGAAGCCGAATATTACTTGGAATGTGAATTGGAACGAAATCGCGATTTCATAAGACCATTTTACAATTTTGACCCAAGTTAGAAGCAGTGACAATATTGTAAGATGTCGATAGTCCATATCTCGGAAACTATAAGAGATAATGCAATTTGGCTATCGGCAACGTAACTAGCATGCCGAATATTACTTGAAATGTGAATTGGAACGAAATCGCTAATTCATAAGACCATTTTACAACTCTAGCCCAAGTTAGAAGCAGAGCCAATATTGTAAGATGTCGATGGTCCATATCTCGGAAAATATAAGAGATAATGCAATTTGGCAACAAGAAATGTAATTAGCTTGGCGAATATTACTCGGAAGGTGAATTGGAAATAAATCGCTAATTCATAAGACCATTTTACAATTTTTGCCCAAGTTAGAAGCAGAGCCAATATTCTAAGATGTCGATGGTCCATATCTCGGAAACTATAAGAGATAATGCAATTTGGCAATAGGCAATGTAATTAGCATGCCGAATATTACTTGGAATGTGAACTGGAAGGAAATCGCTAATTCATAAGACCATTTTACAACTTTAGCCCAAGTTAGAAGCAGAGCCAATATTGTAAGATGTCGATCGTCCATATCTCGGAAACTATAAGAGATAATGCAATTTGGCAATCGGCAATGTAATTAGGATGCCGAATATTACTTGAAATGTGAACTGGAAAGAAATTGCTAATCCATAAGACTATTTTACAATTTTGACCCAACTTAGAAAGAGAGTCTAAGGTGTAAAATTTCGATTGCCCATATCTCGGAAACTATAAGAGATAATGCAATTTGGCACTCGGCAACCTAATTAGCATGCCGAATATTACTTGGAATGTGAATTGGTACGAAATCGCTAATTCACAAAACCATTTTACAATTTTGACCCAAATTAGAAGCAGAGCCAATATTGTAAGGTGTCGATATTCCATATCTCGGACACTATAAGACATAATGAAATTTGGCAATCGGCAACGTAATTAGCATGCCGAATATTACTTGGAATGTGAATTGGAACGAAATCCGATATTAATAATACTCTTTTAAAATTTTTGCCTATTTTAAAAAAACAAAGAGTAAAATGTAAAATTCCGATAGTCTGTATCTAGAAAACTATAAGAAAAAATCTAATTTGGCAAACGGCTACCTAATTAGCATGCCGAATATTACTTGGAATATGAATTGGAGCGAAATCCGAAATTAATAAGACTATTAAAATTTTGGTCAATTTTAAAAAACAGAAAAAAAATTTAAAATTCTAATAGCCTGTATGTCGAAAACTATAATAAATAATTCAATTTGGCAAATGGCTACGCAATTAGCACGCCGAATATTACTTGGAATATGAGTTGGAACGAAATCCGAAATTAATAAGACTCTATGAAAATTTCGGTCAATTTTAAAAAACAGAGACTAAAATGTAAAATTCCGATTGCCTGTATTTCGGAAACTATAAGAAATAATCCAATTGGCAAAAGGCTACGTAATTATCATGCCGAATATTACTTGGAATATGAATTTGAACGAAATCCGAAATTAATATGTGTCTTTTAAAATTTTGGCCAATTATGAAATGTTAAGACTAAAATGTATAATTCCGATAGCCTGTATCTCGAAAATTATAATAAACAATTCAGTATGGCAAACGGCTACGCAATTAGCCCGCCGAATATTACTTGGTATATGAATTGGAACGAAATCCGAAATTAATAAGTGTCTTTTAAAATTTTGGCCAATTATAAAATGTTAAGACTAAAATGTATAATACCGATAGCCTGTATCTCGAAAACTATAATAAATAATTCAATTTGGCAAACGGCTACGTAATTAGCATGCCGAATATTACTTGGAATGTGAATTGGAACGAAATCCTATATTAATATTACTCTTTTAAAATTTTTGCCTATTTTAAAAAACTGAGATTAAAATGAAAAGTTCCGATAGCCTGTATCTCGAAAACTATAAGAAATAATCCAATTTGATTAACGGTTACGTATATAGTACGCCGAATATTACTTGGAATGTGAATTGGAACGAAATTGCTAATCCATAAGACTATTTTACAATTTTGACCCAAGTTAGAAACAGAGTCTAAGGTGTAAAATTTCGATTGCCGATATCTCGGAAACTATAAAAGATAATGCAATTTGGCAATAGGCAATGTAATTAGCATGGCGAATATTACTTGGAAGGTGAATTGGAACGAAATCGCTATTTCATAAGACCATTTTACAACTTTAGCCCAAGTTAGAAGCAGAGCCAATATTGTAAGATGTCGATAGTCCATATATCGGAAACTATAAGAGATAATGCAATTTGGCAATAGGCAATGTAATTAGCATGGCGAATATTACTTGGAAGGTGAATTGGAACGAAATCGCTATTTCATAAGACCATTTTACAATCTTGGGCTAAGTTAGAAGCAGAGCCAATATTGTAAGATGTCGATGGTCCATATCTCGCAAACTGTAAATTTTAATGCAATTTGGCAATCGGCAATGTAAATATCTTGCCGAATATTACTTGGAATGTGAATTGGAACGAAATCGCTAATTCATTAGACCATTTTACAATTTTGGCCCAAGTTAGAATCAGAGCCAATATTATAAGATGCCGATGGTCCATATCTCGGAAACTATAAATTATAATGCAATTTGGCAATCGGCAATGTAATTAGCATGGCGAATATTACTTTGAAGGTGAATTGGAACGAAATCGCTATTTCATAAGACCATTTTACAATCTTGGGCCAAGTTAGAAGCAGAGCCAATATTGTAAGATGTCGATGGTCCATATCTCGCAAACTGTAAATTTTAATGCAATTTGGCAATCGGCAATGTAAATATCTTGCCGAATATTACTTGGAATGTGAATTGGAACGAAATCGCTAATTCATTAGACCATTTTACAATTTTGGCCCAAGTTAGAATCAGAGCCAATATTATAAGATGCCGATGGTCCATATCTCGGAAACTATAAATTATAATGCAATTTGGCAATCGGCAATGTAAATATCTTGCCGAATATTACTTGGAATGTGAATTGGAACGAAATCGCTAATTCATAAGACCATTTTACAATTTTGACCCAAGTTAGAAACAGAGTCTAAGGTGTAAAATTTCGATTGCCCATATCTCGGAAACTATAAGAGATGATGGAATTTGGCAATCAGCAACGTAATTAGCAAGCCGAATATTACTTGGAATGTGAATTGGAACGTAATCGCTAATTCATTAGACCATTTTACAATTTTGGCCCAAGTTAGAAGCAGAGCCAATATTGTAAGATATCGATAGTCCGTAACTCGGAAACTATAACAGATAATGCTATTCGGCAATCGGCAACGTAATTAGCATGCCGAATATTACTTGGAATGTGAATTGGAACGTAATCGCTAATTCATTAGACCATTTTACAATTTTGGCCCAAGTTAGAAGCAGAGCCAATATTGTAAGATATCGATAGTCCATAACTCGGAAACTATAACAGATAATGCTATTCGGCAATCGGCAACGTAATTAGCATGCCGAATATTACTTGGAATGTGAATTGGAACGTAATCGCTAATTCATTAGACCATTTTGCAACTCTAGCCCAAGTTAGAAGCAGAGCCAATATTGTAAGATGTCGATGGTCCATATCTCGGAAACTATAAGAGATAATGCAATTTGGCATTAGGCAATGTAATTAGCATGCCGAATGTTACTTGGAATTTGAATTGGAATGAAATCGCTAATTCATAAAACCATTATACAATTTTGGCCCAAGTTAGAAGCAGAAAAATATTGTTAAGATGTCGATAGTCTATATCTCGGAAACTCTAAGAGATAATGCAATTCGGCAATCGGCAACGTAATTAGCATGCCGAATATTACTTGGAAATCGCTAATTCATAAGACCATTTTACAATTTTGACCCAAGTTATAAACAGAGTCTAAGGTGTAAAATTTCGATTCCCATATTCCGGAAGCTATAAGATATAATGCAATTTGGCAATCGGCAATGTAATTAGCGTGCCGAATATTACTCGGAATGTGAATTGGAACGAAATCGCTATTTCATGAGACCCTTTTACAATTTTGGCCCAAGTTAGTTGCCGAGCCAATATTGTAAGAGGTCGATAGTCTATATCTCGGAAACTATAAGATATAATGCAATTTGGCAATCGGCAATGTAATTAGCGTGCCGAATATTACTCGGATTGTGAATTGGAACGAAATCGCTATTTCATGAGACCCTTTTACAATTTTGGCCCAAGTTAGTTGCCGAGCCAATATTGTAAGAGGTCGATAGTCTATATCTCGGAAACTATAAGAGATAATGCAATTTGGCAATCGGCAACGTAATTAGCATGCCGAATATTACTTGAAATGTGAATTGGAACGAAATCGCTAATTCATAAGACCATTTTACAACTCTAGCCCAAGTTAGAAGCAGAGCCAATATTGTAAGATGTCGATGGTCCATATCTCGGAAAATATAAGAGATAATGCAATTTGGCAATAAGCAATGTAATTAGCATGGCGAATATTACTTGGAAGGTGAATTGGAACGAAATCGCTAATTCATAAGGCCATTTGACAATTTTGGCCCAAGTTAGAAGCAGAGCCAATATTGTAAGATGTCGATAGTATATATCTCGGAAACTATAAGAGATAATGCAATTTGGCTATCGGCAACGTAATTAGCATGCCGAATATTACTTGGAATGTGAATTGGAACGAAATCGCTAATTCATAAGACCATTTTACAACTCTAGCCCAAGTTAGAAGCAGAGCCAATATTGTAAGATGTCGATGGTCCATATCTCGGAAACTATAAGAGATAATGCAATTTGGCAATAAGCAATGTAATTAGCATGGCGAATATTACTTGGAAGGTGAATTGGAACGAAATCGCTAATTCATAAGACCATTTGACAATTTTGGCCCAAGTTAGAAGCAGAGCCAATATTGTAAGCTGTCGATGGTCCATATCTCGGAAAAATATAAGAGATAATGCAATTTGGCAATAAGCAATGTAATTAGCATGGCGAATATTACTTGGAAGGTGAATTGGAACGAAATCGCTAATTCATAAGACCATTTGACAATTTTGGCCCAAGTTAGAAGCAGAGCCAATATTGTAAGATGTCGATAGTATATATCTCGGAAACTATAAGAGATAATGCAATTTGGCTATCGGCAACGTAATTAGCATGCCGAATATTACTTGGAATGTGAATTGGAACGAAATCGCTAATTCATAAGACCATTTTACAACTCTAGCCCAAGTTAGAAGCAGAGCCGATATTGTAAGATGTCGATGGTCCATATCTCGAAAACTATAAGAGTAAATGCAATTTGGCTATCGGCAATGTAATTAGCATGGCGAATATTACTTGGAAGGTGAATTGGAATGAAATCGCTAATTCATAGGACCATTTTATAATTTTAACCCAAGTTATAAACAGAGTCTAAGGTGTAAAATTTCGATTCCCATATTCCGGAAGCTATAAGATATAATGCAATTTGGCAATCGGCAATGTAATTAGCATGCCGAATATTACTCGGAATGTGAATTGGAACGAAATCGCTAATTCATAAGACCATTTTACAACTCTAGCCCAAGTTAGAAGCAGAGCCAATATTGTAAGATGTCGATGGTCCATATCTCGAAAACTATAAGAGATAATGCAATTTGGCAATCGGCAATGTAATTAGCATGCCGAATATTACTCGGAATGTGAATTGGAACGAAATCGCTAATTCATAAGTCCATTTGACAATTTTGGCCCAAGTTAGAAGCAGAGCCAATATTGTAAGATGTCGATAGTATATATCTCGGAAACTATAAGAGATAATGCAATTTGGCTGTCGGCAACGTAATTAGCATGCCGAATATTACTTGGAATGTGAATTGGAACGAAATCGCTAATTCATAAGACCATTTTACAACTCTAGCCCAAGTTAGAAGCAGAGCCAATATTGTAAGATGTCGATGGTCCATATCTCGGAAACTATAAGAGATAATGCAATTTGGCTATAAGCAATGTAATTAGCATGGCGAATATTACTTGGAAGGTGAATTAGAACGAAATCGCTAATTCATAAGACCATTTTACAACTCTAGCCCAAGTTAGAAGCAGAGTCAATATTGTAAGATGTCGATGGTCCATATCTCGAAAACTATAAGAGATAATGCAATTTGGCAATCGGCAATGTAATTTGCATGCCGAATATTACTCGGAATGTGAATTGGAACGAAATCGCTATTTCATAAGACCATTTTACAATTTAGGCCCAAGTTAGAAGCAGTGCCAATATTGTAAGGTGTCGATATTCCATATCTCGGACACTATAAGACATAATGCAATTTGGTAATCGGCAACGTAATTAGCATGCCAAATATTACTTGGAATGTGAATTGGACCGAAATCGCTTATTCATAAGACCATTTTACAATTTTGACCCAAGTTAGAAACAGAGTCTAAGGTGTAAAATGTCGATTCCCATATTCCGGAAGCTATAAGATATAATGCAATTTGGCAATCGGCAATGTAATTAGCATGCCGAATATTACTCGGAATGTGAATTGGAACGAAATCGCTATTTCATAAGACCATTTTACAATTTAGGCCCAAGTTAGAAGCAGTGCCAATATTGTAAGGTGTCGATATTCCATATCTCGGACACTATAAGACATAATGCAATTTGGCAATCGGCAATGTAATTAGCATGCCGAATATTACTTGAGTTGTGAATTGGTACGAAATCGCTAATCCATAAGACTATTTTACAATTTTGACCCAAGTTTGAAACAGAGTCTAAGGTGTAAAATTTCGATTGCCCATTTCTCGGAAACTATAAGAGATAATGCAATTTGGCAATCGGCAACGTAATTAGAATGCCGAATATTACTTGGAAAGTGAATAGGAACGAAATCGCTAATTTATAAGACAATTTTACAGCTTTAGCCCAAGTTAGAAGCAGAGCCAATATTGTAAGATGTCGATGGTCTATATATCGCAAACTATAAGAGATAATGCAATTCGGAAATCGGCAACGTAATTAGCATGCCGAATATTACTTGGAATGTGAATTGGATTGTAATCGCTAATTCATTAGACATTAGCTAATTCAATATTGTAAGATGTCGATAGTCCATATCTCGGAAGCAATAAGAGATAATGCAATTTGACAATCGGCAATGTAATTAGCATGCCGAATATTACTTGGAATTTGAATTGGAATGAAATCGCTAATTCATAAAACCATTATACAATTTTGGCCCAAGTTAGAAGCAGAAAAATATTGTTAAGATGTCGATAGTCTATATCTCGGAAACTCTAAGAGATAATGCAATTCGGCAATCGGCAACGTAATTAGCATGCCGAATATTACTTGGAAATCGCTAATTCATAAGACCATTTTACAATTTTGACCCAAGTTATAAACAGAGTCTAAGGTGTAAAATTTCGATTCCCATATTCCGGAAGCTATAAGATATAATGCAATTTGGCAATCGGCAATGTAATTAGCGTGCCGAATATTACTCGGAATGTGAATTGGAACGAAATCGCTATTTCATGAGACCCTTTTACAATTTTGGCCCAAGTTAGTTGCCGAGCCAATATTGTAAGAGGTCGATAGTCTATATCTCGGAAACTATAAGAGATAATGCAATTTGGCAATTGGCAACGTAATTAGCATGTCGAATATTACTTGGATTGTGAATTGGAATGAAATCGCTAATTCATAGGACCATTTTACAATTTTGACCCAAGTTATAAACAGAGTCTAAGGTGTAAAATTTCGATTCCCATATTCCGGAAGCTATAAGATATAATGCAATTTGGCAATCGGCAACGTAATTAGCATGCCGAATATTACTTGGAATGTGAATTGGATTGTAATCGCTAATTCATTAGACCATTTTACAACATTAGCCCAATTTAGAAGCAGAGCCAATATTGTAAGATGTCGATGGTCCATATCTCGGAAACTGTAAATTTTAATGCAATTTGGCTATCGGCAATGTAAATAACTTGCCGAATATTACTTGGAAGGTGAATTGGGACGAAATCGCTAATTCATAAGACCATTTTACAATTTTGACCCAAGTTAGAAGCAGTGCCAATATTGTAAGATGTCGATAGTCCATATCTCGGAAACTATAAGAGATAATGCAATTTGGCAATCAGCAACGTAATTAGGATGCCGAATATTACTTGAAATGTGAATTGGAACGAAATCCGATATTAATAATACTCTTTTAAAATTATTGCCTATTTTAAAAAACAAAGACCAAAATGTAAAATTCCGATAGCCTGTATCTAGAAAACTATAAGAAAAAATCCAATTTGACAAACGGCTACTTAATTAGCACGCGGAATATTACTTGGAATATGAGTAGGAACGAAATCCGAAATTTATAAGGCTCTTTTAAAATTTCGGTCTATTTTAAAAAACAGAGACTAAAATATAAAATTGCGATAGCCTGTATTTCGGAAACTATAAGGAATAATCCAATTTAGCAGACGGCTTCGTAATTAGCACGCCGTATATTACATGGTATATGAATTGGAATGAAATCTCAAATTAAAAAGGCTCTTAAAATTTTGGTCAATTTTAAAATACAGAGACTAAAATGTAAAATTCCGATAGCCTGTACCTCGGAAACTATAAAAATAATCTAATTTGGGAAACGGCTACGTAATTAGCATGCCGAATATTACTTGGAATGTGAATTGGAGCGAAATCGCTAATTCATAAGACCATTTTACAACTCTAGCCCAAGTTAGAAGCAGAGCCAATATTGTAAGTTGTCGATGGTCCATATCTCGGAAACTATAAGAGATAATGCAATTTGGCAATAAGCAATGTAATTAGCATGGCGAATATTACCTGGAAGGTGAATTGGAACGAAATCGCTAATTCATAAGACCATTTGACAATTTTGGCCCAAGTTAGAAGCAGAGCCAATATTGTAAGATGTCGATAGTATATATCTCGGAAACTATAAGAGATAATGCAATTTGGCTATCGGCAACGTAATTAGCATGCCGAATATTACTTGGAATGTGAATTGGAACGAAATCGCTAATTCATAAGACAATTTTACAACTCTAGCCCAAGTTAGAAGCAGAGCCAATATTGTAAGATGTCGATGGTCCATATCTCGGAAAATATAAGAGATAATGCAATTTGGCAATAAGCGATGTAATTAGCATGGCGAATATTACTTGGAAGGTGAATTGGAACGAAATCGCTAATTCATAAGACCATTTGACAATTTTGGCCCAAGTTAGAAGCAGAGCCAATATTGTAAGATGTCGATAGTATATATCTCGGAAACTATAAGAGATAATGCAATTTGGCTATCGGCAACGTAATTAGGATGCCGAATATTACTTGGAATGTGAATTGGAACGAAATCGCTATTTCATAAGACCATTTTACAACTCTAGCCCAAGTTAGAAGCAGAGCCAATATTGTAAGATGTCGATGGTCCATATCTCGGAAACTATAAGAGATAATGAAATTTGGCTATCGGCAATGTAATTAGCATGGCGAATATTACTCGGAAGGTGAATTGGAACGAAATCGCTAATTCATAAGACCATTTGACAATTTTTGCCCAAGTTAGAAGCAGAGCCAATATTCTAAGAGGTCGATGGTCCATATCTCGGAAACTATAAGAGATAATGCAATTTGGCAATAGGCAATGTAATTAGCATGCCGAATATTACTTGGAATGTGAACTGGAACGAAATCGCTAATTCATATGTCCATTTTACAACTTTAGCCCAAGTTAGAAGCAGAGCCAATATTGTAAGATGTCCATAGTCCATATCTCGGAAACTATAAGAGATAATGCAATTTGGCAATCGGCAATGTAATTAGGATGCCGAATATTACTTGAAATGTGAACTGGAAAGAAATTGCTAATCCATAAGTCTATTTTACAATTTTGACCCAAGTTAGAAAGAGAGTCTAAGGTGTAAAATTTCGATTGCCCATATCTCGGAAACTATAAGAGATAATTCAATTTGGCACTCGGCAACCTAATTAGCATGCCGAATATTACTTGGATTGTGAATTGGAACGAAATCGCTAATTCATAGGACCATTTTACAATTTTGACCCAAGTTATAAACAGAGTCTAAGGTGTAAAATTTCGATTCCCATATTCCGGAAGCTATAAGATATAATCCAATTTGGCAATCGGCAACGTAATTAGCATGCCGAATATTACTTGGAATGTGAATTGGATTGTAATCGTTAATTCATTAGACCATTTTACATCATTAGCCCAAGTTAGAAGCAGAGCCAATATTGTAAGATGTCAATGGTCCATATCTCGGAAACTATAAAAGATAATGCAATTTGGCAATCGGCAACGTAATTAGGATGCCGAATATTACTTGGAATGTGAATTGGAACGAAATCGCTAATTCATAAGACCATTTTACAATTTTGACCCAAGTTAGAAGCAGTGCCAATATTGTAAGATGTCGAGAGTCCATATCTCGGAAACTATAAGAGATAATGCAATTTGGCACTCGGCAACCTAATTAGCATGCCGAATATTACTTGGAATGTGAATTGGAACGAAATCGCTAATTCATTAGACCATTTTACAATTTTGGCCCAAGTTGGAAGCAGAGCCAATATTATAAGATGCCGATGGTCCATATCTCGGAAACTATAAATTATAATGCAATTTGGCAATCGGCAATGTAATCAGCATGGCGAATATTACTTGGAATGTGAATTGGAACGAAATCGCTAATTCATAAGACCATTTTACAATTTTGGCCCAAGTTAGAAGCAGAGCCAATATTGTAAGGTGTCGATATTCCATATCTCGGACCCTATAAGACATAATGCAATTTGGCAATCGGCAACGTAATTAGCATGCCGAATATTACTTGGAATGTGAATTGGAACGAAATCCGATATTAATAATACTCTTTTAAAATTATTGCCTATTTTAAAAAACAAAGAGTAAAATGTAAAATTCCGATAGTCTGTATCTAGAAAACTATAAGAAAAAATCTAATTTGGCAAACGGCTACCTAATTAGCACGCCGAATATTACTTGGAATATGAATTGGAGCGAAATCCGAAATTAATAAGACTATTAAAATTTTGGTCAAATTTAAAAAACAGAAAAAAGAATTTAAAATTCTAATAGCCTGTATCTCGAAAACTATAATAAATAATTCAATTTGGCAAATGGCTACGCAATTAGCACGCCGAATATTACTTGGAATATGAGTTGGAACGAAATCCGAAATTAATAAGACTATGAAAATTTCGGTCAATTTTAAAAAACAGAGACTAAAATGTAAAATTCCGATTGCCTGTATTTCGGAAACTATAAGAAATAATCCAATTGGCAAAAGGCTACGTAATTAGCACGCCGAATATTACTTGGAATATGAATTGGAACCATATCCGAAATTAATAAGTGTCTTTTAAAATTTTGGCCAATTATAAAATGTTAAGACTAAAATGTATAATTCCGATAGCCTGTATCTCGAAAACTATAATAAACAATTCAATTTGGCAAACGGCTACGTAATTAGCATGCCGAATATTACTTGGAATGTGAATTGGAACGATATCCTATATTAATATTACTCTTTTAAAATTTTTGCCTATTTTAAAAAACTGAGATTAAAATGCAAAGTTCCGATAGCCTGTATCTCGAAAACTATAAGAAATAAACCAATTTGATAAACGGTTACGTAATTAGTATGCCGAATATTACTTGGAATGTGAATTGGAACGAAATCCGATATTAATAATACTCTTTTAAAATTATTGCCTATTTTTAAAAACAAAGAGCAAAATGTAAAATTCCGATAGCCTGTATCTAGAAAACTATAAGAAAAAATCCAATTTGACAAACGGCTACGTAATTAGCACGCGGAATATTACTTGGAATATGAGTAGGAACGAAATCCGAAATTTATAAGACTCTTTTAAAATTTCGGTCTATTTTAAAAAACAGAGACTAAAATATAAAATTGCGATAGCCTGTATTTCGGAAACTATAAGGAATAATAAAATTTAGCAGACGGCTACGTAATTAGCACGCCGTATATTACATGGTATATGAATTGGAATGAAATCTCAAATTAAAAAGGCTCTTAAAATTTTGGTCAATTTTAAAATGCAATGACTAAAATGTAAAATTCCGATAGCCTGTACCTCGGAAACCATAAAAATAATCTAATTTGGGAAGCGGCTACGTAATTAGCATGCCGAATATTACTTGGAAGGTGAATTGGAGCGAAATCCGATATTAATATAACTATTTTAAAATTTTTGCCTGTTTTAAAAAACAGAGACTAAAATATAAAATTGCGATAGATTGTATCTCGAAAACTATAATAAATAATTTAATTTGACAAACGGCTACGTAATTAGCACGCCGAATATTACTTGGAATATGAAATGTAACGAAATCCGAAATTAATAAGACTCTTAAAATTTTGGTCAATTATAAAAAGCAGAGACTAAAATGTTAAATTCCGATAGCCTGCATCACTAAAAGTATAAGAAATAATCCATTATGGTAAACGGATACGTAATTAGCATGAAGATTATTACTTTGAATGTGAATAGGAACAAAATCTTATATTAATAATACTCTTTTAAAATTTTGGTCAATTTTAAAATGCAGAGACTAAAATGTAAAATTCCGATAGCCTGTACCTCGGAAACCATAAAAATAATCTAATTTGGGAAACGGCTACGTAATTAGCATGCCGAATATTACTTGGAATGTGAATTGGAGCGAAATCCGATATTAATATAACTATTTTAAAATTTTTGCCTATTTTAAAAAACAGAGACTAAAATATAAAATTGCGATAGATTGTATCTCGAAAACTATAATAAATAATTTAATTTGACAAACGGCTACGTAATTAGCACGCCGAATATTACTTGGAATATGAATTGTAACGAAATCCGAAATTAATAAGACTCTTAAAATTTTGGTCAATTATAAAAAGCAGAGACTAAAATGTTAAATTCCGATAGCCTGCATCACTAAAAGTATAAGAAATAATCCATTATGGTAAACGGATACGTAATTAGCATGAAGATTATTACTTTGAATGTGAATAGGAACGAAATCTTATATTAATAATACTCTTTTAAAATTTTGGTCAATTTTAAAATGCAGAGACTAAAATGTAAAATTCTGATAGCCTGAATCTCGAAAGCTATAATAAATAATTCAATTTGGCAAACGGCTACGTAATTAGCACGCCGAATATTCCTTCGAATATGAATTGGAGCGAAATCCGAAATTAATAAGACTATTAAAATTTTGGTCAATTTTAAAAAACAGAAAAAAGAATTTAAAATTCTGATAGCCTGTATCCCGAAAACTATAAGAAATAATCCAATTTAGCAAACGGCTACGTAATTAGCACGCCGAATATTACTTGGAATGTGAATTGGAGCGAAATCCGATATTAATATAATTATTTTAAAATTTTTGCCTATTTTAAAAAACAGAGACTAAAATGTAAAATTGCGATAGATTGTATCTCAAAAACTATAATAAATAATTCAATTTGACAAACGGCTACGTAATTAGAACGCCGAATATTACTTGGAATATGAATTGTAACGAAATCCGAAATTAATAAGACTCTTAAAATTTTGGTCAATTATAAAAAGCAGAGACTAAAATGTTAAATTCCGATAGCCTGCATCACTAAAACTATAGGAAATATATCTCGGAAACTATAAGAGATAATGCAATTTGGCTATCGGCAACGTAATTAGCATGCCGAATATTACTTGAAATGTGAATTGGAACGAAATCGCTAATTCATTAGACCATTTTACAATTTTGGCCCAAGTTGGAAGCAGAGCCAATATTATAAGATGCCGATGGTCCATATCTCGGAAACTATAAATTATAATGCAATTTGGCAATCGGCAATGTAATTAGCATGGCGAATATTACTTGGAATGTGAATTGGAACGAAATCGCTAATTCATAAGACCATTTTACAATTTTGGCCCAAGTTAGAAGCAGAGCCAATATTGTAAGGTGTCGATATTCCATATCTCGGACACTATAAGACATAATGCAATTTGGCAATCGGCAACGTAATTAGCATGCCGAATATTACTTGGAGTGTGAATTGGAACGAAATCCGATATTAATAATACTCTTTTAAAATTATTGCCTATTTTAAAAAACAAAGAGTAAAATGTAAAATTCCGATAGTCTGTATCTAGAAAACTATAAGAAAAAATCTAATTTGGCAAACGGCTACCTAATTAGCACGCCGAATATTACTTGGAATATGAATTGGAGCGAAATCCGAAATTAATAAGACTATTAAAATTTTGGTCAAATTTAAAAAACAGAAAAAAGAATTTAAAATTCTAATAGCCTGTATCTCGAAAACTATAATAAATAATTCAATTTGGCAAATGGCTACGCAATTAGCACGCCGAATATTACTTGGAATATGAGTTGGAACGAAATCCGAAATTAATAAGACTCTATGAAAATTTCGGTCAATTTTAAAAAACAGAGACTAAAATGTAAAATTCCGATTGCCTGTATTTCGGAAACTATAAGAAATAATCCAATTGGCAAAAGGCTACGTAATTAGCACGCCGAATATTACTTGGAATATGAATTGGAACCATATCCGAAATTAATAAGTGTCTTTTAAAATTTTGGCCAATTATAAAATGTTAAGACTAAAATGTATAATTCCGATAGCCTGTATCTCGAAAACTATAATAAACAATTCAATTTGGCAAACGGCTACGTAATTAGCATGCCGAATATTACTTGGAATGTGAATTGGAACGAAATCCTATATTAATATTACTCTTTTAAAATTTTTGCCTATTTTAAAAAACTGAGATTAAAATGCAAAGTTCCGATAGCCTGTATCTCGAAAACTATAAGAAATAAACCAATTTGATAAACGGTTACGTAATTAGTATGCCGAATATTACTTGGAATGTGAATTGGAACGAAATCCGATATTAATAATACTCTTTTAAAATTATTGCCTATTTTTAAAAACAAAGAGCAAAATGTAAAATTCCGATAGCCTGTATCTAGAAAACTATAAGAAAAAATCCAATTTGACAAACGGCTACGTAATTAGCACGCGGAATATTACTTGGAATATGAGTAGGAACGAAATCCGAAATTTATAAGACTCTTTTAAAATTTCGGTCTATTTTAAAAAACAGAGACTAAAATATAAAATTGCGATAGCCTGTATTTCGGAAACTATAAGGAATAATAAAATTTAGCAGACGGCTACGTAATTAGCACGCCGTATATTACATGGTATATGAATTGGAATGAAATCTCAAATTAAAAAGGCTCTTAAAATTTTGGTCAATTTTAAAATGCAGAGACTAAAATGTAAAATTCCGATAGCCTGTACCTCGGAAACCATAAAAATAATCTAATTTGGGAAGCGGCTACGTAATTAGCATGCCGAATATTACTTGGAATGTGAATTGGAGCGAAATCCGATATTAATATAACTATTTTAAAATTTTTGCCTATTTTAAAAAACAGAGACTAAAATATAAAATTGCGATAGATTGTATGTCGAAAACTATAATAAATAATTTAATTTGACAAACGGCTACGTAATTAGCACGCCGAATATTACTTGGAATTTGAAATGTAACGAAATCCGAAATTAATAAGACTCTTAAAATTTTGGTCAATTATAAAAAGCAGAGACTAAAATGTTAAATTCCGATAGCCTGCATCACTAAAAGTATAAGAAATAATCCATTATGGTAAACGGATACGTAATTAGCATGAAGATTATTACTTTGAATGTGAATAGGAACAAAATCTTATATTAATAATACTCTTTTAAAATTTTGGTCAATTTTAAAATGCAGAGACTAAAATGTAAAATTCCGATAGCCTGTACCTCGGAAACCATAAAAATAATCTAATTTGGGAAACGGCTACGTAATTAGCATGCCGAATATTACTTGGAATGTGAATTGGAGCGAAATCCGATATTAATATAACTATTTTAAAATTTTTGCCTATTTTAAAAAACAGAGACTAAAATATAAAATTTCGATAGATTGTATCTCGAAAACTATAATAAATAATTTAATTTGACAAACGGCTACGTAATTAGCACGCCGAATATTACTTGGAATATGAATTGTAACGAAATCCGAAATTAATAAGACTCTTAAAATTTTGGTCAATTATAAAAAGCAGAGACTAAAATGTTAAATTCCGATAGCCTGCATCACTAAAAGTATAAGAAATAATCCATTATGGTAAACGGATACGTAATTAGCATGAAGATTATTACTTTGAATGTGAATAGGAACGAAATCTTATATTAATAATACTCTTTTAAAATTTTGGTCAATTTTAAAATGCAGAGACTAAAATGTAAAATTCTGATAGCCTGAATCTCGAAAGCTATAATAAATAATTCAATTTGGCAAACGGCTACGTAATTAGCACGCCGAATATTCCTTCGAATATGAATTGGAGCGAAATCCGAAATTAATAAGACTATTAAAATTTTGGTCAATTTTAAAAAACAGAAAAAAGAATTTAAAATTCTGATAGCCTGTATCCCGAAAACTATAAGAAATAATCCAATTTAGCAAACGGCTACGTAATTAGCACGCCGAGTATTACTTGGAATGTGAATTGGAACGAAATCCGATATTAATAATACTACTTCATAATTTTTGCCTATTTTCAAAAACAGAGACCAAAATATAAAATTGCGATAGCCTGTGTGTCGAAAACTATAAGAAATAATCCAATTTGGAAAACGGCTAAGTAATTAACACGCCGAATATTGCTTGGAATGGGAATTATAAGGAAATCCGATATTAATAAGACTCTTAAAATGTTGGTCAATCATAAAAAGCAGAGACTAAAATATTAAATTTCGATAGCCTGCATCACTAAAACTATAAGAAATAATCCAATTTGGAAAACGGCTAATTAATTAGCACGCCGAATACCACTTGGAATATGAATTGTAACGAAACCTGAAATTAATAAGGCTATTAAAATTTTGGTCAATTTTAAAAAACAGAAAGAAAAATGTAAAATTCTGATAGCCTGTATCTCGAAAACTGTAAGAAATAATTCAATTTAGCAAACGGCTACGTAATTAGCACGCCGAATATTACTTGGAATGTGAATTGGAGCGAAATCCGATATTAATATAATTATTTTAAAACTTTGCCTCTTTTAAAAAAAAGAGACTAAAATATAAAATTGCGATAGATTGTATCTCGAAAACTATAATAAATAATTTAATTTGATAAACGGCTACGTAATTAGCACGCCGAATATTACTTGGAATATGAATTGTAACGAAATCCGAAATTAATAAGACTCTTAAAATGTTGGTCAATCATAAAAAGCAGAGACTAAAATATTAAATTTCGATAGCCTGCATCACTAAAACTATAAGAAATAATCCAATATGGTAAACGGATACGTAATTAGCATGAAGAATATTACTTTGAATGTTAATAGGAACGAAATCCTATATTAATAATATTCTTTTAAAATATTACTCATTTATAAAAAACAGAGAGTAAAATGTAAAATTCCGATGGCCTTTATCTCGAAAGCTATAAGAAATAATTCAATTTGTCAAACGGCTACGTAATTAGCACGTCGAATATTACTTGGAATATGAGTTGGAACGAAATCTAAATTAAAAAGACTATTAAAATTTTGGTCAATTTTAAAAAACAGAAAAAAAAAGTAAAATTCTGATAGCCTGTATCTCGAAAACTATAAGAAATAATCCAATTTAGCAAACGGCTACGTAATTAGCACGCCGAATATTACTTGGAATGTGAATTGGAGCGAAATCCGATATTAATATAATTATTTTAAAATTTTTGCCTATTTTAAAAAACAGAGACTAAAATGTAAAATTGCGATAGATTGTATCTCGAAAACTATAATAAATAATTCAATTTGACAAACGGCTACGTAATTAGAACGCCGAATATTACTTGGAATATGAATTGTAACGAAATCCGAAATTAATAAGACTCTTAAAATTTTGGTCAATTATAAAAAGCAGAGACTAAAATGTTAAATTCCGATAGCCTGCATCACTAAAACTATAGGAAATATATCTCGGAAACTATAAGAGATAATGCAATTTGGCTATCGGCAACGTAATTAGCATGCCGAATATTACTTGAAATGTGAATTGGAACGAAATCACTAATTCATTAGACCATTTTACAATTTTGGCCCAAGTTGGAAGCAGAGCCAATATTATAAGATGCCGATGGTCCATATCTCGGAAACTATAAATTATAATGCAATTTGGCAATCGGCAATGTAATTAGCATGGCGAATATTACTTGGAATGTGAATTGGAACGAAATCGCTAATTCATAAGACCATTTTACAATTTTGGCCCAAGTTAGAAGCAGAGCCAATATTGTAAGGTGTCGATATTCCATATCTCGGACACTATAAGACATAATGCAATTTGGCAATCGGCAATGTAATTAGCATGCCGAATATTACTTGGAATGTGAATTGGAACGAAATCCGATATTAATAATACTCTTTTAAAATTATTGCCTATTTTAAAAAACAAAGAGTAAAATGTAAAATTCCGATAGTCTGTATCTAGAAAACTATAAGAAAAAATCTAATTTGGCAAACGGCTACCTAATTAGCACGCCGAATATTACTTGGAATATGAATTGGAGCGAAATCCGAAATTAATAAGACTATTAAAATTTTGGTCAAATTTAAAAAACAGAAAAAAGAATTTAAAATTCTAATAGCCTGTATCTCGAAAACTATAATAAATAATTCAATTTGGCAAATGGCTACGCAATTAGCACGCCGAATATTACTTGGAATATGAGTTGGAACGAAATCCGAAATTAATAAGACTCTATGAAAATTTCGGTCAATTTTAAAAAACAGAGACTAAAATGTAAAATTCCGATTGCCTGTATTTCGGAAACTATAAGAAATAATCCAATTGGCAAAAGGCTACGTAATTAGCACGCCGAATATTACTTGGAATATGAATTGGAGCCATATCCGAAATTAATAAGTGTCTTTTAAAATTTTGGCCAATTATAAAATGTTAAGACTAAAATGTATAATTCCGATAGCCTGTATCTCGAAAACTATAATAAACAATTCAATTTGGCAAACGGCTACGTAATTAGCATGCCGAATATTACTTGGAATGTGAATTGGAACGAAATCCTATATTAATATTACTCTTTTAAAATTTTTGCCTATTTTAAAAAACTGAGATTAAAATGCAAAGTTCCGATAGCCTGTATCTCGAAAATTAAGAATATTACTTTGAATGTTAATAGGAACGAAATCCTATATTAATAATATTCTTTTAAAATATTACTCATTTATAAAAAACAGAGAGTAAAATGTAAAATTCCGATAGCCTTTATCTCGAAAGCTATAAGAAATAATTCAATTTGGCAAACGGCTACGTAATTAGCACGTCGAATATTACTTGGAATATGAGTTGGAACGAAATCTAAATTAAAAAGACTATTAAAATTTTGGTCAATTTTAAAAAACAGAAAAAAAAGTAAAATTCTGATAGCCTTTATCTCGAAAGCTATAAGAAATAATTCAATTTGGCAAACGGCTACGTAATTAGCACGTCGAATATTACTTGGAATATGAGTTGGAACGAAATCTAAATTAAAAAGACTATTAAAATTTTGGTCAATTTTAAAAAACAGAAAAAAAAGTAAAATTCTGATAGCCTGTATCACGAAAACTATAATAAATAATTCAATTTGACAAACGGCTACGTAATTAGAACGCCGAATATTACTTGGAATATGAATTGTAACGAAATCCGAAATTAATAAGACTCTTAAAATTTTGGTCAATTATAAAAAGCAGAGACTAAAATGTTAAATTCCGATAGCCTGCATCACTAAAACTATAGGAAATATATCTCGGAAACTATAAGAGATAATGCAATTTGGCTATCGGCAACGTAATTAGCATGCCGAATATTACTTGAAATGTGAATTGGAACGAAATCACTAATTCATTAGACCATTTTACAATTTTGGCCCAAGTTGGAAGCAGAGCCAATATTATAAGATGCCGATGGTCCATATCTCGGAAACTATAAATTATAATGCAATTTGGTAATCGGCAATGTAATTAGCATGGCGAATATTACTTGGAATGTGAATTGGAACGAAATCCTATATTAATATTACTCTTTTAAAATTTTTGCCTATTTTAAAAAACTGAGATTAAAATGCAAAGTTCCGATAGCCTGTATCTCGAAAATTAAGAATATTACTTTGAATGTTAATAGGAACGAAATCCTATATTAATAATATTCTTTTAAAATATTACTCATTTATAAAAAACAGAGAGTAAAATGTAAAATTCCGATAGCCTTTATCTCGAAAGCTATAAGAAATAATTCAATTTGGCAAACGGCTACGTAATTAGCACGTCGAATATTACTTGGAATATGAGTTGGAACGAAATCTAAATTAAAAAGACTATTAAAATTTTGGTCAATTTTAAAAAACAGAAAAAAAAGTAAAATTCTGATAGCCTTTATCTCGAAAGCTATAAGAAATAATTCAATTTGGCAAACGGCTACGTAATTAGCACGTCGAATATTACTTGGAATATGAGTTGGAACGAAATCTAAATTAAAAAGACTATTAAAATTTTGGTCAATTTTAAAAAACAGAAAAAAAAGTAAAATTCTGATAGCCTGTATCACGAAAACTATAATAAATAATTCAATTTGACAAACGGCTACGTAATTAGAACGCCGAATATTACTTGGAATATGAATTGTAACGAAATCCGAAATTAATAAGACTCTTAAAATTTTGGTCAATTATAAAAAGCAGAGACTAAAATGTTAAATTCCGATAGCCTGCATCACTAAAACTATAGGAAATATATCTCGGAAACTATAAGAGATAATGCAATTTGGCTATCGGCAACGTAATTAGCATGCCGAATATTACTTGAAATGTGAATTGGAACGAAATCGCTAATTCATAAGACCATTTTACAACTCTAGCCCAAGTTAGAAGCAGAGCCAATATTGTAAGATGTCGATGGTCCATATCTCGTAAAATATAAGAGATAATGCAATTTGGCAATAAGCAATGTAATTAGCCTGGCGAATATTACTTGGAAGGTGAATTGGAACGAAATCGCTAATTCATAAGACCATTTGACAATTTTGGCCCAAGTTAGAAGCAGAGCCAATATTGTAAGATGTCGATAGTCTATATCTCGGAAACTATAAGAGATAATGCAATTTGGCTATCGGCAACGTAATTAGCATGCCGAATATTACTTGGAATGGAATTGGAACGAAATCGCTAATTCATAAGACCATTTTACAACTCTAGCCCAAGTTAGAAGCAGAGCCAATATTGTAAGATGTCGATGGTCCATATCTCGGAAACTATAAGAGATAATGGAATTTGGCAATCGGCAACATAATTAGCATGGCAAATATTACTTGGAAGGTGAATTGGAACGAAATCGCTAATTCATAAGACCATTTGACAATTTTGACCTAAGTTAGAAGCAGAGCGAATATTGTAAGATGTCGATAGTCCATATCTCGGAAACTATAAGAGATAATGCAATTTGGCAAACGGCAACGTAATTAGCATGCCGAATATTACTTGGAATGTGAATTGGAACAAAATCGCTAATTCATAAGTCCATTTTACAACTCTAGCCCAAGTTAGAAGCAGAGCCAATATTGTAAGATGTCGATGGTATATATCCCGGATACTATAAGAGATAATGCAATTTGGCATTAGGTAATGTAATTAGCATGGCGAATATTATTTGGAAGGTGAATTGGAACGAATTCGCTGATTCATAAGACCATTTTACAATTTTGGCCCAAGTTAGAAGCAGAGCGAATATTGTAAGATGTCGATAGTCCATATCTCGGAAACTATAAGAGATAATGCAACTTGGCAAACGACAACGTAATTAGCATTCCGAATATTAGTTGGAATGTGAATTGGAACAAAATCGCTAATTCATAAGACAATTTTACAACTTTAACCCAAGTGGGAAGCAGAGCCAATATTGTAAGATGTCGATGGTCCATATCTCGGAAACTATAAGAGATAATGCAATTTGGCAATAAGCAATGTAATTAGCATGGCGAATATTATTTGGAAGGTGAATTGGAACGAAATCGCTAATTCATAAGACCATTTTACAACTCTAGCCCAAGTTAGAAGCAGAGCCAATATTGTAAGATGTCGATGGTATATATCCCGGATACTATAAGAGATAATGCAATTTGGCATTAGGTAATGTAATTAGCATGGCGAATATTATTTGGAAGGTGAATTGGAACGAATTCGCTAATTCATAAGACCATTTTACAATTTTGACCCAAGTTAGAAGCAGTGCCAATATTGTAAAATGTCGATAGTCCATATCTCGGAAATTATAAGAGATAATGCAATTTGGCAATCGGCAATGTAATTAGGGTGCCAAATATTACTTGAAATATGAATTGGAACGAAATTGGTAATCCATGAGACTATTTTGCAATTTTGACCCAAGTTAGAAACAGAGTCTAACGTGTAAATTTTCGATTGACCATATCTCGGAAACTATAAGAGATAAGGCAATTTGGCAATCGGCAACGTAATTAGCATGTCGAATATTACTTGGTATGTGAATTGGAACGAAATCGCTAATTCATAAGACCATTTGACAATTTTTCCCAAATTAGAATCAGAGCGAATATTGTAAGATGTCGATAGTCCATATCTCGGAAACTATAAGAGATAATGCAATTTGGCAATCGGCAACGTAATTAGGATGCCGAATATTACTTGGAAAGTGAATTGGAACGAAATCGCTAATTCATAAGACAATTTTACAACTTTAGCCCATGTCAGAAGCAGAGCCAATATTGTAAGATGTCGATGGTCCATATCTCGGAAACTATATGAGATAATGCAATTTGGCAATAAGCAATGTAATTAGCATGCCAAATATTACTTGGAATGTGTATTGGAACGAAATCGCTAATTCATAAGACCATTTTACAACTCTAGCCCAAGTTAGAAGCAGAGCCAATATTGTAAGATGTCGATGAGACTATTTTGCAATTTTGACCCAAGTTAGAAACAGAGTCTAACGTGTAAATTTTCGATTGACCATATCTCGAAAACTATAAGAGATAAGGCAATTTGGCAATCGGCAACGTAATTAGCATTCCGAATATTACTTGGTATGTGAATTGGAACGAAATCGCTAATTCATAAGACCATTTGACAATTTTTCCCAAGTTAGAATCAGAGCGAATATTGTAAGATGTCGATAGTCCATATCCCGGAAACTATAAGAGATAATGCAATTTCGCATTAGGTAATGTAATTAGCATGGCGAATATTATTTGGAAGGTGAATTGGAACGAAATCGCTAGTTCATAAGACCATTTTACAATTTTGGCAAAAGTTAGAAGCAGTGCCAATATTGTAAGATGTCGATAGTCCATATCTCGGAAACTATAAGAGATAATGCAATTTGGCAATCGGCAACGTAATTAGCATGCCAAATATTACTTGGTATGTGAATTGGAACGAAATCGCTAATTCATAAGACAATTTTACAACTTTAGCCCATGTCAGAAGCAGAGCCAATATTGTAAGATGTCGATGGTCCATATCTCGGAAAGTATATGAGATAATGCAATTTGGCAATAAGCAATGTAATTAGCATGCCAAATATTACTTGGAATGTGTATTGGAACGAAATCGCTAATTCATAAGACCATTTTACAACTCTAGCCCAAGTTAGAAGCAGAGCCAATATTGTAAGATGTCGATGGTATATATTCCAGATACTAAAAGAGATAATGCAATTTGGTATTAGGTAATGTAATTAGCATGACGAATATTATTTGGAAGGTGAATTGGAACGAAATCGCTAATTCATAAGACCATTTTACAATTTTGACCCAAGTTAGAAGCAGTGCCAATATTGTAAGATGTCGATAGTCCATATCTCGGAAACTATAAGAGATAATGCAATTTGGCAATCGGCAACGTAATTAGGGTGCCAAATATTACTTGAAATGTGAATTGGAACGAAATTGGTAATCCATGAGACTATTTTGCAATTTTGACCCAAGTTAGAAACAGAGTCTAACGTGTAAATTTTCGATTGACCATATCTCGGAAACTATAAGAGATAATGCAATTTGGCAATCGGCAATGTAATTAGGGTGCCAAATATTACTTGAAAAGTGAATTGGAACGAAATTGGTAATCCATGAGACTATTTTGCAATTTTGACCCAAGTTAGAAACAGAGTCTAACGTGTAAATTTTGGAGTGACCATATCTCGGAAACTATAAGAGATAAGGCAATTTGGCAATCGGCAACGTAATTAGCATGCCGAATATTACTTGGTATGTGAATTGGAACGAAATCGCTAATTCATAAGACCATTTGACAATTTTTCCCAAGTTAGAATCAGAGCGAATATTCTAAGATGTCGATAGTCCATATCTCGGAAACTATAAGAGATAATGCAATTTGGCAATCGGCAACGTAATTAGGATGCCGAATATTACTTGGAAAGTGAATTGGAACGAAATCGCTAATTCATAAGACAATTTTACAACTTTAGCCCATATCAGAAGCAGAGCCAATATTGTAAGATGTCGATGGTCCATATCCCGGAAACTATAAGAGATAATGCAATTTGCATTAGGTAATGTAATTAGCATGGCGAATATTATTTGGAAGGTGAATTGGAACTAAATCGCTAATTCATAAGACCATTTTACAATTTTGACCCAAGTTAGAAGCAGTGCCAATATTGTAAGATGTCGATAGTCCATATCTCGGAAACTATAAGAGATAATGCAATTTGGCAAATGGCAACGTAATTAGCATGCCGAATATTACTTGGTATGTGAATTGGAACGAAATCGCTAATTCATAAGACCATTTGACAATTTTTTCCCAAGTTAGAATCAGAGCGAATATTGTAAGATGTCGATAGTCCATATCTCGGAAACTATAAGAGATAATGCAATTTGGCAATCGGTATTGTAATTAGCATGCCGAATATTACTTGGAAGGTGAATGTTAGCGAAATCGCTATTTCATAAGACCATTTTACAATTTTGGCCCAAGTTAGAAGCAGAGCCAATATTGTAAGATGTCGATGGTCCATATCTCGGAAACTATAAGAGATAATGCAATTTGGCAATAGCCAATGTAACTATCATGCCGAATATTACTTGGAATGTGAATTGGAACGAAATCGCTAATTCATAAGACCATTTTAAAACTTTAGCCCAAGTTAGAAGCAGAGCCACTATTGTAAGATGTCGATGGTCCATATCTCGGAAACTATATGAGATAATGCAATTTGGCAATAAGCAATGTAATTAGCATGCCAAATATTACTTGGAATGTGTCTTGGAACGAAATCGCTAATTCATAAGACCATTTTACAACTCTAGCCCAAGTTAGAAGCAGAGCCAATATTGTAAGATGTCGATGGTCCATATCACGGAAACTATAAGAGATAATGCAATTTGGCATTAGGTAATGTAATTAATATGGCGAATATTATTTGGAAGGTGAATTGGAACTAAATCGCTAATTCATAAGACCATTTTACAATTTTGACCCAAGTTAGAAGCAGTGCCAATATTGTAAGATGTCGATAGTCCATATCTCGGAAACTATAAGAGATAATGCAATTTGGCAACCGGCAACGTAATTATCATGCCGAATATTACTTGGTATGTGAATTGGAACGAAATCGCTAATTCATAAGACCATTTGACAATTTTTTCCCAAGTTAGAATCAGAGCGAATATTGTAAGATGTCGATAGTCCATATCTCGGAAACTATAAGAGATAATGCAATTTGGCAATCGGCAATGTAATTAGCATGCCGAATATTACTTGGAAGGTGAATGTTAGCGAAATCGCTATTTCATAAGACCATTTTACAATTTTGGCCCAAGTTAGAAGCGGAGCCGATATTGTAAGATGTCGATGGTCCATATCTCGGAAACTATAAGAGATAATGCAATTTGGCAATAGGCAATGTAATTAGCACGGCGAATATTATTTGGAAGGTGAATTGGAACGAAATTGATAATCCATAAGACTATTTTACAATTTTGACCCAAGTTAGAAACAGAGTCTAAGGTGTAAAATTACGATTGCCCATATCTCGGAAACCATAAGAGATAATGCAATTTGGCAATCGGCAACCTAATTAGCATACCGAATATTACTTGGAATGTGAAATGGAACGAAATCGCTTATTCATAAGACAATTTTACAATTTTGACCCAAGTTTGAAACAGAGCCTAAGGTGTAAAATTTCGATTGCCCATATCTCGGAAACTATAAGAGATAATGCAATTTGGCTATAGGCAATGTAATTAGCATGGCGACTGAGTGAGTCAATTCACCTTCCAAATAATATTCGCCATGCTAATTACATTACCTAGTGCCAAATTGCATTATCTCTTATAGTATCCGGGATATATACCATCGACATCTTACAATATTGGCTCTGCTTCTAACTTGGGCTAGAGTTGTAAAATGGTCTTATGAATTAGCGATTTCGTTCCAATTCACCTTCCAAATAATATTCGTCATGCTAATTACATTGCTTATTGCCAAATTGCATTATCTCTTATAGTTTCCGAGATATGGACCATCGACATCTTACAATATTGGCTCTGCTTCCAACTTGGGTTAAAGTTGTAAAATTGTCTTATGAATTAGCGATTTTGTTCCAATTCACATTCCAACTAATATTCGGAATGCTAATTACGTTGCCGTTTGCCAAGTTGCATTGTCTCTTATAGTTTCCGAGATATGGACTATCGACATCTTACAATATTCGCTCTGCTTCTAACTTGGGCCAAAATTGTAAAATGGTCTTATGAATTAGCGAATTCGTTCCAATTCACCTTCCAAATAATATTCGCCATGCTAATTACATTACCTAATGCCAAATTGCATTATCTCTTATAGTATTCGGGATATATACCATCGACATCTTACAATATTGGCTCTGCTTCTAACTTGGGCTAGAGTTGTAAAATGGTCTTATGAATTAGCGATTTCGTTCCAATTCACCTTCCAAATAATATTCGCCATGCTAATTACATTGCTTATTGCCAAATTGCATTATCTCTTATAGTTTCCGAGATATGGACCATCGACATCTTACAATATTGGCTCTGCTTCCAACTTGGGTTAAAGTTGTAAAATTGTCTTATGAATTAGCGATTTTGTTCCAATTCACATTCCAACTAATATTCGGAATGCTAATTACGTTGCCGTTTGCCAAGTTGCATTATCTCTTATAGTTTCCGAGATATGGACTATCGACATCTTACAATATTCGCTCTGCTTCTAACTTGGGCCAAAATTGTCAAATGGTATTATGAATTAGCGATTTCGTTCCAGTTCACCTTCCAAGTAATATTCGCCATGCTAATTACATTGCCTATAGCCAAATTGCATTATCTCTTATAGTTTCCGAGATATGGGCAATCGAAATTTTACACCTTAGGCTCTGTTTCAAACTTGGGTCAAAATTGTATAATTGTCTTATGAATTAGCGATTTCGTTCCATTTCACATTCCAAGTAATATTCGGTATGCTAATTAGGTTGCCGATTGCCAAATTGCATTATCTCTTATGGTTTCCGAGATATGGGCAATCGTAATTTTACACCTTAGACTCTGTTTCTAACTTGGGTCAAAATTGTAAAATAGTCTTATGGATTATCAATTTCGTTCCAATTCACCTTCCAAATAATATTCGACGTGCTAATTACATTGCCTATTGCCAAATTGCATTATCTCTTATTGTTTCCGAGATATGAACCATCGACATCTTACAATAGTGGCTCTGCTTCTAACTTGGGCTAAAGTTTTAAAATGGTCTTATGAATTAACGATTTCGTTCCAATTTACATTCCAAGTAATATTCGGCATGATAGTTACATTGGCTATTGCCAAATTGCATTATCTCTTATAGTTTCCGAGATATGGACCATCGACATCTTACAATATCGGCTCTGCTTCTAACTTGGGCCAAAATTGTAAAATGGTCTTATGAAATAGCGATTTCGCTAACATTCACCTTCCAAGTAATATTCGGCATGCTAATTACATTGCCGATTGCCAAATTGCATTATCTCTTATAGTTTCCGAGATATGGACTATCGACATCTTACAATATTCGCTCTGATTCTAACTTGGGAAAAAATTGTCAAATGGTCTTATGAATTAGCGATTTCGTTCCAATTCACATACCAAGTAATATTCGGCATGATAATTACGTTGCCGGTTGCCAAATTGCATTATCTCTTATAGTTTCCGAGATATGGACTATCGACATCTTACAATATTAGCACTGCTTCTAACTTGGGTCAAAATTGTAAAATGGTCTTATGAATTAGCGATTTAATTCCAATTCACCTTCCAAATAATATTCGCCATGTTAATTACATTACCTAATGCCAAATTGCATTATCTCTTATAGTTTCCGTGATATGGACCATCGACATCTTACAATATTGGCTCTGCTTCTAACTTGGGCTAGAGTTGTAAAATGGTCTTATGAATTAGCGATTTCGTTCCAAGACACATTCCAAGTAATATTTGGCATGCTAATTACATTGCTTATTGCCAAATTGCATTATCTCATATAGTTTCCGAGATATGGACCATCGACATCTTACAATATTGGCTCTGCTTCTAACATGGGCTAAAGTTGTAAAATTGTCTTATGAATTAGCGATTTCGTTCCAATTCACTTTCCAAGTAATATTCGGCATCCTAATTACGTTGCCGATTGCCAAATTGCATTATCTCTTATAGTTTCCGAGATATGGACTATCGACATCTTACAATAGTGGCTCTGCTTCTAACTTGGGCTAAAGTTTTAAAATGGTCTTATGAATTAGCGATTTCGTTCCAATTCACATTCCAAGTAATATTCGGCATGATAGTTACATTGGCTATTGCCAAATTGCATTATCTCTTATAGTTTCCGAGATATGGACAATACAATATTGGCTCTGCTTCTAACTTGGGCCAAAATTGTAAAATGGTCTTATGAAATAGCGATTTCGCTAACATTCACCTTCCAAGTAATATTCGGCATGCTAATTACAATGCCGATTGCCAAATTGCATTATCTCTTATAGTTTCCGAGATATGGACTATCGACATCTTACAATATTGCCAAATTGCATTATCTCTTATAGTTTCCGAGATATGGACTATCGACATCTTACAATATTCGCTCTGATTCTAACTTGGGAAAAAATTGTCAAATGGTCTTATGAATTAGCGATTTCGTTCCAATTCACATACCAAGTAATGTTCGGCATGATAATTACGTTGCCGGTTGCCAAATTGCATTATCTCTTATAGTTTCCGAGATATGGACTATCGACATCTTACAATATTGGCACTGCTTCTAACTTGGGTCAAAATTGTAAAATGGTCTTATGAATTAGCGATTTAGTTCCAATTCACCTTCCAAATAATATTCGCCATGCTAATTACATTACCTAATGCCAAATTGCATTATCTCTTATAGTTTCCGGGATATGGACCATCGACATCTTACAATATTGGCTCTGCTTCTGACATGGGCTAAAGTTGTAAAATTGTCTTATGAATTAGCGATTTCGTTCCAATTCACTTTCCAAGTAATATTCGGCATCCTAATTACGTTGCCGATTGCCAAATTGCATTATCTCTTATAGTTTCCGAGATATGGACTATCGACATCTTACAATATTTGCTCTGATTCTAACTTGGGAAAAATTGTCAAATGGTCTTATGAATTAGCGATTTCGTTCCAATTCACATACCAAGTAATATTCGGCATGCTAATTACATTACCTAATGCCAAATTGCATTATCTCTTATAGTTTCCGAGATATGGACTATCGACATCTTACAATATTCGCTCTGATTCTAATTTGGGAAAAATTGTCAAATGGTCTTATGAATTAGCGATTTCGTTCCAATTCACATACCAAGTAATATTCGACATGCTAATTACGTTGCCGATTGCCAAATTGCCTTATCTCTTATTGTTTCCGAGATATGGTCAATCGAAAATTTACACGTTAGACTCTGTTTCTAACTTGGGTCAAAATTGCAAAATAGTCTCATGGATTACCAATTTCGTTCCAATTCATATTTCAAGTAATATTTGGCACCCTAATTATATTGCCGATTGCCAAATTGCATTATCTCTTATAGTTTCCGAGATATGGTCAATCGAAAATTTACACGTTAGACTCTGTTTCTAACTTGGGTCAAAATTGCAAAATAGTCTCATGGATTACAAATTTCGTTCCAATTCACATTTCAAGTAATATTTGGCACCCTAATTACGTTGCCGATTGCCAAATTGCATTATCTCTTATAGTTTCCGAGATATGGACTATCGACATCTTACAATATTGGCACTGCTTCTAACTTGGGTCAAAATTGTAAAATGGTCTTATGAATTAGCGATTTCGTTCCAATTCACCTTCCAAATAATATTCGTCATGCTAATTACATTACCTAATGCCAAATTGCATTATCTCTTTTAGTATCCGGAATATATACCATCGACATCTTACAATATTGGCTCTGCTTCTAACTTGGGCTAGAGTTGTAAAATGGTCTTATGAATTAGCGATTTCGTTCCAATACACATTCCAAGTAATATTTGGCATGCTAATTACATTGCTTATTGCCAAATTGCATTATCTCATATACTTTCCGAGATATGGACCATCGACATCTTACAATATTGGCTCTGCTTCTGACATGGGCTAAAGTTGTAAAATTGTCTTATGAATTAGCGATTTCGTTCCAATTCACATACCAAGTAATATTCGGCATGCTAATTACATTACCTAATGCCAAATTGCATTATCTCTTATAGTTTCCGAGATATGGACTATCGACATCTTACAATATTCGCTCTGATTCTAATTTGGGAAAAATTGTCAAATGGTCTTATGAATTAGCGATTTCTTTCCAATTCACATACCAAGTAATATTCGACATGCTAATTACGTTGCCGATTGCCAAATTGCCTTATCTCTTATTGTTTCCGAGATATGGTCAATCGAAAATTTACACGTTAGACTCTGTTTCTAACTTGGGTCAAAATTGCAAAATAGTCTCATGGATTACCAATTTCGTTCCAATTCATATTTCAAGTAATATTTGGCACCCTAATTATATTGCCGATTGCCAAATTGCATTATCGCTTATAATTTCCGAGATATGGACTATCGACATCTTACAATATTGGCACTGCTTCTAACTTGGGTCAAAATTGTAAAATGGTCTTATGAATTAGCGAATTCGTTCCAATTCACCTTCCAAATAATATTCGCCATGCTAATTACATTACCTAATGCCAAATTGCATTATCTCTTATAGTATCCGGGATATATACCATCGACATCTTACAATATTGGCTCTGTTTCTAACTTGGGCTAGAGTTGTAAAATGGTCTTATGAATTAGCGATTTCGTTCCAATTCACCTTCCAAATAATATTCGCCATGCTAATTACATTGCCTATTGCCAAATTGCATTATCTCTTATAGTTTCCGAGATATGGACCATCGACATCTTACAATATTGGCTCTGCTTCCCACTTGGGTTAAAGTTGTAAAATTGTCTTATGAATTAGCGATTTTGTTCCAATTCACATTCCAACTAATATTCGGAATGCTAATTACGTTGCCGTTTGCCAAGTTGCATTATCTCTTATAGTTTCCGAGATATGGACTATCGACATCTTACAATATTCGCTCTGCTTCTAACTTGGGCCAAAATTGTAAAATGGTCTTATGAATTAGCGAATTCGTTCCAATTCACCTTCCAAATAATATTCGCCATGCTAATTACATTAACTAATGCCAAATTGCATTATCTCTTATAGTATCCGGGATATATACCATCGACATCTTACAATATTGGCTCTGCTTCTAACTTGGGCTAGAGTTGTAAAATGGAGTTATGAATTAGCGATTTTGTTCCAATTCACATTCCAAGTAATATTCGGCATGCTAATTATGTTGCCGTTTGCCAAATTGCATTATCTCTTATAGTTTCCGAGATATGGACTATCGACATCTTACAATATTCGCTCTGCTTCTAACTTAGGTCAAAATTGTCAAATGGTCTTATGAATTAGCGATTTCGTTCCAATTCACCTTCCAAGTAATATTTGCCATGCTAATTATGTTGCCGATTGCCAAATTCCATTATCTCTTATAGTTTCCGAGATATGGACCATCGACATCTTACAATATTGGCTCTGCTTCTAACTTGGGCTAAAGTTGTAAAATGGTCTTTGAATTAGCGATTTCGTTCCAATTCACATTCCAAGTAATATTCGGCATGCTAATTACGTTGCCGATTGCCAAATTGCATTATCTCTTATAGTTTACGAGATATGGACTATCGATATCTTACAATATTCGCTCTGCTTCTAACTTAGGCCAAAATTGTCAAATGGTCTTATGAATTAGCGATTTCGTTCTAATTCACCTTCCAAGTAATATTCGCCATGCTAATTACATTGCCTATAGTCAAATTGCATTATCTCTTATAGTTTCCGAGATATGGACCATCGACATCTTGCAATATTGGCCCTGCTTCTGACATGGGCTAAAGTTGTAAAATTGTCTTATGAATTAGCGATTTCGTTCCAATTCACTTTCCAAGGAATATTCGCCATGCTAATTACATTGCCTATTGCCAAATTGCATTATCTTTTATAGTTTCCGAGATATGGACCATCGACATCTTACAATATTGGCTCTGCTTCTGACATGGGCTAAAGTTGTAAAATTGTCTTATGAATTAGCGATTTCGTTCGAATTCACATTCCAAGTAATATTCCGCATGCTAATTACGTTGCCGATTGCCAAATTGCATTATCTCTTATAGTTTCCGAGATATGGACTATCGACATCTTACAATAATCGCTCTGCTTCTAACTTAGGCCAAAATTGTCAAATGGTCTTATGAATTAGCGATTTCGTTCTAATTCACCTTCCAAGTAATATTCGCCATGCTAATTACATTGCCTATAGTCAAATTGCATTATCTCTTATAGTTTCCGAGATATGGACCATCGACATATTACAATATTGGCCCTGCTTCTGACATGGGCTAAAGTTGTAAAATTGTCTTATGAATTAGCGATTTCGTTCCAATTCACTTTCCAAGGAATATTCGCCATGCTAATTACATTGCCTATTGCCAAATTGCATTATCTTTTATAGTTTCCGAGATATGGACCATCGACATCTTATAATATTGGCTCTGCTTCTAACTTGGGCCAAAATTGTCATATGGTCTTATGAATTAGCGATTTCGTTCCAATTCACCTTCCAAGTAATATTCGCCATGCTAATTACATTGCCTATAGCCAAATTGCATTATCTCTTATAGTTTCCGAGATATGGACTATCGACATCTTACAATATTCGCTCTGCTTCTAACTTTTGCCAAAATTGTAAAATGGTCTTATGAATTAGCGATTTCGTTCCATTTCACATTCCAAGTAATATTCGGTATGCTAATTAGGTTGCCGATTGCCAAATTGCATTATCTCTTATAGTTTCCGAGATATGGATTATCGACATCTTACAATATTCGCTCTGATTCTAACTTGGGCCTAAATTGTTAAATGGTCTTATGAATTAGCGATTTCGCTCCAATTCACATTCCAAGTAATATTCGGCATGCTAATTACGTTGCCGATTGCCAAATTGCATTATCTCTTATAGTTTCCGAGATATGGATTATCGACATCTTACAATATTCGCTCTGATTCTAACTTGGGCCAAAATTGTTAAATGGTCTTATGATATAGCGATTTCGTTCCAATTCACATTCCAAGTAATATTCGGCATGCTAATTACGTTGCCGATTGCCAAATTGCATTATCTCTTATAGTTTCCGAGATATGGATTATCGACATCTTACAATATTCGCTCTGATTCTAACTTGGGCCAAAATTGTTAAATGGTCTTATGAATTAGCGATTTCGTTCCAATTCACATTCCAAGTAATATTCGGCATGCTAATTACGTTGCCGATTGCCAAATTGCATTATCTCTTATAGTTTCCGAGATATGGACTATCGACATCTTACAATATTGGCTCTGCTTCTAACTAAGGCCAAAATTGTAAAATGGTCTTATGAAATAGCGATTTCGTTCCAATTCACCTTCCAAGTAATATTCGGCAAGATATTTACATTGCCGATAGCCAAATTGCATTAAAATTTACAGTTTCCGAGAAATGGACCATCGACATCTTACAATATTGGCTCTGCTTCTAACTTGGGCAAAAGTTGTAAAATGGTATAATGAATTAGCGATTACAATCCAATTCACATTCCAAGTAATATTCGGCATGCTAATTACATTGCCGATTGCCGAATTGCATTATCTCTTAGAGTCTCCATGATATGGACTATCGACATCTTACAATATTCGCTCTGATTCTAACTTGGGCCAAAATTGTTAAATGGTCTTATGAATTAGCGATTTCGTTCCAATTTACCTTCCAAGTAATATTCGGCAAGATATTTACATTGCCGATAGCCAAATTGCATTAAAATTTACAGTTTCCGAGATATGGACCATCGACATCTTACAATATTGGCTCTGCTTCTAACTTGGGCTAAAGTTGTAAAATGGTCTAATGAATTAGCGATTACAATCCAATTCACATTCCAAGTAATATTCGGCATGCTATTTACGTTGCCGATTGCCAAATTGCATTATCTCTTATAGTTTCCGAGATATGGATTATCGACATCTTACAATATTCGCTCTGATTCTAACTTGGGCCAAAATTGTTAAATGGTCTTATGAATTAGCTATTTCGTTCCAATTCACATTCCAAGTAATATTCGGCATGCCAATTACATTGCCTATTGCCAAATTGCATTATCTCTTATAGTTTCCGAGATATGGACCATCGACATCTTACAATATTGGCTCTGATTCTAACTTGGCCCAAAATTGTTAAATGGTCTTATGAATTAGCGATTTCGTTCCAATTCACCTTCCAAGTAATATTCGGCAAGATATTTACATTGCCGATAGCCAAATTGCATTAAAATTTACAGTTTCCGAGATATGGACCATCGACATCTTACAATATTGGCTCTGCTTCTAACTTGGGCTAAAGTTGTAAAATGGTCTAATGAATTAGCGATTACAATCCAATTCACATTCCAAGTAATATTCGGCATGCTATTTACGTTGCCCATTGCCGAATTGCATTATCTCTTAGAGGCTCCATGATATGGACTATCGACATCTTACAATATTCGCTCTGATTCTAACTTGGGCCAAAATTGTTAAATGGTCTTATGAATTAGCGATTTCGTTCCAATTTACCTTCCAAGTAATATTCGGCAAGATATTTACATTGCCGATAGCCAAATTGCATTAAAATTTACAGTTTCCGAGATATGGACCATCGACATCTTACAATATTGGCTCTGCTTCTAACTTGGGCTAAAGTTGTAAAATGGTCTAATGAATTAGCGATTACAATCCAATTCACATTCCAAGTAATATTCGGCATGCTATTTACGTTGCCGATTGCCAAATTGCATTATCTCTTATAGTTTCCGAGATATGGATTATCGACATCTTACAATATTCGCTCTGATTCTAACTTGGGCCAAAATTGTTAAATGGTCTTATGAATTAGCTATTTCGTTCCAATTCACATTCCAAGTAATATTCGGCATGCCAATTACATTGCCTATTGCCAAATTGCATTATCTCTTATAGTTTCCGAGATATGGACCATCGACATCTTACAATATTGGCTCTGATTCTAACTTGGCCCAAAATTGTTAAATGGTCTTATGAATTAGCGATTTCGTTCCAATTCACCTTCCAAGTAATATTCGGCAAGATATTTACATTGCCGATAGCCAAATTGCATTAAAATTTACAGTTTCCGAGATATGGACCATCGACATCTTACAATATTGGCTCTGCTTCTAACTTGGGCTAAAGTTGTAAAATGGTCTAATGAATTAGCGATTACAATCCAATTCACATTCCAAGTAATATTCGGCATGCTATTTACGTTGCCCATTGCCGAATTGCATTATCTCTTAGAGGCTCCATGATATGGACTATCGACATCTTACAATATTCGCTCTGATTCTAACTTGGGCCAAAATTGTTAAATGGTCTTATGAATTAGCGATTTCGTTCCAATTTACCTTCCAAGTAATATTCGGCAAGATATTTACATTGCCGATAGCCAAATTGCATTAAAATTTACAGTTTCCGAGATATGGACCATCGACATCTTACAATATTGGCTCTGCTTCTAACTTGGGCTAAAGTTGTAAAATGGTCTAATGAATTAGCGATTACAATCCAATTCACATTCCAAGTAATATTCGGCATGCTATTTACGTTGCCGATTGCCGAATTGCATTATCTCTTAGAGTTTCCATGATATGGACTATCGACACCTTAACAATATTTTTTCTGCTTCTAACTTGGGCCAAAATTGTATAATGGTCTTATGAATTAGCGATTTCGTTCCAATTCAAATTCCAAGTAATATTCGGCATGCTAATTACATTGCCGATTGTCAAACTGCACTATCTCTTATTGCTTCCGAGATATGGACTATCGACATCTTACAATATTGGCTCTGCTTCTAACTTGGGCCAAAATTGTAATATGGTCTAATGAATTAGCGATTACAATCCAATTCACATTCCAAATAATATTCGGCATGCTAATTACATTACAGATTGCCAAATTGCATTATCTCTTATAGTTTCCGAGATATGGACTATCGACATCTTACAATATTCGCTCTGATTCTAACTTGGGCCATAATTGTTAAATGGTCTTATGAATTAGCGATTTCGTTCCAATTCACCTTCCAAGTAATATTCGCCATGCTAATTATGTTGCCGATAGCCAAATTGCATTATCTCTTGTAGTTTCCCAGATATGGACTATCGACATCTTACAATATTGGCTCTGCTCCTAACTTGGGCTAAAGTTGTAAAATGGTCAAATGAATTAGCGATTACAATCCAATTCACATTCCAAGTAATATTCGGCATGCTAATTACATTACAGATTGCCAAATTGCACTATCTCTTATTGCTTCCGAGATATGGACTATCGACATCTTACAATATTGGCTCTGCTTCTAACTTGGGCCAAAATTGTAATATGGTCTAATGAATTAGCGATTACAATCCAATTCACATTCCAAGTAATATTCGGCATGCTAATTACGTTGCCGATTCCCAAATTGCATTATCTCTTGTAGTTTCCGAGATATGGACTATCGACATCTTACAATATTGGCTCTGTTTCTAACTTGGGCTAAAGTTGTAAAATGGTCTTATGAATAAGCGATTCCGTTCCAATTCACATTCCAAGTAATATTCGGCATGCTAATTACGTTGCCGATTGCCAAATTGCATTATCTCTTATAGTTTCCGTAATATGGACTATCGACATATTACAATATTGGCTCTGCTTCTAACTAAGGCCAAAATTGTAAAATGGTCTTATGAAATAGCGATTTCGTTCCAATTCACCTTCTAAGTAATATACGGCAAGATATTTACATTGCCGATAGCCAAATTGCATTAAAATTTACAGTTTCCGACATATAGACCATCGACATCTTACAATATTGGCTCTGCTTCTAACTTGGGCTAATGTTGTAAAATGGTCTAATGAATTACAATTCACATTCCAAGTAATATTCGGCATGCTAATTACGTTGGCGATTGCGGAATTCCATTATCTCTTAGAGTTTCCATGATATTGACTATCGACATCTTAACAATATTTTTTCTGCTTCTGACTTGGGCCAAAATTGTATAATGGTCTTATGAATTAGCGATTTCGTTCCAATTCACATTCCAAGTAATATTCGGCATGCTAATTACATTGCCGACTGTCAAATTGCACTATCTCTTATTGCTTCCGAGATATGGACTATCGACATCTTACAATATTGGCTCTGCTTCTAACTTGGGCCAAAATTGTAATATGGTCTAATGAATTAGCGATTACAATCCAATTCACATTCCAAGTAATATTCGGCATGCTAATTACGTTGCCGATTGCCGTATTGTATTATCTCTTATAGTTACCGGTTTATGGACTATCGATATCTTATAATATTGGCTCTGCTTCTAACTTGGGCCAAAATTGTAAAATGGTCTAATGAATTAGCGATTACGTTCCAATTCACATTCCAAGTAATATTCGGCTTGCTAATTACGTTGCCGATTGCCGAATTGCATTATCTCTTAGAGTGTCCATGATAAGGACTATCGACATCTTAACAATATTTTTTCTGCTTCTAACTTGCGCCAAAATTGTATAATGGTCTTATGAATTAGCGATTTTGTTCCAATTCAAATTCCAAGTTATATTCGGCATGCTAATTACATTGCCGATTGTCAAATTGCACTATCTCTTATTGCTTCCGAGATATGGACTATCGAAATCTTACAATATTGGCTCTGCTTCTAACTTGGGCCAAAATTGTAATATGGTCTAATGAATTAGCGATTACAATCCAATTCACATTCCAAGTACTATTCGGCTTGCTAATTACGTTGCCGATTGCCAAATTCCATTATCTTTTACAGTTTCCGAGATATGGGCAATCGACATCTTACAATATTGGCTCTGCTTCTAACTTGGGTCAAAATTGTAAATTGGTCTTATGAATTAGCGATTTCGTTCCAATTCACCTTCCAAGTAATATTCGGCATGATAATTACATTACCGATTGCTAAATTGCATTATCTCTTATAGTTTCCGAGATATGGACTATCGACATCTTACAATATTGGCTTTGCTTCTAACTAAGGCCAAAATTGTAAAATGGTCTTATGAAATAGCGATTTCGTTCCAATTCATCTTCCAAGTAATATTCGGCAAGATATTTACATTGCCGATAGCCAAATTGCATTAAAATTTACAGTTTCCGAGATATGGACTATCGACATCTTACAATATTGGCTCTGTTTCTAACTTGGGCTAAAGTTGTAAAATGGTCTTATGAATTAGCGATTCCGTTCCAATTCACATTCCAAGTAATATTCGGCATGCTAATTACGTTGCCGATTGCCAAATTGCATTATCTCTTATAGTTTCCGAGATATGGACTATCGACATCTTACAATATTGGCTCTGTTTCTAACTAAGCCCAAAATTGTTAAATGGTCTTATGAATTAGCGGTTCCGTTCCAATTCACATTCCAAGTAATATTCGGCATGCTAATTACGTTGCCGATTGCCAAATTGCATTATCTCTTATAGGTTCCGAGAAATGGGCAATCGAAATTTTACACGTTAGACTCTGTTTCAAACTTGGGTCAAAATTGTAAAATAGTCTTATGGATTAGCGATTTCGTTCCAATTCACATTCCAAGTATTATTCGGCAAGCTAATTACATTGCCGATTGCCAAATTGCATTATATTTTGTAGTTTCCGAGAAATGGGCAATCGAAATTTTACACCTTAGATTCTGTTTCTAACTTGGGTCAAAATTGTAAATTGGTCTTATGAATTATCGATTTCGTTCCAATACACAATCCAAGTAATATTCGGCATGCTAATTACGTTGCCGATTCCCAAATTGCATTATCTCTTATAGTTTCCGAGATATGGACCATCGACATCTTACAATATTCGCTCTGATTCTAACTTGGACCAAAATTGTTAAATGGTCTTATGAATTAGCGATTTCGTTCCAATTCACCTTCCAAGTAATATTCGCCATGCTAATTACGTTGCCGATTGCCAAATTGCATTATCTCTTATAGTTTCCGAGATATGGACTATCGACATCTTAGAATATTGGCTCTGCTTCTAACTTGGGCTAAAGTTGTAAAATGGTCTTATGAATTAGCGGTTCCGTTCCAATTCACATTCCAAGTAATATTCGGCATGCTAATTACGTTGCCGATTGCCAAATTGCATTATCTCTTATAGTTTCCGAGATTTGGGCAATCGACATCCTACAATATTGGCTCTGCTTCTAACTTGGGTCAAAATTGTAAATTGGTCTTATGAATTAGCGATTTCGTTCCAATACACATTCCAAGTAATATTCGGCATGCTAATTACGTTGCCGATTGCCAAATTGCATTATCTCTTATTGTTTACGAGATATGGACTGTCGATATCTTGCAATATTGGCTCTGTTTCTAACTTGGTCTAAAGTTGTAAAATGGTCTTATGAATAAGCGATTTCGTTCCAATTCACACTCCAAGTAATATTCGGCATGCTAATTACATTGCCTATTGCCAAATTGCATTATCTCTTATAGTTTCCGAGATATGGGCAATCGACATCTTACAATATTGGCTCTGCTTCTAACTTGGGTCAAAATTGTAAATTGGTCTTATGAAATTGCGATTTCGTTCCAATACACATTCCAAGTAATATTCGGCATGCTAATTATATTACCGATTGCCAAATTGCACTATCTCTTATAGTTTCCGAGATATAGGCAATCGAAATTTTACACCTTAGATTCTGTTTCTAACTTGGGTCAAAATTGTAAATTGGTCTTATGAATTAGCGTTTACGTTCCAATTCACATTCCAAGTAATATTCGGCTAGCTAATTACGTTGCCGATTGCCAAATTCCATTATCTCTTATAGTTTCCGAGATATAGGCAATCGAAATTTTACACCTTAGATTATGTTTCTAACTTGGGTCAAAATTGTAAATTGGTCTTATGAATTAGCGATTTCGTTCCAATTCACCTTCCAAGTAATATTCGCCATGTTAATTACGTTGCCGATTGCCAAATTGCATTATCAGTTATAGTTTCCGAGATATGGACTATCGACATCTTACAATATTGGCTCTGTTTCTAACTTGGGCTAAAGTTGTAAAATGGTCTTATGAATTAGCGATTCCGTTCCAATTCATATTCCAAGTAATATTCGGCATGCTAATTACGTTGCCGTTTGCCAAACTGCATTATCTGTTATAGTTTCCGAGATATGGACTATCGACATCTTACAATATTGGCTCTGCTCCTAACTAGGGCCAAAATTGTAAAATGGTCTTATGAAATAGCGATTTCGTTCCAATTCACCTTCCAAGTAATATTCGGCAAGATATTTACATTGCCGATAGCCAAATTGCATTAAAATTTACAGTTTCCGAGATATGGACCATCGACATCTTACAATATTGGCTCTGCTTCTAACTTGGGCTAAAGTTGTTAAATGGTCTAATGAATTAGCGAATACAATCCAATTCACATTCCAAGTAATATTCGGATGCTAATTACGTTGCCGATTGCCGAATTGCATTATCTCTTAGAGTTTCCAAGATATGGACTATCGACATCTTAACAATATTTTTTCTGGTTCTAACTTGGGCCAAAATTGTATAATGGTCTTATGAATTAGCGATTTCGTTCCAATTCAAATTCCAAGTAATATTCGGCGAGCTAATTACGTTGCCGATTGCCAAATTGCATTATCTTTTATAATTTTCGAGATATGGGCAATCGACATCTTACAATATTGGCTCTGCTTCTAACTTGGATCAAAATTGTAAATTGGTCTTATGAATTAGCGATTTCGTTCCAATACACATTCCAAGTAATATTCGGCATGCTAATTACGTTGCCGATTGTCAAATTGCATTATCTCTTATTGTTTACGAGATATGGACTATCGACATCTTGCAATATTGGCTCTGCTTCTAACTTGGGCTAAAGTTGTAAAATGGTCTTATGAATTAGCGGTTCCGTTCCAATTCACATTCCAAGTAATATTCGGCATGCTAATTACGTTGCCGATTGCCAAATTGCATTATCTCTTATAGTTTCCGAGATTTGGGCAATCGACATCTTACAATATTGGCTCTGCTTCTAACTTGGGTCAAAATTGTAAATTGGTCTTATGAATTAGCGATTTCGTTCCAATACACATTCCAAGTAATATTCGGCATGCTAATTACGTTGTCGATTGCCAAATTGCATTATCTCTTATTGTTTACGAGATATGGACTATCGACATCTTGCAATATTGGCTCTGTTTCTAACTTGGTCTAAAGTTGTAAAATGGTCTTATGAATAAGCGATTTCGTTCCAATCCACACTCCAAGTAATATTCGGCATGCTAATTACATTGCCTATTGCCAAATTGCATTATCTCTTATAGTTTCCGAGATATGGACCATCGACATCTTACAATATTGGCTCTGCTTCTAACTTGGGCAAAAATTGTAAAATGGTCTTATGAAATAGCGATTTCGTTCCAATTCACATTCCAAGTAATATTCAGCATGCTAATTACATTACCGATTGCCAAATTGCATTATCTCTTATAGTTTCCGAGATATAGACTATCGACATCTTACAATATTCGCTCTGATTCTAACTTGGACCAAAATTGTTAAATGGTCTTATGAATTAGCGATTTCGTTCCAATTCACCTTCCAAGTAATATTCGCCATGCTAATTACGTTGCCGATTGCCAAATTGCATGATCTCTTATAGTTTCCGAGATATGGACTATCGACATCTTACAATATTGGCTCTGCTTCTAACTTGGGCTAAAGTTGTAAAATGGTCTTATGAATTAGCGGTTCCGTTCCAATTCACATTCCATGTAATATTCGGCATGCTAATTACGTTGCCGATTGCCAAATTGCATTATCTCTTATAGTTTCCGAGATATGGGCAATCGACATCTTACAATATTGGCTCTGCTTCTAACTTGTGTCAAAATTGTAAATTGGTCTTATGAATTAGCGATTTCGTTCCAATACACATTCCAAGTAATATTCGGCATGCTAATTACGTTGCCGATTGCCAAATTGCATTATCTCTTATTGTTTACGAGATATGGACTATCGACATCTTGCAATATTGGCTCGGCTTCTAACTTGGTCTAAAGTTGTAAAATGGTCTTATGAATAAGCGATTTCGTTCCAATTCACACTCCAAGTAATATTCGGCTAACTAATTACGTTGCCGATTGCCAAATTGCATTATCTCTTATAGTTTCCGAGATATGGACTATCGACGTCTTACAATATTTGCTCTGCTTCTAACTTGGGCTAAAGTTGTAAAATGGCCTTATGAATTAGCGGTTCCGTTCCAATTCACATTCCAAGTAATATTCGGCATGCTAATTACGTTGCCGATTGCCAAATTGCATTATCTCTTATAGTTTCTGAGATATGGACTATCGACATCTTACAATATTGGCTCTGCTTCTAACTTGGGCCAAAATTGTAATATGGTCTAGTGAATTAGCGATAACAATCCAATTCACATTCCAAGTAATATTCGGCATGCTAATTACGTTGCCGATTGCCGAATTGCATTATCTCTTATAGTTTCCGATATATGTACCATCGACATCTTTCAGTATTTTCTCTGTTTCTAACTTGGGCTAAAGTTGTAAAATTGTCTTATGACTTTTTTGACTGTTGCCGATTGCCAAATTGCATTATCTCTTATAGTTTCCGAGATATGGACTATCGACGTCTTATAATATTGGCTCTACTTCTAACTTGGGCTAAAGTTGTAAAATGGTCTTATGAATTAGCGGTTCCGTTCCAATTCACATTCCAAGTAATATTCGGCATGCTAATTACGTTGCCGTTTGCCAAACTGCATTATCTCTTATAGTTTCCGAGATATGGACTCTCGATATCTTACAATATTGGATCTGCTTCTAACTTGGGCCAAAATTGTAATATGGTCTAATGAATTAGCGATTACAATCCAATTCACATTCCAAGTAATATTCGGCATGCTAATTACGTTGCCGTTTGCCAAACTGCATTATCTCTTATAGTTTCCGAGATATGGACTATCGATATCTTACAATATTGGCTCTGCTTCTAACTTGGGCTTAAGTTGTAAAATGGTCTTATGAAGTAGCGATTTCGCTCCAATTCACATTCCAGGTAATATTCGGCATGCTAATTACGTTGCCGATTGCCAAATTGCATTATCTCTTATAGTTTCTGAGATATGGACTATCGACATCTTACAATATTGGCTCTGCTTCTAACTTGAGCCAAAATTGTAATATGGTCTAATGAATTAGCGATTACAATCCAATTCACATTCCAAGTAATATTCGGCATGCTAATTACGTTGCCGTTTGCCAAACTGCATTATCTCTTATAGTTTCCGAGATATGGACTATCGATATCTTACAATATTGGCTCTGCTTCTAACTTGGGCTTAAGTTGTAAAATGGTCTTATGAATTAGCGATTTCGCTCCAATTCACATTCCAAGTAATATTCGGCATGCTAATTACGTTGCCGATAGCCAAATTGCATTATCTCTTATAGTTTCCGAGATATGGACTATCGATATCTTACAATATTGACTCTGCTTCTAACTTGGGCTTAAGTTGTAAAATGGTCTTATGAATTAGCGATTTCGTTCCAATACACATTCCAAGTAATATTCGGCATGCTAATTATATTACCGATTGCCAAATTGCACTATCTCTTATAGTTTCCGAGATATAGGCAATCGAAATTTTACACCTTAGATTCTGTTTCTAACTTGGGTCAAAATTGTAAATTGGTCTTATCAATTAGCGATTACGTTCCAATTCACATTCCAAGTAATATTCGGCTAGCTAATTACGTTGCCGATTGCCAAATTCCATTATCTCTTATAGTTTCCGAGATATAGGCAATCGAAATTTTACACCTTAGATTCTGTTTCTAACTTGGGTCAAAATTGTAAATTGGTCTTATGAATTAGCGATTTCGTTCCAATACACATTCCTAGTAATATTCGGCATGCTAATTACGTTGCCGATTGCCAAATTGCATTATCTCTTATTGTTTACGAGATATGGACTATCGACATCTTGCAATATTGGCTCTGTTTCTAACTTGGGCTAAAGTTGTAAAATGGTCTTATGAATTAACGATTCCGTTCCAATTCATACTCCAAGTAATATTCGGCATGCTAATTACGTTGCCGTTTGCCAAACTGCATTATCTGTTATAGTTTCCGAGATATGGACTATCGACATCTTACAATATTGGCTCTGCTCCTAACTAGGGCCAAAATTGTAAAATGGTCTTATGAAATAGCGATTTCGTTCCAATTCACCTTCCAAGTAATATTCGGCAAGATATTTACATTGCCGATAGCCAAATTGCATTAAAATTTACAGTTTCCGAGATATGGACCATCGACATCTTACAATATTGGCTCTGCTTCTAACTTGGGCTAAAGTTGTTAAATGGTCTAATGAATTAGCGAATACAATCCAATTCACATTCCAAGTAATATTCGGATGCTAATTACGTTGCCGATTGCCGAATTGCATTATCTCTTAGAGTTTCCAAGATATGGACTATCGACATCTTAACAATATTTTTTCTGGTTCTAACTTGGGCGAAAATTGTATAATGGTCTTATGAATTAGCGATTTCGTTCCAATTCAAATTCCAAGTAATATTCGGCGAGCTAATTACGTTGCCGATTGCCAAATTGCATTATCTTTTATAATTTTCGAGATATGGGCAATCGACATCTTGCAATATTGGCTCTGCTTCTAACTTGGGTCAAAATTGTAAATTGGTCTTATGAATTAGCGATTTCGTTCCAATACACATTCCAAGTAATATTCGGCATGCTAATTACGTTGCCGATTGCCAAATTGCATTATCTCTTATTGTTTACGAGATATGGACTATCGACATCTTGCAATATTGGCTCTGCTTCTAACTTGGGCTAAAGTTGTAAAATGGTCTTATGAATTAGCGGTTCCGTTCCAATTCACATACCAAGTAATATTCGGCATGCTAATTACGTTGCCGATTGCCAAATTGCATTATCTCTTATAGTTTCCGAGATTTGGGCAATCGACATCTTACAATATTGGCTCTGCTTCTAACTTGGGTCAAAATTGTAAATTGGTCTTATGAATTAGCGATTTCGTTCCAATACACATTCCAAGTAATATTCGGCATGCTAATTACGTTGTCGATTGCCAAATTGCATTATCTCTTATTGTTTACGAGATATGGACTATCGACATCTTGCAATATTGGCTCTGTTTCTAACTTGGTCTAAAGTTGTAAAATGGTCTTATGAATAAGCGATTTCGTTCCAATCCACACTCCAAGTAATATTCGCCATGCTAATTACATTACCGATTGCCAAATTGCATTATCTCTTATAGTTTCCGAGATATAGACTATCGACATCTTACAATATTCGCTCTGATTCTAACTTGGACCAAAATTGTTAAATGGTCTTATGAATTAGCGATTTCGTTCCAATTCACCTTCCAAGTAATATTCGCCATGCTAATTACGTTGCCGATTGCCAAATTGCATGATCTCTTATAGTTTCCGAGATATGGACTATCGACATCTTACAATATTGGCTCTGCTTCTAACTTGGGCTAAAGTTGTAAAATGGTCTTATGAATTAGCGGTTCCGTTCCAATTCACATTCCATGTAATATTCGGCATGCTAATTACGTTGCCGATTGCCAAATTGCATTATCTCTTATAGTTTCCGAGATTTGGGCAATCGACATCTTACAATATTGGCTCTGCTTCTAACTTGTGTCAAAATTGTAAATTGGTCTTATGAATTAGCGATTTCGTTCCAATACACATTCCAAGTAATATTCGGCATGCTAATTACGTTGCCGATTGCCAAATTGCATTATCTCTTATTGTTTACGAGATATGGACTATCGACATCTTGCAATATTGGCTCGGCTTCTAACTTGGTCTAAAGTTGTAAAATGGTCTTATGAATAAGCGATTTCGTTCCAATTCACACTCCAAGTAATATTCGGCTAGCTAATTACGTTGCCGATTGCCAAATTGCATTATCTCTTATAGTTTCCGAGATATGGACTATCGACGTCTTACAATATTTGCTCTGCTTCTAACTTGGGCTAAAGTTGTAAAATGGCCTTATGAATTAGCGGTTCCGTTCCAATTCACATTCCAAGTAATATTCGGCATGCTAATTACGTTGCCGATTGCCAAATTGCATTATCTCTTATAGTTTCCGACATATGGACTATCGACGTCTTATAATATTGGCTCTACTTCTAACTTGGGCTAAAGTTGTAAAATGGTCTTATGAATTAGCGGTTCCGTTCCAATTCACATTCCAAGTAATATTCGGCATGCTAATTACGTTGCCGTTTGCCAAACTGCATTATCTCTTATAGTTTCCGAGATATGGACTCTCGATATCTTACAATATTGGCTCTGCTTCTAACTTGGGCCAAAATTGTAATATGGTCTAATGAATTAGCGATTACAATCCAATTCACATTCCAAGTAATATTCGGCATGCTAATTACGTTGCCGTTTGCCAAACTGCATTATCTCTTATAGTTTCCGAGATATGGACTATCGATATCTTACAATATTGGCTCTGCTTCTAACTTGGGCTTAAGTTGTAAAATGGTCTTATGAATTAGCGATTTCGCTCCAATTCACATTCCAAGTAATATTCGGCATGCTAATTAGGTTGCCGATTGCCAAATTGCATTATCTCTTATAGTTTCTGAGATATGGACTATCGACATCTTACAATATTGGCTCTGCTTCTAACTTGAGCCAAAATTGTAATATGGTCTAATGAATTAGCGATTACAATCCAATTCACATTCCAAGTAATATTCGGCATGCTAATTACGTTGCCGTTTGCCAAACTGCATTATCTCTTATAGTTTCCGAGATATGGACTATCGATATCTTACAATATTGGCTCTGCTTCTAACTTGGGCTTAAGTTGTAAAATGGTCTTATGAATTAGCGATTTCGCTCCAATTCATATTCCAAGTAATATTCGGCATGCTAATTACGTTGCCGATAGCCAAATTGCATTATCTCTTATAGTTTCCGAGATATGGACTATCGATATCTTACAATATTGACTCTGCTTCTAATTTGGGCTTAAGTTGTAAAATGGTCTTATGAATTAGCGATTTCGTTCCAATACACATTCCAAGTAATATTCGGCATGCTAATTATATTACCGATTGCCAAATTGCACTATCTCTTATAGTTTCCGAGATATAGGCAATCGAAATTTTACACCTTAGATTCTGTTTCTAACTTGGGTCAAAATTGTAAATTGGTCTTATCAATTAGCGATTACGTTCCAATTCACATTCCAAGTAATATTCGGCTAGCTAATTACGTTGCCGATTGCCAAATTCCATTATCTCTTATAGTTTCCGAGATATAGGCAATCGAAATTTTACACCTTAGATTCTGTTTCTAACTTGGGTCAAAATTGTAAATTGGTCTTATGAATTATCGATTTCGTTCCAATACACAATCCAAGTAATATTCGGCATGCTAATTACGTTGCCGATTCCCAAATTGCATTATCTCTTATAGTTTCCGAGATATGGACCATCGACATCTTACAATATTCGCTCTGATTCTAACTTGGACCAAAATTGTTAAATGGTCTTATGAATTAGCGATTTCGTTCCAATTCACCTTCCAAGTAATATTCGCCATGCTAATTACGTTGCCGATTGCCAAATTGCATTATCTCTTATAGTTTCCGAGATATGGACTATCGACATCTTAGAATATTGGCTCTGCTTCTAACTTGGGCTAAAGTTGTAAAATGGTCTTATGAATTAGCGGTTCCGTTCCAATTCACATTCCAAGTAATATTCGGCATGCTAATTACGTTGCCGATTGCCAAATTGCATTATCTCTTATAGTTTCCGAGATTTGGGCAATCGACATCCTACAATATTGGCTCTGCTTCTAACTTGGGTCAAAATTGTAAATTGGTCTTATGAATTAGCGATTTCGTTCCAATACACATTCCAAGTAATATTCGGCATGCTAATTACGTTGCCGATTGCCAAATTGCATTATCTCTTATTGTTTACGAGATATGGACTGTCGATATCTTGCAATATTGGCTCTGTTTCTAACTTGGTCTAAAGTTGTGAAATGGTCTTATGAATAAGCGAATTCGTTCCAATTCACACTCCAAGTAATATTCGGCATGCTAATTACATTGCCTATTGCCAAATTGCATTATCTCTTATAGTTTCCGAGATATGGGCAATCGACATCTTACAATATTGGCTCTGCTTCTAACTTGGGTCAAAATTGTAAATTGGTCTTATGAAATTGCGATTTCGTTCCAATACACATTCCAAGTAATATTCGGCATGCTAATTATATTACCGATTGCCAAATTGCACTATCTCTTATAGTTTCCGAGATATAGGCAATCGAAATTTTACACCTTAGATTCTGTTTCTAACTTGGGTCAAAATTGTAAATTGGTCTTATGAATTAGCGTTTACGTTCCAATTCACATTCCAAGTAATATTCGGCTAGCTAATTACGTTGCCGATTGCCAAATTCCATTATCTCTTATAGTTTCCGAGATATAGGCAATCGAAATTTTACACCTTAGATTATGTTTCTAACTTGGGTCAAAATTGTAAATTGGTCTTATGAATTAGCGATTTCGTTCCAATTCACCTTCCAAGTAATATTCGCCATGTTAATTACGTTGCCGATTGCCAAATTCCATTATCTTTTATAGTTTCCGAGATATGGGCAATCGACATCTTACAATATTGGCTCTGCTTCTAACTTGGGTCAAAATTGTAAATTGGTCTTATGAATTAGCGATTTCGTTCCAATTCACATTCCAAGTAATATTCGGCATGCCAATTACATTGCCTATTGCCAAATTGCATTATCTCTTATAGTTTCCGAGATATGGACCATCGACATCTTACAATATTGGCTCTGATTCTAATTTGGGCCAAAATTGTTAAATGGTCTTATGAATTAGCGATTTCGTTCCAATTCACCTTCCAAGTAATATTCGGCAAGATATTTACATTGCCGATAGCCAAATTGCATTAAAATTTACAGTTTCCGAGATATGGACCATCGACATCTTACAATATTGGCTCTGCTTCTAACTTGGGCTAAAGTTGTAAAATGGTCTAATGAATTAGCGATTACAATCCAATTCACATTCCAAGTAATATTCGGCATGCTTTTACGTTGCCGATTGCCGAATTGCATTATCTCTTAGAGTCTCCATGATATGGACTATCGACATCTTACAATATTCGCTCTGATTCTAACTTGGGCCAAAATTGTTAAATGGTCTTATGAATTAGCGATTTCGTTCCAATTTACCTTCCAAGTAATATTCGGCAAGATATTTACATTGCCGATAGCCAAATTGCATTAAAATTTACAGTTTCCGAGATATGGACCATCGACATCTTACAATATTGGCTCTGCTTCTAACTTGGGCTAAAGTTGTAAAATGGTCTAATGAATTAGCGATTACAATCCAATTCACATTCCAAGTAATATTCGGCATGCTATTTACGTTGCCGATTGCCAAATTGCATTATCTCTTATAGTTTCCGAGATATGGATTATCGACATCTTACAATATTCGCTCTAATTCTAACTTGGGCCAAAATTGTTAAATGGTCTTATGAATTAGCTATTTCGTTCCAATTCACATTCCAAGTAATATTCGGCATGCCAATTACATTGCCTATTGCCAAATTGCATTATCTCTTATAGTTTCCGAGATATGGACCATCGACATCTTACAATATTGGCTCTGATTCTAACTTGGCCCAAAATTGTTAAATGGTCTTATGAATTAGCGATTTCGTTCCAATTCACCTTCCAAGTAATATTCGGCAAGATATTTACATTGCCGATAGCCAAATTGCATTAAAATTTACAGTTTCCGAGATATGGACCATCGACATCTTACAATATTGGCTCTGCTTCTAACTTGGGCTAAAGTTGTAAAATGGTCTAATGAATTAGCGATTACAATCCAATTCACATTCCAAGTAATATTCGGCATGCTATTTACGTTGCCGATTGCCGAATTGCATTATCTCTTAGAGGCTCCATGATATGGACTATCGACATCTTACAATATTCGCTCTGATTCTAACTTGGGCCAAAATTGTTAAATGGTCTTATGAATTAGCGATTTCGTTCCAATTTACCTTCCAAGTAATATTCGGCAAGATATTTACATTGCCGATAGCCAAATTGCATTAAAATTTACAGCTTCCGAGATATGGACCATCGACATCTTACAATATTGGCTCTGCTTCTAACTTGGGCTAAAGTTGTAAAATGGTCTAATGAATTAGCGATTACAATCCAATTCACATTCCAAGTAATATTCGGCATGCTATTTACGTTGCCGATTGCCGAATTGCATTATCTCTTAGAGTTTCCATGATATGGACTATCGACACCTTAACAATATTTTTTCTGCTTCTAACTTGGGCCAAAATTGTATAATGGTCTTATGAATTAGCGATTTCGTTCCAATTCAAATTCCAAGTAATATTCGGCATGCTAATTACATTGCCGATTGTCAAATTGCACTATCTCTTATTGCTTCCGAGATATGGACTATCGACATCTTACAATATTGGCTCTGCTTCTAACTTGGGCCAAAATTGTAATATGGTCTAATGAATTAGCGATTTCGTTCCAATTCACCTTCCAAGTAATATTCGCCATGCTAATTACGTTGCCGATTGCCAAATTGCATGATCTCTTATAGTTTCCGAGATATGGACTATCGACATCTTACAATATTGGCTCTGCTTCTAACTTGGGCTAAAGTTGTAAAATGGTCTTATGAATTAGCGGTTCCGTTCCAATTCACATTCCATGTAATATTCGGCATGCTAATTACGTTGCCGATTGCCAAATTGCATTATCTCTTATAGTTTCCGAGATTTGGGCAATCGACATCTTACAATATTGGCTCTGCTTCTAACTTGTGTCAAAATTGTAAATTGGTCTTATGAATTAGCGATTTCGTTCCAATACACATTCCAAGTAATATTCGGCATGCTAATTACGTTGCCGATTGCCAAATTGCATTATCTCTTATTGTTTACGAGATATGGACTATCGACATCTTGCAATATTGGCTCGGCTTCTAACTTGGTCTAAAGTTGTAAAATGGTCTTATGAATAAGCGATTTCGTTCCAATTCACACTCCAAGTAATATTCGGCTAGCTAATTACGTTGCCGATTGCCAAATTGCATTATCTCTTATAGTTTCCGAGATATGGACTATCGACGTCTTACAATATTTGCTCTGCTTCTAACTTGGGCTAAAGTTGTAAAATGGCCTTATGAATTAGCGGTTCCGTTCCAATTCACATTCCAAGTAATATTCGGCATGCTAATTACGTTGCCGATTGCCAAATTGCATTATCTCTTATAGTTTCCGACATATGGACTATCGACGTCTTATAATATTGGCTCTACTTCTAACTTGGGCTAAAGTTGTAAAATGGTCTTATGAATTAGCGGTTCCGTTCCAATTCACATTCCAAGTAATATTCGGCATGCTAATTACGTTGCCGTTTGCCAAACTGCATTATCTCTTATAGTTTCCGAGATATGGACTCTCGATATCTTACAATATTGGCTCTGCTTCTAACTTGGGCCAAAATTGTAATATGGTCTAATGAATTAGCGATTACAATCCAATTCACATTCCAAGTAATATTCGGCATGCTAATTACGTTGCCGTTTGCCAAACTGCATTATCTCTTATAGTTTCCGAGATATGGACTATCGATATCTTACAATATTGGCTCTGCTTCTAACTTGGGCTTAAGTTGTAAAATGGTCTTATGAATTAGCGATTTCGCTCCAATTCACATTCCAAGTAATATTCGGCATGCTAATTAGGTTGCCGATTGCCAAATTGCATTATCTCTTATAGTTTCTGAGATATGGACTATCGACATCTTACAATATTGGCTCTGCTTCTAACTTGAGCCAAAATTGTAATATGGTCTAATGAATTAGCGATTACAATCCAATTCACATTCCAAGTAATATTCGGCATGCTAATTACGTTGCCGTTTGCCAAACTGCATTATCTCTTATAGTTTCCGAGATATGGACTATCGATATCTTACAATATTGGCTCTGCTTCTAACTTGGGCTTAAGTTGTAAAATGGTCTTATGAATTAGCGATTTCGCTCCAATTCATATTCCAAGTAATATTCGGCATGCTAATTACGTTGCCGATAGCCAAATTGCATTATCTCTTATAGTTTCCGAGATATGGACTATCGATATCTTACAATATTGACTCTGCTTCTAATTTGGGCTTAAGTTGTAAAATGGTCTTATGAATTAGCGATTTCGTTCCAATACACATTCCAAGTAATATTCGGCATGCTAATTATATTACCGATTGCCAAATTGCACTATCTCTTATAGTTTCCGAGATATAGGCAATCGAAATTTTACACCTTAGATTCTGTTTCTAACTTGGGTCAAAATTGTAAATTGGTCTTATCAATTAGCGATTACGTTCCAATTCACATTCCAAGTAATATTCGGCTAGCTAATTACGTTGCCGATTGCCAAATTCCATTATCTCTTATAGTTTCCGAGATATAGGCAATCGAAATTTTACACCTTAGATTCTGTTTCTAACTTGGGTCAAAATTGTAAATTGGTCTTATGAATTAGCGATTTCGTTCCAATACACATTCCTAGTAATATTCGGCATGCTAATTACGTTGCCGATTGCCAAATTGCATTATCTCTTATTGTTTACGAGATATGGACTATCGACATCTTGCAATATTGGCTCTGCTTCTAACTTGGTCTAAAGTTGTAAAATGGTCTTATGAATAAGCGATTTCGTTCCAATTCACACTCCAAGTAATATTCGACATGCTAATTACATTGCCGATTTCCAAATTGCACTATCTCTTATAGTTTCCGAGATATGGACTATCGACATCTTGCTATATTCGCTCTGATTCTAACTTGGGCCAAAATTGTTTAATGGTCTTATGACTTTGCGATTTCGTTCCAATTCACCTTCCAAGTAATATTCGGCATGCTAATTACGTTGCCGATTGCCGAATTGCATTATCTCTTAGAGTTTCCAAGATATGGACTATCGACATCTTAACAATATTTTTACTGCTTCTAACTTGGGCCAAAATTGTATAATGGTCTTATGAATTAGCGATTTTGTTCCAATTCAAATTCCAAGTTATATTCGGCATGCTAATTACATTGCCGACTGTCAAATTGCACTATCTCTTATTGCTTCCGAGATATGGACTATCGACTTCTTACAATATTGGCTCTGCTTCTAACTTGGGCCAAAATTGTAATATGGTCTAATGAATTAGCGATTACAATCCAATTCACATTCCAAGTAATATTCGGCATGCTAATTACGTTGCCGATTGTCGAATTGCATTATCTCTTATAGTTTCCGATATATGGACCATCGACATCTTTCAATATTGGCTCTGCTTCTAACTTGGGCTAAAGTTGTAAAATTGTCTTATGAATTAGCGATTTCGTTCCAATTCACATACCAAGTAATATTCGGCATGCTAATTATATTACCGATTGCCAAATTGCACTATCTCTTATAGTTTCCGAGATATAGGCAATCGAAATTTGACACCTTAGATTATGTTTCTAACTTGGGTCAAAATTGTAAATTGGTCTTATGAATTAGCGATTTCGTTCCAATACACATTCCTAGTAATATTCGGCATGCTAATTACGTTGCCGATTGCCGAATTGCATTATCTCTTAGAGTTTCCAAGATATAGACTATCGACATCTTAACAATATTTTTACTGCTTCTAACTTGGGCCAAAATTGTAAAATGGTCTTATGAATAAGCGATTTCGGTCCAATTCACCTTCCAAGTAATATTCGGCATGCTAATTATATTACCGATAGCCAAATTGCATTATCTCTTATAGTTTCCGAGATATGGACTACGGACATCTTACAATATTCGCTCTGATTCTAACTTGGGCCAAAATTGTTAAATGGTCTTATGAATTAGCGATTTCGTTCCAATTCACCTTCCAAGTAATATTCGCCATGTTAATTACGTTGCCGATTGCCTAATTGCATTATCTCTTATAGTTTCCGAGATATGGACTATCGACATCTTACAATATTGGCTCTGTTTCTAACTTGGGCTAAAGTTGTAAAATGGTCTTATGAATTAGCGATTCCGTTCAAATTAAAATTCCAAGTAATATTCGGCATTCTAATTACGTTGCCGTTTGCCAAATTGCATTATCTGTTATAGTTTCCGAGATATGGACTATCGTCATCTTAAAATATTGGCTCTGCTTCTAACTTGGGCTAAAGTTGTAAAATGGTCTTATGAATTAGCGATTCCGTTCAAATTAAAATTCCAAGTAATATTCGGCATGCTAATTACGTTGCCGATTACCGAATTGCATTATCTCTTAGAGTTTCCAAGATATGGACTATCGACATCTTAACAATATTTTTACTGCTTCTAACTTGGGCCAAAATTGTATAATGGTCTTATGAATTAGCGATTTCGTTCCAATTCAAATTCCAAGTAATATTCGGCATGCTAATTACACTGCCGACTGTCAAATTGCACTATCTCTTATTGCTTCCGAGATATGGACTATCGACATCTTACAATATTGGCTCTGCTTCTAACTTGGGCCAAAATTGTAATAGGGTCTAATGAATTAGCGATTACAATCCAATTCACATTCCAAGTAATATTCGGCATGCTAATTACGTTGCCGATTTTCGAATTGCATTATCTCTTATAGTTTCCGATATATGGACCATCGACATCTTTCAATATTGGCTCTGCTTCTAACTTGGGCTAAAGTTGTAAAATTGTCTTATGAATTAGCGATTTCGTTCCAATTCACCTTCCAAGTAATATTCGGCATGCTAATAATACTACCGATTGCCAAATTGCACTATCTCTTATAGTTTCCGAGATATAGGCAATCGAAATTTGACACCTTAGATTCTGTTTCTAACTTGGGTCAAAATTGTAAATTGGTCTTATGAATTAGCGATTTCGTTCCAATACACATTCCTAGTAATATTCGGCAAGCTAATTACATTGTAGATTGCCAAATTGCATTATATTTTATAGTTTCCGAGATATGGACCATCGACATCTTACAATATTGGCTCTGCTTCTAACTTGGGCCAAAATTGTAAAATGGTTTTATGAAATAGCGATTTCGTTCCAATTCACCTTCCAAGTAATATTCGGCATGCTAATTATATTACCGATTGCCAAATTGCACTATCTCTTATAGTTTCCGAGATATGGACTATCGACATCTTGCTATATTCGCTCTGATTCTAACTTGGGCCAAAATTGTTAAATGGTCTTATGACTTAGCGATTTCGTTCCAATTCACCTTCCAAGTAATATTCGCCATGCTAATTACGTTGCCGATTGCCAAATTGCATTATCTCTTATAGTTTCCGAGATATGGACTATCGACATCTTATAATATAGGCTCTGCTTCTAACTTGGGCTAAAGTTGTAAAATGGTCTTATGAATTAGCGGTTCCGTTCCAATTCACATTCCAAGTAATATTCGGCATGCTAATTACGTTGCCGATTGCCAAATTACATTATCTCTTATAGTTTCCGAGATTTGGGTAATCGACATCTTACAATATTGGCTCTGCTTCTAACTTGGGTCAAAATTGTAAATTGGTCTTATGAATTAGCGATTTCGTTCCAATACACATTCCAAGTAATATTCGGCATGCTAATTACGTTGTCGACTGCCAAATTGCATTATCTCTTATTGTTTACGAGATATGGACTATCGACATCTTGCAATATTGGATCTGCTTCTAACTTGGTCTAAAGTTGTAAAATTTTCTTATGAATAAGCGATTTCGTTCCAATTCACACTCCAAGTAATATTCGGCATGCTAATTACATTGCCTATTGCCAAATTGCATTATCTCTTATAGTTTCCGAGATATGGACCATCGACATCTTACAATATTGGCTCTGCTTCTAACTTGGGCAAAAATTGTAAAACGGTCTTATGAAATAGCAATTTCGTTCCAATTCACATTCCAAGTAATATTCGGCATGCTAATTACATTACCGATTGCCAAACTGCATTATCTCTTATAGTTTCCGAGATATAGAATATCGATATCTTACAATATTCGCTCTGATTCTAACTTGGACCAAAATTGTTAAATGGTCTTATGAATTAGCGATTTCGTTCCAATTCACCTTCCAAGTAATATTCGCCATGCTAATTACGTTGCCGATTGCCAAATTGCATTATCTCTTATAGTTTCCGAGATATGGACTATCGACATCTTACAATATTGGCTCTGCTTCTAACTTGGGCTAAAGTTGTAAAATGGTCTTATGAATTAGCGGTTCCGTTCCAATTCACATTCCAAGTAATATTCGGCATGCTAATTACGTTGCCGATTGCCAAATTGCATAATCTCTTGTAGTTTCCGAGATTTGGGCAATCGACATCTTACAATATTGGCTCTGCTTCTAACTTGGGTCAAAATTGTAAATTGGCCTTATGAATTAGCGATTTCGTTCCAATACACATTCCAAGTAATATTCGGCATGCTAATTACGTTGCCGATTGCCAAATTGCATTATCTCTTATTGTTTACGAGATATGGACTATCGACATCTTGCAATATTGGCTCTGCTTCTAACTTGGTCTAAAGTTGTAAAATGGTCTTATGAATAAGCGATTTCGTTCCAATTCACACTCCAAGTAATATTCGGCATTCTAATTACATTGCCTATTGCCAAATTGCACTACCTCTTCTAGTTTCCGAGATATGGACCATCGACATCTTACAATATTGGCTCTGCTTCTAACTTGGGCAAAAATTGTAAAATGGTCTTATGATATAGCGATTTCGTTCCAATTCACATTCCAAGTAATATTCGGCATGCTAATTACGTTGCCGTTTGCCAAACTGCATTATCTGTTATAGTTTCCGAGATATGGACTATCGACCTCTTACAATATTGGCTCTGCTTATAACAAGGGCCAAAATTGTAAAATGGTCTTATGAAATAGCGATTTCGTTCCAATTCACCTTCCAAGTAATATTCGGCAAGATATTTACATTGCCGATAGCCAAATTGCATTAAAATTTACAGTTTCCGAGATATGGACCATCGACATCTTACAATATTGGCTCTGCTTCTAACTTGGGCTAAAGTTGTTAAATGGTCTAATGAATTAGCGAATACAATCCAATTCACATTCCAAGTAATATTCGGCATGCTAATTACGTTGCCGATTGCCGAATTGCATTATCTCTTAGAGTTTCCAAGATATGGACTATCGACATCTTAACAATATTTTTTCTGTTTCTAACTTGGGCCAAAATTGTATAATGGTCTTATGAATTAGCGATTTCGTTCCAATTCAAATTCCAAGTAATATTCGGCATGCTAATTACATTGCCGACTGTCAAATTGCACTATCTCTTATTGCGTCCGAGATATGGACTATCGACACCTTACAATATTGGCTCTGCTTCTAACTTGGGCCAAAATTGTAATATGGTCTAGTGAATTAGCGATTACAATCCAATTCACATTCCAAGTAATATTCGGCATGCTAATTACGTTGCCGATTGCCGAATTGCATTATCTCTTATAGTTTCCGAGATATGGACTATCGACATCTTACAATATTGGCTCTGCTTCTAACTTGGGCTAAAGTTGTAAAATTGTCTTATGACTTTTTTGACTGTTGCCGATTGCCAAATTGCATTATCTCTTATAGTTTCCGAGATATGGACTATCGACGTCTTACAATATTGGCTCTGCTTCTAACTTGGGCTAAAGTTGTAAAATGGTCTTATGAATTAGCGGTTCCGTTCCAATTCACATTCCAAGTAATATTCGGCATGCTAATTACGTTGCCGATTGCCAAATTGCATTATCTCTTATAGTTTCTGAGATATGGACTATCGACATCTTACAATATTGGCTCTGCTTCTAACTTGGGCCAAAATTGTAATATGGTCTAATGAATTAGCGATTACAATCCAATTCACATTCCAAGTAATATTCGGCATGCTAATTACGTTGCCGTTTGCCAAACTGCATTATCTCTTATAGTTTCCGAGATATGGACTATCGATATCTTACAATATTGGCTCTGCTTCTAACTTGGGCTTAAGTTGTAAAATGGTCTTAAGAATTAGCGATTTCGCTCCAATTCACATTCCAAGTAATATTCGGCATGCTAATTACGTTGCCGATAGCCAAATTGCATTATCTCTTATAGTTTCCGAGATATGGACTATCGATATCTTACAATATTGGCTCTGCTTCTAACTTGGGCTTAAGTTGTAAAATGGTCTTATGAATTAGCGATTTCGTTCCAATACACATTCCAAGTAATATTCGGCATGCTAATTATATTACCGATTGCCAAATTGCACTATCTCTTATAGTTTTCGTGATATAGGCAATCGAAATTTTACACCTTAGATTCTGTTTCTAACTTGGGTCAAAATTGTAAATTGGTCTTATGAATTAGCGATTACGTTCCAATTCACATTCCAAGTAATATTCGGCTAGCTAATTACGTTGCCGATTGCCAAATTCCATTATCTCTTATAGTTTCCGAGATATAGGCAATCGAAATTTTACACCTTAGATTCTGTTTCTAACTTGGGTCAAAATTGTAAATTGGTCTTATGAATTAGGGATTTCGTTCCAATACACATTCCTAGTAATATTCGGCATGCTAATTACGTTGCCGATTGCCAAATTGCATTATCTCTTATTGTTTACGAGATATGGACTATCGACATCTTGCAATATTGGCTCTGCTTCTAACTTGGTCTAAAGTTGTAAAATGGTCTTATGAATAGGCGATTTCGTTCCAATTCACACTCCAAGTAATATTCGGCATGCTAATTACATTGCCGGTTGCCAAATTGCATTATCTCTTATAGTTTCCGAGATATGGACTATCGACATCTTACAATATTGGCTCTGCTTCTAACTTGGGCTAAAGTTGTAAAATGGTCTTATGAATTAGCGGTTCCGTTCCAATTCACATTCCAAGTAATATTCGGCTAGCTAATTACGTTGCCGATTGCCAAATTCCATTATCTCTTATAGTTTCCGAGATATAGGCAATCGAAATTTTACACCTTAGATTATGTTTCTAACTTGGGTCAAAAATGTAAATTGGTCTTATGAATTAGCGATTTCGTTCCAATACACATTCCTAGTAATATTCGACAAGCTAATTACATTGCCGATTGCCAAATTGCATTATATTTTATAGTTTCCGAGATATGGACTATGGACATCTTACTATATTCGCTCTGATTCTAACTTGGGCCAATATGGTTAAATGGTCTTATGAATTAGCGATTTCGTTCCAATTCACCTTCCAAGTAATATTCGCCATGTTAATTACGTTGCCGATTGCCAAATTGCATTATCTCTTATAGTTTTCGAGATATGGACTATCGACATCTTACAATATTGGCTCTGTTTCTAACTTGGGCTAAAGTTGTAAAATGGTCTTATGAATTAGCGATTCCGTTCCAATTCATATTCCAAGTAATATTCGGCATGCTAATTACGTTGCCGTTTGCCAAACTGCATTATCTATTATAGTTTCCGAGATATGGACTATCGACATCTTACAATATTGGCTCTGCTTCTAACTAGGGCCAAAATTGTAAAATGGTCTTATGAAATAGCGATTTCGTTCCAATTCACCTTCCAAGTAATATTCGGCAAGATATTTACATTGCCGATAGCCAAATTGCATTAAAATTTAGTTTCCGAGATATGGACCATCGACATCTTACAATATTGGCTCTGCTTCTAACTTGGGCTAAAGTTGTTAAATGGTCTAATGAATTAGCGAATACAATCCAATTCACATTCCAAGTAATATTCGGATGCTAATTACGTTGCCGATTGCCGAATTGCATTATCTCTTAGAGTTTCCAAGATATGGACTATCGACATCTTAACAATATTTTTTCTGGTTCTAACTAGGGCCAAAATTGTATAATGGTCTTATGAATTAGCGATTTCGTTCCAATTCAAATTCCAAGTAATATTCGGCATGCTAATTACATTGCCGACTGTCAAATTGCACTATCTCTTATTGCTTCCGAGATATGGACTATCGACATCTTACAATATTGGCTCTGCTTCTAACTTGGGAAAAAATTGTAATATGGTCTAGTGAATTAGCGATTACAATCCAATTCACATTCCAAGTAATATTCGGCATGCTAATTACGTTGCCGATTGCCGAATTGCATTATCTCTTATAGTTTCCGATATATGGACCATCGACATCTTTTAGTATTGGCTCTGCTTCTAACTTGGGCTAAAGTTGTAAAATTGTCTTATGAATTAGCGATTTCGTTCCTCTTCACATTCCAAGTAATATTCGGCATGCTAATTACGTTGCCGATTGCCAAATTGCATTATCTCTTATAGTTTCCGAGAAATGGGCAATCGAAATTTTACACCTTAGACTCTGTTTTAAACTTGGGTCAAAATTGTAAAATAGTCTTATGGATTAGCGATTTCGTTCCAACTCACATTCCAAGTAATATTTGGCAAGCTAATTACATTGCCGATTGCCAAATTGCATTATCTTTTATAGTTTTCGAGATATGAGCAATCGACATCTTACAATATTGGCTCTGCTTCTAACTTGGGTCAAAATTGTAAATTGGTCTTATGAATTAGCGATTTCGTTCCAATACACATTCCAAGTAATATTCGGCATGCTAATTACGTTGCCGATTGCCAAATTGCATTATCTATTATCGTTTACGAGATATGGACTATCGACATCTTGCAATATTGGCTCTGCTTCTAACTTGGTCTAAAGTTGTAAAGTGGTCTTATGAATTAGCGATTTCATTCCAATTCACATTCCAAGTAATATTCGGCATGCTAATTACGTTGCCGATTGCCAAATTGCATTATCTTTTATAGTTTCCGAGATATAGGCAATCGACATCTTACAATATTGGCTCTTCTTCTAACTTGGGCCAAAATTGTAAAATGGTCTTATGAAATAGCGATTTCGTTCCAATTCACATTCCAAGTAATATTCGCCATGCTAATTACGTTGCCGATTGCCAAATTGCATTATCTCTTATAGTTTCCGAGATATAGACTATCGACATCTTACAATATTGGCTCTGCTTCTAACTTGGGCTAAAGTTGTAAAATGGTCTTATGAATTAGCGGTTCCGTTCCAATTCACATTCCAAGTAATATTCGGCATGCTAATTACGTTGCCGATTGCCAAATTGCATTATCTCTTATAGTTTCCGAGATTTGGGAAATCGACATCTTACAATATTGGCTCTGCTTCTAACTTGGGTCAAAATTGTAAATTGGTCTTATGAATTAGCGATTTCGTTCCAATACACATTCCAAGTAATATTCGGCACGCTAATTAGGTTGCCGATTGCCGAATTGCATTATCTCTCATTGTTTACGAGATATGGACTATCGACATCTTGCAATATTGGCTCTGCTTCTAACTTGGTCTAAAGTTGTAAAATGTTCTTATGAATAAGCGATTTCGTTCCAATTCACACTCCAAGTAATATTCGGCATGCTAATTACATTGCCTATTGCCAAATTGCATTATCTCTTATAGTTTCCGAGATATGGGCAATCGACATCTTACAATATTGGCTCTGCTTCTAACTGGGGAAAAAATTGTAAAATGGTCTTATGAAATAGCGATTTCGTTCCAATTCACATTCCAAGTAATATTCGGCATGCTAATTACATTACCGATTGCCAAATTGCATTATCTCTTATAGTTTCCGAGATATAGATTATCGACATCTAACAATATTCGCTCTGATTCTAACTTGGACCAAAATTGTTAAATGGTCTTATGAATTAGCGATTTCGTTCCAATTCACCTTCCAAGTAATATTCGCCATGCTAATTACGTTGCCGATTGCCAAATTGCATTATCTCTTATAGTTTCCGAGATATGGACTATCGACATCTTACAATACTGGCTCTGCTTCTAACTTGGGCTAAAGTTGTAAAATGGTCTTATGAATTAGCGGTTCCGTTCCAATTCACATTCCAAGTAATATTCGGCATGCTAATTACGTTGCCGATTGCCAAATTGCATTATCTCTTATAGTTTCCGAGATATGGGCAATCGACATCTTACAATATTGGCTCTGCTTCTAACTGGGGAAAAAATTGTAAAATGGTCTTATGAAATAGCGATTTCGTTCCAATTCACATTCCAAGTAATATTCGGCATGCTAATTACATTACCGATTCCCAAATTGCATTATCTCTTATAGTTTCCGAGATATAGACTATCGACATCTTACAATATTCGCTCTGATTCTAACTTGGACCAAAATTGTTAAATGGTCTTATGAATTAGCGATTTCGTTCCAATTCACCTTCCAAGTAATATTCGGCATGCTAATTACATTACCGATTCCCAAATTGCATTATCTCTTATAGTTTCCGAGATATAGACTATCGACATCTTACAATATTCGCTCTGATTCTAACTTGGACCAAAATTGTTAAATGGTCTTATGAAATAGCGATTTCGTTCCAATTCACCTTCCAAGTAATATTCGGCAAGATATTTACATTGCCGATAGCCAAATTGCATTAAAATTTACAGTTTCCGAGATATGGACCATCGACATCTTACAATATTGGCTCTGCTTCTAACTTGGGCTAAAGTTGTTAAATGGTCTATTGAATTAGCGAATACAATCCAATTCACATTCCAAGTAATATTCGTATGCTAATTACGTTGCCGATTGCCGAATTGCATTATCTCTTAGAGTTTCCAAGATATGGACTATCGACATCTTAACAATATTTTTTCTGGTTCTAACTTGGGCTAAAATTGTATAATGGTCTTATGAATTAGCGATTTCGTTCCAATTCAAATTCCAAGTAATATTCGGCGAGCTAATTACGTTGCCGATTGCCAAATTGCATTATCTTTTATAATTTTCGAGATAAGGGCAATCGACATCTTACAATATTGGCTCTGCTTCTAACTTGGGTCAAAATTGTAAATTGGTCTTATGAATTAGCGATTTCGTTCCAATACACATTCCAAGTAATATTCGGCATGCTAATTACGTTGCCGATTGCCAAATTGCATTATCTCTTATTGTTTACGAGATATGGACTATCGACATCTTGCAATATTGGCTCTGCTTCTAACTTGGGCTAAAGTTGTAAAATGGTCTTATGAATTAGCGGTTCCGTTCCAATTCACATTCCAAGTAATATTCGGCATGCTAATTACGTTGCCGATTGCCAAATTGCATTATCTCTTATAGTTTCCGAGATTTGGGCAATCGACATCTTACAATATTGGCTCTGCTTCTAACTAGGGCCAAAATTGTAAAATGGTCTTATGAAATAGCAATTTCGTTCCAATTCACCTTCCAAGTAATATTCGGCAAGATATTTACATTGCCGATAGCCAAATTGCATTAAAATTTACAGTTTCCGAGATATGGACCATCGACATCTTACAATATTGGCTCTGCTTCTAACTTGGGCTAAAGTTGTTAAATGGTCTAATGAATTAGCGAATACAATCCAATTCACATTCCAAGTAATATTCGGATGCTAATTACGTTGCCGATTGCCGAATTGCATTATCTCTTAGAGTTTCCAAGATATGGACTATCGACATCTTAACAATATTTTTTCTGGTTCTAACTTGGGCCAAAATTGTATAATGGTCTTATGAATTAGCGATTTCGTTCCAATTCAAATTCCAAGTAATATTCGGCGAGCTAATTACGTTGCCGATTGCCAAATTGCATTATCTTTTATAATTTTCGAGATATGGGCAATCGACATCTTACAATATTGGCTCTGCTTCTAACTTGGGTCAAAATTGTAAATTGGTCTTATGAATTAGCGATTTCGTTCCAATACACATTCCAAGTAATATTCGGCATGCTAATTACGTTGCCGATTGCCAAATTGCATTATCTCTTATTGTTTACGAGATATGGACTATCGACATCTTGCAATATTGGCTCTGCTTCTAACTTGGGCTAAAGTTGTAAAATGGTCTTATGAATTGGCGGTTCCGTTCCAATTCACATTCCAAGTAATATTCGGCATGCTAATTACATTACCGATTGCCAAATTGCATTATCTCTTATAGTTTCCGAGATATAGATTATCGACATCTTACAATATTCGCTCTGATTCTAACTTGGACCAAAATTGTTAAATGGTCTTATGAATTAGCGATTTCGATCCAATTCACCTTCCAAGTAATATTCGCCATGCTAATTACGTTGCCGATTGCCAAATTGCATTATCCCTTATAGTTTCCGAGATATGGACTATCGACATCTTAAAATACTGGCTCTGCTTCTAACTTGGGCTAAAGTTGTAAAATGGTCTTATGAATTAGCGGTTCCGTTCCAATTCACATTCCAAGTAATATTCGGCATGCTAATTACGTTGCCGATTGCCAAATTGCATTATCTCTTATAGTTTCCGAGATTTGGGCAATCGACATCTTACAATATTGGCTCTGCTTCTATCTAGGGCCAAAATTGTAAAATGGTCTTATGAATTAGCGATTTCGTTCCAATACACATTCCAAGTAATATTCGGCATGCTAATTACGTTGCCGATTGCCAAATTGCATTATCTCTTATTGTTTACGAGATATGGACTATCGACATCTTGCAATATTGGCTCTGCTTCTAACTTGGGCTAAAGTTGTAAAATGGTCTTATGAATTAGCGGTTCCGTTCCAATTCACATTCCAAGTAATATTCGGCATGCTAATTACTTTGCCGATTGCCAAATTGCATTATCTCTTATAGTTTCCGAGATTTGGGCAATCGACATCTTACAATATTGGCTCTGCTTCTATCTAGGGCCAAAATTGTAAAATGGTCTTATGAAATAGCGATTTCGTTCCAATTCACCTTCCAAGTAATATTCGGCAAGATATTTACATTGCCGATAGCCAAATTGCATTAAAATTTACAGTTTCCGAGATATGGACCATCGACATCTTACAATATTGGCTCTGCTTCTAACTTGGGCTAAAGTTGTTAAATGGTCTAATGAATTAGCGAATACAATCCAATTCACATTCCAAGTAATATTCGGATGCTAATTACGTTGCCGATTGCCGAATGGCATTATCTCTTATAGTTTCCGATATATGTACCATCGACATCTTTCAGTATTTTCTCTGCTTCTAACTTGGGCTAAAGTTGTAAAATTGTCTTATGACTTTTTTGACTGTTGCCGATTGCCAAATTGCATTATCTCTTATAGTTTCCGAGATATGGACTATCGACGTCTTATAATATTGGCTCTACTTCTAACTTGGACTAAAGTTGTAAAATGGTCTTATGAATTAGCGGTTCCGTTCCAATTCACATTCCAAGTAATATTCGGCATGCTAATTACGTTGCCGTTTGCCAAACTGCATTATCTCTTATAGTTTCCGAGATATGGACTCTCGATATCTTACAATATTGGCTCTGCTTCTAACTTGGGCTTAAGTTGTAAAATGGTCTTATGAATTAGCGATTTCGTTCCAATACACATTCCAAGTAATATTCGGCATGCTAATTATATTACCGATTGCCAAATTGCACTATCTCTTATAGTTTCCGAGATATAGGCAATCGAAATTTTACACCTTAGATTCTGTTTCTAACTTGGGTCAAAATTGTAAATTGGTCTTATGAATTAGCGATTACGTTCCAATTCACATTCCAAGTAATATTCGGCTAGCTAATTACGTTGCCGATTGCCAAATTGCATTATCTCTTATAGTTTCCGAGATATGGACTATCGACGTCTTACAATATTGGCTCTGCTTCTAACTTGGGCTTAAGTTGTAAAATGGTCTTATGAATTAGCGATTTCGCTCCAATTCACATTCCATGTAATATTCGGCATGCTAATTACGTTGCCGATAGCCAAATTGCATTATCTCTTATAGTTTCCGAGATATGGACTATCGATATCTTACAATATTGACTCTGCTTCTAACTTGGGCTTAAGTTGTAAAATGGTCTTATGAATTAGCGATTTCGTTCCAATACACATTCCAAGTAATATTCGGCATGCTAATTATATTACCGATTGCCAAATTGCACTATCTCTTATAGTTTCCGAGATATGGACTATCGACATCTTACAATATTGGCTCTGCTTCTAACTTGGGCCAAAATTGTAATATGGTCTAATGAATTAGCGATTACAATCCAATTCACATTCCAAGTAATATTCGGCATGCTAATTACGTTGCCGTTTGCCAAACTGCATTATCTCTTATAGTTTCCGAGATATGGACTATCGACATCTTACAATATTGGCTCTGCTTCTAACTTGGGCCAAAATTGTAATATGGTCTAATGAATTAGCGATTACAATCCAATTCACATTCCAAGTAATATTCGGCATGCTAATTACGTTGCCGTTTGCCAAACTGCATTATCTCTTATAGTTTCCGAGATATGGACTATCGATATCTTACAATATTGGCTCTGCTTCTAACTTGGGCTTAAGTTGTAAAATGGTCTTATGAATTAGCGATTTCGCTCCAATTCACATTCCATGTAATATTCGGCATGCTAATTACGTTGCCGATAGCCAAATTGCATTATCTCTTATAGTTTCCGAGATATGGACTATCGATATCTTACAATATTGACTCTGCTTCTAACTTGGGCTTAAGTTGTAAAATGGTCTTATGAATTAGCGATTTCGTTCCAATACACATTCCAAGTAATATTCGGCATGCTAATTATATTACCGATTGCCAAATTGCACTATCTCTTATAGTTTCCGAGATATAGGCAATCGAAATTTTACACCTTAGATTCTGTTTCTAACTTGGGTCAAAATTGTAAATTGGTCTTATCAATTAGCGATTACGTTCCAATTCACATTCCAAGTAATATTCGGCTAGCTAATTACGTTGCCGATTGCCAAATTCCATTATCTCTTATAGTTTCCGAGATATAGGCAATCGAAATTTTACACCTTAGATTCTGTTTCTAACTTGGGTCAAAATTGTAAATTGGTCTTATGAATTAGCGATTTCGTTCCAATACACATTCCTAGTAATATTCGGCATGCTAATTACGTTGCCGATTGCCAAATTCCATTATCTCTTATAGTTTCCGAGATATAGGCAATCGAAATTTTACACCTTAGATTATGTTTCTAACTTGGGTCAAAATTGTAAATTGGTCTTATGAATTAGCGATTTCGTTCCAATTCACCTTCCAAGTAATATTCGCCATGTTAATTACGTTGCCGATTGCCAAATTGCATTATCTCTTATAGTTTCCGAGATATGGACTATCGACATCTTACAATATTGGCTCTGTTTCTAACTTGGGCTAAAGTTGTAAAATGGTCTTATGAATTAACGATTCCGTTCCAATTCACATTCCAAGTAATATTCGGCAAGATATTTACATTGCCGATAGCCAAATTGCATTAAAATTTACAGTTTCCGAGATATGGACCATCGACATCTTACAATATTGGCTCTGCTTCTAACTTGGGCTAAAGTTGTTAAATGGTCTAATGAATTAGCGAATACAATCCAATTCACATTCCAAGTAATATTCGGATGCTAATTACGTTGCCGATTGCCGAATTGCATTATCTCTTAGAGTTTCCAAGATATGGACTATCGACATCTTAACAATATTTTTTCTGGTTCTAACTTGGGCCAAAATTGTATAATGGTCTTATGAATTAGCGATTTCGTTCCAATTCAAATTCCAAGTAATATTCGGCGAGCTAATTACGTTGCCGATTGCCAAATTGCATTATCTTTTATAATTTTCGAGATATGGGCAATCGACATCTTACAATATTGGCTCTGCTTCTAACTTGGGTCAAAATTGTAAATTGGTCTTATGAATTAGCGATTTCGTTCCAATACACATTCCAAGTAATATTCGGCATGCTAATTACGTTGCCGATTGCCAAATTGCATTATCTCTTATTGTTTACGAGATATGGACTATCGACATCTTGCAATATTGGCTCTGCTTCTAACTTGGGCTAAAGTTGTAAAATGGTCTTATGAATTGGCGGTTCCGTTCCAATTCACATTCCAAGTAATATTCGGCATGCTAATTACATTACCGATTGCCAAATTGCATTATCTCTTATAGTTTCCGAGATATAGATTATCGACATCTTACAATATTCGCTCTGATTCTAACTTGGACCAAAATTGTTAAATGGTCTTATGAATTAGCGATTTCGATCCAATTCACCTTCCAAGTAATATTCGCCATGCTAATTACGTTGCCGATTGCCAAATTGCATTATCCCTTATAGTTTCCGAGATATGGACTATCGACATCTTAAAATACTGGCTCTGCTTCTAACTTGGGCTAAAGTTGTAAAATGGTCTTATGAATTAGCGGTTCCGTTCCAATTCACATTCCAAGTAATATTCGGCATGCTAATTACGTTGCCGATTGCCAAATTGCATTATCTCTTATAGTTTCCGAGATATGGGCAATCGACATCTTACAATATTGGCTCTGCTTCTAACTGGGGAAAAAATTGTAAAATGGTCTTATGAAATAGCGATTTCGTTCCAATTCACATTCCAAGTAATATTCGGCATGCTAATTACATTACGGATTGCCAAATTGCATTATCTCTTATAGTTTCCGAGATATAGACTATCGACATCTTACAATATTCGCTCTGATTCTAACTTGGACCAAAATTGTTAAATGGCCTTATGAATTAGCGATTTCGTTCCAATTCACCTTCCAAGTAATATTCGCCATGCTAATTACGTTGCCGATTGCCAAATTGCATTATCTCTTATAGTTTCCGAGATATGGGCAATCGACATCTTACAATATTGGCTCTGCTTCTAACTGGGGAAAAAATTGTAAAATGGTCTTATGAAATAGCGATTTCGTTCCAATTCACATTCCAAGTAATATTCAGCATGCTAATTACATTACCGATTGCCAAATTGCATTATCTCTTATAGTTTCCGAGATATAGACTATCGACATCTTACAATATTCGCTCTGATTCTAACTTGGACCAAAATTGTTAAATGGTCTTATGAATTAGCGATTTCGTTCCAATTCACCTTCCAAGTAATATTCGCCATGCTAATTACGTTGCCGATTGCCAAATTGCATGATCTCTTATAGTTTCCGAGATATGGACTATCGACATCTTACAATATTGGCTCTGCTTCTAACTTGGGCTAAAGTTGTAAAATGGTCTTATGAATTAGCGGTTCCGTTCCAATTCACATTCCATGTAATATTCGGCATGCTAATTACGTTGCCGATTGCCAAATTGCATTATCTCTTATAGTTTCCGAGATATGGGCAATCGACATCTTACAATATTGGCTCTGCTTCTAACTTGTGTCAAAATTGTAAATTGGTCTTATGAATTAGCGATTTCGTTCCAATACACATTCCAAGTAATATTCGGCATGCTAATTACGTTGCCGATTGCCAAATTGCATTATCTCTTATTGTTTACGAGATATGGACTATCGACATCTTGCAATATTGGCTCGGCTTCTAACTTGGTCTAAAGTTGTAAAATGGTCTTATGAATAAGCGATTTCGTTCCAATTCACACTCCAAGTAATATTCGGCTAGCTAATTACGTTGCCGATTGCCAAATTGCATTATCTCTTATAGTTTCCGAGATATGGACTATCGACGTCTTACAATATTTGCTCTGCTTCTAACTTGGGCTAAAGTTGTAAAATGGCCTTATGAATTAGCGGTTCCGTTCCAATTCACATTCCAAGTAATATTCGGCATGCTAATTACGTTGCCGATTGCCAAATTGCATTATCTCTTATAGTTTCTGAGATATGGACTATCGACATCTTACAATATTGGCTCTGCTTCTAACTTGGGCCAAAATTGTAATATGGTCTAGTGAATTAGCGATAACAATCCAATTCACATTCCAAGTAATATTCGGCATGCTAATTACGTTGCCGATTGCCGAATTGCATTATCTCTTATAGTTTCCGATATATGTACCATCGACATCTTTCAGTATTTTCTCTGTTTCTAACTTGGGCTAAAGTTGTAAAATTGTCTTATGACTTTTTTGACTGTTGCCGATTGCCAAATTGCATTATCTCTTATAGTTTCCGAGATATGGACTATCGACGTCTTATAATATTGGCTCTACTTCTAACTTGGGCTAAAGTTGTAAAATGGTCTTATGAATTAGCGGTTCCGTTCCAATTCACATTCCAAGTAATATTCGGCATGCTAATTACGTTGCCGTTTGCCAAACTGCATTATCTCTTATAGTTTCCGAGATATGGACTCTCGATATCTTACAATATTGGATCTGCTTCTAACTTGGGCCAAAATTGTAATATGGTCTAATGAATTAGCGATTACAATCCAATTCACATTCCAAGTAATATTCGGCATGCTAATTACGTTGCCGTTTGCCAAACTGCATTATCTCTTATAGTTTCCGAGATATGGACTATCGATATCTTACAATATTGGCTCTGCTTCTAACTTGGGCTTAAGTTGTAAAATGGTCTTATGAATTAGCGATTTCGCTCCAATTCACATTCCAAGTAATATTCGGCATGCTAATTACGTTGCCGATTGCCAAATTGCATTATCTCTTATAGTTTCTGAGATATGGACTATCGACATCTTACAATATTGGCTCTGCTTCTAACTTGAGCCAAAATTGTAATATGGTCTAATGAATTAGCGATTACAATCCAATTCACATTCCAAGTAATATTCGGCATGCTAATTACGTTGCCGTTTGCCAAACTGCATTATCTCTTATAGTTTCCGAGATATGGACTATCGATATCTTACAATATTGGCTCTGCTTCTAACTTGGGCTTAAGTTGTAAAATGGTCTTATGAATTAGCGATTTCGCTCCAATTCACATTCCAAGTAATATTCGGCATGCTAATTACGTTGCCGATAGCCAAATTGCATTATCTCTTATAGTTTCCGAGATATGGACTATCGATATCTTACAATATTGACTCTGCTTCTAACTTGGGCTTAAGTTGTAAAATGGTCTTATGAATTAGCGATTTCGTTCCAATACACATTCCAAGTAATATTCGGCATGCTAATTATATTACCGATTGCCAAATTGCACTATCTCTTATAGTTTCCGAGATATAGGCAATCGAAATTTTACACCTTAGATTCTGTTTCTAACTTGGGTCAAAATTGTAAATTGGTCTTATCAATTAGCGATTACGTTCCAATTCACATTCCAAGTAATATTCGGCTAGCTAATTACGTTGCCGATTGCCAAATTCCATTATCTCTTATAGTTTCCGAGATATAGGCAATCGAAATTTTACACCTTAGATTCTGTTTCTAACTTGGGTCAAAATTGTAAATTGGTCTTATGAATTAGCGATTTCGTTCCAATACACATTCCTAGTAATATTCGGCATGCTAATTACGTTGCCGATTGCCAAATTGCATTATCTCTTATTGTTTACGAGATATGGACTATCGACATCTTGCAATATTGGCTCTGTTTCTAACTTGGGCTAAAGTTGTAAAATGGTCTTATGAATTAACGATTCCGTTCCAATTCATACTCCAAGTAATATTCGGCATGCTAATTACGTTGCCGTTTGCCAAACTGCATTATCTGTTATAGTTTCCGAGATATGGACTATCGACATCTTACAATATTGGCTCTGCTCCTAACTAGGGCCAAAATTGTAAAATGGTCTTATGAAATAGCGATTTCGTTCCAATTCACCTTCCAAGTAATATTCGGCAAGATATTTACATTGCCGATAGCCAAATTGCATTAAAATTTACAGTTTCCGAGATATGGACCATCGACATCTTACAATATTGGCTCTGCTTCTAACTTGGGCTAAAGTTGTTAAATGGTCTAATGAATTAGCGAATACAATCCAATTCACATTCCAAGTAATATTCGGATGCTAATTACGTTGCCGATTGCCGAATTGCATTATCTCTTAGAGTTTCCAAGATATGGACTATCGACATCTTAACAATATTTTTTCTGGTTCTAACTTGGGCGAAAATTGTATAATGGTCTTATGAATTAGCGATTTCGTTCCAATTCAAATTCCAAGTAATATTCGGCGAGCTAATTACGTTGCCGATTGCCAAATTGCATTATCTTTTATAATTTTCGAGATATGGGCAATCGACATCTTACAATATTGGCTCTGCTTCTAACTTGGGTCAAAATTGTAAATTGGTCTTATGAATTAGCGATTTCGTTCCAATACACATTCCAAGTAATATTCGGCATGCTAATTACGTTGCCGATTGCCAAATTGCATTATCTCTTATTGTTTACGAGATATGGACTATCGACATCTTGCAATATTGGCTCTGCTTCTAACTTGGGCTAAAGTTGTAAAATGGTCTTATGAATTAGCGGTTCCGTTCCAATTCACATTCCAAGTAATATTCGGCATGCTAATTACGTTGCCGATTGCCAAATTGCATTATCTCTTATAGTTTCCGAGATTTGGGCAATCGACATCTTACAATATTGGCTCTGCTTCTAACTTGGGTCAAAATTGTAAATTGGTCTTATGAATTAGCGATTTCGTTCCAATACACATTCCAAGTAATATTCGGCATGCTAATTACGTTGTCGATTGCCATATTGCATTATCTCTTATTGTTTACGAGATATGGACTATCGACATCTTGCAATATTGGCTCTGTTTCTAACTTGGTCTAAAGTTGTAAAATGGTCTTATGAATAAGCGATTTCGTTCCAATCCACACTCCAAGTAATATTCGGCATGCTAATTACATTGCCTATTGCCAAATTGCATTATCTCTTATAGTTTCCGAGATATGGACCATCGACATCTTACAATATTGGCTCTGCTTCTAACTTGGGCAAAAATTGTAAAATGGTCTTATGAAATAGCGATTTCGTTCCAATTCACATTCCAAGTAATATTCAGCATGCTAATTACATTACCGATTGCCAAATTGCATTATCTCTTATAGTTTCCGAGATATAGACTATCGACATCTTACAATATTCGCTCTGATTCTAACTTGGACCAAAATTGTTAAATGGTCTTATGAATTAGCGATTTCGTTCCAATTCACCTTCCAAGTAATATTCGCCATGCTAATTACGTTGCCGATTGCCAAATTGCATGATCTCTTATAGTTTCCGAGATATGGACTATCGACATCTTACAATATTGGCTCTGCTTCTAACTTGGGCTAAAGTTGTAAAATGGTCTTATGAATTAGCGGTTCCGTTCCAATTCACATTCCATGTAATATTCGGCATGCTAATTACGTTGCCGATTGCCAAATTGCATTATCTCTTATAGTTTCCGAGATTTGGGCAATCGACATCTTACAATATTGGCTCTGCTTCTAACTTGTGTCAAAATTGTAAATTGGTCTTATGAATTAGCGATTTCGTTCCAATACACATTCCAAGTAATATTCGGCATGCTAATTACGTTGCCGATTGCCAAATTGCATTATCTCTTATTGTTTACGAGATATGGACTATCGACATCTTGCAATATTGGCTCGGCTTCTAACTTGGTCTAAAGTTGTAAAATGGTCTTATGAATAAGCGATTTCGTTCCAATTCACACTCCAAGTAATATTCGGCTAGCTAATTACGTTGCCGATTGCCAAATTGCATTATCTCTTATAGTTTCCGAGATATGGACTATCGACGTCTTACAATATTTGCTCTGCTTCTAACTTGGGCTAAAGTTGTAAAATGGCCTTATGAATTAGCGGTTCCGTTCCAATTCACATTCCAAGTAATATTCGGCATGCTAATTACGTTGCCGATTGCCAAATTGCATTATCTCTTATAGTTTCCGACATATGGACTATCGACGTCTTATAATATTGGCTCTACTTCTAACTTGGGCTAAAGTTGTAAAATGGTCTTATGAATTAGCGGTTCCGTTCCAATTCACATTCCAAGTAATATTCGGCATGCTAATTACGTTGCCGTTTGCCAAACTGCATTATCTCTTATAGTTTCCGAGATATGGACTCTCGATATCTTACAATATTGGCTCTGCTTCTAACTTGGGCCAAAATTGTAATATGGTCTAATGAATTAGCGATTACAATCCAATTCACATTCCAAGTAATATTCGGCATGCTAATTACGTTGCCGTTTGCCAAACTGCATTATCTCTTATAGTTTCCGAGATATGGACTATCGATATCTTACAATATTGGCTCTGCTTCTAACTTGGGCTTAAGTTGTAAAATGGTCTTATGAATTAGCGATTTCGCTCCAATTCACATTCCAAGTAATATTCGGCATGCTAATTAGGTTGCCGATTGCCAAATTGCATTATCTCTTATAGTTTCTGAGATATGGACTATCGACATCTTACAATATTGGCTCTGCTTCTAACTTGAGCCAAAATTGTAATATGGTCTAATGAATTAGCGATTACAATCCAATTCACATTCCAAGTAATATTCGGCATGCTAATTACGTTGCCGTTTGCCAAACTGCATTATCTCTTATAGTTTCCGAGATATGGACTATCGATATCTTACAATATTGGCTCTGCTTCTAACTTGGGCTTAAGTTGTAAAATGGTCTTATGAATTAGCGATTTCGCTCCAATTCATAATCCAAGTAATATTCGGCATGCTAATTACGTTGCCGATAGCCAAATTGCATTATCTCTTATAGTTTCCGAGATATGGACTATCGATATCTTACAATATTGACTCTGCTTCTAATTTGGGCTTAAGTTGTAAAATGGTCTTATGAATTAGCGATTTCGTTCCAATACACATTCCAAGTAATATTCGGCATGCTAATTATATTACCGATTGCCAAATTGCACTATCTCTTATAGTTTCCGAGATATAGGCAATCGAAATTTTACACCTTAGATTCTGTTTCTAACTTGGGTCAAAATTGTAAATTGGTCTTATCAATTAGCGATTACGTTCCAATTCACATTCCAAGTAATATTCGGCTAGCTAATTACGTTGCCGATTGCCAAATTCCATTATCTCTTATAGTTTCCGAGATATAGGCAATCGAAATTTTACACCTTAGATTCTGTTTCTAACTTGGGTCAAAATTGTAAATTGGTCTTATGAATTATCGATTTCGTTCCAATACACAATCCAAGTAATATTCGGCATGCTAATTACGTTGCCGATTCCCAAATTGCATTATCTCTTATAGTTTCCGAGATATGGACCATCGACATCTTACAATATTCGCTCTGATTCTAACTTGGACCAAAATTGTTAAATGGTCTTATGAATTAGCGATTTCGTTCCAATTCACCTTCCAAGTAATATTCGCCATGCTAATTACGTTGCCGATTGCCAAATTGCATTATCTCTTATAGTTTCCGAGATATGGACTATCGACATCTTAGAATATTGGCTCTGCTTCTAACTTGGGCTAAAGTTGTAAAATGGTCTTATGAATTAGCGGTTCCGTTCCAATTCACATTCCAAGTAATATTCGGCATGCTAATTACGTTGCCGATTGCCAAATTGCATTATCTCTTATAGTTTCCGAGATTTGGGCAATCGACATCCTACAATATTGGCTCTGCTTCTAACTTGGGTCAAAATTGTAAATTGGTCTTATGAATTAGCGATTTCGTTCCAATACACATTCCAAGTAATATTCGGCATGCTAATTACGTTGCCGATTGCCAAATTGCATTATCTCTTATTGTTTACGAGATATGGACTGTCGATATCTTGCAATATTGGCTCTGTTTCTAACTTGGTCTAAAGTTGTGAAATGGTCTTATGAATAAGCGAATTCGTTCCAATTCACACTCCAAGTAATATTCGGCATGCTAATTACATTGCCTATTGCCAAATTGCATTATCTCTTATAGTTTCCGAGATATGGGCAATCGACATCTTACAATATTGGCTCTGCTTCTAACTTGGGTCAAAATTGTAAATTGGTCTTATGAAATTGCGATTTCGTTCCAATACACATTCCAAGTAATATTCGGCATGCTAATTATATTACCGATTGCCAAATTGCACTATCTCTTATAGTTTCCGAGATATAGGCAATCGAAATTTTACACCTTAGATTCTGTTTCTAACTTGGGTCAAAATTGTAAATTGGTCTTATGAATTAGCGTTTACGTTCCAATTCACATTCCAAGTAATATTCGGCTAGCTAATTACGTTGCCGATTGCCAAATTCCATTATCTCTTATAGTTTCCGAGATATAGGCAATCGAAATTTTACACCTTAGATTATGTTTCTAACTTGGGTCAAAATTGTAAATTGGTCTTATGAATTAGCGATTTCGTTCCAATTCACCTTCCAAGTAATATTCGCCATGTTAATTACGTTGCCGATTGCCAAATTCCATTATCTTTTATAGTTTCCGAGATATGGGCAATCGACATCTTACAATATTGGCTCTGCTTCTAACTTGGGTCAAAATTGTAAATTGGTCTTATGAATTAGCGATTTCGTTCCAATTCACATTCCAAGTAATATTCGGCATGCCAATTACATTGCCTATTGCCAAATTGCATTATCTCTTATAGTTTCCGAGATATGGACCATCGACATCTTACAATATTGGCTCTGATTCTAATTTGGGCCAAAATTGTTAAATGGTCTTATGAATTAGCGATTTCGTTCCAATTCACCTTCCAAGTAATATTCGGCAAGATATTTACATTGCCGATAGCCAAATTGCATTAAAATTTACAGTTTCCGAGATATGGACCATCGACATCTTACAATATTGGCTCTGCTTCTAACTTGGGCTAAAGTTGTAAAATGGTCTAATGAATTAGCGATTACAATCCAATTCACATTCCAAGTAATATTCGGCATGCTTTTACGTTGCCGATTGCCGAATTGCATTATCTCTTAGAGTCTCCATGATATGGACTATCGACATCTTACAATATTCGCTCTGATTCTAACTTGGGCCAAAATTGTTAAATGGTCTTATGAATTAGCGATTTCGTTCCAATTTACCTTCCAAGTAATATTCGGCAAGATATTTACATTGCCGATAGCCAAATTGCATTAAAATTTACAGTTTCCGAGATATGGACCATCGACATCTTACAATATTGGCTCTGCTTCTAACTTGGGCTAAAGTTGTAAAATGGTCTAATGAATTAGCGATTACAATCCAATTCACATTCCAAGTAATATTCGGCATGCTATTTACGTTGCCGATTGCCAAATTGCATTATCTCTTATAGTTTCCGAGATATGGATTATCGACATCTTACAATATTCGCTCTAATTCTAACTTGGGCCAAAATTGTTAAATGGTCTTATGAATTAGCTATTTCGTTCCAATTCACATTCCAAGTAATATTCGGCATGCCAATTACATTGCCTATTGCCAAATTGCATTATCTCTTATAGTTTCCGAGATATGGACCATCGACATCTTACAATATTGGCTCTGATTCTAACTTGGCCCAAAATTGTTAAATGGTCTTATGAATTAGCGATTTCGTTCCAATTCACCTTCCAAGTAATATTCGGCAAGATATTTACATTGCCGATAGCCAAATTGCATTAAAATTTACAGTTTCCGAGATATGGACCATCGACATCTTACAATATTGGCTCTGCTTCTAACTTGGGCTAAAGTTGTAAAATGGTCTAATGAATTAGCGATTACAATCCAATTCACATTCCAAGTAATATTCGGCATGCTATTTACGTTGCCCATTGCCGAATTGCATTATCTCTTAGAGGCTCCATGATATGGACTATCGACATCTTACAATATTCGCTCTGATTCTAACTTGGGCCAAAATTGTTAAATGGTCTTATGAATTAGCGATTTCGTTCCAATTTACCTTCCAAGTAATATTCGGCAAGATATTTACATTGCCGATAGCCAAATTGCATTAAAATTTACAGTTTCCGAGATATGGACCATCGACATCTTACAATATTGGCTCTGCTTCTAACTTGGGCTAAAGTTGTAAAATGGTCTAATGAATTAGCGATTACAATCCAATTCACATTCCAAGTAATATTCGGCATGCTATTTACGTTGCCGATTGCCGAATTGCATTATCTCTTAGAGTTTCCATGATATGGACTATCGACACCTTAACAATATTTTTTCTGCTTCTAACTTGGGCCAAAATTGTATAATGGTCTTATGAATTAGCGATTTCGTTCCAATTCAAATTCCAAGTAATATTCGGCATGCTAATTACATTGCCGATTGTCAAATTGCACTATCTCTTATTGCTTCCGAGATATGGACTATCGACATCTTACAATATTGGCTCTGCTTCTAACTTGGGCCAAAATTGTAATATGGTCTAATGAATTAGCGATTTCGTTCCAATTCACCTTCCAAGTAATATTCGCCATGCTAATTACGTTGCCGATTGCCAAATTGCATGATCTCTTATAGTTTCCGAGATATGGACTATCGACATCTTACAATATTGGCTCTGCTTCTAACTTGGGCTAAAGTTGTAAAATGGTCTTATGAATTAGCGGTTCCGTTCCAATTCACATTCCATGTAATATTCGGCATGCTAATTACGTTGCCGATTGCCAAATTGCATTATCTCTTATAGTTTCCGAGATTTGGGCAATCGACATCTTACAATATTGGCTCTGCTTCTAACTTGTGTCAAAATTGTAAATTGGTCTTATGAATTAGCGATTTCGTTCCAATACACATTCCAAGTAATATTCGGCATGCTAATTACGTTGCCGATTGCCAAATTGCATTATCTCTTATTGTTTACGAGATATGGACTATCGACATCTTGCAATATTGGCTCGGCTTCTAACTTGGTCTAAAGTTGTAAAATGGTCTTATGAATAAGCGATTTCGTTCCAATTCACACTCCAAGTAATATTCGGCTAGCTAATTACGTTGCCGATTGCCAAATTGCATTATCTCTTATAGTTTCCGAGATATGGACTATCGACGTCTTACAATATTTGCTCTGCTTCTAACTTGGGCTAAAGTTGTAAAATGGCCTTATGAATTAGCGGTTCCGTTCCAATTCACATTCCAAGTAATATTCGGCATGCTAATTACGTTGCCGATTGCCAAATTGCATTATCTCTTATAGTTTCCGACATATGGACTATCGACGTCTTATAATATTGGCTCTACTTCTAACTTGGGCTAAAGTTGTAAAATGGTCTTATGAATTAGCGGTTCCGTTCCAATTCACATTCCAAGTAATATTCGGCATGCTAATTACGTTGCCGTTTGCCAAACTGCATTATCTCTTATAGTTTCCGAGATATGGACTCTCGATATCTTACAATATTGGCTCTGCTTCTAACTTGGGCCAAAATTGTAATATGGTCTAATGAATTAGCGATTACAATCCAATTCACATTCCAAGTATTATTCGGCATGCTAATTACGTTGCCGTTTGCCAAACTGCATTATCTCTTATAGTTTCCGAGATATGGACTATCGATATCTTACAATATTGGCTCTGCTTCTAACTTGGGCTTAAGTTGTAAAATGGTCTTATGAATTAGCGATTTCGCTCCAATTCACATTCCAAGTAATATTCGGCATGCTAATTAGGTTGCCGATTGCCAAATTGCATTATCTCTTATAGTTTCTGAGATATGGACTATCGACATCTTACAATATTGGCTCTGCTTCTAACTTGAGCCAAAATTGTAATATGGTCTAATGAATTAGCGATTACAATCCAATTCACATTCCAAGTAATATTCGGCATGCTAATTACGTTGCCGTTTGCCAAACTGCATTATCTCTTATAGTTTCCGAGATATGGACTATCGATATCTTACAATATTGGCTCTGCTTCTAACTTGGGCTTAAGTTGTAAAATGGTCTTATGAATTAGCGATTTCGCTCCAATTCATATTCCAAGTAATATTCGGCATGCTAATTACGTTGCCGATAGCCAAATTGCATTATCTCTTATAGTTTCCGAGATATGGACTATCGATATCTTACAATATTGACTCTGCTTCTAATTTGGGCTTAAGTTGTAAAATGGTCTTATGAATTAGCGATTTCGTTCCAATACACATTCCAAGTAATATTCGGCATGCTAATTATATTACCGATTGCCAAATTGCACTATCTCTTATAGTTTCCGAGATATAGGCAATCGAAATTTTACACCTTAGATTCTGTTTCTAACTTGGGTCAAAATTGTAAATTGGTCTTATCAATTAGCGATTACGTTCCAATTCACATTCCAAGTAATATTCGGCTAGCTAATTACGTTGCCGATTGCCAAATTCCATTATCTCTTATAGTTTCCGAGATATAGGCAATCGAAATTTTACACCTTAGATTCTGTTTCTAACTTGGGTCAAAATTGTAAATTGGTCTTATGAATTAGCGATTTCGTTCCAATACACATTCCTAGTAATATTCGGCATGCTAATTACGTTGCCGATTGCCAAATTGCATTATCTCTTATTGTTTACGAGATATGGACTATCGACATCTTGCAATATTGGCTCTGCTTCTAACTTGGTCTAAAGTTGTAAAATGGTCTTATGAATAAGCGATTTCGTTCCAATTCACACTCCAAGTAATATTCGACATGCTAATTACATTGCCGATTTCCAAATTGCACTATCTCTTATAGTTTCCGAGATATGGACTATCGACATCTTGCTATATTCGCTCTGATTCTAACTTGGGCCAAAATTGTTTAATGGTCTTATGACTTTGCGATTTCGTTCCAATTCACCTTCCAAGTAATATTCGGCATGCTAATTACGTTGCCGATTGCCGAATTGCATTATCTCTTAGAGTTTCCAAGATATGGACTATCGACATCTTAACAATATTTTTACTGCTTCTAACTTGGGCCAAAATTGTATAATGGTCTTATGAATTAGCGATTTTGTTCCAATTCAAATTCCAAGTTATATTCGGCATGCTAATTACATTGCCGACTGTCAAATTGCACTATCTCTTATTGCTTCCGAGATATGGACTATCGACATCTTACAATATTGGCTCTGCTTCTAACTTGGGCCAAAATTGTAATATGGTCTAATGAATTAGCGATTACAATCCAATTCACATTCCAAGTAATATTCGGCATGCTAATTACGTTGCCGATTGTCGAATTGCATTATCTCTTATAGTTTCCGATATATGGACCATCGACATCTTTCAATATTGGCTCTGCTTCTAACTTGGGCTAAAGTTGTAAAATTGTCTTATGAATTAGCGATTTCGTTCCAATTCACCTACCAAGTAATATTCGGCATGCTAATTATATTACCGATTGCCAAATTGCACTATCTCTTATAGTTTCCGAGATATAGGCAATCGAAATTTGACACCTTAGATTATGTTTCTAACTTGGGTCAAAATTGTAAATTGGTCTTATGAATTAGCGATTTCGTTCCAATACACATTCCTAGTAATATTCGGCATGCTAATTACGTTGCCGATTGCCGAATTGCATTATCTCTTAGAGTTTCCAAGATATAGACTATCGACATCTTAACAATATTTTTACTGCTTCTAACTTGGGCCAAAATTGTAAAATGGTCTTATGAATAAGCGATTTCGGTCCAATTCACCTTCCAAGTAATATTCGGCATGCTAATTATATTACCGATAGCCAAATTGCATTATCTCTTATAGTTTCCGAGATATGGACTACGGACATCTTACAATATTCGCTCTGATTCTAACTTGGGCCAAAATTGTTAAATGGTCTTATGAATTAGCGATTTCGTTCCAATTCACCTTCCAAGTAATATTCGCCATGTTAATTACGTTGCCGATTGCCTAATTGCATTATCTCTTATAGTTTCCGAGATATGGACTATCGACATCTTACAATATTGGCTCTGTTTCTAACTTGGGCTAAAGTTGTAAAATGGTCTTATGAATTAGCGATTCCGTTCAAATTAAAATTCCAAGTAATATTCGGCATTCTAATTACGTTGCCGTTTGCCAAATTGCATTATCTGTTATAGTTTCCGAGATATGGACTATCGTCATCTTAAAATATTGGCTCTGCTTCTAACTTGGGCTAAAGTTGTAAAATGGTCTTATGAATTAGCGATTCCGTTCAAATTAAAATTCCAAGTAATATTCGGCATGCTAATTACGTTGCCGATTACCGAATTGCATTATCTCTTAGAGTTTCCAAGATATGGACTATCGACATCTTAACAATATTTTTACTGCTTCTAACTTGGGCCAAAATTGTATAATGGTCTTATGAATTAGCGATTTCGTTCCAATTCAAATTCCAAGTAATATTCGGCATGCTAATTACACTGCCGACTGTCAAATTGCACTATCTCTTATTGCTTCCGAGATATGGACTATCGACATCTTACAATATTGGCTCTGCTTCTAACTTGGGCCAAAATTGTAATAGGGTCTAATGAATTAGCGATTACAATCCAATTCACATTCCAAGTAATATTCGGCATGCTAATTACGTTGCCGATTTTCGAATTGCATTATCTCTTATAGTTTCCGATATATGGACCATCGACATCTTTCAATATTGGCTCTGCTTCTAACTTGGGCTAAAGTTGTAAAATTGTCTTATGAATTAGCGATTTCGTTCCAATTCACCTTCCAAGTAATATTCGGCATGCTAATAATACTACCGATTGCCAAATTGCACTATCTCTTATAGTTTCCGAGATATAGGCAATCGAAATTTGACACCTTAGATTCTGTTTCTAACTTGGGTCAAAATTGTAAATTGGTCTTATGAATTAGCGATTTCGTTCCAATACACATTCCTAGTAATATTCGGCAAGCTAATTACATTGTAGATTGCCAAATTGCATTATATTTTATAGTTTCCGAGATATGGACCATCGACATCTTACAATATTGGCTCTGCTTCTAACTTGGGCCAAAATTGTAAAATGGTCTTATGAAATAGCGATTTCGTTCCAATTCACCTTCCAAGTAATATTCGGCATGCTAATTATATTACCGATTGCCAAATTGCACTATCTCTTATAGTTTCCGAGATATGGACTATCGACATCTTGCTATATTCGCTCTGATTCTAACTTGGGCCAAAATTGTTAAATGGTCTTATGACTTAGCGATTTCGTTCCAATTCACCTTCCAAGTAATATTCGCCATGCTAATTACGTTGCCGATTGCCAAATTGCATTATCTCTTATAGTTTCCGAGATATGGACTATCGACATCTTATAATATAGGCTCTGCTTCTAACTTGGGCTAAAGTTGTAAAATGGTCTTATGAATTAGCGGTTCCGTTCCAATTCACATTCCAAGTAATATTCGGCATGCTAATTACGTTGCCGATTGCCAAATTACATTATCTCTTATAGTTTCCGAGATTTGGGCAATCGACATCTTACAATATTGGCTCTGCTTCTAACTTGGGTCAAAATTGTAAATTGGTCTTATGAATTAGCGATTTCGTTCCAATACACATTCCAAGTAATATTCGGCATGCTAATTACGTTGTCGACTGCCAAATTGCATTATCTCTTATTGTTTACGAGATATGGACTATCGACATCTTGCAATATTGGATCTGCTTCTAACTTGGTCTAAAGTTGTAAAATTTTCTTATGAATAAGCGATTTCGTTCCAATTCACACTCCAAGTAATATTCGGCATGCTAATTACATTGCCTATTGCCAAATTGCATTATCTCTTATAGTTTCCGAGATATGGACCATCGACATCTTACAATATTGGCTCTGCTTCTAACTTGGGCAAAAATTGTAAAACGGTCTTATGAAATAGCAATTTCGTTCCAATTCACATTCCAAGTAATATTCGGCATGCTAATTACATTACCGATTGCCAAACTGCATTATCTCTTATAGTTTCCGAGATATAGAATATCGATATCTTACAATATTCGCTCTGATTCTAACTTGGACCAAAATTGTTAAATGGTCTTATGAATTAGCGATTTCGTTCCAATTCACCTTCCAAGTAATAGTCGCCATGCTAATTACGTTGCCGATTGCCAAATTGCATTATCTCTTATAGTTTCCGAGATATGGACTATCGACATCTTACAATATTGGCTCTGCTTCTAACTTGGGCTAAAGTTGTAAAATGGTCTTATGAATTAGCGGTTCCGTTCCAATTCACATTCCAAGTAATATTCGGCATGCTAATTACGTTGCCGATTGCCAAATTGCATAATCTCTTGTAGTTTCCGAGATTTGGGCAATCGACATCTTACAATATTGGCTCTGCTTCTAACTTGGGTCAAAATTGTAAATTGGCCTTATGAATTAGCGATTTCGTTCCAATACACATTCCAAGTAATATTCGGCATGCTAATTACGTTGCCGATTGCCAAATTGCATTATCTCTTATTGTTTACGAGATATGGACTATCGACATCTTGCAATATTGGCTCTGCTTCTAACTTGGTCTAAAGTTGTAAAATGGTCTTATGAATAAGCGATTTCGTTCCAATTCACACTCCAAGTAATATTCGGCATTCTAATTACATTGCCTATTGCCAAATTGCACTACCTCTTCTAGTTTCCGAGATATGGACCATCGACATCTTACAATATTGGCTCTGCTTCTAACTTGGGCAAAAATTGTAAAATGGTCTTATGATATAGCGATTTCGTTCCAATTCACATTCCAAGTAATATTCGGCATGCTAATTACGTTGCCGTTTGCCAAACTGCATTATCTGTTATAGTTTCCGAGATATGGACTATCGACCTCTTACAATATTGGCTCTGCTTATAACAAGGGCCAAAATTGTAAAATGGTCTTATGAAATAGCGATTTCGTTCCAATTCACCTTCCAAGTAATATTCGGCAAGATATTTACATTGCCGATAGCCAAATTGCATTAAAATTTACAGTTTCCGAGATATGGACCATCGACATCTTACAATATTGGCTCTGCTTCTAACTTGGGCTAAAGTTGTTAAATGGTCTAATGAATTAGCGAATACAATCCAATTCACATTCCAAGTAATATTCGGCATGCTAATTACGTTGCCGATTGCCGAATTGCATTATCTCTTAGAGTTTCCAAGATATGGACTATCGACATCTTAACAATATTTTTTCTGTTTCTAACTTGGGCCAAAATTGTATAATGGTCTTATGAATTAGCGATTTCGTTCCAATTCAAATTCCAAGTAATATTCGGCATGCTAATTACATTGCCGACTGTCAAATTGCACTATCTCTTATTGCGTCCGAGATATGGACTATCGACACCTTACAATATTGGCTCTGCTTCTAACTTGGGCCAAAATTGTAATATGGTCTAGTGAATTAGCGATTACAATCCAATTCACATTCCAAGTAATATTCGGCATGCTAATTACGTTGCCGATTGCCGAATTGCATTATCTCTTATAGTTTCCGAGATATGGACTATCGACATCTTACAATATTGGCTCTGCTTCTAACTTGGGCTAAAGTTGTAAAATTGTCTTATGACTTTTTTGACTGTTGCCGATTGCCAAATTGCATTATCTCTTATAGTTTCCGAGATATGGACTATCGACGTCTTACAATATTGGCTCTGCTTCTAACTTGGGCTAAAGTTGTAAAATGGTCTTATGAATTAGCGGTTCCGTTCCAATTCACATTCCAAGTAATATTCGGCATGCTAATTACGTTGCCGATTGCCAAATTGCATTATCTCTTATAGTTTCTGAGATATGGACTATCGACATCTTACAATATTGGCTCTGCTTCTAACTTGGGCCAAAATTGTAATATGGTCTAATGAATTAGCGATTACAATCCAATTCACATTCCAAGTAATATTCGGCATGCTAATTACGTTGCCGTTTGCCAAACTGCATTATCTCTTATAGTTTCCGAGATATGGACTATCGACATCTTGCAATATTGGCTCGGCTTCTAACTTGGTCTAAAGTTGTAAAATGGTCTTATGAATAAGCGATTTCGTTCCAATTCACACTCCAAGTAATATTCGGCTAGCTAATTACGTTGCCGATTGCCAAATTGCATTATCTCTTATAGTTTCCGAGATATGGACTATCGACGTCTTACAATATTTGCTCTGCTTCTAACTTGGGCTAAAGTTGTAAAATGGCCTTATGAATTAGCGGTTCCGTTCCAATTCACATTCCAAGTAATATTCGGCATGCTAATTACGTTGCCGATTGCCAAATTGCATTATCTCTTATAGTTTCCGACATATGGACTATCGACGTCTTATAATATTGGCTCTACTTCTAACTTGGGCTAAAGTTGTAAAATGGTCTTATGAATTAGCGGTTCCGTTCCAATTCACATTCCAAGTAATATTCGGCATGCTAATTACGTTGCCGTTTGCCAAACTGCATTATCTCTTATAGTTTCCGAGATATGGACTCTCGATATCTTACAATATTGGCTCTGCTTCTAACTTGGGCCAAAATTGTAATATGGTCTAATGAATTAGCGATTACAATCCAATTCACATTCCAAGTATTATTCGGCATGCTAATTACGTTGCCGTTTGCCAAACTGCATTATCTCTTATAGTTTCCGAGATATGGACTATCGATATCTTACAATATTGGCTCTGCTTCTAACTTGGGCTTAAGTTGTAAAATGGTCTTATGAATTAGCGATTTCGCTCCAATTCACATTCCAAGTAATATTCGGCATGCTAATTAGGTTGCCGATTGCCAAATTGCATTATCTCTTATAGTTTCTGAGATATGGACTATCGACATCTTACAATATTGGCTCTGCTTCTAACTTGAGCCAAAATTGTAATATGGTCTAATGAATTAGCGATTACAATCCAATTCACATTCCAAGTAATATTCGGCATGCTAATTACGTTGCCGTTTGCCAAACTGCATTATCTCTTATAGTTTCCGAGATATGGACTATCGATATCTTACAATATTGGCTCTGCTTCTAACTTGGGCTTAAGTTGTAAAATGGTCTTATGAATTAGCGATTTCGCTCCAATTCATATTCCAAGTAATATTCGGCATGCTAATTACGTTGCCGATAGCCAAATTGCATTATCTCTTATAGTTTCCGAGATATGGACTATCGATATCTTACAATATTGACTCTGCTTCTAATTTGGGCTTAAGTTGTAAAATGGTCTTATGAATTAGCGATTTCGTTCCAATACACATTCCAAGTAATATTCGGCATGCTAATTATATTACCGATTGCCAAATTGCACTATCTCTTATAGTTTCTGAGATATAGGCAATCGAAATTTTACACCTTAGATTCTGTTTCTAACTTGGGTCAAAATTGTAAATTGGTCTTATCAATTAGCGATTACGTTCCAATTCACATTCCAAGTAATATTCGGCTAGCTAATTACGTTGCCGATTGCCAAATTCCATTATCTCTTATAGTTTCCGAGATATAGGCAATCGAAATTTTACACCTTAGATTCTGTTTCTAACTTGGGTCAAAATTGTAAATTGGTCTTATGAATTAGCGATTACGTTCCAATACACATTCCTAGTAATATTCGGCATGCTAATTACGTTGCCGATTGCCAAATTGCATTATCTCTTATTGTTTACGAGATATGGACTATCGACATCTTGCAATATTGGCTCTGCTTCTAACTTGGTCTAAAGTTGTAAAATGGTCTTATGAATAAGCGATTTCGTTCCAATTCACACTCCAAGTAATATTCGACATGCTAATTACATTGCCGATTTCCAAATTGCACTATCTCTTATAGTTTCCGAGATATGGACTATCGACATCTTGCTATATTCGCTCTGATTCTAACTTGGGCCAAAATTGTTTAATGGTCTTATGACTTTGCGATTTCGTTCCAATTCACCTTCCAAGTAATATTCGGCATGCTAATTACGTTGCCGATTGCCGAATTGCATTATCTCTTAGAGTTTCCAAGATATGGACTATCGACATCTTAACAATATTTTTACTGCTTCTAACTTGGGCCAAAATTGTATAATGGTCTTATGAATTAGCGATTTTGTTCCAATTCAAATTCCAAGTTATATTCGGCATGCTAATTACATTGCCGACTGTCAAATTGCACTATCTCTTATTGCTTCCGAGATATGGACTATCGACATCTTACAATATTGGCTCTGCTTCTAACTTGGGCCAAAATTGTAATATGGTCTAATGAATTAGCGATTACAATCCAATTCACATTCCAAGTAATATTCGGCATGCTAATTACGTTGCCGATTGTCGAATTGCATTATCTCTTATAGTTTCCGATATATGGACCATCGACATCTTTCAATATTGGCTCTGCTTCTAACTTGGGCTAAAGTTGTAAAATTGTCTTATGAATTAGCGATTTCGTTCCAATTCACCTACCAAGTAATATTCGGCATGCTAATTATATTACCGATTGCCAAATTGCACTATCTCTTATAGTTTCCGAGATATAGGCAATCGAAATTTGACACCTTAGATTATGTTTCTAACTTGGGTCAAAATTGTAAATTGGTCTTATGAATTAGCGATTTCGTTCCAATACACATTCCTAGTAATATTCGGCATGCTAATTACGTTGCCGATTGCCGAATTGCATTATCTCTTAGAGTTTCCAAGATATAGACTATCGACATCTTAACAATATTTTTACTGCTTCTAACTTGGGCCAAAATTGTAAAATGGTCTTATGAATAAGCGATTTCGGTCCAATTCACCTTCCAAGTAATATTCGGCATGCTAATTATATTACCGATAGCCAAATTGCATTATCTCTTATAGTTTCCGAGATATGGACTACGGACATCTTACAATATTCGCTCTGATTCTAACTTGGGCCAAAATTGTTAAATGGTCTTATGAATTAGCGATTTCGTTCCAATTCACCTTCCAAGTAATATTCGCCATGTTAATTACGTTGCCGATTGCCTAATTGCATTATCTCTTATAGTTTCCGAGATATGGACTATCGACATCTTACAATATTGGCTCTGTTTCTAACTTGGGCTAAAGTTGTAAAATGGTCTTATGAATTAGCGATTCCGTTCAAATTAAAATTCCAAGTAATATTCGGCATTCTAATTACGTTGCCGTTTGCCAAATTGCATTATCTGTTATAGTTTCCGAGATATGGACTATCGTCATCTTAAAATATTGGCTCTGCTTCTAACTTGGGCTAAAGTTGTAAAATGGTCTTATGAATTAGCGATTCCGTTCAAATTAAAATTCCAAGTAATATTCGGCATGCTAATTACGTTGCCGATTACCGAATTGCATTATCTCTTAGAGTTTCCAAGATATGGACTATCGACATCTTAACAATATTTTTACTGCTTCTAACTTGGGCCAAAATTGTATAATGGTCTTATGAATTAGCGATTTCGTTCCAATTCAAATTCCAAGTAATATTCGGCATGCTAATTACACTGCCGACTGTCAAATTGCACTATCTCTTATTGCTTCCGAGATATGGACTATCGACATCTTACAATATTGGCTCTGCTTCTAACTTGGGCCAAAATTGTAATAGGGTCTAATGAATTAGCGATTACAATCCAATTCACATTCCAAGTAATATTCGGCATGCTAATTACGTTGCCGATTTTCGAATTGCATTATCTCTTATAGTTTCCGATATATGGACCATCGACATCTTTCAATATTGGCTCTGCTTCTAACTTGGGCTAAAGTTGTAAAATTGTCTTATGAATTAGCGATTTCGTTCCAATTCACCTTCCAAGTAATATTCGGCATGCTAATAATACTACCGATTGCCAAATTGCACTATCTCTTATAGTTTCCGAGATATAGGCAATCGAAATTTGACACCTTAGATTCTGTTTCTAACTTGGGTCAAAATTGTAAATTGGTCTTATGAATTAGCGATTTCGTTCCAATACACATTCCTAGTAATATTCGGCAAGCTAATTACATTGTAGATTGCCAAATTGCATTATATTTTATAGTTTCCGAGATATGGACCATCGACATCTTACAATATTGGCTCTGCTTCTAACTTGGGCCAAAATTGTAAAATGGTCTTATGAAATAGCGATTTCGTTCCAATTCACCTTCCAAGTAATATTCGGCATGCTAATTATATTACCGATTGCCAAATTGCACTATCTCTTATAGTTTCCGAGATATGGACTATCGACATCTTGCTATATTCGCTCTGATTCTAACTTGGGCCAAAATTGTTAAATGGTCTTATGACTTAGCGATTTCGTTCCAATTCACCTTCCAAGTAATATTCGCCATGCTAATTACGTTGCCGATTGCCAAATTGCATTATCTCTTATAGTTTCCGAGATATGGACTATCGACATCTTATAATATAGGCTCTGCTTCTAACTTGGGCTAAAGTTGTAAAATGGTCTTATGAATTAGCGGTTCCGTTCCAATTCACATTCCAAGTAATATTCGGCATGCTAATTACGTTGCCGATTGCCAAATTACATTATCTCTTATAGTTTCCGAGATTTGGGCAATCGACATCTTACAATATTGGCTCTGCTTCTAACTTGGGTCAAAATTGTAAATTGGTCTTATGAATTAGCGATTTCGTTCCAATACACATTCCAAGTAATATTCGGCATGCTAATTACGTTGTCGACTGCCAAATTGCATTATCTCTTATTGTTTACGAGATATGGACTATCGACATCTTGCAATATTGGATCTGCTTCTAACTTGGTCTAAAGTTGTAAAATTTTCTTATGAATAAGCGATTTCGTTCCAATTCACACTCCAAGTAATATTCGGCATGCTAATTACATTGCCTATTGCCAAATTGCATTATCTCTTATAGTTTCCGAGATATGGACCATCGACATCTTACAATATTGGCTCTGCTTCTAACTTGGGCAAAAATTGTAAAACGGTCTTATGAAATAGCAATTTCGTTCCAATTCACATTCCAAGTAATATTCGGCATGCTAATTACATTACCGATTGCCAAACTGCATTATCTCTTATAGTTTCCGAGATATAGAATATCGATATCTTACAATATTCGCTCTGATTCTAACTTGGACCAAAATTGTTAAATGGTCTTATGAATTAGCGATTTCGTTCCAATTCACCTTCCAAGTAATATTCGCCATGCTAATTACGTTGCCGATTGCCAAATTGCATTATCTCTTATAGTTTCCGAGATATGGACTATCGACATCTTACAATATTGGCTCTGCTTCTAACTTGGGCTAAAGTTGTAAAATGGTCTTATGAATTAGCGGTTCCGTTCCAATTCACATTCCAAGTAATATTCGGCATGCTAATTACGTTGCCGATTGCCAAATTGCATAATCTCTTGTAGTTTCCGAGATTTGGGCAATCGACATCTTACAATATTGGCTCTGCTTCTAACTTGGGTCAAAATTGTAAATTGGCCTTATGAATTAGCGATTTCGTTCCAATACACATTCCAAGTAATATTCGGCATGCTAATTACGTTGCCGATTGCCAAATTGCATTATCTCTTATTGTTTACGAGATATGGACTATCGACATCTTGCAATATTGGCTCTGCTTCTAACTTGGTCTAAAGTTGTAAAATGGTCTTATGAATAAGCGATTTCGTTCCAATTCACACTCCAAGTAATATTCGGCATTCTAATTACATTGCCTATTGCCAAATTGCACTACCTCTTCTAGTTTCCGAGATATGGACCATCGACATCTTACAATATTGGCTCTGCTTCTAACTTGGGCAAAAATTGTAAAATGGTCTTATGATATAGCGATTTCGTTCCAATTCACATTCCAAGTAATATTCGGCATGCTAATTACGTTGCCGTTTGCCAAACTGCATTATCTGTTATAGTTTCCGAGATATGGACTATCGACCTCTTACAATATTGGCTCTGCTTATAACAAGGGCCAAAATTGTAAAATGGTCTTATGAAATAGCGATTTCGTTCCAATTCACCTTCCAAGTAATATTCGGCAAGATATTTACATTGCCGATAGCCAAATTGCATTAAAATTTACAGTTTCCGAGATATGGACCATCGACATCTTACAATATTGGCTCTGCTTCTAACTTGGGCTAAAGTTGTTAAATGGTCTAATGAATTAGCGAATACAATCCAATTCACATTCCAAGTAATATTCGGCATGCTAATTACGTTGCCGATTGCCGAATTGCATTATCTCTTAGAGTTTCCAAGATATGGACTATCGACATCTTAACAATATTTTTTCTGTTTCTAACTTGGGCCAAAATTGTATAATGGTCTTATGAATTAGCGATTTCGTTCCAATTCAAATTCCAAGTAATATTCGGCATGCTAATTACATTGCCGACTGTCAAATTGCACTATCTCTTATTGCGTCCGAGATATGGACTATCGACACCTTACAATATTGGCTCTGCTTCTAACTTGGGCCAAAATTGTAATATGGTCTAGTGAATTAGCGATTACAATCCAATTCACATTCCAAGTAATATTCGGCATGCTAATTACGTTGCCGATTGCCGAATTGCATTATCTCTTATAGTTTCCGAGATATGGACTATCGACATCTTACAATATTGGCTCTGCTTCTAACTTGGGCTAAAGTTGTAAAATTGTCTTATGACTTTTTTGACTGTTGCCGATTGCCAAATTGCATTATCTCTTATAGTTTCCGAGATATGGACTATCGACGTCTTACAATATTGGCTCTGCTTCTAACTTGGGCTAAAGTTGTAAAATGGTCTTATGAATTAGCGGTTCCGTTCCAATTCACATTCCAAGTAATATTCGGCATGCTAATTACGTTGCCGATTGCCAAATTGCATTATCTCTTATAGTTTCTGAGATATGGACTATCGACATCTTACAATATTGGCTCTGCTTCTAACTTGGGCCAAAATTGTAATATGGTCTAATGAATTAGCGATTACAATCCAATTCACATTCCAAGTAATATTCGGCATGCTAATTACGTTGCCGTTTGCCAAACTGCATTATCTCTTATAGTTTCCGAGATATGGACTATCGATATCTTACAATATTGGCTCTGCTTCTAACTTGGGCTTAAGTTGTAAAATGGTCTTAAGAATTAGCGATTTCGCTCCAATTCACATTCCAAGTAATATTCGGCATGCTAATTACGTTGCCGATTGCCAAATTGCATTATCTCTTATAGTTTCCGAGATATGGACTATCGATATCTTACAATATTGGCTCTGCTTCTAACTTGGGCTTAAGTTGTAAAATGGTCTTATGAATTAGCGATTTCGTTCCAATACACATTCCAAGTAATATTCGGCATGCTAATTATATTACCGATTGCCAAATTGCACTATCTCTTATAGTTTTCGTGATATAGGCAATCGAAATTTTACACCTTAGATTCTGTTTCTAACTTGGGTCAAAATTGTAAATTGGTCTTATGAATTAGCGATTACGTTCCAATTCACATTCCAAGTAATATTCGGCTAGCTAATTACGTTGCCGATTGCCAAATTCCATTATCTCTTATAGTTTCCGAGATATAGGCAATCGAAATTTTACACCTTAGATTCTGTTTCTAACTTGGGTCAAAATTGTAAATTGGTCTTATGAATTAGGGATTTCGTTCCAATACACATTCCTAGTAATATTCGGCATGCTAATTACGTTGCCGATTGCCAAATTGCATTATCTCTTATTGTTTACGAGATATGGACTATCGACATCTTGCAATATTGGCTCTGCTTCTAACTTGGTCTAAAGTTGTAAAATGGTCTTATGAATAGGCGATTTCGTTCCAATTCACACTCCAAGTAATATTCGGCATGCTAATTACATTGCCGATTGCCAAATTGCATTATCTCTTATAGTTTCCGAGATATGGACTATCGACATCTTACAATATTGGCTCTGCTTCTAACTTGGGCTAAAGTTGTAAAATGGTCTTATGAATTAGCGGTTCCGTTCCAATTCACATTCCAAGTAATATTCGGCTAGCTAATTACGTTGCCGATTGCCAAATTCCATTATCTCTTATAGTTTCCCCTTAGATTATGTTTCTAACTTGGGTCAAAAATGTAAATTGGTCTTATGAATTAGCGATTTCGTTCCAATACACATTCCTAGTAATATTCGACAAGCTAATTACATTGCCGATTGCCAAATTGCATTATATTTTATAGTTTCCGAGATATGGACTATGGACATCTTACTATATTCGCTCTGATTCTAACTTGGGCCAATATGGTTAAATGGTCTTATGAATTAGCGATTTCGTTCCAATTCACCTTCCAAGTAATATTCGCCATGTTAATTACGTTGCCGATTGCCAAATTGCATTATCTCTTATAGTTTTCGAGATATGGACTATCGACATCTTACAATATTGGCTCTGTTTCTAACTTGGGCTAAAGTTGTAAAATGGTCTTATGAATTAGCGATTCCGTTCCAATTCATATTCCAAGTAATATTCGGCATGCTAATTACGTTGCCGTTTGCCAAACTGCATTATCTATTATAGTTTCCGAGATATGGACTATCGACATCTTACAATATTGGCTCTGCTTCTAACTAGGGCCAAAATTGTAAAATGGTCTTATGAAATAGCGATTTCGTTCCAATTCACCTTCCAAGTAATATTCGGCAAGATATTTACATTGCCGATAGCCAAATTGCATTAAAATTTAGTTTCCGAGATATGGACCATCGACATCTTACAATATTGGCTCTGCTTCTAACTTGGGCTAAAGTTGTTAAATGGTCTAATGAATTAGCGAATACAATCCAATTCACATTCCAAGTAATATTCGGATGCTAATTACGTTGCCGATTGCCGAATTGCATTATCTCTTAGAGTTTCCAAGATATGGACTATCGACATCTTAACAATATTTTTTCTGGTTCTAACTAGGGCCAAAATTGTATAATGGTCTTATGAATTAGCGATTTCGTTCCAATTCAAATTCCAAGTAATATTCGGCATGCTAATTACATTGCCGACTGTCAAATTGCACTATCTCTTATTGCTTCCGAGATATGGACTATCGACATCTTACAATATTGGCTCTGCTTCTAACTTGGGAAAAAATTGTAATATGGTCTAGTGAATTAGCGATTACAATCCAATTCACATTCCAAGTAATATTCGGCATGCTAATTACGTTGCCGATTGCCGAATTGCATTATCTCTTATAGTTTCCGATATATGGACCATCGACATCTTTTAGTATTGGCTCTGCTTCTAACTTGGGCTAAAGTTGTAAAATTGTCTTATGAATTAGCGATTTCGTTCCTCTTCACATTCCAAGTAATATTCGGCATGCTAATTACGTTGCCGATTGCCAAATTGCATTATCTCTTATAGTTTCCGAGAAATGGGCAATCGAAATTTTACACCTTAGACTCTGTTTTAAACTTGGGTCAAAATTGTAAAATAGTCTTATGGATTAGCGATTTCGTTCCAACTCACATTCCAAGTAATATTTGGCAAGCTAATTACATTGCCGATTGCCAAATTGCATTATCTTTTATAGTTTTCGAGATATGAGCAATCGACATCTTACAATATTGGCTCTGCTTCTAACTTGGGTCAAAATTGTAAATTGGTCTTATGAATTAGCGATTTCGTTCCAATACACATTCCAAGTAATATTCGGCATGCTAATTACGTTGCCGATTGCCAAATTGCATTATCTATTATCGTTTACGAGATATGGACTATCGACATCTTGCAATATTGGCTCTGCTTCTAACTTGGTCTAAAGTTGTAAAGTGGTCTTATGAATTAGCGATTTCATTCCAATTCACATTCCAAGTAATATTCGGCATGCTAATTACGTTGCCGATTGCCAAATTGCATTATCTTTTATAGTTTCCGAGATATAGGCAATCGACATCTTACAATATTGGCTCTTCTTCTAACTTGGGCCAAAATTGTAAAATGGTCTTATGAAATAGCGATTTCGTTCCAATTCACATTCCAAGTAATATTCGCCATGCTAATTACGTTGCCGATTGCCAAATTGCATTATCTCTTATAGTTTCCGAGATATAGACTATCGACATCTTACAATATTGGCTCTGCTTCTAACTTGGGCTAAAGTTGTAAAATGGTCTTATGAATTAGCGGTTCCGTTCCAATTCACATTCCAAGTAATATTCGGCATGCTAATTACGTTGCCGATTGCCAAATTGCATTATCTCTTATAGTTTCCGAGATTTGGGAAATCGACATCTTACAATATTGGCTCTGCTTCTAACTTGGGTCAAAATTGTAAATTGGTCTTATGAATTAGCGATTTCGTTCCAATACACATTCCAAGTAATATTCGGCACGCTAATTAGGTTGCCGATTGCCGAATTGCATTATCTCTCATTGTTTACGAGATATGGACTATCGACATCTTGCAATATTGGCTCTGCTTCTAACTTGGTCTAAAGTTGTAAAATGTTCTTATGAATAAGCGATTTCGTTCCAATTCACACTCCAAGTAATATTCGGCATGCTAATTACATTGCCTATTGCCAAATTGCATTATCTCTTATAGTTTCCGAGATATGGGCAATCGACATCTTACAATATTGGCTCTGCTTCTAACTGGGGAAAAAATTGTAAAATGGTCTTATGAAATAGCGATTTCGTTCCAATTCACATTCCAAGTAATATTCGGCATGCTAATTACATTACCGATTGCCAAATTGCATTATCTCTTATAGTTTCCGAGATATAGATTATCGACATCTAACAATATTCGCTCTGATTCTAACTTGGACCAAAATTGTTAAATGGTCTTATGAATTAGCGATTTCGTTCCAATTCACCTTCCAGTAATACTCGCCATGCTAATTACGTTGCCGATTGCCAAATTGCATTATCTCTTATAGTTTCCGAGATATGGACTATCGACATCTTACAATACTGGCTCTGCTTCTAACTTGGGCTAAAGTTGTAAAATGGTCTTATGAATTAGCGGTTCCGTTCCAATTCACATTCCAAGTAATATTCGGCATGCTAATTACGTTGCCGATTGCCAAATTGCATTATCTCTTATAGTTTCCGAGATATGGGCAATCGACATCTTACAATATTGGCTCTGCTTCTAACTGGGGAAAAAATTGTAAAATGGTCTTATGAAATAGCGATTTCGTTCCAATTCACATTCCAAGTAATATTCGGCATGCTAATTACATTACCGATTCCCAAATTGCATTATCTCTTATAGTTTCCGAGATATAGACTATCGACATCTTACAATATTCGCTCTGATTCTAACTTGGACCAAAATTGTTAAATGGTCTTATGAATTAGCGATTTCGTTCCAATTCACCTTCCAAGTAATATTCGGCATGCTAATTACATTACCGATTCCCAAATTGCATTATCTCTTATAGTTTCCGAGATATAGACTATCGACATCTTACAATATTCGCTCTGATTCTAACTTGGACCAAAATTGTTAAATGGTCTTATGAAATAGCGATTTCGTTCCAATTCACCTTCCAAGTAATATTCGGCAAGATATTTACATTGCCGATAGCCAAATTGCATTAAAATTTACAGTTTCCGAGATATGGACCATCGACATCTTACAATATTGGCTCTGCTTCTAACTTGGGCTAAAGTTGTTAAATGGTCTATTGAATTAGCGAATACAATCCAATTCACATTCCAAGTAATATTCGTATGCTAATTACGTTGCCGATTGCCGAATTGCATTATCTCTTAGAGTTTCCAAGATATGGACTATCGACATCTTAACAATATTTTTTCTGGTTCTAACTTGGGCCAAAATTGTATAATGGTCTTATGAATTAGCGATTTCGTTCCAATTCAAATTCCAAGTAATATTCGGCGAGCTAATTACGTTGCCGATTGCCAAATTGCATTATCTTTTATAATTTTCGAGATAAGGGCAATCGACATCTTACAATATTGGCTCTGCTTCTAACTTGGGTCAAAATTGTAAATTGGTCTTATGAATTAGCGATTTCGTTCCAATACACATTCCAAGTAATATTCGGCATGCTAATTACGTTGCCGATTGCCAAATTGCATTATCTCTTATTGTTTACGATATATGGACTATCGACATCTTGCAATATTGGCTCTGCTTCTAACTTGGGCTAAAGTTGTAAAATGGTCTTATGAATTAGCGGTTCCGTTCCAATTCACATTCCAAGTAATATTCGGCATGCTAATTACGTTGCCGATTGCCAAATTGCATTATCTCTTATAGTTTCCGAGATTTGGGCAATCGACATCTTACAATATTGGCTCTGCTTCTAACTAGGGCCAAAATTGTAAAATGGTCTTATGAAATAGCAATTTCGTTCCAATTCACCTTCCAAGTAATATTCGGCAAGATATTTACATTGCCGATAGCCAAATTGCATTAAAATTTACAGTTTCCGAGATATGGACCATCGACATCTTACAATATTGGCTCTGCTTCTAACTTGGGCTAAAGTTGTTAAATGGTCTAATGAATTAGCGAATACAATCCAATTCACATTCCAAGTAATATTCGGATGCTAATTACGTTGCCGATTGCCGAATTGCATTATCTCTTAGAGTTTCCAAGATATGGACTATCGACATCTTAACAATATTTTTTCTGGTTCTAACTTGGGCCAAAATTGTATAATGGTCTTATGAATTAGCGATTTCGTTCCAATTCAAATTCCAAGTAATATTCGGCGAGCTAATTACGTTGCCGATTGCCAAATTGCATTATCTTTTATAATTTTCGAGATATGGGCAATCGACATCTTACAATATTGGCTCTGCTTCTAACTTGGGTCAAAATTGTAAATTGGTCTTATGAATTAGCGATTTCGTTCCAATACACATTCCAAGTAATATTCGGCATGCTAATTACGTTGCCGATTGCCAAATTGCATTATCTCTTATTGTTTACGAGATATGGACTATCGACATCTTGCAATATTGGCTCTGCTTCTAACTTGGGCTAAAGTTGTAAAATGGTCTTATGAATTGGCGGTTCCGTTCCAATTCACATTCCAAGTAATATTCGGCATGCTAATTACATTACCGATTGCCAAATTGCATTATCTCTTATAGTTTCCGAGATATAGATTATCGACATCTTACAATATTCGCTCTGATTCTAACTTGGACCAAAATTGTTAAATGGTCTTATGAATTAGCGATTTCGATCCAATTCACCTTCCAAGTAATATTCGCCATGCTAATTACGTTGCCGATTGCCAAATTGCATTATCCCTTATAGTTTCCGAGATATGGACTATCGACATCTTAAAATACTGGCTCTGCTTCTAACTTGGGCTAAAGTTGTAAAATGGTCTTATGAATTAGCGGTTCCGTTCCAATTCACATTCCAAGTAATATTCGGCATGCTAATTACGTTGCCGATTGCCAAATTGCATTATCTCTTATAGTTTCCGAGATATGGGCAATCGACATCTTACAATATTGGCTCTGCTTCTAACTGGGGAAAAAATTGTAAAATGGTCTTATGAAATAGCGATTTCGTTCCAATTCACATTCCAAGTAATATTCGGCATGCTAATTACATTACGGATTGCCAAATTGCATTATCTCTTATAGTTTCCGAGATATAGACTATCGACATCTTACAATATTCGCTCTGATTCTAACTTGGACCAAAATTGTTAAATGGCCTTATGAATTAGCGATTTCGTTCCAATTCACCTTCCAAGTAATATTCGCCATGCTAATTACGTTGCCGATTGCCAAATTGCATTATCTCTTATAGTTTCCGAGATATGGACTATCGACATCTTAGAATATTGGCTCTGCTTCTAACTAGGGCCAAAATTGTAAAATGGTCTTATGAAATAGAGATTTCGTTCCAATTCACCTTCCAAGTAATATTCGGCAAGATATTTACATTGCCGATAGCCAAATTGCATTAAAATTTACAGTTTCCGAGATATGGACCATCGACATCTTACAATATTGGCTCTGCTTCTAACTTGGGCTAAAGTTGTTAAATGGTCTAATGAATTAGCGAATACAATCCAATTCACATTCCAAGTAATATTCGGATGCTAATTACGTTGCTGATTGCCGAATTGCATTATTTCTTAGAGTTTCCAAGATATGGACTATCGACATCTTAACAATATTTTTTCTGGTTCTAACTTGGGCCAAAATTGTATAATGGTCTTATGAATTAGCGATTTCGTTCCAATTCAAATTCCAAGTAATATTCGGCGAGCTAATTACGTTGCCGATTGCCAAATTGCATTATCTTTTATAATTTTCGAGATATGGGCAATCGACATCTTACAATATTGGCTCTGCTTCTAACTTGGGTCAAAATTGTAAATTGGTCTTATGAATTAGCGATTTCGTTCCAATACACATTCCAAGTAATATTCGGCATGCTAATTACGTTGCCGATTGCCAAATTGCATTATCTCTTATTGTTTACGAGATATGGACTATCGACATCTTGCAATATTGGCTCTGCTTCTAACTTGGGCTAAAGTTGTAAAATGGTCTTATGAATTAGCGGTTCCGTTCCAATTCACATTCCAAGTAATATTCGGCATGCTAATTACTTTGCCGATTGCCAAATTGCATTATCTCTTATAGTTTCCGAGATTTGGGCAATCGACATCTTACAATATTGGCTCTGCTTCTATCTAGGGCCAAAATTGTAAAATGGTCTTATGAAATAGCGATTTCGTTCCAATTCACCTTCCAAGTAATATTCGGCAAGATATTTACATTGCCGATAGCCAAATTGCATTAAAATTTACAGTTTCCGAGATATGGACCATCGACATCTTACAATATTGGCTCTGCTTCTAACTTGGGCTAAAGTTGTTAAATGGTCTAATGAATTAGCGAATACAATCCAATTCACATTCCAAGTAATATTCGGATGCTAATTACGTTGCCGATTGCCGAATTGCATTATCTCTTATAGTTTCCGATATATGTACCATCGACATCTTTCAGTATTTTCTCTGCTTCTAACTTGGGCTAAAGTTGTAAAATTGTCTTATGACTTTTTTGACTGTTGCCGATTGCCAAATTGCATTATCTCTTATAGTTTCCGAGATATGGACTATCGACGTCTTATAATATTGGCTCTACTTCTAACTTGGACTAAAGTTGTAAAATGGTCTTATGAATTAGCGGTTCCGTTCCAATTCACATTCCAAGTAATATTCGGCATGCTAATTACGTTGCCGTTTGCCAAACTGCATTATCTCTTATAGTTTCCGAGATATGGACTCTCGATATCTTACAATATTGGCTCTGCTTCTAACTTGGGCTTAAGTTGTAAAATGGTCTTATGAATTAGCGATTTCGTTCCAATACACATTCCAAGTAATATTCGGCATGCTAATTATATTACCGATTGCCAAATTGCACTATCTCTTATAGTTTCCGAGATATAGGCAATCGAAATTTTACACCTTAGATTCTGTTTCTAACTTGGGTCAAAATTGTAAATTGGTCTTATGAATTAGCGATTACGTTCCAATTCACATTCCAAGTAATATTCGGCTAGCTAATTACGTTGCCGATTGCCAAATTGCATTATCTCTTATAGTTTCCGAGATATGGACTATCGACGTCTTACAATATTGGCTCTGCTTCTAACTTGGGCTTAAGTTGTAAAATGGTCTTATGAATTAGCGATTTCGCTCCAATTCACATTCCATGTAATATTCGGCATGCTAATTACGTTGCCGATAGCCAAATTGCATTATCTCTTATAGTTTCCGAGATATGGACTATCGATATCTTACAATATTGACTCTGCTTCTAACTTGGGCTTAAGTTGTAAAATGGTCTTATGAATTAGCGATTTCGTTCCAATACACATTCCAAGTAATATTCGGCATGCTAATTATATTACCGATTGCCAAATTGCACTATCTCTTATAGTTTCCGAGATATGGACTATCGACATCTTACAATATTGGCTCTGCTTCTAACTTGGGCCAAAATTGTAATATGGTCTAATGAATTAGCGATTACAATCCAATTCACATTCCAAGTAATATTCGGCATGCTAATTACGTTGCCGTTTGCCAAACTGCATTATCTCTTATAGTTTCCGAGATATGGACTATCGACATCTTACAATATTGGCTCTGCTTCTAACTTGGGCCAAAATTGTAATATGGTCTAATGAATTAGCGATTACAATCCAATTCACATTCCAAGTAATATTCGGCATGCTAATTACGTTGCCGTTTGCCAAACTGCATTATCTCTTATAGTTTCAGAGATATGGACTATCGATATCTTACAATATTGGCTCTGCTTCTAACTTGGGCTTAAGTTGTAAAATGGTCTTATGAATTAGCGATTTCGCTCCAATTCACATTCCATGTAATATTCGGCATGCTAATTACGTTGCCGATAGCCAAATTGCATTATCTCTTATAGTTTCCGAGATATGGACTATCGATATCTTACAATATTGACTCTGCTTCTAACTTGGGCTTAAGTTGTAAAATGGTCTTATGAATTAGCGATTTCGTTCCAATACACATTCCAAGTAATATTCGGCATGCTAATTATATTACCGATTGCCAAATTGCACTATCTCTTATAGTTTCCGAGATATAGGCAATCGAAATTTTACACCTTAGATTCTGTTTCTAACTTGGGTCAAAATTGTAAATTGGTCTTATCAATTAGCGATTACGTTCCAATTCACATTCCAAGTAATATTCGGCTAGCTAATTACGTTGCCGACTGCCAAATTCCATTATCTCTTATAGTTTCCGAGATATAGGCAATCGAAATTTTACACCTTAGATTCTGTTTCTAACTTGGGTCAAAATTGTAAATTGGTCTTATGAATTAGCGATTTCGTTCCAATACACATTCCTAGTAATATTCGGCATGCTAATTACGTTGCCGATTGCCAAATTCCATTATCTCTTATAGTTTCCGAGATATAGGCAATCGAAATTTTACACCTTAGATTATGTTTCTAACTTGGGTCAAAATTGTAAATTGGTCTTATGAATTAGCGATTTCGTTCCAATTCACCTTCCAAGTAATATTCGCCATGTTAATTACGTTGCCGATTGCCAAATTGCATTATCTCTTATAGTTTCCGAGATATGGACTATCGACATCTTACAATATTGGCTCTGTTTCTAACTTGGGCTAAAGTTGTAAAATGGTCTTATGAATTAACGATTCCGTTCCAATTCACATTCCAAGTAATATTCGGCATGCTAATTACGTTGCCGTTTGCCAAATTGCATTATCTGTTATAGTTTCCGAGATATGGACTATCGACATCTTACAATATTGGCTCTGCTTCTAACTAGGGCCAAAATTGTGAAATGGTCTTATGAAATAGCGATTTCGTTCCAATTCACCTTCCAAGTAATATTCGGCAAGATATTTACATTGCCGATAGCCAAATTGCATTAAAATTTACAGTTTCCGAGATATGGATAATCGACATCTTACAATATTGGCTCTGCTTCTAACTTGGGCTAAAGTTGTTAAATGGTCTAATGAAATAGCGAATACAATCCAATTCAAATTCCAAGTAATATTCGGATGCTAATTACGTTGCCGATTGCCGAATTGCATTATCTCTTAGAGTTTCCAAGATATGGACTATCGACATCTTAACAATATTTTTTCTGGTTCTAACTTGGGCCAAAATTGTATAATGGTCTTATGAATTAGCGGTTCCGTTCCAATTCACATTCCAAGTAATATTCGGCATGCTAATTACGTTGCCGATTGCCAAATTGCATTATCTCTTATAGTTTCCGAGATTTGGGCAATCGACATCTTACAATATTGGCTCTGCTTCTAACTTGGGTCAAAATTGTAAATTGGTCTTATGAATTAGCGATTTCGTTCCAATACACATTCCAAGTAATATTCGGCATGCTAATTACGTTGTCGATTGCCAAATTGCATTATCTCTTATTGTTTACGAGATATGGACTATCGACATCTTGCAATATTGGCTCTGCTTCTAACTTGGTCTAAAGTTGTAAAATGGTCTTATGTATAAGCGATTTCGTTCCAATCCACACTCCAAGTAATATTCGGCATGCTAATTACATTGCCTATTGCCAAATTGCATTATCTCTTATAGTTTCCGAGATATGGACCATCGACATCTTACAATATTGGCTCTGCTTCTAACTTGGGCAAAAATTGTAAATTGGTCTTATGAATTAGCGATTTCGTTCCAATACACATTCCAAGTAATATTCGGCATGCTAATTACGTTGCCGATTGCCAAATTGCATTATCTCTTATTGTTTACGAGATATGGACTATCGACATCTTGCAATATTGGCTCTGCTTCTAACTTGGTCTAAAGTTGTAAAATGGTCTTATGAATAAGCGATTTCGTTCCAATCCACACTCCAAGTAATATTCGGCATGCTAATTACATTGCCTATTGCCAAATTGCATTATCTCTTATAGTTTCCGAGATATGGACCATCGACATCTTACAATATTGGCTCTGCTTCTAACTTGGGCAAAAATTGTAAAATGGTCTTATGAAATAGCGATTTCGTTCCAATTCACATTCCAAGTAATATTCGGCATGCTAATTACATTACCGATTGCCAAATTGCATTATCTCTTATAGTTTCCGAGATATAGACTATCGACATCTTACAATATTCGCTCTGATTCTAACTTGGACCAAAATTGTTAAATGGTCTTATGAATTAGCGATTTCGTTCCAATTCACCTTCCAAGTAATATTCGCCATGCTAATTACGTTGCCGATTGCCAAATTGCATTATCTCTTATAGTTTCCGAGATATGGACTATCGACATCTTAGAATATTGGCTCTGCTTCTAACTAGGGCCAAAATTGTAAAATGGTCTTATGAAATAGCGATTTCGTTCCAATTCACCTTCCAAGTAATATTCGGCAAGATATTTACATTGCCGATAGCCTAATTGCATTAAAATTTACAGTTTCCGAGATATGGACCATCGACATCTTACAATATTGGCTCTGCTTCTAACTTGGGCTAAAGTTGTTAAATGGTCTAATGAATTAGCGAATACAATCCAATTCACATTCCAAGTAATATTCGGATGCTAATTACGTTGCCGATTGCCGAATTGCATTATCTCTTAGAGTTTCCAAGATATGGACTATCGACATCTTAACAATATTTTTTCTGGTTCTAACTTGGGCCAAAATTGTATAATGGTCTTATGAATTAGCGATTTCGTTCCAATTCAAATTCCAAGTAATATTCGGCGAGCTAATTACGTTGTCGATTGCCAAATTGCATTATCTTTTATAATTTTCGAGATATGGGCAATCGACATCTTACAATATTGGCTCTGCTTCTAACTTGGGTCAAAATTGTAAATTGGTCTTATGAATTAGCGATTTCGTTCCAATACACATTCCAAGTAATATTCGGCATGCTAATTACGTTGCCGATTGCCAAATTGCATTATCTCTTATTGTTTACGAGATATGGACTATCGACATCTTGCAATATTGGCTCTGCTTCTAACTTGGGCTAAAGTTGTAAAATGGTCTTATGAATTAGCGGTTCCGTTCCAATTCACATTCCAAGTAATATTCGGCATGCTAATTACGTTGCCTATTGCCAAATTGCATTATCTCTTATAGTTTCCGAGATTTGGGCAATCGACATCTTACAATATTGGCTCTGCTTCTAACTAGGGCCAAAATTGTAAAATGGTCTTATGAAATAGTGATTTCGTTCCAATTCACCTTCCTAGTAATATTCGGCAAGATATTTACATTGCCGATAGCCAAGTTGCATTAAAATTTACAGTTTCCGAGATATGGACCATCGACATCTTACAATATTGGCTCTGCTTCTAACTTGGGCTAAAGTTGTTAAATGGTCTAATGAATTAGCGAATACAATCCAATTCACATTCCAAGTAATATTCGGATGCTAATTACGTTGCCGATTGCCGAATTGCATTATCTCTTAGAGTTTCCAAGATATGGACTATCGACATCTTAACAATATTTTTTCTGGTTCTAACTTGGGCCAAAATTGTATAATGGTCTTATGAATTAGCGATTTCGTTCCAATTCAAATTCCAAGTAATATTCGGCGAGCTAATTATGTTGCCGATTGCCAAATTGCATTATCTTTTATAATTTTCGAGATATGGGCAATCGACATCTTACAATATTGGCTCTGCTTCTAACTTGGGTCAAAATTGTAAATTGTTCTTATGAATTAGCGATTTCGTTCCAATACACATTCCAAGTAATATTCGGCATGCTAATTACGTTGCCGATTGCCAAATTGCATTATCTCTTATTGTTTACGAGATATGGACTATCGACATCTTGCAATATTGGCTCTGCTTCTAACTTGGGCTAAAGTTGTAAAATGGTCTTATGAATTGGCGGTTCCGTTCCAATTCACATTCCAAGTAATATTCGGCATGCTAATTACATTACCGATTGCCAAATTGCATTATCTCTTATAGTTTCCGAGATATAGATTATCGACATCTTACAATATTCGCTCTGATTCTAACTTGGACCAAAATTGTTAAATGGTCTTATGAATTAGCGATTTCGTTCCAATTCACCTTCCAAGTAATATTCGCCATGCTAATTACGTTGCCGATTGCCAAATTGCATTATCTCTTATAGTTTCCGAGATATGGACTATCGACATCTTACAATACTGGCTCTGCTTCTAACTTGGGCTAAAGTTGTAAAATGGTCTTATGAATTAGCGGTTCCGTTCCAATTCACATTCCAAGTAATATTCGGCAAGCTAATTACGTTGCCGATTGCCAAATTGCATTATCTCTTATAGTTTCCGAGATATGGGCAATCGACATCTTACAATATTGGCTCTGCTTCTAACTGGGGAAAAAATTGTAAAATGGTCTTATGAAATAGCGATTTCGTTCCAATTCACCTTCCAAGTAATATTCGCCATGCTAATTACGTTGCCGATTGCCAAATTGCATTATCTCTTATAGTTTCCGAGATATGGACTATCGACATCTTAGAATATTGGCTCTGCTTCTAACTAGGGCCAAAATTGTAAAATGGTCTTATGAAATAGCGATTTCGTTCCAATTCACCTTCCAAGTAATATTCGGCAAGATATTTACATTGCCGATAGCCAAATTGCATTAAAATTTACAGTTTCCGAGATATGGACCATCGACATCTTACAATATTGGCTCTGCTTCTAACTTGGGCTAAAGTTGTTAAATGGTCTAATGAATTAGCGAATACAATCCAATTCACATTCCAAGTAATATTCGGATGCTAATTACGTTGCCGATTGCCGAATTGCATTATCTCTTAGAGTTTCCAAGATATGGACTATCGACATCTTAACAATATTTTTTCTGGTTCTAACTTGGGCCAAAATTGTATAATGGTCTTATGAATTAGCGATTTCGTTCCAATTCAAATTCCAAGTAATATTCGGCGAGCTAATTAAGTTGCCGATTGCCAAATTGCATTATCTTTTATAATTTTCGAGATATGGGCAATCGACATCTTACAATATTGGCTCTGCTTCTAACTTGGGTCAAAATTGTAAATTGGTCTTATGAATTAGCGATTTCGTTCCAATACACATTCCAAGTAATATTCGGCATGCTAATTGCGTTGCCGATTGCCAAATTGCATTATCTCTTATTGTTTACGAGATATGGACTATCGACATCTTGCAATATTGGCTCTGCTTCTAACTTGGGCTAAAGTTGTAAAATGGTCTTATGAATTAGCGGTTCCGTTCCAATTCACATTCCAAGTAATATTCGGCATGCTAATTACGTTGCCGATTGCCAAATTGCATTATCTCTTATAGTTTCCGAGATTTGGGCAATCGACATCTTACAATATTGGCTCTGCTTCTAACTAGGGCCAAAATTGTAAAATGGTCTTATGAAATAGCGATTTCGTTCCAATTCACCTTCCAAGTAATATTCGGCAAGATATTTACATTGCCGATAGCCAAATTGCATTAAAATTTACAGTTTCCGAGATATGGACCATCGACATCTTACAATATTGGCTCTGCTTCTAACTTGGGCTAAAGTTGTTAAATGGTCTAATGAATTAGCGAATACAATCCAATTCACATTCCAAGTAATATTCGGATGCTAATTACGTTGCCGATTGCCGAATTGCATTATCTCTTACAGTTTCCGATATATGTACCATCGACATCTTTCAGTATTTTCTCTGCTTCTAACTTGGGCTAAAGTTGTAAAATTGTCTTATGACTTTTTTGACTGTTGCCGATTGCCAAATTGCATTATCTCTTATAGTTTCCGAGATATGGACTATCGACGTCTTATAATATTGGCTCTACTTCTAACTTGGGCTAAAGTTGTAAAATGGTCTTATGAATTAGCGGTTCCGTTCCAATTCACATTCCAAGTAATATTCGGCATGCTAATTACGTTGCCGTTTGCCAAACTGCATTATCTCTTATAGTTTCCGAGATATGGACTCTCGATATCTTACAATATTGGCTCTGCTTATAACTTGGGCTTAAGTTGTAAAATGGTCTTATGAATTAGCGATTTCGTTCCAATACACATTCCAAGTAATATTCGGCATGCTAATTATATTACCGATTGCCAAATTGCACTATCTCTTATAGTTTCCGAGATATAGGCAATCGAAATTTTACACCTTAGATTCTGTTTCTAACTTGGGTCAAAATTGTAAATTGGTCTTATGAATTAGCGATTACGTTCCAATTCACATTCCATGTAATATTCGGCTAGCTAATTACGTTGCCGATTGCCAAATTGCATTTTCTCTTATAGTTTCCGAGATATGGACTATCGACGTCTTACAATATTGGCTCTGCTTCTAACTTGGGCTAAAGTTGTAAAATGGTCTTATGAATTAGCGGTTCCGTTCCAATTCACATTCCAAGTAATATTCGGCATGCTAATTACGTTGCCGATTGCCAAATTGCATTATCTCTTATAGTTTCTGAGATATGGACTATCGACATCTTACAATATTGGCTCTGCTTCTAACTTGGGCCAAAATTGTAATATGGTCTAATGAATTAGCGATTACAATCCAATTCACATTCCAAGTAATATTCGGCATGCTAATTACGTTGGCGTTTGCCAAACTGCATTATCTCTTATAGTTTCCGAGATATGGACTATCGATATCTTACAATATTGGCTCTGCTTCTAACTTGGGCTTAAGTTGTAAAATGGTCTTATGAATTAGCGATTTCGCTCCAATTCACATTCCAAGTAATATTCGGCATGCTAATTACGTTGCCGATAGCCAAATTGCATTATCTCTTATAGTTTCCGAGATATGGACTATCGATATCTTACAATATTGACTCTGCTTCTAACTTGGGCTTAAGTTGTAAAATGGTCTTATGAATTAGCGATTTCGTTCCAATACACATTCCAAGTAATATTCGGCATGCTAATTATATTACCGATTGCCAAATTGCACTATCTCTTATAGTTTCCGAGATATAGGCAATCGAAATTTTACACCTTAGATTCTGTTTCTAACTTGGGTCAAAATTGTAAATTGGTCTTATCAATAAGCGATTACGTTCCAATTCACATTCCAAGTAATATTCGGCTAGCTAATTACGTTGCCGATCGCCAAATTCCATTATCTCTTATAGTTTCCGAGATATAGGCAATCGAAATTTTACACCTTAGATTCTGTTTCTAACTTGGGTCAAAATTGTAAATTGGTCTTATGAATTAGCGATTTCGTTCCAATACACATTCCTAGTAATATTCGGCATGCTAATTACGTTGCCGATTGCCAAATTCCATTATCTCTTATAGTTTCCGAGATATAGGCAATCGAAATTTTACACCTTAGATTATGTTTCTAACTTGGGTCAAAATTGTAAATTGGTCTTATGAATTAGCGATTTCGTTCCAATTCACCTTCCAAGTAATATTCGCCATGTTAATTACGTTGCCGATTGCCAAATTGCATTATCTCTTATAGTTTCCGAGATATGGACTATCGACATCTTACAATATTGGCTCTGTTTCTAACTTGGGCTAAAGTTGTAAAATGGTCTTATGAATTAGCGATTCCGTTCCAATTCACATTCCAAGTAATATTCGGCATGCTAATTACGTTGCCGTTTGCCAAACTGCATTATCTGTTATAGTTTCCGAGATATGGACTATCGACATCTTACAATATTGGCTCTGCTTCTAACTAGGGCCAAAATTGTAAAATGGTCTTATGAAATAGCGATTTCGTTCCAATTCACCTTCCAAGTAATATTCGGCAAGATATTTACATTGCCGATAGCCAAATTGCATTAAAATTTACAGTTTCCGAGATATGGACAATCGACATCTTACAATATTGGCTCTGCTTCTAACTTGGGCTAAAGTTGTTAAATGGTCTAATGAAATAGCGAATACAATCCAATTCAAATTCCAAGTAATATTCGGATGCTAATTACGTTGCCGATTGCCGAATTGCATTATCTCTTAGAGTTTCCAAGATATGGACTATCGACATCTTAACAATATTTTTTCTGGTTCTAACTTGGGCCAAAATTGTATAATGGTCTTATGAATTAGCGATTTCGTTCCAATTCAAATTCCAAGTAATATTCGGCAAGCTAATTACGTTGCCGATTGCCAAATTGCATTATCTTTTATAATTTTCGAGATATGGGCAATCGACATCTTACAATATTGGCTCTGCTTCTAACTTGGGTCAAAATTGTAGATTGGTCTTATGAATTAGCGATTTCGTTCCAATACACATTCCAAGTAATATTCGGCATGCTAATTACGTTGCCGATTGCCAAATTGCATTATCTCTTATTGTTTACGAGATATGGACTATCGACATCTTGCAATATTGGCTCTGCTTCTAACTTGGGCTAAAGTTGTAAAATGGTCTTATGAATTAGCGGTTCCGTTCCAATTCACATTCCAAGTAATATTCGGCATGCTAATTACGTTGCCGATTGCCAAATTGCATTATCTCTTATAGTTTCCGAGATTTGGGCAATCGACATCTTACAATATTGGCTCTGCTTCTAACTTGGGTCAAAATTGTAAATTGGTCTTATGAATTAGCGATTTCGTTCCAATACACATTCCAAGTAATATTCGGCATGCTAATTACGTTGTCGATTGCCAAATTGCATTATCTCTTATTGTTTACGAGATATGGACTATCGACATCTTGCAATATTGGCTCTGCTTCTAACTTGGTCTAAAGTTGTAAAATGGTCTTATGAATAAGCGATTTCGTTCCAATCCACACTCCAAGTAATATTCGGCATGCTAATTACATTGCCTATTGCCAAATTGCATTATCTCTTATAGTTTCCGAGATATGGACCATCGACATCTTACAATATTGGCTCTGCTTCTAACTTGGGCAAAAATTGTAAAATGGTCTTATGAAATAGCGATTTCGTTCCAATTCACATTCCAAGTAATATTCGGCATGCTAATTACATTACCGATTGCCAAATTGCATTATCTCTTATAGTTTCCGAGATATAGACTATCGACATCTTACAATATTCGCTCTGATTCTAACTTGGACCAAAATTGTTAAATGGTCTTATGAATTAGCGATTTCGTTCCAATTCACCTTCCAAGTAATATTCGCCATGCTAATTACGTTGCCGATTGCCAAATTGCATGATCTCTTATAGTTTCCGAGATATGGACTATCGACATCTTACAATATTGGCTCTGCTTCTAACTTGGGCTTAAGTTGTAAAATGGTCTTATGAATTAGCGGTTCCGTTCCAATTCACATTCCAAGTAATATTCGGCATGCTAATTACGTTGCCGATTGCCAAATTGCATTATCTCTTATAGTTTCCGAGATTTGGGCAATCGACATCTTACAATATTGGCTCTGCTTCTAACTTGTGTCAAAATTGTAAATTGGTCTTATGAATTAGCGATTTCGTTCCAATACACATTCCAAGTAATATTCGGCATGCTAATTACGTTGCCGATTGGCAAATTGCATTATCTCTTATTGTTTACGAGATATGGACTATCGACATCTTGCAATATTGGCTCGGCTTCTAACTTGGTCTAAAGTTGTAAAATGGTCTTATGAATAAGCGATTTCGTTCCAATTCACACTCCAAGTAATATTCGGCTAGCTAATTACGTTGCCGATTGCCAAATTGCATTATCTCTTATAGTTTCCGAGATATGGACTATCGACGTCTTACAATATTTGCTCTGCTTCTAACTTGGGCTAAAGTTGTAAAATGGTCTTATGAATTAGCGGTTCCGTTCCAATTCACATTCCAAGTAATATTCGGCATGCTAATTACGTTGCCGATTGCCAAATTGCATTATCTCTTATAGTTTCTGAGATATGGACTATCGACATCTTACAATATTGGCTCTGCTTCTAACTTGGGCCAAAATTGTAATATGGTCTAGTGAATTAGCGATTACAATCCAATTCACATTCCAAGTAATATTCGGCATGCTAATTACGTTGCCGTTTGCCAAACTGCATTATCTCTTATAGTTTCCGAGATATGGACTCTCGATATCTTACAATATTGGCTCTGCTTCTAACTTGGGCTTAAGTTGTAAAATGGTCTTATGAATTAGCGATTTCGTTCCAATACACATTCCAAGTAATATTCGGCATGCTAATTATATTACCGATTGCCAAATTGCACTATCTCTTATAGTTTCCGAGATATAGGCAATCGAAATTTTACACCTTAGATTCTGTTTCTAACTTGGGTCAAAATTGTAAATTGGTCTTATGAATTAGCGATTACGTTCCAATTCACATTCCAAGTAATATTCGGCTAGCTAATTACGTTGCCGATTGCCAAATTGCATTATCTCTTATAGTTTCCGAGATATGGACTATCGACGTCTTACAATATTGGCTCTGCTTCTAACTTGGGCTAAAGTTGTAAAATGGTCTTATGAATTAGCGGTTCCTTTCCAATTCACATTCCAAGTAATATTCGGCATGCTAATTACGTTGCCGATTGCCAAATTGCATTATCTCTTATAGTTTCTGAGATATGGACTATCGACATCTTACAATATTGGCTCTGCTTCTAACTTGGGCCAAAAATTGTAATATGGTCTAATGAATTAGCGATTACAATCCAATTCACATTCCAAGTAATATTCGGCATGCTAATTACGTTGCCGTTTGCCAAACTGCATTATCTCTTATAGTTTCCGAGATATGGACTATCGATATCTTACAATATTGGCTCTGCTTCTAACTTGGGCTTAAGTTGTAAAATGGTCTTATGAATTAGCGATTTCGCTCCAATTCACATTCCAAGTAATATTCGGCATGCTAATTACGTTGCCGATAGCCAAATTGCATTATCTCTTATAGTTTCCGAGATATGGACTATCGATATCTTACAATATTGACTCTGCTTCTAACTTGGGCTTAAGTTGTAAAATGGTCTTATGAATTAGCGATTTCCTTCCAATACACATTCCAAGTAATATTCGGCATGCTAATTATATTACCGATTGCCAAATTGCACTATCTCTTATAGTTTCCGAGATATAGGCAATCGAAATTTTACACCTTAGATTCTGTTTCTAACTTGGGTCAAAATTGTAAATTGGTCTTATCAATTAGCGATTACGTTCCAATTCACATTCCAAGTAATATTCGGCTAGCTAATTACGTTGCCGATTGCCAAATTCCATTATCTCTTATAGTTTCCGAGATATAGGCAATCGAAATTTTACACCTTAGATTCTGTTTCTAACTTGGGTCAAAATTGTAAATTGGTCTTATGAATTAGCGATTTCGTTCCAATACACATTCCTAGTAATATTCGGCATGCTAATTACGTTGCCGATTGCCAAATTGCATTATCTCTTATTGTTTACGAGATATGGACTATCGACATCTTGCAATATTGGCTCTGCTTCTAACTTGGTCTAAAGTTGTAAAATGGTCTTATGAATAAGCGATTTCGTTCCAATTCACACTCCAAGTAATATTCGACCTGCTAATTACATTGCCGATTGCCAAATTGCACTATCTCTTATAGTTTCCGAGATATGGACTATCGACATCTTGCTATATTCGCTCTGATTCTAACTTGGGCCAAAATTGTTTAATGGTCTTATGACTTTGCGATTTCGTTCCAATTCACCTTCCAAGTAATATTCGGCATGCTAATTACGTTGCCGATTGCCGAATTGCATTATCTCTTAGAGTTTCCAAGATATGGACTATCGACATCTTAACAATATTTTTACTGCTTCTAACTTGGGCCATAATTGTATAATGGTCTTATGAATTAGCGATTTTGTTCCAATTCAAATTCCAAGTTATATTCGGCATGCTAATTACATTGCCGACTGTCAAATTGCACTATCTCTTATTGCTTCCGAGATATGGACTATCGATATCTTACAATATTGGCTCTGCTTCTAACTTGGGAAAAAATTGTAATATGGTCTAATGAATTAGCGATTACAATCCAATTCACATTCCAAGTAATATTCGGCATGCTAATTACGTTGCCGATTGTCAAATTGCACTATCTCTTATAGTTTCCGAGATATAGGCAATCGAAATTTGACACCTTAGATTCTGTTTCTAACTTGGGTCAAAATTGTAAATTGGTCTTATGAATTAGCGATTTCGTTCCAATACACATTCCTAGTAATATTCGGCAAGCTAATTACATTGTAGATTGCCAAATTGCATTATATTTTATAGTTTCCGAGATATGGACCATCGACATCTTACAATATTGGCTCTGCTTCTAACTTGGGCCAAAATTGTAAAATGGTCTTATGAATAAGCGATTTCGTTCCAATTCACCTTCCAAGTAATATTCGGCATGCTAATTATATTACCGATAGCCAAATTGCATTATCTCTTATAGTTTCCGAGATATGGACTATGGACATCTTACAATATTCGCTCTGATTCTAACTTGGGCCAAAATTGTTAAATGGTCTTATGAATTAGCGATTTCGTTCCAATTCACCTTCCAAGTAATATTCGCCATGTTAATTACGTTGCCGATTGCCTAATTGCATTATCTCTTATAGTTTCCGAGATATGGACTATCGACATCTTGCTATATTCGCTCTTATTCTAACTTGGGCCAAAATTGTTTAATGGTCTTATGACTTTGCGATTCCGTTCCAACTAAAATTCCAAGTAATATTCGGCATTCTAATTACGTTGCCGTTTGCCAAATTGCATTATCTGTTATAGTTTCCGAGATATGGACTATCGTCATCTTACAATATTGGCTCTGCTTCTAACTAGGGCCAAAATTGTAAAATGGTCTTATGAAATAGCGATTTCGTTCCAATTCACCTTCCAAGTAATATTCGGCATGCTAATTACATTGCCGACTGTCAAATTGCACTCTCTCTGATTGCTTCCGAGATATGGACTATCGACATCTTACAATATTGGCTCTGCTTCTAACTTGGGCTAAAGTTGTTAAATGGTCTAATGAATTAGCGAATAGAATCCAATTCACATTCCAAGTAATATTCGGCATGCTAATTACGTTGCCGATTGCCGAATTGCATTATCTCTGAGAGTTTCCAAGATATGGACTATCGACATCTTAACAATATTTTTACTGCTTCTAACTTGGGCCAAAATTGTATAATGGTCTTATGAATTAGCGATTTCGTTCCAATTCAAATTCCAAGTAATATTCGTCATGCTAATTACATTGCCGACTGTCAAATTGCACTATCTCTTATTGCTTCCGAGATATGGACTATCGACATCTTACAATATTGGCTCTGCTTCTAACTTGGGCCAAAATTGTAATAGGGTCTAATGAATTAGCGATTACAATCCAATTCACCTTCCAAGTAATATTCGGCATGCTAATTATATTACCGATTGCCAAATTGCACTATCTCTTATAGTTTCCGAGATATGGACTATCGACATCTTACAATATTCGCTCTGATTCTAACTTGGACCAAAATTGTTAAATGGTCTTATGAATTAGCGATTTCGTTCCAATTCACCTTCCAAGTAATATTCGCCATGCTAATTACGTTGCCGATTGCCAAATTGCATTATCTCTTATAGTTTCCGAGATATGGACTATCGACATCTTAGAATATTGGCTCTGCTTCTAACTTGGGCTAAAGTTGTAAAATGGTCTTATGAATTAGCGGTTCCGTTCCAATTCACATTCCAAGTAATATTCGGCATGCTAATTACGTTGCCGATTGCCAAATTGCATTATCTCTTATAGTTTCCGAGATTTGGGCAATCGACATCCTACAATATTGGCTCTGCTTCTAACTTGGGTCAAAATTGTAAATTGGTCTTATGAATTAGCGATTTCGTTCCAATACACATTCCAAGTAATATTCGGCATGCTAATTACGTTGCCGATTGCCAAATTGCATTATCTCTTATTGTTTACGAGATATGGACTGTCGATATCTTGCAATATTGGCTCTGTTTCTAACTTGGTCTAAAGTTGTAAAATGGTCTTATGAATAAGCGATTTCGTTCCAATTCACACTCCAAGTAATATTCGGCATGCTAATTACATTGCCTATTGCCAAATTGCATTATCTCTTATAGTTTCCGAGATATGGGCAATCGACATCTTACAATATTGGCTCTGCTTCTAACTTGGGTCAAAATTGTAAATTGGTCTTATGAAATTGCGATTTCGTTCCAATACACATTCCAAGTAATATTCGGCATGCTAATTATATTACCGATTGCCAAATTGCACTATCTCTTATAGTTTCCGAGATATAGGCAATCGAAATTTTACACCTTAGATTCTGTTTCTAACTAGGGCCAAAGTTGTAAAATGGTCTTATGAAATAGCGATTTCGTTCCAATTCACCTTCCAAGTAATATTCGGCAAGATATTTACATTGATGATAGCCAAATTGCATTAAAATTTACAGTTTCCGAGATATGGACCATCGACATCTTACAATATTGGCTCTGCTTCTAACTTGGGCTAAAGTTGTTAAATGGTCTAATGAATTAGCGAATACAATCCAATTCACATTCCAAGTAATATTCGGATGCTAATTACGTTGCCGATTGCCGAATTGCATTATCTCTTAGAGTCTCCAAGATATGGACTATCGACATCTTAACAATATTTTTTCTGGTTCTAACTTGGGCCAAAATTGTATAATGGTCTTATGAATTAGCGATTTCGTTCCAATTCAAATTCCAAGTAATATTCGGCGAGCTAATTACGTTGCCGATTGCCAAATTGCATTATCTTTTATAATTTTCGAGATATGGGCAATCGACATCTTACAATATTGGCTCTGCTTCTAACTTGGGTCAAAATTGTAAATTGGTCTTATGAATTAGCGATTTCGTTCCAATACACATTCCAAGTAATATTCGGCATGCTAATTACGTTGCCGATTGCCAAATTGCATTATCTCTTATTGTTTACGAGATATGGACTATCGACATCTTGCAATATTGGCTCTGCTTCTAACTTGGGCTAAAGTTGTAAAATGGTCTTATGAATTAGCGGTTCCGTTCCAATTCACATTCCAAGTAATATTCGGCATGCTAATTACGTTGCCGATTGCCAAATTGCATTATCTCTTATAGTTTCCGAGATTTGGGCAATCGACATCTTACAATATTGGCTCTGCTTCTAACTTGGGTCAAAATTGTAAATTGGTCTTATGAATTAGCGATTTCGTTCCAATACACATTCCAAGTAATATTCGGCATGCTAATTACGTTGTCGATTGCCAAATTGCATTATCTCTTATTGTTTACGAGATATGGACTATCGACATCTTGCAATATTGGCTCTGCTTCTAACTTGGTCTAAAGTTGTAAAATGGTCTTATGAATAAGCGATTTCGTTCCAATCCACACTCCAAGTAATATTCGGCATGCTAATTACATTGCCTATTGCCAAATTGCATTATCTCTTATAGTTTCCGAGATATGGACCATCGACATCTTACAATATTGGCTCTGCTTCTAACTTGGGCAAAAATTGTAAAATGGTCTTATGAAATAGCGATTTCGTTCCAATTCACATTCCAAGTAATATTCAGCATGCTAATTACATTACCGATTGCCAAATTGCATTATCTCTTATAGTTTCCGAGAAATAGACTATCGACATCTTACAATATTCGCTCTGATTCTAACTTGGACCAAAATTGTTAAATGGTCTTATGAATTAGCGATTTCGTTCCAATTCACCTTCCAAGTAATATTCGCCATGCTAATTACGTTGCCGATTGCCAAATTGCATGATCTCTTATAGTTTCCGAGATATGGACTATCGACATCTTACAATATTGGCTCTGCATCTAACTTGGGCTAAAGTTGTAAAATGGTCTTATGAATTAGCGGTTCCGTTCCAATTCACATTCCATGTAATATTCGGCATGCTAATTACGTTGCCGATTGCCAAATTGCATTCTCTCTTATAGTTTCCGAGATTTGGGCAATCGACATCTTACAATATTGGCTCTGCTTCTAACTTGTGTCAAAATTGTAAATTGGTCTTATGAATTAGCGATTTCGTTCCAATACACATTCCAAGTAATATTCGGCATGCTAATTACGTTGCCGATTGCCAAATTGCATTATCTCTTATTGTTTACGAGATATGGACTATCGACATCTTGCAATATTGGCTCGGCTTCTAACTTGGTCTAAAGTTGTAAAATGGTCTTATGAATAAGCGATTTCGTTCCAATTCACACTCCAAGTAATATTCGGCTAGCTAATTACGTTGCCGATTGCCAAATTGCATTATCTCTTATAGTTTCCGAGATATGGACTATCGACGTCTTACAATATTTGCTCTGCTTCTAACTTGGGCTAAAGTTGTAAAATGGTCTTATGAATTAGCGGTTCCGTTCCAATTCACATTCCAAGTAATATTCGGCATGCTAATTACGTTGCCGATTGCCAAATTGCATTATCTCTTATAGTTTCTGAGATATGGACTATCGACATCTTACAATATTGGCTCTGTTTCTAACTTGGGCCAAAATTGTAATATGGTCTAGTGAATTAGCGATAACAATCCAATTCACATTCCAAGTAATATTCGGCATGCTAATTACGTTGCCGATTGCCGAATTGCATTATCTCTTATAGTTTCCGATATATGTATCATCGAAATCTCTCAGTATTTTCTCTGCTTCTAACTTGGGCTAAAGTTGTAAAATTGTCTTATGACTTTTTTGACTGTTGCCGATTGCCAAATTGCATTATCTCTTATAGTTTCCGAGATATGGACTATCGACGTCTTACAATATTTGCTCTGCTTCTAACTTGGGCTAAAGTTGTAAAATGGTCTTATGAATTAGCGGTTCCGTTCCAATTCACATTCCAAGTAATATTCGGCATGCTAATTACGTTGCCGATTGCCAAATTGCATTATCTCTTATAGTTTCCGAGATTTGGGCAATCGACATCTTACAATATTGGCTCTGCTTCTAACTTGGGTCAAAATTGTAAATTGGTCTTATGAATTAGCGATTTCGTTCCAATACACATTCCAAGTAATATTCGGCATGCTAATTACGTTGTCGATTGCCAAATTGCATTATCTCTTATTGTTTACGAGATATGGACTATCGACATCTTGCAATATTGGCTCTGCTTCTAACTTGGTCTAAAGTTGTAAAATGGTCTTATGAATAAGCGATTTCGTTCCAATCCACACTCCAAGTAATATTCGGCATGCTAATTACATTGCCTATTGCCAAATTGCATTATCTCTTATAGTTTCCGAGATATGGACCATCGACATCTTACAATATTGGCTCTGCTTCTAACTTGGGCAAAAATTGTAAAATGGTCTTATGAAATAGCGATTTCGTTCCAATTCACATTCCAAGTAATATTCAGCATGCTAATTACATTACCGATTGCCAAATTGCATTATCTCTTATAGTTTCCGAGAAATAGACTATCGACATCTTACAATATTCGCTCTGATTCTAACTTGGACCAAAATTGTTAAATGGTCTTATGAATTAGCGATTTCGTTCCAATTCACCTTCCAAGTAATATTCGCCATGCTAATTACGTTGCCGATTGCCAAATTGCATGATCTCTTATAGTTTCCGAGATATGGACTATCGACATCTTACAATATTGGCTCTGCATCTAACTTGGGCTAAAGTTGTAAAATGGTCTTATGAATTAGCGGTTCCGTTCCAATTCACATTCCATGTAATATTCGGCATGCTAATTACGTTGCCGATTGCCAAATTGCATTCTCTCTTATAGTTTCCGAGATTTGGGCAATCGACATCTTACAATATTGGCTCTGCTTCTAACTTGTGTCAAAATTGTAAATTGGTCTTATGAATTAGCGATTTCGTTCCAATACACATTCCAAGTAATATTCGGCATGCTAATTACGTTGCCGATTGCCAAATTGCATTATCTCTTATTGTTTACGAGATATGGACTATCGACATCTTGCAATATTGGCTCGGCTTCTAACTTGGTCTAAAGTTGTAAAATGGTCTTATGAATAAGCGATTTCGTTCCAATTCACACTCCAAGTAATATTCGGCTAGCTAATTACGTTGCCGATTGCCAAATTGCATTATCTCTTATAGTTTCCGAGATATGGACTATCGACGTCTTACAATATTTGCTCTGCTTCTAACTTGGGCTAAAGTTGTAAAATGGTCTTATGAATTAGCGGTTCCGTTCCAATTCACATTCCAAGTAATATTCGGCATGCTAATTACGTTGCCGATTGCCAAATTGCATTATCTCTTATAGTTTCTGAGATATGGACTATCGACATCTTACAATATTGGCTCTGTTTCTAACTTGGGCCAAAATTGTAATATGGTCTAGTGAATTAGCGATAACAATCCAATTCACATTCCAAGTAATATTCGGCATGCTAATTACGTTGCCGATTGCCGAATTGCATTATCTCTTATAGTTTCCGATATATGTATCATCGAAATCTCTCAGTATTTTCTCTGCTTCTAACTTGGGCTAAAGTTGTAAAATTGTCTTATGACTTTTTTGACTGTTGCCGATTGCCAAATTGCATTATCTCTTATAGTTTCCGAGATATGGACTATCGACGTCTTATAATATTGGCTCTACTTCTAACTTGGGCTAAAGTTGTAAAATGGTCTTATGAATTAGCGGTTCCGTTCCAATTCACATTCCAAGTAATATTCGGCATGCTAATTACGTTGCCGTTTGCCAAACTGCATTATCTCTTATAGTTTCCGAGATATGGACTCTCGATATCTTACAATATTGGCTCTGCTTCTAACTTGGGCCAAAATTGTAATATGGTCTAATGAATTAGCGATTACAATCCAATTCACATTCCAAGTAATATTCGGCATGCTAATTACGTTGCCGTTTGCCAAACTGCATTATCTCTTATAGTTTCTGAGATATGGACTATCGACATCTTACAATATTGGCTCTGCTTCTAACTTGAGCCAAAATTGTAATATGGTCTAATGAATTAGCGATTACAATCCAATTCACATTCCAAGTAATATTCGGCATGCTAATTACGTTGCCGTTTGCCAAACTGCATTATCTCTTATAGTTTCCGAGATATGGACTATCGATATCTTACAATATTGGCTCTGCTTCTAACTTGGGCTTAAGTTGTAAAATGGTCTTATGAATTAGCGATTTCGCTCCAATTCACATTCCAAGTAATATTCGGCATGCTAATTACGTTGCCGATAGCCAAATTGCATTATCTCTTATAGTTTCCGAGATATGGACTATCGATATCTTACAATATTGACTCTGCTTCTAACTTGGGCTTAAGTTGTAAAATGGTCTTATGAATTAGCGATTTCGTTCCAATACACATTCCAAGTAATATTCGGCATGCTAATTATATTACCGATTGCCAAATTGCACTATCTCTTATAGTTTCCGAGATATAGGCAATCGAAATTTTACACCTTAGATTCTGTTTCTAACTTGGGTCAAAATTGTAAATTGGTCTTATCAATTAGCGATTACGTTCCAATTCACATTCCAAGTAATATTCGGCTAGCTAATTACGTTGCCGATTGCCAAATTCCATTATCTCTTATAGTTTCCGAGATATAGGCAATCGAAATTTTACACCTTAGATTCTGTTTCTAACTTGGGTCAAAATTGTAAATTGGTCTTATGAATTAGCGATTTCGTTCCAATACACATTCCTAGTAATATTCGGCATGCTAATTACGTTGCCGATTGCCAAATTGCATTATCTCTTATAGTTTCTGAGATATGGACTATCGACATCTTACAATATTGGCTCTGTTTCTAACTTGGGCCAAAATTGTAATATGGTCTAGTGAATTAGCGATAACAATCCAATTCACATTCCAAGTAATATTCGGCATGCTAATTACGTTGCCGATTGCCGAATTGCATTATCTCTTATAGTTTCCGATATATGTACCATCGAAATCTTTCAGTATTTTCTCTGCTTCTAACTTGGGCTAAAGTTGTAAAATTGTCTTATGACTTTTTTGACTGTTGCCGATTGCCAAATTGCATTATCTCTTATAGTTTCCGAGATATGGACTATCGACGTCTTATAATATTGGCTCTACTTCTAACTTGGGCTAAAGTTGTAAAATGGTCTTATGAATTAGCGGTTCCGTTCCAATTCACATTCCAAGTAATATTCGGCATGCTAATTACGTTGCCGTTTGCCAAACTGCATTATCTCTTATAGTTTCCGAGATATGGACTCTCGATATCTTACAATATTGGCTCTGCTTCTAACTTGGGCCAAAATTGTAATATGGTCTAATGAATTAGCGATTACAATCCAATTCACATTCCAAGTAATATTCGGCATGCTAATTACGTTGCCGTTTGCCAAACTGCATTATCTCTTATAGTTTCCGAGATATGGACTATCGATATCTTACAATATTGGCTCTGCTTCTAACTTGGGCTTAAGTTGTAAAATGGTCTTATGAATTAGCGATTTCGCTCCAATTCACATTCCAAGTAATATTCGGCATGCTAATTACGTTGCCGATTGCCAAATTGCATTATCTCTTATAGTTTCTGAGATATGGACTATCGACATCTTACAATATTGGCTCTGCTTCTAACTTGAGCCAAAATTGTAATATGGTCTAATGAATTAGCGATTACAATCCAATTCACATTCCAAGTAATATTCGGCATGCTAATTACGTTGCCGATTGTCAAATTGCACTATCTCTTATAGTTTCCGAGATATAGGCAATCGAAATTTGACACCTTAGATTCTGTTTCTAACTTGGGTCAAAATTGTAAATTGGTCTTATGAATTAGCGATTTCGTTCCAATACACATTCCTAGTAATATTCGGCAAGCTAATTACATTGTAGATTGCCAAATTGCATTATATTTTATAGTTTCCGAGATATGGACCATCGACATCTTACAATATTGGCTCTGCTTCTAACTTGGGCCAAAATTGTAAAATGGTCTTATGTATAAGCGATTTCGTTCCAATTCACCTTCCAAGTAATATTCGGCATGCTAATTATATTACCGATAGCCAAATTGCATTATCTCTTATAGTTTCCGAGATATGGACTATGGACATCTTACAATATTCGCTCTGATTCTAACTTGGGCCAAAATTGTTAAATGGCCTTATGAATTAGCGATTTCGTTCCAATTCACCTTCCAAGTAATATTCGCCATGTTAATTACGTTGCCGATTGCCTAATTGCATTATCTCTTATAGTTTCCGAGATATGGACTATCGACATCTTGCTATATTCGCTCTTATTCTAACTTGGGCCAAAATTGTTTAATGGTCTTATGACTTTGCGATTCCGTTCCAACTAAAATTCCAAGTAATATTCGGCATTCTAATTACGTTGCCGTTTGCCAAATTGCATTATCTGTTATAGTTTCCGAGATATGGACTATCGTCATCTTACAATATTGGCTCTGCTTCTAACTAGGGCCAAAATTGTAAAATGGTCTTATGAAATAGCGATTTCGTTCCAATTCACCTTCCAAGTAATATTCGGCATGCTAATTACATTGCCGACTGTCAAATTGCACTATCTCTTATTGCTTCCGAGATATGGACTATCGACATCTTACAATATTGGCTCTGCTTCTAACTTGGGCTAAAGTTGTTAAATGGTCTAATGAATTAGCGAATACAATCCAATTCACATTCCAAGTAATATTCGGCATGCTAATTACGTTGCCGATTGCCGAATTGCATTATCTCTGAGAGTTTCCAAGATATGGACTATCGACATCTTAACAATATTTTTACTGCTTCTAACTTGGGCCAAAATTGTATAATGGTCTTATGAATTAGCGATTTCGTTCCAATTCAAATTCCAAGTAATATTCGTCATGCTAATTACATTGCCGACTGTCAAATTGCACTATCTCTTATTGCTTCCGAGATATGGACTATCGACATCTTACAATATTGGCTCTGCTTCTAACTTGGGCCAAAATTGTAATAGGGTCTAATGAATTAGCGATTACAATCCAATTCACCTTCCAAGTAATATTCGGCATGCTAATTATATTACCGATTGCCAAATTGCACTATCTCTTATAGTTTCCGAGATATGGACTATCGACATCTTACAATATTCGCTCTGATTCTAACTTGGACCAAAATTGTTAAATGGTCTTATGAATTAGCGATTTCGTTCCAATTCACCTTCCAAGTAATATTCGCCATGCTAATTACGTTGCCGATTGCCAAATTGCATTATCTCTTATAGTTTCCGAGATATGGACTATCGACATCTTAGAATATTGGCTCTGCTTCTAACTTGGGCTAAAGTTGTAAAATGGTCTTATGAATTAGCGGTTCCGTTCCAATTCACATTCCAAGTAATATTCGGCATGCTAATTACGTTGCCGATTGCCAAATTGCATTATCTCTTATAGTTTCCGAGATTTGGGCAATCGACATCCTACAATATTGGCTCTGCTTCTAACTTGGGTCAAAATTGTAAATTGGTCTTATGAATTAGCGATTTCGTTCCAATACACATTCCAAGTAATATTCGGCATGCTAATTACGTTGCCGATTGCCAAATTGCATTATCTCTTATTGTTTACGAGATATGGACTGTCGATATCTTGCAATATTGGCTCTGTTTCTAACTTGGTCTAAAGTTGTAAAATGGTCTTATGAATAAGCGATTTCGTTCCAATTCACACTCCAAGTAATATTCGGCATGCTAATTACATTGCCTATTGCCAAATTGCATTATCTCTTATAGTTTCCGAGATATGGGCAATCGACATCTTACAATATTGGCTCTGCTTCTAACTTGGGTCAAAATTGTAAATTGGTCTTATGAAATTGCGATTTCGTTCCAATACACATTCCAAGTAATATTCGGCATGCTAATTATATTACCGATTGCCAAATTGCACTATCTCTTATAGTTTCCGAGATATAGGCAATCGAAATTTTACACCTTAGATTCTGTTTCTAACTAGGGCCAAAGTTGTAAAATGGTCTTATGAAATAGCGATTTCGTTCCAATTCACCTTCCAAGTAATATTCGGCAAGATATTTACATTGATGATAGCCAAATTGCATTAAAATTTACAGTTTCCGAGATATGGACCATCGACATCTTACAATATTGGCTCTGCTTCTAACTTGGGCTAAAGTTGTTAAATGGTCTAATGAATTAGCGAATACAATCCAATTCACATTCCAAGTAATATTCGGATGCTAATTACGTTGCCGATTGCCGAATTGCATTATCTCTTAGAGTCTCCAATATATGGACTATCGACATCTTAACAATATTTTTTCTGGTTCTAACTTGGGCCAAAATTGTATAATAGTCTTATGAATTAGCGATTTCGTTCCAATTCAAATTCCAAGTAATATTCGGCGAGCTAATTACGTTGCCGATTGCCAAATTGCATTATCTTTTATAATTTTCGAGATATGGGCAATCGACATCTTACAATATTGGCTCTGCTTCTAACTTGGGTCAAAATTGTAAATTGGTCTTATGAATTAGCGATTTCGTTCCAATACACATTCCAAGTAATATTCGGCATGCTAATTACGTTGCCGATTGCCAAATTGCATTATCTCTTATTGTTTACGAGATATGGACTATCGACATCTTGCAATATTGGCTCTGCTTCTAACTTGGTCTAAAGTTGTAAAATGGTCTTATGAATAAGCGATTTCGTTCCAATCCACACTCCAAGTAATATTCGGCATGCTAATTACATTGCCTATTGCCAAATTGCATTATCTCTTATAGTTTCCGAGATATGGACCATCGACATCTTACAATATTGGCTCTGCTTCTAACTTGGGCAAAAATTGTAAAATGGTCTTATGAAATAGCGATTTCGTTCCAATTCACATTCCAAGTAATATTCAGCATGCTAATTACATTACCGATTGCCAAATTGCATTATCTCTTATAGTTTCCGAGAAATAGACTATCGACATCTTACAATATTCGCTCTGATTCTAACTTGGACCAAAATTGTTAAATGGTCTTATGAATTAGCGATTTCGTTCCAATTCACCTTCCAAGTAATATTCGCCATGCTAATTACGTTGCCGATTGCCAAATTGCATGATCTCTTATAGTTTCCGAGATATGGACTATCGACATCTTACAATATTGGCTCTGCATCTAACTTGGGCTAAAGTTGTAAAATGGTCTTATGAATTAGCGGTTCCGTTCCAATTCACATTCCATGTAATATTCGGCATGCTAATTACGTTGCCGATTGCCAAATTGCATTCTCTCTTATAGTTTCCGAGATTTGGGCAATCGACATCTTACAATATTGGCTCTGCTTCTAACTTGTGTCAAAATTGTAAATTGGTCTTATGAATTAGCGATTTCGTTCCAATACACATTCCAAGTAATATTCGGCATGCTAATTACGTTGCCGATTGCCAAATTGCATTATCTCTTATTGTTTATGAGATATGGACTATCGACATCTTGCAATATTGGCTCGGCTTCTAACTTGGTCTAAAGTTGTAAAATGGTCTTATGAATAAGCGATTTCGTTCCAATTCACACTCCAAGTAATATTCGGCTAGCTAATTACGTTGCCGATTGCCAAATTGCATTATCTCTTATAGTTTCCGAGATATGGACTATCGACGTCTTACAATATTTGCTCTGCTTCTAACTTGGGCTAAAGTTGTAAAATGGTCTTATGAATTAGCGGTTCCGTTCCAATTCACATTCCAAGTAATATTCGGCATGCTAATTACGTTGCCGATTGCCAAATTGCATTATCTCTTATAGTTTCTGAGATATGGACTATCGACATCTTACAATATTGGCTCTGTTTCTAACTTGGGCCAAAATTGTAATATGGTCTAGTGAATTAGCGATAACAATCCAATTCACATTCCAAGTAATATTCGGCATGCTAATTACGTTGCCGATTGCCGAATTGCATTATCTCTTATAGTTTCCGATATATGTACCATCGAAATCTTTCAGTATTTTCTCTGCTTCTAACTTGGGCTAATGTTGTAAAATTGTCTTATGACTTTTTTGACTGTTGCCGATTGCCAAATTGCATTATCTCTTATAGTTTCCGAGATATGGACTATCGACGTCTTATAATATTGGCTCTACTTCTAACTTGGGCTAAAGTTGTAAAATGGTCTTATGAATTAGCGGTTCCGTTCCAATTCACATTCCAAGTAATATTCGGCATGCTAATTACGTTGCCGTTTGCCAAACTGCATTATCTCTTATAGTTTCCGAGATATGGACTCTCGATATCTTACAATATTGGCTCTGCTTCTAACTTGGGCCAAAATTGTAATATGGTCTAATGAATTAGCGATTACAATCCAATTCACATTCCAAGTAATATTCGGCATGCTAATTACGTTGCCGTTTGCCAAACTGCATTATCTCTTATAGTTTCCGAGATATGGACTATCGATATCTTACAATATTGGCTCTGCTTCTAACTTGGGCTTAAGTTGTAAAATGGTCTTATGAATTAGCGATTTCGCTCCAATTCACATTCCAAGTAATATTCGGCATGCTAATTACGTTGCCGATTGCCAAATTGCATTATCTCTTATAGTTTCCGAGATATGGACTATCGACATCTTACAATATTGGCTCTGCTTCTAACTTGAGCCAAAATTGTAATATGGTCTAATGAATTAGCGATTACAATCCAATTCACATTCCAAGTAATATTCGGCATGCTAATTACGTTGCCGTTTGCCAAACTTCATTATCTCTTATAGTTTCCGAGATATGGACTATCGATATCTTACAATATTGGCTCTGCTTCTAACTTGGGCTTAAGTTGTAAAATGGTCTTATGAATTAGCGATTTCGCTCCAATTCACATTCCAAGTAATATTCGGCATGCTAATTACGTTGCCGATAGCCAAATTGCATTATCTCTTATAGTTTCCGAGATATGGACTATCGATATCTTACAATATTGACTCTGCTTCTAACTTGGGCTTAAGTTGTAAAATGGTCTTATGAATTAGCGATTTCGTTCCAATACACATTCCAAGTAATATTCGGCATGCTAATTATATTACCGATTGCCAAATTGCACTATCTCTTATAGTTTCCGAGATATAGGCAATCGAAATTTTACACCTTAGATTCTGTTTCTAACTTGGGTCAAAATTGTAAATTGGTCTTATCAATTAGCGATTACGTTCCAATTCACATTCCAAGTAATATTCGGCTAGCTAATTACGTTGCCGATTGCCAAATTCTATTATCTCTTATAGTTTCCGAGATATAGGCAATCGAAATTTTACACCTTAGATTCTGTTTCTAACTTGGGTCAAAATTGTAAATTGGTCTTATGAATTAGCGATTTCGTTCCAATACACATTCCTAGTAATATTCGGCATGCTAATTGCGTTGCCGATTGCCAAATTGCATTATCTCTTATTGTTTACGAGATATGGACTATCGACATCTTGCAATATTGGCTCTGCTTCTAACTTGGTCTAAAGTTGTAAAATGGTCTTATGAATAAGCGATTTCGTTCCAATTCACACTCCAAGTAATATTCGACATGCTAATTACATTGCCGATTTCCAAATTGCACTATCTCTTATAGTTTCCGAGATATGGACTATCGACATCTTGCTATATTCGCTCTGATTCTAACTTGGGCCAAAATTGTTTAATGGTCTTATGAATTAGCGATTTTGTTCCAATTCAAATTCCAAGTTATATTCGGCATGCTAATTACATTGCCGACTGTCAAATTGCACTATCTCTTATTGCTTCCGAGATATGGACTATCGACATCTTACAATATTGGCTCTGCTTCTAACTTGGGCCAAAATTGTAATATGGTCTAATGAATTAGCGATTACAATCCAATTCACATTCCAAGTAATATTCGGCATGCTAATTACGTTGCCGATTGTCGAATTGCATTATCTCTTATAGTTTCCGATATATGGACCATCGACATCTTTCAATATTGGCTCTGCTTCTAACTTGGGCTAAAGTTGTAAAATGGTCTTATGAATAAGCGATTTCGTTCCAATTCACCTTCCAAGTAATATTCGGCATGCTAATTATATTACCGATAGCCAAATTGCATTATCTCTTATAGTTTCCGAGATATGGACTACGGACATCTTACAATATTCGCTCTGATTCTAACTTGGGCTAAAGTTGTAAAATGGTCTTATGAATTAGCGATTCCGTTCAAATTAAAATTCCAAGTAATATTCGGCATTCTAATTACGTTGCCGTTTGCCAAATTGCATTATCTGTTATAGTTTCCGAGATATGGACTATCGTCATCTTAAAATATTGGCTCTGCTTCTAACTTGGGCTAAAGTTGTAAAATGGTCTTATGAATTAGCGATTCCGTTCAAATTAAAATTCCAAGTAATATTCGGCATGCTAATTACGTTGCCGATTGCCGAATTGCATTATCTCTTAGAGTTTCCAAGATATGGACTATCGACATCTTAACAATATTTTTACTGCTTCTAACTTGGGCCAAAATTGTATAATGGTCTTATGAATTAGCGATTTCGTTCCAATTCAAATTCAAAGTAATATTTGGCATGCTAATTACACTGCCGACTGTCAAATTGCACTATCTCTTATTGCTTCCGAGATATGGACTATCGACATCTTACAATATTGGCTCTGCTTCTAACTTGGGCCAAAATTGTAATAGGGTCTAATGAATTAGCGATTACAATCCAATTCACATTCCAAGTAATATTCGGCATGCTAATTACGTTGCCGATTTTCGAATTGCATTATCTCTTATAGTTTCCGATATATGGACCATCGACATCTTTCAATATTGGCTCTGCTTCTAACTTGGGCTAAAGTTGTAAAATTGTCTTATGAATTAGCGATTTCGTTCCAATTCACCTTCCAAGTAATATTCGGCATGCTAATAATATTACCGATTGCCAAATTGCACTATCTCTTATAGTTTCCGAGATATAGGCAATCGAAATTTGACACCTTAGATTCTGTTTCTAACTTGGGTCAAAATTGTAAATTGGTCTTATGAATTAGCGATTTCGTTCCAATACACATTCCTAGTAATATTCGGCAAGCTAGTTACATTGTAGATTGCCAAATTGCATTATATTTTATAGTTTCCGAGATATGGACCATCGACATCTTACAATATTGGCTCTGCTTCTAACTTGGGCCAAAATTGTAAAATGGTCTTATGAAATAGCGATTTCGTTCCAATTCACCTTCCAAGTAATATTCGGCATGCTAATTATATTACCGATTGCCAAATTGCACTATCTCTTATAGTTTCCGAGATATAGACTATCGACATCTTGCTATATTCGCTCTGATTCTAACTTGGGCCAAAATTGTTAAATGGTCTTATGACTTAGCGATTTCGTTCCAATTCACCTTCCAAGTAATATTCGCCATGCTAATTACGTTGCCGATTGCCAAATTGCATTATCTCTTATAGTTTCCGAGATATGGACTATCGACATCTTACAATATTGGCTCTGCTTCTAACTTGGGCTAAAGTTGTAAAATGGTCTTATGAATTAGCGGTTCCGTTCCAATTCACATTCCAAGTAATATTCGGCATGCTAATTACGTTGCCGATAGCCAAATTACATTACCTCTTATAGTTTCCGAGATTTGGGCAATCGACATCTTACAATATTGGCTCTGCTTCTAACTTGGGTCAAAATTGTAAATTGGTCTTATGAATTAGCGATTTCGTTCTAATACACATTCCAAGTAATATTCGGCATGCTAATTACGTTGTCGACTGCCAAATTGCATTATCTCTTATTGTATACGAGATATGGACTATCGACATCTTGCAATATTGGATCTGCTTCTAATTTGGTCTAAAGTTGTAAAATGGTCTTATGAATAAGCGATTTCGTTCCAATTCACACTCCAAGTAATATTCGGCATGCTAATTACATTGCCTATTGCCAAATTGCATTATCTCTTATAGTTTCCGAGATATGGACCATCGACATCTTACAATATTGGCTCTGCTTCTAACTTGGGCAAAAATTGTAAAATGGTCTTATGAAATAGCGATTTCGTTCCAATTCACATTCCAAGTAATATTCGGCATGCTAATTACATTACCGATTTCCAAACTGCATTATCTCTTATAGTTTCCGAGATATAGAATATCGATATCTTACAATATTCGCTCTGATTCTAACTTGGACCAAAATTGTTAAATGGTCTTATGAATTAGCGATTTCGTTCCAATTCACCTTCCAAGTAATATTCGCCATGCTAATTACGTTGCCGATTGCCAAATTGCATTATCTCTTATAGTTTCCGAGATATGGACTATCGACATCTTACAATATTGGCTCTGCTTCTAACTTGGGTCAAAATTGTAAATTGGCCTTATGAATTAGCGATTTCGTTCCAATACACATTCCAAGTAATATTCGGCATGCTAATTACGTTGCCGATTGCCAAATTGCATTATCTCTTATTGTTTACGAGATATGGGCTATCGACATCTTGCAATATTGGCTCTGCTTCTAACTTGGTCTAAAGTTGTAAAATGGTCTTATGAATAAGCGATTTCGTTCCAATTCACACTCCAAGTAATATTCGGCATTCTAATTACATTGCCTATTGCCAAATTGCACTATCTCTTCTAGTTTCCGAGATATGGACCATCGACATCTTACAATATTGGCTCTGCTTCTAACTTGGGCAAAAATTGTAAAATGGTCTTATGATATAGCGATTTCGTTCCAATTAACATTCCAAGTAATATTCGGCATGCTAATTACATTACCGATTGCCAAATTGCATTATCTCTTATAGTTTCCGAGATATGGACTATCGACATCTTACAATATTGGCTCTGTTTCTAACTTGGGCTAAAGTTGTAAAATGGTCTTATGAATTAGCGATTCCGTTCCAATTCACATTCCAAGTAATATTCGGCATGCTAATTACGTTGCCGTTTGCCAAACTGCATTATCTGTTATAGTTTCCGAGATATGGACTATCGACCTCTTACAATATTGGCTCTGCTTATAACAAGGGCCAAAATTGTAAAATGGTCTTATGAAATAGCGATTTCGTTCCAATTCACCTTCCAAGTAATATTCGGCAAGATATTTACATTGCCGATAGCCAAATTGCATTAAAATTTACAGTTTCCGAGATATGGACCATCGACATCTTACAATATTGGCTCTGCTTCTAACTTGAGCTAAAGTTGTTAAATGGTCTAATGAATTAGCGAATACAATCCAATTCACATTCCAAGTAATATTCGGCATGCTAATTACGTTGCCGATTGCCGAATTGCATTATCTCTTAGAGTTTCCAAGATATGGACTATCGACATCTTAACAATATTTTTTCTGTTTCTAACTTGGGCCAAAATTGTATAATGGTCTTATGAATTAGCGATTTCGTTCCAATTCAAATTCCAAGTAATATTCGGCATGCTAATTACATTGCCGACTGTCAAATTGCACTATCTCTTATTGCGTCCGAGATATGGACTATCGACACCTTACAATATTGGCTCTGCTTCTAACTTGGGCCAAAATTGTAATATGGTCTAGTGAATTAGCGATTACAATCCAATTCACATTCCAAGTAATATTCGGCATGCTAATTACGTTGCCGATTGCCGAATTGCATTATCTCTTATAGTTTCCGATATATGTACCATTGACATCTTTCAGTATTGGCTCTGCTTCTAACTTGGGCTAAAGTTGTAAAATTGTCTTATGACTTTTTTGACTGTTGCCGATTGCCAAATTGCATTATCTCTTATAGTTTCCGAGATATGGACTATCGACGTCTTACGATATTGGCTCTGCTTCTAACTTGGGCTAAAGTTGTAAAATGGTCTTATGAATTAGCGGTTCCGTTCCAATTCACATTCCAAGTAATATTCGGCATGCTAATTACGTTGCCGATTGCCAAATTGCATTATCTCTTATAGTTTCTGAGATATGGACTATCGACATCTTACAATATTGGCTCTGCTTCTAACTTGGGCCAAAATTGTAATATGGTCTAATGAATTAGCGATTACAATCCAATTCACATTCCAAGTAATATTCGGCATGCTAATTACGTTGCCGTTTGCCAAACTGCATTATCTCTTATAGTTTCCGAGATATGGACTATCGACATCTTACAATATTGGCTCTGCTTCTAACTTGGGCTTAAGTTGTAAAATGGTCTTATGAATTAGCGATTTCGTTCCAATACACATTCCAAGTAATTTTCGGCATGCTAATTATATTACCGATTGCCAAATTGCACTATCTCTTATAGTTTCCGTGATATAAGCAATCAAAATTTTACACCTTAGATTCTGTTTCTAACTTGGGTCAAAATTGTAAATTGGTCTTATGAATTAGCGATTACGTTCCAATTCACATTCCAAGTAATATTCGGCTAGCTAATTACGTTGCCGATTGCCAAATTCCATTATCTCTTATAGTTTCCGAGATATAGGCAATCGAAATTTTACACCTTAGATTCTGTTTCTAACTTGGGTCAAAATTGTAAATTGGTCTTATGAATTAGCGATTTCGTTCCAATACACATTCCTAGTAATATTCGGCATGCTAATTACGTTGCCGATTGCCAAATTGCATTATCTCTTATTGTTTACGAGATATGGACTATCGACATCTTGCAATATTGGCTCTGCTTCTAACTTGGTCTAAAGTTGTAAAATGGTCTTATGAATAGGCGATTTCGTTCCAATTCACACTCCAAGTAATATTCGGCATGCTAATTACATTGCCGGTTGCCAAATTGCATTATCTCTTATAGTTTCCGAGATATGGACTATCGACATCTTACAATATTGGCTCTGCTTCTAACTTGGGCTAAAGTTGTAAAATGGTCTTATGAATTAGCGGTTCCGTTCCAATTCACATTCCAAGTAATATTCGGCTAGCTAATTACGTTGCCGATTGCCAAATTCCATTATCTCTTATAGTTTCCGAGATATAGGCAATCGAAATTTTACACCTTAGATTATGTTTCTAACTTGGGTCAAAATTGTAAATTGGTCTTATGAATTAGCGATTTCGTTCCAATACACATTCCTAGTAATATTCGACAAGCTAATTACATTGCCGATTGCCAAATTGCATTATATTTTATAGTTCCCGAGATATGGACTATGGACATCTTACTATATTCGCTCTGATTCTAACTTGGGCCAATATGGTTATATGGTCTTATGAATTAGCGATTTCGTTCCAATTCACCTTCCAAGTAATATTCGCCATGTTAATTACGTTGCCGATTGCCAAATTGCATTATCTCTTATAGTTTCCGAGATATGGACTATCGACATCTTACAATATTGGCTCTGTTTCTAACTTGGGCTAAAGTTGTAAAATGGTCTTATGAATTAGCGATTCCGTTCCAATTCACATTCCAAGTAATATTCGGCATGCTAATTACGTTGCCGTTTGCCAAACTGCATTATCTGTTATAGTTTCCGAGATATGGACTATCGACATCTTACAATATTGGCTCTGCTTCTAACTAGGGCCAAAATTGTAAAATGGTCTTATGAAATAGCGATTTCGTTCCAATTCACCTTCCAAGTAATATTTGGCAAGATATTTACATTGCCGATAGCCAAATTGCATTAAAATTTACAGTTTCCGAGATATGGACCATCGACATCTTACAATATTGGCTCTGCTTCTAACTTGGGCTAAAGTTGTTAAATGGTCTAATGAATTAGCGAATACAATCCAATTCACATTCCAAGTAATATTCGGATGCTAATTACGTTGCCGATTGCCGAATTGCATTATCTCTTAGAGTTTCCAAGATATGGACTATCGACATCTTAACAATATTTTTTCTGGTTCTAACTAGGGCCAAAATTGTATAATGGTCTTATGAATTAGCGATTTCGTTCCAATTCAAATTCCAAGTAATATTCGGCATGCTAATTACATTGCCGACTGTCAAATTGCACTATCTCTTATTGCTTCCGAGATATGGACTATCGACATCTTACAATATTGGCTCTGCTTCTAACTTGGGAAAAAATTGTAATATGGTCTAGTGAATTAGCAATTACAATCCAATTCACATTCCAAGTAATATTCGGCATGCTAATTACGTTGCCGATTGCCGAATTGCATTATCTCTTATAGTTTCCGATATATGGACTATCGACATCTTAAAATATTGGCTCTGCTTCTAACTTGGGCTAAAGTTGTAAAATTGTCTTATGAATTAGCGATTTCGTTCCTATTCACATTCCAAGTAATATTCGGCATGCTAATTACGTTGCCGATTGCCAAATTGCATTATCTTTTATAGTTTCCGAGAAATGGGCAATCGAAATTTTACACCTTAGACTCTGTTTTAAACTTGGGTCAAAATTGTAAAATAGTCTTATGGATTAGCGATTTCGTTCCAATTCACATTCCAAGTAATATTTGGCAAGCTAATTACATTGCCGATTGCCAAATTGCATTATCTTTTATAGTTTTCGAGATATGGGCAATCGACATCTTACAATATTGGCTCTGCTTCTAACTTGGGTCAAAATTGTAAATTGGTCTTATGAATTAGCGATTTCGTTCCAATACACATTCCAAGTAATATTCGGCATGCTAATTACGTTGCCGATTGCCAAATTGCATTATCTATTATCGTTTACGAGATATGGACTATCGACATCTTGCAATATTGGCTCTGCTTCTAACTTGGTCTAAAGTTGTAAAGTGGTCTTATGAATTAGCGATTTCATTCCAATTCACATTCCAAGTAATATTCGGCATGCTAATTACGTTGCCGATTGCCAAATTGCATTATCTTTTATAGTTTCCGAGATATGGGCAATCGACATCTTACAATATTGGCTCTTCTTCTAACTTGGGCCAAAATTGTAAAATGGTCTTATGAAATAGCGATTTCGTTCCAATTCACATTCCAAGTAATATTCGCCATGCTAATTACGTTGCCGATTGCCAAATTGCATTATCTCTTATAGTTTCCGAGATATAGACTATCGACATCTTACAATATTGGCTCTGCTTCTAACTTGGGCTAAAGTTGTAAAATGGTCTTATGAATTAGCGGTTCCGTTCCAATTCACATTCCAAGTAATATTCGGCACGCTAATTAGGTTGCCGATTGCCGAATTGCATTATCTCTTATTGTTTACGAGATATGGACTATCGACATCTTGCAATATTGGCTCTGCTTCTAACTTGGTCTAAAGTTGTAAAATGTTCTTATGAATAAGCGATTTCGTTCCAATTCACACTCCAAGTAATATTCGGCATGCTAATTACATTGCCTATTGCCAAATTGCATTATCTCTTATAGTTTCCGAGATATGGGCAATCGACATCTTACAATATTGGCTCTGCTTCTAACTGGGGAAAAAATTGTAAAATGGTCTTATGAAATAGCGATTTCGTTCCAATTCACATTCCAAGTAATATTCGGCATGCTAATTACATTACCGATTGCCAAATTGCATTATCTCTTATAGTTTCCGAGATATAGATTATCGACATCTTACAATATTCGCTCTGATTCTAACTTGGACCAAAATTGTTAAATGGTCTTATGAATTAGCGATTTCGTTCCAATTCACCTTCCAAGTAATATTCGCTATGCTAATTACGTTGCCGATTGCCAAATTGCATTATCTCTTATAGTTTCCGAGATATGGACTATCGACATCTTACAATATTCGCTCTGATTCTAACTTGGACCAAAATTGTTAAATGGTCTTATGAATTAGCGATTTCGTTCCAATTCACATTCCAAGTAATATTCGGCATGCTAATTACATTACCGATTGCCAAATTGCATTATCTCTTATAGTTTCCGAGATATAGACTATCGACATCTTACAATATTCGCTCTGATTCTAACTTGGACCAAAATTGTTAAATGGTCTTATGAATTAGCGATTTCGTTCCAATTCACCTTCCAAGTAATATTCGCCATGCTAATTACGTTGCCGATTGCCAAATTGCATTATCTCTTATAGTTTCCGAGATATGGACTATCGACATCTTAGAATATTGGCTCTGCTTCTAACTTGGGCTAAAGTTGTAAAATGGTCTTATGAATTAGCGGTTCCGTTCCAATTCACATTCCAAGTAATATTCGGCATGCTAATTACGTTGCCGATTGCCAAATTGCATTATCTCTTATTGTTTACGAGATATGGACTGTCGATATCTTGCAATATTGGCTCTGCTTCTAACTTGGTCTAAAATTGTAAAATGGTCTTATGAATAAGCGATTTCGTTCCAATTCACACTCCAAGTAATATTCGGCATGCTAATTACATTGCCTATTGCCAAATTGCATTATCTCTTATAGTTTCCGAGATATGGGCAATCGACATCTTACAATATTGGCTCTGCTTCTAACTTGGGTCAAAATTGTAAATTGGTCTTATGAAATTGCGATTTCGTTCCAATACACATTCCAAGTAATATTCGGCATGCTAATTATATTACCGATTGCCAAATTGCACTATCTCTTATAGTTTCCGAGATATAGGCAATCGAAATTTTACACCTTAGATTCTGTTTCTAACTTGGGTCAAAATTGTAAATTGGTCTTATGAATTAGCGATTACGTTCCAATTCACATTCCAAGTAATATTCGGCTAGCTAATTACGTTGCCGATTGCCAAATTCCATTATCTCTTATAGTTTCCGAGATATGGACTATCGACATCTTACAATATTGGCTCTGTTTCTAACTTGGGCTAAAGTTGTAAAATGGTCTTATGAATTAGCGATTCCGTTCCAATTCACATTCCAAGTAATATTCGGCATGCTAATTACGTTGCCGTTTGCCAAACTGCATTATCTGTTATAGTTTCCGAGATATGGACTATCGACATCTTACAATATTGGCTCTGCTTCTAACTAGGGCCAAAATTGTAAAATGGTCTTATGAAATAGCGATTTCGTTCCAATTCACCTTCCAAGTAATATTCGGCAAGATATTTACATTGCCGATAGCCAAATTGCATTAAAATTTACAGTTTTCGAGATATGGACCATCGACATCTTGCAATATTGGCTCTGCTTCTAACTTGGGCTAAAGTTGTTAAATGGTCTAATGAATTAGCGAATACAATCCAATTCACATTCCAAGTAATATTCGGATGCTAATTACGTTGCCGGTTGCCGAATTGCATTATCTCTTAGAGTTTCCAAGATATGGACTATCGACATCTTAACAATATTTTTTCTGGTTCTAACTTGGGCCAAAATTGTATAATGGTCTTATGAATTAGCGATTTCGTTCCAATTCAAATTCCAAGTAATATTCGGCAAGCTAATTACGTTGCCGATTGCCAAATTGCATTATCTTTTATAATTTTCGAGATATGGGCAATCGACATCTTACAATATTGGCTCTGCTTCTAACTTGGGCCAAAATTGTAAAATGGTCTTATGAAATAGCGATTTCGTTCCAATTCACATTACAAGTAATATTCGCCATGCTAATTACGTTGCCGATTGCCAAATTGCATTATCTTTTATAGTTTCCGAGATATGGGCAATCGACATCTTACAATATTGGCTCTTCTTCTAACTTGGGCCAAAATTGTAAAATGGTCTTATGAAATAGCGATTTCGTTCCAATTCACATTACAAGTAATATTCGCCATGCTAATTACGTTGCCGATTGCCAAATTGCATTATCTTTTATAGTTTCCGAGATATGGGCAATCGACATCTTACAATATTGGCTCTGCTTCTAACTTGGGTCAAAATTGTAAATTGGTCTTATGAAATTGCGATTTCGTTCCAATACACATTCCAAGTAATATTCGGCATGCTAATTATATTACCGATTGCCAAATTGCACTATCTCTTATAGTTTCCGAGATATAGGCAATCGAAATTTTACACCTTAGATTCTGTTTCTAACTTGGGTCAAAATTGTAAATTGGTCTTATGAATTAGCGATTACGTTCCAATTCACATTCCAAGTAATATTCGGCTAGCTAATTACGTTGCCGATTGCCAAATTCCATTATCTCTTATAGTTTCCGAGATATGGACTATCGACATCTTACAATATTGGCTCTGTTTCTAACTTGAGCTAAAGTTGTAAAATGGTCTTATGAATTAGCGATTCCGTTCCAATTCACATTCCAAGTAATATTCGGCATGCTAATTACGTTGCCGATTGCCAAATTGCATTATCTTTTATAGTTTCCGAGATATGGGCAATCGACATCTTACAATATTGGCTCTTCTTCTAACTTGGGCCAAAATTGTAAAATGGTCTTATGAAATAGCGATTTCGTTCCAATTCACATTACAAGTAATATTCGCCATGCTAATTACGTTGCCGATTGCCAAATTGCATTATCTTTTATAGTTTCCGAGATATGGGCAATCGACATCTTACAATATTGGCTCTGCTTCTAACTTGGGTCAAAATTGTAAATTGGTCTTATGAAATTGCGATTTCGTTCCAATACACATTCCAAGTAATATTCGGCATGCTAATTATATTACCGATTGCCAAATTGCACTATCTCTTATAGTTTCCGAGATATAGGCAATCGAAATTTTACACCTTAGATTCTGTTTCTAACTTGGGTCAAAATTGTAAATTGGTCTTATGAATTAGCGATTACGTTCCAATTCACATTCCAAGTAATATTCGGCTAGCTAATTACGTTGCCGATTGCCAAATTCCATTATCTCTTATAGTTTCCGAGATATGGACTATCGACATCTTACAATATTGGCTCTGTTTCTAACTTGAGCTAAAGTTGTAAAATGGTCTTATGAATTAGCGATTCCGTTCCAATTCACATTCCAAGTAATATTCGGCATGCTAATTACGTTGCCGTTTGCCAAACTGCATTATCTGTTATAGTTTCCGAGATATGGACTATCGACATCTTACAATATTGGCTCTGCTTCTAACTAGGGCCAAAATTGTAAAATGGTCTTATGAAATAGCGATTTCGTTCCAATTCACCTTCCAAGTAATATTCGGCAAGATATTTACATTGCCGATAGCCAAATTGCATTAAAATTTACAGTTTTCGAGATATGGACCATCGACATCTTGCAATATTGGCTCTGCTTCTAACTTGGGCTAAAGTTGTTAAATGGTCTAATGAATTAGCGAATACAATCCAATTCACATTCCAAGTAATATTCGGATGCTAATTACGTTGCCGGTTGCCGAATTGCATTATCTCTTAGAGTTTCCAAGATATGGACTATCGACATCTTAACAATATTTTTTCTGGTTCTAACTTGGGCCAAAATTGTATAATGGTCTTATGAATTAGCGATTTCGTTCCAATTCAAATTCCAAGTAATATTCGGCAAGCTAATTACGTTGCCGATTGCCAAATTGCATTATCTTTTATAATTTTCGAGATATGGGCAATCGACATCTTACAATATTGGCTCTGCTTCTAACTTGGGTCAAAATTGTAAATTGGTCTTATGAATTAGCGATTTCGTTCCAATACACATTCCAAGTAATATTCGGCATGCTAATTACGTTGCCGATTGCCAAATTGCATTATCTCTTATTGTTTACGAGATATGGGCAATCGACATCTTACAATATTGGCTCTTCTTCTAACTTGGGCCAAAATTGTAAAATGGTCTTATGAAATAGCGATTTCGTTCCAATTCACATTACAAGTAATATTCGCCATGCTAATTACGTTGCCGATTGCCAAATTGCATTATCTTTTATAGTTTCCGAGATATGGGCAATCGACATCTTACAATATTGGCTCTTCTTCTAACTTGGGCCAAAATTGTAAAATGGTCTTATGAAATAGCGATTTCGTTCCAATTCACATTACAAGTAATATTCGCCATGCTAATTACGTTGCCGATTGCCAAATTGCATTATCTTTTATAGTTTCCGAGATATTTGCAATCGACATCTTACAATATTGGCTCTTCTTCTAACTAGGGCCAAAATTGTAAAATGGTCTTATGAAATAGCGATTTCGTTCCAATTCACCTTCCAAGTAATATTCGGCAAGATATTTACATTGCCGATAGCCAAATTGCATTAAAATTTACAGTTTCCGAGATATGGACCATCGACATCTTGCAATATTGGCTCTGCTTCTAACTTGGGCTAAAGTTGTTAAATGGTCTAATGAATTAGCGAATACAATCCAATTCACATTCCAAGTAATATTCGGATGCTAATTACGTTGCCGGTTGCCGAATTGCATTATCTCTTAGAGTTTCCAAGATATGGACTATCGACATCTTAACAATATTTTTTCTGGTTCTAACTTGGGCCAAAATTGTATAATGGTCTTATGAATTAGCGATTTCGTTCCAATTCAAATTCCAAGTAATATTCGGCAAGCTAATTACGTTGCCGATTGCCAAATTGCATTATCTTTTATAATTTTCGAGATATGGGCAATCGACATCTTACAATATTGGCTCTGCTTCTAACTTGGGTCAAAATTGTAAATTGGTCTTATGAATTAGCGATTTCGTTCCAATACACATTCCAAGTGATATTCGGCATGCTAATTACGTTGCCGATTGCCAAATTGCATTATCTCTTATTGTTTACGAGATATGGACTATCGACATCTTGCAATATTGGCTCTGCTTCTAACTTGGTCTAAAGTTGTAAAATGGTCTTATGAATTAGCGATTTCGTTCCAATTCACATTCCAAGTAATATTCGGCATGCTAATTACGTTGCCGATTGCCAAATTGCATTATCTTTTATAGTTTCCGAGATATGGGCAATCGACATCTTACAATATTGGCTCTTCTTCTAACTTGGGCCAAAATTGTAAAATGGTCTTATGAAATAGCGATTTCGTTCCAATTCACATTACAAGTAATATTCGCCATGCTAATTACGTTGCCGATTGCCAAATTGCATTGTCTCTTATAGTTTCCGAGATATGGGCAATCGACATCTTACAATATTGGCTCTGCTTCTAACTTGGGTCAAAATTGTAAATTGGTCTTATGAAATTGCGATTTCGTTCCAATACACATTCCAAGTAATATTCGGCATGCTAATTATATTACCGATTGCCAAATTGCACTATCTCTTATAGTTTCCGAGATATAGGCAATCGAAATTTTACACCTTAGATTCTGTTTCTAACTTGGGTCAAAATTGTAAATTGGTCTTATGAATTAGCGATTTCGTTCCAATTCACCTTCCAAGTAATATTCGCCATGTTAATTACGTTGCCGATTGCCAAATTGCATTATCTCTTATAGTTCCCGAGATATGGACTATCGACATCTTACAATATTGGCTCTGTTTCTAACTTGGGCTAAAGTTGTAAAATGGTCTTATGAATTAGCGATTCCGTTCCAATTCACATTCCAAGTAATATTCGGCATGCTAATTACGTTGCCGTTTGCCAAACTGCATTATCTGTTATAGTTTCCGAGATATGGACTATCGACATCTTACAATATTGGCTCTGCTTCTAACTAGGGCCAAAATTGTAAAATGGTCTTATGAAATAGCGATTTCGTTCCAATTCACCTTCCAAGTAATATTCGGCAAGATATTTACATTGCCGATAGCCAAATTGCATTAAAATTTACAGTTTCCGAGATATGGACCATCGACATCTTGCAATATTGGCTCTGCTTCTAACTTGGGCTAAAGTTGTTAAATGGTCTAATGAATTAGCGAATACAATCCAATTCACATTCCAAGTAATATTCGGATGCTAATTACGTTGCCGGTTGCCGAATTGCATTATCTCTTAGAGTTTCCAAGATATGGACTATCGACATCTTAACAATATTTTTTCTGGTTCTAACTTGGGCCAAAATTGTATAATGGTCTTATGAATTAGCGATTTCGTTCCAATTCAAATTCCAAGTAATATTCGGCAAGCTAATTACGTTGCCGATTGCCAAATTGCATTATCTTTTATAATTTTCGAGATATGGGCAATCGACATCTTACAATATTGGCTCTGCTTCTAACTTGGGTCAAAATTGTAAATTGGTCTTATGAATTAGCGATTTCGTTCCAATACACATTCCAAGTAATATTCGGCATGCTAATTACGTTGCCGATTGCCAAATTGCATTATCTCTTATTGTTTACGAGATATGGACTCTCGACATCTTGCAATATTGGCTCTGCTTCTAACTTAGTCTAAAGTTGTAAAATGGTCTTATGAATTAGCGATTTCGTTCCAATTCACATTCCAAGTAATATTCGGCATGCTAATTACGTTGCCGATTGCCAAATTGCATTATCTCTTATAGTTTCCGAGATATGGACTATCGACATCTTACAATATTGGCTCTGCTTCTAACTTGGGCTAAAGTTGTAAAATGGTCTTATGAATTAGCGGTTCCGTTCCAATTCACATTCCAAGTAATATTCGGCATGCTAATTACGTTGCCGATTGCCAAATTGCATTATCTCTTATAGTTTCCGAGATTTGGGCAATCGACATCTTACAATATTGGCTCTGCTTCTAACTTGGGTCAAAATTGTAAATTGGTCTTATGAATTAGCGATTTCGTTCCAATACACATTCCAAGTAATATTCGGCATGCTAATTACGTTGTCGATTGCCAAATTGCATTATCTCTTATTGTTTACGAGATATGGACTATCGACATCTTGCAATATTGGCTCTGCTTCTAACTTGGTCTAAAGTTGTAAAATGGTCTTATGAATAAGCGATTTCGTTCCAATCCACACTCCAAGTAATATTCGGCATGCTAATTACATTGCCTATTGCCAAATTGCATTATCTCTTATAGTTTCCGAGATATGGACCATCGACATCTTACAATATTGGCTCTGCTTCTAACTTGGGCAAAAATTGTAAAATGGTCTTATGAAATAGCGATTTCGTTCCAATTCACATTCCAAGTAATATTCGGCATGCTAATTACATTACCGATTGCCAAATTGCATTATCTCTTATAGTTTCCGAGATATAGACTATCGACATCTTACAATATTCGCTCTGATTCTAACTTGGACCAAAATTGTTAAATGGTCTTATGAATTAGCGATTTCGTTCCAATTCACCTTCCAAGTAATATTCGCCATGCTAATTACGTTGCCGATTGCCAAATTGCATTATCTCTTATAGTTTCCGAGATATGGACTATCGACATCTTACAATATTGGCTCTGCTTCTAACTTGGGCTAAAGTTGTAAAATGGTCTTATGAATTAGCGGTTCCGTTACAATTCACATTCCAAGTAATATTCGGCATGCTAATTACGTTGCCGATTGCCAAATTGCATTATCTCTTATATTTTCCGAGATTTGGGCAATCGACATCTTACAATATTGGCTCTGCTTCTAACTTGTGTCAAAATTGTAAATTGGTCTAATGAATTAGCGATTTCGTTCCAATACACATTCCAAGTAATATTCGGCATGCTAATTACGTTGCCGATTGCCGAATTGCATTATCTCTTATAGTTTCCGATATATGGACCATCGACATCTTTCAATATTGGCTCTGCTTCTAACTTGTGCTAAAGTTGTAAAATTGTCTTATGAATTAGCGATTTCGTTCCAATTCACCTTCCAAGTGATATTCTGCATGCTAATTACGTTGCCGATTGCCAAATTCCATTATCTCTTATAGTTTCCGAGATATAGGCAATCGAAATTTTACACCTTAGATTCTGTTTCTAACTTGTGTCAAAATTGTAAATTGGTCTTATGAATTAGCGATTACGTTCCAATTCACATTCCAAGTAATATTCGGCTTGCTAATTACGTTGCCGATTGCCAAATTCCATTATCTCTTATAGTTTCCGAGATATAGGCAATCGAAATTTTACACCTTAGATTCTGTTTCTAACTTGGGTCAAAATTGTAAATTGGTCTTATGAATTAGCGATTTCGTTCCAATACACATTCCTAGTAATATTCGGCAAGCTAATTACATTGCCGATTGCCAAATTGCATTATATTTTAGAGTTTCCGAGATATGGACCATCGACATCTTACAATACTTGGGCCAAAATTGTAAAATGGTCTTATGAAATAGCGATTTCGTTCCAATTGACCTTCCAAGTAATATTCGGCATGCTAAATATATTACCGATTGCCAAATTGCTCTATATCTTATAGTTTCCGAGATATGGACTATCGAAATCTTGCTATATTCGCTCTGATTCTAACTTGGGCCAAAATTGTTAAATGGTCTTATGACTTAGCGATTTCGTTCCAATTCACCTTCCAAGTAATATTCGCCATGCTAATTACGTTGCCGATTGCCAAATTGCATTATCTCTTATAGTTTCCGAGATATGGACTATCGACATCTTACAATATTGGCTCTGCTTCTAACTTGGGCTAAAGTTGTAAAATAGTCTTATGAATTAGCGATTTCGTTCCAATTCACCTTCCAAGTAATATTCGGCAGGATATTTAAATTGCCGATAGCCAAATTGCACTATCTCTTATAATTTCCGAGCTATGGACTATCGATATCTTACAATATTGGCTCTGCTTCTAACTTGGGCTAAAGTTGTAAAATGGTCTTATAAATTAGCGATTCCGTTCCAATTCATATTCCAAATAATATTCGGCATGCTAATTACGTTGCCGATAGCCAAATTGCATTATCTCTTATAGTTTCCGAGATATGGACTATCGATATCTTACAATATTGGCTCTGCTTCTAACTTGGGCTTAAGTTGTAAAATGGTCTTATGAATTAGCGATTCCGTTCCAATTCACATTCCAAGTAATATTCGGTATGCTAATTACGTTGCCGATTGCAAAATTGCATTATCTCTTATAGTTTCCGAAATATGGACTATCGACATCTTACAATATTGGCTCTGCTTCTAACTTGGGCCAAAATTGTAAAATGGTCTAATGAATTAGCGATTACGTTCCAATTCACGTTCCAAGTAATATTTGGCATGCTAATTACGTTGCCGATTGCCGAATAGTATTATCTCTTATAGTTACCGAGTTATCGACTATCGACATCTTATAATATTGGCTCTGCTTCTAACTTGGGTCAAAATTGTAAATTGGTCTTATGAATTAGCGATTTCGTTCCAATACACATTCCAAGTAATATTCGGCATGCTAATTACGTTGCCGATTGTCAAATTGCATTATCTCTTATTGTTTACGAGATATGGACTATCGACATCTTGCAATATTGGCTCTGCTTCTTACTTGAGCTAAAGTTGTAAAATGGTCTTATGAATTAGCGATTTCGTTCCAATTCACATTCCAAGTAATTTTCGGCATGTTAATTACGTTGCCGATTGCCAAATTGCATTATCTCTTATAGTTTCCGAGATATGGACTATCGACATCTTACAATATTGGCTCTGTTTCTAGCTTGGGCTAAAGTTGTAAAATGGTCTTATGAATTAGCGATTCCGTTCCAATTCACATTCCAAGTAATATTCGGCATGCTAATTACGTTGCCGTTTGCCAAACTGCATTATCTGTTATATTTTCCGAGATATGGACTATCGACTTCTTACAATATTGGCTCTGCTTCTAACTTGGGCCAAAATTGTAAAATGGTCTAATGAATTAGCGATTACGTTCCAATTCACATTCCAAGTAATATTTGGCATGCTAATTACGTTGCCGATTGCCGAATAGTATTATCTCTTATAGTTACCGAGTTATCGACTATCGACATATTATAATATTGGCTCTGCTTCTAACTTGGGTCAAAATTGTAAATTGGTCTTATGAATTAGCGATTTCGTTCCAATACACATTCCAAGTAATATTCGGCATGCTAATTACGTTGCCGATTGTCAAATTGCATTATCTCTTATTGTTTACGAGATATGGACTATGCACATCTTACAATATTCGCTCTGATTCTAACTTGGGCCAAAATTGTTAAATGGTCTTATGAATTAGCGATTTCGTTCCAATTCACCTTCCAAGTAATGCTCGCCATGTTAATTACGTTGCCGATTGCCAAATTGCATTATCTCTTATAGTTTCCGAGATATGGACTATCGACATCTTACAATATTGGCTCTGTTTCTAGCTTGGGCTAAAGTTGTAAAATGGTCTTATGAATTAGCGATTCCGTTCCAATTCACATTCCAAGTAATATTCGGCATGCTAATTACGTTGCCGTTTGCCAAACTGCATTATCTGTTATATTTTCCGAGATATGGACTATCGACTTCTTACAATATTGGCTCTGCTTCTAACTAGGGCCAAAATTGTAAAATGGTCTTATGAAATAGCGATTTCGTTCCAATTCACCTTCCAAGTAACATTCGGCAAGATATTTACATTGCCGATAGCCAAATTGCATTAAAATTTACAGTTTCCGAGATATGGACCATCGACATCTTACAATATTGGCTCTGCTTCTAACTTGGGCTAAAGTTGTTAAATGGTCTAATGAATTAACGAATACAATCCAATTCACATTCCAAATAATATTCGACATGCTAATTACGTTTCCGATTGCCGAATTGCATTATCTCTTAGAGTTTCCAAGATATGGACTATCGACATCTTAACAATATTTTTTCTGGTTCTAACTTGGGCCAAAATTGTATAATGGTCTTATGAATTAGCGATTTCGTTCCAATTCAAATTCCAAGTAATATTCGGCATGCTAATTACATTGCCGACTGTCAAATTGCACTATCTCTTATTGCTTCCGAGATATGGACTATCGACATCTTACAATATTGGCTCTGCTTCTAACTTGGGCCAAAATTGTAATATGGTCTAGTGAATTAGCGATTACAATCCAATTCACATTCCAAGTAATATTCGGCATGCTAATTACGTTGCCGATTGCCGAATTGCATTATCTCTTATAGTTTCCGATATATGGGCCATCGACATATTTTAGTATTGGCTCTGCTTCTAACTTCGGCTAAAGTTGTAAAATTGTCTTATGAATTAGCGATTTCGTTCCTATTCACATTCCAAGTAATATTCGGCATGCTAATTACGTTGCTGATTGCCAAATTGCATTATCTCTTATAGTTTCCGAGAAATGGGCAATCGAAATTTTACACCTTAGACTCTGTTTCAAACTTGGGTCAAAATTGTAAAATAGTCTTATGGATTAGCGATTTCGTTCCAATTCACATTCCAAGTAATATTTGGCAAGCTAATTACATTGCCGAATGTCAAATTGCATTATCTTTTATAGTTTTCGAGATATGGGCAATCGACATCTTACAATATTGGCTCTGCTTCTAACTTGGGTCAAAATTGTAAATTGGTCTTATGAATTAGCGATTTCGTTCCAATGCACATTCCAAGTAATATTCGGCATGCTAATTACGTTGCCGATTGCCAAATTGCATTATCTCTTATTGGTTACGAGATATGGACTATCGACATCTTGCAATATTGGCTCTGCTTCTAACTTGGTCTAAAGTTGTAAAATGGTCTTATGAATTAGCGATTTCGTTCCAATTCACATTCCAAGTAATATTCGGCATGCTAATTACGTTGCCGATTGCCAAATTGCATTATCTTTTATAGTTTCCGAGATATGGGCAATCGACATCTTACAATATTGGCTCTTCTTCTAACTTGGGCCAAAATTGTAAAATGGTCTTATGAAATAGCGATTTCGTTCCAATTCACATTCCAAGTAATATTCGCCATGCTAATTACGTTGCCGATTGCCAAATTGCATTATCTCTTATAGTTTCCGAGATATGGACTATCGACATCTTACAATATTGGCTCTGCTTCTAACTTGGGCTAAAGTTGTAAAATGGTCTTATGAATTAGCGGTTACGTTCCAATTCACATTCCAAGTAATATTCGGCATGCTAATTACGTTGCCGTTTGCCAAATTGCATTATCTCTTATAGTTTCCGAGATTTGGGCAATCGACATCTTACAATATTGGCTCTGCTTCTAACTTGGGTCAAAATTGTAAATTGGTCTTATGAATTAGCGATTTCGTTCCAATACACATTCCAAGTAATATTCGGCATGCTAATTACGTTGCCGATTGCCGAATTGCATTATCTCTTATTGTTTACGAGATATGGACTATCGACATCTTGCAATATTGGCTCGGCTTCTAACTTGGTCTAAAGTTGTAAAATGGTCTTATGAATAAGCGATTTCGTTCCAATTCACACTCCAAGTAATATTCGGCATGCTAATTACGTTGCCGATTGCCAAATTGCATTATCTCTTATAGTTTCCGAGATTTGGGCAATCGACATCTTACAATATTGGCTCTGCTTCTAACTTGGGTCAAAATTGTAAATTGGCCTTATGAATTAGCGATTTCGTTCCAATACACATTCCAAGTAATATTCGGCATGCTAATTATATTACCGATTGCCAAATTGCACTATCTCTTATAGTTTCCGAGATATAGGCAATCGAAATTTTACACCTTAGATTATGTTTCTAACTTGGGTCAAAATTGTAAATTGGTCTTATGAATTAGCGATTACGTTCCAATTCACATTCCAAGTAATATTCGGCTAGCTAATTACGTTGCCGATTGCCAAATTCCATTATCTCTTATAGTTTCCGAGATATAGGCAATCGAAATTTTACACCTTAGATTCTGTTTCTAACTTGGGTCAAAATTGTAAATTGGTCTTATGAATTAGCGATTTCGTTCCAATACACATTCCTAGTAATATTCGGCAAGTTAATTACATTTCCGATTGCCAAATTGCATTATATTTTATAGTTTCCGAGATATGGACCATCGACATCTTACAATATTGGCTCTGCTTCCAACTTGGGCCAAAATTGTAAAATGGTCTTATGAAATAGCGATTTCGTTCCAATTCACCTTCCAAATAATATTCGGCATGCTAATTATATTACCGATAGCCAAATTGCATTATCTCTTATAGTTTCCGAGATATGGACTATGGACATCTTACAATATTCGCTCTGATTCTAACTTGGGCCAAAATTGTTAAATGGTCTTATGAATTAGCGATTTCGTTCCAATTCACCTTCCAAGTAATATTCGCCATGTTAATTACGTTGCCGATTGCCAAATTGCATTATCTCTTATAGTTTCCGAGATATGGACTATCGACATCTTACAATATTGGCTCTGTTTCTAACTTGGGCTAAAGTTGTAAAATGGTCTTATGAATTAGCGATACCGTTCCAATTCACATTCCAAGTAATATTCGGCATGCTAATTACGTTGCCGTTTGCCAAACTGCATTATCTGTTATAGTTTCCGAGATATGGACTATCGACATCTTACAATATTAACTCTGCTTCTAACTAGGGCCAAAATTGTAAAATGGTCTTATGAAATAGCGATTTCGTTCCAATTCACCTTCCAAGTAATATTCGGCAAGATATTTACATTGCCGATAGCCAAATTGCATTAAAATTTACAGTTTCCGAGATATGGACCATCGACATCTTACAATATTGGCTCTGCTTCTAACTTGGGCTAAAGTTGTTAAACGGTCTAATGAATTAGCGAATACAATCCAATTCACATTCCAAGTAATATTCGGCATGCTAATTACGTTGCCGATTGCCGAATTGCATTATCTCTTAGAGTTTCCAAGATATGGACTATCGACATCTTAACAATATTTTTTCTGGTTCTAACTTGGGCCAAAATTGTATAATGGTCTTATGAATTAGCGATTTCGTTCCAATTCAAATTCCAAGTAATATTCGGCATGCTAATTACATTGCCGACTGTCAAATTGCACTATCTCTTATTGCTTCCGAGATATGGACTATCGACATCTTACAATATTGGCTCTGCTTCTAACTTGGGCCAAAATTGTAATATGGTCTAGTGAATTAGCGATTACAATCGAATTCACATTCCAAGTAATATTCGGCATGCTAATTACGTTGCCGATTGCCGAATTGCATTATCTCTTATAGTTTCCGATATATGGACCATCGACATCTTTTAGTATTGGCTCTGCTTCTAACTTGGGCTAAAGTTGTAAAATTGTCTTATGAATTAGCGATTTCGTTCCAATTCACATTCCAAGTAATATTTGGCAAGCTAATTACATTTCCGATTGCCAAATTGCATTATCTTTTATAGTTTTCGAGATATGGGCAATCGACATCTTACAATATTGGCTCTGCTTCTAACTTGGGTCAAAATTGTAAATTGGTCTTATGAATTAGCGATTTCGTTCCAATACACATTCCAAGTAATATTCGGCATGCTAATTACGTTGCCGATTGCCAAATTGCATTATCTTTTATAGTTTTCGAGATATGGGCAATCGACATCTTACAATATTGGCTCTGCTTCTAACTTGGGTCAAAATTGTAAATTGGTCTTATGAAATAGCGATTTCGTTCCAATTCACATTCCAAGTAATATTCGGCATGCTAATTACATTACCGATTGCCAAATTGCATTATCTCTTATAGTTTCCGAGATATGGACTATCGACATCTTACAATATTGGCTCTGTTTCTAACTTGGGCTAAAGTTGTAAAATGGTCTTATGAATTAGCGATTCCGTTCCAATTCACATTCCAAGTAATATTCGGTATTCTAAATACGTTGCCGTTTGCCAAATTGCATTATCTGTTATAGTTTCCGAGATATGGACTATCGACTTCTTACAATATTGGCTCTGCTTCTAACTAGGGCCAAAATTGTAAAATGGTCTTATGAAATAGCGATTTCGTTCCAATTCACATTCCAAGCAATATTTGGCAAGCTAACTACATTGCCGATAGCCAAATTGCATTAAAATTTACAGTTTCCGAGATATGGACCATCGACATCTTACAATATTGGCTCTTCTTCTTACTTGGGCTAAAGTTGTTAAATGGTCTAATGCATTAGCGAATACAATCCAATTCACATTCCAAGTAATATTCGGCATGCTAATTACGTTGCCGATTGCCGAATTGCATTATCTCTTAGAGTTTCCAAGATATGGACTATCGACATCTTAACAATATTTTTTTCTGCTTCTAACTTGGGCCAAAATTGTATAATGGTATTATTATTTAGCGATTTCGTTCCAATTCAAATTACAAGTAATATTCGGCATGCTAATTACATTGCCGACTGTCAAATTGCACTATCTCTTATTGCTTCCGAGATATGGACTATCGACATCTTACAATATTGGCTCTGCTTCTAACTTGGGCCAAAATTGTAATATGGTCTAATGAATTAGCGATTACAATCCAATTCACATTCCAAGTAATATTCGGCATGCTAATTACGTTGCCGATTGCCGAATTGCATTATCTCCTATAGTTTCCGATATATGGACCATCGACATCTTTCAATATTGGCTCTGCTTCTAACTTGGGCTAAAGTTGTAAAATTGTCTTATGAATTAGCGATTTCGTTCCAATTCACCTTCCAAGTGATATTCTGCATGCTAATTATATTACCGATTGCCAAATTGCACTATCTCTTATAGTTTCCGAGATATAGGCAATCGAAATTTTACACCTTAGATTCTGTTTCTAACTTGGGTCAAAATTGTAAATTATTCTTATGAATTAGCGATTACGTTCCAATTCACATTCCAAGTAATATTCGGCTTGCTAATTACGTTGCCGATTGCCAAATTGCATTATCTCTTATTGTTTACGAGATATGGACTATCGACATCTTGCAATATTGGCTCTGCTTCTAACTTGGTCTAAAGTTGTAAAATGGTCTTATGAATTAGCGATTTCGTTCCAATTCACATACCAAGTAATATTCGGCATGCTAATTACGTTGCCGATTGCCAAATTGCATTATCTTTTATAGTTTCCGAGATATGGGCAATCGACATCTTACAATATTGGCTCTTCTTCTAACTTGGGCCAAAATTGTAAAATGGTCTTATGAAATAGCGATTTCGTTCCAATACACATTCCAAGTAATATTCGGCATGCTAATTACGTTGCCGATTGCCAAATTGCATTATCTTTTATAGTTTTCGAGATATGGGCAATCGACATCTTACAATATTGGCTCTGCTTCTAACTTGGGTCAAAATTGTAAATTGGTCTTATGAAATAGCGATTTCGTTCCAATTCACATTCCAAGTAATATTCGGCATGCTAATTACATTACCGATTGCCAAATTGCATTATCTCTTATAGTTTCCGAGATATGGACTATCGACATCTTACAATATTGGCTCTGCTTCTAACTTGGGCTAAAGTTTTAAAATAGTCTTATGAATTAGCGATTTCGTTCCAATTCACCTTCCAAGTAATATTCGGCAGGATATTTACATTGCCGATAGCCAAATTGCACTATCTCTTATAATTTCCGAGCTATGGACTATCGATATCTTACAATATTGGCTCTGCTTCTAACTTGGGCTAAAGTTGTAAAATGGTCTTATAAATTAGCGATTCCGTTCCAATTCATATTCCAAATAATATTCGGCATGCTAATTACGTTGCCGATAGCCAAATTGCATTATCTCTTATAGTTTCCGAGATATGGACTATCGATATCTTACAATATTGGCTCTGCTTCTAACTTGGGCTTAAGTTGTAAAATGGTCTTATGAATTAGCGATTCCGTTCCAATTCACATTCCAAGTAATATTCGGCATGCTAATTACGTTGCCGATTGCAAAATTGCATTATCTCTTATAGTTTCCGAAATATGGACTATCGACATCTTACAATATTGGCTCTGCTTCTAACTTGGGCCAAAATTGTAAAATGGTCTAATGAATTAGCGATTACGTTCCAATTCACATTCCAAGTAATATTTGGCATGCTAATTACGTTGCCGATTGCCGAATAGTATTATCTCTTATAGTTACCGAGTTATCGACTATCGACATCTTATAATATTGGCTCTGCTTCTAACTTGGGTCAAAATTGTAAATTGGTCTTATGAATTAGCGATTTCGTTCCAATACACATTCCAAGTAATATTCGGCATGCTAATTACGTTGCCGATTGTCAAATTGCATTATCTCTTATTGTTTACGAGATATGGACTATCGACATCTTGCAATATTGGCTCTGCTTCTTACTTGAGCTAAAGTTGTAAAATGGTCTTATGAATTAGCGATTTCGTTCCAATTCACATTCCAAGTAATTTTCGGCATGCTAATTACATTGCCTATTGCCAAATTGCATTATCTCTTATAGTTTCCGAGATATGGACTATGCACATCTTACAATATTCGCTCTGATTCTAACTTGGGCCAAAATTGTTAAATGGTCTTATGAATTAGCGATTTCGTTCCAATTCACCTTCCAAGTAATATTCGCCATGTTAATTACGTTGCCGATTGCCAAATTGCATTATCTCTTATAGTTTCCGAGATATGGACTATCGACATCTTACAATATTGGCTCTGTTTCTAGCTTGGGCTAAAGTTGTAAAATGGTCTTATGAATTAGCGATTCCGTTCCAAATCACATTCCAAGTAATATTCGGCATGCTAATTACGTTGCCGTTTGCCAAACTGCATTATCTGTTATAGTTTCCGAGATATGGACTATCGACTTCTTACAATATTGGCTCTGCTTCTAACTAGGGCCAAAATTGTAAAATGGTCTTATGAAATAGCGATTTCGTTCCAATTCACCTTCCAAGTAACATTCGGCAAGATATTTACATTGCCGATAGTCAAATTGCATTAAAATTTACAGTTTCCGAGATATGGACCATCGACATCTTACAATATTGGCTCTGCTTCTAACTTGGGCTAAAGTTGTTAAATGGTCTAATGAATTAGCGAATACAATCCAATTCACATTCCAAATAATATTCGACATGCTAATTACGTTTCCGATTGCCGAATTGCATTATCTCTTAGAGTTTCCAAGATATGGACTATCGACATCTTAACAATATTTTTTCTGGTTCTAACTTGGGCCAAAATTGTATAATGGTCTTATGAATTAGCGATTTCGTTCCAATTCAAATTCCAAGTAATATTCGGCATGCTAATTACGTTGCCGATTGCCGAATTGCATTATCTCTTATAGTTTCCGATATATGGACCATCGACATATTTTAGTATTGGCTCTGCTTCTAACTTGGGCTAAAGTTGTAAAATTGTCTTATGAATTAGCGATTTCGTTCCTATTCACATTCCAAGTAATATTCGGCATGCTAATTACGTTGCTGATTGCCAAATTGCATTATCTCTTATAGTTTCCGAGAAATGGGCAATCGAAATTTTACACCTTAGACTCTGTTTCAAACTTGGGTCAAAATTGTAAAATAGTCTTATGGATTAGCGATTTCGTTCCAATTCACATTCCAAGTAATATTTGGCAAGCTAATTACATTGCCGAATGTCAAATTGCATTATCTTTTATAGTTTTCGAGATATGGGCAATCGACATCTTACAATATTGGCTCTGCTTCTAACTTGGGTCAAAATTGTAAATTGGTCTTATGAATTAGCGATTTCGTTCCAATACACATTCCAAGTAATATTCGGCATGCTAATTACGTTGCCGATTGCCAAATTGCATTATCTCTTATTGGTTACGAGATATGGACTATCGACATCTTGCAATATTGGCTCTGCTTCTAACTTGGTCTAAAGTTGTAAAATGGTCTTATGGATTAGCGATTTCGTTCCAATTCACATTCCAAGTAATATTTGGCAAGCTAATTACATTGCCGAATGTCAAATTGCATTATCTTTTATAGTTTCCGAGATATAGGCAATCGAAATTTTACACCTTAGATTCTGTTTCTAACTTGGGTCAAAATTGTAAATTGGTCTTATGAATTAGCGATTACGTTCCAATTCACATTCCAAGTAATATTCGGCTAGCTAATTACGTTGCCGATTGCCAAATTCCATTATCTCTTATAGTTTCCGAGATATAGGCAATCGAAATTTTACACCTTAGATTCTGTTTCTAACTTGGGTCAAAATTGTAAATTGGTCTTATGAATTAGCGATTTCGTTCCAATACACATTCCTAGTAATATTCGGCAAGTTAATTACATTGCCGATTGCCAAATTGCATTATATTTTATAGTTTCCGAGATATGGACCATCGACATCTTACAATATTGGCTCTGCTTCCAACTTGGGCCAAAATTGTAAAATGGTCTTATGAAATAGCGATTTCGTTCCAATTCACCTTCCAAATAATATTCGGCATGCTAATTATATTACCGATAGCCAAATTGCATTATCTCTTATAGTTTCCGAGATATGGACTATGGACATCTTACAATATTCGCTCTGATTCTAACTTGGGCCAAAATTGTTAAATGGTCTTATGAATTAGCGATTTCGTTCCAATTCACCTTCCAAGTAATATTCGCCATGTTAATTACGTTGCCGATTGCCAAATTGCATTATCTCTTATAGTTTCCGAGATATGGACTATCGACATCTTACAATATTGGCTCTGTTTCTAACTTGGGCTAAAGTTGTAAAATGGTCTTATGAATTAGCGATACCGTTCCAATTCACATTCCAAGTAATATTCGGCATGCTAATTACGTTGCCGTTTGCCAAACTGCATTATCTGTTATAGTTTCCGAGATATGGACTATCGACATCTTACAATATTAACTCTGCTTCTAACTAGGGCCAAAATTGTAAAATGGTCTTATAAAATAGCGATTTCGTTCCAATTCACCTTCCAAGTAATATTCGGCAAGATATTTACATTGCCGATAGCCAAATTACATTAAAATTTACAGTTTCCGAGATATGGACCATCGACATCTTACAATATTGGCTCTGCTTCTAACTAGGGCTAAAGTTGTTAAACGGTCTAATGAATTAGCGAATACAATCCAATTCACATTCCAAGTAATATTCGGCATGCTAATTACGTTGCCGATTGCCGAATTGCATTATCTCTTAGAGTTTCCAAGATATGGACTATCGACATCTTAACAATATTTTTTCTGGTTCTAACTTGGGCCAAAATTGTATAATGGTCTTATGAATTAGCGATTTCGTTCCAATTCAAATTCCAAGTAATATTCGGCATGCTAATTACATTGCCGACTGTCAAATTGCACTATCTCTTATTGCTTCCGAGATATGGACTATCGACATCTTACAATATTGGCTCTGCTTCTAACTTGGGCCAAAATTGTAATATGGTCTAGTGAATAAGCGATTACAATCGAATTCACATTCCAAGTAATATTCGGCATGCTAATTACGTTGCCGATTGCCGAATTGCATTATCTCTTATAGTTTCCGATATATGGACCATCGACATCTTTTAGTATTGGCTCTGCTTCTAACTTGGGCTAAAGTTGTAAAATTGTCTTATGAATTAGCGATTTCGTTCCAATTCACATTCCAAGTAATATTTGGCAAGCTAATTACATTTCCGATTGCCAAATTGCATTATCTTTTATAGTTTTCGAGATATGGGCAATCGACATCTTACAATATTGGCTCTGCTTCTAACTTGGGTCAAAATTGTAAATTGGTCTTATGAATTAGCGATTTCGTTCCAATACACATTCCAAGTAATATTCGGCATGCTAATTACGTTGCCGATTGCCAAATTGCATTATCTTTTATAGTTTTCGAGATATGGGCAATCGACATCTTACAATATTGGCTCTGCTTCTAACTTGGGTCAAAATTGTAAATTGGTCTTATGAAATAGCGATTTCGTTCCAATTCACATTCCAAGTAATATTCGGCATGCTAATTACATTACCGATTGCCAAATTGCATTATCTCTTATAGTTTCCGAGATATGGACTATCGACATCTTACAATATTGGCTCTGTTTCTAACTTGGGCTAATGTTGTAAGATGGTCTTATGAATTAGCGATTCCGTTCCAATTCACATTCCAAGTAATATTCGGTATTCTAAATACGTTGCCGTTTGCCAAATTGCATTATCTGTTATAGTTTCCGAGATATGGACTATCGACTTCTTACAATATTGGCTCTGCTTCTAACTAGGGCCAAAATTGTAAAATGGTCTTATGAAATAGCGATTTCGTTCCAATTCACATTCCAAGCAATATTTGGCAAGCTAACTACATTGCCGATAGCCAAATTGCATTAAAATTTACAGTTTCCGAGATATGGACCATCGACATCTTACAATATTGGCTCTTCTTCTTACTTGGGCTAAAGTTGTTAAATGGTCTAATGCAGTAGCGAATACAATCCAAATCACATTCCAAGTAATATTCGGCATGCTAATTACGTTGCCGATTGCCGAATTGCATTATCTCTTAGAGTTTCCAAGATATGGACTATCGACATCTTAACAATATTTTTTTCTGCTTCTAACTTGGGCCAAAATTGTATAATGGTCTTATTATTTAGCGATTTCGTTCCAATTCAAATTACAAGTAATATTCGGCATGCTAATTACATTGCCGACTGTCAAATTGCACTATCTCTTATTGCTTCCGAGATATGGACTATCGACATCTTACAATATTGGCTCTGCTTCTAACTTGGGCCAAAATTGTAATATGGTCTAATGAATTAGCGATTACAATCCAATTCACATTCCAAGTAATATTCGGCATGCTAATTACGTTGCCGATTGCCGAATTGCATTATCTCCTATAGTTTCCGATATATGGACCATCGACATCTTTCAATATTGGCTCTGCTTCTAACTTGGGCTAAAGTTGTAAAATTGTCTTATGAATTAGCGATTTCGTTCCAATTCACCTTCCAAGTGATATTCTGCATGCTAATTATATTACCGATTGCCAAATTGCACTATCTCTTATAGTTTCCGAGATATAGGCAATCGAAATTTTACACCTTAGATTCTGTTTCTAACTTGGGTCAAAATTGTAAATTATTCTTATGAATTAGCGATTACGTTCCAATTCACATTCCAAGTAATATTCGGCTTGCTAATTACGTTGCCGATTGCCAAATTGCATTATCTCTTATTGTTTACGAGATATGGACTATCGACATCTTGCAATATTGGCTCTGCTTCTAACTTGGTCTAAAGTTGTAAAATGGTCTTATGAATTAGCGATTTCGTTCCAATTCACATACCAAGTAATATTCGGCATGCTAATTACGTTGCCGATTGCCAAATTGCATTATCTTTTATAGTTTCCGAGATATGGGCAATCGACATCTTACAATATTGGCTCTTCTTCTAACTTGGGCCAAAATTGTAAAATGGTCTTATGAAATAGCGATTTCGTTCCAATACACATTCCAAGTAATATTCGGCATGCTAATTACGTTGCCGATTGCCAAATTGCATTATCTTTTATAGTTTTCGAGATATGGGCAATCGACATCTTACAATATTGGCTCTGCTTCTAACTTGGGTCAAAATTGTAAATTGGTCTTATGAAATAGCGATTTCGTTCCAATTCACATTCCAAGTAATATTCGGCATGCTAATTACATTACCGATTGCCAAATTGCATTATCTCTTATAGTTTCCGAGATATGGACTATCGACATCTTACAATATTGGCTCTGCTTCTAACTTGGGCTAAAGTTGTAAAATAGTCTTATGAATTAGCGATTTCGTTCCAATTCACCTTCCAAGTAATATTCGGCAGGATATTTACATTGCCGATAGCCAAATTGCACTATCTCTTATAATTTCCGAGCTATGGACTATCGATATCTTACAATATTGGCTCTGCTTCTAACTTGGGCTAAAGTTGTAAAATGGTCTTATAAATTAGCGATTCCGTTCCAATTCATATTCCAAATAATATTCGGCATGCTAATTACGTTGCCGATAGCCAAATTGCATTATCTCTTATAGTTTCCGAGATATGGACTATCGATATCTTACAATATTGGCTCTGCTTCTAACTTGGGCTTAAGTTGTAAAATGGTCTTATGAATTAGCGATTCCGTTCCAATTCACATTCCAAGTAATATTCGGCATGCTAATTACGTTGCCGATTGCAAAATTGCATTATCTCTTATAGTTTCCGAAATATGGACTATCGACATCTTACAATATTGGCTCTGCTTCTAACTTGGGCCAAAATTGTAAAATGGTCTAATGAATTAGCGATTACGTTCCAATTCACATTCCAAGTAATATTTGGCATGCTAATTACGTTGCCGATTGCCGAATAGTATTATCTCTTATAGTTACCGAGTTATCGACTATCGACATCTTATAATATTGGCTCTGCTTCTAACTTGGGTCAAAATTGTAAATTGGTCTTATGAATTAGCGATTTCGTTCCAATACACATTCCAAGTAATATTCGGCATGCTAATTACGTTGCCGATTGTCAAATTGCATTATCTCTTATTGTTTACGAGATATGGACTATCGACATCTTGCAATATTGGCTCTGCTTCTTACTTGAGCTAAAGTTGTAAAATGGTCTTATGAATTAGCGATTTCGTTCCAATTCACATTCCAAGTAATTTTCGGCATGCTAATTACATTGCCTATTGCCAAATTGCATTATCTCTTATAGTTTCCGAGATATGGACTATGCACATCTTACAATATTCGCTCTGATTCTAACTTGGGCCAAAATTGTTAAATGGTCTTATGAATTAGCGATTTCGTTCCAATTCACCTTCCAAGTAATATTCGCCATGTTAATTACGTTGCCGATTGCCAAATTGCATTATCTCTTATAGTTTCCGAGATATGGACTATCGACATCTTACAATATTGGCTCTGTTTCTAGCTTGGGCTAAAGTTGTAAAATGGTCTTATGAATTAGCGATTCCGTTCCAATTCACATTCCAAGTAATATTCGGCATGCTAATTACGTTGCCGTTTGCCAAACTGCATTATCTGTTATAGTTTCCGAGATATGGACTATCGACTTCTTACAATATTGGCTCTGCTTCTAACTAGGGCCAAAATTGTAAAATGGTCTTATGAAATAGCGATTTCGTTCCAATTCACCTTCCAAGTAACATTCGGCAAGATATTTACATTGCCGATAGTCAAATTGCATTAAAATTTACAGTTTCCGAGATATGGACCATCGACATCTTACAATATTGGCTCTGCTTCTAACTTGGGTTAAAGTTGTTAAATGGTCTAATGAATTAGCGAATACAATCCAATTCACATTCCAAATAATATTCGACATGCTAATTACGTTTCCGATTGCCGAATTGCATTATCTCTTAGAGTTTCCAAGATATGGACTATCGACATCTTAACAATATTTTTTCTGGTTCTAACTTGGGCCAAAATTGTATAATGGTCTTATGAATTAGCGATTTCGTTCCAATTCAAATTCCAAGTAATATTCGGCATGCTAATTACATTGCCGACTGTCAAATTGCACTATCTCTTATTGCTTCCGAGATATGGACTATCGACATCTTACAATATTGGCTCTGCTTCTAACTTGGGCCAAAATTGTAATATGGTCTAGTGAATTAGCGATTACAATCCAATTCACATTCCAAGTAATATTCGGCATGCTAATTACGTTGCCGATTTCCGAATTGCATTATCTCTTATAGTTTCCGATATATGGACCATCGACATATTTTAGTATTGGCTCTGCTTCTAACTTGGGCTAAAGTTGTAAAATTGTCTTATGAATTAGCGATTTCGTTCCTATTCACATTCCAAGTAATATTCGGCATGCTAATTACGTTGCTGATTGCCAAATTGCATTATCTCTTATAGTTTCCGAGAAATGGGCAATCGAAATTTTACACCTTAGACTCTGTTTCAAACTTGGGTCAAAATTGTAAAATAGTCTTATGGATTAGCGATTTCGTTCCAATTCACATTCCAAGTAATATTTGGCAAGCTAATTACATTGCCGAATGTCAAATTGCATTATCTTTTATAGTTTTCGAGATATGGGCAATCGACATCTTACAATATTGGCTCTGCTTCTAACTTGGGTCAAAATTGTAAATTGGTCTTATGAATTAGCGATTTCGTTCCAATACACATTCCAAGTAATATTCGGCATGCTAATTACGTTGCCGATTGCCAAATTGCATTATCTCTTATTGGTTACGAGATATGGACTATCGACATCTTGCAATATTGGCTCTGCTTCTAACTTGGTCTAAAGTTGTAAAATGGTCTTATGGATTAGCGATTTCGTTCCAATTCACCTTCCAAATAATATTCGGCATGCTAATTATATTACCGATAGCCAAATTCCATTATCTCTTATAGTTTCCGAGATATAGGCAATCGAAATTTTACACCTTAGATTCTGTTTCTAACTTGGGTCAAAATTGTAAATTGGTCTTATGAATTAGCGATTTCGTTCCAATACATATTCCTAGTAATATTCGGCAAGTTAATTACATTGCCGATTGCCAAATTGCATTATATTTTATAGTTTCCGAGATATGGACCATCGACATCTTACAATATTGGCTCTGCTTCCAACTTGGGCCAAAATTGTAAAATGGTCTTATGAAATAGCGATTTCGTTCCAATTCACCTTCCAAATAATATTCGGCATGCTAATTATATTACCGATAGCCAAATTGCATTATCTCTTATAGTTTCCGAGATATGGACTATGGACATCTTACAATATTCGCTCTGATTCTAACTTGGGCCAAAATTGTTAAATGGTCTTATGAATTAGCGATTTCGTTCCAATTCACCTTCCAAGTAATATTCGCCATGTTAATTACGTTGCCGATTGCCAAATTGCATTATCTCTTATAGTTTCCGAGATATGGACTATCGACATCTTACAATATTGGCTCTGTTTCTAACTTGGGCTAAAGTTGTAAAATGGTCTTATGAATTAGCGATACCGTTCCAATTCACATTCCAAGTAATATTCGGCATGCTAATTACGTTGCCGTTTGCCAAACTGCATTATCTGTTATAGTTTCCGAGATATGGACTATCGACATCTTACAATATTAACTCTGCTTCTAACTAGGGCCAAAATTGTAAAATGGTCTTATAAAATAGCGATTTCGTTCCAATTCACCTTCCAAGTAATATTCGGCAAGATATTTACATTGCCGATAGCCAAATTGCATTAAAATTTACAGTTTCCGAGATATGGACCATCGACATCTTACAATATTGGCTCTGCTTCTAACTTGGGCTAAAGTTGTTAAACGGTCTAATGAATTAGCGAATACAATCCAATTCACATTCCAAGTAATATTCGGCATGCTAATTACGTTGCCGATTGCCGAATTGCATTATCTCTTAGAGTTTCCAAGTTATGGACTATCGACATCTTAACAATATTTTTTCTGGTTCTAACTTGGGCCAAAATTGTATAATGGTCTTATGAATTAGCGATTTCGTTCCAATTCAAATTCCAAGTAATATTCGGCATGCTAATTACATTGCCGACTGTCAAATTGCACTATCTCTTATTGCTTCCGAGTTATGGACTATCGACATCTTACAATATTGGCTCTGCTTCTAACTTGGGCCAAAATTGTAATATGGTCTAGTGAATAAGCGATTACAATCGAATTCACATTCCAAGTAATATTCGGCATGCTAATTACGTTGCCGATTGCCGAATTGCATTATCTCTTATAGTTTCCGATATATGGACCATCGACATCTTTTAGTATTGGCTCTGCTTCTAACTTGGGCTAAAGTTGTAAAATTGTCTTATGAATTAGCGATTTCGTTCCAATTCACATTCCAAGTAATATTTGGCAAGCTAATTACATTTCCGATTGCCAAATTGCATTATCTTTTATAGTTTTCGAGATATGGGCAATCGACATCTTACAATATTGGCTCTGCTTCTAACTTGGGTCAAAATTGTAAATTGGTCTTATGAATTAGCGATTTCGTTCCAATACACATTCCAAGTAATATTCGGCATGCTAATTACGTTGCCGATTGCCAAATTGCATTATCTTTTATAGTTTTCGAGATATGGGCAATCGACATCTTACAATATTGGCTCTGCTTCTAACTTGGGTCAAAATTGTAAATTGGTCTTATGAAATAGCGATTTCGTTCCAATTCACATTCCAAGTAATATTCGGCATGCTAATTACATTACCGATTGCCAAATTGCATTATCTCTTATAGTTTCCGAGATATGGACTATCGACATCTTACAATATTGGCTCTGTTTCTAACTTGGGCTAATGTTGTAAGATGGTCTTATGAATTAGCGATTCCGTTCCAATTCACATTCCAAGTAATATTCGGTATTCTAAATACGTTGCCGTTTGCCAAATTGCATTATCTGTTATAGTTTCCGAGATATGGACTATCGACTTCTTACAATATTGGCTCTGCTTCTAACCAGGGCCAAAATTGTAAAATGGTCTTATGAAATAGCGATTTCGTTCCAATTCACATTCCAAGCAATATTTGGCAAGCTAACTACATTGCCGATAGCCAAATTGCATTAAAATTTACAGTTTCCGAGATATGGACCATCGACATCTTACAATATTGGCTCTTCTTCTTACTTGGGCTAAAGTTGTTAAATGGTCTAATGCATTAGCGAATACAATCCAAATCACATTCCAAGTAATATTCGGCATGCTAATTACGTTGCCGATTGCCGAATTGCATTATCTCTTAGAGTTTCCAAGATATGGACTATCGACATCTTAACAATATTTTTTTCTGCTTCTAACTTGGGCCAAAATTGTATAATGGTCTTATTATTTAGCGATTTCGTTCCAATTCAAATTACAAGTAATATTCGGCATGCTAATTACATTGCCGACTGTCAAATTGCACTATCTCTTATTGCTTCCGAGATATGGACTATCGACATCTTACAATATTGGCTCTGCTTCTAACTTGGGCCAAAATTGTAATATGGTCTAATGAATTAGCGATTACAATCCAATTCACATTCCAAGTAATATTCGGCATGCTAATTACGTTGCCGATTGCCGAATTGCATTATCTCCTATAGTTTCCGATATATGGACCATCGACATCTTTCAATATTGGCTCTGCTTCTAACTTGGGCTAAAGTTGTAAAATTGTCTTATGAATTAGCGATTTCGTTCCAATTCACCTTCCAAGTGATATTCTGCATGCTAATTATATTACCGATTGCCAAATTGCACTATCTCTTATAGTTTCCGAGATATAGGCAATCGAAATTTTACACCTTAGATTCTGTTTCTAACTTGGGTCAAAATTGTAAATTATTCTTATGAATTAGCGATTACGTTCCAATTCACATTCCAAGTAATATTCGGCTTGCTAATTACGTTGCCGATTGCCAAATTGCATTATCTCTTATTGTTTACGAGATATGGACTATCGACATCTTGCAATATTGGCTCTGCTTCTAACTTGGTCTAAAGTTGTAAAATGGTCTTATGAATTAGCGATTTCGTTCCAATTCACATACCAAGTAATATTCGGCATGCTAATTACGTTGCCGATTGCCAAATTGCATTATCTTTTATAGTTTCCGAGATATGGGCAATCGACATCTTACAATATTGGCTCTTCTTCTAACTTGGGCCAAAATTGTAAAATGGTTTTATGAAATAGCGATTTCGTTCCAATACACATTCCAAGTAATATTCGGCATGCTAATTACGTTGCCGATTGCCAAATTGCATTATCTTTTATAGTTTTCGAGATATGGGCAATCGACATCTTACAATATTGGCTCTGCTTCTAACATGGGTCAAAATTGTAAATTGGTCTTATGAAATAGCGATTTCGTTCCAATTCACATTCCAAGTAATATTCGGCATGCTAATTACATTACCGATTGCCAAATTGCATTATCTCTTATAGTTTCCGAGATATGGACTATCGACATCTTACAATATTGGCTCTGTTTCTAACTTGGGCTAAAGTTGTAAAATGGTCTTATGAATTAGCGATTCCGTTCTAATTCACATTCCAAGTAATATTCAGCATGCTAAATACGTTGCCGTTTGCCAAATTGCATTATCTGTTATAGTTTCCGAGATATATACTATCGACATCTTACAATATTTGCTCTGCTTCTAACTAGGGCCAAAATTGTAAAATGGTCTTATGAAATAGCGATTTCGTTCCAATTCACATTCCAAGCAATATTTGGCAAGCTAACTACATTGCCGATAGCCAAATTGCATTAAAATTTACAGTTTCCGAGATATGGACCATCGACATCTTACAATATTGGCTCTTCTTCTAACTTGGGCTAAAGTTGTTAAATGGTCTAATGCATTAGCGAATACAATCCAATTCACATTCCAAGTAATATTCGGCATGCTAATTACGTTGCCGATTGCCGAATTGCATTATCTCTTAGAGTTTCCAAGATATGGACTATCGACATCTTAACAATATTTTTTCTGCTTCTAACTTGGGCCAAAATTGTATAATGGTCTTATTATTTAGCGATTTCGTTCCAATTCAAATTCCAAGTAATATTCGGCATGCTAATTACATTGCCAACTGTTAAATTGCACTATCTCTTATTGCTTCCGAGATATGGACTATCGACATCTTACAATATTGGCTCTGCTTCTAACTTGGGCCAAAATTGTAATATGGTCTAATGAATTAGCAATTACAATCCAATTCACATTCCAAGTAATATTCGGCATGCTAATTACATTGCCGACTGTCAAATTGCACTATCTCTTATTGCTTCCGAGATATGGACCATCGACATCTTTCAATATTGGCTCTGCTTCTAACTTGGGCTAAAGTTGTAAAATTGTCTTATGAATTAGCGATTTCGTTCCAATTCACCTTCCAAGTGATATTCTGCATGCTAATTATATTACCGATTGCCAAATTGCACTATCTCTTATAGTTTCCGAGATATAGGCAATCGAAATTTTACCCCTTAGATTCTGTTTCTAACTTGGGTCAAAATTGTAAATTGGTCTTATGAATTAGCGATTACGTTCCAATTCACATTCCAAGTAATATTCGGCAAGCTAATTACATAGCCGATTGCCAAATTGCATTATATTTTATAGTTTCCGAGATATGGATCATCGACATTTTACAATATTGGCTCTGCTTCTAACTTGGGCCAAAATTGTAAAATGGTCTTATGAAATAGCGATTTCGTTCCAATTCACCTTCCAAGTAATATTCGGCATGCTAAATATATTACCGATTGCCAAATTGCTCTATCTCTTATAGTTTCCGAGATATGGACTATCGACATCTTGCTATATTCGCTCTGATTCTAACTTGGGCCAAAATTGTTAAATGGTCTTATGACTTAGCGATTTCGTTCCAATTCACCTTCCAAGTAATATTCGCCATGCTAATTACGTTGCCGATTGCCAAATTGCATTATCTGTTATAGTTTCCGAGATATGGACTATCGACATCTTACAATATTGGCTCTGCTTCTAACTTGGGCTAAAGTTGTAAAATGGCCTTATGAATTAGCGGTTCCGTTCCAATTCACATTCCAATTAATATTCGGCATGCTAATTACGTTGTCGATTGCCAAATTGCATTATCTCTTATAGTTTCCGAGATATGGACTATCGACATCTTACAATATTCGCTCTGATTCTAACTTGGGCCAAAATTGTTAAATGGTCTTATGAATTAGCGATTTCGTTCCAATTCACCTTCCAAGTAATATTCGCCATGCTAATTACGTTGCCGATTGCCAAATTGCATTATCTCTTATAGTTTCCGATATATGGACTATCGACATCTTGCTATATTCGCTCTGATTCTAACTTGGGCCAAAATTGTTAAATGGTCTTATGACTTAGCGATTTCGTTCCAATTCACCTTCCAAGTAATATTCGCCATGCTAATTACGTTGCCGATTGCCAAATTGCATTATCTCTTATAGTTTCCGAGATATGGACTATCGACATCTTACAATATTGGCTCTGATTCTAACTTGGGCCAAAATTGTAAAATGGTCTTATGAAATAGCGATTTCGTTCCAATTCACCTTCCAAGTAATATTCAGCATGCTAATTATATTACCGATTGCCAAATTGCACTATCTCTTATAGTTTCCGAGATATGGACTATCGACATCTTACAATATTGGCTCTTCTTCTAACTTGGGCTAAAGTTGTTAAATGGTCTAATGAATTAGCGAATACAATCCAATTCACATTCCAAGTAATATTCGGCATGCTAATTACGTTGCCGATTGCCGAATTGCATTATCTCTTAGAGTTTCCAAGATATGGACTATCGACATCTTAACAATATTTTTTCTGCTTCTAACTTGGGCCAAAATTGTATAATGGTCTTATTATTTAGCGATTTCGTTCCAATTCAAATTCCAAGTAATATTCGGCATGCTAATTACATTGCCGACTGTCAAATTGCACTATCTCTTATTGCTTCCGAGATATGGACTATCGACATCTTACAATATTGGCTCTGCTTCTAACTTGGGCCAAAATTGTAATATGGTCTAATGAATTAGCGATTACAATCCAATTCACATTCCAAGTAATATTCGGCATGCTAATTACGTTGCCGATTGCCGAATTGCATTATCTCTTATAGTTTCCGATATATGGACCATCGACATCTTTCAATATTGGCTCTGCTTCTAACTTGGGCTAAAGTTGTAAAATGGTCTTATGAATTAGCGGTTCCGTTCCAATTCACATTCCAAGTAATATTCGGCATGCTAATTACGTTGCCGATTGCCAAGTTGCATTATCTCTTATAGTTTCCGAGATATGGACTATCGACATCTTACAATATTCGCTCTGATTCTAACTTGGGCTAAAGTTGTAAAATGGTCTTATGAATTAGCGATTATGTTCCAATTCACATTCCAAGTAATATTCGGCATTCTAATTACGTTGCCGTTTGCCAAATTGCATTATCTGTTATAGTTTCCGAGATATGGACTATCGTCATCTTACAATATTGGCTCTGCTTCTAACTAGGGCCAAAATTGTAAAATGGTCTTATGAAATAGCGATTTCGTTCCAATTCACCTTCCAAGTACTATTCGGCAAGATCTTTACATTGCCGATAGCCAAATTGCATTAAAATTTACAGTTTCCGAGATATGGACCATCGACATCTTATAATATTGGCTCTGCTTCTAACTTGGGTCAAAATTGTAAATTGGTCTTATGAATTAGCAATTTCGTTCCAATACACATTCCAAGTAATATTCGGCATGCTAATTACGTTGCCGATTGTCAAATTGCATTATCTCTTATTGTTTACGAGATATGGACTATCGACATCTTGCAATATTGGCTCTGCTTCTTACTTGAGCTAAAGTTGTAAAATGGTCTTATGAATTAGCGATTTCGTTCCAATTCACATTCCAAGTAATTTTCGGCATGCTAATTACATTGCCTATTGCCAAATTGCATTATCTCTTATAGTTTCCGAGATATGGACCATCGACATCTTACAATATTGGCTCTGCTTCTAACTTCGGCCAAAATTGTAAAATGGTCTTATGAAATAGCGATTTCGTTCCAATTCACCTTCCAAGTAATATTCGGCAGGATATTTACATTGCCGATAGCCAAATTGCACTATCTCTTATAGTTTCCGAGATATGGACTATCGACATCTTGCTATATTCGCTCTGATTCTAACTTGGGCCAAAATTGTTAAATGGTCTTATGACTTAGCGATTTCGTTCCAATTCACCTTCCAAGTAATATTCGCCATGCTAATTACGTTGCCGATTGCCAAATTGCATTATCTCTTATAGTTTCCGAGATATGGACTATCGACATCTTACAATATTGGCTCTGCTTCTAACTTGGGCTAAAGTTGTAAAATGGTCTTATGAATTAGCGGTTCCGTCCCAATTCACATTCCAAGTAATATTCGGCATGCTAATTACGTTGCCGATTGCCGAATAGCATTATCTCTTATAGTTACCGAGTTATCGACTATCGATATCTTATAATATTGGCTCTGCTTCTAACTTGGGTCAAAATTGTAAATTGGTCTTATGAATTAGCGATTTCGTTCCAATACACATTCCAAGTAATATTCGGCATGCTAATTACGTTGCCGATTGTCAAATTGCATTATCTCTTATTGTTTACGAGATATGGACTATCGACATCTTGCAATATTGGCTCTGCTTCTTACTTGAGCTAAAGTTGTAAAATGGTCTTATGAATTAGCGATTTCGTTCCAATTCACATTCCAAGTAATTTTCGGCATGCTAATTACATTGCCTATTGTCAAATTGCATTATCTCTTATTGTTTACGAGATATGGACTATCGACATCTTACAATATTGGCTCTGCTTCTAACTAGGGCCAAAATTGTAAAATGGTCTTATGAAATAGCGATTTCGTTCCAATTCACCTTCCAAGTAATATTCGGCAAGATCTTTACATTGCCGATAGCCAAATTGCATTAAAATTTACAGTTTCCGAGATATGGACCATCGACATCTTACAATATTGGCTCTGCTTCTAACTTGGGTTAAAGTTGTTAAATGGTCTAATGAATTAGCGAATACAATCCAATTCACATTCCAAGTAATATTCGGCATGCTAAATACGTTGCCGATTGCCGAATTGCATTATCTCTTAGAGTTTCCAAGATATAGACTATCGACATCTTAACAATATTTTTACTGCTTCTAACTTGGGCCAAAATTGTATAATGGTCTTATGAATTAGCGATTTCGTTCCAATTCAAATTCAAAGTAATATTCGGCATGCTAATTACATTACCGACTGTCAAATTGCACTATCTCTTATTGCTTCCGAGATATGGACTATCGACATCTTACAATATTGGCTCTGCTTCTAACTTGGGCCAAAATTGTAATATGGTCTAATGAATTAGCGATTACAATCCAATTCACATTCCAAGTAATATTCGGCATGCTAATTACGTTGCCGATTGCCGAATTGCATTATCTCTTATAGTTTCCGAGATATGGACCATCGACATCTTACAATATTGGCTCTGCTTCTAACTTGGGCCAAAATTGTAAAATGGTCTTATGAAATAGCGATTTCGTTCCAATTCACCTTCCAAGTAATATTCGGCAGGATATTTACATTGCCGATAGCCAAATTGCACTATCTCTTATAGTTTCCGAGATATGGACTATCGACATCTTGCTATATTCGCTCTGATTCTAACTTGGGCCAAAATTGTTAAATGGTCTTATGACTTAGCGATTTCGTTCCAATTCACCTTCCAAGTAATATTCGCCATGCTAATTACGTTGCCGATTGCCAAATTGCATTATCTCTTATAGTTTCCGAGATATGGACTATCGACATCTTACAATATTGGCTCTGCTTCTAACTTGGGCTAAAGTTGTAAAATGGTCTTATGAATTAGCGGTTCCGTCCCAATTCACATTCCAAGTAATATTCGGCATGCTAATTACGTTGCCGATTGCCGAATAGCATTATCTCTTATAGTTACCGAGTTATCGACTATCGATATCTTATAATATTGGCTCTGCTTCTAACTTGGGTCAAAATTGTAAATTGGTCTTATGAATTAGCGATTTCGTTCCAATACACATTCCAAGTAATATTCGGCATGCTAATTACGTTGCCTATTGTCAAATTGCATTATCTCTTATTGTTTACGAGATATGGACTATCGACATCTTACAATATTGGCTCTGCTTCTAACTAGGGCCAAAATTGTAAAATGGTCTTATGAAATAGCGATTTCGTTCCAATTCACCTTCCAAGTAATATTCGGCAAGATCTTTACATTGCCGATAGCCAAATTGCATTATCTCTTATTGTTTACGAGATATGGACTATCGACATCTTGCAATATTGGCTCTGCTTCCTACTTGAGCTAAAGTTGCAAAATGGTCTTATGAATTAGCGATTTCGTTCCAATTCACATTCCAAGTAATTTTCGGCATGCTAATTACATTGCCTATTGTCAAATTGCATTATCTCTTATTGTTTACGAGATATGGACTATCGACATCTTACAATATTGGCTCTGCTTCTAACTAGGGCCAAAATTGTAAAATGGTCTTATGAAATAGCGATTTCGTTCCAATTCACCTTCCAAGTAATATTCGGCAAGATCTTTACATTGCCGATAGCCAAATTGCATTAAAATTTACAGTTTCCGAGATATGGACCATCGACATCTTACAATATTGGCTCTGCTTCTAACTTGGGCTAAAGTTGTTAAATGGTCTAATGAATTAGCGAATACAATCCAATTCACATTCCAAGTAATATTCAGCATGCTAAATACGTTGCCGATTGCCGAATTGCATTATCTCTTAGAGTTTCCAAGATATGGACTATCGACATCTTAACAATATTTTTTCTGCTTCTAACTTGGGCCAAAATTGTATAATGGTCTTATTATTTAGCGATTTCGTTCCAATTCAAATTCCAAGTAATATTCGGCATGCTAATTACATTGCCAACTGTTAAATTGCACTATCTCTTATTGCTTCCGAGATATGGACTATCGACATCTTACAATATTGGCTCTGCTTCTAACTTGGGCCAAAATTGTAATATGGTCTAATGAATTAGCAATTACAATCCAATTCACATTCCAAGTAATATTCGGCATGCTAATTACATTGCCGACTGTCAAATTGCACTATCTCTTATTGCTTCCGAGATATGGACCATCGACATCTTTCAATATTGGCTCTGCTTCTAACTTGGGCTAAAGTTGTAAAATTGTCTTATGAATTAGCGATTTCGTTCCAATTCACCTTCCAAGTGATATTCTGCATGCTAATTATATTACCGATTGCCAAATTGCACTATCTCTTATAGTTTCCGAGATATAGGCAATCGAAATTTTACCCCTTAGATTCTGTTTCTAACTTGGGTCAAAATTGTAAATTGGTCTTATGAATTAGCGATTACGTTCCAATTCACATTCCAAGTAATATTCGGCAAGCTAATTACATAGCCGATTGCCAAATTGCATTATATTTTATAGTTTCCGAGATATGGATCATCGACATTTTACAATATTGGCTCTGCTTCTAACTTGGGCCAAAATTGTAAAATGGTCTTATGAAATAGCGATTTCGTTCCAATTCACCTTCCAAGTAATATTCGGCATGCTAAATATATGCCAAGTTGCTCTATCTCTTATAGTTTCCGAGATATGGACTATCGACATCTTGCTATATTCGCTCTGATTCTAACTTGGGCCAAAATTGTTAAATGGTCTTATGACTTAGCGATTTCGTTCCAATTCACCTTCCAAGTAATATTCGCCATGCTAATTACGTTGCCGATTGCCAAATTGCATTATCTGTTATAGTTTCCGAGATATGGACTATCGACATCTTACAATATTGGCTCTGCTTCTAACTTGGGCTAAAGTTGTAAAATGGCCTTATGAATTAGCGGTTCCGTTCCAATTCACATTCCAAGTAATATTCGGCATGCTAATTACGTTGTCGATTGCCAAATTGCATTATCTCTTATAGTTTCCGAGATATGGACTATCGACATCTTACAATATTCGCTCTGATTCTAACTTGGGCCAAAATTGTTAAATGGTCTTATGAATTAGCGATTTCGTTCCAATTCACCTTCCAAGTAATATTCGCCATGCTAATTACGTTGCCGATTGCCAAATTGCATTATCTCTTATAGTTTCCGATATATGGACTATCGACATCTTGCTATATTCGCTCTGATTCTAACTTGGGCCAAAATTGTTAAATGGTCTTATGACTTAGCGATTTCGTTCCAATTCACCTTCCAAGTAATATTCGCCATGCTAATTACGTTGCCGATTGCCAAATTGCATTATCTCTTATAGTTTCCGAGATATGGACTATCGACATCTTACAATATTGGCTCTGATTCTAACTTGGGCCAAAATTGTAAAATGGTCTTATGAAATAGCGATTTCGTTCCAATTCACCTTCCAAGTAATATTCAGCATGCTAATTATATTACCGATTGCCAAATTGCACTATCTCTTATAGTTTCCGAGATATGGACTATCGACATCTTACAATATTGGCTCTTCTTCTAACTTGGGCTAAAGTTGTTAAATGGTCTAATGAATTAGCGAATACAATCCAATTCACATTCCAAGTAATATTCGGCATGCTAATTACGTTGCCGATTGCCGAATTGCATTATCTCTTAGAGTTTCCAAGATATGGACTATCGACATCTTAACAATATTTTTTCTGCTTCTAACTTGGGCCAAAATTGTATAATGGTCTTATTATTTAGCGATTTCGTTCCAATTCAAATTCCAAGTAATATTCGGCATGCTAATTACATTGCCGACTGTCAAATTGCACTATCTCTTATTGCTTCCGAGATATGGACTATCGACATCTTACAATATTGGCTCTGCTTCTAACTTGGGCCAAAATTGTAATATGGTCTAATGAATTAGCGATTACAATCCAATTCACATTCCAAGTAATATTCGGCATGCTAATTACGTTGCCGATTGCCGAATTGCATTATCTCTTATAGTTTCCGATATATGGACCATCGACATCTTTCAATATTGGCTCTGCTTCTAACTTGGGCTAAAGTTGTAAAATGGTCTTATGAATTAGCGGTTCCGTTCCAATTCACATTCCAAGTAATATTCGGCATGCTAATTACGTTGCCGATTGCCAAGTTGCATTATCTCTTATAGTTTCCGAGATATGGACTATCGACATCTTACAATATTCGCTCTGATTCTAACTTGGGCTAAAGTTGTAAAATGGTCTTATGAATTAGCGATTATGTTCCAATTCACATTCCAAGTAATATTCGGCATTCTAATTACGTTGCCGTTTGCCAAATTGCATTATCTGTTATAGTTTCCGAGATATGGACTATCGTCATCTTACAATATTGGCTCTGCTTCTAACTAGGGCCAAAATTGTAAAATGGTCTTATGAAATAGCGATTTCGTTCCAATTCACCTTCCAAGTAATATTCGGCAAGATCTTTACATTGCCGATAGCCAAATTGCATTAAAATTTACAGTTTCCGAGATATGGACCATCGACATCTTATAATATTGGCTCTGCTTCTAACTTGGGTCAAAATTGTAAATTGGTCTTATGAATTAGCAATTTCGTTCCAATACACATTCCAAGTAATATTCGGCATGCTAATTACGTTGCCGATTGTCAAATTGCATTATCTCTTATTGTTTACGAGATATGGACTATCGACATCTTGCAATATTGGCTCTGCTTCTTACTTGAGCTAAAGTTGTAAAATGGTCTTATGAATTAGCGATTTCGTTCCAATTCACATTCCAAGTAATTTTCGGCATGCTAATTACATTGCCTATTGCCAAATTGCATTATCTCTTATAGTTTCCGAGATATGGACCATCGACATCTTACAATATTGGCTCTGCTTCTAACTTCGGCCAAAATTGTAAAATGGTCTTATGAAATAGCGATTTCGTTCCAATTCACCTTCCAAGTAATATTCGGCAGGATATTTACATTGCCGATAGCCAAATTGCACTATCTCTTATAGTTTCCGAGATATGGACTATCGACATCTTGCTATATTCGCTCTGATTCTAACTTGGGCCAAAATTGTTAAATGGTCTTATGACTTAGCGATTTCGTTCCAATTCACCTTCCAAGTAATATTCGCCATGCTAATTACGTTGCCGATTGCCAAATTGCATTATCTCTTATAGTTTCCGAGATATGGACTATCGACATCTTACAATATTGGCTCTGCTTCTAACTTGGGCTAAAGTTGTAAAATGGTCTTATGAATTAGCGGTTCCGTCCCAATTCACATTCCAAGTAATATTCGGCATGCTAATTACGTTGCCGATTGCCGAATAGCATTATCTCTTATAGTTACCGAGTTATCGACTATCGATATCTTATAATATTGGCTCTGCTTCTAACTTGGGTCAAAATTGTAAATTGGTCTTATGAATTAGCGATTTCGTTCCAATACACATTCCAAGTAATATTCGGCATGCTAATTACGTTGCCGATTGTCAAATTGCATTATCTCTTATTGTTTACGAGATATGGACTATCGACATCTTGCAATATTGGCTCTGCTTCTTACTTGAGCTAAAGTTGTAAAATGGTCTTATGAATTAGCGATTTCGTTCCAATTCACATTCCAAGTAATTTTCGGCATGCTAATTACATTGCCTATTGTCAAATTGCATTATCTCTTATTGTTTACGAGATATGGACTATCGACATCTTACAATATTGGCTCTGCTTCTAACTAGGGCCAAAATTGTAAAATGGTCTTATGAAATAGCGATTTCGTTCCAATTCACCTTCCAAGTAATATTCGGCAAGATCTTTACATTGCCGATAGCCAAATTGCATTAAAATTTACAGTTTCCGAGATATGGACCATCGACATCTTACAATATTGGCTCTGCTTCTAACTTGGGTTAAAGTTGTTAAATGGTCTAATGAATTAGCGAATACAATCCAATTCACATTCCAAGTAATATTCGGCATGCTAAATACGTTGCCGATTGCCGAATTGCATTATCTCTTAGAGTTTCCAAGATATAGACTATCGACATCTTAACAATATTTTTACTGCTTCTAACTTGGGCCAAAATTGTATAATGGTCTTATGAATTAGCGATTTCGTTCCAATTCAAATTCAAAGTAATATTCGGCATGCTAATTACATTACCGACTGTCAAATTGCACTATCTCTTATTGCTTCCGAGATATGGACTATCGACATCTTACAATATTGGCTCTGCTTCTAACTTGGGCCAAAATTGTAATATGGTCTAATGAATTAGCGATTACAATCCAATTCACATTCCAAGTAATATTCGGCATGCTAATTACGTTGCCGATTGCCGAATTGCATTATCTCTTATAGTTTCCGAGATATGGACCATCGACATCTTACAATATTGGCTCTGCTTCTAACTTGGGCCAAAATTGTAAAATGGTCTTATGAAATAGCGATTTCGTTCCAATTCACCTTCCAAGTAATATTCGGCAGGATATTTACATTGCCGATAGCCAAATTGCACTATCTCTTATAGTTTCCGAGATATGGACTATCGACATCTTGCTATATTCGCTCTGATTCTAACTTGGGCCAAAATTGTTAAATGGTCTTATGACTTAGCGATTTCGTTCCAATTCACCTTCCAAGTAATATTCGCCATGCTAATTACGTTGCCGATTGCCAAATTGCATTATCTCTTATAGTTTCCGAGATATGGACTATCGACATCTTACAATATTGGCTCTGCTTCTAACTTGGGCTAAAGTTGTAAAATGGTCTTATGAATTAGCGGTTCCGTCCCAATTCACATTCCAAGTAATATTCGGCATGCTAATTACGTTGCCGATTGCCGAATAGCATTATCTCTTATAGTTACCGAGTTATCGACTATCGATATCTTATAATATTGGCTCTGCTTCTAACTTGGGTCAAAATTGTAAATTGGTCTTATGAATTAGCGATTTCGTTCCAATACACATTCCAAGTAATATTCGGCATGCTAATTACGTTGCCTATTGTCAAATTGCATTATCTCTTATTGTTTACGAGATATGGACTATCGACATCTTACAATATTGGCTCTGTTTCTAACTAGGGCCAAAATTGTAAAATGGTCTTATGAAATAGCGATTTCGTTCCAATTCACCTTCCAAGTAATATTCGGCAAGATCTTTACATTGCCGATAGCCAAATTGCATTATCTCTTATTGTTTACGAGATGTGGACTATCGACATCTTGCAATATTGGCTCTGCTTCCTACTTGAGCTAAAGTTGCAAAATGGTCTTATGAATTAGCGATTTCGTTCCAATTCACATTCCAAGTAATTTTCGGCATGCTAATTACATTGCCTATTGTCAAATTGCATTATCTCTTATTGTTTACGAGATATGGACTATCGACATCTTACAATATTGGCTCTGCTTCTAACTAGGGCCAAAATTGTAAAATGGTCTTATGAAATAGCGATTTCGTTCCAATTCACCTTCCAAGTAATATTCGGCAAGATCTTTACATTGCCGATAGCCAAATTGCATTAAAATTTACAGTTTCCGAGATATGGACCATCGACATCTTACAATATTGGCTCTGCTTCTAACTTGGGCTAAAGTTGTTAAATGGTCTAATGAATTAGCGAATACAATCCAATTCACATTCCAAGTAATATTCAGCATGCTAAATACGTTGCCGATTGCCGAATTGCATTATCTCTTAGAGTTTCCAAGATATGGACTATCGACATCTTAACAATATTTTTACTGCTTCTAACTTGGGCCAAAATTGTATAATGGTCTTATGAATTAGCGATTTCGTTCCAATTCAAATTCAAAGTAATATTCGGCATGCTAATTACATTACCGACTGTCAAATTGCACTATCTCTTATTGCTTCCGAGATATGGACTATCGACATCTTACAATATTGGCTCTGCTTCTAACTTGGGCCAAAATTGTAATATGGTCTAATGAATTAGCGATTACAATCCAATTCACATTCCAAGTAATATTCGGCATGCTAATTACGTTGCGATTGCCGAATTGCATTATCTCTTATAGTTTCCGATATATGGACCATCGACATCTTTCAATATTGGCTCTGCTTCTAACTTGGGCTAAAGTTGTAAAATTGTTTTATGAATTAGCGATTTCGTTCCAATTCACCTTCCAAGTGATATTCTGCATGCTAATTATATTACCGATTGCCAAATTGCACTATCTCTTATAGTTTCCGAGATATAGGCAATCGAAATTTTACACCTTAGATTCTGTTTCTAACTTGGGTCAAAATTGTAAATTGGTCTTATGAATTAGCGATTACGTTCCAATTCACATTCCAAGTAATATTCGGCTTGCTAATTACGTTGCCGATTGCCAAATTCCATTATCTCTTATAGTTTCCGAGATATAGGCAATCGAAATTTTACACCTTAGATTCTGTTTCTAACTTGGGTCAAAATTGTAAATTGGTCTTATGAATTAGCGATTTCGTTCCAATACACATTCCAAGTAATATTCGGCAAACTAATTACATTGCCGATTGCCAAATTGCATTATATTTTATAGTTTCCGAGATATGGACCATCGACATCTTACAATATTGGCTCTGCTTCTAACTTGGGCCAAAATTGTAAAATGGTCTTATGAAATAGCGATTTCGTTCCAATTCACCTTCCAAGTAATATTCGGCATGCTAAATATTTTACCGATTGCCAAATTGCTCTATCTATTATAGTTTCCGAGATATGGACTATCGACATCTTGCTATATTCGCTCTGATTCTAACTTGGGCCAAAATTGTTAAATGGTCTTATGAATTAGCGATTTCGTTCCAATTCACATTCCAAGTAATATTCGGCATGCTAATTACGTTGCCGATTGCCAAATTGCATTATCTCTTATAGTTTCCGATATATGGACTATCGACATCTTACAATATTGGCTCTGCTTCTAACTTGGGCCAAAATTGTAAAATGGTCTTATGAAATAGCGATTTCGTTCCAATTCACCTTCCAAGTAATATTCGGCAGGATATTTACATTGCCGATAGCCAAACTGCACTATCTCTTATAGTTTCCGAGCTATGGACTATCGATATTTTACAATATTCGCTCTGATTCTAACTTGGGCCAAAATTGTTAAATGGTCTTATGAATTAGCGATTTCGTTCCAATTCACCTTCCAAGTAATATTCGCCATGTTAATTACGTTGCGGATTGCCAAATTGCATTATCTCTTATAGTTTCCGAGATATGGACTATCGACATCTTACAATATTGGCTCTGTTTCTAACTTGGGCTAAAGTTGTAAAATGGTCTTATGAATTAGCGATTCCGTCCCAATTCACATTCCAAGTAATATTCGGCATGCTAATTACGTTGCCGTTTGCCAAACTGCATTATCTGTTATAGTTTCCGAGATATGGACTATCGACATCTTACAATATTAACTCTGCTTCTAACTAGGGCCAAAATTGTAAAATGGTCTTATGAAATAGCGATTTCGTTCCAATTCACCTTCCAAGTAATATTCGGCAAGATATTTACATTGCCGATAGCCAAATTGCATTAAAATTTACAGTTTCCGAGATATGGACCATCGACATCTTACAATATTGGCTCTTCTTCTAACTTGGGCTAAAGTTGTTAAACGGTCTAATGAATTAGCGAATACAATCCAATTCACATTGCAAGTAATATTCGGCATGCTAATTACGTTGCCGATTGCCGAATTGCATTATCTCTTAGAGTTTCCAAGATATGGACTATCGACATCTTAACAATATTTTTTCTGGTTCTAACTTGGGCCAAAATTGTATAATGGTCTTATGAATTAGCGATTTCGTTCCAATTCAAATTCCAAGTAATATTCGGCATGCTAATTACATTGCCGACTGTCAAATTGCACTATCTCTTATTGCTTCCGAGATATGGACTATCGACATCTTACAATATTGGCTCTGCTTCTAACTTGGGCCAAAATTGTAATATGGTCTAGTGAATTAGCGATTACAATCCAATTCACATTCCAAGTAATATTCGGCATGCTAATTACGTTGCCGATTGCCGAATTGCATTATCTCTTATAGTTTCCGATATATGGACCATCGACATCTTTTAGTATTGGCTCTGCTTCTAACTTGTACTAAAGTTGTAAAATTGTCTTATGAATTAGCGATTTCGTTCCTATTCACATTCCAAGTAATATTCGGCATGCTAATTACGTTGCCGATTGCCAAATTGCATTATCTCTTATAGTTTCCGAGAAATCGGCAATCGAAATTTTATACCTTAGACTCTGTTTCAAACTTGTGTCAAAATTGTAAAATACTCTTATGGATTAGCGATTTCGTTCCAATTCACATTCCAAGTAATATTTGGCAAGCTAATTACATTTCCGATTGCCAAATTGCATTATCTTTTATAGTTTTCGAGATATGGGCAATCGACATCTTACAATATTGGCTCTGCTTCTAACTTGGGTCAAAATTGTAAATTGGTCTTATGAATTAGCGATTTCGTTCCAATACACATTCCAAGTAATATTCGGCATGCTAATTACGTTGCCGATTGCCAAATTGCATTATCTTTTATAGTTTCCCAGATATGGGCAATCGACATCTTAAAATATAGGCTCTTCTTCTAACTTGGGCCAAAATTGTAAAATGGTCTTATGAAATAGCGATTTCGTTCCAATTCACATTCCAAGTAATATTCGGCATGCTAATTACATTACCGATTGCCAAATTGCATTATCTCTTATAGTTTCCGAGATATGGACTATCGACATCTTACAATATTGGCTCTGTTTCTAACTTGGGCTAAAGTTGTAAAATGGTCTTATGAATTAGCGATTCCGTTCCAATTCACATTCCAAGTAATATTCGGCATGCTAAATACGTTGCCGTTTGCCAAATTGCATTATCTGTTATAGTTTCCGAGATATGGACTATCGACATCTTACAATATTGGCTCTGCTTCTAACTAGGGCCAAAATTGTAAAATGGTCTTATGAAATAGCGATTTCGTTCCAATTCACATTCCAAGCAATATTTGGCAAGCTAACTACATTGCCGATAGCCAAATTGCATTAAAATTTACAGTTTCCGAGATATGGACCATCGACATCTTACAATATTGGCTCTTCTTCTAACTTGGGCTAAAGTTGTTAAATGGTCTAATGAATTAGCGAATACAATCCAATTCACATTCCAAGTAATATTCGGCATGCTAATTACGTTGCCGATTGCCGAATTGCTTTATCTCTTAGAGTTTCCAAGATATGGACTATCGACATCTTAACAATATTTTTTCTGGTTCTAACTTAGGCCAAAATTGTATAATGGTCTTATGAATTAGCGATTTCGTTCCAATTCAAATTCCAAGTAATATTCGGCATGCTAATTACATTGCCGACTGTCAAATTGCACTATCTCTTATTGCTTCCGAGATATGGACTATCGACATCTTACAATATTGGCTCTGCTTCTAACTTGGGCCAAAATTGTAATATGGTCTAGTGAATTAGCGATTACAATCCAATTCACATTCCAAGTAATATTCGGCATGCTAATTACGTTGCCGATTGCCGAATTGCATTATCTCTTATAGTTTCCGATATATGGACCATCGACATCTTTTAGTATTGGCTCTGCTTCTAACTTGGGCTAAAGTTGTAAAATTGTCTTATGAATTAGCGATTTCGTTCCTATTCACATTCCAAGTAATATTCGGCATGCTAATTACATTACCGATTGCCAAATTGCATTATCTCTTATAGTTTCCGAGATATGGACTATCGACATCTTACAATATTGGCTCTGTTTCTAACTTGGGCTAAAGTTGTAAAATGGTCTTATGAATTAGCGATTCCGTTCCAATTCACATTCCAAGTAATATTCGGCATGCTAAATACGTTGCCGTTTGCCAAATTGCATTATCTGTTATAGTTTCCGAGATATGGACTATCGACATCTTACAATATTGGCTCTGCTTCTAACTAGGGCCAAAATTGTAAAATGGTCTTATGAAATAGCGATTTCGTTCCAATTCACATTCCAAGCAATATTTGGCAAGCTAACTACATTGCCGATAGCCAAATTGCATTAAAATTTACAGTTTCCGAGATATGGACCATCGACATCTTACAATATTGGCTCTTCTTCTAACTTGGGCTAAAGTTGTTAAATGGTCTAATGCATTAGCGAATACAATCCAATTCACATTCCAAGTAATATTCGGCATGCTAATTACGTTGCCGATTGCCGAATTGCATTATCTCTTAGAGTTTCCAAGATATGGACTATCGACATCTTAACAATATTTTTTCTGCTTCTAACTTGGTCCAAAATTGTATAATGGTCTTATTATTTAGCGATTTCGTTCCAATTCAAATTACAAGTAATATTCGGCATGCTAATTACATTGCCGACTGTCAAATTGCACTATCTCTTATTGCTTCCGAGATATGGACTATCGACATCTTACAATATTGGCTCTGCTTCTAACTTGGGCCAAATTTGTAATATGGTCTAATGAATTAGCGATTACAATCCAATTCACATTCCAAGTAATATTCGGCATGCTAATTACGTTGCCGATTGCCGAATTGCATTATCTCCTATAGTTTCCGATATATGGACCATCGACATCTTTCAATATTGGCTCTGCTTCTAACTTGGGCTAAAGTTGTAAAATTGTCTTATGAATTAGCGATTTCGTTCCAATTCACCTTCCAAGTGATATTCTGCATGCTAATTATATTACCGATTGCCAAATTGCACTATCTCTTATAGTTTCCGAGATATAGGCAATCGAAATTTTACACCTTAGATTCTGTTTCTAACTTGGGTCAAAATTGTAAATTATTCTTATGAATTAGCGATTACGTTCCAATTCACATTCCAAGTAATATTCGGCTTGCTAATTACGTTGCCGATTGCCAAATTGCATTATCTCTTATTGTTTACGAGATATGGACTATCGACATCTTGCAATATTGGCTCTGCTTCTAACTTGGTCTAAAGTTGTAAAATGGTCTTATGAATTAGCGATTTCGTTCCAATTCACATACCAAGTAATATTCGGCATGCTAATTACGTTGCCGATTGCCAAATTGCATTATCTTTTATAGTTTCCGAGATATGGGCAATCGACATCTTACAATATTGGCTCTTCTTCTAACTTGGGCCAAAATTGTAAAATGGTCTTATGAAATAGCGATTTCGTTCCAATTCACATTCCAAGTAATATTCGGAATGCTAATTACATTGCCGATTGCCAAATTGCATTATCTCTTATAGTTTCCGAGATATGGACTATCGACATCTTACAATATTGGCTCTGTTTCTAACTTGGGCTAAAGTTGTAAAATGGTCTTATGAATTAGCGATTCCGTTCCAATTCACATTCCAAGTAATATTCAGCATGCTAAATACGTTGCCGTTTGCCAAATTGCATTATCTGTTATAGTTTCCGAGATATGGACTATCGACATCTTACAATATTTGCTCTGCTTCTAACTAGGGCCAAAATTGTAAAATGGTCTTATGAAATAGCGATTTCGTTCCAATTCACATTCCAAGCAATATTTGGCAAGCTAACTACATTGCCGATAGCCAAATTGCATTAAAATTTACAGTTTCCGAGATATGGACCATCGACATCTTACAATATTGGCTCTTCTTCTAACTTGGGCTAAAGTTGTTAAATGGTCTAATGCATTAGCGAATACAATCCAATTCACATTCCAAGTAATATTCGGCATGCTAATTACGTTGCCGATTGCCGAATTGCATTATCTCTTAGAGTTTCCAAGATATGGACTATCGACATCTTAACAATATTTTTTCTGCTTCTAACTTGGGCCAAAATTGTATAATGGTCTTATTATTTAGCGATTTCGTTCCAATTCAAATTCCAAGTAATATTCGGCATGCTAATTACATTGCCGACTGTTAAATTGCACTATCTCTTATTGCTTCCGAGATATGGACTATCGACATCTTACAATATTGGCTCTGCTTCTAACTTGGGCCAAAATTGTAATATGGTCTAATGAATTAGCGATTACAATCCAATTCACATTCCAAGTAATATTCGGCATGCTAATTACATTGCCGACTGTCAAATTGCACTATCTCTTATTGCTTCCGAGATATGGACCATCGACATCTTTCAATATTGGCTCTGCTTCTAACTTGGGCTAAAGTTGTAAAATTGTCTTATGAATTAGCGATTTCGTTCCAATTCACCTTCCAAGTGATATTCTGCATGCTAATTATATTACCGATTGCCAAATTGCACTATCTCTTATAGTTTCCGAGATATAGGCAATCGAAATTTTACCCCTTAGATTCTGTTTCTAACTTGGGTCAAAATTGTAAATTGGTCTTATGAATTAGCGATTACGTTCCAATTCACATTCCAAGTAATATTCGGCAAGCTAATTACATTGCCGATTGCCAAATTGCATTATATTTTATAGTTTCCGAGATATGGATCATCGACATCTTACAATATTGGCTCTGCTTCTATCTTGGGCCAAAATTGTAAAATGGTCTTATGAAATAGCGATTTCGTTCCAATTCACCTTCCAAGTAATATTCGGCATGCTAAATATATTACCGATTGCCAAATTGCTCTATCTCTTATAGTTTCCGAGATATGGACTATCGACATCTTGCTATATTCGCTCTGATTCTAACTTGGGCCAAAATTGTTAAATGGTCTTATGAATTAGCGATTTCGTTCCAATTCACCTTCCTAGTAATATTCGCCATGTTAATTACGTTGCCGATTGCCAAATTGCATTATCTCTTATAGTTTCCGAGATATGGACTATCGACATCTTACAATATTGGCTCTGTTTCTAACTTGGGCTAAAGTTGTAAAATGGTCTTATGAATTAGCGATTCCGTTCCAATTCACATTCCAAGTAATATTCGGCATGCTAATTACGTTGCCGTTTGCCAAACTGCATTATCTGTTATAGTTTCCGAGATATGGACTATCGACATCTTACAATATTAACTCTGCTTCTAACTAGGGCCAAAATTGTAAAATGGTCTTATGAAATAGCGATTTCGTTCCAATTCACCTTCCAAGTAATATTCGGCAAGATATTTACATTGCCGATAGCCAAATTGCATTAAAATTTACAGGTTCCGAGATATGGACCATCGACATCTTACAATATTGGCTCTGCTTCTAACTTGGGCTAAAGTTGTTAAACGGTCTAATGAATTAGCGAATACAATCCAATTCACATTCCAAGTAATATTCGGCATGCTAATTACGTTGCCGATTGCCGAATTGCATTATCTCTTATAGTTTCCGATATATGGACCATCGACATCTTTTAGTATTGGCTCTGCTTCTAACTTGGGCTAAAGTTGTAAAATTGTCTTATGAATTAGCGATTTCGTTCCTATTCACATTCCAAGTAATATTCGGCATGCTAATTACATTACCGATTGCCAAATTGCATTATCTCTTATAGTTTCCGAGATATGGACTATCGACATCTTACAATATTGGCTCTGTTTCTAACTTGGGCTAAAGTTGTAAAATGGTCTTATGAATTAGCGATTCCGTTCCAATTATCTTTTATAGTTTCCCAGATATGGGCAATCGACATCTTAAAATATAGGCTCTTCTTCTAACTTGGGCCAAAATTGTAAAATGGTCTTATGAAATAGCGATTTCGTTCCAATTCACATTCCAAGTAATATTCGGCATGCTAATTACATTACCGATTGCCAAATTGCATTATCTCTTATAGTTTCCGAGATATGGACTATCGACATCTTACAATATTGGCTCTGTTTCTAACTTGGGCTAAAGTTGTAAAATGGTCTTATGAATTAGCGATTCCGTTCCAATTCACATTCCAAGTAATATTCGGCATGCTAAATACGTTGCCGTTTGCCAAATTGCATTATCTGTTATAGTTTCCGAGATATGGACTATCGACATCTTACAATATTGGCTCTGCTTCTAACTAGGGCCAAAATTGTAAAATGGTCTTATGAAATAGCGATTTCGTTCCAATTCACATTCCAAGCAATATTTGGCAAGCTAACTACATTGCCGATAGCCAAATTGCATTAAAATTTACAGTTTCCGAGATATGGACCATCGACATCTTACAATATTGGCTCTTCTTCTAACTTGGGCTAAAGTTGTTAAATGGTCTAATGCATTAGCGAATACAATCCAATTCACATTCCAAGTAATATTCGGCATGCTAATTACGTTGCCGATTGCCGAATTGCATTATCTCTTAGAGTTTCCAAGATATGGACTATCGACATCTTAACAATATTTTTTCTGCTTCTAGCTTGGGCCAAAATTGTATAATGGTCTTATTATTTAGCGATTTCGTTCCAATTCAAATTACAAGTAATATTCGGCATGCTAATTACATTGCCGACTGTCAAATTGCACTATCTCTTATTGCTTCCGAGATATGGACTATCGACATCTTACAATATTGGCTCTGCTTCTAACTTGGGCCAAAATTGTAATATGGTCTAATGAATTAGAGATTACAATCCAATTCACATTCCAAGTAATATTCGGCATGCTAATTACGTTGCCGATTGCCGAATTGCATTATCTCCTATAGTTTCCGATATATGGACCATCGACATCTTTCAATATTGGCTCTGCTTCTAACTTGGGCTAAAGTTGTAAAATTGTCTTATGAATTAGCGATTTCGTTCCAATTCACCTTCCAAGTGATATTCTGCATGCTAATTATATTACCGATTGCCAAATTGCACTATCTCTTATAGTTTCCGAGATATAGGCAATCGAAATTTTACACCTTAGATTCTGTTTCTAACTTGGGTCAAAATTGTAAATTATTCTTATGAATTAGCGATTACGTTCCAATTCACATTCCAAGTAATATTCGGCTTGCTAATTACGTTGCCGATTGCCAAATTGCATTATCTCTTATTGTTTACGAGATATGGACTATCGACATCTTGCAATATTGGCTCTGCTTCTAACTTGGTCTAAAGTTGTAAAATGGTCTTATGAATTAGCGATTTCGTTCCAATTCACATACCAAGTAATATTCGGCATGCTAATTACGTTGCCGATTGCCATATTGCATTATCTTTTATAGTTTCCGAGATATGGGCAATCGACATCTTACAATATTGGCTCTTCTTCTAACTTGGGCCAAAATTGTAAAATGGTCTTATGAAATAGCGATTTCGTTCCAATTCACATTCCAAGCAATATTCGGAATGCTAATTACATTACCGATTGCCAAATTGCATTATCTCTTATAGTTTCCGAGATATGGACTATCGACATCTTACAATATTGGCTCTGTTTCTAACTTGGGCTAAAGTTGTAAAATGGTCTTATGAATTAGCGATTCCGTTCCAATTCACATTCCAAGTAATATTCAGCATGCTAAATATGTTGCCGTTTGCCAAATTGCATTATCTGTTATAGTTTCCGAGATATGGACTATCGACATCTTACAATATTTGCTCTGCTTCTAACTAGGGCCAAAATTGTAAAATGGTCTTATGAAATAGCGATTTCGTTCCAATTCACATTCCAAGCAATATTTGGCAAGCTAACTACATTGCCGATAGCCAAATTGCATTAAAATTTACAGTTGCCGAGATATGGACCATCGACATCTTACAATATTGGCTCTTCTTCTAACTTGGGCTAAAGTTGTTAAATGGTCTAATGCATTAGCGAATACAATCCAATTCACATTCCAAGTAATATTCGGCATGCTAATTACGTTGCCGATTGCCGAATTGCATTATCTCTTAGAGTTTCCAAGATATGGACTATCGACATCTTAACAATATTTTTTCTGCTTCTAACTTGGGCCAAAATTGTATAATGGTCTTATTATTTAGCGATTTCGTTCCAATTCAAATTCCAAGTAATATTCGGCATGCTAATTACATTGCCGACTGTTAAATTGCACTATCTCTTATTGCTTCCGAGATATGGACTATCGACATCTTACAATATTGGCTCTGCTTCTAACTTGGGCCAAAATTGTAATATGGTCTAATGAATTAGCGATTACAATCCAATTCACATTCCAAGTAATATTCGGCATGCTAATTACATTGCCGACTGTCAAATTGCACTATCTCTTATTGCTTCCGAGATATGGACCATCGACATCTTTCAATATTGGCTCTGCTTCTAACTTGGGCTAAAGTTGTAAAATTGTCTTATGAATTAGCGATTTCGTTCCAATTCACCTTCCAAGTGATATTCTGCATGCTAATTATATTACCGATTGCCAAATTGCACTATCTCTTATAGTTTCCGAGATATAGGCAATCGAAATTTTACCCCTTAGATTCTGTTTCTAACTTGGGTCAAAATTGTAAATTGGTCTTATGAATTAGCGATTACGTTCCAATTCACATTCCAAGTAATATTCGGCAAGCTAATTACATTACCGATTGCCAAATTGCATTATATTTTATAGTTTCCGAGATATGGATCATCGACATCTTACAATATTGGCTCTGCTTCTAACTTGGGCCAAAATTGTAAAATGGTCTTATGAAATAGCGATTTCGTTCCAATTCACCTTCCAAGTAATATTCGGCATGCTAAATATATTACCGATTGCCAAATTGCTCTATCTCTTATAGTTTCCGAGATATGGACTATCGCCTTCTTGCTATATTCGCTCTGATTCTAACTTGGGCCAAAATTGTTAAATGGTCTTATGACTTAGCGATTTCGTTCCAATTCACCTTCCAAGTAATATTCGCCATGCTAATTACGTTGCCGATTGCCAAATTGCATTATCTCTTATAGTTTCCGAGATATGGACTATCGACATCTTACAATATTGGCTCTGCTTCTAACTTGGGCTAAAGTTGTAAAATGGTCTTATGAATTAGCGGTTCCGTTCCAATTCACATTCCAAGTAATATTCGGCATGCTAATTACGTTGTCGATTGCCAAATTGCATTATCTCTTATAGTTTCCGAGATATGGACTATCGACATCTTACAATATTCGCTCTGATTCTAACTTGGGCCAAAATTGTTAAATGGTCTTATGAATTAGCGATTTCGATCCAATTCACCTTCCAAGTAATATTCGCCATGCTAATTACGTTGCCGATTACCAAATTGCATTATCTCTTATAGTTTCCGATATATGGACTATCGACATCTTACAATATTGGCTCTGCTTCTAACTTGGGCCAAAATTGTAAAATGGTCTTATGAAATAGCGATTTCGTTCCACTTCACCATCCAAGTAATATTCGGCAGGATATTTACATTGCCGATAGCCAAATTGCACTATCTCTTATAGTTTCCGAGATATGGACTATCGATATCTTACAATATTGGCTCTGCTTCTAACTTGGGCTAAAGTTGTAAAATGGTCTTATAAATTAGCGATTCCTTTCCAATTCATATTCCAAATAATATTCGGCATGCTAATTACGTTGCCGATAGCCAAATTGCATTATCTCTTATAGTTTCCGAGATATGGACTATCGATATCTTACAATATTGGCTCTGCTTCTAACTTGGGCTTAAGTTGTAAAATGGTCTTATGAATTAGCGATTCCGTTCCAATTCACATTCCAAGTAATATTCGGCATGCTAATTACGTTGCCGATTGCAAAATTGCATTATCTCTTATAGTTTCCGAAATATGGACTATCGACATCTTACAATATTGGCTCTGCTTCTAACTTGGGCCAAAATTGTAAAATGGTCTAATGAATTAGCGATTACGTTCCAATTCACATCCCAAGTAATATTTGGCATGCTAATTACTTTGCCGATTGCCGAATAGTATTATCTCTTATAGTTACCGAGTTATCGACTATCGATATCTTATAATATTGGCTCTGCTTCTAACTTGGGTCAAAATTGTAAATTGGTCTTATGAATTAGCGATTTCGTTCCAATACACATTCCAAGTAATATTCGGCATGCTAATTACGTTGCCGATTGTAAAATTGCATTATCTCTTATTGTTTACGAGATATGGACTATCGACATCTTGCAATATTGGCTCTGCTTCTAACTTGGGCTAAAGTTGTAAAATTGTCTTATGAATTAGCGATTTCGTTCCAATTCACCTTCCAAGTGATATTCTGCATGCTAATTATATTACCGATTGCCAAATTGCACTATCTCTTATAGTTTCCGAGATATAGGCAATCGAAATTTTACCCCTTAGATTCTGTTTCTAACTTGGGTCAAAATTGTAAATTGGTCTTATGAATTAGCGATTACGTTCCAATTCACATTCCAAGTAATATTCGGCAAGCTAATTACATTACCGATTGCCAAATTGCATTATATTTTATAGTTTCCGAGATATGGATCATCGACATCTTACAATATTGGCTCTGCTTCTAACTTGGGCCAAAATTGTAAAATGGTCTTATGAAATAGCGATTTCGTTCCAATTCACCTTCCAAGTAATATTCGGCATGCTAAATATATTACCGATTGCCAAATTGCTCTATCTCTTATAGTTTCCGAGATATGGACTATCGCCTTCTTGCTATATTCGCTCTGATTCTAACTTGGGCCAAAATTGTTAAATGGTCTTATGACTTAGCGATTTAGTTCCAATTCACCTTCCAAGTAATATTCGCCATGCTAATTACGTTGCCGATTGCCAAATTGCATTATCTCTTATAGTTTCCGAGATATGGACTATCGACATCTTACAATATTGGCTCTGCTTCTAACTTGGGCTAAAGTTGTAAAATGGTCTTATGAATTAGCGGTTCCGTTCCAATTCACATTCCAAGTAATATTCGGCATGCTAATTACGTTGTCGATTGCCAAATTGCATTATCTCTTATAGTTTCCGAGATATGGACTATCGACATCTTACAATATTCGCTCTGATTCTAACTTGGGCCAAAATTGTTAAATGGTCTTATGAATTAGCGATTTCGATCCAATTCACCTTCCAAGTAATATTCGCCATGCTAATTACGTTGCCGATTACCAAATTGCATTATCTCTTATAGTTTCCGATATATGGACTATCGACATCTTACAATATTGGCTCTGCTTCTAACTTGGGCCAAAATTGTAAAATGGTCTTATGAAATAGCGATTTCGTTCCACTTCACCATCCAAGTAATATTCGGCAGGATATTTACATTGCCGATAGCCAAATTGCACTATCTCTTATAGTTTCCGAGATATGGACTATCGATATCTTACAATATTGGCTCTGCTTCTAACTTGGGCTAAAGTTGTAAAATGGTCTTATAAATTAGCGATTCCTTTCCAATTCATATTCCAAATAATATTCGGCATGCTAATTACGTTGCCGATAGCCAAATTGCATTATCTCTTATAGTTTCCGAGATATGGACTATCGATATCTTACAATATTGGCTCTGCTTCTAACTTGGGCTTAAGTTGTAAAATGGTCTTATGAATTAGCGATTCCGTTCCAATTCACATTCCAAGTAATATTCGGCATGCTAATTACGTTGCCGATTGCAAAATTGCATTATCTCTTATAGTTTCCGAAATATGGACTATCGACATCTTACAATATTGGCTCTGCTTCTAACTTGGGCCAAAATTGTAAAATGGTCTAATGAATTAGCGATTACGTTCCAATTCACATCCCAAGTAATATTTGGCATGCTAATTACTTTGCCGATTGCCGAATAGTATTATCTCTTATAGTTACCGAGTTATCGACTATCGATATCTTATAATATTGGCTCTGCTTCTAACTTGGGTCAAAATTGTAAATTGGTCTTATGAATTAGCGATTTCGTTCCAATACACATTCCAAGTAATATTCGGCATGCTAATTACGTTGCCGATTGTAAAATTGCATTATCTCTTATTGTTTACGAGATATGGACTATCGACATCTTGCAATATTGGCTCTGCTTCTTACTTGAGCTAAAGTTGTAAAATGGTCTTATGAATTAGCGATTTCGTTCCAATTCACATTCCAAGTAATTTTCGGCATGCTAGTTACATTGCCTATTGCCAAATTGCATTATCTCTTATAGTTTCCGAGATATGGACCATCGACGTCTTACAATATTGGCTCTGCTTCTAACTTGGGCCAAAATTGTAAAATGGTCTTATGAAATAGCGATTCCGTTCCAATTCACATTCCAAGTAATATTCGGCATGCTAATTACGTTGCCGATTGTCGAATTGCATTATCTCTTATAGTTTCCGATATATGGACCATCGACATCTTTCAATATTGGCTCTGCCTCTAACTTGGGCTAAAGTTATAAATTGTCTTATGAATTAGCGATTTCGTTCCAATTCACCTTCCAAGTAATATTCGGCATGCTAATTATATTACCGATTGCCAAATTGCACTATCTCTTATAGTTTCCGAGATATAGGCAATCGAAATTTGACACCTTAGATTCTGTTTCTAACTTGGGTCAAAATTGTAAATTGGTCTTATGAATTAGCGATTTCGTTCCAATACACATTCCTAGTAATATTCAGCAAGCTAATTACATTGTAGATTGCCAAATTGCATTATCTCTTATAGTTTCCGAGATATGGACTATCGACATCTTACAATATTCGCTCTGATTCTAACTTGGCCAAAATTGTTAAATGGTCTTATGAATTAGCGATTTCGTTCCAATTCACCTTCCAAGTAATATTCGCCATGCTAATTACGTTGCCGATTGCCAAATTGCATTATCTCTTATAGTTTCCGATATATGGACTATCGACATCTTACAATATTGGCTCTGCTTCTAACTTGGGCCAAAATTGTAAAATGGTCTTATGAATTAGCGATTCCGTTCCAATTCACATTCCAAGTAATATTCGGCATGCTAATTACGTTGCCGATTGCAAAATTGCATTATCTCTTATAGTTTCCGAAATATGGACTATCGACAACTTACAATATTGGCTCTGCTTCTATCTTGGGCTAAAGTTGTAAAATGGTCTTATAAATTAGCGATTCCGTTCCAATTCATATTCCAAATATTATTCGGCATGCTAATTACGTTGCCGATAGCCAAATTGCATTATCTCTTATAGTTTCCGAGATATGAACTATCGATATCTTACAATATTGGCTCTGCTTCTAACTTGGGCTTAAATTGTAAAATGGTCTTATGAATTAGCGATTCCGTTCCAATTCACATTCCAAGTAATATTCGGCATGCTAATTACGTTGCCGATTGCAAAATTGCATTATCTCTTATAGTTTCCGAAATATGGACTATCGACAACTTACAATATTGGCTCTGCTTCTATCTTGGGCCAAAATTGTAAAATGGTCTAATGAATTAGCGATTACGTTCCAATTCACATTCCAAGTAATATTTGGCATGCTAATTACGTTGCCGATTGCCGAATAGTATTATCTCTTATAGTTACCGAGTTATCGACTATCGATATCTTATAATATTGGCTCTGCTTCTAACTTGGGTCAAAATTGTAAATTGGTCTTATGAATTAGCGATTTAGTTCCAATACACATTCCAAGTAATATTCGGCATGCTAATTATATTACCGATTGCCAAATTGCACTATCTCTTATAGTTTCCGAGATATGGACTATCGACATCTTGCTATATTCGCTCTGATTCTAACTTGGGCCAAAATTGTTTAATGGTCTTATGACTTTGCGATTTCGTTCCAATTCACCTTCCAAGTAATATTCGGCATGCTAATTATATTACCGATTGCCAAATTGCACTATCTCTTATAGTTTCCGAGATCGATGGACGAACCTGAGATATGGACTATCGACATCTTACAATATTGGCTCTTCTTCTAACTTGGGCCAAAATTGTAATATGGTCTAATGAATTAGCGATTACAATCCAATTCACATTCCAAGTAATATTCGGCATGCTAATTACGTTGCCGATTGCCAAATTGCATTATCTCTTATAGTTTCCGAGATATGGACCATCGACATCTTTCAATATTGGCTCTGCTTCTAACTTGGGCTAAAGTTGTAAAATGGTCTTATGAATTAGCGGTTCCGTTCCAATTCACATTCCAAGTAATATTCGGCATGCTAATTACGTTGCCGATTGCCGAATTGCATTATCTCTTAGAGTTTCCAAGATATGGACTATCGACATCTTAACAATATTTTTTCTGCTTCTAACTTGGGCCAAAATTGTATTATGGTCTTATTATTTAGCGATTTCGTTCCAATTCAAATTCCAAGTAATATTCGGCATGCTAATTACATTGCCGACTGTCAAATTGCACTATCTCTTATTGCTTCCGAGATATGGACTATCGACATCTTACAATATTGGCTCTGCTTCTAACTTGGGCCAAAATTGTAATAGGGTCTAATGAATTAGCGATTACAATCCAATTCACATTCCAAGTAATATTCGGCATGCTAATTACGTTGCCGATTGCCAAATTGCATTATCTCTTATAGTTTCCGAGATATGGACCATCGACATCTTTCAATATTGGCTCTGCTTCTAACTTGGGCTAAAGTTGTAAAATGGTCTTATGAATTAGCGGTTCCGTTCCAATTCACATTCCAAGTAATATTCGGCATGCTAATTACGTTGCCGATTGCCAAATTGCATTATCTCTTATAGTTTCCGAGATATGGACTATCGACATCTTACAATATTCGCTCTGATTCTAACTTGGGCTAAAGTTGTAAAATGGTCTTATGAATTAGCGATTATGTTCCAATTCACATTCCAAGTAATATTCGGCATTCTAATTACGTTGCCGTTTGCCAAATTGCATTATCTGTTATAGTTTCCGAGATATGGACTATCGTCATCTTACAATATTGGCTCTGCTTCTAACTAGGGCCAAAATTGTAAAATGGTCTTAAGAAATAGCGATTTCGTTCCAATTCACCTTCCAAGTAATATTCGGCAAGATCTTTACATTGCCGATAGCCAAATTGCATTAAAATTTACAGTTTCCGAGATATGGACCATCGACATCTTATAATATTGGCTCTGCTTCTAACTTGGGCCAAAATTGTAAAATGGTCTAATGAATTAGCGATTACGTTCCAATTCACATTCCAAGTAATATTCGGCATGCTAATTACGTTGCCGATTGCCGAATAGTATTATCTCTTATAGTTACCGAGTTATCGACTATCGATATCTTATAATATTGGCTCTGCTTCTAACTTGGGTCAAAATTGTAAATTGGTCTTATGAATTAGCGATTTAGTTCCAATACACATTCCAAGTAATATTCGGCATGTTAATTACGTTGCCGATTGTCAAATTGCATTATCTCTTATTGTTTACGAGATATGGACTATCGACATCTTGCAATATTGGCTCTGCTTCTTACTTGAGCTAAAGTTGTAAAATGGTCTTATGAATTAGCGATTTCGTTCCAATTCACATTCCGAGTAATTTTCGGCATGCTAATTACATTGCCTATTGCCAAATTGCATTATCTCTTATAGTTTCCGAGATATGGACTATCGTCATCTTACAATATTGGCTCTGCTTCTAACTAGGGCCAAAATTGTAAAATGGTCTTAAGAAATAGCGATTTCGTTCCAATTCACCTTCCAAGTAATATTCGGCAGGATATTTACATTGCCGATAGCCAAGTTGCACTATCTCTTATAGTTTCCGAGATATGGACTATCGACATCTTGCTATATTCGCTCTGATTCTAACTTGGGCCAAAATTGTTAAATGGTCTTATGACTTAGCAATTTCGTTCCAATTCACCTTCCAAGTAATAGTCGCCATGCTAATTACGTTGCCGATTGCCAAATTGCATTATCTCTTATAGTTTCCGAGATATGGACTATCGACATCTTACAATATTGGCTCTGCTTATAACTTGGGTAAAGTTGTAAAATGGTCTTATGAATTAGCGGTTCCGTTCCAATTCACATTCCAAGTAATATTTGGCATGCTAATTACGTTGCCGATTGCCGAATAGTATTATCTCTTATAGTTACCGAGTTATCGACTATCGATATCTTATAATATTGGCTCTGCTTCTAACTTGGGTCAAAATTGTAAATTGGTCTTATGAATTAGCGATTTAGTTCCAATACACATTCCAAGTAATATTCGGCATGTTAATTACGTTGCCGATTGTCAAATTGCATTATCTCTTATTGTTTACGAGATATGGACTATCGACATCTTGCAATATTGGCTCTGCTTCTTACTTGAGCTAAAGTTGTAAAATGGTCTTATGAATTAGCGATTTCGTTCCAATTCACATTCCGAGTAATTTTCGGCATGCTAATTACATTGCCTATTGCCAAATTGCATTATCTCTTATAGTTTCCGAGATATGGACCATCGACATCTTACAATATTGGCTCTGCTTCTAACTTGGGCCAAAATTGTAAAATGGTCTTATGAAATAGCGATTTCGTTCCAATTCACATTCCAAGTAATATTCGGCAGGATATTTACATTGCCGATAGCCAAATTGCACTATCTCTTATAGTTTCCGAGATATGGACCATCGACATCTTACAATATTGGCTCTGCTTCTAACTTGGGCCAAAATTGTAAAATGGTCTTATGAAATAGCGATTTCGTTCCAATTCACCTTCCAAGTAATATTCGGCAGGATATTTACATTGCCGATAGCCAAATTGCACTATCTCTTATAGTTTCCGAGATATGGACTATCGACATCTTGCTATATTCGCTCTGATTCTAACTTGGGCCAAAATTGTTAAATGGTCTTATGAATTAGCGGTTCCGTTCCAATTCACATTCCAAGTAATATTCGGCATGTTAATTACGTTGCCGATTGTCAAATTGCATTATCTCTTATTGTTTACGAGATATGGACTATCGACATCTTGCAATATTGGCTCTGCTTCTTACTTGAGCTAAAGTTGTAAAATGGTCTTATGAATTAGCGATTTCGTTCCAATTCACATTCCGAGTAATTTTCGGCATGCTAATTACATTGCCTATTGCCAAATTGCATTATCTCTTATAGTTTCCGAGATATGGACCATCGACATCTTACAATATTGGCTCTGCTTCTAACTTGGGCCAAAATTGTAAAATGGTCTTATGAAATAACGATTTCGTTCCAATTCACCTTCCAAGTAATATTCGGCAGGATCTTTACATTGCCGATAGCCAAATTGCACTATCTCTTATAGTTTCCGAGATATGGACTATCGACATCTTGCTATATTCGCTCTGATTCTAACTTGGGCCAAAATTGTTAAATGGTCTTATGAATTAGCGGTTCCGTTCCAATTCACATTCCAAGTAATATTCGGCATGCTAATTACGTTGCCGATTGCCAAATTGCATTATCTCTTATAGTTTCCGAGATATGGACTATCGACATCTTACAATATTCGCTCTGATTCTAACTTGGGCTAAAGTTGTAAAATGGTCTTATGAATTAGCGATTCCGTTCCAATTCACATTCCAAGTAATATTCGGCATTCTAATTACGTTGCCGATTGCCGAATTGCATTATCTCTTAGAGTTTCCAAGATATGGACTATCGACATCTTAACAATATTTTTACTGCTTCTAACTTGGACCAAAATTGTATAATGGTCTTATGAATTAGCGATTTCGTTCCAATTCAAATTCAAAGTAATATTCGGCATGCTAATTACATTGCCGACTGTCAAATTGCACTATCTCTTATTGCTTCCGAGATATGGACTATCGACATCTTACAATATTGGCTCTGCTTCTAACTTGGGCCAAAATTGTAATATGGTCTAATGAATTAGCGATTACAATCCAATTCACATTCCAAGTAATATTCGGCATGCTAATTACGTTGCCGAGTGTCGAATTGCATTATCTCTTATAGTTTCCGATATATGGACCATCTACTTCTTTCAATATTGGTTCTGCCTCTAACTTGGGCTAAAGTTATAAATTGTCTTATGAATTAGCAATTTCGTTCCAATTCACCTTCCAAGTAATATTCGGCATGCTAATTATATTACCGATTGCCAAATTGCACTATCTCTTATAGTTTCCGAGATATAGGCAATCGAAATTTGACACCTTAGATTCTGTTTCTAACTTGGGTCAAAATTGTAAATTGGTCTTATGAATTAGCGATTTCGTTCCAATACACATTCCTAGTAATATTCAGCAAGCTAATTACATTGTAGATTGCCAAATTGCATTATATTTTATAGTTTCCGAGATATGGACCATCGACATCTTACAATTTTGGCTCTGCTTCTAACTTGGGCCAAAATGGTAAAATGGTCTTATGAAATAGCGATTTCGTTCCAATTCACCTTCCAAGTAATATTCGGCATGCTAATTATATTACCGATTGCCAAATTGCACTATCTCTTATAGTTTCCGAGATATGGACTATCGACATCTTGCTATATTCGCTCTTATTCTAACTTGGGCCAAAATTGTTTAATGGTCTTATGACTTTGCCATTTCGTTCCAATTCACCTTCCAAGTAATATTCGCCATGCTAATTACGTTGCCGATTGCCAAATTGCATTATCTCTTATAGTTTCCGAGATATGGACTATCGACATCTTACAATATTGGCTCTGATTCTAACTTGGGCCAAAATTGTAAAATGGTCTTATGAAATAGCGATTTCGTTCCAATTCACCTTCCAAGTAATATTCAGCATGCTAATTATATTACCGATTGCCAAATTGCACTATCTCTTATAGTTTCCGAGATATGGACTATCGACATCTTACAATATTGGCTCTTCTTCTAACTTGGGCTAAAGTTGTTAAATGGTCTAATGAATTAGCGAATACAATCCAATTCACATTCCAAGTAATATTCGGCATGCTAATTACGTTGCCGATTGCCGAATTGCATTATCTCTTAGAGTTTCCAAGATATGGACTATCGACATCTTAACAATATTTTTTCTGCTTCTAACTTGGGCCAAAATTGTATAATGGTCTTATTATTTAGCGATTTCGTTCCAATTCAAATTCCAAGTAATATTCGGCATGCTAATTACATTGCCGACTGTCAAATTGCACTATCTCTTATTGCTTCCGAGATATGGACTATCGACATCTTACAATATTGGCTCTGCTTCTAACTTGGGCCAAAATTGTAATATGGTCTAATGAATTAGCGATTACAATCCAATTCACATTCCAAGTAATATTCGGCATGCTAATTACGTTGCCGATTGCCGAATTGCATTATCTCTTATAGTTTCCGATATATGGACCATCGACATCTTTCAATATTGGCTCTGCTTCTAACTTGGGCTAAAGTTGTAAAATGGTCTTATGAATTAGCGGTTCCGTTCCAATTCACATTCCAAGTAATATTCGGCATGCTAATTACGTTGCCGATTGCCAAGTTGCATTATCTCTTATAGTTTCCGAGATATGGACTATCGACATCTTACAATATTCGCTCTGATTCTAACTTGGGCTAAAGTTGTAAAATGGTCTTATGAATTAGCGATTATGTTCCAATTCACATTCCAAGTAATATTCGGCATTCTAATTACGTTGCCGTTTGCCAAATTGCATTATCTGTTATAGTTTCCGAGATATGGACTATCGTCATCTTACAATATTGGCTCTGCTTCTAACTAGGGCCAAAATTGTAAAATGGTCTTATGAAATAGCGATTTCGTTCCAATTCACCTTCCAAGTAATATTCGGCAAGATCTTTACATTGCCGATAGCCAAATTGCATTAAAATTTACAGTTTCCGAGATATGGACCATCGACATCTTATAATATTGGCTCTGCTTCTAACTTGGGTCAAAATTGTAAATTGGTCTTATGAATTAGCAATTTCGTTCCAATACACATTCCAAGTAATATTCGGCATGCTAATTACGTTGCCGATTGTCAAATTGCATTATCTCTTATTGTTTACGAGATATGGACTATCGACATCTTGCAATATTGGCTCTGCTTCTTACTTGAGCTAAAGTTGTAAAATGGTCTTATGAATTAGCGATTTCGTTCCAATTCACATTCCAAGTAATTTTCGGCATGCTAATTACATTGGCTATTGCCAAATTGCATTATCTCTTATAGTTTCCGAGATATGGACCATCGACATCTTACAATATTGGCTCTGCTTCTAACTTCGGCCAAAATTGTAAAATGGTCTTATGAAATAGCGATTTCGTTCCAATTCACCTTCCAAGTAATATTCGGCAGGATATTTACATTGCCGATAGCCAAATTGCACTATCTCTTATAGTTTCCGAGATATGGACTATCGACATCTTGCTATATTCGCTCTGATTCTAACTTGGGCCAAAATTGTTAAATGGTCTTATGACTTAGCGATTTCGTTCCAATTCACCTTCCAAGTAATATTCGCCATGCTAATTACGTTGCCGATTGCCAAATTGCATTATCTCTTATAGTTTCCGAGATATGGACTATCGACATCTTACAATATTGGCTCTGCTTCTAACTTGGGCTAAAGTTGTAAAATGGTCTTATGAATTAGCGGTTCCGTCCCAATTCACATTCCAAGTAATATTCGGCATGCTAATTACGTTGCCGATTGCCGAATAGCATTATCTCTTATAGTTACCGAGTTATCGACTATCGATATCTTATAATATTGGCTCTGCTTCTAACTTGGGTCAAAATTGTAAATTGGTCTTATGAATTAGCGATTTCGTTCCAATACACATTCCAAGTAATATTCGGCATGCTAATTACGTTGCCGATTGTCAAATTGCATTATCTCTTATTGTTTACGAGATATGGACTATCGACATCTTGCAATATTGGCTCTGCTTCTTACTTGAGCTAAAGTTGTAAAATGGTCTTATGAATTAGCGATTTCGTTCCAATTCACATTCCAAGTAATTTTCGGCATGCTAATTACATTGCCTATTGTCAAATTGCATTATCTCTTATTGTTTACGAGATATGGACTATCGACATCTTACAATATTGGCTCTGCTTCTAACTAGGGCCAAAATTGTAAAATGGTCTTATGAAATAGCGATTTCGTTCCAATTCACCTTCCAAGTAATATTCGGCAAGATCTTTACATTGCCGATAGCCAAATTGCATTAAAATTTACAGTTTCCGAGATATGGACCATCGACATCTTACAATATTGGCTCTGCTTCTAACTTGGGTTAAAGTTGTTAAATGGTCTAATGAATTAGCGAATACAATCCAATTCACATTCCAAGTAATATTCGGCATGCTAAATACGTTGCCGATTGCCGAATTGCATTATCTCTTAGAGTTTCCAAGATATAGACTATCGACATCTTAACAATATTTTTACTGCTTCTAACTTGGGCCAAAATTGTATAATGGTCTTATGAATTAGCGATTTCGTTCCAATTCAAATTCAAAGTAATATTCGGCATGCTAATTACATTACCGACTGTCAAATTGCACTATCTCTTATTGCTTCCGAGATATGGACTATCGACATCTTACAATATTGGCTCTGCTTCTAACTTGGGCCAAAATTGTAATATGGTCTAATGAATTAGCGATTACAATCCAATTCACATTCCAAGTAATATTCGGCATGCTAATTACGTTGCCGATTGCCGAATTGCATTATCTCTTATAGTTTCCGAGATATGGACCATCGACATCTTACAATATTGGCTCTGCTTCTAACTTGGGCCAAAATTGTAAAATGGTCTTATGAAATAGCGATTTCGTTCCAATTCACCTTCCAAGTAATATTCGGCAGGATATTTACATTGCCGATAGCCAAATTGCACTATCTCTTATAGTTTCCGAGATATGGACTATCGACATCTTGCTATATTCGCTCTGATTCTAACTTGGGCCAAAATTGTTAAATGGTCTTATGACTTAGCGATTTCGTTCCAATTCACCTTCCAAGTAATATTCGCCATGCTAATTACGTTGCCGATTGCCAAATTGCATTATCTCTTATAGTTTCCGAGATATGGACTATCGACATCTTACAATATTGGCTCTGCTTCTAACTTGGGCTAAAGTTGTAAAATGGTCTTATGAATTAGCGGTTCCGTCCCAATTCACATTCCAAGTAATATTCGGCATGCTAATTACGTTGCCGATTGCCGAATAGCATTATCTCTTATAGTTACCGAGTTATCGACTATCGATATCTTATAATATTGGCTCTGCTTCTAACTTGGGTCAAAATTGTAAATTGGTCTTATGAATTAGCGATTTCGTTCCAATACACATTCCAAGTAATATTCGGCATGCTAATTACGTTGCCTATTGTCAAATTGCATTATCTCTTATTGTTTACGAGATATGGACTATCGACATCTTACAATATTGGCTCTGCTTCTAACTAGGGCCAAAATTGTAAAATGGTCTTATGAAATAGCGATTTCGTTCCAATTCACCTTCCAAGTAATATTCGGCAAGATCTTTACATTGCCGATAGCCAAATTGCATTATCTCTTATTGTTTATGAGATATGGACTATCGACATCTTGCAATATTGGCTCTGCTTCCTACTTGAGCTAAAGTTGCAAAATGGTCTTATGAATTAGCGATTTCGTTCCAATTCACATTCCAAGTAATTTTCGGCATGCTAATTACATTGCCTATTGTCAAATTGCATTATCTCTTATTGTTTACGAGATATGGACTATCGACATCTTACAATATTGGCTCTGCTTCTAACTAGGGCCAAAATTGTAAAATGGTCTTATGAAATAGCGATTTCGTTCCAATTCACCTTCCAAGTAATATTCGGCAAGATCTTTACATTGCCGATAGCCAAATTGCATTAAAATTTACAGTTTCCGAGATATGGACCATCGACATCTTACAATATTGGCTCTGCTTCTAACTTGGGCTAAAGTTGTTAAATGGTCTAATGAATTAGCGAATACAATCCAATTCACATTCCAAGTAATATTCAGCATGCTAAATACGTTGCCGATTGCCGAATTGCATTATCTCTTAGAGTTTCCAAGATATGGACTATCGACATCTTAACAATATTTTTACTGCTTCTAACTTGGGCCAAAATTGTATAATGGTCTTATGAATTAGCGATTTCGTTCCAATTCAAATTCAAAGTAATATTCGGCATGCTAATTACATTACCGACTGTCAAATTGCACTATCTCTTATTGCTTCCGAGATATGGACTATCGACATCTTACAATATTGGCTCTGCTTCTAACTTGGGCCAAAATTGTAATATGGTCTAATGAATTAGCGATTACAATCCAATTCACATTCCAAGTAATATTCGGCATGCTAATTACGTTGCGATTGCCGAATTGCATTATCTCTTATAGTTTCCGATATATGGACCATCGACATCTTTCAATATTGGCTCTGCTTCTAACTTGGGCTAAAGTTGTAAAATTGTTTTATGAATTAGCGATTTCGTTCCAATTCACCTTCCAAGTGATATTCTGCATGCTAATTATATTACCGATTGCCAAATTGCACTATCTCTTATAGTTTCCGAGATATAGGCAATCGAAATTTTACACCTTAGATTCTGTTTCTAACTTGGGTCAAAATTGTAAATTGGTCTTATGAATTAGCGATTACGTTCCAATTCACATTCCAAGTAATATTCGGCTTGCTAATTACGTTGCCGATTGCCAAATTCCATTATCTCTTATAGTTTCCGAGATATAGGCAATCGAAATTTTACACCTTAGATTCTGTTTCTAACTTGGGTCAAAATTGTAAATTGGTCTTATGAATTAGCGATTTCGTTCCAATACACATTCCTAGTAATATTCGGCAAGCTAATTACATTGCCGATTGCCAAATTGCATTATATTTTATAGTTTCCGAGATATGGACCATCGACATCTTACAATATTGGCTCTGCTTCTAACTTGGGCCAAAATTGTAAAATGGTCTTATGAAATAGCGATTTCGTTCCAATTCACCTTCCAAGTAATATTCGGCATGCTAAATATTTTACCGATTGCCAAATTGCTCTATCTATTATAGTTTCCGAGATATGGACTATCGACATCTTGCTATATTCGCTCTGATTCTAACTTGGGCCAAAATTGTTAAATGGTCTTATGAATTAGCTATTTCGTTCCAATTCACCTTCCAAGTAATATTCGCCATGCTAATTACGTTGCCGATTGCCAAATTGCATTATCTCTTATAGTTTCCGATATATGGACTATCGACATCTTACAATATTGGCTCTGCTTCTAACTTGGGCCAAAATTGTAAAATGGTCTTATGAAATAGCGATTTCGTTCCAATTCACCTTCCAAGTAATATTCGGCAGGATATTTACATTGCCGATAGCCAAACTGCACTATCTCTTATAGTTTCCGAGCTATGGACTATCGATATTTTACAATATTGGCTCTGCTTCTAACTTGGGCTAAAGTTGTAAAATGGTCTTATAAATTAGCGATTCCGTTCCAATTCATATTCCAAATAATATTCGGCATGCTAATTACTTTGCCGATTGCAAAATTGCATTATCTCTTATAGTTTCCGAAATATGGACAATCGACCTCTTACAATATTGGCTCTGCCTCTAACTTGGGCCAAAATTGTAAAATGGTCTAATGAATTAGCGATTACGTTCCAATTCACATTCCAAGTAATATTTGGCATGCTAATTACGTTGCCGATTGCGAATAGCATTATCTCTTATAGTTACCGAGTTATCGACTATCGATATCTTATAATATTGGCTCTGCTTCTAACTTGGGTCAAAATTGTAAATTGGTCTTATGAATTAGCGATTTCGTTCCAATACACATTCCAAGTAATATTCGGCATGCTAATTACGTTGCCGATTGTCAAATTGCATTATCTCTTATTGTTTACGAGATATGGACTATCGACATCTTGCAATATTGGCTCTGCTTCTTACTTGAGCTAAAGTTGTAAAATGGTCTTATGAATTAGCGATTTCGTTCCAATTCACATTCCAAGTAATTTTCGGCATGCTAATTACATTGCCTATTGTCAAATTGCATTATCTCTTATTGTTTACGAGATATGGACTATCGACATCTTACAATATTGGCTCTGCTTCTAACTAGGGCCAAAATTGTAAAATGGTCTTATGAAATAGCGATTTCGTTCCAATTCACCTTCCAAGTAATATTCGGCAAGATCTTTACATTGCCGATAGCCAAATTGCATTAAAATTTACAGTTTCCGAGATATGGACCATCGACATCTTACAATATTGGCTCTGCTTCTAACTTGGGCTAAAGTTGTTAAATGGTCTAATGAATTAGCGAATACAATCCAATTCACATTCCAAGTAATATTCGGCATGCTAAATACGTTGCCGATTGCCGAATTGCATTATCTCTTAGAGTTTCCAAGATATGGACTATCGACATCTTAACAATATTTTTACTGCTTCTAACTTGGGCCAAAATTGTATAATGGTCTTATGAATTAGCGATTTCGTTCCAATTCAAATTCAAAGTAATATTCGGCATGCTAATTACATTACCGACTGTCAAATTGCACTATCTCTTATTGCTTCCGAGATATGGACTATCGACATCTTACAATATTGGCTCTGCTTCTAACTTGGGCCAAAATTGTAATATGGTCTAATGAATTAGCGATTACAATCCAATTCACATTCCAAGTAATATTCGGCATGCTAATTACGTTGCCGATTGCCGAATTGCATTATCTCTTATAGTTTCCGAGATATGGACCATCGACATCTTACAATATTGGCTCTGCTTCTAACTTGGGCCAAAATTGTAAAATGGTCTTATGAAATAGCGATTTCGTTCCAATTCACCTTCCAAGTAATATTCGGCAGGATATTTACATTGCCGATAGCCAAATTGCACTATCTCTTATAGTTTCCGAGATATGGACTATCGACATCTTGCTATATTCGCTCTGATTCTAACTTGGGCCAAAATTGTTAAATGGTCTTATGACTTAGCGATTTCGTTCCAATTCACCTTCCAAGTAATATTCGCCATGCTAATTACGTTGCCGATTGCCAAATTGCATTATCTCTTATAGTTTCCGAGATATGGACTATCGACATCTTACAATATTGGCTCTGCTTCTAACTTGGGCTAAAGTTGTAAAATGGTCTTATGAATTAGCGGTTCCGTCCCAATTCACATTCCAAGTAATATTCGGCATGCTAATTACGTTGCCGATTGCCGAATAGCATTATCTCTTATAGTTACCGAGTTATCGACTATCGATATCTTATAATATTGGCTCTGCTTCTAACTTGGGTCAAAATTGTAAATTGGTCTTATGAATTAGCGATTTCGTTCCAATACACATTCCAAGTAATATTCGGCATGCTAATTACGTTGCCTATTGTCAAATTGCATTATCTCTTATTGTTTACGAGATATGGACTATCGACATCTTACAATATTGGCTCTGCTTCTAACTAGGGCCAAAATTGTAAAATGGTCTTATGAAATAGCGATTTCGTTCCAATTCACCTTCCAAGTAATATTCGGCAAGATCTTTACATTGCCGATAGCCAAATTGCATTATCTCTTATTGTTTACGAGATATGGACTATCGACATCTTGCAATATTGGCTCTGCTTCTTACTTGAGCTAAAGTTGTAAAATGGTCTTATGAATTAGCGATTTCGTTCCAATTCACATTCCAAGTAATTTTCGGCATGCTAATTACATTGCCTATTGTCAAATTGCATTATCTCTTATTGTTTACGAGATATGGACTATCGACATCTTACAATATTGGCTCTGCTTCTAACTAGGGCCAAAATTGTAAAATGGTCTTATGAAATAGCGATTTCGTTCCAATTCACCTTCCAAGTAATATTCGGCAAGATCTTTACATTGCCGATAGCCAAATTGCATTAAAATTTACAGATTCCGAGATATGGACCATCGACATCTTACAATATTGGCTCTGCTTCTAACTTGGGCTAAAGTTGTTAAATGGTCTAATGAATTAGCGAATACAATCCAATTCACATTCCAAGTAATATTCGGCATGCTAAATACGTTGCCGATTGCCGAATTGCATTATCTCTTAGAGTTTCCAAGATATGGACTATCGACATCTTAACAATATTTTTACTGCTTCTAACTTGGGCCAAAATTGTATAATGGTCTTATGAATTAGCGATTTCGTTCCAATTCAAATTCAAAGTAATATTCGGCATGCTAATTACATTACCGACTGTCAAATTGCACTATCTCTTATTGCTTCCGAGATATGGACTATCGACATCTTACAATATTGGCTCTGCTTCTAACTTGGGCCAAAATTGTAATATAGTCTAATGAATTAGCGATTACAATCCAATTCACATTCCAAGTAATATTCGGCATGCTAATTACGTTGCGATTGCCGAATTGCATTATCTCTTATAGTTTCCGATATATGGACCATCGACATCTTTCAATATTGGCTCTGCTTCTAACTTGGGCTAAAGTTGTAAAATTGTTTTATGAATTAGCGATTTCGTTCCAATTCACCTTCCAAGTGATATTCTGCATGCTAATTATATTACCGATTGCCAAATTGCACTATCTCTTATAGTTTCCGAGATATAGGCAATCGAAATTTTACACCTTAGATTCTGTTTCTAACTTGGGTCAAAATTGTAAATTAGTCTTATGAATTAGCGATTACGTTCCAATTCACATTCCAAGTAATATTCGGCTTGCTAATTACGTTGCCGATTGCCAAATTCCATTATCTCTTATAGTTTCCGAGATATAGGCAATCGAAATTTTACACCTTAGATTCTGTTTCTAACTTGGGTCAAAATTGTAAATTGGTCTTATGAATTAGCGATTTCGTTCCAATACACATTCCTAGTAATATTCGGCAAGCTAATTACATTGCCGATTGCCAAATTGCATTATATTTTATAGTTTCCGAGATATGGACCATCGACATCTTACAATATTGGCTCTGCTTCTAACTTGGGCCAAAATTGTAAAATGGTCTTATGAAATAGCGATTTCGTTCCAATTCACCTTCCAAGTAATATTCGGCATGCTAAATATTTTACCGATTGCCAAATTGCTCTATCTATTATAGTTTCCGAGATATGGACTATCGACATCTTGCTATATTCGCTCTGATTCTAACTTGGGCCAAAATTGTTAAATGGTCTTATGAATTAGCGATTTCGTTCCAATTCACCTTCCAAGTAATATTCGCCATGCTAATTACGTTGCCGATTGCCAAATTGCATTATCTCTTATAGTTTCCGATATATGGACTATCGACATCTTACAATATTGGCTCTGCTTCTAACTTGGGCCAAAATTGTAAAATGGTCTTATGAAATAGCGATTTCGTTCCAATTCACCTTCCAAGTAATATTCGGCAGGATATTTACATTGCCGATAGCCAAACTGCACTATCTCTTATAGTTTCCGAGCTATGGACTATCGATATTTTACAATATTGGCTCTGCTTCTAACTTGGGCTAAAGTTGTAAAATGGTCTTATAAATTAGCGATTCCGTTCCAATTCATATTCCAAATAATATTCGGCATGCTAATTACGTTGCCGATAGCCAAATTGCATTATCTCTTATAGTTTCCGAGATATGGACTATCGATATCTTACAATATTGGCTCTGCTTCTAACTTGGGCTTAAGTTGTAAAATGGTATTATGAATTAGCGATTCTGTTCCAATTCACATTCCAAGTAATACTCGGCATGCTAATTACGTTGCCGATTGCAAAATTGCATTATCTCTTATAGTTTCCGAAATATGGACTATCGACCTCTTACAATATTGGCTCTGCTTCTAACTTGGGCTAAAGTTGTTAAATGGTCTAATGAATTAGCGAATACAATCCAATTCACATTCCAAGTAATATTCGGCATGCTAAATACGTTGCCGATTGCCGAATTGCATTATCTCTTAGAGTTTCCAAGATATGGACTATCGACATCTTAACAATATTTTTACTGCTTCTAACTTGGGCCAAAATTGTATAATGGTCTTATGAATTAGCGATTTCGTTCCAATTCAAATTCAAAGTAATATTCGGCATGCTAATTACATTACCGACTGTCAAATTGCACTATCTCTTATTGCTTCCGAGATATGGACTATCGACATCTTACAATATTGGCTCTGCTTCTAACTTGGGCCAAAATTGTAATATAGTCTAATGAATTAGCGATTACAATCCAATTCACATTCCAAGTAATATTCGGCATGCTAATTACGTTGCGATTGCCGAATTGCATTATCTCTTATAGTTTCCGATATATGGACCATCGACATCTTTCAATATTGGCTCTGCTTCTAACTTGGGCTAAAGTTGTAAAATTGTTTTATGAATTAGCGATTTCGTTCCAATTCACCTTCCAAGTGATATTCTGCATGCTAATTATATTACCGATTGCCAAATTGCACTATCTCTTATAGTTTCCGAGATATAGGCAATCGAAATTTTACACCTTAGATTCTGTTTCTAACTTGGGTCAAAATTGTAAATTAGTCTTATGAATTAGCGATTACGTTCCAATTCACATTCCAAGTAATATTCGGCTTGCTAATTACGTTGCCGATTGCCAAATTCCATTATCTCTTATAGTTTCCGAGATATAGGCAATCGAAATTTTACACCTTAGATTCTGTTTCTAACTTGGGTCAAAATTGTAAATTGGTCTTATGAATTAGCGATTTCGTTCCAATACACATTCCTAGTAATATTCGGCAAGCTAATTACATTGCCGATTGCCAAATTGCATTATATTTTATAGTTTCCGAGATATGGACCATCGACATCTTACAATATTGGCTCTGCTTCTAACTTGGGCCAAAATTGTAAAATGGTCTTATGAAATAGCGATTTCGTTCCAATTCACCTTCCAAGTAATATTCGGCATGCTAAATATTTTACCGATTGCCAAATTGCTCTATCTATTATAGTTTCCGAGATATGGACTATCGACATCTTGCTATATTCGCTCTGATTCTAACTTGGGCCAAAATTGTTAAATGGTCTTATGAATTAGCGATTTCGTTCCAATTCACCTTCCAAGTAATATTCGCCATGCTAATTACGTTGCCGATTGCCAAATTGCATTATCTCTTATAGTTTCCGATATATGGACTATCGACATCTTACAATATTGGCTCTGCTTCTAACTTGGGCCAAAATTGTAAAATGGTCTTATGAAATAGCGATTTCGTTCCAATTCACCTTCCAAGTAATATTCGGCAGGATATTTACATTGCCGATAGCCAAACTGCACTATCTCTTATAGTTTCCGAGCTATGGACTATCGATATTTTACAATATTGGCTCTGCTTCTAACTTGGGCTAAAGTTGTAAAATGGTCTTATAAATTAGCGATTCCGTTCCAATTCATATTCCAAATAATATTCGGCATGCTAATTACGTTGCCGATAGCCAAATTGCATTATCTCTTATAGTTTCCGAGATATGGACTATCGATATCTTACAATATTGGCTCTGCTTCTAACTTGGGCTTAAGTTGTAAAATGGTATTATGAATTAGCGATTCTGTTCCAATTCACATTCCAAGTAATACTCGGCATGCTAATTACGTTGCCGATTGCAAAATTGCATTATCTCTTATAGTTTCCGAAATATGGACTATCGACCTCTTACAATATTGGCTCTGCTTCTAACTTGGGCCAAAATTGTAAAATGGTCTAATGAATTAGCGATTACGTTCCAATTCACATTCCAAGTTATATTTGGCATGCTAATTACGTTGCCGATTGCGAATAGCATTATCTCTTATAGTTACCGAGTTATCGACTATCGATATCTTATAATATTGGCTCTGCTTCTAACTTGGGTCAAAATTGTAAATTGGTCTTATGAATTAGCGATTTCGTTCCAATACACATTCCAAGTAATATTCGGCATGCTAATTACGTTGCCGATTGTCAAATTGCATTATCTCTTATTGTTTACGAGATATGGACTATCGACATCTTGCAATATTGGCTCTGCTTCTTACTTGAGCTAAAGATGTAAAATGGTCTTATGAATTAGCGATTTCGTTCCAATTCACATTCCAAGTAATTTTCGGCATGCTAATTACATTGCCTATTGCCAAATTGCATTATCTCTTATAGTTTCCGAGATATGGACCATCGACATCTTACAATATTGGCTCTGCTTCTAACTTGGGCCAAAATTGTAAAATGGTCTTATGAAATAGCGATTTCGTTCCAATTCACCTTCCAAGTAATATTCGGCAGGATATTTACATTGCCGATAGCCAAATTGTACTATCTCTTATAGTTTCCGAGATATGGACTATCGACATCTTGCTATATTCGCTCTGATTCTAACTTGGGCCAAAATTGTTAAATGGTCTTATGACTTAGCGATTTCGTTCCAATTCACCTTCCTAGTAATATTCGCCATGCTAATTACGTTGCCGATTGCCAAATTGCATTATCTCTTATAGTTTCCGAGATATGGACTATCGACATCTTACAATATTCGCTCTGATTCTAACTTGGGCTAAAGTTGTAAAATGGTCTTATGAATTAGCGATTCCGTTCCAATTCACATTCCAAGTAATATTCGGCATTCTAATTACGTTGCCGTTTGCCAAATTGCATTATCTGTTATAATTTCCGAGATATGGACTATCGTCATCTTACAATATTGGCTCTGCTTCTAACTAGGGCCAAAATTGTAAAATGGTCTTATGAAATAGCGATTTCGTTCCAATTCACCTTCCAAGTAATATTCGGCATGCTAATTACATTACCGATTGCCAAATTGCATTATCTCTTATAGTTTCCGAGATATGGACTATCGACATCTTACAATATTGGCTCTGTTTCTAACTTGGGCTAAAGTTGTAAAATGGTCTTATGAATTAGCGATTCCGTTCCAATTCACATTCCAAGTAATATTCGGCATTCTAATTACGTTGATGTTTGCCAAATTGCATTATCTGTTATAGTTCCCGAGATATGGACTATCGTCATCTTACAATATTGGCTCTGCTTCTAACTAGGGCCAAAATTGTAAAATGGTCTTATGAAATAGCGATTTCGTTCCAATTCACCTTCCAAGTAATATTCGGCAAGATCTTTACATTGCCGATAGCCAAATTGCATTAAAATTTACAGTTTCCGAGATATGGACCATCGACATCTTACAATATTGGCTCTGCTTCTAACTTGGGCTAAAGTTGTTAAACGGTCTAATGAATTAGCGAATACAATCCAATTCACATTCCAAGTAATATACGGCATGCTAATTACGTTGCCGATTGCCGAATTGCATTATCTCTTAGAGTTTCCAAGATATGGACTATCGACATCTTAACAATATTTTTACTGCATCTAACGGGCCAAAATTGTAAAATGGTCTTATGAATTAGCGGTTCCGTTCCAATTCACATTCCAAGTAATATTGCATTATCTCTTATAGTTTCCGAGATATGGACTATCGATATCTTACAATATTGGCTCTACTTCTAACTTGGGCTTAAGTTGTAAAATGGTCTTATGAATTAGCGATTCCGTTCCAATTCACATTCCAAGTAATATTCGGCATGCTAATTACGTTGCCGATTGCAAAATTGCATTATCTCTTATAGTTTCCGAAATATGGACTATCGACATCTTACAATATTGGCTCTGCTTCTAACTTGGGCCAAAATTGTAAAATGGTCTAATGAATTAGCGATTACGTTCCAATTCACATTCCAAGTAATATTTGGCATGCTAATTACGTTGCCGATTGCCGAATAGCATTATCTCTTATAGTTACCGAGTTATCGACTATCGATATCTTATAATATTGGCTCTGCTTCTAACTTGGGTCAAAATTGTAAATTGGTCTTATGAATTAGCGATTTCGTTCCAATACACATTCCAAGTAATATTCGGCATGCTAATTACGTTGCCGATTGTCAAATTGCATTATCTCTTATTGTTTACGAGATATGGACTATCGACATCTTGCAATATTGGCTCTGCTTCTTACTTGAGCTAAAGTTGTAAAATTGTCTTATGAATTAGCGATTTCGTTCCAATTCACATTCCAAGTAATTTTCGGCATGCTAATTACATTGCCTATTGCCAAATTGCATTATCTCTTATAGTTTCCGAGATATGGACCATCGACATCTTACAATATTGGCTCTGCTTCTAACTTGGGCCAAAATTGTAAAATGGTCTTATGAAATAGCGATTTCGTTCCAATTCACCTTCCAAGTAATATTCGGCAGGATATTTACATTGCCGATAGCCAAATTGCACTATCTCTTATAGTTTCCGAGATATGGACTATCGACATCTTGCTATATTCGCTCTGATTCTAACTTGGGCCAAAATTGTTAAATGGTCTTATGACTTAGCTATTTCGTTCCAATTCACCTTCCAAGTAATATTCGCCATGCTAATTACGTTGCCGATTGCCAAATTGCATTATCTCTTATAGTTTCCGAGATATGGACTATCGACATCTTACAATATTGGCTCTGCTTCTAACTTGGGCTAAAGTTGTAAAATGGTCTTATGAATTAGCGGCTCCGTTCCAATTCACATTCCAAGTAATATTCGGCATGCTAATTACGTTGCCGATTGCCAAATTGCATTATCTCTTATAGTTTCCGAGATATGGACTATCGACATCTTACAATATTCGCTCTGATTCTAACTTGGGCTAAAGTTGTAAAATGGTCTTATGAATTAGCGATTCCGTTCCAATTCACATTCCAAGTAATATTCGGCATTCTAATTACGTTGCCGTTTGCCAAATTGCATTATCTGTTATAATTTCCGAGATATGGACTATCGTCATCTTACAATATTGGCTCTGCTTCTAACTAGGGCCAAAATTGTAAAATGGTCTTATGAAATAGCGATTTCGTTCCAATTCACCTTCCAAGTAATATTCGGCATGCTAATTACATTACCGATTGCCAAATTGCATTATCTCTTATAGTTTCCGAGATATGGACTATCGACATCTTACAATATTGGCTCTGCTTCTAACTTGGGCTAAAGTTGTTAAACGGTCTAATGAATTAGCGAATACAATCCAATTCACATTCCAAGTAATATACGGCATGCTAATTACGTTGCCGATTGCCGAATTGCATTATCTCTTAGAGTTTCCAAGATATGGACTATCGACATCTTAACAATATTTTTACTGCATCTAACGGGCCAAAATTGTATAATGGTCTTATGAATTAGCGATTTCGTTCCAATTCAAATTCAAAGTAATATTCGGCATGCTAATTACATTGCCGACTGTCAAATTGCACTATCTCTTATTGCTTCCGAGATATGGACTATCGACATCTTTCAATATTGGCTCTGCTTCTAACTTGGGCTAAAGTTATAAATTGTCTTATGAATTAGCGATTTCGTTCCAATTCACCTTCCAAGTAATATTCGGCATGCTAATTATATTACCGATTGCCAAATTGCACTATCTCTTATAGTTTACGAGATATAGGCAATCGAAATTTGACACCTTAGATTCTGTTTCTAACTTGGGTTAAAATTGTAAATTGGTCTTATGAATTAGCGATTTCGTTCCAATACACATTCCTAGTAATATTCAGCAAGCTAATTACATTGTAGATTGCCAAATTGCATTATATTTTATAGTTTCCGAGATATGGACCATCGACATCTTACAATTTTGGCTCTGCTTCTAACTTGGGCCAAAATTGTAAAATGGTCTTATGAAATAGCGATTTCGTTCCAATTCACCTTCCAAGTATTATTCGGCGTGCTAATTATATTACCGATTGCCAAATTGCACTACCTCTTATAGTTTCCGAGATATGGACTATCGACATCTTGCTATATTCGCTCTGATTCTAACTTGGGCCAAAATTGTTAAATGGTCTTATGACTTAGCGATTTCGTTCCAATTCACCTTCCAAGTAATATTCGGCATGCTAATTACGTTGCCGATTGCCAAATTGCATTAACTCTTATAGTTTCCGAGATTTGGGCAATCGACATCTTACAATATTGGCTCTGCTTCTAACTTGGGTCAAAATTGTAAATTGGTCTTATGAATTAGCGATTTCGTTCCAATACACATTCCAAGTAATCTTCGGCATGCTAATTACCTTGCCGATTGCCAAATTGCATTATCTCTTATAGTTTCCGAGATTTGGGCAATCGACATCTTACAATATTGGCTCTGCTTCTAACTTGGGTCAAAATTGTAAATTGGTCTTATGAATTAGCGATTTCGTTCCAATACACATTCCAAGTAATATTCGGCATGCTAATTACCTTGCCAATTGTCAAATTGCATTATCTCATATTGTTTACGAGATATGGATTATCGACATCTTGCAATATTGGCTCTGCTTCTAACTTGGTCTAAAGTTGTAAAATGGTCTTATGAATAAGCGATTTCGTTCCAATTCACACTCCAAGTAATATTCGGCATGCTAATTACATTGCCTATTGCCAAATTGCATTATCTCTTATAGTTTCCGAGATATGGACTATCGACATCTTGCTATATTCGTTCTGATTCTAACTTGGGCCAAAATTGTTAAATGGTCTTATGACTTAGAGATTTCGTTCCAATTCACCTTCCAAGTAATATTCGCCATGCTAATTACGTTGCCGATTGCCAAATTGCATTATCTCTTATAGTTTCCGAGATATGGAGTATCGACATCTTACAATATTGGCTCTGCTTCTAACTTGGGCTAAAGTAGTAAAATGGTCTTATGAATTAGCGGTTCCGTTCCAATTCACATTCCAAGTAATATTCGGCATGCTAATTACGTTGCCGATTGCCAAATTGCATTATCTCTTATAGTTTCCGAGATATGGACTATCGACATCTTACAATATTCGCTCGGATTCTAACTTGGGCTAAAGCTGTAAAATGGTCTTATGAATTAGCGATTCCGTTCCAATTCACATTCCAAGTAATATTCGGCATTCTAATTACGTTGCCGTTTGCCAAATTGCATTATCTGTTATAGTTTCCGAGATATGGACTATCGTCATCTTACAATATTGGCTCTGCTTCTAACTAGGGCCAAAATTGTAAAATGGTCTTATGAAATAGCGATTTCGTTCCAATTCACCTTCCAAGTAATATTCGGCATGCTAATTACATTACCTATTGCCAAATTGCATTATCTCTTATAGTTTCCGAGATATGGATTATCGACATCTTACAATATTGGCTCTGCTTCTAACTTGGGCTAAAGTTGTAAAATGGTCTTATGAATTAGCGGTTCCGTTCCAATTCACATTCCAAGTAATATTCGGCTAGCTAATTACGTTGCCGATTGCCAAATTCCATTATCTCTTATAGTTTCCGAGATATAGGCAATCGAAATTTTACACCTTAGATTATGTTTCTAACTTGTGTCAAAATTGTAAATTGGTCTTATGAATTAGCGATTTCGTTCCAATACACATTCCTAGTAATATTCGGCAAGCTAATTACATTGCCGATTGCCAAATTGCATTATATTTTATAGTTTCCGAGATATGGACTATGGACATCTTACTATATTCTCTCTGATTCTAACTTGGGCCAATATGGTTAAATGGTCTTATGAATTAGCGATTTCGTTCCAATTCACCTTTCAAGTAATATTCGCCATGTTAATTACGTTGCCGATTGCCAAATTGCATTATCTCTTATAGTTTCCGAGATATGGACTATCGACATCTTACAATATTGGCTCTGTTTCTAACTTGGGCTAAAGTTGTAAAATGGTCTTATGAATTAGCGATTCCGTTCCAATTCACATTCCAAGTAATATTCGGCATGCTAATTACGTTGCCGTTTGCCAAACTGCATTATCTGTTATAGTTTCCGAGATATGGACTATCGACATCTTACAATATTGGCTCTGCTTCTAACTAGGGCCAAAATTGTAAAATGGTCTTATGAAATAGCGGTTCCGTTCCAATTCACCTTCCAAGTAATATTCGGCAAGATATTTACATTGCCGATAGCCAAATTGCATTAAAATTTACAGTTTCCGAGATATGGACCATCGACATCTTACAATATTGGCTCTGCTTCTAACTTGGGCTAAAGTTGTTAAATGGTCTTATGAATTAGCGGTTCCGTTCCAATTCACATTCCAAGTAATATTCGGATGCTAATTACGTTGCCGATTGTCGAATTGCATTATCTCTTAGAGTTTCCAAGATATGGACTATCGACATCTTAACAATATTTTTTCTGGTTCTAACTAGGGCCAAAATTGTATAATGGTCTTATGAATTAGCGATTTCGTTCCAATTCAAATTCCAAGTAATATTCGGCATGCTAATTACATTGCCGACTGTCAAATTGCACTATCTCTTATTGCTTCCGAGATATGGACTATCGACATCTTACAATATTGGCTCTGCTTCTAACTTGGGCCAAAATTGTAAAATGGTCTTATGAATTAGCGATTTCGTTCCAATACACATTCCAAGTAATATTCGGCATGCTAATTATATTACCGATTGCCAAATTGCACTATCTCTTATAGTTTCCGAGATATAGGCAATCGAAATTTTACACCTTAGATTCTGTTTCTAACTTGGGTCAAAATTGTAAATTGGTCTTATGAATTAGCGATTACGTTCCAATTCACCTTCCAAGTAATATTCGGCTAGCTAATTACGTTGCCGATTGCCAAATTCCATTATCTCTTATAGTTTCCGAGATATAGGCAATCGAAATTTTATACCTTAGATTCTGTTTCTAACTTGGGTCAAAATTGTAAATTGGTCTTATGAATTAGCGATTTCGTTCCAATACACATTCCTGGTAATATTCGGCAAGCTAATTACATTGCCGATTGCCAAATTGCATTATATTTTATAGTTTCCGAGATATGGACCATCGACATCTTACAATATTGGCTCTGCTTCTAACTTGGGCCAAAATTGTAAAATGGTCTTATGAAATAGCGATTTCGTTCCAATTCACCTTCCAAGTAATATTCGGTATGCTAATTATATTACCGATTGCCAAATTGCACTATCTCTTATAGTTTCCGATATTTAGGCAATCGAAATTTGACACCTTAGATTCTGTTTCTAACTTGGGTCAAAATTGTAAATTGGTCTTATGAATTAGAGATTTCGTTCCAATACACATTCCTAGTAATATTCAGCAAGCTAATTACATTGTAGATTGCCAAATTGCATTATATTTTATAGTTTCCGAGATATGGATCATCGACATCTTACAATTTTGGCTCTGCTTCTAACTTGGGCCAAAATTGTAAAATGGTCTTATGAAATAGCGATTTCGTTCCAATTCACCTTCCAAGTAACATTCGGCAGGCTAATTACGTTGCCGATTGCCAAATTGCATTATCTCTTATAGTTTCGGAGATTTGAGCAATCGACATCTTACAATATTGGCTCTGCTTCTAACTTGGGCTAAAGTTGTAAAATGGTCTTATGAATTAGCGGTTCCGTTCCAATTCACACTCCAAGTAATATTCGGCATGCTAATTACGTTGCCGATTGCCAAATTGCATTATCTCTTATAGTTTCGGAGATTTGGGCAATCCACATCTTACAATATTCGCTCTGATTCTAACTTGGGCTAAAGTTGTAAAATGGTCTTATGAATTAGCGATTCCGTTCCAATTCACATTCCAAGTAATATTCGGCATTCTAATTACGTTGCCGTTTGCCAAATTGCATTATCTGTTATAATTTCCGAGATATGGACTATCGTCATCTTACAATATTGGCTCTGCTTCTAACTAGGGCCAAAATTGTAAAATGGTCTTATGAAATAGCGATTTCGTTCCAATTCACCTTCCAAGTAATATTCGGCATGCTAATTACATTACCGATTGCCAAATTGCATTATCTCTTATAGTTTCCGAGATATGGACTATCGACATCTTACAATATTGGCTCTGTTTCTAACTTGGGCTAAAGTTGTAAAATGGTCTTATGAATTAGCGATTCCGTTCCAATTCACATTCCAAGTAATATTCGGCATTCTAATTACGTTGATGTTTGCCAAATTGCATTATCTGTTATAGTTTCCGAGATATGGACTATCGTCATCTTACAATATTGGCTCTGCTTCTAACTAGGGCCAAAATTGTAAAATGGTCTTATGAAATAGCGATTTCGTTCCAATTCACCTTCCAAGTAATATTCGGCAAGATCTTTACATTGCCGATAGCCAAATTGCATTAAAATTTACAGTTTCCGAGATATGGACCATCGACATCTTACAATATTGGCTCTGCTTCTAACTTGGGCTAAAGTTGTTAAACGGTCTAATGAATTAGCGAATACAATCCAATTCACATTCCAAGTAATATACGGCATGCTAATTACGTTGCCGATTGCCGAATTGCATTATCTCTTATAGTTTCCGAGATATGGACTATCGACATCTTACAATATTGGCTCTGCTTCTAACTTGGGCTAAAGTTGTAAAATGGTCTTATGAATTAGCGGTTCCGTTCCAATTGACCTTCCAAGTAATATTCGGCATGCTAATTACGTTGCCGATTGCCAAATTGCATTATCTCTTATAGTTTCCGAGATTTGGGCTATCGACATCTTACAATATTGGCTCTGCTTCTAACTTGGGTCAAAATTGTAAATTGGTCTTATGAATTAGCGATTTCGTTCCAATACACATTCCAAGTAATATTCGGCATGCTAATTACCTTGCCAATTGTCAAATTGCATTATCTCATATTGTTTACGAGATATGGATTATCGACATCTTGCAATATTGGCTCTGCTTCTAACTTGGTCTAAAGTTGTAAAATGGTCTTATGAATAAGCGATTTCGTTCCAATTCACACTCCAAGTAATATTCGGCATGCTAATTACATTGCCTATTGCCAAATTGCATTATCTCTTATAGTTTCCGAGATATGGACTATCGACATCTTGCTATATTCGTTCTGATTCTAACTTGGGCCAAAATTGTTAAATGGTCTTATGACTTAGAGATTTCGTTCCAATTCACCTTCCAAGTAATATTCGCCATGCTAATTACGTTGCCGATTGCCAAATTGCATTATCTCTTATAGTTTCCGAGATATGGACTATCGACATCTTACAATATTGGCTCTGCTTCTAACTTGGGCTAAAGTAGTAAAATGGTCTTATGAATTAGCGGTTCCGTTCCAATTCACATTCCAAGTAATATTCGGCATGCTAATTACGTTGCCGATTGCCAAATTGCATTATCTCTTATAGTTTCCGAGATATGGACTATCGACATCTTACAATATTCGCTCGGATTCTAACTTGGGCTAAAGTTGTAAAATGGTCTTATGAATTAGCGATTCCGTTCCAATTCACATTCCAAGTAATATTCGGCATTCTAATTACGTTGCCGTTTGCCAAATTGCATTATCTGTTATAGTTTCCGAGATATGGATTATCGTCATCTTACAATATTGGCTCTGCTTCTAACTAGGGCCAAAATTGTAAAATGGTCTTATGAAATAGCGATTTCGTTCCAATTCACCTTCCAAGTAATATTCGGCATGCTAATTACATTACCTATTGCCAAATTGCATTATCTCTTATAGTTTCCGAGATATGGATTATCGACATCTTACAATATTGGCTCTGCTTCTAACTTGGGCTAAAGTTGTAAAATGGTCTTATGAATTAGCGGTTCCGTTCCAATTCACATTCCAAGTAATATTCGGCTATCTAATTACGTTGCCGATTGCCTAATTCCATTATCTCTTATAGTTTCCGAGATATAGGCAATCGAAATTTTACACCTTAGATTATGTTTCTAACTTGTGTCAAAATTGTAAATTGGTCTTATGAATTAGCGATTTCGTTCCAATACACATTCCTAGTAATATTCGGCAAGCTAATTACATTGCCGATTGCCAAATTGCATTATATTTTATAGTTTCCGAGATATGGACTATGGACATCTTACTATATTCGCTCTGATTCTAACTTGGGCCAATATGGTTAAATGGTCTTATGAATTAGCGATTTCGTTCCAATTCACCTTCCAAGTAATATTCGCCATGTTAATTACGTTGCCGATTGCCAAATTGCATTATCTCTTATAGTTTCCGAGATATGGACTATCGACATCTTACAATATTGGCTCTGTTTCTAACTTGGGCTAAAGTTGTAAAATGGTCTTATGAATTAGCGATTCCGTTCCAATTCACATTCCAAGTAATATTCGGCATGCTAATTACGTTGCCGTTTGCCAAACTGCATTATCTGTTATAGTTTCCGAGATATGGACTATCGACATCTTACAATATTGGCTCTGCTTCTAACTTGGGCCAAAATTGTAAAATGGTCTTATGAAATAGCGGTTCCGTTCCAATTCACCTTCCAAGTAATATTCGGCAAGATATTTACATTGCCGATAGCCAAATTGCATTAAAATTTACAGTTTCCGAGATATGGACCATCGACATCTTACAATATTGGCTCTGCTTCTAACTTGGGCTAAAGTTGTTAAATGGTCTTATGAATTAGCGGTTCCGTTCCAATTCACATTCCAAGTAATATTCGGATGCTAATTACGTTGCCGATTGTCGAATTGCATTATCTCTTAGAGTTTCCAAGATATGGACTATCGACATCTTAACAATATTTTTTCTGGTTCTAACTAGGGCCAAAATTGTATAATAGTCTTATGAATTAGCGATTTCGTTCCAATTCAAATTCCAAGTAATATTCGGCATGCTAATTACATTGCCGACTGTCAAATTGCACTATCCCTTATTGCTTCCGAGATATGGACTATCGACATCTTACAATATTGGCTCTGCTTCTAACTTGGGCCAAAATTGTAAAATGGTCTTATGAATTAGCGATTTCGTTCCAATACACATTCCAAGTAATATTCGGCATGCTAATTATATTACCGATTGCCAAATTGCACTATCTCTTATAGTTTCCGAGATATAGGCAATCGAAATTTTACACCTTAGATTCTGTTTCTAACTTGGGTCAAAATTGTAAATTGGTCTTATGAATTAGCGATTACGTTCCAATTCACCTTCCAAGTAATATTCGGCTAGCTAATTACGTTGCCGATTGCCAAATTCCATTATCTCTTATAGTTTCCGAGATATAGGCAATCGAAATTTTATACCTTAGATTCTGTTTCTAACTTGGGTCAAAATTGTAAATTGGTCTTATGAATTAGCCATTTCGTTCCAATACACATTCCTGGTAATATTCGGCAAGCTAATTACATTGCCGATTGCCAAATTGCATTATATTTTATAGTTTCCGAGATATGGACCATCGACATCTTACAATATTGGCTCTGCTTCTAACTTGGGCCAAAATTGTAAAATGGTCTTATGAAATAGCGATTTCGTTCCAATTCACCTTCCAAGTAATATTCGGTATGCTAATTATATTACCGATTGCCAAATTGCACTATCTCTTATAGTTTCCGATATTTAGGCAATCGAAATTTGACACCTTAGATTCTGTTTCTAACTTGGGTCAAAATTGTAAATTGGTCTTATGAATTAGAGATTTCGTTCCAATACACATTCCTAGTAATATTCAGCAAGCTAATTACATTGTAGATTGCCAAATTGCATTATATTTTATAGTTTCCGAGATATGGATCATCGACATCTTACAATTTTGGCTCTGCTTCTAACTTGGGCCAAAATTGTAAAATGGTCTTATGAAATAGCGATTTCGTTCCAATTCACCTTCCAAGTAATATTCGGCAGGCTAATTACGTTGCCGATTGCCAAATTGCATTATCTCTTATAGTTTCGGAGATTTGAGCAATCGACATCTTACAATATTGGCTCTGCTTCTAACTTGGGCTAAAGTTGTAAAATGGTCTTATGAATTAGCGGTTCCGTTCCAATTCACACTCCAAGTAATATTCGGCATGCTAATTACGTTGCCGATTGCCAAATTGCATTATCTCTTATAGTTTCGGAGATTTGGGCAATCCACATCTTACAATATTGGCTCTGCTTCTAACTTGGTCTAAAGTTGTAAAATGGTCTTATGAATAAGCGATTTCGTTCCAATTCACACTCCAAGTTATATTCGGCATGCTAATTACATTGCCTATTGCCAAATTGCATTATCTCTTATAGTTTCCGAGATATGGACTATCGACATCTTGCTATATTCGCTCTGATTCTAACTTGGGCCAAAATTGTAAAATGGTCTTATGAAATAGCGATTTCGTTCCAATTCACCTTCCAAGTAATATTCGGCATGCTAATTACATTACCGATTGCCAAATTGCATTATCTCTTATAGTTTCCGAGATATGGACTATCGACATCTTACAATATTGGCTCTGCTTCTAACTTGGGCTAAAGTTGTAAAATGGTCTTATGAATTAGCGATTTCGTTCCAATTCAAATTCAAAGTAATATTCGGCATGCTAATTACATTGCCGACTGTCAAATTGCACTATCTCTTATTGCTTCCGAGATATGGACTATCGACATCTTACAATATTGGCTCTGCTTCTAACTTGGGCCAAAATTGTAATATGGTCTAATGAATTAGCGATTACAATCCAATTCACATTCCAAGTAATATTCGGCATGCTAATTACGTTGCCGATTGTCGAATTGCTTTATCTCTTATAGTTTCCGATATATGGACCATCGACATCTTTCAATATTGGCTCTGCTTCTAACTTGGGCTAAAGTTATAAATTGTCTTATGAATTAGCGATTTCGTTCCAATTCACCTTCCAAGTAATATTCGGCATGCTAATTATATTACCGATTGCCAAATTGCACTATCTCTTATAGTTTCCGAGATATAGGCAATCGAAATTTGACACCTTAGATTCTGTTTCTAACTTGGTCAAAATTGTAAATTGGTCTTATGAATTAGCGATTTCGTTCCAATACACATTCCTAGTAATATTCAGCAAGCTAATTACATTGTAGATTGCCAAATTGCATTATATTTTATAGTTTCCGAGATATGGACCATCGACATCTTACAATTTTGGCTCTGCTTCTAACTTGCGCCAAAATTGTAAAATGGTCTTATGAAATAGCGATTTCGTTCCAATTCACCTTCCAAGTAATATTCGGCAGGCTAATTATATTACCGATTGCCAAATTGCACTATCTCTTATAGTTTCCGAGATATGGACTATCGACATCTTGCTATACTCGCTCTGATTCTAACTTGGGCCAAAATTGTTAAATGGTCTTATGACTTAGCGATTTCGTTCCAATTCACCTTCCAAGTAATATTCGCCATGCTAATTACGTTGCCGATTGCCAAATTGCATTATCTCTTATAGTTTCCGAGATATGGACTATCGACATCTTACAATATTGGCTCTGCTTCTAACTTGGGCTAAAGTTGCAAAATGGTCTTATGAATTAGCGATTCCGTTCCAATTCACATTCCAAGTAATATTCGGCATTCTAATTACGTTGCCGTTTGCCAAATTGCATTATCTGTTATAGTTTCCGAGATATGGACTATCGTCATCTTACAATATTGGCTCTGCTTCTAACTAGGGCCAAAATTGTAAAATGGTCTTATGAAATAGCGATTTCGTTCCAATTCACCTTCCAAGTAATATTCGGCATGCTAATTACATTACCGATTGCCAAATTGCATTATCTCTTATAGTTTCCGAGATATGGACTATCGTCATTTTACAATATTGGCTCTGCTTCTAACTAGGACCAAAATTGTAAAATGGTCTTATGAAATAGCGATTTCGTTCCAATTCACCTTCCAAGTAATATTCGGCAAGATCTTTACATTGCCGATAGCCAAATTGCATTAAAATTTACAGTTTCCGAGATATGGACCATCGACATCTTACAATATTTGCTCTGCTTCTAACTTGGGCTAAAGTTGTTAAATGGTCTAATGAATTAGCGAATACAATCCAATTCACATTCCAAGTAATATTCGGCATGCTAATTACGTTGCCGATTGCCGAATTGCATTATCTCTTAGAGTTTCCAAGATATGGACTATCGACATCTTAACAATATTTTTACTGCTTCTAACTTGGACCAAAATTGTATAATGGTCTTATGAATTAGCGATTTCGTTCCAATTCAAATTCAAAGTAATATTCAGCATGCTAATTACATTGCCGACTGTCAAATTGCACTATCTCTTATTGCTTCCGAGATATGGACTATCGACATCTTACAATATTGGCTCTGCTTCTAACTTGGGCCAAAATTGTAATATGGTCTAATGAATTAGCGATTACAATCCAATTCACATTCCAAGTAATATTCGGCATGCTAATTACGTTGCCGATTGTCGAATTGCATTATCTCTTATAGTTTCCGATATATGGACCATCGACATCTTTCAATATTGGCTCTGCTTCTAACTTGGGCTAAAGTTATAAATTGTCTTATGAATTAGCGATTTCGTTCCAATTCACCTTCCAAGTAATATTCGGCATGCTAATTATATTACCGATTGCCAAATTGCACTATCTCTTATAGTTTCCGAGAATTAGGCAATCGAAATTTGACACCTTAGATTCTGTTTCTAACTTGGGTCAAAATTGTAAATTGGTCTTATGAATTAGCGATTTCGTTCCAACACACATTCCTAGTAATATTCAGCAAGCTAATTACATTGTAGATTGCCAAATTGCATTATATTTTATAGTTTCCGAGATATGGACCATCGACATCTTACAATTTTGGCTCTGCTTCTAACTTGGGCCAAAATTGTAATATGGTCTAATGAATTAGCGATTACAATCCAATTCACATTCCAAGTAATATTCGGCATGCTAATTACGTTGCCGATTGTCGAATTGCTTTATCTCTTATAGTTTCCGATATATGGACCATCGACATCTTTCAATATTGGCTCTGCTTCTAACTTGGGCTAAAGTTATAAATTGTCTTATGAATTAGCGATTTCGTTCCAATTCACCTTCCAAGTAATATTCGGCATGCTAATTATATTACCGATTGCCAAATTGCACTATCTCTTATAGTTTCCGAGATATAGGCAATCGAAATTTGACACCTTAGATTCTGTTTCTAACTTGGTCAAAATTGTAAATTGGTCTTATGAATTAGCGATTTCGTTCCAATACACATTCCTAGTAATATTCAGCAAGCTAATTACATTGTAGATTGCCAAATTGCATTATATTTTATAGTTTCCGAGATATGGACCATCGACATCTTACAATTTTGGCTCTGCTTCTAACTTGCGCCAAAATTGTAAAATGGTCTTATGAAATAGCGATTTCGTTCCAATTCACCTTCCAAGTAATATTCGGCAGGCTAATTATATTACCGATTGCCAAATTGCACTATCTCTTATAGTTTCCGAGATATGGACTATCGACATCTTGCTATACTCGCTCTGATTCTAACTTGGGCCAAAATTGTTAAATGGTCTTATGACTTAGCGATTTCGTTCCAATTCACCTTCCAAGTAATATTCGCCATGCTAATTACGTTGCCGATTGCCAAATTGCATTATCTCTTATAGTTTCCGAGATATGGACTATCGACATCTTACAATATTGGCTCTGCTTCTAACTTGGGCTAAAGTTGCAAAATGGTCTTATGAATTAGCGATTCCATTCCAATTCACATTCCAAGTAATATTCGGCATTCTAATTACGTTGCCGTTTGCCAAATTGCATTATCTGTTATAGTTTCCGAGATATGGACTATCGTCATCTTACAATATTGGCTCTGCTTCTAACTAGGGCCAAAATTGTAAAATGGTCTTATGAAATAGCGATTTCGTTCCAATTCACCTTCCAAGTAATATTCGGCATGCTAATTACATTACCGATTGCCAAATTGCATTATCTCTTATAGTTTCCGAGATATGGACTATCGTCATTTTACAATATTGGCTCTGCTTCTAACTAGGACCAAAATTGTAAAATGGTCTTATGAAATAGCGATTTCGTTCCAATTCACCTTCCAAGTAATATTCGCCATGCTAATTACGTTGCCGATTGCCAAATTGCATTATCTCTTATAGTTTCCGAGATATGGACTATCGACATCTTACAATATTGGCTCTGCTTCTAACTTGGGCTAAAGTTGAAAAATGGTCTTATGAATTAGCGGTTCCGTTCCAATTCACATTCCAAGTAATATTCGGCATGCTAATTACGCTGCCGATTGCCAAATTGCATTATCTCTTATAGTTTCGGAGATTTGGGCAATCGACATCTTACAATATTGGCTCTGCTTCTAACTTGGTCTAAAGTTGTAAAATGGTCTTATGAATAAGCGATTTCTTCCAATTCACACTCCAAGTAATATTCGGCATGCTAATTACATTGCCTATTGCCAAATTGCATTATCTCTTATAGTTTCCGAAATATGGACTATCGACATCTTGCTATATTCGCTCTGATTCTAACTTGGGCCAAAATTGTTAAATGGTCTTATGACTTAGCGATTTCGTTCCAATTCACCTTCCAAGTAATATTCGCCATGCTAATTACGTTGCCGATTGCCAAATTGCATTATCTCTTATAGTTTCCGAGATATGGACTATCGACATCTTACAATATTGGTTCTGCTTCTAACTTGGGCTAAAGTTGTAAAATGGTCTTATGAATTAGCGATTCCGTTCCAATTCACATTCCAAGTAATATTCGGCATTCTAATTACGTTGCCGTTTGCCAAATTGCATTATCTGTTATAGTTTCTGAGATATGGACTATCGTCATCTTACAATATTGGCTCTGTTTCTAACTAGGGACAAAATTGTAAAATGGTCTTATGAAATAGCGATTTCGTTCCAATTCACCTTCCAAGTAATATTCGGCATGCTAATTACATTACCGATTGCCAAATTGCATTATCTCTTATAGTTTCCGAGATATGGACTATCGACATCTTACAATATTGGCTCTGTTTCTAACTTGGGCTAAAGTTGTAAAATGGTCTTATGAATTAGCGATTCCGTTCCAATTCACATTCCAAGTAATATTCCGCATTCTAATTACGTTGCCGTTTGCCAAATTGCATTATCTGTTATAGTTTCCGAGATATGGACTATCGTCATCTTACAATATTGGCTCTGCTTCTAACTAGGGCCAAAATTGTAAAATGGTCTTATGAAATAGCGATTTCGTTCCAATTCACCTTGCAAGTAATATTCGGCAAGATCTTTACATTGCCGATAGCCAAATTGCATTGAAATTTACAGTTTCCGAGATATGGACCATCGACATCTTACAATATTGGCTCTGCTTCTAACTTGGGCAAAAATTGTAAAATGGTCTTTTGAAATAGCGATTTCGTTCCAATTCAAATTGCAAGTAATATTCGGCATGCTAATTACGTTGCCGATTGCCAAATTGCATTATCTCTTATTGTTTACGAGATATGGACTATCGACATCTTGCAATATTGGCTCTGCTTCTAACTTGGTCTAAAGTTGTAAAATGGTCTTATGAATAAGCGATTTCGTTCCAATTCACCCTCCAAGTAATATTCGGCATGCTAATTACATTGCCTATTGCCAAATTGCATTATCTCATATAGTTTCCGAGATATGGACCATCGACATCTTACAATATTGGCTCTGCTTCTAACTTGGGCAAAAATTGTAAAATGGTCTTATGAAATAGCGATTTCGTTCCAATTCACATTCCAAGTAATATTCGGCATGCTAATTACATTACCGATTGCCAAATTGCATTATCTCTTATAGTTTCCGAGATATGGACTATCGACATCTTACAATATTGGCTCTGTTTCTAACTTGGGCTAAAGTTGTAAAATGGTCTTATGAATTAGCAAATCCGTTCCAATTCACATTCCAAGTAATATTCGGCATGCTAATTACGTTGCCGTTTGCCAAACTGCATTATCTGTTATAGTTTCCGAGATATGGACTATCGACCTCTTACAATATTGGCTCTGCTTATAACAAGGGCCAAAATTGTAAAATGGTCTTATGAATTAGCGATTCCGTTCCAATTCACATTCCAAGTAATATTCGGCATGCTAATTACGTTGCCGTTTGCCAAACTGCATTATCTGTTATAATTTCCGAGATATGGACTATCGACCTCTTACAATATTGGCTCTGCTTATAACAAGGGCTAAAGTTGTAAAATGGTCTTATGAATTAGCGATTCCGTTCCAATTCACATTCCAAGTAATATTCGGCATGCTAATTACGTTGCCGTTTGCCAAACTGCATTATCTGTTATAGTTTCCGAGATATGGACCATCGACATCTTACAATATTGGCTCTGCTTCTAACTTGGGCTAAAGTTGTTAAATGGTCTAATGAATTAGCGAATACAATCCAATTCACATTCCAAGTAATATTCGGCATGCTAATTACGTTGCCGATTGCCGAATTGCATTATCTCTTAGAGTTTCCAAGATATGGACTATCGACATCTTAACAATATTTTTTCTGTTTCTAACTTGGGCCAAAATTGTATAATGGTCTTATGAATTAGCGATTTCGTTCCAATTCAAATTCCAAGTAATATTCGGCATGTTAATTACATTGCCGACTGTCAAATTGCACTATCTCTTATTGCGTCCGAGATATGGACTATCGACACCTTACAATATTGGCTCTGCTTCTAACTTGGGCCAAAATTGTAATATGGTCTAGTGAATTAGCGATTACAATCCAATTCACATTCCAAGTAATATTCGGCATGCTAATTACGTTGCCGATTGCCGAATTGCATTATCTCTTATAGTTTCCGATATATGTACCATCGACATCTTTCAGTATTGGCTCTGCTTCTAACTTGGGCTAAAGTTGTAAAATTGTCTTATGACTTTTTTGACTGTTGCCGATTGCCAAATTGCATTATCTCTTATAGTTTCCGAGATATGGACTATCGACGTCTTACAATATTGGCTCTGCTTCTAACTTGGGCTAAAGTTGTAAAATGGTCTTATGAATTAGCGGTTCCGTTCCAATTCACATTCCAAGTAATATTCGGCATGCTAATTACGTTGCCGATTGCCAAATTGCATTATCTCTTATAGTTTCTGAGATATGGACTATCGACATCTTACAATATTGGCTCTGCTTCTAACTTGGGCCAAAATTGTAATATGGTCTAATGAATTAGCGATTACAATCCAATTCACATTCCAAGTAATAATCGGCATGCTAATTACGTTGCCGTTTGCCAAACTGCATTATCTCTTATAGTTTCCGAGATATGGACTATCGATATCTTACAATATTGGCTCTGCTTCTAACTTGGGCTTAAGTTGTAAAATGGTCTTAAGAATTAGCGATTTCGCTCCAATTCACATTCCAAGTAATATTCGGCATGCTAATTACGTTGCCGATAGCCAAATTGCATTATCTCTTATAGTTTCCGAGATATGGACTATCGATATCTTACAATATTGGCTCTGCTTCTAACTTGGGCTTAAGTTGTAAAATGGTCTTATGAATTAGCGATTTCGTTCCAATACACATTCCAAGTAATATTCGGCATGCTAATTATATTACCGATTGCCAAATTGCACTATCACTTATAGTTTCCGTGATATAGGCAATCGAAATTTTACACCTTAGATTCTGTTTCTAACTTGGGTCAAAATTGTAAATTGGTCTTATGAATTAGCGATTACGTTCCAATTCACATTCCAAGTAATATTCGGCTAGCTAATTACGTTGCCGATTGCCAAATTCCATTATCTCTTATAGTTTCCGAGATATAGGCAATCGAAATTTTACACCTTAGATTCTGTTTCTAACTTGGGTCAAAATTGTAAATTGGTCTTATGAATTAGCGATTTCGTTCCAATACACATTCCTAGTAATATTCGGCATGCTAATTACGTTGCCGATTGCCAAATTGCATTATCTCTTATTGTTTACGAGATATGGACTATCGACATCTTACAATATTGGCTCTGCTTCTAACTTGGTCTAAAGTTGTAAAATGGTCTTATGAATAAACGATTTCGTTCCAATTCACACTCTAAGTAATATTCGGCATGCTAATTACATTGCCGATTGCCAAATTGCATTATCTCTTATAGTTTCCGAGATATGGATTATCGACATCTTACAATATTGGCTCTGCTTCTAACTTGGGCTAAAGTTGTAAAAGGGTCTTATGAATTAGCGGTTCCGTTCCAATTCACATTCCAAGTAATATTCGGCTATCTAATTACGTTGCCGATTGCCAAATTCCATTATCTCTTATAGTTTCCGAGATATAGGCAATCGAAATTTTACACCTTAGATTATGTTTCTAACTTGGGTCAAAATTGTAAATTGGTCTTATGAAATAGCGATTTCGTACCAATTCACCTTCCAAGTAATATTCGGCAGGCTAATTACATTACCGATTGCCAAATTGCACTATCTCTTATAGTTTCCGAGATATGGACTATCGACATCTTGCTATATTCGCTCTGATTCTAACTTGGGCCAAAATTGTTAAATGGTCTTATGACTTAGCGATTTCGTTCCAATTCACCTTCCAAGTAATATTCGCCATGCTAATTACGTTGCCGATTGCCCAATTGCATTATCTCTTATAGTTTCCGAGATATGGACTATCGACATCTTACAATATTGGCTCTGCTTCTAACTTGGGCTAAAGTTGAAAAATGGTCTTATGAATTAGCGGTTCCGTTCCAATTCACATTCCAAGTAATATTCGGCATGCTAATTACGTTGCCGATTGCCAAATTGCATTATCTCTTATAGTTTCGGAGATTTGGGCAATCGACATCTTACAATATTGGCTCTGCTTCTAACTTGGGCAAAAATTGTAAAATGGTCTTATGAATAAGCGATTTCTTCCAATTCACACTCCAAGTAATATTCGGCATGCTAATTACATTGCCGACTGTCAAATTGCACTATCTCTTATTGCTTCCGAGATATGGACTATCGACATCTTACAATATTGGCTCTGCTTCTAACTTGGGCCAAAATTGTAATATGGTCTAATGAATTAGCGATTACAATCCAATTCACATTCCAAGTAATATTCGGCATGCTAATTACGTTGCCGATTGTCGAATTGCATTATCTCTTATAGTTTCCGATATATGGACTATCGACATCTTAACAATATTTTTTCTGTTTCTAACTTGGGCCAAAATTGTATAATGGTCTTATGAATTAGCGATTTCGTTCCAATTCAAATTCCAAGTAATATTCGGCATGTTAATTACATTGCCGACTGTCAAATTGCACTATCTCTTATTGCGTCCGAGATATGGACTATCGACACCTTACAATATTGGCTCTGCTTCTAACTTGGGCCAAAATTGTAATATGGTCTAGTGAATTAGCGATTACAATCCAATTCACATTCCAAGTAATATTCGGCATGCTAATTACGTTGCCGATTGCCGAATTGCATTATCTCTTATAGTTTCCGATATATGTACCATCGACATCTTTCAGTATTGGCTCTGCTTCTAACTTGGGCTAAAGTTGTAAAATTGTCTTATGACTTTTTTGACTGTTGCCGATTGCCAAATTGCATTATCTCTTATAGTTTCCGAGATATGGACTATCGACGTCTTACAATATTGGCTCTGCTTCTAACTTGGGCTAAAGTTGTAAAATGGTCTTATGAATTAGCGGTTCCGTTCCAATTCACATTCCAAGTAATATTCGGCATGCTAATTACGTTGCCGATTGCCAAATTGCATTATCTCTTATAGTTTCTGAGATATGGACTATCGACATCTTACAATATTGGCTCTGCTTCTAACTTGGGCCAAAATTGTAATATGGTCTAATGAATTAGCGATTACAATCCAATTCACATTCCAAGTAATATTCGGCATGCTAATTACGTTGCCGTTTGCCAAACTGCATTATCTCTTATAGTTTCCGAGATATGGACTATCGATATCTTACAATATTGGCTCTGCTTCTAACTTGGGCTTAAGTTGTAAAATGGTCTTAAGAATTAGCGATTTCGCTCCAATTCACATTCCAAGTAATATTCGGCATGCTAATTACGTTGCCGATAGCCAAATTGCATTATCTCTTATAGTTTCCGAGATATGGACTATCGATATCTTACAATATTGGCTCTGCTTCTAACTTGGGCTTAAGTTGTAAAATGGTCTTATGAATTAGCGATTTCGTTCCAATACACATTCCAAGTAATATTCGGCATGCTAATTATATTACCGATTGCCAAATTGCACTATCACTTATAGTTTCCGTGATATAGGCAATCGAAATTTTACACCTTAGATTCTGTTCCTAACTTGGGTCAAAATTGTAAATTGGTCTTATGAATTAGCGATTACGTTCCAATTCACATTCCAAGTAATATTCGGCTAGCTAATTACGTTGCCGATTGCCAAATTCCATTATCTCTTATAGTTTCCGAGATATAGGCAATCGAAATTTTACACCTTAGATTCTGTTTCTAACTTGGGTCAAAATTGTAAATTGGTCTTATGAATTAGCGATTTCGTTCCAATACACATTCCTAGTAATATTCGGCATGCTAATTACGTTGCCGATTGCCAAATTCCATTATCTCTTATTGTTTACGAGATATGGACTATCGACATCTTACAATATTGGCTCTGCTTCTAACTTGGTCTAAAGTTGTAAAATGGTCTTATGAATAAACGATTTCGTTCCAATTCACACTCTAAGTAATATTCGGCATGCTAATTACATTGCCGATTGCCAAATTGCATTATCTCTTATAGTTTCCGAGATATGGATTATCGACATCTTACAATATTGGCTCTGCTTCTAACTTGGGCTAAAGTTGTAAAAGGGTCTTATGAATTAGCGGTTCCGTTCCAATTCACATTCCAAGTAATATTCGGCTATCTAATTACGTTGCCGATTGCCAAATTCCATTATCTCTTATAGTTTCCGAGATATAGGCAATCGAAATTTTACACCTTAGATTATGTTTCTAACTTGGGTCAAAATTGTAAATTGGTCTTATGAATTAGCGATTTCGTTCCAATACACATTCCTGGTAATATTCGGCAAGCTAATTACATTGCCGATTGCCAAATTGCATTATATTTTATAGTTTCCGAGATATGGACTATGGACATCTTACTATATTCGCTCTGATTCTAACTTGGGCCAATATGGTTAAATGGTCTTATGAATTAGCGATTTCGTTCCAATTCACATTCCAAGTAATATTCCGCATTCTAATTACGTTGCCGATTGCCAAATTGCATTATCTCTTATAGTTTCCGAGATATGGACTATCGACATCTTACAATATTGGCTCTGTTTCTAACTTGGGCTAAAGTTGTAAAATGGTCTTATGAATTAGCGATTCCGTTCCAATTCACATTCCAAGTAATATTCGGCATGCTAATTACGTTGCCGTTTGCCAAACTGCATTATCTGTTATAGTTTCCGAGATATGGACTATCGACATCTTAACAATATTTTTTCTGGTTCTAACTAGGGCCAAAATTGTATAATGGTCTAATGAATTAGCGATTTCGTTCCAATTCAAATTCCAAGTAATATTCGGCATGCTAATTACATTGCCGACTGTCAAATTGCACTATCTCTTATTGCTTCCGAGATATGGACTATCGACATCTTACAATATTGGCTCTGCTTCTAACTTGGGCCAAAATTGTAATATGGTCTAGTGAATTAGCGATTACAATCCAATTCACATTCCAAGTAATATTCGGCATGCTAATTACGTTGCCGATTTCCAAATTGCATTATCTCTTATAGTTTCCGATATATGGACCATCGACATCTTTTAGTATTGGCTCTGCTTCTAACTTGGGCTAAAGTTGTAAAATTGTCTTATGAATTAGCGATTTCGTTCCTATTCACATTCCAAGTAATATTCGGCATGCTAATTACGTTGCCGATTGCCAAATTGCATTATCTCTTATAGTTTCCGAGAAATGGGCAATCTAAATTTTACACCTTAGACTCTGTTTTAAACTTGGGTCAAAATTGTAAAATAGTCTTATGGATTAGCGATTTCGTTCCAATTCACATTCCAAGTAATATTTGGCAAGCTAATTACATTGCCGATTGCCAAATTGCATTATCTATTATCGTTTACGAGATATGGACTATCGACATCTTGCAATATTGGCTCTGCTTCTAACTTGGTCTAAAGTTGTAAAGTGGTCTTATGAATTAGCGATTTCATTCCAATTCACATTCCAAGTAATATTCGGCATGCTAATTACTTTGCCGATTGCCAAATTGCATTATCTTTTATAGTTTCCGAGATATGGGCAATCGACATCTTACAATATTGGCTCTTCTTCTAACTTGGGCCAAAATTGTAAAATGGTCTTATGAAATAGCGATTTCGTTCCAATTCACATTCCAAGTAATATTCGCCATGCTAATTACGTTGCCGATTGCCAAATTGCATTATCTATTATCGTTTACGAGATATGGACTATCGACATCTTACAATATTGGCTCTGCTTCTAACTTGGGCTAAAGTTGTAAAATGGTCTTATGAATTAGCGGTTCCGTTCCAATTCATATTCCAAGTAATATTCGGCATGCTAATTACGTTGCCGATTGCCAAATTGCATTATCTCTTATAGTTTCCGAGATTTGGGCAATCGACATCTTACAATATTGGCTCTGCTTCTAACTTGGGTCAAAATTGTAAATTGGTCTTATGAATTAGCGATTTCGTTCCAATACACATTCCAAGTAATATTCGGCACGCTAATTACGTTGCCGATTGCCGAATTGCATTATCTCTTATTGTTTACGAGATAAGGACTATCGACATCTTGCAATATTGGCTCTGCTTCTAACTTGGTCTAAAGTTGTAAAATGGTCTTATGAATAAGCGATTTCGTTCCAATTCACACTCCAAGTAATATTCGGCATGCTAATTACATTGCCTATTGCCAAATTGCATTATCTCTTACAGTTTCCGAGATATGGGCAATCGACTTCTTACAATATTGGCTCTGCTTCTAACTGGGGAAAAAATTGTAAAATGGTCTTATGAAATAGCGATTTCGTTCCAATTCACATTCCAAGTAATATTCGGCATGCTAATTACATTACCGATTGCCAAATTGCATTATCTCTTATAGTTTCCGAGATATAGATTATCGACATCTTACAATATTCGCTCTGATTCTAACTTGGACCAAAATTGTTAAATGGTCTTATGAATTAGCGATTTCGTTCCAATTCACCTTCCAAGTAATATTCGCCATGCTAATTACGTTGCCGATTGCCAAATTGCATTATCTCTTATAGTTTCCGAGATATGGACTATCGACATCTTACAATATTGGCTCTGCTTCTAACTTGGGCTAAAGTTGTAAAATGGTCTTATGAATTAGCGGTTCCGTTCCAATTCACATTCCAAGTAATATTCGGCATGCTAATTACGTTGCCGATAGCCAAATTGCATTATCTCTTATAGTTTCGGAGATATGGGCAATCGACATCCTACAATATTGGCTCTGTTTCTAACTGGGAAAAAAATTGTAAAATGATCTTATGAAATAGCGATTTCGTTCCAATTCACATTCCAAGTAATATTCGGCATGCTAATTACATTACCGATTGCCAAATTGCATTATCTCTTATAGTTTCCGAGATATAGACTATCGACATCTTACAATATTCGCTCTGATTCTAACTTGGACCAAAATTGTTAAATGGTCTTATGAATTAGCGATTTCGTTCCAATTCACCTTCCAAGTAATATTCGCCATGCTAATTACGTTGCCGATTGTCAAATTGCATTATCTCTTATAGTTTCCGAGATATGGACTATCGACATCTTAGAATATTGGCTCTGCTTCTAACTTGGGCTAAAGTTGTAAAATGGTCTTATGAATTAGCGGTTCCGTTCCAATTCACATTCCAAGTAATATTCGGCATGCTAATTACGTTGCCGATTGCTAAATTGCATTATCTCTTATTGTTTACGAGATATGGACTGTCGATATCTTGCAATATTGGCTCTGCTTCTAACTTGGTCTAAAATTGTAAAATGGTCTTATGAATAAGCGATTTCGTTCCAATTCACACTCCAAGTAATATTCGGCATGCTAATTACATTGCCTATTGCCAAATTGCATTATCTCTTATAGTTTCCGAGATATGGGCAATCGACATCTTACAATATTGGCTCTGCTTCTAACTTGGGTCAAAATTGTAAATTGGTCTTATGAAATTGCGATTTCGTTCCAATACACATTCCAAGTAATATTCGGCATGCTAATTATATTACCGATTGCCAAATTGCACTATCTCTTATAGTTTCCGAGATATAGGCAATCGAAATTTTACACCTTAGATTCTGTTTCTAACTTGGGTCAAAATTGTAAATTGGTCTTATGAATTAGCGATTACGTTCCAATTCACATTCCAAGTAATATTCGGCTAGCTAATTACGTTGCCGATTGCCAAATTCCATTATCTCTTATAGTTTCCGAGATATAGGCAATCGAAATTTTACACCTTAGATTATGTTTCTAACTTGGGCCAAAATTGTAAATTGGTCTTATGAATTAGCGATTTCGTTCCAATTCACCTTCCAAGTAATATTCGCCATGTTAATTACGTTGCCGATTGCCAAATTGCATTATCTCTTATAGTTTCCGAGATATGGACTATCGACATCTTACAATATTGGCTCTGTTTCTAACTTGGGCTAAAGTTGTAAAATGGTCTTATGAATTAGCGATTCCGTTCCAATTCACATTCCAAGTAATATTCGGCATGCTAATTACGTTGCCGTTTGCCAAACTGCATTATCTGTTATAGTTTCCGAGATATGGACTATCGACATCTTACAATATTGGCTCTGCTTCTAACTAGGGCCAAAATTGTAAAATGGTCTTATGAAATAGCGATTTCGTTCCAATTCACCTTCCAAGTAATATTCGGCAAGATATTTACATTGCCGATAGCCAAATTGCATTAAAATTTACAGTTTCCGAGATATGGACCATCGACATCTTACAATATTGGCTCTGCTTCTAACTTGGGCTAAAGTTGTTAAATGGTCTAATGAATTAGCGAATACAATCCAATTCACATTCCAAGTAATATTCGGATGCTAATTACGTTGCCGGTTGCCGAATTGCATTATCTCTTAGAGTTTCCAAGATATGGACTATCGACATCTTAACAATATTTTTTCTGGTTCTAACTTGGGCCAAAATTGTATAATGGTCTTATGAATTAGCGATTTCGTTCCAATTCACCTTCCAAGTAATATTCGCCATGTTAATTACGTTGCCGATTGCCAAATTGCTTTATCTCTTATAGTTTCCGAGATATGGACTATCGACATCTTACAATATTGGCTCTGTTTCTAACTTGGGCTAAAGTTGTAAAATGGTCTTATGAATTAGCGATTCCGTTCCAATTCACATTCCAAGTAATATTCGGCATGCTAATTACGTTGCCGTTTGCCAAACTGCATTTTCTGTTATAGTTTCCGAGATATGGACTATCGACATCTTACAATATTGGCTCTGCTTCTAACTAGGGCCAAAATTGTAAAATGGTCTTATGAAATAGCGATTTCGTTCCAATTCACCTTCCAAGTAATATTCGGCAAGATATTTACATTGCCGATAGCCAAATTGCATTAAAATTTACAGTTTCCGAGATATGGACCATCGACATCTTACAATATTGGCTCTGCTTCTAACTTGGGCTAAAGTTGTTAAATGGTCTTATGAATTAGCGGTTCCGTTCCAATTCACATTCCAAGTAATATTCGGATGCTAATTACGTTGCCGATTGCCGAATTGCATTATCTCTTAGAGTTTCCAAGATATGGACTATCGACATCTTAACAATATTTTTTCTGGTTCTAACTAGGGCCAAAATTGTATAATGGTCTTATGAATTAGCGATTTCGTTCCAATTCAAATTCCAAGTAATATTCGGCATGCTAATTACATTGCCGACTGTCAAATTGCACTATCTCTTATTGCTTCCGAGATATGGACTATCGACATCTTACAATATTGGCTCTGCTTCTAACTTGGGCCAAAATTGTAATATGGTCTAGTGAATTAGCGATTACAATCCAATTCACATTCCAAGTAATATTCGGCATGCTAATTACGTTGCCGATTGCCGAATTGCATTATCTCTTATAGTTTCCGATATATGGACCATCGACATCTTTTAGTATTGGCTCTGCTTCTAACTTGGGCTAAAGTTGTAAAATTGTCTTATGAATTAGCGATTTCGTTCCTATTCACATTCCAAGTAATATTCGGCATGCTAATTACGTTGCCGATTGCCAAATTGCATTATCTCTTATAGTTTCCGAGAAATGGGCAATCGAAATTTTACACCTTAGACTCTGTTTTAAACTTGGGTCAAAATTGTAAAATAGTCTTATGGATTAGCGATTTCGTTCCAATTCACATTCCAAGTAATATTTGGCAAGCTAATTACATTGCCGATTGCCAAATTGCATTATCTTTTATAGTTTTCGAGATATGGGCAATCGACATCTTACAATATTGGCTCTGCTTCTAACTTGGGTCAAAATTGTAAATTGGTCTTATGAATTAGCGATTTCGTTCCAATACACATTCCAAGTAATATTCGGCATGCTAATTACGTTGCCGATTGCCAAATTGCATTATCTATTATCGTTTACGAGATATGGACTATCGACATCTTGCAATATTGGCTCTGCTTCTAACTTGGTCTAAAGTTGTAAAGTGGTCTTATGAATTAGCGATTTCATTCCAATTCACATTCCAAGTAATATTCGGCATGCTAATTACGTTGCCGATTGCCAAATTGTATTATCTTTTATAGTTTCCGAGATATGGGCAATCGACATTTTACAATATTGGCTCTTCTTCTAACTTGGGACAAAATTGTAAAATGGTCTTATGAAATAGCGATTTCGTCCCAATTCACATTCCAAGTAATATTCGCCATGCTAATTACGTTGCCGATTGCCAAATTGCATTATCTCTTATAGTTTCCGAGATATAGACTATCGACATCTTACAATATTCGCTCTGATTCTAACTTGGACCAAAATTGTTAAATGGTCTTATGAATTAGCGATTTCGTTCCAATTCACCTTCCAAGTAATATTCGGCATGCCAATTACATTACCGATTGCCAAATTGCATTATCTCTTATAGTTTCCGAGATATAGATTATCGACATCTTACAATATTCGCTCTGATTCTAACTTGGTCTAAAGTTGTAAAATGGTCTTATGAATAAGCGATTTCGTTCCAATTCACACTCCAAGTAATATTCGGCATGCTAATTACGTTGCCGATTGCCAAATTGCATTATCTATTATTGTTTACGAGATAAGGATTATCGACATCTTGCAATATTGGCTCTGCTTCTAACTTGGTCTAAAGTTGTAAAATGGTCTTATGAATAAGCGATTTCGTTCCAATTCACACTCCAAGTAATATTCGGCATGCTAATTACATTGCCTATTGCCAAATTGCATTATCTCTTACAGTTTCCGAGATATGGGCAATCGACATCTTACAATATTGGCTCTGCTTCTAACTGGGGAAAAAATTGTAAAATGGTCTTATGAAATAGCGATTTCGTTCCAATTCACATTCCAAGTAATATTCGGCATGCTAATTACATTACCGATTGCCAAATTGCATTATCTCTTATAGTTTCCGAGATATAGATTATCGACATCTTACAATATTCGCTCTGATTCTAACTTGGACCAAAATTGTTAAATGGTCTTATGAATTAGCGATTTCGTTCCAATTCACCTTCCAAGTAATATTCGCCATGCTAATTACGTTGCCGATTGCCAAATTGCATTATCTCTTATAGTTTCCGAGATATGGACTATCGACATCTTACAATATTGGCTCTGCTTCTAACTTGGGCTAAAGTTGTAAAATGGTCTTATGAATTAGCGGTTCCGTTCCAATTCACATTCCAAGTAATATTCGGCATGCTAATTACGTTGCCGATAGCCAAATTGCATTATCTCTTATAGTTTCCGAGATATGGGCAATCGACATCCTACAATATTGGCTATGCTTCTAACTGGGGAAAAAATTGTAAAATGGTCTTATGAAATAGCGATTTCGTTCCAATTCACATTCCAAGTAATATTCGGCATGCTAATTACATTACCGATTGCCAAATTGCATTATCTCTTATAGTTTCCGAGATATAGACTATCGACATCTTACAATATTCGCTCTGATTCTAACTTGGACCAAAATTGTTAAATGGTCTTATGAATTAGCGATTTCGTTCCAATTCACCTTCCAAGTAATATTCGCCATGCTAATTACGTTGCCGATTGCCAAATTGCATTATCTCTTATAGTTTCCGAGATATGGACTATCGACATCTTAGAATATTGGCTCTGCTTCTAACTTGGGCTAAAGTTGTAAAATGGTCTTATGAATTAGCGGTTCCGTTCCAATTCACATTCCAAGTAATATTCGGCATGCTAATTACGTTGCCGATTGCCAAATTGCATTATCTCTTATTGTTTACGAGATATGGACTGTCGATATCTTGCAATATTGGCTCTGCTTCTAACTTGGTCTAAAATTGTAAAATGGTTCTATGAATAAGCGATTTCGTTCCAATTCACACTCCAAGTAATATTCGGCATGCTAATTACATTGCCTATTGCCAAATTGCATTATCTCTTATAGTTTCCGAGATATGGGCAATCGACATCTTACAATATTGGCTCTGCTTCTAACTTGGGTCAAAATTTTAAATTGGTCTTATGAAATTGCGATTTCGTTCCAATACACATTCCAAGTAATATTCGGCATGCTAATTATATTACCGATTGCCAAATTGCACTATCTCTTATAGTTTCCGAGATATAGGCAATCGAAATTTTAAACCTTAGATTCTGTTTCTAACTTGGGTCAAAATTGTAAATTGGTCTTATGAATTAGCGATTACGTTCCAATTCACATTCCAAGTAATATTCGGCTAGCTAATTACGTTACCGATTGCCAAATTCCATTATCTCTTATAGTTTCCGAGATATAGGCAATCGAAATTTTACACCTTAGATTATGTTTCTCACTTGGGTCAAAATTGTAAATTGGTCTTATGAATTAGCGATTTCGTTCCAATTCACCTTCCAAGTAATATTCGCCATGTTAATTACGTTGCCGATTGCCAAATTGCATTATCTCTTATAGTTTCCGAGATATGGACTATCGACATCTTACAATATTGGCTCTGTTTCTAACTTGGGCTAAAGTTGTAAAATGGTCTTATGAATTAGCGATTCCGTTCCAATTCACATTCCAAGTAACATTCGGCATGCTAATTACGTTGCCGTTTGCCAAACTGCATTATCTGTTATAGTTTCCGAGATATGGACTATCGACATCTTACAATATTGGCTCTGCTTCTAACTAGGGCCAAAATTGTAAAATGGTCTTATGAATTAGCGATTCCGTTCCAATTCACATTCCAAGTAATATTCGGCATGCTAATTACGTTGCCGTTTGCCAAACTGCATTATCTGTTATAGTTTCCGAGATATGGACTATCGACATCTTACAATATTGGCTCTGCTTCTAACTAGGGCCAAAATTGTAAAATGGTCTTATGAAATAGCGATTTCGTTCCAATTCACCTTCCAAGTAATATTCGGCAAGATATTTACATTGCCGATAGCCAAATTGCATTAAAATTTACAGTTTCCGAGATATGGACCATCGACATCTTACAATATTGGCTCTGCTTCTAACTTGGGCTAAAGTTGTTAAATGGTCTACTGAATTAGCGAATACAATCCAATTCACATTCCAAGTAATATTGGATGCTAATTACGTTGCCGGTTGCCGAATTGCATTATCTCTTAGAGTTTCCAAGATATGGACTATCGACATCTTAACAATATTTTTTCTGGTTCTAACTTGGGCCAAAATTGTATAATGGTCTTATGAATTAGCGATTTCGTTCCAATTCAAATTCCAAGTAATATTCGGCAAGCTAATTACGTTGCCGATTGCCAAATTGCATTATCTTTTATAATTTTCGAGATATGGGCAATCGACATCTTACAATATTGGCTCTGCTTCTAACTTGGGTCAAAATTTTAAATTGGTCTTATGAATTAGCGATTTCGTTCCAATACACATTCCAAGTAATATTCGGCATGCTAATTACGTTGCCGATTGCCAAATTGCATTATCTCTTATTGTTTACGAGATATGGACTATCGACATCTTGCAATATTGGCTCTGCTTCTAACTTGGTCTAAAGTTGTAAAATGGTCTTATGAATTAGCGATTTCGTTCCAATTCACATTCCAAGTAATATTCGGCATGCTAATTACGTTGCCGATTGCCAAATTGCATTATCTCTTATAGTTTCCGAGATATGGACTATCGACATCTTACAATATTGGCTCTGCTTCTAACTTGGGCTAAAGTTGTAAAATGGTCTTATGATTTAGCGGTTCCGTTCCAATTCACATTCCAAGTAATATTCGGCATGCTAATTACGTTGCCGATTGCCAAATTGCATTATCTCTTATAGTTTCCGAGATTTGGGCAATCGACATCTTACAATATTGGCTCTGCTTCTAACTTGGGTCAAAATTGTAAATTGGTCTTATGAATTAGCGATTTCGTTCCAATACACATTCCAAGTAATATTCGGCATGCTAATTACGTTGTCGATTGCCAAATTGCATTATCTCTTATTGTTTACGAGATATGGACTATCGACATCTTGCAATATTGGCTCTGCTTCTAACTTGGTCTAAAGTTGTAAAATGGTCTTATGAATAAGCGATTTCGTTCCAATCCACACTCCAAGTAATATTCGGCATGCTAATTACATTGCCTATTGCCAAATTGCATTATCTCTTATAGTTTCCGAGATATGCTCGATCGACATCTTACAATATTGGCTCTGCTTCTAACTTGGGCAAAAATTGTAAAATGGTCTTATGAAATAGCGATTTCGTTCCAATTCACATTCCAAGTAATATTCGGCATGCTAATTACATTACCGATTGCCAAATTGCATTATCTCTTATAGTTTCCGAGATATAGACTATCGACATCTTACAATATTCGCTCTGATTCTAACTTGGACCAAAATTGTTAAATGGTCTTATGAATTAGCGATTTCGTTCCAATTCACCTTCCAAGTAATATTCGCCATGCTAATTACGTTGCCGATTGCCAAATTGCATTATCTCTTATAGTTTCCGAGATATGGACTATCGACATCTTACAATATTGGCTCTGCTTCTAACTTGGGCTAAAGTTGTAAAATGGTCTTATGAATTAGCGGTTCCGTTCCAATTCACATTCCAAGTAATATTCGGCATGCTAATTACGTTGCCGATTGCCAAATTGCATTATCTCTTATATTTTCCGAGATTTGGGCAATCGACATCTTACAATATTGGCTCTGCTTCTAACTTGTGTCAAAATTGTAAATTGGTCTTATGAATTAGCGATTTCGTTCCAATACACATTCCAAGTAATATTCGGCATGCTAATTACGTTGCCGATTGCCGAATTGCATTATCTCTTATAGTTTCCGATATATGGACCATCGACATCTTTCAATATTGGCTCTGCTTCTAACTTGGGCTAAAGTTGTAAAATTGTCTTATGAATTAGCGATTTCGTTCCAATTCACCTTCCAAGTGATATTCTGCATGCTAATTATATTACCGATTGCCAAATTGCACTATCTCTTATAGTTTCCGAGATATAGGCAATCGAAATTTTACACCTTAGATTCTGTTTCTAACTTGGGTCAAAATTGTAAATTGGTCTTATGAATTAGCGATCACGTTCCAATTCACATTCCAAGTAATATTCGGCTTGCTAATTACGTTGCCGATTGCCAAATTCCATTATCTCTTATAGTTTCCGAGATATAGGCAATCGAAATTTTACACCTTAGATTCTGTTTCTAACTTGGGTCAAAATTGTAAATTGGTCTTATGAATTAGCGATTTCGTTCCAATACACATTCCTAGTAATATTCGGCTAGCTAATTACATTGCCGATTGCCAAATTGCACTATATTTTATAGTTTCCGAGATATGGACCATCGACATCTTACAATATTGGCTCTGCTTCTAACTTGGGCCAAAATTGTAAAATGGTCTTATGAAATAGCGATTTCGTTCCAATTGACCTTCCAAGTAATATTCGGCATGCTAAATATATTACCGATTGCCAAATTGCTCTATCTCTTATAGTTTCCGAGATATGGACTATCGACATCTTGCTATATTCGCTCTGATTATAACTTGGGCCAAAATTGTTAAATGGTCTTATGACTTAGCGATTTCGTTCCAATTCACCTTCCAAGTAATATTCGCCATGCTAATTACGTTGCCGATTGCCAAATTGCATTATCTCTTATAGTTTCCGAGATATGGACTATCGACATCTTACAATATTGGCTCTGCTTCTAACTTGGGCTAAAGTTGTAAAATAGTCTTATGAATTAGCGGCTCCGTTCCAATTCACATTCCAAGTAATAGTCGGCATGCTAATTACGTTGCCGATTGCCAAATTGCATTATCTCTTATAGTTTCCGAGATATGGACTATCGACATCTTACAATATTCGCTCTGATTCTAACTTGGGCCAAAATTGTTAAATGGTCTTATGAATTAGCGATTTCGTTCCAATTCACCTTCCAAATAATATTCGGCATGCTAATGACGTTGCCGATAGCCAAATTGCATTATCTCTTATAGTTTCCGAGATATGGACTATCGATATCTTACAATATTGGCTCTGCTTCTAACTTGGGCTTAAGTTGTAAAATGGTCTTATGAATTAGCGATTCCGTTCCAATTCACATTCCAAGTAATATTCGGCATGCTAATTACATTACCGATTGCAAAATTGCATTATCTCTTATAGTTTCCGAGATATAGATTATCGACATCTTACAATATTCGCTCTGATTCTAACTTGGACCAAAATTGTTAAATGGTCTTATGAATTAGCGATTTCGTTCCAATTCACCTTCCAAGTAATATTCGCCATGCTAATTACGTTGCCGATTGTCAAATTGCATTATCTCTTATAGTTTCCGAGATATGGACTATCGACATCTTACAATATTGGCTCTGCTTCTAACTTGGGCTAAAGTTGTAAAATGGTCTTATGAATTAGCGGTTCCGTTCCAATTCACATTCCAAGTAATATTCGGCATGCTAATTACGTTGCCGATAGCCAAATTGCATTATCTCTTATAGTTTCCGAGATATGGGCAATCGACATCCTACAATATTGGCTATGCTTCTAACTGGGGAAAAAATTGTAAAATGGTCTTATGAAATAGCGATTTCGTTCCAATTCACATTCCAAGTAATATTCGGCATGCTAATTACATTACCGATTGCCAAATTGCATTATCTCTTATAGTTTCCGAGATATAGACTATCGACATCTTACAATATTCGCTCTGATTCTAACTTGGACCAAAATTGTTAAATGGTCTTATGAATTAGCGATTTCGTTCCAATTCACCTTCCAAGTAATATTCGCCATGCTAATTACGTTGCCGATTGCCAAATTGCATTATCTCTTATAGTTTCCGAGATATGGACTATCGACATCTTAGAATATTGGCTCTGCTTCTAACTTGGGCTAAAGTTGTAAAATGGTCTTATGAATTAGCGGTTCCGTTCCAATTCACATTCCAAGTAATATTCGGCATGCTAATTACGTTGCCGATTGCCAAATTGCATTATCTCTTATTGTTTACGAGATATGGACTGTCGATATCTTGCAATATTGGCTCTGCTTCTAACTTGGTCTAAAATTGTAAAATGGTTCTATGAATAAGCGATTTCGTTCCAATTCACACTCCAAGTAATATTCGGCATGCTAATTACATTGCCTATTGCCAAATTGCATTATCTCTTATAGTTTCCGAGATATGGGCAATCGACATCTTACAATATTGGCTCTGCTTCTAACTTGGGTCAAAATTTTAAATTGGTCTTATGAAATTGCGATTTCGTTCCAATACACATTCCAAGTAATATTCGGCATGCTAATTATATTACCGATTGCCAAATTGCACTATCTCTTATAGTTTCCGAGATATAGGCAATCGAAATTTTAAACCTTAGATTCTGTTTCTAACTTGGGTCAAAATTGTAAATTGGTCTTATGAATTAGCGATTACGTTCCAATTCACATTCCAAGTAATATTCGGCTAGCTAATTACGTTACCGATTGCCAAATTCCATTATCTCTTATAGTTTCCGAGATATAGGCAATCGAAATTTTACACCTTAGATTATGTTTCTAACTTGGGTCAAAATTGTAAATTGGTCTTATGAATTAGCGATTTCGTTCCAATTCACCTTCCAAGTAATATTCGCCATGTTAATTACGTTGCCGATTGCCAAATTGCATTATCTCTTATAGTTTCCGAGATATGGACTATCGACATCTTACAATATTGGCTCTGTTTCTAACTTGGGCTAAAGTTGTAAAATGGTCTTATGAATTAGCGATTCCGTTCCAATTCACATTCCAAGTAACATTCGGCATGCTAATTACGTTGCCGTTTGCCAAACTGCATTATCTGTTATAGTTTCCGAGATATGGACTATCGACATCTTACAATATTGGCTCTGCTTCTAACTAGGGCCAAAATTGTAAAATGTTCTTATGAATTAGCGATTCCGTTCCAATTCACATTCCAAGTAATATTCGGCATGCTAATTACGTTGCCGTTTGCCAAACTGCATTATCTGTTATAGTTTCCGAGATATGGACTATCGACATCTTACAATATTGGCTCTGCTTCTAACTAGGGCCAAAATTGTAAAATGGTCTTATGAAATAGCGATTTCGTTCCAATTCACCTTCCAAGTAATATTCGGCAAGATATTTACATTGCCGATAGCCAAATTGCATTAAAATTTACAGTTTCCGAGATATGGACCATCGACATCTTACAATATTGGCTCTGCTTCTAACTTGGGCTAAAGTTGTTAAATGGTCTAATGAATTAGCGAATACAATCCAATTCACATTCCAAGTAATATTGGATGCTAATTACGTTGCCGGTTGCCGAATTGCATTATCTCTTAGAGTTTCCAAGATATGGACTATCGACATCTTAACAATATTTTTTCTGGTTCTAACTTGGGCCAAAATTGTATAATGGTCTTATGAATTAGCGATTTCGTTCCAATTCAAATTCCAAGTAATATTCGGCAAGCTAATTACGTTGCCGATTGCCAAATTGCATTATCTTTTATAATTTTCGAGATATGGGCAATCGACATCTTACAATATTGGCTCTGCTTCTAACTTGGGTCAAAATTGTAAATTGGTCTTATGAATTAGCGATTTCGTTCCAATACACATTCCAAGTAATATTCGGCATGCTAATTACGTTGCCGATTGCCAAATTGCATTATCTCTTATTGTTTACGAGATATGGACTATCGACATCTTGCAATATTGGCTCTGCTTCTAACTTGGTCTAAAGTTGTAAAATGGTCTTATGAATTAGCGATTTCGTTCCAATTCACATTCCAAGTAATATTCGGCATGCTAATTACGTTGCCGATTGCCAAATTGCATTATCTCTTATAGTTTCCGAGATATGGACTATCGACATCTTACAATATTGGCTCTGCTTCTAACTTGGGCTAAAGTTGTAAAATGGTCTTATGAATTAGCGGTTCCGTTCCAATTCACATTCCAAGTAATATTCGGCATGCTAATTACGTTGCCGATTGCCAAATTGCATTATCTCTTATAGTTTCCGAGATTTGGGCAATCGACATCTTACAATATTGGCTCTGCTTCTAACTTGGGTCAAAATTGTAAATTGGTCTTATGAATTAGCGATTTCGTTCCAATACACATTCCAAGTAATATTCGGCATGCTAATTACGTTGTCGATTGCCAAATTGCATTATCTCTTATTGTTTACGAGATATGGACTATCGACATCTTGCAATATTGGCTCTGCTTCTAACTTGGTCTAAAGTTGTAAAATGGTCTTATGAATAAGCGATTTCGTTCCAATCCACACTCCAAGTAATATTCGGCATGCTAATTACATTGCCTATTGCCAAATTGCATTATCTCTTATAGTTTCCGAGATATGCTCGATCGACATCTTACAATATTGGCTCTGCTTCTAACTTGGGCAAAAATTGTAAAATGGTCTTATGAAATAGCGATTTCGTTCCAATTCACATTCCAAGTAATATTCGGCATGCTAATTACATTACCGATTGCCAAATTGCATTATCTCTTATAGTTTCCGAGATATAGACTATCGACATCTTACAATATTCGCTCTGATTCTAACTTGGACCAAAATTGTTAAATGGTCTTATGAATTAGCGATTTCGTTCCAATTCACCTTCCAAGTAATATTCGCCATGCTAATTACGTTGCCGATTGCCAAATTGCATTATCTCTTATAGTTTCCGAGATATGGACTATCGACATCTTACAATATTGGCTCTGCTTCTAACTTGGGCTAAAGTTGTAAAATGGTCTTATGAATTAGCGGTTCCGTTCCAATTCACATTCCAAGTAATATTCGGCATGCTAATTACGTTGCCGATTGCCAAATTGCATTATCTCTTATATTTTCCGAGATTTGGGCAATCGACATCTTACAATATTGGCTCTGCTTCTAACTGGTGTCAAAATTGTAAATTGGTCTTATGAATTAGCGATTTCGTTCCAATACACATTCCAAGTAATATTCGGCATGCTAATTACGTTGCCGATTGCCGAATTGCATTATCTCTTATAGTTTCCGATATATGGACCATCGACATCTTTCAATATTGGCTCTGCTTCTAACTTGGGCTAAAGTTGTAAAATTGTCTTATGAATTAGCGATTTCGTTCCAATTCACCTTCCAAGTGATATTCTGCATGCTAATTATATTACCGATTGCCAAATTGCACTATCTCTTATAGTTTCCGAGATATAGGCAATCGAAATTTTACACCTTAGATTCTGTTTCTAACTTGGGTCAAAATTGTAAATTGGTCTTATGAATTAGCGATCACGTTCCAATTCACATTCCAAGTAATATTCGGCTTGCTAATTACGTTGCCGATTGCCAAATTACATTATCTCTTATAGTTTCCGAGATATAGGCAATCGAAATTTTACACCTTAGATTCTGTTTCTAACTTGGGTCAAAATTGTAAATTGGTCTTATGAATTAGCGATTTCGTTCCAATACACATTCCTAGTAATATTCGGCTAGCTAATTACATTGCCGATTGCCAAATTGCATTATATTTTATAGTTTCCGAGATATGGACCATCGACATCTTACAATATTGGCTCTGCTTCTAACTTGGGCCAAAATTGTAAAATGGTCTTATGAAATAGCGATTTCGTTCCAATTGACCTTCCAAGTAATATTCGGCATGCTAAATATATTACCGATTGCCAAATTGCTCTATCTCTTATAGTTTCCGAGATATGGACTATCGACATCTTGCTATATTCGCTCTGATTATAACTTGGGCCAAAATTGATAAATGGTCTTATGACTTAGCGATTTCGTTCCAATTCACCTTCCAAGTAATATTCGCCATGCTAATTACGTTGCCGATTGCCAAATTGCATTATCTCTTATAGTTTCCGAGATATGGACTATCGACATCTTACAATATTGGCTCTGCTTCTAACTTGGGCTAAAGTTGTAAAATAGTCTTATGAATTAGCGGCTCCGTTCCAATTCACATTCCAAGTAATAGTCGGCATGCTAATTACGTTGCCGATTGCCAAATTGCATTATCTCTTATAGTTTCCGAGATATGGACTATCGACATCTTACAATATTCGCTCTGATTCTAACTTGGGCCAAAATTGTTAAATGGTCTTATGAATTAGCGATTTCGTTCCAATTCACCTTCCAAGTAATATTCGCCATGCTAATTACGTTGCCGATTGCCAAATTGCATTATCTCTTATAGTTTCCGAGATATGGACTATCGACATCTTACAATATTGGCTCTGCTTCTAACTTGGGCTAAAGTTGTAAAATAGTCTTATGAATTAGCGGCTCCGTTCCAATTCACATTCCAAGTAATAGTCGGCATGCTAATTACGTTGCCGATTGCCAAATTGCATTATCTCTTATAGTTTCCGAGATATGGACTATCGACATCTTACAATATTCGCTCTGATTCTAACTTGGGCCAAAATTGTTAAATGGTCTTATGAATTAGCGATTCCGTTCCAATTCACATTCCAAGTAATATTCGGCATGCTAATTACGTTGCCGATTGCAAAATTGCATTATCTCTTATAGTTTCCGAAATATGGACTATCGACATCTTACAATATTGGCTCTGCTTCTAACTTGGGCCAAAATTGTTAAATGGTCTTATGAATTAGCGATTCCGTTCCAATTCACATTCCAAGTAATATTTGGCATGCTAATTACGTTGCCGATTGCCGAATAGTATTATCTCTTATAGTTACCGAGTTATCGACTATCGACATCTTATAATATTGGCTCTGCTTCTAACTTGGGTCAAAATTGTAAATTGGTCTTATGAATTAGCGATTTCGTTCCAATACACATTCCAAGTAATATTCGGCATGCTAACTACGTTGCCGATTGTCAAATTGCATTATCTCTTATTGTTTACGAGATATGGACTATCGACATCTTGCAATATTGGCTCTGCTTCTTACTTGAGCTAAAGTTGTAAAATGGTCTTATGAATTAGCGATTTCGTTCCAATTCACATTCCAAGTAATTTTCGGCATGCTAATTACATTGCCTATTGCCAAATTGCATTATCTCTTATATTTTACGAGATATGGACTATGCACATCTTACAATATTCGCTCTGATTCTAACTTGGGCCAAAATTGTTAAATGGTATTATGAATTAGCGATTTCGTTCCAATTCACCTTCCAAGTAATATTCGCCATGTTAATTACGTTGCCGATTGCCAAATTGCATTATCTCTTATAGTTTCCGAGATATGGACTATCGACATCTTACAATATTTTTTCTGGTTCTAACTTGGGCCAAAATTGTATAATGGTCTTATGAATTAGCGATTTCGTTCCAATTCAAATTCCAAGTAATATTCGGCATGCTAATTACATTGCCGACAGTCAAATTGCACTATCTCTTATTGCTTCCGAGATATGGACTATCGACATCTTACAATATTGGCTCTGCTTCTAACTTGGGCCAAAATTGTAATATGGTCTAGTGAATTAGCGATTTCGTTCCAATTCACATTCCAAGTAATATTCGGCATGCTAATTACGTTGCCGATTGCCGAATTGCATTATCTCTTATAGTTTCCGATATATGGACCATCGACATCTTTTAGTATTGGCTCTGCTTCTAACTTGGGCTAAAGTTGTAATATTGTCTTATGAATTAGCGATTTCGTTCCTATTCACATTCCAAGTAATATTCGGCATGCTAATTACGTTGCCGATTGCCAAATTGCATTATCTCTTATAGTTTCCGAGAAATGGGCAAGCGAAATTTTACACCTTAGACTCTGTTTCAAACTTGGTTCAAAATTGTAAAATAGTCTTATGGATTAGCGATTTCGTTCCAATTCACATTCCAAGTAATATTTGGCAAGCTAATTACATTGCCGAATGCCAAATTGCATTATCTTTTATAGTTTTCGAGATATGGGCAATCGACATCTTACAATATTGGCTCTTCTTCTAACTTGGGCCAAAATTGTAAAATGGTCTTATGAAATAGCGATTTCGTTCCAATTCACATTCCAAGTAATATTCGCCATGCTAATTACGTTGCCGATTGCCAAATTGCATTATCTCTTATAGTTTCCGAGATATGGACTATCGACATCTTACAATATTGGCTCTGCTTCTAACTTGGTCTAAAGTTGTAAAATGGTCTTATGAATAAGCGATTTCGTTCCAATTCACACTCCAAGTAATATTCGGCATGCTAATTACGTTGCCGATTGCCAAATTACATTATCTCTTATAGTTTCCGAGATTTGGGCAATCGACATCTTACAATATTGGCTCTGCTTCTAACTTGGGTCAAAATTGTAAATTGGTCTTATGAATTAGCGATTTCGTTCCAATACACATTCCAAGTAATATTCGGCACGCTAATTACGTTGCCGATTGCCAAATTGCATTATCTCTTATTGTTTACGAGATATGGACTATCGACATCTTTCAATATTGGCTCTGCTTCTAACTTGGTCTAAAGTTGTAAAATGGTCTTATGAATAAGCGATTTCGTTCCAATTCACACTCCAAGTAATATTCGGCATGCTAATTACATTGCCTATTGCCAAATTGCATTATCTCTTATAGTTTCCGAGATATGGGCAATCGACATCTTACAATATTGGCTCTGCTTCTAATTTGGGTCAAAATTGTAAATTGGTCTTATGAATTTGCGATTTCGTTCCAATACACATTCCAAGTAATATTCGGCATGCTAATTATATTACCGATTGCCAAATTGCACTATCTCTTATAGTTTCCGAGATATAGGCAATCGAAATTTTACACCTTAGATTCTGTTTCTAACTTGGGTCAAAATTGTAAATTGGTCTTATGAATTAGCGATTACGTTCCAATTCACATTCCAAGTAATATTCGGCTAGCTAATTACGTTGCCGATTGCCAAATTCCACTATCTCTTATAGTTTCCGAGATATAGGCAATCGAAATTTTACACCTTAGATTCTGTTTCTAACTTGGGTCAAAATTGTAAATTGGTCTTATGAATTAGCGATTTCGTTCCAATACACATTCCTAGTAATATTCGGCAAGCTAATTACATTGCCGATTGCCAAATTGCATTATATTTTATAGTTTCCGAGATATGGACCATCGACATCTTACAATATTGGCTCTGCTTCCAACTTGGGCCAAAATTGTAAAATGGTCTTATGAAATAGCGATTTCGTTCCAATTCACCTTCCAAATAATATTCGGCATGCTAATTATATTACCGATAGCCAAATTGCATTATCTCTTATAGTTTCCGAGATATGGACTATGGACATCTTACAATATTCGCTCTGATTCTAACTTGGGAAAAAATTGTTAAATGGTCTTATGAATTAGCGATTTCGTTCCAATTCACCTTCCAAGTAATATTCGCCATGTTAATTACGTTGCCGATTGCCAAATTGCATTATCTCTTATAGTTTCCGAGATATGGACTATCGACATCTTACAATATTGGCTCTGTTTCTAACTTGGGCTAAAGTTGTAAAATGGTCTTATGAATTAGCGATTCCGTTCCAATTCACATTCCAAGTAATATTCGGCATGCTAATTACGTTGCCGCTTGCCAAACTGCATTATCTGTTATAGTTTCCGAGATATGGACTATCGACATCTTACAATATTAACTCTGCTTCTAACTAGGGCCAAAATTGTAAAATGGTCTTATGAAATAGCGATTTCGTTCCAATTCACCTTCCAAGTAATATTCGGCAAGATATTTACATTGCCGATAGCCAAATTGCATTAAAATTTACAGTTTCCGAGATATGGACCATCGACATCTTACAATATTGGCTCTGCTTCTAACTTGGGCTAAAGTTGTTAAATGGTCTAATGAATTAGCGAATACAATCCAATTCACATTCCAAATAATATTCGGCATGCTAATTACGTTGCCGATTGCCGAATTGCATTATCTCTTAGAGTTTCCAAGATATGGACTATCGACATCTTAACAATATTTTTTCTGGTTCTAACTTGGGCCAAAATTGTATAATTGTCTTATGAATTAGCGATTTCGTTCCTATTCACATTCCAAGTAATATTCGGCATGCTAATTACGTTGCCGATTGCCAAATTGCATTATCTCTTATAGTTTCCGAGAAATCGGCAATCGAAATTTTATACCTTAGACTCTGTTTCAAACTTGGGTCAAAATTGTAAAATAGCCTTATGGATTAGCGATTTCGTTCCAATTCACATTCCAAGTAATATTTGGCAAGCTAATTACATTTCCGATTGCCAAATTGCATTATCTTTTATAGTTTTCGAGATATGGGCAATCGACATCTTACAATATTGGCTCTGCTTCTAACTTGGGTCAAAATTGTAAATTGGTCTTATGAATTAGCGATTTCGTTCCAATACACATTCCAAGTAATATTTGGCATGCTAATTACGTTGCCGATTGCCAAATTGCATTATCTTTTATAGTTTCCGAGATATGGGCAATCGACATCTTAAAATATAGGCTCTTCTTCTAACTTGGGCCAAAATTGTAAAATGGTCTTATGAAATAGCGATTTCGTTCCAATTCACATTCCAAGTAATATTCGGCATGCTAATTACATTACCGATTGCCAAATTGCATTATCTCTTATTGCTTCCGAGATATGGACTATCGACATCTTACAATATTGGCTCTGCTTCTAACTTGGGCCAAAATTGTAATATGGTCTAATGAATTAGCGATTACAATCCAATTCACATTCCAAGTAATATTCGGCATGCTAATTACGTTGCCGATTGCCGAATTGCATTATCTCCTATAGTTTCCGATATATGGACCATCGACATCTTTCAATATTGGCTCTGCTTCTAACTTGGGCTAAAGTTGTAAAATTGTCTTATGAATTAGCGATTTCGTTCCAATTCACCTTCCAAGTGATATTCTGCATGCTAATTATATTACCGATTGCCAAATTGCACTATCTCTTATAGTTTCCGAGATATAGGCAATCGAAATTTTACACCTTAGATTCTGTTTCTAACTTGGGTCAAAATTGTAAATTATTCTTATGAATTAGCGATTACGTTCCAATTCACATTCCAAGTAATATTCGGCTTGCTAATTACGTTGCCGATTGCCAAATTGCATTATCTCTTATTGTTTACGAGTTATGGACTATCGACATCTTGCAATATTGGCTCTGCTTCTAACTTGGTCTAAAGTTGTAAAATGGTCTTATGAATTAGCGATTTCGTTCCAATTCACATACCAAGTAATATTCGGCATGCTAATTACGTTGCCGTTTGCCAAATTGCATTATCTGTTATAGTTTCCGAGATATGGACTATCGACATCTTACAATATTGGCTCTGCTTCTAACTAGGGCCAAAATTGTAAAATGGTCTTATGAAATAGCGATTTCGTTCCAATTCACATTCCAAGTAATATTCGGCATGCTAATTACGTTACCGATTGCCAAATTGCATTATCTCTTATAGTTTCCGAGATATGGACTATCGACATCTTACAATATTGGCTCTGTTTCTAACTTGGGCTAAAGTTGTAAAATGGTCTTATGAATTATCGATTCCGTTCCAATTCACATTCCAAGTAATATTCGGCATGCTAAATACGTTGCCGTTTGCCAAATTGCATTATCTGTTATAGTTTCCGAGATATGGACTATCGACATCTTACAATATTGGCTCTGCTTCTAACTAGGGCCAAAATTGTAAAATGGTCTTATGAAATAGCGATTTCGTTCCAATTCACATTCCAAGCAATATTTGGCAAGCTAACTACATTGCCGATAGCCAAATTGCATTAAAATTTACAGTTTCCGAGATATGGACCATCGACATCTTACAATATTGGCTCTTCTTCTAACTTGGGCTAAAGTTGTTAAATGGTCTAATGCATTAGCGAATACAATCCAATTCACATTCCAAGTAATATTCGGCATGCTAATTACGTTGCCGATTGCCGAATTGCATTATCTCTTAGAGTTTCCAAGATATGGACTATCGACATCTTAACAATATTTTTTCTGCTTCTAACTTGGGCCAAAATTGTATAATGGTCTTATTATTTAGCGATTACGTTCCAATTCAAATTCCAAGTAATATTCGGCATGCTAATTACATTGCCGACTGTTAAATTGCACTATCTCTTATTGCTTCCGAGATATGAACTATCGACATCTTACAATATTGGCTCTGCTTCTAACTTGGGCCAAAATTGTAATATGGCCTAATGAATTAGCGATTACAATCCAATTCACATTCCAAGTAATATTCGGCATGCTAATTACATTGCCGACTGTCAAATTGCACTATCTCTTATTGCTTCCGAGATATGGACCATCGACATCTTTCAATATTGGCTCTGCATCTAACTTGGGCTAAAGTTGTAAAATTGTCTTATGAATTAGCGATTTCGTTCCAATTCACCTTCCAAGTGATATTCTGCATGCTAATTATATTACCGATTGCCAAATTGCACTATCTCTTATAGTTTCCGAGATATAGGCAATCGAAATTTTACCCCTTAGATTCTGTTTCTAACTTGGGTCAAAATTGTAAATTGGTCTTATGAATTAGCGATTACGTTCCAATTCACATTCCAAGTAATATTCGGCAAGCTAATTACATTGCCGATTGCCAAATTGCATTATATTTTATAGTTTCCGAGATATGGATCATCGACATCTTACAATATTGGCTCTGCTTCTAACTTGGGCCAAAATTGTAAAATGGTCTTATGAAATAGCGATTTCGTTCCAATTCACCTTCCAAGTAATATTCGGCATGCTAAATATATTACCGATTGCCAAATTGCTCTATCTCTTATAGTTTCCGAGATATGGACTATCGACATCTTGCTATATTCGCTCTGATTCTAACTTGGGCCAAAATTGTTAAATGGTCTTATGACTTAGCGATTTCGTTCCAATTCACCTTCCAAGTAATATTCGCCATGGTAATTACGTTGCCGATTGCCAAATTGCATTATCTCTTATAGTTTCCGAGATATGGACTATCGACATCTTACAATATTGGCTCTGCTTCTAACTTGGGCTAAAGTTGTAAAATGTTCTTATGAATTAGCGGTTCCGTTCCAATTCACATTCCAAGTAATATTCGGCATGCTAATTACGTTGTCGATTGCCAAATTGCATTATCTCTTATAGTTTCCGAGATATGGACTATCGACATCTTACAATATTCGCTCTGATTCTAACTTGGGCCAAAATTGTTAAATGGTCTTATGAATTAGCGATTTCGTTCCAATTCACCTTCCAAGTAATATTCGCCATGCTAATTACGTTGCCGATTACCAAATTGCATTATCTCTTATAGTTTCCGATATATGGACTATCGACATCTTACAATATTGGCTCTGCTTCTAACTTGGGTCAAAATTGTAAATTGGTCTTATGAATTAGCGATTACGTTCCAATTCACATTCCAAGTAATATTCGGCAAGCTAATTACATTGCCGATTGCCAAATTGCATTATATTTTATAGTTTCCGAGATATGGATCATCGACATCTTACAATATTGGCTCTGCTTCTAACTTGGGCCAAAATTGTAAAATGGTCTTATGAAATAGCGATTTCGTTCCAATTCACCTTCCAAGTAATATTCGGCATGCTAAATATATTACCGATTGCCAAATTGCTCTATCTCTTATAGTTTCCGAGATATGGACTATCGACATCTTGCTATATTCGCTCTGATTCTAACTTGGGCCAAAATTGTTAAATGGTCTTATGACTTAGCGATTTCGTTCCAATTCACCTTCCAAGTAATATTCGCCATGGTAATTACGTTGCCGATTGCCAAATTGCATTATCTCTTATAGTTTCCGAGATATGGACTATCGACATCTTACAATATTGGCTCTGCTTCTAACTTGGGCTAAAGTTGTAAAATGTTCTTATGAATTAGCGGTTCCGTTCCAATTCACATTCCAAGTAATATTCGGCATGCTAATTACGTTGTCGATTGCCAAATTGCATTATCTCTTATAGTTTCCGAGATATGGACTATCGACATCTTACAATATTCGCTCTGATTCTAACTTGGGCCAAAATTGTTAAATGGTCTTATGAATTAGCGATTTCGTTCCAATTCACCTTCCAAGTAATATTCGCCATGCTAATTACGTTGCCGATTGCCAAATTACATTATCTCTTATAGTTTCCGAGATATAGGCAATCGAAATTTTACACCTTAGATTCTGTTTCTAACTTGGGTCAAAATTGTAAATTGGTCTTATGAATTAGCGATTTCGTTCCAATACACATTCCTAGTAATATTCGGCTAGCTAATTACATTGCCGATTGCCAAATTGCATTATATTTTATAGTTTCCGAGATATGGACCATCGACATCTTACAATATTGGCTCTGCTTCTAACTTGGGCCAAAATTGTAAAATGGTCTTATGAAATAGCGATTTCGTTCCAATTGACCTTCCAAGTAATATTCGGCATGCTAAATATATTACCGATTGCCAAATTGCTCTATCTCTTATAGTTTCCGAGATATGGACTATCGACATCTTGCTATATTCGCTCTGATTATAACTTGGGCCAAAATTGATAAATGGTCTTATGACTTAGCGATTTCGTTCCAATTCACCTTCCAAGTAATATTCGCCATGCTAATTACGTTGCCGATTGCCAAATTGCATTATCTCTTATAGTTTCCGAGATATGGACTATCGACATCTTACAATATTGGCTCTGCTTCTAACTTGGGCTAAAGTTGTAAAATAGTCTTATGAATTAGCGGCTCCGTTCCAATTCACATTCCAAGTAATAGTCGGCATGCTAATTACGTTGCCGATTGCCAAATTGCATTATCTCTTATAGTTTCCGAGATATGGACTATCGACATCTTACAATATTCGCTCTGATTCTAACTTGGGCCAAAATTGTTAAATGGTCTTATGAATTAGCGATTTCGTTCCAATTCACCTTCCAAGTAATATTCGCCATGCTAATTACGTTGCCGATTGCCAAATTGCATTATCTCTTATAGTTTCCGAGATATGGACTATCGACATCTTACAATATTGGCTCTGATTCTAACTTGGGCTAAAGTTGTAAAATAGTCTTATGAATTAGCGGCTCCGTTCCAATTCACATTCCAAGTAATAGTCGGCATGCTAATTACGTTGCCGATTGCCAAATTGCATTATCTCTTATAGTTTCCGAGATATGGACTATCGACATCTTACAATATTCGCTCTGATTCTAACTTGGGCCAAAATTGTTAAATGGTCTTATGAATTAGCGATTCCGTTCCAATTCACATTCCAAGTAATATTCGGCATGCTAATTACGTTGCCGATTGCAAAATTGCATTATCTCTTATAGTTTCCGAAATATGGACTATCGACATCTTACAATATTGGCTCTGCTTCTAACTTGGGCCAAAATTGTTAAATGGTCTTATGAATTAGCGATTCCGTTCCAATTCACATTCCAAGTAATATTCGCCATGCTAATTACGTTGCCGATTGCCAAATTGCATTATCTCTTATAGTTTCCGAGATATGGACTATCGACATCTTACAATATTGGCTCTGATTCTAACTTGGGCTAAAGTTGTAAAATAGTCTTATGAATTAGCGGCTCCGTTCCAATTCACATTCCAAGTAATAGTCGGCATGCTAATTACGTTGCCGATTGCCAAATTGCATTATCTCTTATAGTTTCCGAGATATGGACTATCGACATCTTACAATATTGGCTCTGATTCTAACTTGGGCTAAAGTTGTAAAATAGTCTTATGAATTAGCGGCTCCGTTCCAATTCACATTCCAAGTAATAGTCGGCATGCTAATTACGTTGCCGATTGCCAAATTGCATTATCTCTTATAGTTACCGAGTTATCGACTATCGACATCTTACAATATTCGCTCTGATTCTAACTTGGGCCAAAATTGTTAAATGGTCTTATGAATTAGCGATTTCGTTCCAATTCACCTTCCAAGTAATATTCGCCATGCTAATTACGTTGCCGATTGCCAAATTGCATTATCTCTTATAGTTTCCGAGATATGGACTATCGATATCTTACAATATTCGCTCTGATTCTAACTTGGGCCAAAATTGTTAAATGGTCTTATGAATTAGCGGCTCCGTTCCAATTCACATTCCAAGTAATAGTCGGCATGCTAATTACGTTGCCGATTGCCAAATTGCATTATCTCTTATAGTTTCCGAGATATGGACTATCGACATCTTACAATATTCGCTCTGATTCTAACTTGGGCCAAAATTGTTAAATGGTCTTATGAATTAGCGATTCCGTTCCAATTCACATTCCAAGTAATAGTCGGCATGCTAATTACGTTGCCGATTGCCAAATTGCATTATCTCTTATAGTTTCCGAGATATGGACTATCGACATCTTACAATATTCGCTCTGATTCTAACTTGGGCCAAAATTGTTAAATGGTCTTATGAATTAGCGATTCCGTTCCAATTCACATTCCAAGTAATATTCGGCATGCTAATTACGTTGCCGATTGCAAAATTGCATTATCTCTTATAGTTTCCGAAATATGGACTATCGACATCTTACAATATTGGCTCTGCTTCTAACTTGGGCCAAAATTGTTAAATGGTATTATGAATTAGCGATTTCGTTCCAATTCACCTTCCAAGTAATATTCGCCATGTTAATTACGTTGCCGATTGCCAAATTGCATTATCTCTTATAGTTTCCGAGATATGGACTATCGACATCTTACAATATTTTTTCTGGTTCTAACTTGGGCCAAAATTGTATAATGGTCTTATGAATTAGCGATTTCGTTCCAATTCAAATTCCAAGTAATATTCGGCATGCTAATTACATTGCCGACAGTCAAATTGCACTATCTCTTATTGCTTCCGAGATATGGACTATCGACATCTTACAATATTGGCTCTGCTTCTAACTTGGGCCAAAATTGTAATATGGTCTAGTGAATTAGCGATTTCGTTCCAATTCACATTCCAAGTAATATTCGGCATGCTAATTACGTTGCCGATTGTCGAATTGCATTATCTCTTATAGTTTCCGATATATGGACCATCGACATCTTTTAGTATTGGCTCTGCTTCTAACTTGGGCTAAAGTTGTAATATTGTCTTATGAATTAGCGATTTCGTTCCTATTCACATTCCAAGTAATATTCGGCATGCTAATTACGTTGCCGATTGCCAAATTGCATTATCTCTTATAGTTTCCGAGAAATGGGCAAGCGAAATTTTACACCTTAGACTCTGTTTCAAACTTGGTTCAAAATTGTAAAATAGTCTTATGGATTAGCGATTTCGTTCCAATTCACATTCCAAGTAATATTTGGCAAGCTAATTACATTGCCGAATGCCAAATTGCATTATCTTTTATAGTTTTCGAGATATGGGCAATCGACATCTTACAATATTGGCTCTTCTTCTAACTTGGGCCAAAATTGTAAAATGGTCTTATGAAATAGCGATTTCGTTCCAATTCACATTCCAAGTAATATTCGCCATGCTAATTACGTTGCCGATTGCCAAATTGCATTATCTCTTATAGTTTCCGAGATATGGACTATCGACATCTTACAATATTGGCTCTGCTTCTAACTTGGTCTAAAGTTGTAAAATGGTCTTATGAATAAGCGATTTCGTTCCAATTCACACTCCAAGTAATATTCGGCATGCTAATTACGTTGCCGATTGCCAAATTACATTATCTCTTATAGTTTCCGAGATTTGGGCAATCGACATCTTACAATATTGGCTCTGCTTCTAACTTGGGTCAAAATTGTAAATTGGTCTTATGAATTAGCGATTTCGTTCCAATACACATTCCAAGTAATATTCGGCACGCTAATTACGTTGCCGATTGCCAAATTGCATTATCTCTTATTGTTTACGAGATATGGACTATCGACATCTTTCAATATTGGCTCTGCTTCTAACTTGGTCTAAAGTTGTAAAATGGTCTTATGAATAAGCGATTTCGTTCCAATTCACACTCCAAGTAATATTCGGCATGCTAATTACATTGCCTATTGCCAAATTGCATTATCTCTTATAGTTTCCGAGATATGGGCAATCGACATCTTACAATATTGGCTCTGCTTCTAATTTGGGTCAAAATTGTAAATTGGTCTTATGAATTTGCGATTTCGTTCCAATACACATTCCAAGTAATATTCGGCATGCTAATTATATTACCGATTGCCAAATTGCACTATCTCTTATAGTTTCCGAGATATAGGCAATCGAAATTTTACACCTTAGATTCTGTTTCTAACTTGGGTCAAAATTGTAAATTGGTCTTATGAATTAGCGATTACGTTCCAATTCACATTCCAAGTAATATTCGGCTAGCTAATTACGTTGCCGATTGCCAAATTCCACTATCTCTTATAGTTTCCGAGATATAGGCAATCGAAATTTTACACCTTAGATTCTGTTTCTAACTTGGGTCAAAATTGTAAATTGGTCTTATGAATTAGCGATTTCGTTCCAATACACATTCCTAGTAATATTCGGCAAGCTAATTACATTGCCGATTGCCAAATTGCATTATATTTTATAGTTTCCGAGATATGGACCATCGACATCTTACAATATTGGCTCTGCTTCCAACTTGGGCCAAAATTGTAAAATGGTCTTATGAAATAGCGATTTCGTTCCAATTCACCTTCCAAATAATATTCGGCATGCTAATTATATTACCGATAGCCAAATTGCATTATCTCTTATAGTTTCCGAGATATGGACTATGGACATCTTACAATATTCGCTCTGATTCTAACTTGGGAAAAAATTGTTAAATGGTCTTATGAATTAGCGATTTCGTTCCAATTCACCTTCCAAGTAATATTCGCCATGTTAATTACGTTGCCGATTGCCAAATTGCATTATCTCTTATAGTTTCCGAGATATGGACTATCGACATCTTACAATATTGGCTCTGTTTCTAACTTGGGCTAAAGTTGTAAAATGGTCTTATGAATTAGCGATTCCGTTCCAATTCACATTCCAAGTAATATTCGGCATGCTAATTACGTTGCCGCTTGCCAAACTGCATTATCTGTTATAGTTTCCGAGATATGGACTATCGACATCTTACAATATTAACTCTGCTTCTAACTAGGGCCAAAATTGTAAAATGGTCTTATGAAATAGCGATTTCGTTCCAATTCACCTTCCAAGTAATATTCGGCAAGATATTTACATTGCCGATAGCCAAATTGCATTAAAATTTACAGTTTCCGATATATGGACCATCGACATCTTACAATATTGGCTCTGCTTCTAACTTGGGCTAAAGTTGTTAAATGGTCTAATGAATTAGCGAATACAATCCAATTCACATTCCAAATAATATTCGGCATGCTAATTACGTTGCCGATTGCCGAATTGCATTATCTCTTAGAGTTTCCAAGATATGGACTATCGACATCTTAACAATATTTTTTCTGGTTCTAACTTGGGCCAAAATTGTATAATTGTCTTATGAATTAGCGATTTCGTTCCTATTCACATTCCAAGTAATATTCGGCATGCTAATTACGTTGCCGATTGCCAAATTGCATTATCTCTTATAGTTTCCGAGAAATCGGCAATCGAAATTTTATACCTTAGACTCTGTTTCAAACTTGGGTCAAAATTGTAAAATAGCCTTATGGATTAGCGATTTCGTTCCAATTCACATTCCAAGTAATATTTGGCAAGCTAATTACATTTCCGATTGCCAAATTGCATTATCTTTTATAGTTTTCGAGATATGGGCAATCGACATCTTACAATATTGGCTCTGCTTCTAACTTGGGTCAAAATTGTAAATTGGTCTTATGAATTAGCGATTTCGTTCCAATACACATTCCAAGTAATATTTGGCATGCTAATTACGTTGCCGATTGCCAAATTGCATTATCTTTTATAGTTTCCGAGATATGGGCAATCGACATCTTAAAATATAGGCTCTTCTTCTAACTTGGGCCAAAATTGTAAAATGGTCTTATGAAATAGCGATTTCGTTCCAATTCACATTCCAAGTAATATTCGGCATGCTAATTACATTACCGATTGCCAAATTGCATTATCTCTTATTGCTTCCGAGATATGGACTATCGACATCTTACAATATTGGCTCTGCTTCTAACTTGGGCCAAAATTGTAATATGGTCTAATGAATTAGCGATTACAATCCAATTCACATTCCAAGTAATATTCGGCATGCTAATTACGTTGCCGATTGCCGAATTGCATTATCTCCTATAGTTTCCGATATATGGACCATCGACATCTTTCAATATTGGCTCTGCTTCTAACTTGGGCTAAAGTTGTAAAATTGTCTTATGAATTAGCGATTTCGTTCCAATTCACCTTCCAAGTGATATTCTGCATGCTAATTATATTACCGATTGCCAAATTGCACTATCTCTTATAGTTTCCGAGATATAGGCAATCGAAATTTTACACCTTAGATTCTGTTTCTAACTTGGGTCAAAATTGTAAATTATTCTTATGAATTAGCGATTACGTTCCAATTCACATTCCAAGTAATATTCGGCTTGCTAATTACGTTGCCGATTGCCAAATTGCATTATCTCTTATTGTTTACGAGTTATGGACTATCGACATCTTGCAATATTGGCTCTGCTTCTAACTTGGTCTAAAGTTGTAAAATGGTCTTATGAATTAGCGATTTCGTTCCAATTCACATACCAAGTAATATTCGGCATGCTAATTACGTTGCCGTTTGCCAAATTGCATTATCTGTTATAGTTTCCGAGATATGGACTATCGACAGCTTACAATATTGGCTCTGCTTCTAACTAGGGCCAAAATTGTAAAATGGTCTTATGAAATAGCGATTTCGTTCCAATTCACATTCCAAGTAATATTCGGCATGCTAATTACGTTACCGATTGCCAAATTGCATTATCTCTTATAGTTTCCGAGATATGGACTATCGACATCTTACAATATTGGCTCTGTTTCTAACTTGGGCTAAAGTTGTAAAATGGTCTTATGAATTATCGATTCCGTTCCAATTCACATTCCAAGTAATATTCGGCATGCTAAATACGTTGCCGTTTGCCAAATTGCATTATCTGTTATAGTTTCCGAGATATGGACTATCGACATCTTACAATATTGGCTCTGCTTCTAACTAGGGCCAAAATTGTAAAATGGTCTTATGAAATAGCGATTTCGTTCCAATTCACATTCCAAGCAATATTTGGCAAGCTAACTACATTGCCGATAGCCAAATTGCATTAAAATTTACAGTTTCCGAGATATGGACCATCGACATCTTACAATATTGGCTCTTCTTCTAACTTGGGCTAAAGTTGTTAAATGGTCTAATGCATTAGCGAATACAATCCAATTCACATTCCAAGTAATATTCGGCATGCTAATTACGTTGCCGATTGCCGAATTGCATTATCTCTTAGAGTTTCCAAGATATGGACTATCGACATCTTAACAATATTTTTTCTGCTTCTAACTTGGGCCAAAATTGTATAATGGTCTTATTATTTAGCGATTACGTTCCAATTCAAATTCCAAGTAATATTCGGCATGCTAATTACATTGCCGACTGTTAAATTGCACTATCTCTTATTGCTTCCGAGATATGAACTATCGACATCTTACAATATTGGCTCTGCTTCTAACTTGGGCCAAAATTGTAATATGGCCTAATGAATTAGCGATTACAATCCAATTCACATTCCAAGTAATATTCGGCATGCTAATTACATTGCCGACTGTCAAATTGCACTATCTCTTATTGCTTCCGAGATATGGACCATCGACATCTTTCAATATTGGCTCTGCATCTAACTTGGGCTAAAGTTGTAAAATTGTCTTATGAATTAGCGATTTCGTTCCAATTCACCTTCCAAGTGATATTCTGCATGCTAATTATATTACCGATTGCCAAATTGCACTATCTCTTATAGTTTCCGAGATATAGGCAATCGAAATTTTACCCCTTAGATTCTGTTTCTAACTTGGGTCAAAATTGTAAATTGGTCTTATGAATTAGCGATTACGTTCCAATTCACATTCCAAGTAATATTCGGCAAGCTAATTACATTGCCGATTGCCAAATTGCATTATATTTTATAGTTTCCGAGATATGGATCATCGACATCTTACAATATTGGCTCTGCTTCTAACTTGGGCCAAAATTGTAAAATGGTCTTATGAAATAGCGATTTCGTTCCAATTCACCTTCCAAGTAATATTCGGCATGCTAAATATATTACCGATTGCCAAATTGCTCTATCTCTTATAGTTTCCGAGATATGGACTATCGACATCTTGCTATATTCGCTCTGATTCTAACTTGGGCCAAAATTGTTAAATGGTCTTATGACTTAGCGATTTCGTTCCAATTCACCTTCCAAGTAATATTCGCCATGGTAATTACGTTGCCGATTGCCAAATTGCATTATCTCTTATAGTTTCCGAGATATGGACTATCGACATCTTACAATATTGGCTCTGCTTCTAACTTGGGCTAAAGTTGTAAAATGTTCTTATGAATTAGCGGTTCCGTTCCAATTCACATTCCAAGTAATATTCGGCATGCTAATTACGTTGTCGATTGCCAAATTGCATTATCTCTTATAGTTTCCGAGATATGGACTATCGACATCTTACAATATTCGCTCTGATTCTAACTTGGGCCAAAATTGTTAAATGGTCTTATGAATTAGCGATTTCGTTCCAATTCACCTTCCAAGTAATATTCGCCATGCTAATTACGTTGCCGATTACCAAATTGCATTATCTCTTATAGTTTCCGATATATGGACTATCGACATCTTACAATATTGGCTCTGCTTCTAACTTGGGTCAAAATTGTAAATTGGTCTTATGAATTAGCGATTTCGTTCCAATACACATTCCAAGTAATATTCGGCATGCTAATTACGTTGCCGATTGCCAAATTGCATTATCTCTTATTGTTTACGAGATATGGACTATCGACATCTTGCAATATTGGCTCGGCTTCTAACTTGGTCTAAAGTTGTAAAATGGTCTTATGAATAAGCGATTTCGTTCCAATTCACACTCCAAGTAATATTCGGCATGCTAATTACGTTGCCGATTGCCAAATTGCATTATCTCTTATAGTTTCCGAGATTTGGGCAATCGACATCTTACAATATTGGCCCTGCTTCTAACTTGGGTCAAAATTGTAAATTGGTCTTATGAATTAGCGATTTCGTTCCAATACACATTCCAAGTAATATTCGGCACGCTAATTACGTTGCCGATTGCCAAATTGCATTATCTCTTATTGTTTACGAGATATGGACTATCGACATCTTGCAATATTGGCTCTGCTTCTAACTTGGTCTAAAGTTGTAAAATGGTCTTATGAATAAGCGATTTCGTTCCAATTCACACTCCAAGTAATATTCGGCATGCTAATTACATTGCCTATTGCCAAATTGCATTATCTCTTATAGTTTCCGAGATATGGGCAATCGACATCTTACAATATTGGCTCTGCTTCTAACTTGGGTCAAAATTGTAAATTGGTCTTATGAATTTGCGATTTCGTTCCAATACACATTCCAAGTAATATTCGGCATGCTAATTATATTACCGATTGCCAAATTGCACTATCTCTTATAGTTTCCGAGATATAGGCAATCGAAATTTTACACCTTAGATTCTGTTTCTAACTTGGGTCAAAATTGTAAATTGGTCTTATGAATTAGCGATTACGTTCCAATTCACATTCCAAGTAATATTCGGCTAGCTAATTACGTTGCCGATTGCCAAATTCCACTATCTCTTATAGTTTCCGAGATATAGGCAATCGAAATTTTACACCTTAGATTCTGTTTCTAACTTGGGTCAAAATTGTAAATTGGTCTTATGAATTAGCGATTTCGTTCCAATACACATTCCTAGTAATATTCGGCAAGCTAATTACATTGCCGATTGCCAAATTGCATTATCTCTTATAGTTTCCGAGATATGGACTATGGACATCTTACAATATTCGCTCTGATTCTAACTTGGGCCAAAATTGTTAAATGGTCTTATGAATTAGCGATTTCGTTCCAATTCACCTTCCAAGTAATATTCGGCATGCTAATTATATTACCGATAGCCAAATTGCATTATCTCTTATAGTTTCCGAGATATGGACTATGGACATCTTACAATATTCGCTCTGATTCTAACTTGGGCCAAAATTGTTAAATGGTCTTATGAATTAGCGATTTCGTTCCAATTCACCTTCCAAATAATATTCGGCATGCTAATTATATTACCGATAGCCAAATTTCATTATCTCTTATAGTTTCCGAGATATGGACTATGGACATCTTACAATATTCGCTCTGATTCTAACTTGGGCCAAAATTGTTAAATGGTCTTATGAATTAGCGATTTCGTTCCAATTCACCTTCCAAGTAATATTCGCCATGTTAATTACGTTGCCGATTGCCAAATTGCATTATCTCTTATAGTTTCCGAGATATGGACTATCGACATCTTACAATATTGGCTCTGTTTCTAACTTGGGCTAAAGTTGTAAAATGGTCTTATGAATTAGCGATTCCGTTCCAATTCACATTCCAAGTAATATTCGGCATTCTAATTACGTTGCCGTTTGCCAAACTGCATTATCTGTTATAGTTTCCGATATATGGACTATCGACATCTTACAATATTAACTCTGCTTCTAACTAGGGCCAAAATTGTAAAATGGTCTTATGAAATAGCGATTTCGTTCCAATTCACCTTCCAAGTAATATTCGGCAAGATATTTACATTGCCGATAGCCAAATTGCATTAAAATTTACAGTTTCCGAGATATGGACCATCGACATCTTACAATATTGGCTCTGCTTCTAACTCGTGCTAAAGTTGTTAAATGGTCTAATGAATTAGCGAATACAATCCAATTCACATTCCAAATAATATTCGGCATGCTAATTACGTTGCCGATTGCCGAATTGCATTATCTCTTAGAGTTTCCAAGATATGGACTATCGACATCTTAACAATATTTTTTCTGGTTCTAACTTGGGCCAAAATTGTATAATGGTCTTATGAATTAGCGATTTCGTTCCAATTCAAATTCCAAGTAATATTCGGCATGCTAATTACATTGCCGACTGTCAAATTGCACTATCTCTTATTGCTTCCGAGATATGGACTATCGACATCTTACAATATTGGCTCTGCTTCTAACTTGGGCCAAAATTGTAATATGGTCTAGTGAATTAGCGATTACAATCCAATTCACATTCCAAGTAATATTCGGCATGCTAATTACGTTGCCGATTGCCGAATTGCATTATCTCTTATAGTTTCCGATATATGGACCATCGACATCTTTTAGTATTGGCTCTGCTTCTAACTTGGGCTAAAGTTGTAAAATTGTCTTATGAATTAGCGATTTCGTTCCTATTCACATTCCAAGTAATATTCGGCATGCTAATTACGTTGCCGATTGCCAAATTGCATTATCTCTTATAGTTTCCGAGAAATCGGCAATCGAAATTTTATACCTTAGAGTCTGTTTCAAACTTGGGTCAAAATTGTAAAATAGTCTTATGGATTAGCGATTTCGTTCCAATTCACATTCCAAGTAATATTTGGCAAGCTAATTACATTTCCGATTGCCAAATTGCATTATCTTTTATAGTTTTCGAGATATGGGCAATCGACACCTTACAATATTGGCTCTGCTTCTAACTTGGGTCAAAGTTGTAAATTGGTCTTATGAATTAGCGATTTCGTTCCAATACACATTCCAAGTAATATTCGGCATGCTAATTACGTTGCCGATTGCCAAATTGCATTATCTTTTATAGTTTCCGAGATATGGGCAATCGACATCTTAAAATATAGGCCCTTCTTCTAACTTGGGCCAAAATTGTAAAATGGTCTTATGAAATAGCGATTTCGTTCCAATTCACATTCCAAGTAATATTCGGCATGCTAATTACGTTACCGATTGCCAAATTGCATTATCTCTTATAGTTTCCGAGATATGGACTATCGACATCTTACAATATTGGCTCTGTTTCTAACTTGGGCTAAAGTTGTAAAATGGTCTTATGAATTAGCGATTCCGTTCCAATTCACATTCCAAGTAATATTCGGCATGCTAAATACGTTGCCGTTTGCCAAATTGCATTATCTGTTATAGTTTCCGAGATATGGACTATCGACATCTTACAATATTGGCTCTGCTTCTAACTAGGGCCAAAATTGTAAAATGGTCTTATGAAATAGCGATTTCGTTCCAATTCACATTCCAAGCAATATTTGGCAAGCTAACTACATTGCCGATAGCCAAATTGCATTAAAATTTACAGTTTCCGAGATATGGACCATCGACATCTTACAATATTGGCTCTTCTTCTAACTTGGGCTAAAGTTGTTAAATGGTCTAATGCATTAGCGAATACAATCCAATTCACATTCCAAGTAATATTCGGCATACTAATTACGTTGCCGATTGCCGAATTGCATTATCTCTTAGAGTTTCCAAGATATGGACTATCGACATCTTAATAATATTTTTTCTGCTTCTAACTTGGGCCAAAATTGTATAATGGTCTTATTATTTAGCGATTTCGTTCCAATTCAAATTACAAGTAATATTCGGCATACTAATTACATTGCCGACTGTCAAATTGCACTATCTCTTATTGCTTCCGAGATATGGACTATCGACATCTTACAATATTGGCTCTGCTTCTAACTTGGGCCAAAATTGTAATATGGTCTAATGAATTAGCGATTACAATCCAATTCACATTCCAAGTAATATTCGGCATTCTAATTACGTTGCCGATTGCCGAATTGCATTATCTCCTATAGTTTCCGATATATGGACCATCGACATCTTTCAATATTGGCTTTGCTTCTAACTTGGGCTAAAGTTGTAAAATTGTCTTATGAATTAACGATTTCGTTCCAATTCACCTTCCAAGTGATATTCTGCATGCTAATTATATTACCGATTGCCAAATTGCACTATCTTTTATAGTTTCCGAGATATAGGCAATCGAAATTTTACACCTTAGATTCTGTTTCTAACTTGGGTCAAAATTGTAAAATATTCTTATGAATTAGCGATTACGTTCCAATTCACATTCCAAGTAATATTCGGCTTGCTAATTACGTTGCCGATTGCCAAATTGCATTATCTCTTATTGTTTACGAGATATGGACTATCGACATCTTGCAATATTGGCTCTGCTTCTAACTTGGTCTAAAGTTGTAAAATGGTCTTATGAATTAGCGATTTCGTTCCAATTCACATACCAAGTAATATTCGGCATGCTAATTACGTTGCCGATTGCCAAATTGCATTATCTTTTATAGTTTCCGAGATATGGGCAATCGACATCTTACAATATTGGCTCTTCTTCTAACTTGGGCCAAAATTGTAAAATGGTCTTATGAAATAGCGATTTCGTTCCAATTCACATTCCAAGTAATATTCAGAATGCTAATTACATTACCGATTGCCAAATTGCATTATCTCTTATAGTTTCCGAGATATGGACTATCGACATCTTACAATATTGGCTCTGTTTCTAACTTGGGCTAAAGTTGTAAAATGGTCTTATGAATTAGCGATTCCGTTCCAATTCACATTCCAAGTAATATTCAGCATGCTAAATACGTTGCCGTTTGCCAAATTGCATTATCTGTTATAGTTTCCGAGATATGGACTATCGACATCTTACAATATTGGCTCTGCTTCTAACAAGGGCCAAAATTGTAAAATGGTCTTATGAAATAGCGATTTCGTTCCAATTCACATTCCAAGCAATATTTGGCAAGCTAACTACATTGCCGATAGCCAAATTGCATTAAAATTTACAGTTTCCGAGATATGGACCATCGACATCTTACAATATTGGCTCTTCTTCTAACTTGGGCTAAAGTTGTTAAATGGTCTAATGCATTAGCGAATACAATCCAATTCACATTCCAAGTAATATTCGGCATGCTAATTACGTTGCCGATTGCCGAATTGCATTATCTCTTAGAGTTTCCAAGATATGGACTATCGACATCTTAACAATATTTTTTCTGCTTCTAACTTGGGCCAAAATTGTATAATGGTCTTATTATTTAGCGATTTCGTTCCAATTCAAATTCCAAGTAATATTCGGCATGCTAATTACATTGCCGACTGTTAAATTGCACTATCTCTTATTGCTTCCGAGATATGGACTATCGACATCTTACAATATTGGCTCTGCTTCTAACTTGGGCCAAAATTGTAATATGGTCTAATGAATTAGCGATTACAATCCAATTCACATTCCAAGTAATATTCGGCATGCTAATTACATTGCCGACTGTCAAATTGCACTATCTCTTATTGCTTCCGAGATATGGACCATCGACATCTTTCAATATTGGCTCTGCTTCTAACTTGGGCTAAAGTTGTAAAATTTTCTTATGAATTAGCGATTTCGTTCCAATTCACCTTCCAAGTGATATTCTGCATGCTAATTATATTACCGATTGCCAAATTGCACTATCTCTTATAGTTTCCGAGATATAGGCAATCGAAATTTTACCCCTTAGATTCTGTTTCTAACTTGGGTCAAAATTGTAAATTGGTCTTATGAATTAGCGATTACGTTCCAATTCACATTCCAAGTAATATTCGGCAAGCTAATTACATTGCCGATTGCCAAATTGCATTATATTTTATAGTTTCCGAGATATGGATCATCGACATCTTACAATATTGGCTCCGCTTCTAACTTGGGCCAAAATTGTAAAATGGTCTTATGAAATAGCGATTTCGTTCCAATTCACCTTCCAAGTAATATTCGGCATGCTAAATATATTACCGATTGCCAAATTGCTCTATCTCTTATAGTTTCCGAGATATGGACTATCGACATCTTGCTATATTCGCTCTGATTCTAACTTGGGCCAAAATTGTTAAATGGTCTTATGACTTAGCGATTTCGTTCCAATTCACCTTCCAAGTAATATTCGCCATGCTAATTACGTTGCCGATTGCCAAATTGCATTATCTCTTATAGTTTCCGAGATATGCACTATCGACATCTTACAATATTGGCTCTGCTTCTAACTTGGGCTAAAGTTGTAAAATGGTCTTATGAATTAGCGGTTCCGTTCCAATTCACATTCCAAGTAATATTCGGCATGCTAATTACTTTGTCGATTGCCAAATTGCATTATCTCTTATAGTTTCCGAGATATGGACTATCGACATCTTACAATATTCGCTCTGATTCTAACTTGGGCCAAAATTGTTAAATGGTCTTATGAATTAGCGATTTCGTTCGAATTCACCTTCCAAGTAATATTCGCCATGCTAATTACGTTGCCGATTACCAAATTGCATTATCTCTTATAGTTTCCGATATATGGACTATCGACATCTTACAATATTGGCTCTGCTTCTAACTTGGGCCAAAATTGTAAAATGGTCTTATGAAATAGCGATTTCGTTCCACTTCACCATCCAAGTAATATTCGGCAGGATATCTACATTGCCGATAGCCAAATTGCACTATCTCTTATAGTTTCCGAGATATGGACTATCGATATCTTACAATATTGGCTCTGCTTCTAACTTGGGCTAAAGTTGTAAAATGGTCTTATAAATTAGCGATTCCGTTCCAATTCATATTCCAAATAATATTCGGCATGCTAATTACGTTGCCGATAGCCAAATTGCATTATCTCTTATAGTTTCCGAGATATGGACTATCGATATCTTACAATATTGGCTCTGCTTCTAACTTGGGCTTAAGTTGTAAAATGGTCTTATGAATTAGCGATTCCGTTCCAATTCAAATTCCAAGTAATATTCGGCATGCTAATTACGTTGCCGATTGCAAAATTGCATTATCTCTTATAGTTTCCGAAATATGGACTATCGACATCTTACAAGATTGGCTCTGCTTCTAACTTGGGCCAAAATTGTAAAATGGTCTAATGAATTAGCGATTACGTTCCAATTCACATTCCAAGTAATATTTGGCATGCTAATTACTTTGCCGATTGCCGAATAGTATTATCTCTTATAGTTACCGAGTTATCGACTATCGATATCTTATAATATTGGCTCTGCTTCTAACTTGGGTCAAAATTGTAAATTGGTCTTATGAATTAGCGATTTCGTTCCAATACACATTCCAAGTAATATTCGGCATGCTAATTACGTTGCCGATTGTAAAATTGCATTATCTCTTATTGTTTACGAGATATGGACTATCGACATCTTGCAATATTGGCTCTGCTTCTTACTTGAGCTAAAGTTGTAAAATGGTCTTATGAATTAGCGATTTCGTTCCAATTCACATTCCAAGTAATTTTCGGCATGCTAGTTACATTGCCTATTGCCAAATTGCATTATCTCTTATAGTTTCCGAGATATGGACCATCGACGTCTTACAATATTGGCTCTGCTTCTAACTTGGGCCAAAATTGTAAAATGGTCTTATGAAATAGCGATTTCGTTCCAATTCACATTCCAAGTAATATTCGGCAGGATATTTACATTGCCGATAGCCAAATTGCACTATCTCTTATAGTTTCCGAGATATGGACTATCGACATATTGCTATATTCGCTCTGATTCTAACTTGGGCCAAAATTGTTAAATGGTCTTATGACTTAGCAATTTCGTTCCAGTTCACCTTCCAAGTAATATTCGGCATGCTAATTACGTTGCCGATTGCCAAATTGCATTATCTCTTATAGTTTCCGAGATATGGACTATCGACATCTTACAATATTCGCTCTGATTCTAACTTGGGCTAAAGTTGTAAAATGGTCTTATGAATTAGCGATTCCGTTCCAATTCACATTCCAAGTAATATTCGGCATTCTAATTACGTTGCCGTTTGCCAAATTGCATTATCTGTTATAGTTTCCGAGATATGGACTATCGTCATCTTACAATATTGGCTCTGCTTCTAACTAGGGCCAAAATTGTAAAATGGTCTTATGAAATAGCGATTTCGTTCCAATTCACCTTCCAAGTAATATTCGGTAAGATCTTTACATTGCCGATAGCCAAATTGCATTAAAATTTACAGTTTCCGAGATATGGACCATCGACATCTTACAATATTGGCTCTGCTTCTAACTTGGGCTAAAGTTGTTAAATGGTCTAATGAATTAGCGAATACAATCCAATTCACATTCCAAGTAATATTCGGCATGCTAATTACGTTGCCGATTGCCGAATTGCATTATCTCTTAGAGTTTCCAAGATATGGACTATCGACATCTTAACAATATTGGCTCTGCCTCTAACTTGGGCTAAAGTTATAAATTGTCTTATGAATTAGCGATTTCGTTCCAATTCACCTTCCAAGTAATATTCGGCATGCTAATTATATTACCGATTGCCAAATTGCACTATCTCTTATAGTTTCCGAGATATAGGGAATCGAAATTTGACACCTTAGATTCTGTTTCTAACTTGGGTCAAAATTGTAAATTGGTCTTATGAATTAGCGATTTCGTTCCAATACACATTCCTAGTAATATTCAGCAAGCTAATTACATTGTAGATTGCCAAATTGCATTATCTCTTATAGTTTCCGAGATATGGACCATCGACATCTTACAATTTTGGCTCTGCTTCTAACTTGGGCCAAAATTGTAAAATGGTCTTATGAATTAGCGATTCCGTTCCAATTCACATTCCAAGTAATATTCGGCATGCTAATTACGTTGCCGATTGCCGAATAGTATTATCTCTTATAGTTACCGAGTTATCGACTATCGATATCTTATAATATTGGCTCTGCTTCTAACTTGGGTCAAAATTGTAAATTGGTCTTATGAATTAGCGATTTCGTTCCAATACACATTCCTAGTAATATTCAGCAAGCTAATTACATTGTAGATTGCCAAATTGCATTATTTCTTATAGTTTCCGATATATGGACTTTCGACATCTTACAATATTGGCTCTGCTTCTAACTTGGGCCAAAATTGTAAAATCGTCTTATGAATTAGCGATTTCGTTCCAATTCACCTTCCAAGTAATATTCGCCATGCTAAATACGTTGCCGATTGCCAAATTGCATTATCTCTTATAGTTTCCGATATATGGACTATCGACATCTTACAATATTGGCTCTGCTTCTAACTTGGGCCAAAATTGTAAAATGTTCTTATGAAATAGCGATTTCGTTCCAATTCACCTTCCAAGTAATATTCGCCATGCTAAATACGTTGCCGATTGCCAAATTGCATTATCTCTTATAGTTTCCGATATATGGACTATCGACATCTTACAATATTGGCTCTGCTTCTAACTTGGGCCAAAATTGTAAAATGGTCTTATGAAATAGCGATTTCGTTCCAATTCACCATCCAAGTAATATTCGGCAGGATATTTACATTGCCGATAGCCAAATTGTACTATCTCTTATAGTTTCCGAGCTATGGACTATCGATATCTTACAATATTGGCTCTGCTTCTAACTTGGGCTAAAGTTGTAAAATGGTCTTATAAATTAGCGATTCCGTTCCAATTCATATTCCAAATAATATTCGGCATGCTAATTACGTTGCCGATAGCCAAATTGCATTATCTCTTATAGTTTCCGAGATATGAACTATCGATATCTTACAATATTGGCTCTGCTTCTAACTTGGGCTTAAATTGTAAAATGGTCTTATGAATTAGCGATTCCGCTCCAATTCACATTCCAAGTAATATTCGGCATGCTAATTACGTTGCCGATTGCAAAATTGCATTATCTCTTATAGTTTCCGAAATATGGACTATCGACAACTTACAATATTGGCTCTGCTTCTAACTTGGGCTAAAGTTGTAAAATGGTCTTATAAATTAGCGATTCCGTTCCAATTCATATTCCAAATAATATTCGGCATGCTAATTACGTTGCCGATAGCCAAATTGCATTATCTCTTATAGTTTCCGAGATATGAACTATCGATATCTTACAATATTGGCTCTGCTTCTAACTTGGGCTTAAATTGTAAAATGGTCTTATGAATTAGCGATTTAGTTCCAATACACATTCCAAGTAATATTCGGCATGTTAGTTACGTTGCCGATTATCAAATTGCATTATCTCTTATTGTTTACGAGATATGGACTATCGACATCTTGCAATATTGGCTCTGCTTCTTACTTGAGCTAAAGTTGTAAAATGGTCTTATGAATTAGCGATTTCGTTCCAATTCACATTCCGAGTAATTTTCGGCATGCTTATTACATTGCCTATTGCCAAATTGCATTATCTCTTATAGTTTCCGAGATATGGACCATCGACATCTTACAATATTGGCTCTGCTTCTAACTTGGGCCAAAATTGTAAAATGGTCTTATGAAATAGCGATTTCGTTCCAATTTACATTCCAAGTAATATTCGGCATGCTAATTACGTTGCCGTTTGCCAAACTGCATTATCTGTTATAGTTTCCGAGATATGGACTATCGACATCTTACAATATTGGCTCTGCTTCTAACTAGGGCCAAAATTGTAAAATGGTCTTATGAAATAGCGATTTCTTTCAAATTCACCTTCCAAGTAATATTCGGCATGCTAATTACATTACCGATTGCCAAATTGCATTATCTCTTATAGTATCCGAGATATGGACTATCGACATCTTACAATATTGGCTCTGTTTCTAACTTGGGCTAAAGTTGTAAAATGGTCTTATGAATTAGTGATTCCGTTCCAATTCACATTCCAAGTAATATTCGGCATTCTAATTACGTTGCCGTTTGCCAAATTGCATTATCTGTTATAGTTTCCGAGATATGGACTATCGTCATCTTACAATATTGGCTCTGCTTCTAACTAGGGCCAAAATTGTAAAATGGTCTTATGAAATAGCGATTTCGTTCCAATTCACCTTCCAAGTAATATTCGGCAAGATCTTTACATTGCCGATAGCCAAATTGCATTAAAATTTACAGTTTCCGAGATATGGACCATCGACCTCTTACAATATTGGCTCTGTTTCTAACTTGGGCTAAAGTTGTAAAATGGTCTTATGAATTGGCGATTCCGTTCCAATTTACATTCCAAGTAATATTCGGCATGCTAATTACGTTGCCGTTTGCCAAACTGCATTATCTGTTATAGTTTCCGAGATATGGACTATCGACATCTTACAATATTGGCTCTGCTTCTAACTAGGGCCAAAATTGTAAATTGGTCTTATGAATTAGCGATTTCGTTCCAATACACATTCCAAGTAATATTCGGCATGCTAATTATATTACCGATTGCCAAATTGCACTATCTCTTATAGTTTCCGAGATATAGGCAATCGAAATTTTACACCTTAGATTCTGTTTCTAACTTGGGTCAAAATTGTAAATTGGTCTTATGAATTAGCGATTACGTTCCAATTCACATTCCAAGTAATATTCGGCTAGCTAATTACGTTGCCGATTGCCAAATTCCATTATCTCTTATAGTTTCCGAGATATAGGCAATCGAAATTTTATACCTTAGATTCTGTTTCTAACTTGGGTCAAAATTGTAAATTGGTCTTATGAATTAGCGATTTCGTTCCAATACACATTCCTAGTAATATTCGGCAAGCTAATTACATTGCCGATTGCCAAATTGCATTATATTTTATAGTTTCCGAGATATGGACCATCGACATCTTACAATATTGGCTCTGCTTCTAACTTGGGCCAAAATTGTAAAATGGTCTTATGAAATAGCGATTTCGTTCCAATTCACCTTCCAAGTAATATTCGGCAAGATCTTTACATTGCCGATAGCCAAATTGCATTAAAATTTACAGTTTCCGAGATATGGACCATCGACATCTTACAATATTGGCTCTGCTTCTAACTTGGGCTAAAGTTGTTAAATGGTCTAATGAATTAGCGAATACAATCCAATTCACATTCCAAGTAATATTCGGCATGCTAATTACGTTGCCGATTGCCGAATTGCATTATCTCTTAGAGTTTCCAAGATATGGACTATCGACATCTTAACAATATTTTTACTGCTTCTAACTTGGACCAAAATTGTATAATGGTCTTATGAATTAGCGATTTCGTTCCAATTCAAATTCAAAGTAATATTCGGCATGCTAATTACATTGCCGACTGTCAAATTGCACTATCTCTTATTGCTTCCGAGATATGGACTATCGACATCTTACAATATTGGCTCTGCTTCTAACTTGGGTCAAAATTGTAATATGGTCTAATGAATTAGCGATTACAATCCAATTCACATTCCAAGTAATATTCGGCATGCTAATTACGTTGCCGATTGTCGAATTGCATTATCTCTTATAGTTTCCGATATATGGACCATCGACATCTTTCAATATTGGCTCTGCTTCTAACTTGGGCTAAAGTTATAAATTGTCTTATGAATTAGCGATTTCGTTCCAATTCACCTTCCAAGTAATATTCGGCATGCTAATTATATTACCGATTGCCAAATTGTACTATCTCTTATAGTTTCCGAGATATAGGCAATCGAAATTTGACACCTTAGATTCTGTTTCTAACTTGGGTCAAAATTGTAAATTGGTCTTATGAATTAGCGATTTCGTTCCAATACACATTCCTAGTAATATTCAGCAAGCTAATTACATTGTAGATTGCCAAATTGCATTATATTTTATAGTTTCCGAGATATGGACCATCGACATCTTACAATTTTGGCTCTGCTTCTAACTTGGGCCAAAATTGTAAAATGGTCTTATGAAATAGCGATTTCGTTCCAATTCACCTTCCAAGTAATATTCGGCAGGCTAATTATATTACCGATTGCCAAATTGCACTATCTCTTATAGTTTCCGAGATATGGACTATCGACATCTTGCTATATTCGCTCTGATTCTAACTTGGGCCAAAATTGTTAAATGGTCTTATGAATTAGCGATTTAGTTCCAATACACATTCCAAGTAATATTCGGCATGTTAATTACGTTGCCGATTGTCAAATTGCATTATCTCTTATTGTTTACGAGATATGGACTATCGTCATCTTACAATATTGGCTCTGCTTCTAACTAGGGCCAAAATTGTAAAATGGTCTTATGAAATAGCGATTTCGTTCCAATTCACCTTCCAAGTAATATTCGGCAAGATCTTTACATTGCCGATAGCCAAATTGCATTAAAATTTACAGTTTCCGAGATATGGACCATCGGCCTCTTACAATATTGGCTCTGTTTCTAACTTGGGCTAAAGTTGTAAAATGGTCTTATGAATTAGCGATTCCGTTCCAATTTACATTCCAAGTAATATTCGGCATGCTAATTACGTTGCCGTTTGCCAAACTGCATTATCTGTTATAGTTTCCGAGATATGGACTATCGACATCTTACAATATTGGCTCTGCTTCTAACTAGGGCCAAAATTGTAAATTGGTCTTATGAATTAGCGATTTCGTTCCAATACACATTCCAAGTAATATTCGGCATGCTAATTATATTACCGATTGCCAAATTGCACTATCTCTTATAGTTTCCGAGATATAGGCAATCGAAATTTTACACCTTAGATTCTGTTTCTAACTTGGGTCAAAATTGTAAATTGGTCTTATGAATTAGCGATTACGTTCCAATTCACATTCCAAGTAATATTCGGCTAGCTAATTACGTTGCCGATTGCCAAATTCCATTATCTCTTATAGTTTCCGAGATATAGGCAATCGAAATTTTATACCTTAGATTCTGTTTCTAACTTGGGTCAAAATTGTAAATTGGTCTTATGAATTAGCGATTTCGTTCCAATACACATTCCTAGTAATATTCGGCAAGCTAATTACATTGCCGATTGCCAAATTGCATTATATTTTATAGTTTCCGAGATATGGACCATCGACATCTTACAATATTGGCTCTGCTTCTAACTTGGGTCAAAATTGTAAAATGGTCTTATGAAATAGCGATTTCGTTCCAATTCACCTTCCAAGTAATATTCGGCAAGATCTTTACATTGCCGATAGCCAAATTGCATTAAAATTTACAGTTTCCGAGATATGGACCATCGACATCTTACAATATTGGCTCTGCTTCTAACTTGGGCTAAAGTTGTTAAATGGTCTAATGAATTAGCGAATACAATCCAATTCACATTCCAAGTAATATTCGGCATGCTAATTACGTTGCCGATTGCCGAATTGCATTATCTCTTAGAGTTTCCAAGATATGGACTATCGACATCTTAACAATATTTTTACTGCTTCTAACTTGGACCAAAATTGTATAATGGTCTTATGAATTAGCGATTTCGTTCCAATTCAAATTCAAAGTAATATTCGGCATGCTAATTATATTACCGATTGCCAAATTGTACTATCTCTTATAGTTTCCGAGATATAGGCAATCGAAATTTGACACCTTAGATTCTGTTTCTAACTTGGGTCAAAATTGTAAATTGGTCTTATGAATTAGCGATTTCGTTCCAATACACATTCCTAGTAATATTCAGCAAGCTAATTACATTGTAGATTGCCAAATTGCATTATATTTTATAGTTTCCGAGATATGGACCATCGACATCTTACAATTTTGGCTCTGCTTCTAACTTGGGCCAAAATTGTAAAATGGTCTTATGAAATAGCGATTTCGTTCCAATTCACCTTCCAAGTAATATTCGGCAGGCTAATTATATTACCGATTGCCAAATTGCACTATCTCTTATAGTTTCCGAGATATGGACTATCGACATCTTGCTATATTCGCTCTGATTCTAACTTGGGCCAAAATTGTTAAATGGTCTTATGACTTAGCGATTTCGTTCCAATTCACCTTCCAAGTAATATTCGGCAGGCTAATTATATTACCGATTGCCAAATTGCACTATCTCTTATAGTTTCCGAGATATGGACTATCGACATCTTGCTATATTCGCTCTGATTCTAACTTGGGCCAAAATTGTTAAATGGTCTTATGACTTAGCGATTTCGTTCCAATTCACCTTCCAAGTAATATTCGGCAAGATCTTTACATTGCCGATAGCCAAATTGCATTAAAATTTACAGTTTCCGAGATATGGACCATCGACATCTTACAATATTGGCTCTGTTTCTAACTTGGGCTAAAGTTGTAAAATGGTCTTATGAATTAGCGATTTCGTTCCAATACACATTCCAAGTAATATTCGGCATGCTAATTACGTTGCCGACTGCCAAATTGCATTATCTCTTATTGTTTACGAGATATGGACTATCGACATCTTGCAATATTGGCTCTGCTTCTAACTTGGTCTAAAGTTGTAAAATGGTCTTATGAATTAGCGATTTCGTTCCAATTCACATTCCAAGTAATATTCGGCATACTAATTACGTTGCCGATTGCCAAATTGCATTATCTCTTATAGTTTCCGAGATATGGACTATCGACATCTTACAATATTGGCTCTGCTTCTAACTTGGGCTAAAGTTGTAAAATGGTCTTATGAATTAGCGGTTCCGTTCCAATTCACATTCCAAGTAATATTCGGCATGCTAATTACGTTGCCGATTGCCAAATTGCATTATCTCTTATAGTTTCCGAGATTTGGGCAATCGACATCTTACAATATTGGCTCTGCTTCTAACTTGGGTCAAAATTGTAAATTGGTCTTATGAATTAGCGATTTCGTTCCAATACACATTCCAAGTAATATTCGGCATGCTAATTACGTTGTCGATTGCCAAATTGCATTATCTCTTATTGTTTACGAGATATGGACTATCGACATCTTGCAATATTGGCTCTGCTTCTAACTTGGTCTAAAGTTGTAAAATGGTCTTATGAATAAGCGATTTCGTTCCAATCCACACTCCAAGTAATATTCGGCATGCTAATTACATTGCCTATTGCCAAATTGCATTATCTCTTATAGTTTCCGAGATATGCTCCATCGACATCTTACAATATTGGCTCTGCTTCTAACTTGGGCAAAAATTGTAAAATGGTCTTATGAAATAGCGATTTCGTTCCAATTCACATTCCAAGTAATATTCGGCATGCTAATTACATTACCGATTGCCAAATTGCATTATCTCTTATAGTTTCCGAGATATAGACTATCGACATCTTACAATATTCGCTCTGATTCTAACTTGGACCAAAATTGTTAAATGGTCTTATGAATTAGCGATTTCGTTCCAATTCACCTTCCAAGTAATATTCGCCATGCTAATTACGTTGCCGATTGCCAAATTGCATTATCTCTTATAGTTTCCGAGATATGGACTATCGACATCTTACAATATTGGCTCTGCTTCTAACTTGGGCTAAAGTTGTAAAATGGTCTTATGAATTAGCGGTTCCGTTCCAATTCACATTCCAAGTAATATTCGGCATGCTAATTACGTTGCCGATTGCCAAATTGCATTATCTCTTATATTTTCCGAGATTTGGGCAATCGACATCTTACAATATTGGCTCTGCTTCTAACTTGTGTCAAAATTGTAAATTGGTCTTATGAATTAGCGATTTCGTTCCAATACACATTCCAAGTAATATTCGGCATGCTAATTACGTTGCCGATTGCCGAATTGCATTATCTCTTATAGTTTCCGATATATGGACCATCGACATCTTTCAATATTGGCTCTGCTTCTAACTTGGGCTAAAGTTGTAAAATTGTCTTATGAATTAGCGATTTCGTTCCAATTCACCTTCCAAGTGATATTCTGCATGCTAATTATATTACCGATTGCCAAATTGCACTATCTCTTATAGTTTCCGAGATATAGGCAATCGAAATTTTACACCTTAGATTCTGTTTCTAACTTGGGTCAAAATTGTAAATTGGTCTTATGAATTAGCGATCACGTTCCAATTCACATTCCAAGTAATATTCGGCTTGCTAATTACGTTGCCGATTGCCAAATTCCATTATCTCTTATAGTTTCCGAGATATAGGCAATCGAAATTTTACACCTTAGATTCTGTTTCTAACTTGGGTCAAAATTGTAAATTGGTCTTATGAATTAGCGATTTCGTTCCAATACACATTCCTAGTAATATTCGGCTAGCTAATTACATTGCCGATTGCCGAATTGCATTATCTTTTATAGTTTCCGAGATATGGACCATCGACATCTTACAATATTGGCTCTGCTTCTAACTTGGGCCAAAATTGTAAAATGGTTTTATGAAATAGCGATTTCGTTCCAATTGACCTTCCAAGTAATATTCGGCATGCTAAATATATTACCGATTGCCAAATTGCTCTATCTCTTATAGTTTCCGAGATATGGACTATCGACATCTTGCTATATTCGCTCTGATTATAACTTGGGCCAAAATTGTTAAATGGTCTTATGACTTAGCGATTTCGTTCCAATTCACCTTCCAAGTAATATTCGCCATGCTAATTACGTTGCCGATTGCCAAATTGCATTATCTCTTATAGTTTCCGAGATATGGACTATCGACATCTTACAATATTGGCTCTGCTTCTAACTTGGGCTAAAGTTGTAAAATAGTCTTATGAATTAGCGGCTCCGTTCCAATTCACATTCCAAGTAATAGTCGGCATGCTAATTACGTTGCCGATTGCCAAATTGCATTATCTCTTATAGTTTCCGAGATATGGACTATCGACATCTTACAATATTCGCTCTGATTCTAACTTGGGCCAAAATTGTTAAATGGTCTTATGAATTAGCGATTTCGTTCCAATTCACCTTCCAAATAATATTCGGCATGCTAATTACGTTGCCGATTGCCAAATTGCATTATCTCTTATATTTTCCGAGATTTGGGCAATCGACATCTTACAATATTGGCTCTGCTTCTAACTTGTGTCAAAATTGTAAATTGGTCTTATGAATTAGCGATTTCGTTCCAATTCAAATTCCAAGTAATATTCGGCATGCTAATTACATTGCCGACTGTCAAATTGCACTATCTCTTATTGCTTCCGAGATATGGACTATCGACATCTTACAATATTGGCTCTGCTTCTAACTTGGGCCAAAATTGTAATATGGTCTAGTGAATTAGCGATTACAATCCAATTCACATTCCAAGTAATATTCGGCATGCTAATTACGTTGCCGATTGCCGAATTGCATTATCTCTTATAGTTTCCGATATATGGACCATCGACATCTTTTAGTATTGGCTCTGCTTCTAACTTGGGCTAAAGTTGTAAAATTGTCTTATGAATTAGCGATTTCGTTCCTATTCACATTCCAAGTAATATTCGGCATGCTAATTACGTTGCCGATTGCCAAATTGCATTATCTCTTATAGTTTCCGAGAAATCGGCAATCGAAATTTTATACCTTAGAGTCTGTTTCAAACTTGGGTCAAAATTGTAAAATAGTCTTATGGATTAGCGATTTCGTTCCAATTCACATTCCAAGTAATATTTGGCAAGCTAATTACATTTCCGATTGCCAAATTGCATTATCTTTTATAGTTTTCGAGATATGGGCAATCGACACCTTACAATATTGGCTCTGCTTCTAACTTGGGTCAAAATTGTAAATTGGTCTTATGAATTAGCGATTTCGTTCCAATACACATTCCAAGTAATATTCGGCATGCTAATTACGTTGCCGATTGCCAAATTGCATTATCTTTTATAGTTTCCGAGATATGGGCAATCGACATCTTAAAATATAGGCCCTTCTTCTAACTTGGGCCAAAATTGTAAAATGGTCTTATGAAATAGCGATTTCGTTCCAATTCACATTCCAAGTAATATTCGGCATGCTAATTACGTTACCGATTGCCAAATTGCATTATCTCTTATAGTTTCCGAGATATGGACTATCGACATCTTACAATATTGGCTCTGTTTCTAACTTGGGCTAAAGTTGTAAAATGGTCTTATGAATTAGCGATTCCGTTCCAATTCACATTCCAAGTAATATTCGGCATGCTAAATACGTTGCCGTTTGCCAAATTGCATTATCTGTTATAGTTTCCGAGATATGGACTATCGACATCTTACAATATTGGCTCTGCTTCTAACTAGGGCCAAAATTGTAAAATGGTCTTATGAAATAGCGATTTCGTTCCAATTCACATTCCAAGCAATATTTGGCAAGCTAACTACATTGCCGATAGCCAAATTGCATTAAAATTTACAGTTTCCGAGATATGGACCATCGACATCTTACAATATTGGCTCTTCTTCTAACTTGGGCTAAAGTTGTTAAATGGTCTAATGCATTAGCGAATACAATCCAATTCACATTCCAAGTAATATTCGGCATACTAATTACGTTGCCGATTGCCGAATTGCATTATCTCTTAGAGTTTCCAAGATATGGACTATCGACATCTTAATAATATTTTTTCTGCTTCTAACTTGGGCCAAAATTGTATAATGGTCTTATTATTTAGCGATTTCGTTCCAATTCAAATTACAAGTAATATTCGGCATACTAATTACATTGCCGACTGTCAAATTGCACTATCTCTTATTGCTTCCGAGATATGGACTATCGACATCTTACAATATTGGCTCTGCTTCTAACTTGGGCCAAAATTGTAATATGGTCTAATGAATTAGCGATTACAATCCAATTCACATTCCAAGTAATATTCGGCATTCTAATTACGTTGCCGATTGCCGAATTGCATTATCTCCTATAGTTTCCGATATATGGACCATCGACATCTTTCAATATTGGCTTTGCTTCTAACTTGGGCTAAAGTTGTAAAATTATCTTATGAATTAACGATTTCGTTCCAATTCACCTTCCAAGTGATATTCTGCATGCTAATTATATTACCGATTGCCAAATTGCACTATCTTTTATAGTTTCCGAGATATAGGCAATCGAAATTTTACACCTTAGATTCTGTTTCTAACTTGGGTCAAAATTGCAAAATATTCTTATGAATTAGCGATTACGTTCCAATTCACATTCCAAGTAATATTCGGCTTGCTAATTACGTTGCCGATTGCCAAATTGCATTATCTCTTATTGTTTACGAGATATGGACTATCGACATCTTGCAATATTGGCTCTGCTTCTAACTTGGTCTAAAGTTGTAAAATGGTCTTATGAATTAGCGATTTCGTTCCAATTCACATACCAAGTAATATTCGGCATGCTAATTACGTTGCCGATTGCCAAATTGCATTATCTTTTATAGTTTCCGAGATATGGGCAATCGACATCTTACAATATTGGCTCTTCTTCTAACTTGGGCCAAAATTGTAAAATGGTCTTATGAAATAGCGATTTCGTTCCAATTCACATTCCAAGTAATATTCGGAATGCTAATTACATTACCGATTGCCAAATTGCATTATCTCTTATAGTTTCCGAGATATGGACTATCGACATCTTACAATATTGGCTCTGTTTCTAACTTGGGCTAAAGTTGTAAAATGGTCTTATGAATTAGCGATTCCGTTCCAATTCACATTCCAAGTAATATTCAGCATGCTAAATACGTTGCCGTTTGCCAAATTGCATTATCTGTTATAGTTTCCGAGATATGGACTATCGACATCTTACAATATTGGCTCTGCTTCTAACAAGGGCCAAAATTGTAAAATGGTCTTATGAAATAGCGATTTCGTTCCAATTCACATTCCAAGCAATATTTGGCAAGCTAACTACATTGCCGATAGCCAAATTGCATTAAAATTTACAGTTTCCGAGATATGGACCATCGACATCTTACAATATTGGCTCTTCTTCTAACTTGGGCTAAAGTTGTTAAATGGTCTAATGCATTAGCGAATACAATCCAATTCACATTCCAAGTAATATTCGGCATGCTAATTACGTTGCCGATTGCCGAATTGCATTATCTCTTAGAGTTTCCAAGATATGGACTATCGACATCTTAACAATATTTTTTCTGCTTCTAACTTGGGCCAAAATTGTATAATGGTCTTATTATTTAGCGATTTCGTTCCAATTCAAATTCCAAGTAATATTCGGCATGCTAATTACATTGCCGACTGTTAAATTGCACTATCTCTTATTGCTTCCGAGATATGGACTATCGACATCTTACAATATTGGCTCTGCTTCTAACTTGGGCCAAAATTGTAATATGGTCTAATGAATTAGCGATTACAATCCAATTCACATTCCAAGTAATATTCGGCATGCTAATTACATTGCCGACTGTCAAATTGCACTATCTCTTATTGCTTCCGAGATATGGACCATCGACATCTTTCAATATTGGCTCTGCTTCTAACTTGGGCTAAAGTTGTAAAATTTTCTTATGAATTAGCGATTTCGTTCCAATTCACCTTCCAAGTGATATTCTGCATGCTAATTATATTACCGATTGCCAAATTGCACTATCTCTTATAGTTTCCGAGATATAGGCAATCGAAATTTTACCCCTTAGATTCTGTTTCTAACTTGGGTCAAAATTGTAAATTGGTCTTATGAATTAACGATTACGTTCCAATTCACATTCCAAGTAATATTCGGCAAGCTAATTACATTGCCGATTGCCAAATTGCATTATATTTTATAGTTTAGGAGATATGGATCATCGACATCTTACAATATTGGCTCCGCTTCTAACTTGGGCCAAAATTGTAAAATGGTCTTATGAAATAGCGATTTCGTTCCAATTCACCTTCCAAGTAATATTCGGCATGCTAAATATATTACCGATTGCCAAATTGCTCTATCTCTTATAGTTTCCGAGATATGGACTATCGACATCTTGCTATATTCGCTCTGATTCTAACTTGGGCCAAAATTGTTAAATGGTCTTATGACTTAGCGATTTCGTTCCAATTCACCTTCCAAGTAATATTCGCCATGCTAATTACGTTGCCGATTGCCAAATTGCATTATCTCTTATAGTTTCCGAGATATGCACTATCGACATCTTACAATATTGGCTCTGCTTCTAACTTGGGCTAAAGTTGTAAAATGGTCTTATGAATTAGCGGTTCCGTTCCAATTCACATTCCAAGTAATATTCGGCATGCTAATTACGTTGTCGATTGCCAAATTGCATTATCTCTTATAGTTTCCGAGATATGGACTATCGACATCTTACAATATTCGCTCTGATTCTAACTTGGGCCAAAATTGTTAAATGGTCTTATGAATTAGCGATTTCGTTCGAATTCACCTTCCAAGTAATATTCGCCATGCTAATTACGTTGCCGATTACCAAATTGCATTATCTCTTATAGTTTCCGATATATGGACTATCGACATCTTACAATATTGGCTCTGCTTCTAACTTGGGCCAAAATTGTAAAATGGTCTTATGAAATAGCGATTTCGTTCCACTTCACCATCCAAGTAATATTCGGCAGGATATCTACATTGCCGATAGCCAAATTGCACTATCTCTTATAGTTTCCGAGATATGGACTATCGATATCTTACAATATTGGCTCTGCTTCTAACTTGGGCTAAAGTTGTAAAATGGTCTTATAAATTAGCGATTCCGTTCCAATTCATATTCCAAATAATATTCGGCATGCTAATTACGTTGCCGATAGCCAAATTGCATTATCTCTTATAGTTTCCGAGATATGGACTATCGATATCTTACAATATTGGCTCTGCTTCTAACTTGGGCTTAAGTTGTAAAATGGTCTTATGAATTAGCGATTCCGTTCCAATTCAAATTCCAAGTAATATTCGGCATGCTAATTACGTTGCCGATTGCAAAATTGCATTATCTCTTATAGTTTCCGAAATATGGACTATCGACATCTTACAAGATTGGCTCTGCTTCTAACTTGGGCCAAAATTATAAAATGGTCTAATGAATTAGCGATTACGTTCCAATTCACATTCCAAGTAATATTTGGCATGCTAATTACTTTGCCGATTGCCGAATAGTATTATCTCTTATAGTTACCGAGTTATCGACTATCGATATCTTATAATATTGGCTCTGCTTCTAACTTGGGTCAAAATTGTAAATTGGTCTTATGAATTAGCGATTTCGTTCCAATACACATTCCAAGTAATATTCGGCATGCTAATTACGTTGCCGATTGTAAAATTGCATTATCTCTTATTGTTTACGAGATATGGACTATCGACATCTTGCAATATTGGCTCTGCTTCTTACTTGAGCTAAAGTTGTAAAATGGTCTTATGAATTAGCGATTTCGTTCCAATTCACATTCCAAGTAATTTTCGGCATGCTAGTTACATTGCCTATTGCCAAATTGCATTATCTCTTATAGTTTCCGAGATATGGACCATCGACGTCTTACAATATTGGCTCTGCTTCTAACTTGGGCCAAAATTGTAAAATGGTCTCATGAAATAGCGATTTCGTTCCAATTCACATTCCAAGTAATATTCGGCAGGATATTTACATTGCCGATAGCCAAATTGCACTATCTCTTATAGTTTCCGAGATATGGACTATCGACATCTTGCTATATTCGCTCTGATTCTAACTTGGGCCAAAATTGTTAAATGGTCTTATGACTTAGCAATTTCGTTCCAGTTCACCTTCCAAGTAATATTCGGCATGCTAATTACGTTGCCGATTGCCAAATTGCATTATCTCTTATAGTTTCCGAGATATGGACTATCGACATCTTACAATATTCGCTCTGATTCTAACTTGGGCTAAAGTTGTAAAATGGTCTTATGAATTAGCGATTCCGTTCCAATTCACATTCCAAGTAATATTCGGCATTCTAATTACGTTGCCGTTTGCCAAATTGCATTATCTGTTATAGTTTCCGAGATATGGACTATCGTCATCTTACAATATTGGCTCTGCTTCTAACTAGGGCCAAAATTGTAAAATGGTCTTATGAAATAACGATTTCGTTCCAATTCACCTTCCAAGTAATATTCGGTAAGATCTTTACATTGCCGATAGCCAAATTGCATTAAAATTTACAGTTTCCGAGATATGGACCATCGACATCTTACAATATTGGCTCTGCTTCTAACTTGGGCTAAAGTTGTTAAATGGTCTAATGAATTAGCGAATACAATCCAATTCACATTCCAAGTAATATTCGGCATGCTAATTACGTTGCCGATTGCCGAATTGCATTATCTCTTAGAGTTTCCAAGATATGGACTATCGACATCTTAACAATATTGGCTCTGCCTCTAACTTGGGCTAAAGTTATAAATTGTCTTATGAATTAGCGATTTCGTTCCAATTCACCTTCCAAGTAATATTCGGCATGCTAATTATATTACCGATTGCCAAATTGCACTATCTCTTATAGTTTCCGAGATATAGGCAATCGAAATTTGACACCTTAGATTCTGTTTCTAACTTGGGTCAAAATTGTAAATTGGTCTTATGAATTAGCGATTTCGTTCCAATACACATTCCTAGTAATATTCAGCAAGCTAATTACATTGTAGATTGCCAAATTGCATTATATTTTATAGTTTCCGAGATATGGACCATCGACTTCTTACAATTTTGGCTCTGCTTCTAACTTGGGCCAAAATTGTAAAATGGTCTTATGAATTAGCGATTCCGTTCCAATTCACATTCCAAGTAATATTCGGCATGCTAATTACGTTGCCGATTGCCGAATAGTATTATCTCTTATAGTTACCGAGTTATCGACTATCGATATCTTATAATATTGGCTCTGCTTCTAACTTGGGTCAAAATTGTAAATTGGTCTTATGAATTAGCGATTTCGTTCCAATACACATTCCTAGTAATATTCAGCAAGCTAATTACATTGTAGATTGCCAAATTGCATTATTTCTTATAGTTTCCGATATATGGACTTTCGACATCTTACAATATTGGCTCTGCTTCTAACTTGGGCCAAAATTGTAAAATCGTCTTATGAATTAGCGATTTCGTTCCAATTCACCTTCCAAGTAATATTCGCCATGCTAAATACGTTGCCGATTGCCAAATTGCATTATCTCTTATAGTTTCCGATATATGGACTATCGACATCTTACAATATTGGCTCTGCTTCTAACTTGGGCCAAAATTGTAAAATGTTCTTATGAAATAGCGATTTCGTTCCAATTCACCTTCCAAGTAATATTCGCCATGCTAAATACGTTGCCGATTACCAAATTGCATTATCTCTTATAGTTTCCGATATATGGACTATCGACATCTTACAATATTGGCTCTGCTTCTAACTTGGGCCAAAATTGTAAAATGGTCTTATGAAATAGCGATTTCGTTCCAATTCACCATCCAAGTAATATTCGGCAGGATATTTACATTGCCGATAGCCAAATTGTACTATCTCTTATAGTTTCCGAGCTATGGACTATCGATATCTTACAATATTGGCTCTGCTTCTAACTTGGGCTAAAGTTGTAAAATGGTCTTATAAATTAGCGATTCCGTTCCAATTCATATTCCAAATAATATTCGGCATGCTAATTACGTTGCCGATAGCCAAATTGCATTATCTCTTATAGTTTCCGAGATATGAACTATCGATATCTTACAATATTGGCTCTGCTTCTAACTTGGGCTTAAATTGTAAAATGGTCTTATGAATTAGCGATTCCGCTCCAATTCACATTCCAAGTAATATTCGGCATGCTAATTACGTTGCCGATTGCAAAATTGCATTATCTCTTATAGTTTCCGAAATATGGACTATCGACAACTTACAATATTGGCTCTGCTTCTAACTTGGGCTAAAGTTGTAAAATGGTCTTATAAATTAGCGATTCCGTTCCAATTCATATTCCAAATAATATTCGGCATGCTAATTACGTTGCCGATAGCCAAATTGCATTATCTCTTATAGTTTCCGAGATATGAACTATCGATATCTTACAATATTGGCTCTGCTTCTAACTTGGGCTTAAATTGTAAAATGGTCTTATGAATTAGCGATTTAGTTCCAATACACATTCCAAGTAATATTCGGCATGTTAGTTACGTTGCCGATTGTCAAATTGCATTATCTCTTATTGTTTACGAGATATGGACTATCGACATCTTGCAATATTGGCTCTGCTTCTTACTTGGGCCCAAATTGTAAAATGGTCTTATGAATTAGCGATTTCGTTCCAATTCACATTCCGAGTAATTTTCGGCATGCTTATTACATTGCCTATTGCCAAATTGCATTATCTCTTATAGTTTCCGAGATATGGACCATCGACATCTTACAATATTGGCTCTGCTTCTAACTTGGGCCAAAATTGTAAAATGGTCTTATGAAATAGCGATTTCGTTCCAATTTACATTCCAAGTAATATTCGGCATGCTAATTACGTTGCCGTTTGCCAAACTGCATTATCTGTTATAGTTTCCGAGATATGGACTATCGACATCTTACAATATTGACTCTGCTTCTAACTAGGGCCAAAATTGTAAAATGGTCTTATGAAATAGCGATTTCTTTCAAATTCACCTTCCAAGTAATATTCGGCATGCTAATTACATTACCGATTGCCAAATTGCATTATCTCTTATAGTATCCGAGATATGGACTATCGACATCTTACAATATTGGCTCTGTTTCTAACTTGGGCTAAAGTTGTAAAATGGTCTTATGAAATAGCGATTTCGTTCCAATTTACATTCCAAGTAATATTCGGCATGCTAATTACGTTGCCGTTTGCCAAACTGCATTATCTGTTATAGTTTCCGAGATATGGACTATCGACATCTTACAATATTGGCTCTGCTTCTAACTAGGGCCAAAATTGTAAAATGGTCTTATGAAATAGCGATTTCTTTCAAATTCACCTTCCAAGTAATATTCGGCATGCTAATTACATTACCGATTGCCAAATTGCATTATCTCTTATAGTATCCGAGATATGGACTATCGACATCTTACAATATTCGCTCTGATTCTAACTTGGGCTAAAGTTGTAAAATGGTCTTATGAATTAGCGATTCCGTTCCAATTCACATTCCAAGTAATATTCGGCATTCTAATTACGTTGCCGTTTGCCAAATTGCATTATCTGTTATAGTTTCCGAGATATGGACTATCGTCATCTTACAATATTGGCTCTGCTTCTAACTAGGGCCAAAATTGTAAAATGGTCTTATGAAATAGCGATTTCGTTCCAATTCACCTTCCAAGTAATATTCGGTAAGATCTTTACATTGCCGATAGCCAAATTGCATTAAAATTTACAGTTTCCGAGATATGGACCATCGACATCTTACAATATTGGCTCTGCTTCTAACTTGGGCTAAAGTTGTTAAATGGTCTAATGAATTAGCGAATACAATCCAATTCACATTCCAAGTAATATTCGGCATGCTAATTACGTTGCCGATTGCCGAATTGCATTATCTCTTAGAGTTTCCAAGATATGGACTATCGACATCTTAACAATATTGGCTCTGCCTCTAACTTGGGCTAAAGTTATAAATTGTCTTATGAATTAGCGATTTCGTTCCAATTCACCTTCCAAGTAATATTCGGCATGCTAATTATATTACCGATTGCCAAATTGCACTATCTCTTATAGTTTCCGAGATATAGGCAATCGAAATTTGACACCTTAGATTCTGTTTCTAACTTGGGTCAAAATTGTAAATTGGTCTTATGAATTAGCGATTTCGTTCCAATACACATTCCTAGTAATATTCAGCAAGCTAATTACATTGTAGATTGCCAAATTGCATTATATTTTATAGTTTCCGAGATATGGACCATCGACATCTTACAATTTTGGCTCTGCTTCTAACTTGGGCCAAAATTGTAAAATGGTCTTATGAATTAGCGATTCCGTTCCAATTCACATTCCAAGTAATATTCGGCATGCTAATTACGTTGCCGATTGCCGAATAGTATTATCTCTTATAGTTACCGAGTTATCGACTATCGATATCTTATAATATTGGCTCTGCTTCTAACTTGGGTCAAAATTGTAAATTGGTCTTATGAATTAGCGATTTCGTTCCAATACACATTCCTAGTAATATTCAGCAAGCTAATTACATTGTAGATTGCCAAATTGCATTATCTCTTATAGTTTCCGAGATATGGACCATCGACATCTTACAATATTGGCTCTGCTTCTAACTTGGGCCAAAATTGTAAAATGGTCTTATGAAATAGCGATTTCGTTCCAATTTACATTCCAAGTAATATTCGGCATGCTAATTACGTTGCCGTTTGCCAAACTGCATTATCTGTTATAGTTTCCGAGATATGGACTATCGACATCTTACAATATTGGCTCTGCTTCTAACTAGGGCCAAAATTGTAAAATGGTCTTATGAAATAGCGATTTCTTTCAAATTCACCTTCCAAGTAATATTCGGCATGCTAATTACATTACCGATTGCCAAATTGCATTATCTCTTATAGTATCCGAGATATGGACTATCGACATCTTACAATATTGGCTCTGTTTCTAACTTGGGCTAAAGTTGTAAAATGGTCTTATGAATTAGTGATTCCGTTCCAATTCACATTCCAAGTAATATTCGGCATTCTAATTACGTTGCCGTTTGCCAAATTGCATTATCTGTTATAGTTTCCGAGATATGGACTATCGTCATCTTACAATATTGGCTCTGCTTCTAACTAGGGCCAAAATTGTAAAATGGTCTTATGAAATAGCGATTTCGTTCCAATTCACCTTCCAAGTAATATTCGGCAAGATCTTTACATTGCCGATAGCCAAATTGCATTAAAATTTACAGTTTCCGAGATATGGACCATCGACCTCTTACAATATTGGCTCTGTTTCTAACTTGGGCTAAAGTTGTAAAATGGTCTTATGAATTGGCGATTCCGTTCCAATTTACATTCCAAGTAATATTCGGCATGCTAATTACGTTGCCGTTTGCCAAACTGCATTATCTGTTATAGTTTCCGAGATATGGACTATCGACATCTTACAATATTGGCTCTGCTTCTAACTAGGGCCAAAATTGTAAATTGGTCTTATGAATTAGCGATTTCGTTCCAATACACATTCCAAGTAATATTCGGCATGCTAATTATATTACCGATTGCCAAATTGCACTATCTCTTATAGTTTCCGAGATATAGGCAATCGAAATTTTACACCTTAGATTCTGTTTCTAACTTGGGTCAAAATTGTAAATTGGTCTTATGAATTAGCGATTACGTTCCAATTCACATTCCAAGTAATATTCGGCTAGCTAATTACGTTGCCGATTGCCGAATTGCATTATCTCTTAGAGTTTCCAAGATATGGACTATCGACATCTTAACAATATTTTTACTGCTTCTAACTTGGACCAAAATTGTATAATGGTCTTATGAATTAGCGATTTCGTTCCAATTCAAATTCAAAGTAATATTCGGCATGCTAATTACATTGCCGACTGTCAAATTGCACTATCTCTTATTGCTTCCGAGATATGGACTATCGACATCTTACAATATTGGCTCTGCTTCTAACTTGGGTCAAAATTGTAATATGGTCTAATGAATTAGCGATTACAATCCAATTCACATTCCAAGTAATATTCGGCATGCTAATTACGTTGCCGATTGTCGAATTGCATTATCTCTTATAGTTTCCGATATATGGACCATCGACATCTTTCAATATTGGCTCTGCTTCTAACTTGGGCTAAAGTTATAAATTGTCTTATGAATTAGCGATTTCGTTCCAATTCACCTTCCAAGTAATATTCGGCATGCTAATTATATTACCGATTGCCAAATTGTACTATCTCTTATAGTTTCCGAGATATAGGCAATCGAAATTTGACACCTTAGATTCTGTTTCTAACTTGGGTCAAAATTGTAAATTGGTCTTATGAATTAGCGATTTCGTTCCAATACACATTCCTAGTAATATTCAGCAAGCTAATTACATTGTAGATTGCCAAATTGCATTATATTTTATAGTTTCCGAGATATGGACCATCGACATCTTACAATTTTGGCTCTGCTTCTAACTTGGGCCAAAATTGTAAAATGGTCTTATGAAATAGCGATTTCGTTCCAATTCACCTTCCAAGTAATATTCGGCAGGCTAATTATATTACCGATTGCCAAATTGCACTATCTCTTATAGTTTCCGAGATATGGACTATCGACATCTTGCTATATTCGCTCTGATTCTAACTTGGGCCAAAATTGTTAAATGGTCTTATGAATTAGCGATTTAGTTCCAATACACATTCCAAGTAATATTCGGCATGTTAATTACGTTGCCGATTGTCAAATTGCATTATCTCTTATTGTTTACGAGATATGGACTATCGTCATCTTACAATATTGGCTCTGCTTCTAACTAGGGCCAAAATTGTAAAATGGTCTTATGAAATAGCGATTTCGTTCCAATTCACCTTCCAAGTAATATTCGGCAAGATCTTTACATTGCCGATAGCCAAATTGCATTAAAATTTACAGTTTCCGAGATATGGACCATCGGCCTCTTACAATATTGGCTCTGTTTCTAACTTGGGCTAAAGTTGTAAAATGGTCTTATGAATTAGCGATTCCGTTCCAATTTACATTCCAAGTAATATTCGGCATGCTAATTACGTTGCCGTTTGCCAAACTGCATTATCTGTTATAGTTTCCGAGATATGGACTATCGACATCTTACAATATTGGCTCTGCTTCTAACTAGGGCCAAAATTGTAAATTGGTCTTATGAATTAGCGATTTCGTTCCAATACACATTCCAAGTAATATTCGGCATGCTAATTATATTACCGATTGCCAAATTGCACTATCTCTTATTGTTTCCGAGATATAGGCAATCGAAATTTTACACCTTAGATTCTGTTTCTAACTTGGGTCAAAATTGTAAATTGGTCTTATGAATTAGCGATTACGTTCCAATTCACATTCCAAGTAATATTCGGCTAGCTAATTACGTTGCCGATTGCCAAATTCCATTATCTCTTATAGTTTCCGAGATATAGGCAATCGAAATTTTATACCTTAGATTCTGTTTCTAACTTGGGTCAAAATTGTAAATTGGTCTTATGAATTAGCGATTTCGTTCCAATACACATTCCTAGTAATATTCGGCAAGCTAATTACATTGCCGATTGCCAAATTGCATTATATTTTATAGTTTCCGAGATATGGACCATCGACATCTTACAATATTGGCTCTGCTTCTAACTTGGGTCAAAATTGTAAAATGGTCTTATGAAATAGCGATTTCGTTCCAATTCACCTTCCAAGTAATATTCGGCAAGATCTTTACATTGCCGATAGCCAAATTGCATTAAAATTTACAGTTTCCGAGATATGGACCATCGACATCTTACAATATTGGCTCTGCTTCTAACTTGGGCTAAAGTTGTTAAATGGTCTAATGAATTAGCGAATACAATCCAATTCACATTCCAAGTAATATTCGGCATGCTAATTACGTTGCCGATTGCCGAATTGCATTATCTCTTAGAGTTTCCAAGATATGGACTATCGACATCTTAACAATATTTTTACTGCTTCTAACTTGGACCAAAATTGTATAATGGTCTTATGAATTAGCGATTTCGTTCCAATTCAAATTCAAAGTAATATTCGGCATGCTAATTATATTACCGATTGCCAAATTGTACTATCTCTTATAGTTTCCGAGATATAGGCAATCGAAATTTGACACCTTAGATTCTGTTTCTAACTTGGGTCAAAATTGTAAATTGGTCTTATGAATTAGCGATTTCGTTCCAATACACATTCCTAGTAATATTCAGCAAGCTAATTACATTGTAGATTGCCAAATTGCATTATATTTTATAGTTTCCGAGATATGGACCATCGACATCTTACAATTTTGGCTCTGCTTCTAACTTGGGCCAAAATTGTAAAATGGTCTTATGAAATAGCGATTTCGTTCCAATTCACCTTCCAAGTAATATTCGGCAGGCTAATTATATTACCGATTGCCAAATTGCACTATCTCTTATAGTTTCCGAGATATGGACTATCGACATCTTGCTATATTCGCTCTGATTCTAACTTGGGCCAAAATTGTTAAATGGTCTTATGACTTAACGATTTCGTTCCAATTCACCTTCCAAGTAATATTCGCCATGCTAATTACGTTGCCGATTGCCAAATTGCATTATTTCTTATAGTTTCCGAGATATGGACTATCGACATCTTACAATATTGGCTCTGCTTCTAACTTGGGCTAAAGTTGCAAAATGGTCTTATGAATTAGCGATTCCGTTCCAATTCACATTCCAAGTAATATTCGGCATTCTAATTACGTTGCCGTTTGCCAAATTGCATTATCTGTTATAGTTTCCGAGATATGGACTATCGTCATCTTACAATATTGGCTCTGCTTCTAACTAGGGCCAAAATTGTAAAATGGTCTTATGAAATAGCGATTTCGTTCCAAGTAATATTCGGCATGCTAATTACATTACCTATTGCCAAATTGCATTATCTCTTATAGTTTCCGAGATATGGACTATCGACATCTTACAATATTGGCTCTGTTTCTAACTTGGGCTAAAGTTGTAAAATGGTCTTATGAATTAGCGATTCCGTTCCAATTCACATTCCAAGTAATATTCGGCATTCTAATTACGTTGCCGTTTGCCAAATTGCATTATCTGTTATAGTTTCCGAGATATGGACTATCGTCATTTTACAATATTGGCTCTGCTTCTAACTAGGACCAAAATTGTAAAATGGTCTTATGAAATAGCGATTTCGTTCCAATTCACCTTCCAACTAATATTCGGCAAGATCTTTACATTGCCGATAGCCAAATTGCATTAAAATTTACAGTTTCCGAGATATGGACCATCGACATCTTACAATATTTGCTCTGCTTCTAACTTGGGCTAAAGTTGTTAAATGGTCTAATGAATTAGCGAATACAATCCAATTCACATTCCAAGTAATATTCGGCATGCTATTTACGTTGCCGATTGCCGAATTGCATTATCTCTTAGAGTTTCCAAGATATGGACTATCGACATCTTAACAATATTTTTACTGCTTCTAACTTGGACCAAAATTGTATAATGGTCTTATGAATTAGCGATTTCGTTCCAATTCAAATTCAAAGTAATATTCAGCATGCTAATTACATTGCCGACTGTCAAATTGCACTATATCTTATTGCTTCCGAGATATGGACTATCGACATCTTACAATATTGGCTCTGCTTCTAACTTGGGCCAAAATTGTAATATGGTCTAATGAATTAGCGATTACAATCCAATTCACATTCCAAGTAATATTCGGCATGCTAATTACGTTGCCGATTGTCGAATTGCATTATCTCTTATAGTTTCCGATATATGGACCATCGACATCTTTCAATATTGGCTCTGCTTCTAACTTGGGCTAAAGTTATAAATTGTCTTATGAATTAGCGATTTCGTTCCAATTCACCTTCCAAGTAATATTCGGCATGCTAATTTTATTACCGATTGCCAAATTGCACTATCTCTTATAGTTTCCGAGATATAGGCAATCGAAATTTGATACCTTAGATTATGTTTCCAACTTGGGTCAAAATTGTAAATTGGTCTTATGAATTAGCGATTTCGTTCCAATACACATTCCTGGTAATATTCAGCAAGCTAATTACATTGTAGATTGCCAAATTGCATTATATTTTATAGTTTCCGAGATATGGACCATCGACATCTTACAATTTTGGCTCTGCTTCTAACTTGGGCCAAAATTGTAAAATGGTCTTATGAAATAGCGATTTCGTTCCAATTCACCTTCCAAGTAATATTCGGCAAGATCTTTACATTGCCGATAGCCAAATTGCATTAAAATTTACAGTTTCCGAGATATGGACCATCGACATCTTACAATATTGGCTCTGTTTCTAACTTGGGCTAAAGTTGTAAAATGGTCTTATGAATTAGCGATTTCGTTCCAATACACATTCCAAGTAATATTCGGCATGCTAATTACGTTGCCGATTGCCAAATTGCATTATCTCTTATTGTTTACGAGATATGGACTATCGACATCTTGCAATATTGGCTCTGCTTCTAACTTGGTCTAAAGTTGTAAAATGGTCTTATGAATTAGCGATTTCGTTCCAATTCACATTCCAAGTAATATTCGGCATGCTAATTACGTTGCCGATTGCCAAATTGCATTATCTCTTATAGTTTCCGAGATATGGACTATCGACATCTTACAATATTGGCTCTGCTTCTAACTTGGGCTAAAGTTGTAAAATGGTCTTATGAATTAGCGGTTCCGTTCCAGTTCACATTCCAAGTAATATTCGGCATGCTAATTACGTTGCCGATTGCCAAATTGCATTATCTCTTATAGTTTCCGAGATTTGGGCAATCGACATCTTACAATATTGGCTCTGCTTCTAACTTGGGTCAAAATTGTAAATTGGTCTTATGAATTAGCGATTTCGTTCCAATACACATTCCAAGTAATATTCGGCATGCTAATTACGTTGTCGATTGCCAAATTGCATTATCTCTTATTGTTTACGAGATATGGACTATCGACATCTTGCAATATTGGCTCTGCTTCTAACTTGGTCTAAAGTTGTAAAATGGTCTTATGAATAAGCGATTTCGTTCCAATCCACACTCCAAGTAATATTCGGCATGCTAATTACATTGCCTATTGCCAAATTGCATTATCTCTTATAGTTTCCGAGATATGCTCCATCGACATCTTACAATATTGGCTCTGCTTCTAACTTGGGCAAAAATTGTAAAATGGTCTTATGAAATAGCGATTTCGTTCCAATTCACATTCCAAGTAATATTCGGCATGCTAATTACATTACCGATTGCCAAATTGCATTATCTCTTATAGTTTCCGAGATATAGACTATCGACATCTTACAATATTCGCTCTGATTCTAACTTGGACCAAAATTGTTAAATGGTCTTATGAATTAGCGATTTCGTTCCAATTCACCTTCCAAGTAATATTCGCCATGCTAATTACGTTGCCGATTGCCAAATTGCATTATCTCTTATAGTTTCCGAGATATGGACTATCGACATCTTACAATATTGGCTCTGCTTCTAACTTGGGCTAAAGTTGTAAAATGGTCTTATGAATTAGCGGTTCCGTTCCAATTCATATTCCAAGTAATATTCGGCATGCTAATTACGTTGCCGATTGCCAAATTGCATTATCTCTTATATTTTCCGAGATTTGGGCAATCGACATCTTACAATATTGGCTCTGCTTCTAACTTGTGTCAAAATTGTAAATTGGTCTTATGAATTAGCGATTTCGTTCCAATACACATTCCAAGTAATATTCGGCATGCTAATTACGTTGCCGATTGCCGAATTGCATTATCTCTTATAGTTTCCGATATATGGACCATCGACATCTTTCAATATTGGCTCTGCTTCTAACTTGGGCTAAAGTTGTAAAATTGTCTTATGAATTAGCGATTTCGTTCCAATTCACCTTCCAAGTGATATTCTGCATGCTAATTATATTACCGATTGCCAAATTGCACTATCTCTTATAGTTTCCGAGATATAGGCAATCGAAATTTTACACCTTAGATTCTGTTTCTAACTTGGGTCAAAATTGTAAATTGGTCTTATGAATTAGCGATCACGTTCCAATTCACATTCCAAGTAATATTCGGCTTGCTAATTACGTTGCCGATTGCCAAATTCCATTATCTCTTATAGTTTCCGAGATATAGGCAATCGAAATTTTACACCTTAGATTCTGTTTCTAACTTGGGTCAAAATTGTAAATTGGTCTTATGAATTAGCGATTTCGTTCCAATACACATTCCTAGTAATATTCGGCTAGCTAATTACATTGCCGATTGCCAAATTGCATTATATTTTATAGTTTCCGAGATATGGACCATCGACATCTTACAATATTGGCTCTGCTTCTAACTTGGGCCAAAATTGTAAAATGGTCTTATGAAATAGCGATTTCGTTCCAATTGACCTTCCAAGTAATATTCGGCATGCTAAATATATTACCGATTGCCAAATTGCTCTATCTCTTATAGTTTCCGAGATATGGACTATCGACATCTTGCTATATTCGCTCTGATTATAACTTGGGCCAAAATTGTTAAATGGTCTTATGACTTAGCGATTTCGTTCCAATTCACCTTCCAAGTAATATTCGCCATGCTAATTACGTTGCCGATTGCCAAATTGCATTATCTCTTATAGTTTCCGAGATATGGACTATCGACATCTTACAATATTGGCTCTGCTTCTAACTTGGGCTAAAGTTGTAAAATAGTCTTATGAATTAGCGGCTCCGTTCCAATTCACATTCCAAGTAATAGTCGGCATGCTAATGACGTTGCCGATAGCCAAATTGCATTATCTCTTATAGTTTCCGAGATATGGACTATCGATATCTTACAATATTGGCTCTGCTTCTAACTTGGGCTTAAGTTGTAAAATGGTCTTATGAATTAGCGATTCCGTTCCAATTCACATTCCAAGTAATATTCGGCATGCTAATTACGTTGCCGATTGCAAAATTGCATTATCTCTTATAGTTTCCGAAATATGGACTATCGACATCTTACAATATTGGCTCTGCTTCTAACTTGGGCCAAAATTGTAAAATGGTCTAATGAATTAGCGATTACGTTCCAATTCACATTCCAAGTAATATTTGGCATGCTAATTACGTTGCCGATTGCCGAATAGTATTATCTCTTATAGTTACCGAGTTATCGACTATCGACATCTTATAATATTGGCTCTGCTTCTAACTTGGGTCAAAATTGTAAATTGGTCTTATGAATTAGCGATTTCGTTCCAATACACATTCCAAGTAATATTCGGCATGCTAACTACGTTGCCGATTGTCAAATTGCATTATCTCTTATTGTTTACGAGATATGGACTATCGACATCTTGCAATATTGGCTCTGCTTCTTACTTGAGCTAAAGTTGTAAAATGGTCTTATGAATTAGCGATTTCGTTCCAATTCACATTCCAAGTAATTTTCGGCATGCTAATTACATTGCCTATTGCCAAATTGCATTATCTCTTATAGTTTACGAGATATGGACTATGCACATCTTACAATATTCGCTCTGATTCTAACTTGGGCCAAAATTGTTAAATGGTCTTATGAATTAGCGATTTCGTTCCAATTCACCTTCCAAGTAATATTCGCCATGTTAATTACGTTGCCGATTGCCAAATTGCATTATCTCTTATAGTTTCCGAGATATGGACTATCGACATCTTACAATATTTTTTCTGGTTCTAACTTGGGCCAAAATTGTATAATGGTCTTATGAATTAGCGATTTCGTTCCAATTCAAATTCCAAGTAATATTCGGCATGCTAATTACATTGCCGACAGTCAAATTGCACTATCTCTTATTGCTTCCGAGATATGGACTATCGACATCTTACAATATTGGCTCTGCTTCTAACTTGGGCCAAAATTGTAATATGGTCTAGTGAATTAGCGATTTCGTTCCAATTCACATTCCAAGTAATATTCGGCATGCTAATTACGTTGCCGATTGTCGAATTGCATTATCTCTTATAGTTTCCGATATATGGACCATCGACATCTTTTAGTATTGGCTCTGCTTCTAACTTGGGCTAAAGTTGTAATATTGTCTTATGAATTAGCGATTTCGTTCCTATTCACATTCCAAGTAATATTCGGCATGCTAATTACGTTGCCGATTGCCAAATTGCATTATCTCTTATAGTTTCCGAGAAATGGGCAAGCGAAATTTTACACCTTAGACTCTGTTTCAAACTTGGTTCAAAATTGTAAAATAGTCTTATGGATTAGCGATTTCGTTCCAATTCACATTCCAAGTAATATTTGGCAAGCTAATTACATTGCCGAATGCCAAATTGCATTATCTTTTATAGTTTTCGAGATATGGGCAATCGACATCTTACAATATTGGCTCTTCTTCTAACTTGGGCCAAAATTGTAAAATGGTCTTATGAAATAGCGATTTCGTTCCAATTCACATTCCAAGTAATATTCGCCATGCTAATTACGTTGCCGATTTCCAAATTGCATTATCTCTTATAGTTTCCGAGATATGGACTATCGACATCTTACAATATTGGCTCTGCTTCTAACTTGGGCTAAAGTTGTAAAATGGTCTTATGATTTAGCGGTTCCGTTCCAATTCACATTCCAAGTAATATTCGGCATGCTAATTACGTTGCCGATTGCCAAATTGCTTTATCTCTTATAGTTTCCGAGATTTGGGCAATCGACATCTTACAATATTGGCTCTGCTTCTAACTTGGGTCAAAATTGTAAATTGGTCTTATGAATTAGCGATTTCGTTCCAATACACATTCCAAGTAATATTCGGCATGCTAATTACGTTGCCGATTGCCAAATTGTATTATCTCTTATTGTTTACGAGATATGGACTATCGACATCATGCAATATTGGCTCGGCTTCTAACTTGGTCTAAAGTTGTAAAATGGTCTTATGAATAAGCGATTTCGTTCCAATTCACACTCCAAGTAATATTCGGCATGCTAATTACATTGCCGATTGCCAAATTGCATTATCTCTTATAGTTTCCGAGATTTGGGCAATCGACATCTTACAATATTGGCTCTGCTTCTAACTTGGGTCAAAATTGTAAATTGGTCTTATGAATTAGCGATTTCGTTCCAATACACATTCCAAGTAATATTCGGCACGCTAATTACGTTGCCGATTGCCAAATTGCATTATCTCTTATTGTTTACGAGATATGGACTATCGACATCATGCAATATTGGCTCGGCTTCTAACTTGGTCTAAAGTTGTAAAATGGTCTTATGAATAAGCGATTTCGTTCCAATTCACACTCCAAGTAATATTCGGCATGCTAATTACATTGCCTATTGCCAAATTGCATTATCTATTATAGTTTCCGAGATATGGGCAATCGACATCTTACAATATTGGCTCTGCTTCTAACTTGGGTCAAAATTGTAAATTGGTCTTATGAATTTGCGATTTCGTTCCAATACACATTCCAAGTAATATTCGGCATGCTAATTATATTACCGATTGCCAAATTGCACTATCTCTTATAGTTTCCGAGATATAGGCAATCGAAATTTTACACCTTAGATTCTGTTTCTAACTTGGGTCAAAATTGTAAATTGGTCTTATGAATTAGCGATTACGTTCCAATTCACATTCCAAGTAATATTCGGCTAGCTAATTACGTTGCCGATTGCCAAATTCCACTATCTCTTATAGTTTCCGAGATATAGGCAATCGAAATTTTACACCTTAGATTCTGTTTCTAACTTGGGTCAAAATTGTAAATTGGTCTTATGAATTAGCGATTTCGTTCCAATACACATTCCTGGTAATATTCGGCAAGCTAATTACATTGCCGATTGCCAAATTGCATTATATTTTATAGTTTCCGAGATATGGACCATCGACATCTTACAATTTTGGCTCTGCTTCTAACTTGGGCCAAAATTGTAAAATGGTCTTATGAAATAGCGATTTCGTTCCAATTCACCTTCCAACTAATATTCGGCAAGATCTTTACATTGCCGATAGCCAAATTGCATTAAAATTTACAGTTTCCGAGATATGGACCATCGACATCTTACAATATTGGCTCTTCTTCTAACTTGGGCTAAAGTTGTTAAATGGTCTAATGCATTAGCGAATACAATCCAATTCACATTCCAAGTAATATTCGGCATGCTATTTACGTTGCCGATTGCCGAATTGCATTATCTCTTAGAGTTTCCAAGATATGGACTATCGACATCTTAACAATATTTTTTCTGCTTCTAACTTGGGCCAAAATTGTATAATGGTCTTATTATTTAGCGATTACGTTCCAATTCAAATTCCAAGTAATATTCGGCATGCTAATTACATTGCCGACTGTCAAATTGCACTATCTCTTATTGCTTCCGAGATATGGACTATCGACATCTTACAATATTGGCTCTGCTTCTAACTTGGGCCAAAATTGTAATATGGTCTAGTGAATTAGCGATTACAATCCAATTCACATTCCAAGTAATATTCGGCATGCTAATTACGTTGCCGATTGCCGAATTGCATTATCTCTTATAGTTTCCGATATATGGACCATCGACATCTTTTAGTATTGGCTCTGCTTCTAACTTGGGCTAAAGTTGTAAAATTGTCTTATGAATTAGCGATTTCGTTCCTATTCACATTCCAAGTAATATTCGGCATGCTAATTACGTTGCCGATTGCCAAATTGCATTATCTCTTATAGTTTCCGAGAAATCGGCAATCGAAATTTTATACCTTAGACTCTGTTTCAAACTTGGGTCAAAATTGTAAAATAGCCTTATGGATTAGCGATTTCGTTCCAATTCACATTCCAAGTAATATTTGGCAAGCTAATTACATTTCCGATTGCCAAATTGCATTATCTTTTATAGTTTTCGAGATATGGGCAATCGACATCTTACAATATTGGCTCTGCTTCTAACTTGGGTCAAAATTGTAAATTGGTCTTATGAATTAGCGATTTCGTTCCAATACACATTCCAAGTAATATTCGGCATGCTAATTACGTTGCCGATTGCCAAATTGCATTATCTTTTATAGTTTCCGAGATATGGGCAATCGACATCTTAAAATATAGGCTCTTCTTCTAACTTGGGCCAAAATTGTAAAATGGTCTTATGAAATAGCGATTTCGTTCCAATTCACATTCCAAGTAATATTCGGCATGCTAATTACATTACCGATTGCCAAATTGCATTATCTCTTATTGCTTCCGAGATATGGACTATCGACATCTTACAATATTGGCTCTGCTTCTAACTTGGGCCAAAATTGTAATATGGTCTAATGAATTAGCGATTACAATCCAATTCACATTCCAAGTAATATTCGGCATGCTAATTACGTTGCCGATTGCCGAATTGCATTATCTCCTATAGTTTCCGATATATGGACCATCGACATCTTTCAATATTGGCTCTGCTTCTAACTTGGGCTAAAGTTGTAAAATTGTCTTATGAATTAGCGATTTCGTTCCAATTCACCTTCCAAGTGATATTCTGCATGCTAATTATATTACCGATTGCCAAATTGCACTATCTCTTATAGTTTCCGAGATATAGGCAATCGAAATTTTACACCTTAGATTCTGTTTCTAACTTGGGTCAAAATTGTAAATTATTCTTATGAATTAGCGATTACGTTCCAATTCACATTCCAAGTAATATTCGGCTTGCTAATTACGTTGCCGATTGCCAAATTGCATTATCTCTTATTGTTTACGAGTTATGGACTATCGACATCTTGCAATATTGGCTCTGCTTCTAACTTGGTCTAAAGTTGTAAAATGGTCTTATGAATTAGCGATTTCGTTCCAATTCACATACCAAGTAATATTCGGCATGCTAATTACGTTGCCGATTGCCAAATTGCATTATCTTTTATAGTTTCCGAGATATGGGCAATCGACATCTTACAATATTGGCTCTTCTTCTAACTTGGGCCAAAATTGTAAAATGGTCTTATGAAATAGCGATTTCGTTCCAATTCACATTCCAAGTAATATTCGGAATGCTAATTACATTACCGATTGCCAAATTGCATTATCTGTTATAGTTTCCGAGATATGGACTATCGACATCTTACAATATTGGCTCTGCTTCTAACTAGGGCCAAAATTGTAAAATGGTCTTATGAAATAGCGATTTCGTTCCAATTCACATTCCAAGCAATATTTGGCAAGCTAACTACATTGCCGATAGCCAAATTGCATTAAAATTTACAGTTTCCGAGATATGGACCATCGACATCTTACAATATTGGCTCTTCTTCTAACTTGGGCTAAAGTTGTTAAATGGTCTAATGCATTAGCGAATACAATCCAATTCACATTCCAAGTAATATTCGGCATGCTAATTACGTTGCCGATTGCCGAATTGCATTATCTCTTAGAGTTTCCAAGATATGGACTATCGACATCTTAACAATATTTTTTCTGCTTCTAACTTGGGCCAAAATTGTATAATGGTCTTATTATTTAGCGATTACGTTCCAATTCAAATTCCAAGTAATATTCGGCATGCTAATTACATTGCCGACTGTTAAATTGCACTATCTCTTATTGCTTCCGAGATATGGACTATCGACATCTTACAATATTGGCTCTGCTTCTAACTTGGGCCAAAATTGTAATATGGCCTAATGAATTAGCGATTACAATCCAATTCACATTCCAAGTAATATTCGGCATGCTAATTACATTGCCGACTGTCAAATTGCACTATCTCTTATTGCTTCCGAGATATGGACCATCGACATCTTTCAATATTGGCTCTGCTTCTAACTTGGGCTAAAGTTGTAAAATTGTCTTATGAATTAGCGATTTCGTTCCAATTCACCTTCCAAGTGATATTCTGCATGCTAATTATATTACCGATTGCCAAATTGCACTATCTCTTATAGTTTCCGAGATATAGGCAATCGAAATTTTACCCCTTAGATTCTGTTTCTAACTTGGGTCAAAATTGTAAATTGGTCTTATGAATTAGCGATTACGTTCCAATTCACATTCCAAGTAATATTCGGCAAGCTAATTACATTGCCGATTGCCAAATTGCATTATATTTTATAGTTTCCGAGATATGGATCATCGACATCTTACAATATTGGCTCTGCTTCTAACTTGGGCCAAAATTGTAAAATGGTCTTATGAAATAGCGATTTCGTTCCAATTCACCTTCCAAGTAATATTCGGCATGCTAAATATATTACCGATTGCCAAATTGCTCTATCTCTTATAGTTTCCGAGATATGGACTATCGACATCTTGCTATATTCGCTCTGATTCTAACTTGGGCCAAAATTGTTAAATGGTCTTATGACTTAGCGATTTCGTTCCAATTCACCTTCCAAGTAATATTCGCCATGCTAATTACGTTGCCGATTGCCAAATTACATTATCTCTTATAGTTTCCGAGATATGGACTATCGACATCTTACAATATTGGCTCTGCTTCTAACTTGGGCTAAAGTTGTAAAATGTTCTTATGAATTAGCGGTTCCGTTCCAATTCACATTCCAAGTAATATTCGGCATGCTAATTACGTTGTTAATTGCCAAATTGCATTATCTCTTATAGTTTCCGAGATATGGACTATCGACATCTTACAATATTCGCTCTGATTCTAACTTGGGCCAAAATTGTTAAATGGTCTTATGAATTAGCGATTTCGTTCCAATTCACCTTCCAAGTAATATTCGCCATGCTAATTACGTTGCCGATTACCAAATTGCATTATCTCTTATAGTTTCCGATATATGGACTATCGACATCTTACAATATTGGCTCTGCTTCTAACTTGGGTCAAAATTGTAAATTGGTCTTATGAATTAGCGATTTCGTTCCAATACACATTCCAAGTAATATTCGGCATGCTAATTACGTTGCCGATTGCCAAATTGCATTATCTCTTATTGTTTACGAGATATGGACTATCGACATCTTGCAATATTGGGTCGGCTTCTAACTTGGTCTAAAGTTGTAAAATGGTCTTATGAGTAAGCGATTTCGTTCCAATTCACACTCCAAGTAATATTCGGCATGCTAATTACGTTGCCGATTGCCAAATTGCATTATCTCTTATAGTTTCCGAGATTTGGGCAATCGACATCTTACAATATTGGCTCTGCTTCTAACTTGGGTCAAAATTGTAAATTGGTCTTATGAATTAGCGATTTCGTTCCAATACACATTCCAAGTAATATTCGGCACGCTAATTACGTTGCCGATTGCCAAATTGCATTATCTCTTATTGTTTACGAGATATGGACTATCGACATCTTGCAATATTGGCTCTGCTTCTAACTTGGTCTAAAGTTGTAAAATGGTCTTATGAATAAGCGATTTCGTTCCAATTCACACTCCAAGTAATATTCGGCATGCTAATTACATTGCCTATTGCCAAATTGCATTATCTCTTATAGTTTCCGAGATATGGGCAATCGACATCTTACAATATTGGCTCTGCTTCTAACTTGGGTCAAAATTGTAAATTGGTCTTATGAATTTGCGATTTCGTTCCAATACACATTCCAAGTAATATTCGGCATGCTAATTATATTACCGATTGCCAAATTGCACTATCTCTTATAGTTTTCGAGATATAGGCAATCGAAATTTTACACCTTAGATTCTGTTTCTAACTTGGGTCAAAATTGTAAATTGGTCTTATGAATTAGCGATTACGTTCCAATTCACATTCCAAGTAATATTCGGCTAGCTAATTACGTTGCCGATTGCCAAATTCCACTATCTCTTATAGTTTCCGAGATATAGGCAATCGAAATTTTACACCTTAGATTCTGTTTCTAACTTGGGTCAAAATTGTAAATTGGTCTTATGAATTAGCGATTTCGTTCCAATACACATTCCTAGTAATATTCGGCAAGCTAATTACATTGCCGATTGCCAAATTGCATTATATCTTATAGTTTCCGAGATATGGACTATGGACATCTTACAATATTCGCTCTGATTCTAACTTGGGCCAAAATTGTTAAATGGTCTTATGAATTAGCGATTTCGTTCCAATTCACCTTCCAAGTAATATTCGGCATGCTAATTATATTACCGAGAGCCAAATTGCATTATCTCTTATAGTTTCCGAGATATGGACTATGGACATCTTACAATATTCGCTCTGATTCTAACTTGGGCCAAAATTGTTAAATGGTCTTATGAATTAGCGATTTCGTTCCAATTCACCTTCCAAATAATATTCGGCATGCTAATTATTTTACCGATAGCCAAATTGCATTATCTCTTATAGTTTCCGAGATATGGACTATGGACATCTTACAATATTCGCTCTGATTCTAACTTGGGCCAAAATTGTTAAATGGTCTTATGAATTAGCGATTCCGTTCCAATTCACATTCCAAGTAATATTCGGCATTCTAATTACGTTGCCGTTTGCAAATTGCATTATCTGTTATAGTTTCCGAGATATGGACTATCGTCATCTTACAATATTGGCTCTGCTTCTAACTAGGGCCAAAATTGTAAAATGGTCTTATGAAATAGCGATTTCGTTCCAAGTAATATTCGGCATGCTAATTACATTACCTATTGCCAAATTGCATTATCTCTTATAGTTTCCGAGATATGGACTATCGACATCTTACAATATTGGCTCTGTTTCTAACTTGGGCTAAAGTTGTAAAATGGTCTTATGAATTAGCGATTCCGTTCCAATTCACATTCCAAGTAATATTCGGCATTCTAATTACGTTGCCGTTTGCCAAACTGCATTATCTGTTATAGTTTCCGATATATGGACTATCGACATCTTACAATATTAACTCTGCTTCTAACTAGGGCCAAAATTGTAAAATGGTCTTATGAAATAGCGATTTCGTTCCAATTCACCTTCCAAGTAATATTCGGCAAGATATTTACATTGCCGATAGCCAAATTGCATTAAAATTTACAGTTTCCGAGATATGGACCATCGACATCTTACAATATTGGCTCTGCTTCTAACTCGGGCTAAAGTTGTTAAATGGTCTAATGAATTAGCGAATACAATCCAATTCACATTCCAAATAATATTCGGCATGCTAATTACGTTGCCGATTGCCGAATTGCATTATCTCTTAGAGTTTCCAAGATATGGACTATCGACATCTTAACAATATTTTTTCTGGTTCTAACTTGGGCCAAAATTGTATAATGGTCTTATGAATTAGCGATTTTGTTCCAATTCAAATTCCAAGTAATATTCGGCATGCTAATTACATTGCCGACTGTCAAATTGCACTATCTCTTATTGCTTCCGAGATATGGACTATCGACATCTTACAATATTGGCTCTGCTTCTAACTTGGGCCAAAATTGTAATATGGTCTAGTGAATTAGCGATTACAATCCAATTCACATTCCAAGTAATATTCGGCATGCTAATTACGTTGCCGATTGCCGAATTGCATTATCTCTTATAGTTTCCGATATATGGACCATCGACATCTTTTAGTATTGGCTCTGCTTCTAACTTGGGCTAAAGTTGTAAAATTGTCTTATGAATTAGCGATTTCGTTCCTATTCACATTCCAAGTAATATTCGGCATGCTAATTACGTTGCCGATTGCCAAATTGCATTATCTCTTATAGTTTCCGAGAAATCGGCAATCGAAATTTTATACCTTAGAGTCTGTTTCAAACTTGGGTCAAAATTGTAAAATAGTCTTATGGATTAGCGATTTCGTTCCAATTCACATTCCAAGTAATATTTGGCAAGCTAATTACATTTCCGATTGCCAAATTGCATTATCTTTTATAGTTTTCGAGATATGGGCAATCGACACCTTACAATATTGGCTCTGCTTCTAACTTGGGTCAAAATTGTAAATTGGTCTTATGAATTAGCGATTTCGTTCCAATACACATTCCAAGTAATATTCGGCATGCTAATTACGTTGCCGATTGCCAAATTGCATTATCTTTTATAGTTTCCGAGATATGGGCAATCGACATCTTAAAATATAGGCCCTTCTTCTAACTTGGGCCAAAATTGTAAAATGGTCTTATGAAATAGCGATTTCGTTCCAATTCACATTCCAAGTAATATTTGGCAAGCTAATTACATTTCCGATTGCCAAATTGCATTATCTTTTATAGTTTTCGAGATATGGGCAATCGACACCTTACAATATTGGCTCTGCTTCTAACTTGGGTCAAAATTGTAAATTGGTCTTATGAATTAGCGATTTCGTTCCAATACACATTCCAAGTAATATTCGGCATGCTAATTACGTTGCCGATTGCCAAATTGCATTATCTTTTATAGTTTCCGAGATATGGGCAATCGACATCTTAAAATATAGGCCCTTCTTCTAACTTGGGCTAAAGTTGTAAAATGGTCTTATGAATTAGCGATTCCGTTCCAATTCACATTCCAAGTAATATTCGGCATGCTAAATACGTTGCCGTTTGCCAAATTGCATTATCTGTTATAGTTTCCGAGATATGGACTATCGACATCTTACAATATTGGCTCTGCTTCTAACTAGGGCCAAAATTGTAAAATGGTCTTATGAAATAGCGATTTCGTTCCAATTCACATTCCAAGCAATATTTGGCAAGCTAACTACATTGCCGATAGCCAAATTGCATTAAAATTTACAGTTTCCGAGATATGGACCATCGACATCTTACAATATTGGCTCTTCTTCTAACTTGGGCTAAAGTTGTTAAATGGTCTAATGCATTAGCGAATACAATCCAATTCACATTCCAAGTAATATTCGGCATGCTAATTACGTTGCCGATTACCGAATTGCATTATCTCTTAGAGTTTCCAAGATATGGACTATCGACATCTTAATAATATTTTTTCTGCTTCTAACTTGGGCCAAAATTGTATAATGGTCTTATTATTTAGCGATTTCGTTCCAATTCAAATTACAAGTAATATTCGGCATACTAATTACATTGCCGACTGTCAAATTGCACTATCTCTTATTGCTTCCGAGATATGGACTATCGACATCTTACAATATTGGCTCTGCTTCTAACTTGGGCCAAAATTGTAATATGGTCTAATGAATTAGCGATTACAATCCAATTCACATTCCAAGTAATATTCGGCATTCTAATTACGTTGCCGATTGCCGAATTGCATTATCTCCTATAGTTTCCGATATATGGACCATCGACATCTTTCAATATTGGCTTTGCTTCTAACTTGGGCTAAAGTTGTAAAATTGTCTTATGAATTAACGATTTCGTTCCAATTCACCTTCCAAGTGATATTCTGCATGCTAATTATATTACCGATTGCCAAATTGCACTATCTCTTATAGTTTCCGAGATATAGGCAATCGAAATTTTACACCTTAGATTCTGTTTCTAACTTGGGCCAAAATTGTATAATGGTCTTATGAATTAGCGATTTTGTTCCAATTCAAATTCCAAGTAATATTCGGCATGCTAATTACATTGCCGACTGTCAAATTGCACTATCTCTTATTGCTTCCGAGATATGGACTATCGACATCTTACAATATTGGCTCTGCTTCTAACTTGGGCCAAAATTGTAATATGGTCTAGTGAATTAGCGATTACAATCCAATTCACATTCCAAGTAATATTCGGCTTGCTAATTACGTTGCCTATTGCCAAATTGCATTATCTCTTATTGTTTACGAGATATGGACTATCGACATCTTGCAATATTGGCTCTGCTTCTAACTTGGTCTAAAGTTGTAAAATGGTCTTATGAATTAGCGATTTCGTTCCAATTCACATACCAAGTAATATTCGGCATGCTAATTACGTTGCCGATTGCCAAATTGCATTATCTTTTATAGTTTCCGAGATATGGGCAATCGACATCTTACAATATTGGCTCTTCTTCTAACTTGGGCCAAAATTGTAAAATGGTCTTATGAAATAGCGATTTCGTTCCAATTCACATTCCAAGTAATATTCGGAATGCTAATTACATTACCGATTGCCAAATTGCATTATCTCTTATAGTTTCCGAGATATGGACTATCGACATCTTACAATATTGGCTCTGTTTCTAACTTGGGCTAAAGTTGTAAAATGGTCTTATGAATTAGCGATTCCGTTCCAATTCACATTCCAAGTAATATTCAGCATGCTAAATACGTTGCCGTTTGCCAAATTGCATTATCTGTTATAGTTTCCGAGATATGGACTATCGACATCTTACAATATTGGCTCTGCTTCTAACAAGGGCCAAAATTGTAAAATGGTCTTATGAAATAGCGATTTCGTTCCAATTCACATTCCAAGCAATATTTGGCAAGCTAACTACATTGCCGATAGCCAAATTGCATTAAAATTTACAGTTTCCGAGATATGGACCATCGACATCTTACAATATTGGCTCTTCTTCTAACTTGGGCTAAAGTTGTTAAATGGTCTAATGCATTAGCGAATACAATCCAATTCACATTCCAAGTAATATTCGGCATGCTAATTACGTTGCTGATTGCCGAATTGCATTATCTCTTAGAGTTTCCAAGATATGGACTATCGACATCTTAACAATATTTTTTCTGCTTCTAACTTGGGCCAAAATTGTATAATGGTCTTATTATTTAGCGATTTCGTTCCAATTCAAATTCCAAGTAATATTCGGCATGCTAATTACATTGCCGACTGTTAAATTGCACTATCTCTTATTGCTTCCGAGATATGGACTATCGACATCTTACAATATTGGCTCTGCTTCTAACTTGGGCCAAAATTGTAATATGGTCTAATGAATTAGCGATTACAATCCAATTCACATTCCAAGTAATATTCGGCATGCTAATTACATTGCCGACTGTCAAAATGCACTATCTCTTATTGCTTCCGAGATATGGACCATCGACATCTTTCAATATTGGCTCTGCTTCTAACTTGGGCTAAAGTTGTAAAATTTTCTTATGAATTAGCGATTTCGTTCCAATTCACCTTCCAAGTGATATTCTGCATGCTAATTATATTACCGATTGCCAAATTGCACTATCTCTTATAGTTTCCGAGATATAGGCAATCGAAATTTTACCCCTTAGATTCTGTTTCTAACTTGGGTCAAAATTGTAAATTGGTCTTATGAATTAGCGATTACGTTCCAATTCACATTCCAAGTAATATTCGGCAAGCTAATTACATTGCCGATTGCCAAATTGCATTATCTCTTATAGTTTCCGAGATATGGATCATCGACATCTAGGTTCGTACATCGATCGATGGACGAACCTATATTCGCTCTGATTCTAACTTGGGCCGAAATTGTTAAATGGTCTTATGAATTAGCGATTTCGTTCGAATTCACCTTCCAAGTAATATTCGCCATGCTAATTACGTTGCCGATTACCAAATTGCATTATCTCTTATAGTTTCCGATATATGGACTATCGACATCTTACAATATTGGCTCTGCTTCTAACTTGGGCCAAAATTGTAAAATGGTCTTATGAAATAGCGATTTCGTTCCACTTCACCATCCAAGTAATATTCGGCAGGATATCTACATTGCCGATAGCCAAATTGCACTATCTCTTATAGTTTCCGAGATATGGACTATCGATATCTTACAATATTGGCTCTGCTTCTAACTTGGGCTAAAGTTGTAAAATGGTCTTATAAATTAGCGATTCCGTTCCAATTCATATTCCAAATAATATTCGGCATGCTAATTACGTTGCCGATAGCCAAATTGCATTATCTCTTATAGTTTCCGAGATATGGACTATCGATATCTTACAATATTGGCTCTGCTTCTAACTTGGGCTTAAGTTGTAAAATGGTATTATGAATTAGCGATTCTGTTCCAATTCACATTCCAAGTAATACTCGGCATGCTAATTACGTTGCCGATTGCAAAATTGCATTATCTCTTATAGTTTCCGAAATATGGACTATCGACATCTTACAAGATTGGCTCTGCTTCTAACTTGGGCCAAAATTGTAAAATGGTCTAATGAATTAGCGATTACGTTCCAATTCACATTCCAAGTAATATTTGGCATGCTAATTACTTTGCCGATTGCCGAATAGTATTATCTCTTATAGTTACCGAGTTATCGACTATCGATATCTTATAATATTGGCTCTGCTTCTAACTTGGGTCAAAATTGTAAATTGGTCTTATGAATTAGCGATTTCGTTCCAATACACATTCCAAGTAATATTCGCCATGCTAATTACGTTGCCGATTACCAAATTGCATTATCTCTTATAGTTTCCGATATATGGACTATCGACATCTTACAATATTGGCTCTGCTTCTAACTTGGGCCAAAATTGTAAAATGGTCTTATGAAATAGCGATTTCGTTCCACTTCACCATCCAAGTAATATTCGGCAGGATATCTACATTGCCGATAGCCAAATTGCACTATCTCTTATAGTTTCCGAGATATGGACTATCGATATCTTACAATATTGGCTCTGCTTCTAACTTGGGCTAAAGTTGTAAAATGGTCTTATAAATTAGCGATTCCGTTCCAATTCATATTCCAAATAATATTCGGCATGCTAATTACGTTGCCGATAGCCAAATTGCATTATCTCTTATAGTTTCCGAGATATGGACTATCGATATCTTACAATATTGGCTCTGCTTCTAACTTGGGCTTAAGTTGTAAAATGGTCTTATGAATTAGCGATTTCGTTCCAATTGACATTCCAAGTAATTTTCGGCATGCTAGTTACATTGCCTATTGCCAAATTGCATTATCTCTTATAGTTTCCGAGATATGGACCATCGACGTCTTACAATATTGGCTCTGCTTCTAACTTGGGCCAAAATTGTAAAATGGTCTTATGAAATAGCGATTTCGTTCCAATTCACCTTCCAAGTAATATTCGGCAGGATATTTACATTGCCGATAGCCAAATTGCACTATCTCTTATAGTTTCCGAGATATGGACTATCGACATATTGCTATATTCGCTCTGATTCTAACTTGGGCCAAAATTGTTAAATGGTCTTATGACTTAGCAATTTCGTTCCAATTCACCTTCCAAGTAATATTCGGCATGCTAATTACGTTGCCGATTGCCAAATTGCATTATCTCTTATAGTTTCCGAGATATGGACTATCGACATCTTACAATATTCGCTCTGATTCTAACTTGGGCTAAAGTTGTAAAATGGTCTTATGAATTAGCGATTCCGTTCCAATTCACATTCCAAGTAATATTCGGCATTCTAATTACGTTGCCGTTTGCCAAATTGCATTATCTGTTATAGTTTCCGAGATATGGACTATCGTCATCTTACAATATTGGCTCTGCTTCTAACTAGGGCCAAAATTGTAAAATGGTCTTATGAAATAGCGATTTCGTTCCAATTCACCTTCCAAGTAATATTCGGTAAGATCTTTACATTGCCGATAGCCAAATTGCATTAAAATTTACAGTTTCCGAGATATGGACCATCGACATCTTACAATATTGGCTCTGCTTCTAACTTGGGCTAAAGTTGTTAAATGGTCTAATGAATTAGCGAATACAATCCAATTCACATTCCAAGTAATATTCGGCATGCTAATTACGTTGCCGATTGCCGAATTGCATTATCTCTTAGAGTTTCCAAGATATGGACTATCGACATCTTAACAATATTTTTACTGCTTCTAACTTGGGATAAAATTGTATAATTGTCTTATGAATTAGCGATTTCGTTCCAATTCAAATTCAAAGTAATATTCGGCATGCTAATTACATTGCCGACTGTCAAATTTCACTATCTCTTATTGCTTCCGAGATATGGACTATCGACATCTTACAATATTGGCTCTGCTTCTAACTTGGACCAAAATTGTAATATGGTCTAATGAATTAGCGATTACAATCCAATTCACGTTCCAAGTAATATTCGGCATGCTAATTACGTTGCCGATTGTCGAATTGCATTATCTCTTATAGTTTCCGATATATGGACCATCGACATCTTTCAATATTGGCTCTGCATCTAACTTGGGCTAAAGTTATAAATTGTCTTATGAATTAGCGATTTCGTTCCAATTCACCTTCCAAGTAATATTCGGCATGCTAATTATATTACCGATTGCCAAATTGCACTATCTCTTATAGTTTCCGAGATATAGGCAATCGAAATTTGACACCTTAGATTCTGTTTCTAACTTGGGTCAAAATTGTAAATTGGTCTTATGAATTAGCGATTTCGTTCCAATTCACACTCCAAGTAATATTCGGCATGCTAATTACGTTGCCGATTGCCAAATTGCATTATCTCTTATAGTTTCCGAGATTTGGGCAATCGACATCTTACAATATTGGCTCTGCTTCTAACTTGGGTCAAAATTGTAAATTGGTCTTATGAATTAGCGATTTCGTTCCAATACACATTCCAAGTAATATTCGGCACGCTAATTACGTTGCCGATTGCCAAATTGCATTATCTCTTATTGTTTACGAGATATGGACTATCGACATCTTGCTATATTGGCTCTGCTTCTAACTTGGTCTAAAGTTGTAAAATGGTCTTATGAATAAGCGATTTCGTTCCAATTCACACTCCAAGTAATATTCGGCATGCTAATTACATTGCCTATTGCCAAATTGCATTATCTCTTATAGTTTCCGAGATATGGGCAATCGACATCTTACAATATTGGCTCTGCTTCTAACTTGGGTCAAAATTGTAAATTGGTCTTATGAATTTGCGATTTCGTTCCAATACACATTCCAAGTAATATTCGGCATGCTAATTATATTACCGATTGCCAAATTGCACTATCTCTTATAGTTTTCGAGATATAGGCAATCGAAATTTTACACCTTAGATTCTGTTTCTAACTTGGGTCAAAATTGTAAATTGGTCTTATGAATTAGCGATTACGTTCCAATTCACATTCCAAGTAATATTCGGCTAGCTAATTACGTTGCCGATTGCCAAATTCCACTATCTCTTATAGTTTCCGAGATATAGGCAATCGAAATTTTACACCTTAGATTCTGTTTCTAACTTGGGTCAAAATTGTAAATTGGTCTTATGAATTAGCGATTTCGTTCCAATACACATTCCTAGTAATATTCGGCAAGCTAATTACATTGCCGATTGCCAAATTGCATTATCTCTTATAGTTTCCGAGATATGGACTATGGACATCTTACAATATTCGCTCTGATTCTAACTTGGGCCAAAATTGTTAAATGGTCTTATGAATTAGCGATTTCGTTCCAATTCACCTTCCAAGTAATATTCGGCATGCTAATTATATTACCGAGAGCCAAATTGCATTATCTCTTATAGTTTCCGAGATATGGACTATGGACATCTTACAATATTCGCTCTGATTCTAACTTGGGCCAAAATTGTTAAATGGTCTTATGAATTAGCGATTTCGTTCCAATTCACCTTCCAAATAATATTCGGCATGCTAATTATTTTACCGATAGCCAAATTGCATTATCTCTTATAGTTTCCGAGATATGGACTATGGACATCTTACAATATTCGCTCTGATTCTAACTTGGGCCAAAATTGTTAAATGGTCTTATGAATTAGCGATTCCGTTCCAATTCACATTCCAAGTAATATTCGGCATTCTAATTACGTTGCCGTTTGCCAAATTGCATTATCTGTTATAGTTTCCGAGATATGGACTATCGTCATCTTACAATATTGGCTCTGCTTCTAACTAGGGCCAAAATTGTAAAATGGTCTTATGAAATAGCGATTTCGTTCCAAGTAATATTCGGCATGCTAATTACATTACCTATTGCCAAATTGCATTATCTCTTATAGTTTCCGAGATATGGACTATCGACATCTTACAATATTGGCTCTGTTTCTAACTTGGGCTAAAGTTGTAAAATGGTCTTATGAATTAGCGATTCCGTTCCAATTCACATTCCAAGTAATATTCGGCATTCTAATTACGTTGCCGTTTGCCAAACTGCATTATCTGTTATAGTTTCCGATATATGGACTATCGACATCTTACAATATTAACTCTGCTTCTAACTAGGGCCAAAATTGTAAAATGGTCTTATGAAATAGCGATTTCGTTCCAATTCACCTTCCAAGTAATATTCGGCAAGATATTTACATTGCCGATAGCCAAATTGCATTAAAATTTACAGTTTCCGAGATATGGACCATCGACATCTTACAATATTGGCTCTGCTTCTAACTCGGGCTAAAGTTGTTAAATGGTCTAATGAATTAGCGAATACAATCCAATTCACATTCCAAATAATATTCGGCATGCTAATTACGTTGCCGATTGCCGAATTGCATTATCTCTTAGAGTTTCCAAGATATGGACTATCGACATCTTAACAATATTTTTTCTGGTTCTAACTTGGGCCAAAATTGTATAATGGTCTTATGAATTAGCGATTTCGTTCCAATTCAAATTCCAAGTAATATTCGGCATGCTAATTACATTGCCGACTGTCAAATTGCACTATCTCTTATTGCTTCCGAGATATGGACTATCGACATCTTACAATATTGGCTCTGCTTCTAACTTGGGCCAAAATTGTAATATGGTCTAGTGAATTAGCGATTACAATCCAATTCACATTCCAAGTAATATTCGGCATGCTAATTACGTTGCCGATTGCCGAATTGCATTATCTCTTATAGTTTCCGATATATGGACCATCGACATCTTTTAGTATTGGCTCTGCTTCTAACTTGGGCTAAAGTTGTAAAATTGTCTTATGAATTAGCGATTTCGTTCCTATTCACATTCCAAGTAATATTCGGCATGCTAATTACGTTGCCGATTGCCAAATTGCATTATCTCTTATAGTTTCCGAGAAATCGGCAATCGAAATTTTATACCTTAGAGTCTGTTTCAAACTTGGGTCAAAATTGTAAAATAGTCTTATGGATTAGCGATTTCGTTCCAATTCACATTCCAAGTAATATTTGGCAAGCTAATTACATTTCCGATTGCCAAATTGCATTATCTTTTATAGTTTTCGAGATATGGGCAATCGACACCTTACAATATTGGCTCTGCTTCTAACTTGGGTCAAAATTGTAAATTGGTCTTATGAATTAGCGATTTCGTTCCAATACACATTCCAAGTAATATTCGGCATGCTAATTACGTTGCCGATTGCCAAATTGCATTATCTTTTATAGTTTCCGAGATATGGGCAATCGACATCTTAAAATATAGGCCCTTCTTCTAACTTGGGCCAAAATTGTAAAATGGTCTTATGAAATAGCGATTTCGTTCCAATTCACATTCCAAGTAATATTCGGCATGCTAATTACATTGCCGGTTGCCAAATTGCATTATCTCTTATAGTTTCCGAGATATGGACTATCGACATCTTACAATATTGGCTCTGTTTCTAACTTGGGCTAAAGTTGTAAAATGGTCTTATGAATTAGCGATTCCGTTCCAATTCACATTCCAAGTAATATTCGGCATGCTAAATACGTTGCCGTTTGCCAAATTGCATTATCTGTTATAGTTTCCGAGATATGGACTATCGACTTCTTACAATATTGGCTCTGCTTCTAACTAGGGCCAAAATTGTAAAATGGTCTTATGAAATAGCGATTTCGTTCCAATTCACATTCCAAGCAATATTTGGCAAGCTAACTACATTGCCGATAGCCAAATTGCATTAAAATTTACAGTTTCCGAGATATGGACCATCGACATCTTACAATATTGGCTCTTCTTCTAACTTGGGCTAAAGTTGTTAAATGGTCTAATGCATTAGCGAATACAATCCAATTCACATTCCAAGTAATATTCGGCATGCTAATTACGTTGCCGATTGCCGAATTGCATTATCTCTTAGAGTTTCCAAGATATGGACTATCGACATCTTAATAATATTTTTTCTGCTTCTAACTTGGGCCAAAATTGTATAATGGTCTTATTATTTAGCGATTTCGTTCCAATTCAAATTACAAGTAATATTCGGCATACTAATTACATTGCCGACTGTCAAATTGCACTATCTCTTATTGCTTCCGAGATATGGACTATCGACATCTTACAATATTGGCTCTGCTTCTAACTTGTGCCAAAATTGTAATATGGTCTAATGAATTAGCGATTACAATCCAATTCACATTCCAAGTAATATTCGGCATTCTAATTACGTTGCCGATTGCCGAATTGCATTATCTCCTATAGTTTCCGATATATGGACCATCGACATCTTTCAATATTGGCTTTGCTTCTAACTTGGGCTAAAGTTGTAAAATTGTCTTATGAATTAACGATTTCGTTCCAATTCACCTTCCAAGTGATATTCTGCATGCTAATTATATTACCGATTGCCAAATTGCACTATCTCTTATAGTTTCCGAGATATAGGCAATCGAAATTTTACACCTTAGATTCTGTTTCTAACTTGGGTCAAAATTGTAAAATATTCTTATGAATTAGCGATTACGTTCCAATTAACATTCCAAGTAATATTCGGCTTGCTAATTACGTTGCCTATTGCCAAATTGCATTATCTCTTATTGTTTACGAGATATGGACTATCGACATCTTACAATATTGGCTCTGTTTCTAACTTGGGCTAAAGTTGTAAAATGGTCTTATGAATTAGCGATTCCGTTCCAATTCACATTCCAAGTAATATTCAGCATGCTAAATACGTTGCCGTTTGCCAAATTGCATTATCTGTTATAGTTTCCGAGATATGGACTATCGACATCTTACAATATTGGCTCTGCTTCTAACAAGGGCCAAAATTGTAAAATGGTCTTATGAAATAGCGATTTCGTTCCAATTCACATTCCAAGCAATATTTGGCAAGCTAACTACATTGCCGATAGCCAAATTGCATTAAAATTTACAGTTTCCGAGATATGGACCATCGACATCTTACAATATTGGCTCTTCTTCTAACTTGGGCTAAAGTTGTTAAATGGTCTAATGCATTAGCGAATACAATCCAATTCACATTCCAAGTAATATTCGGCATGCTAATTACGTTGCCGATTGCCGAATTGCATTATCTCTTAGAGTTTCCAAGATATGGACTATCGACATCTTAACAATATTTTTTCTGCTTCTAACTTGGGCCAAAATTGTATAATGGTCTTATTATTTAGCGATTTCGTTCCAATTCAAATTCCAAGTAATATTCGGCATGCTAATTACATTGCCGACTGTTAAATTGCACTATCTCTTATTGCTTCCGAGATATGGACTATCGACATCTTACAATATTGGCTCTGCTTCTAACTTGGGCCAAAATTGTAATATGGTCTAATGAATTAGCGATTACAATCCAATTCACATTCCAAGTAATATTCGGCATGCTAATTACATTGCCGACTGTCAAAATGCACTATCTCTTATTGCTTCCGAGATATGGACCATCGACATCTTTCAATATTGGCTCTGCTTCTAACTTGGGCTAAAGTTGTAAAATTTTCTTATGAATTAGCGATTTCGTTCCAATTCACCTTCCAAGTGATATTCTGCATGCTAATTATATTACCGATTGCCAAATTGCACTATCTCTTATAGTTTCCGAGATATAGGCAATCGAAATTTTACCCCTTAGATTCTGTTTCTAACTTGGGTCAAAATTGTAAATTGGTCTTATGAATTAGCGATTACGTTCCAATTCACATTCCAAGTAATATTCGGCAAGCTAATTACATTGCCGATTGCCAAATTGCATTATATTTTATAGTTTCCGAGATATGGATCATCGACATCTTACAATATTCGCTCTGATTCTAACTTGGGCCGAAATTGTTAAATGGTCTTATGAATTAGCGATTTCGTTCGAATTCACCTTCCAAGTAATATTCGCCATGCTAATTACGTTGCCGATTACCAAATTGCATTATCTCTTATAGTTTCCGATATATGGACTATCGACATCTTACAATATTGGCTCTGCTTCTAACTTGGGCCAAAATTGTAAAATGGTCTTATGAAATAGCGATTTCGTTCCACTTCACCATCCAAGTAATATTCGGCAGGATATCTACATTGCCGATAGCCAAATTGCACTATCTCTTATAGTTTCCGAGATATGGACTATCGATATCTTACAATATTGGCTCTGCTTCTAACTTGGGCTAAAGTTGTAAAATGGTCTTATAAATTAGCGATTCCGTTCCAATTCATATTCCAAATAATATTCGGCATGCTAATTACGTTGCCGATAGCCAAATTGCATTATCTCTTATAGTTTCCGAGATATGGACTATCGATATCTTACAATATTGGCTCTGCTTCTAACTTGGGCTTAAGTTGTAAAATGGTCTTATGAATTAGCGATTCCGTTCCAATTCACATTCCAAGTAATATTCGGCATGCTAATTACGTTGCCGATTGCAAAATTGCATTATCTCTTATAGTTTCCGAAATATGGACTATCGACATCTTACAAGATTGGCTCTGCTTCTAACTTGGGCCAAAATTGTAAAATGGTCTAATGAATTAGCGATTACGTTCCAATTCACATTCCAAGTAATATTTGGCATGCTAATTACTTTGCCGATTGCCGAATAGTATTATCTCTTATAGTTACCGAGTTATCGACTATCGATATCTTATAATATTGGCTCTGCTTCTAACTTGGGTCAAAATTGTAAATTGGTCTTATGAATTAGCGATTTCGTTCCAATACACATTCCAAGTAATATTCGCCATGCTAATTACGTTGCCGATTACCAAATTGCATTATCTCTTATAGTTTCCGATATATGGACTATCGACATCTTACAATATTGGCTCTGCTTCTAACTTGGGCCAAAATTGTAAAATGGTCTTATGAAATAGCGATTTCGTTCCACTTCACCATCCAAGTAATATTCGGCAGGATATCTACATTGCCGATAGCCAAATTGCACTATCTCTTATAGTTTCCGAGATATGGACTATCGATATCTTACAATATTGGCTCTGCTTCTAACTTGGGCTAAAGTTGTAAAATGGTCTTATAAATTAGCGATTCCGTTCCAATTCATATTCCAAATAATATTCGGCATGCTAATTACGTTGCCGATAGCCAAATTGCATTATCTCTTATAGTTTCCGAGATATGGACTATCGATATCTTACAATATTGGCTCTGCTTCTAACTTGGGCTTAAGTTGTAAAATGGTCTTATGAATTAGCGATTTCGTTCCAATTGACATTCCAAGTAATTTTCGGCATGCTAGTTACATTGCCTATTGCCAAATTGCATTATCTCTTATAGTTTCCGAGATATGGACCATCGACGTCTTACAATATTGGCTCTGCTTCTAACTTGGGCCAAAATTGTAAAATGGTCTTATGAAATAGCGATTTCGTTCCAATTCACCTTCCAAGTAATATTCGGCAGGATATTTACATTGCCGATAGCCAAATTGCACTATCTCTTATAGTTTCCGAGATATGGACTATCGACATATTGCTATATTCGCTCTGATTCTAACTTGGGCCAAAATTGTTAAATGGTCTTATGACTTAGCAATTTCGTTCCAATTCACCTTCCAAGTAATATTCGGCATGCTAATTACGTTGCCGATTGCCAAATTGCATTATCTCTTATAGTTTCCGAGATATGGACTATCGACATCTTACAATATTCGCTCTGATTCTAACTTGGGCTAAAGTTGTAAAATGGTCTTATGAATTAGCGATTCCGTTCCAATTCACATTCCAAGTAATATTCGGCATTCTAATTACGTTGCCGTTTGCCAAATTGCATTAAAATTTACAGTTTCCGAGATATGGACCATCGACATCTTACAATATTGGCTCTGCTTCTAACTTGGGCTAAAGTTGTTAAATGGTCTAATGAATTAGCGAATACAATCCAATTCACATTCCAAGTAATATTCGGCATGCTAATTACGTTGCCGATTGCCGAATTGCATTATCTCTTAGAGTTTCCAAGATATGGACTATCGACATCTTAACAATATTTTTACTGCTTCTAACTTGGGATAAAATTGTATAATTGTCTTATGAATTAGCGATTTCGTTCCAATTCAAATTCAAAGTAATATTCGGCATGCTAATTACATTGCCGACTGTCAAATTTCACTATCTCTTATTGCTTCCGAGATATGGACTATCGACATCTTACAATATTGGCTCTGCTTCTAACTTGGACCAAAATTGTAATATGGTCTAATGAATTAGCGATTACAATCCAATTCACGTTCCAAGTAATATTCGGCATGCTAATTACGTTGCCGATTGTCGAATTGCATTATCTCTTATAGTTTCCGATATATGGACCATCGACATCTTTCAATATTGGCTCTGCCTCTAACTTGGGCTAAAGTTATAAATTGTCTTATGAATTAGCGATTTCGTTCCAATTCACCTTCCAAGTAATATTCGGCATGCTAATTATATTACCGATTGCCAAATTGCACTATCTGTTATAGTTTCCGAGATATAGGCAATCGAAATTTGACACCTTAGATTCTGTTTCTAACTTGGGTCAAAATTGTAAATTGGTCTTATGAATTAGCGATTTCGTTCCAATACACATTCCTAGTAATATTCAGCAAGCTAATTACATTGTAGATTGCCAAATTGCATTATATTTTATAGTTTCCGAAATATGGACCATCGACATCTTACAATTTTGGCTCTGCTTCTAACTTGGGCCAAAATTGTAAAATGGTCTTATGAATTAGCGATTCCGTTCCAATTCACATTCCAAGTAATATTCGGCATGCTAATTACGTTGCCGATTGCCGAATAGTATTATCTCTTATAGTTACCGAGTTATCGACTATCGATATCTTATAATATTGGCTCTGCTTCTAACTTGGGTCAAAATTGTAAATTGGTCTTATGAATAAGCGATTTCGTTCCAATACACATTCCTAGTAATATTCAGCAAGCTAATTACATTGTAGATTGCCAAATTGCATTATTTCTTATAGTTTCCGATATATGGACTTTCGACATCTTACAATATTGGCTCTGCTTCTAACTTGGGCCAAAATTGTAAAATGGTCTTATGAATTAGCGATTTCGTTCCAATTCACCTTCCAAGTAATATTCGCCATGCTAAATACGTTGCCGATTGCCAAATTGCATTATCTCTTATAGTTTCCGATATATGGACTATCGACATCTTACAATATTGGCTCTGCTTCTAACTTGGGCCAAAACTGTAAAATGGTCTTATGAAATAGCGATTTCGTTCCAATTCACCTTCCAAGTAATATTCGCCATGCTAAATACGTTGCCGATTGCCAAATTGCATTATCTCTTATAGTTTCCGATATATGGACTATCGACATCTTACAATATTGGCTCTGCTTCTAACTTGATCCAAAATTGTAAAATGGTCTTATGAAATAGCGATTTCGTTCCAATTCACCATCCAAGTAATATTCGGCAGGATATTTACATTGCCGATAGCCAAATTGTACTATCTCTTATAGTTTCCGAGCTATGGACTATCGATATCTTACAATATTGGCTCTGCTTCTAACTTGGGCTAAAGTTGTAAAATGGTCTTATAAATTAGCGATTCCGTTCCAATTCATATTCCAAATAATATTCGGCATGCTAATTACGTTGCCGATAGCCAAATTGCATTATCTCTTATAGTTTCCGAGATATGAACTATCGATATCTTACAATATTGGCTCTGCTTCTAACTTGGGCTTAAATTGTAAAATGGTCTTATGAATTAGCGATTCCGCTCCAATTCACATTCCAAGTAATATTCGGCATGCTAATTACGTTGCCGATTGCAAAATTGCATTATCTCTTATAGTTTCCGAAATATGGACTATCGACAACTTACAATATTGGCTCTGCTTCTAACTTGGGCTAAAGTTGTAAAATGGTCTTATAAATTAGCGATTCCGTTCCAATTCATATTCCAAATAATATTCGGCATGCTAATTACGTTGCCAATAGCCAAATTGCATTATCTCTTATAGTTTCCGAGATATGAACTATCGACATCTTGCAATATTGGCTCTGCTTCTTACTTGAGCTAAAGTTGTAAAATGGTCTTATGAATTAGCGATTTCGTTCCAATTCACATTCCGAGTAATTTTCGGCATGCTTATTACATTGCCTATTGCCAAATTGCATTATCTCTTATAGTTTCCGAGATATGGACCATCGACATCTTACAATATTGGCTCTGCTTCTAACTTGGGCCAAAATTGTAAAATGGTCTTATGAAATAGCGATTTCGTTCCAATTTACATTCCAAGTAATATTCGGCATGCTAATTACGTTGCCGTTTGCCAAACTGCATTATCTGTTATAGTTTCCGAGATATGGACTATCGACATCTTACAATATTGGCTCTGCTTCTAACTAGGGCCAAAATTGTAAAATGGTCTTATGAAATAGCGATTTCTTTCCAATTCACCTTCCAAGTAATATTCGGCATGCTAATTACATTACCGATTGCCAAATTGCATTATCTCTTATAGTATCCGAGATATGGACTATCGACATCTTACAATATTGGCTCTGTTTCTAACTTGGGCTAAAGTTGTAAAATGGTCTTATGAATTAGCGATTCCGTTCCAATTCACATTCCAAGTAATATTCGGCATTCTAATTACGTTGCCGTTTGCCAAATTGCATTATCTGTTATAGTTTCCGAGATATGGACTATCGTCATCTTACAATATTGGCTCTGCTTCTAACTAGGGCCAAAATTGTAAAATGGTCTTATGAAATAGCGATTTCGTTCCAATTCACCTTCCAAGTAATATTCGGCAAGATCTTTACATTGCCGATAGCCAAATTGCATTAAAATTTACAGTTTCCGAGATATGGACCATCGACCTCTTACAATATTGGCTCTGTTTCTAACTTGGGCTAAAGTTGTAAAATGGTCTTATGAATTAGCGATTCCGTTCCAATTTACATTCCAAGTAATATTCGGCATGCTAATTACGTTGCCGTTTGCCAAACTGCATTATCTGTTATAGTTTCCGAGATATGGACTATCGACATCTTACAATATTGGCTCTGCTTCTAACTAGGGCCAAAATTGTAAATTGGTCTTATGAATTAGCGATTTCGTTCCAATACACATTCCAAGTAATATTCGGCATGCTAATTATATTACCGATTGCCAAATTGCACTATCTCTTATAGTTTCCGAGATATAGGCAATCGAAATTTTACACCTTAGATTCTGTTTCTAACTTGGGTCAAAATTGTTAAATGGTCTTATGACTTAGCAATTTCGTTCCAATTCACCTTCCAAGTAATATTCGGCATGCTAATTACGTTGCCGATTGCCAAATTGCATTATCTCTTATAGTTTCCGAGATATGGACTATCGACATCTTACAATATTCGCTCTGATTCTAACTTGGGCTAAAGTTGTAAAATGGTCTTATGAATTAGCGATTCCGTTCCAATTCACATTCCAAGTAATATTCGGCATTCTAATTACGTTGCCGTTTGCCAAATTGCATTATCTGTTATAGTTTCCGAGATATGGACTATCGTCATCTTACAATATTGGCTCTGCTTCTAACTAGGGCCAAAATTGTAAAATGGTCTTATGAAATAGCGATTTCGTTCCAATTCACCTTCCAAGTAATATTCGGTAAGATCTTTACATTGCCGATAGCCAAATTGCATTAAAATTTACAGTTTCCGAGATATGGACCATCGACATCTTACAATATTGGCTCTGCTTCTAACTTGGGCTAAAGTTGTTAAATGGTCTAATGAATTAGCGAATACAATCCAATTCACATTCCAAGTAATATTCGGCATGCTAATTACGTTGCCGATTGCCGAATTGCATTATCTCTTAGAGTTTCCAAGATATGGACTATCGACATCTTAACAATATTTTTACTGCTTCTAACTTGGGATAAAATTGTATAATTGTCTTATGAATTAGCGATTTCGTTCCAATTCAAATTCAAAGTAATATTCGGCATGCTAATTACATTGCCGACTGTCAAATTTCACTATCTCTTATTGCTTCCGAGATATGGACTATCGACATCTTACAATATTGGCTCTGCTTCTAACTTGGACCAAAATTGTAATATGGTCTAATGAATTAGCGATTACAATCCAATTCACGTTCCAAGTAATATTCGGCATGCTAATTACGTTGCCGATTGTCGAATTGCATTATCTCTTATAGTTTCCGATATATGGACCATCGACATCTTTCAATATTGGCTCTGCCTCTAACTTGGGCTAAAGTTATAAATTGTCTTATGAATTAGCGATTTCGTTCCAATTCACCTTCCAAGTAATATTCGGCATGCTAATTATATTACCGATTGCCAAATTGCACTATCTCTTATAGTTTCCGAGATATAGGCAATCGAAATTTGACACCTTAGATTCTGTTTCTAACTTGGGTCAAAATTGTAAATTGGTCTTATGAATTAGCGATTTCGTTCCAATACACATTCCTAGTAATATTCAGCAAGCTAATTACATTGTAGATTGCCAAATTGCATTATATTTTATAGTTTCCGAAATATGGACCATCGACATCTTACAATTTTGGCTCTGCTTCTAACTTGGGCCAAAATTGTAAAATGGTCTTATGAATTAGCGATTCCGTTCCAATTCACATTCCAAGTAATATTCGGCATGCTAATTACGTTGCCGATTGCCGAATAGTATTATCTCTTATAGTTACCGAGTTATCGACTATCGATATCTTATAATATTGGCTCTGCTTCTAACTTGGGTCAAAATTGTAAATTGGTCTTATGAATAAGCGATTTCGTTCCAATACACATTCCTAGTAATATTCAGCAAGCTAATTACATTGTAGATTGCCAAATTGCATTATTTCTTATAGTTTCCGATATATGGACTTTCGACATCTTACAATATTGGCTCTGCTTCTAACTTGGGCCAAAATTGTAAAATGGTCTTATGAATTAGCGATTTCGTTCCAATTCACCTTCCAAGTAATATTCGCCATGCTAAATACGTTGCCGATTGCCAAATTGCATTATCTCTTATAGTTTCCGATATATGGACTATCGACATCTTACAATATTGGCTCTGCTTCTAACTTGGGCCAAAATTGTAAAATGGTCTTATGAAATAGCGATTTCGTTCCAATTCACCTTCCAAGTAATATTCGCCATGCTAAATACGTTGCCGATTGCCAAATTGCATTATCTCTTATAGTTTCCGATATATGGACTATCGACATCTTACAATATTGGCTCTGCTTCTAACTTGATCCAAAATTGTAAAATGGTCTTATGAAATAGCGATTTCGTTCCAATTCACCATCCAAGTAATATTCGGCAGGATATTTACATTGCCGATAGCCAAATTGTACTATCTCTTATAGTTTCCGAGCTATGGACTATCGATATCTTACAATATTGGCTCTGCTTCTAACTTGGGCTAAAGTTGTAAAATGGTCTTATAAATTAGCGATTCCGTTCCAATTCATATTCCAAATAATATTCGGCATGCTAATTACGTTGCCGATAGCCAAATTGCATTATCTCTTATAGTTTCCGAGATATGAACTATCGATATCTTACAATATTGGCTCTGCTTCTAACTTGGGCTTAAATTGTAAAATGGTCTTATGAATTAGCGATTCCGCTCCAATTCACATTCCAAGTAATATTCGGCATGCTAATTACGTTGCCGATAGCCAAATTGCATTATCTCTTATAGTTTCCGAGATATGAACTATCGATATCTTACAATATTGGCTCTGCTTCTAACTTGGGCTTAAATTGTAAAATGGTCTTATGAATTAGCGATTTAGTTCCAATACACATTCCAAGTAATATTCGGCATGTTAATTACGTTGCTGATTGTCAAATTGCATTATCTCTTATTGTTTACGAGATATGGACTATCGACATCTTGCAATATTGGCTCTGCTTCTTACTTGAGCTAAAGTTGTAAAATGGTCTTATGAATTAGCGATTTCGTTCCAATTCACATTCCGAGTAATTTTCGGCATGCTTATTACATTGCCTATTGCCAAATTGCATTATCTCTTATAGTTTCCGAAATATGGACCATCGACATCTTACAATATTGGCTCTGCTTCTAACTTGGGCCAAAATTGTAAAATGGTCTTATGAAATAGCGATTTCGTTCCAATTTACATTCCAAGTAATATTCGGCATGCTAATTACGTTGCCGTTTGCCAAACTGCATTATCTGTTATAGTTTCCGAGATATGGACTATCGACATCTTACAATATTGGCTCTGCTTCTAACTAGGGCCAAAATTGTAAAATGGTCTTATGAAATAGCGATTTCTTTCCAATTCACCTTCCAAGTAATATTCGGCATGCTAATTACATTACCGATTGCCAAATTGCATTATCTCTTATAGTATCCGAGATATGGACTATCGACATCTTACAATATTGGCTCTGTTTCTAACTTGGGCTAAAGTTGTGAAATGGTCTTATGAATTAGCGATTTCGTTCCAATTCAAATTCAAAGTAATATTCGGCATGCTAATTACGTTGCCGATTGCCAAATTGCATTATCTCTTATAGTTTCCGAGATATGGACTATCGACATCTTGCAATATTGGCTCTGCTTCTAACTTGGGCTAAAGTTGTAAAATGGTCTTATGAATTAGCGATTTAGTTCCAATACACATTCCAAGTAATATTCGGCATGTTAATTACGTTGCCGATTGTCAAATTGCATTATCTCTTATTGTTTACGAGATATGGACTATCGACATCTTGCAATATTGGCTCTGCTTCTTACTTGAGCTAAAGTTGTAAAATGGTCTTATGAATTAGCGATTTCGTTCCAATTCACATTCCGAGTAATTTTCGGCATGCTTATTACATTGCCTATTGCCAAATTGCATTATCTCTTATAGTTTCCGAGATATGGACCATCGACATCTTACAATATTGGCTCTGCATCTAACTTGGGCCAAAATTGTAAAATGGTCTTATGAAATAGCGATTTCGTTCCAATTTACATTCCAAGTAATATTCGGCATGCTAATTACGTTGCCGTTTGCCAAACTGCATTATCTGTTATAGTTTCCGAGATATGGACTATCGACATCTTACAATATTGGCTCTGCTTCTAACTAGGGCCAAAATTGTAAAATGGTCTTATGAAATAGCGATTTCTTTCCAATTCACCTTCCAAGTAATATTCGGCATGCTAATTACATTACCGATTGCCAAATTGCATTATCTCTTATAGTATCCGAGATATGGACTATCGACATCTTACAATATTGGCTCTGTTTCTAACTTGGGCTAAAGTTGTAAAATGGTCTTATGAATTAGCGATTCCGTTCCAATTCACATTCCAAGTAATATTCGGCATTCTAATTACGTTGCCGTTTGCCAAATTGCATTATCTGTTATAGTTTCCGAGATATGGACTATCGTCATCTTACAATATTGGCTCTGCTTCTAACTAGGGCCAAAATTGTAAAATGGTCTTATGAAATAGCGATTTCGTTCCAATTCACCTTCCAAGTAATATTCGGCAAGATCTTTACATTGCCGATAGCCAAATTGCATTAAAATTTACAGTTTCCGAGATATGGACCATCGACCTCTTACAATATTGGCTCTGTTTCTAACTTGGGCTAAAGTTGTAAAATGGTCTTATGAATTAGCGATTCCGTTCCAATTTACATTCCAAGTAATATTCGGCATGCTAATTACGTTGCCGTTTGCCAAACTGCATTATCTGTTATAGTTTCCGAGATATGGACTATCGACATCTTACAATATTGGCTCTGCTTCTAACTAGGGCCAAAATTGTAAATTGGTCTTATGAATTAGCGATTTCGTTCCAATACACATTCCAAGTAATATTCGGCATGCTAATTATATTACCGATTGCCAAATTGCACTATCTCTTATAGTTTCCGAGATATAGGCAATCGAAATTTTACACCTTAGATTCTGTTTCTAACTTGGGTCAAAATTGTAAATTGGTCTTATGAATTAGCGATTACGTTCCAATTCACATTCCAAGTAATATTCGGCTAGCTAATTACGTTGCCGATTGCCAAATTCCATTATCTCTTATAGTTTCCGAGATATAGGCAATCGAAATTTTATACCTTAGATTCTGTTTCTAACTTGGGTCAAAATTGTAAATTGGTCTTATGAATTAGCGATTTCGTTCCAGTACACATTCCTAGTAATATTCGGCAAGCTAATTACATTGCCGATTGCCAAATTGCATTATATTTTATAGTTTCCGAGATATGGACCATCGACATCTTACAATATTGGCTCTGCTTCTAACTTGGGCCAAAATTGTAAAATGGTCTTATGAAATAGCGATTTCGTTCCAATTCACCTTCCAATTAATATTCGGCAAGATCTTTACATTGCCGATAGCCAAATTGCATTAAAATTTACAGTTTCCGAGATATGGACCATCGACATCTTACAATATTGGCTCTGCTTCTAACTTGGGCTAAAGTTGTTAAATGGTCTAATGAATTAGCGAATACAATCCAATTCACATTCCAAGTAATATTCGGCATGCTAATTACGTTGCCGATTGCCGAATTGCATTATCTCTTAGAGTTTCCAAGATATGGACTATCGACATCTTAACAATATTTTTACTGCTTCTAACTTGGACCAAAATTGTATAATGGTCTTATGAATTAGCGATTTCGTTCCAATTCAAATTCAAAGTAATATTCGGCATGCTAATTACATTGCCGACTGTCAAATTGCACTATCTCTTATTGCTTCCGAGATATGGACTATCGACATCTTACAATATTGGCTCTGCTTCTAACTTGGGTCAAAATTGTAATATGGTCTAATGAATTAGCGATTACAATCCAATTCACATTCCAAGTAATATTCGGCATGCTAATTACGTTGCCGATTGTCGAATTGCATTATCTCTTATAGTTTCCGATATATGGACCATCGACATCTTTCAATATTGGCTCTGCTTCTAACTTGGGCTAAAGTTATAAATTGTCTTATGAATTAGCGATTTCGTTCCAATTCACCTTCCAAGTAATATTCGGCATGCTAATTATATTACCGATTGCCAAATTGTACTATCTCTTATAGTTTCCGAGATATAGGCAATCGAAATTTGACACCTTAGATTCTGTTTCTAACTTGGGTCAAAATTGTAAATTGGTCTTATGAATTAGCGATTTCGTTCCAATACACATTCCTAGTAATATTCAGCAAGCTAATTACATTGTAGATTGCCAAATTGCATTATATTTTATAGTTTCCGAGATATGGACCATCGACATCTTACAATTTTGGCTCTGCTTCTAACTTGGGCCAAAATTGTAAAATGGTCTTATGAAATAGCGATTTCGTTCCAATTCACCTTCCAAGTAATATTCGGCATGCTAATTATATTACCGATTGCCAAATTGCACTATCTCTTATAGTTTCCGAGATATGGACTATCGACATCTTGCTATATTCGCTCTGATTCTAACTTGGGCCAAAATTGTTAAATGGTCTTATGAATTAGCGATTTAGTTCCAATACACATTCCAAGTAATATTCGGCATGCTAATTACGTTGCCGATTGTCAAATTGCATTATCTCTTATTGTTTACGAGATATGGACTATCGTCATCTTACAATATTGGCTCTGCTTCTAACTAGGGCCAAAATTGTAAAATGGTCTTATGAAATAGCGATTTCGTTCCAATTCACCTTCCAAGTAATATTCGGCAAGATCTTTACATTGCCGATAGCCAAATTGCATTAAAATTTACAGTTTCCGAGATATGGACCATCGACCTCTTACAATATTGGCTCTGTTTCTAACTTGGGCTAAAGTTGTAAAATGGTCTTATGAATTAGCGATTCCGTTCCAATTTACATTCCAAGTAATATTCGGCATGCTAATTACGTTGCCGTTTGCCAAACTGCATTATCTGTTATAGTTTCCGAGATATGGACTATCGACATCTTACAATATTGGCTCTGCTTCTAACTAGGGCCAAAATTGTAAATTGGTCTTATGAATTAGCGATTTCGTTCCAATACACATTCCAAGTAATATTCGGCATGCTAATTATATTACCGATTGCCAAATTGCACTATCTCTTATAGTTTCCGAGATATAGGTAATCGAAATTTTACACCTTAGATTCTGTTTCTAACTTGGGTCAAAATTGTAAATTGGTCTTATGAATTAGCGATTACGTTCCAATTCACATTCCAAGTAATATACGGCTAGCTAATTACGTTGCCGATTGCCAAATTCCATTATCTCTTATAGTTTCCGAGATATAGGCAATCGAAATTTGACACCTTAGATTCTGTTTCTAACTTGGGTCAAAATTGTAAATTGGTCTTATGAATTAGCGATTTCGTTCCAATACACATTCCTAGTAATATTCAGCAAGCTAATTACATTGTAGATTGCCAAATTGCATTATATTTTATAGTTTCCGAGATATGGACCATCGACATCTTACAATTTTGGCTCTGCTTCTAACTTGGGCTAAAGTTGCAAAATGGTCTTATGAATTAGCGATTCCGTTCCAATTCACATTCCAAGTAATATTCGGCATTCTAATTACGTTGCCGATTGCCAAATTGCATTATTTCTTATAGTTTCCGAGATATGGACTATCGACATCTTACAATATTGGCTCTGCTTCTAACTTGGGCTAAAGTTGCAAAATGGTCTTATGAATTAGCGATTCCGTTCCAATTCACATTCCAAGTAATATTCGGCATTCTAATTACGTTGCCGTTTGCCAAATTGCATTATCTGTTATAGTTTCCGAGATATGGACTATCGTCATCTTACAATATTGGCTCTGCTTCTAACTAGGGCCAAAATTGTAAAATGGTCTTATGAAATAGCGATTTCGTTCCAAGTAATATTCGGCATGCTAATTACATTACCTATTGCCAAATTGCATTATCTCTTATAGTTTCCGAGATATGGACTATCGTCATCTTACAATATTGGCTCTGCTTCTAACTAGGGCCAAAATTGTAAAATGGTCTTATGAAATAGCGATTTCGTTCCAAGTAATATTCGGCATTCTAATTACGTTGCCGTTTGCCAAATTGCATTATCTGTTATAGTTTCCGAGATATGGACTATCGTCATTTTACAATATTGGCTCTGCTTCTAACTAGGACCAAAATTGTAAAATGGTCTTATGAAATAGCGATTTCGTTCCAATTCACCTTCCAAGTAATATTCGGCATGCTAATTACATTACCGATTGCCAAATTGCATTATCTCTTATAGTATCCGAGATATGGACTATCGACATCTTACAATATTGGCTCTGTTTCTAACTTGGGCTAAAGTTGTAAAATGGTCTTATGAATTAGCGATTCCGTTCCAATTCACATTCCAAGTAATATTCGGCATTCTAATTACGTTGCCGTTTGCCAAATTGCACTATCTCTTATAGTTTCCGAGATATGGACTATCGACATCTTGCTATATTCGCTCTGATTCTAACTTGGGCCAAAATTGTTAAATGGTCTTATGACTTAGCGATTTCGTTCCAATTCACCTTCCAAGTAATATTCGCCATGCTAATTACGTTGCCGATTGCCAAATTGCATTATCTCTTATAGTTTCCGAGATATGGACTATTGACATCTTACAATATTGGCTCTGCTTCTAACTTGGGTTAAAGTTGTAAAATGGTCTTATGAATTAGCGGTTCCGTTCCAATTCACATTCCAAGTAATATTCGGCATGCTAATTACGTTGCCGATTGCCAAATTGCATTATCTCTTATAGTTTCCGAGATTTGGGCAATCGACATCTTACAATATTGGCTCTGCTTCTAACTTGGGTCAAAATTGTAAATTGGTCTTATGAATTAGCGATTTCGTTCCAATACACATTCCAAGTAATATTCGGCATGCTAATTACGTTGCCGATTGCCAAATTGCATTATCTCTTATTGTTTACGAGATATGGACTATCGACATCTTGCAATATTGGCTCTGCTTCTAACTTGGTCTAAAGTTGTAAAATGGTCTTATGAATAAGCGATTTCATTCCAATTCACACTCCAAGTAATATTCGGCATGCTAATTACATTGCCTATTGCCAAATTACATTATCTCTTATAGTTTCCGAGATATGGACCATCGACATCTTACAATATTGGCTCTGCTTCTAACTTGGGCAAAAATTGTAAAATGGTCTTTTGAAATAGCGATTTCGTTCCAATTCACATTCCAAGTAATATTCGGCATGCTAATTACATTACCGATTGCCAAATTGCATTATCCCTTATAGTTTCCGAGATATAGACTATCGACATCTTACAATATTCGCTCTGATTCTAACTTGGACCGAAATTGTTAAATGGTCTTATGAATTAGCGATTTCGTTCCAATTCACCTTCCAAGTAATATTCGCCGTGCTAATTACGTTGCCGATTGCCAAATTGCATTATCTCTTATAGTTTCCGAGATATGGACTATCGACATCTTACAATATTGGCTCTGCTTCTAACTTGGGCTAAAGTTGTAAAATGGTCTTATGATTTAGCGGTTCCGTTCCAATTCACATTCCAAGTAATATTCGGCATGCTAATTACGTTGCCGATTGCCAAATTGCATTATCTCTTATAGTTTCCGAGATTTGGGCAATCGACATCTTACAATATTGGCTCTGCTTTTAACTTGGGTCAAAATTGTAAATTGGTCTTATGAATTAGCGATTTCGTTCCAATACACATTCCAAGTAATATTCGGCATGCTAATTATATTACCGATTGCCAAATTGCACTATCTCTTATAGTTTCCGAGATATAGGCAATCGAAATTTTACACCTTAGATTCTGTTTCTAACTTGGGTCAAAATTGTAAATTGGTCTTATGAATTAGCGATTACGTTCCAATTCACATTCCAAGTAATATTCGGCTAGCTAATTACGTTGCCGATTGCCAAATTCCATTATCTCTTATAGTTTCCGAGATATAGGCAATCGAAATTTTACACCTTAGATTCTGTTTCTAACTTGGGTCAAAATTGTAAATTGGTCTTATGAATTAGCGATTTCGTTCCAATACACATTCCTAGAAATATTCGGCAAGCTAATTACATTGCCGATTGCCAAATTGCATTATATTTTATAGTTTCCGAGATATGGACCATCGACATCTTACAATATTGGCTCTGCTTCTAACTTGGGCCAAAATTGTAAAATGGTCTTATGAAATAGCGATTTCGTTCCAATTCACCTTCCAAGTAATATTCGGCATGCTAATTATATTACCGATAGCCAAATTGCATTATCTCTTATAGTTTCCGAGATATGGACTATGGACATCTTACAATATTCGCTCTGATTCTAACTTGGGCCAAAATTTTTAAATGGTCTTATGAATTAGCGATTTCGTTCCAATTCACCTTCCAAGTAATATTCGCCATGTTAATTACGTTGCCGATTGCCAAATTGCATTATCTCTTATAGTTTCCGAGATATGGACTATCGACATCTTACAATATTGGCTCTGTTTCTAACTTGGGCTAAATTTGTAAAATGGTCTTATGAATTAGCGATTCCGTTCCAATTTACATTCCAAGTAATATTCGGCATGCTAATTACGTTGCCGTTTGCCAAACTGCATTATCTGTTATAGTTTCCGAGATATGGACTATCGACATCTTACAATATTGGCTCTGCTTCTAACTAGGGCCAAAATTGTAAATTGGTCTTATGAATTAGCGATTTCGTTCCAATACACATTCCTAGTAATATTCAGCAAGCTAATTACATTGTAGATTACCAAATTGCATTATATTTTATAGTTTCCGAGATATGGACCATCGACATCTTACAATTTTGGCTCTGCTTCTAACTTGGGCCAAAATTGTAAAATGGTCTTATGAAATAGCGATTTCGTTCCAATACACATTCCTAGTAATATTCGGCAAGCTAATTACATTACCGATTGCCAAATTGCATTATATTTTATAGTTTCCGAGATATGGACCATCGACATCTTACAATATTGGCTCTGCTTCTAACTTGGGCCAAAATTGTAAAATGGTCTTATGAAATAGCGATTTCGTTCCAATTCACCTTCCAAGTAATATTCGGCATACTAATTATATTACCGATAGCCAAATTGCATTATCTCTTATAGTTTCCGAGATATAGACTATCGACATCTTACAATATTCGCTCTGATTCTAACTTGGACCGAAATTGTTAAATGGTCTTATGAATTAGCGATTTCGTTCCAATTCACCTTCCAAGTAATATTCGCCGTGCTAATTACGTTGCCGATTGCCAAATTGCATTATCTCTTATAGTTTCCGAGATATGGACTATCGACATCTTACAATATTGGCTCTGCTTCTAACTTGGGCTAAAGTTGTAAAATGGTCTTATGATTTAGCGGTTCCGTTCCAATTCACATTCCAAGTAATATTCGGCATGCTAATTACGTTGCCGATTGCCAAATTGCATTATCTCTTATAGTTTCCGAGATTTGGGCAATCGACATCTTACAATATTGGCTCTGCTTTTAACTTGGATCAAAATTGTAAATTGGTCTTATGAATTAGCGATTTCGTTCCAATACACATTCCAAGTAATATTCGGCATGCTAATTATATTACCGATTGCCAAATTGCACTATCTCTTATAGTTTCCGAGATATAGGCAATCGAAATTTTACACCTTAGATTCTGTTTCTAACTTGGGTCAAAATTGTAAATTGGTCTTATGAATTAGCGATTACGTTCCAATTCACATTCCAAGTAATATTCGGCTAGCTAATTACGTTGCCGATTGCCAAATTCCATTATCTCTTATAGTTTCCGAGATATAGGCAATCGAAATTTTACACCTTAGATTCTGTTTCTAACTTGGGTCAAAATTGTAAATTGGTCTTATGAATTAGCGATTTCGTTCCAATGCACATTCCTAGAAATATTCGGCAAGCTAATTACATTGCCGATTGCCAAATTGCATTATATTTTATAGTTTCCGAGATATGGACCATCGACATCTTACAATATTGGCTCTGCTTCTAACTTGGGCCAAAATTGTAAAATGGTCTTATGAAATAGCGATTTCGTTCCAATTCACCTTCCAAGTAATATTCGGCATGCTAATTATATTACCGATAGCCAAATTGCATTATCTCTTATAGTTTCCGAGATATGGACTATGGACATCTTACAATATTCGCTCTGATTCTAACTTGGGCCAAAATTTTTAAATGGTCTTATGAATTAGCGATTTCGTTCCAATTCACCTTCCAAGTAATATTCGCCATGTTAATTACGTTGCCGATTGCCAAATTGCATTATCTCTTATAGTTTCCGAGATATGGACTATCGACATCTTACAATATTGGCTCTGTTTCTAACTTGGGCTAAATTTGTAAAATGGTCTTATGAATTAGCGATTCCGTTCCAATTTACATTCCAAGTAATATTCGGCATGCTAATTACGTTGCCGTTTGCCAAACTGCATTATCTGTTATAGTTTCCGAGATATGGACTATCGACATCTTACAATATTGGCTCTGCTTCTAACTAGGGCCAAAATTGTAAATTGGTCTTATGAATTAGCGATTTCGTTCCAATACACATTCCTAGTAATATTCAGCAAGCTAATTACATTGTAGATTACCAAATTGCATTATATTTTATAGTTTCCGAGATATGGACCATCGACATCTTACAATTTTGGCTCTGCTTCTAACTTGGGCCAAAATTGTAAAATGGTCTTATGAAATAGCGATTTCGTTCCAATACACATTCCTAGTAATATTCGGCAAGCTAATTACATTACCGATTGCCAAATTGCATTATATTTTATAGTTTCCGAGATATGGACCATCGACATCTTACAATATTGGCTCTGCTTCTAACTTGGGCCAAAATTGTAAAATGGTCTTATGAAATAGCGATTTCGTTCCAATTCACCTTCCAAGTAATATTCGGCATACTAATTATATTACCGATAGCCAAATTGCATTATCTCTTATAGTTTCCGAGATATGGACTATGGACATCTTACAATATTCGCTCTGATTCTAACTTGGGCCAAAATTTTTAAATGGTCTTATGAATTAGCGATTTCGTTCCAATTCACCTTCCAAGTAATATTCGCCATGTTAATTACGTTGCCGATTGCCAAATTGCATTATCTGTTATATTTTCCGAGATATGGACTATCGACATCTTACAATATTGGCTCTGTTTCTAACTTGGGCTAAAGTTGTAAAATGGTCTTATGAATTAGCGATTCCGTCCCAATTTACATTCCAAGTAATATTCGGCATGCTAATTACGTTGCCGTTTGCCAAACTGCATTATCTGTTATAGTTTCCGAGATATGTACTATCGACATCTTACAATATTGGCTCTGCTTCTAACTAGGGCCAAAATTGTAAATTGGTCTTATGAATTAGCGATTTCGTTCCAATACACATTCCTAGTAATATTCAGCAAGCTAATTACATTGTAGATTGCCAAATTGCATTATATTTTATAGTTTCCGAGATATGGACCATCGACATCTTACAATTTTGGCTCTGCTTCTAACTTGGGCCAAAAATGGTCTTATGAAATAGCGATTTCGTTCCAATTCACCTTCCAATTAATATTCGGCATGCTAATTATATTACCGATTGCCAAATTGCACTATCTTTTATAGTTTCCGAGATATAGGCAATCGAAATTTTACACCTTAGATTCTGTTTCTAACTTGGGTCAAAATTGTAAATTGGTCTTATGAATTAGCGATTACGTTCCAATTCACATTCCAAGTAATATTCGGCTAGCTAATTACGTTGCCGATTGCCAAATTCCATTATCTCTTATAGTTTCCGAGATATAGGCAATCGAAATTTTACACCTTAGATTCTGTTTCTAACTTGGGTCAAAATTGTAAATTGGTCTTATGAATTAGCGATTTCGTTCCAATACACATTCCTAGAAATATTCGGCAAGCTAATTACATTGCCGATTGCCAAATTGCATTATATTTTATAGTTTCCGAGATATGGACCATCGACATCTTACAATATTGGCTCTGCTTCTAACTTGGGCCAAAATTGTAAAATGGTCTTATGAAATAGCGATTTCGTTCCAATTCACCTTCCAAGTAATATTCGGCATGCTAATTATATTACCGATAGCCAAATTGCATTATCTCTTATAGTTTCCGAGATATGGACTATGGACATCTTACAATATTCGCTCTGATTCTAACTTGGGCCAAAATTTTTAAATGGTCTTATGAATTAGCGATTTCGTTCCAATTCACCTTCCAAGTAATATTCGCCATGTTAATTACGTTGCCGATTGCCAAATTGCATTATCTCTTATAGTTTCCGAGATATGGACTATCGACATCTTACAATATTGGCTCTGTTTCTAACTTGGGCTAAATTTGTAAAATGGTCTTATGAATTAGCGATTCCGTTCCAATTTACATTCCAAGTAATATTCGGCATGCTAATTACGTTGCCGTTTGCCAAACTGCATTATCTGTTATAGTTTCCGAGATATGGACTATCGACATCTTACAATATTGGCTCTGCTTCTAACTAGGGCCAAAATTGTAAATTGGTCTTATGAATTAGCGATTTCGTTCCAATACACATTCCTAGTAATATTCAGCAAGCTAATTACATTGTAGATTACCAAATTGCATTATATTTTATAGTTTCCGAGATATGGACCATCGACATCTTACAATTTTGGCTCTGCTTCTAACTTGGGCCAAAATTGTAAAATGGTCTTATGAAATAGCGATTTCGTTCCAATACATATTCCTAGTAATATTCGGCAAGCTAATTACATTACCGATTGCCAAATTGCTTTATATTTTATAGTTTCCGAGATATGGACCATCGACATCTTACAATATTGGCTCTGCTTCTAACTTGGGCCAAAATTGTAAAATGGTCTTATGAAATAGCGATTTCGTTCCAATTCACCTTCCAAGTAATATTCGGCATACTAATTATATTACCGATAGCCAAATTGCATTATCTCTTATAGTTTCCGAGATATGGACTATGGACATCTTACAATATTCGCTCTGATTCTAACTTGGGCCAAAATTTTTAAATGGTCTTATGAAATAGCGATTTCGTTCCAATACACATTCCTAGTAATATTCGGCAAGCTAATTACATTACCGATTGCCAAATTGCATTATATTTTATAGTTTCCGAGATATGGACCATCGACATCTTACAATATTGGCTCTGCTTCTAACTTGGGCTAAAGTTGTAAAATGGTCTTATGATTTAGCGGTTCCGTTCCAATTCACATTCCAAGTAATATTCGGCATGCTAATTACGTTGCCGATTGCCAAATTGCATTATCTCTTATAGTTTCCGAGATATGGACTATCGACATCTTACAATATTGGCTCTGCTTCTAACTTGGGCTAAAGTTGTAAAATGGTCTTATGAATTAGCGATTTCGTTCCAATTCACCTTCCAAGTAATATTCGCCGTGCTAATTACGTTGCCGATTGCCAAATTGCATTATCTCTTATAGTTTCCGAGATATGGACTATCGACATCTTACAATATTGGCTCTGCTTCTAACTTGGGCTAAAGTTGTAAAATGGTCTTATGATTTAGCGGTTCCGTTCCAATTCACATTCCAAGTAATATTCGGCATGCTAATTACGTTGCCGATTGCCAAATTGCATTATCTCTTATAGTTTCCGAGATTTGGGCAATCGACATCTTACAATATTGGCTCTGCTTTTAACTTGGATCAAAATTGTAAATTGGTCTTATGAATTAGCGATTTCGTTCCAATACACATTCCAAGTAATATTCGGCATGCTAATTATATTACCGATTGCCAAATTGCACTATCTCTTATAGTTTCCGAGATATAGGCAATCGAAATTTTACACCTTAGATTCTGTTTCTAACTTGGGTCAAAATTGTAAATTGGTCTTATGAATTAGCGATTACGTTCCAATTCACATTCCAAGTAATATTCGGCTAGCTAATTACGTTGCCGATTGCCAAATTCCACTATCTCTTATAGTTTCCGAGATATAGGCAATCGAAATTTTACACCTTAGATTCTGTTTCTAACTTGGGTCAAAATTGTAAATTGGTCTTATGAATTAGCGATTTCGTTCCAATACACATTCCTAGAAATATTCGGCAAGCTAATTACATTGCCGATTGCCAAATTGCATTATATTTTATAGTTTCCGAGATATGGACCATCGACATCTTACAATATTGGCTCTGCTTCTAACTTGGGCCAAAATTGTAAAATGGTCTTATGAAATAGCGATTTCGTTCCAATTCACCTTCCAAGTAATATTCGGCATGCTAATTATATTACCGATAGCCAAATTGCATTATCTCTTATAGTTTCCGAGATATGGACTATGGACATCTTACAATATTCGCTCTGATTCTAACTTGGGCCAAAATTTTTAAATGGTCTTATGAATTAGCGATTTCGTTCCAATTCACCTTCCAAGTAATATTCGCCATGTTAATTACGTTGCCGATTGCCAAATTGCATTATCTCTTATAGTTTCCGAGATATGGACTATCGACATCTTACAATATTGGCTCTGTTTCTAACTTGGGCTAAATTTGTAAAATGGTCTTATGAATTAGCGATTCCGTTCCAATTTACATTCCAAGTAATATTCGGCATGCTAATTACGTTGCCGTTTGCCAAACTGCATTATCTGTTATAGTTTCCGAGATATGGACTATCGACATCTTACAATATTGGCTCTGCTTCTAACTAGGGCCAAAATTGTAAATTGGTCTTATGAATTAGCGATTTCGTTCCAATACACATTCCTAGTAATATTCAGCAAGCTAATTACATTACCGATTGCCAAATTGCATTATATTTTATAGTTTCCGAGATATGGACCATCGACATCTTACAATATTGGCTCTGCTTCTAACTTGGGCCAAAATTGTAAAATGGTCTTATGAAATAGCGATTTCGTTCCAATTCACCTTCCAAGTAATATTCGGCATACTAATTATATTACCGATAGCCAAATTGCATTATCTCTTATAGTTTCCGAGATATGGACTATGGACATCTTACAATATTCGCTCTGATTCTAACTTGGGCCAAAATTTTTAAATGGTCTTATGAATTAGCGATTTCGTTCCAATTCACCTTCCAAGTAATATTCGCCATGTTAATTACGTTGCCGATTGCCAAATTGCATTATCTGTTATATTTTCCGAGATATGGACTATCGACATCTTACAATATTGGCTCTGTTTCTAACTTGGGCTAAAGTTGTAAAATGGTCTTATGAATTAGCGATTCCGTCCCAATTTACATTCCAAGTAATATTCGGCATGCTAATTACGTTGCCGTTTGCCAAACTGCATTATCTGTTATAGTTTCCGAGATATGTACTATCGACATCTTACAATATTGGCTCTGCTTCTAACTAGGGCCAAAATTGTAAATTGGTCTTATGAATTAGCGATTTCGTTCCAATACACATTCCTAGTAATATTCAGCAAGCTAATTACATTGTAGATTGCCAAATTGCATTATATTTTATAGTTTCCGAGATATGGACCATCGACATCTTACAATTTTGGCTCTGCTTCTAACTTGGGCCAAAAATGGTCTTATGAAATAGCGATTTCGTTCCAATTCACCTTCCAATTAATATTCGGCATGCTAATTATATTACCGATTGCCAAATTGCACTATCTTTTATAGTTTCCGAGATATAGGCAATCGAAATTTTACACCTTAGATTCTGTTTCTAACTTGGGTCAAAATTGTAAATTGGTCTTATGAATTAGCGATTACGTTCCAATTCACATTCCAAGTAATATTCGGCTAGCTAATTACGTTGCCGATTGCCAAATTCCATTATCTCTTATAGTTTCCGAGATATAGGCAATCGAAATTTTACACCTTAGATTCTGTTTCTAACTTGGGTCAAAATTGTAAATTGGTCTTATGAATTAGCGATTTCGTTCCAATACACATTCCTAGAAATATTCGGCAAGCTAATTACATTGCCGATTGCCAAATTGCATTATATTTTATAGTTTCCGAGATATGGACCATCGACATCTTACAATATTGGCTCTGCTTCTAACTTGGGCCAAAATTGTAAAATGGTCTTATGAAATAGCGATTTCGTTCCAATTCACCTTCCAAGTAATATTCGGCATGCTAATTATATTACCGATAGCCAAATTGCATTATCTCTTATAGTTTCCGAGATATGGACTATGGACATCTTACAATATTCGCTCTGATTCTAACTTGGGCCAAAATTTTTAAATGGTCTTATGAATTAGCGATTTCGTTCCAATTCACCTTCCAAGTAATATTCGCCATGTTAATTACGTTGCCGATTGCCAAATTGCATTATCTCTTATAGTTTCCGAGATATGGACTATCGACATCTTACAATATTGGCTCTGTTTCTAACTTGGGCTAAATTTGTAAAATGGTCTTATGAATTAGCGATTCCGTTCCAATTTACATTCCAAGTAATATTCGGCATGCTAATTACGTTGCCGTTTGCCAAACTGCATTATCTGTTATAGTTTCCGAGATATGGACTATCGACATCTTACAATATTGGCTCTGCTTCTAACTAGGGCCAAAATTGTAAATTGGTCTTATGAATTAGCGATTTCGTTCCAATACACATTCCTAGTAATATTCAGCAAGCTAATTACATTGTAGATTACCAAATTGCATTATATTTTATAGTTTCCGAGATATGGACCATCGACATCTTACAATTTTGGCTCTGCTTCTAACTTGGGCCAAAATTGTAAAATGGTCTTATGAAATAGCGATTTCGTTCCAATACATATTCCTAGTAATATTCGGCAAGCTAATTACATTACCAATTGCCAAATTGCATTATATTTTATAGTTTCCGAGATATGGACCATCGACATCTTACAATATTGGCTCTGCTTCTAACTTGGGCCAAAATTGTAAAATGGTCTTATGAAATAGCGATTTCGTTCCAATTCACCTTCCAAGTAATATTCGGCATACTAATTATATTACCGATAGCCAAATTGCATTATCTCTTATAGTTTCCGAGATATGGACTATGGACATCTTACAATATTCGCTCTGATTCTAACTTGGGCCAAAATTTTTAAATGGTCTTATGAATTAGCGATTTCGTTCCAATTCACCTTCCAAGTAATATTCGCCATGTTAATTACGTTGCCGATTGCCAAATTGCATTATCTGTTATATTTTCCGAGATATGGACTATCGACATCTTACAATATTGGCTCTGTTTCTAACTTGGGCTAAAGTTGTAAAATGGTCTTATGAATTAGCGATTCCGTTCCAATTTACATTCCAAGTAATATTCGGCATGCTAATTACGTTGCCGTTTGCCAAACTGCATTATCTGTTATAGTTTCCGAGATATGTACTATCGACATCTTACAATATTGGCTCTGCTTCTAACTAGGGCCAAAATTGTAAATTGGTCTTATGAATTAGCGATTTCGTTCCAATACACATTCCTAGTAATATTCAGCAAGCTAATTACATTGTAGATTGCCAAATTGCATTATATTTTATAGTTTCCGAGATATGGACCATCGACATCTTACAATTTTGGCTCTGCTTCTAACTTGGGCCAAAATTGTAAAATGGTCTTATGAAATAGCGATTTCGTTCCAATTCACCTTCCAATTAATATTCGGCATGCTAATTATATTACCGATTGCCAAATTGCACCATCTCTTATAGTTTCCGAGATAAGGACTATCGACATCTTGCTATATTCGCTCTGATTCTAACTTGGGCCAAAATTGTTAAATGGTCTTATGACTTAGCGATTTCGTTCCAATTCACCTTCCAAGTAATATTCGCCATGATAATTACGTTGCCGATTGCCAAATTGCATTATCTCTTATAGTTTCCGAGATATGGACTATCGACATCTTACAATATTGGCTCTGCTTCTAACTTGGGCTAAAGTTGTAAAATGGTCTTATGAATTAGCGGTTCCGTTCCAATTCACATTCCAAGTAATATTCGGCATGCTAATTACGTTGCCGATTGCCAAATTGCATTATCTCTTATAGTTTCCGAGATTTGGGCAATCGACATATTACAATATTGGCTCTGCTTCTAACTTGGGTCAAAATTGTAAATTGGACTTATGAATTAGCGATTTCGTTCCAATACACATTCCAAGTAATATTCGGCATGCTAATTACGTTGCCGATTGCCAAATTGCATTATCTCTTATTGTTTACGAGATATGGACTATCGACATCTTGCAATATTGGCTCTGCTTCTAACTTGGTCTAAAGTTGTAAAATGGTCTTATGAATTAGCGGTTCCGTTCCAATTCACATTCCAAGTAATATTCGGCATGCTAATTACGTTGCCGATTGCCAAATTGCATTATCTCTTATAGTTTCCGAGATTTGGGCAATCGACATCTTACAATATTGGCTCTGCTTCTAACTTGGGTAAAAATTGTAAAATGGTCTTATGAAATAGCGATTTCGTTCCAATTCACATTGCAAGTAATATTCGGCATGCTAATTACATTACCGATTGCCAAATTGCATTATCTCTTATAGTTTCCGAGATATGGACTATCGACATCTTACAATATTGGCTCTGCTTCTAACTTGGGTCAAAATTGTAAATTGGTCTTATGAATTAGCGATTTCGTTGTTCTTTTCGGTGATGAATGTGATCTCTAGATGTTTTTTTTTAAATATGAACAGTTAGTACTCACAGTTTCTCTAGACCAGAATTTTCAAATGTTTGTCCATTTTAACGCAATGATTTCATCAACTTGTTCTGTTAATCTTCAGTTATATCTTTTTACCATTGGTTGTTTAATTGTTCAGTCTCCTCTTTTCATCATTTATCTTTTTTCAAACAACCATCTCGAATCTCACTTCTGATGTGACAATCGATGGTAATCGAAGATGGGCACGTGGTAAAATGATAGAAACATACGGGATTATTTATGATTTATTCGAGTGATTAACAATTTACAGTTGACGTCATAGCTACTCGAGGAAGCCTGGAGAAGAAGAGACCTCCGATTTTTTTTCTACCCTGGTTCCTAGCTTACAAACCCTTGCTGACATAAAATGGCGTTTATGAATATCCGTGAAGGCAGGTATATGGGAGGGCGGGAGAGCCCGAGTGCGGCTTTAAGCCGCTTGATCTGAACAGGAAGCTGGAGGTTATCGAAGTGCAAGACTCTCCGAGAGGGATTTTAAGAGGGTATTATCCGAGAACGTTGAAATTTGGATGAATTTGTTGAACATGTTCTTCAGAAATTCGATTATAGTTGGGGTGTAAATTTGTTTCACTTTCTCTGTAAATTTGGGAGTTCCTGACAAACCACGGAGCGCACAAACCTTGCCAGTGTAACTTGTTTTGCATTACCTGGAGCTTTGGGATCAGAGTTGGTGCAGTGTAGGTGGACCAAGTGTTTGATCCGAAGAGGATCACTGATCTAATTAAGCTGTTGTAGAGCATAACTTTAATAGTTGGTGGTAATTTACCCCTACAACATAGTAGCGGGTGCAACGTGGAGGATATTCCGTAGTTGAAATAACCGTTCTGTTTATCGAACATTAAACCTAGATATGTGGCCTTGTTGCGCCTGGTGATTGGAGAAATATCTACTTGTAACTTGTATATTGTTAGGTGTCTTTTGCGATGGAATGCTATGGGTTGGGTTTTTTGTGGGTTAATATCTAGTCTCCATAATTTTAGCCATTGGACGGCTGTGGATAGTTGTTTCTGGAGTCTATTTTTCGCGAATCCGAGGAATGAGAAACAATTAAGAAGACAGTGTCAACTGCGCGTGCAGTCTATGGATAAACCTGCTTTTCCATCTTTATAAATTATACCTTCGTGTCAAACTTTGTCAAATGCCTTTGTGATGCCAAGAAAGACTGCACAAAGGGTTTGTTTTTCAACAATGTCTTTTTAAAATATACGTCCAAACGAGTGGTCTGATAGGCGCACGAGTGTTTGGCTCTAAACACATGTTGAGTGTCTGGAATTATATGGTTTTGCTCAATAAATAGGTTAAGGGCTAATAGGATACTTCTTTCTACAATCTTGGAGATTGAACTAAGCAAGCTAATTGGCCTGTAGCCTGAAGGCAAATTGTTTGGTCTTTTTTTTTTCGGGATCATGATGATGTGAGCGTGCTTCCAAATCTTGGGAAAGTGCTACAGTCGCATGATGGAGTTGATTATGTTCGATAATTTTGCGAGCCGTGTGGGAACTTTTTTAATTGGAAGACTGAGATTTCATCGAATCCCGGTGCCTTCTTTGAATTGGTATTGCAGATAATTTTCACCAGCATTTTTGAAATTGTGGAGAGCTTGTGAGTATTTTGTATGTCTTGAGTGAGCTTGATGATTGCTCCCTCAATTTGTTCTGTGGTTTTGATTGCCGAAATGAGACCTGATTAAAAATAATATATTGAAATTTTTTCTAATCCGTTTTTAGAGTGGCCTTTACACCATCAGAATTATTGGACGGTGGTCAGAGTCTAGGTAGTTGAGGACTTCTATATTGACCGAGTTTGAGATGTTTTCCGTTACGTAAAATCTACAACACTCGGCCAAGTATTGCTGGATTGGAAATGATTCGGCTCAAAAAGAATGACCAGGTTGAAACCGAAGTTAAGACTCAGTTCTAGTATGGGGTCGCGGGCTTGATTAGATGAATGTAACGACAAAATTTGGTGTCAAATCCATCAGTATAAAAATAAATTGTAAAGTTTACTATTCTTTTCGGTGACAAATGTGATCTCTAGATGTTTTTTTTAAATATGAATAGTTAGTACTCACAGTTTCTCTACATCAGAATTTTCAAATGATTGTCAATCTTAACGCAATGATAACAAATCACTGTTCTTGATGCAACTTTTAATGATATCCTCGGAATTAAGTGCTGGACAACACATCGGAATTTGGTAAAATGAATATGATTTGATTTTATCAACTTGTTCTGATAATCTTCAGTTATATCTTTTTTCTATTGGTTGTTCAATTGTTCAGTCTCCTCTCTTCTTATGGGAAAAACTTATCTATGACCCGTCATTGTCGTGAAGACTGGGTTGGGAATGGGCCTTTTGTTTTTATTGTAGATATGAATAACCTTGGTATCTAAGGTGATTATTCTGTTGCTATTATTGGATCCCTGTTTTTTGGCTGATCAGTCAGGAGAAGATGTATTTTCCTTTTTGAGTTTGTTCTGGTTTGAATGGTGCGAAAGATTTCCTTAATTCTGACATTTCAATTCCTAATTTCTATAATTCCTCTCTTAAGAATGCTGTCTCTTTTCAGGCCTCCTCATACATTTTTTTTGTATAAAAGGGTTTCTTCACTGACTGGAATTTTGTCATTACCGGTTACTACCGGCAAGCCGTTATAACTTGGCATCAATTGCCTGTTAGTGATAAACAATTTTCGAAGTTCGAGAATATCGTAGTATATATGAAAATATACACAAAACCTGCTGGTGGTGAATTGAATCAAATGCAGGGTGATGGGAACGGCCAGAGTGTCGGGTGATTGAGAATAGAGAGACCTTCGAAATCGATGTCGACGATTATATAGGTCTAGCTCCTTCGTTGGGTCAGATTGTTGTTATTGCTAACTGTTCTGATGCAGAATAGATATGTTATACAGAGACATGTTATCTTGTTTAAGGAAGCAACAAATAGATTTTTCTACCCTGAATAAAAGAACTAATATGTGTGTTATATATTATATATATATATATATATATATATATATATATATATATATATATATACATATAGATATATATATATATATATATATATATATATATATTCGATTTACCTCCACAATTTTAGTAAATACTTGTGAACAAAGATTTGTCAGATATTAAAGAGAGTTTTTATTCCACACGACCTGTATTAGGATATCTTAAGACCAATTTTATGTATTAAATAAACTGTTGTTTGTTTATTCAACGACTAGAAAGGCGACCTGTTTAAACTTATATAGGACGTGTGAGATCATTTGTAAAGATAAATTGCCATTAAACATCAACAAGTTGAACATCAGCTGAGATACATCTGATTGAAGTTATACGATTAAGTTGCTATTTGACGAGTACGAGGTAAACAAAAACTTCTGAGATGTGACATTGGGTTAATTAACATTTAGGTTAATTGAGTTGGCAGGATTTAGAGCAGATATGAAATGGAGAGACTTGGAGAAATAGAGAGTTAAGAATATCCAAAGTTGTATAACAATAACGGCATAATATACGTTGATGATAGCGATGATGTGATATTAACAATGAAGATACATGAACAGAATTACGTAAAATTGATACAATTTAAAATATTATTAAACCCAATAGTGAAAAACAGACGTAAACTTCTGATGTTTTTAAGATATCTTTTAAAAATTGAAAATTAAAGGAAAATTATTTTAATATTGCGTATATTCGTTTAACGATTTGAAGAGCAATAATATAAAGTGACCTTGAGAAAGAAAACAATAAGGTGCCTTTGAAATGTAAAAGATAAAACTAATTTGATGTGAACGATTTTGTCTTGCTGCAACAATTCAATGCGATACAGTGTTGCCATTTATGTCATATTTTAGTATGCAAATAATATTACATTTTAAAGAATTAGAAAGTTTGTTAAATCGATACAGACTACTAAATGGAAAATTACGAACAATATTTGTAAAGAAAAGGTGAATATGATAAATGTGAAAAGGAGATGATAGCTTATGAAGCTAGCGTTTGTTCGGTCAGCAGCAGCATTCAAGAAGCAAGAATTACGAATGATTGTTTAATAAATATGCACGGGACCTTGATCACCAGATGGGTATCAAGCCATTGTGAGAACAACAAGAAGAAGTCATTGATGAACAAGAAGTCAGCAGGGATTAGGCAGGACTGGTGGAGGTCATGCGAGTGTCATATGGAGTTAAATAGACGGGGGGTGCATGAATCTCGAGCCTGAAACTCATAAATGCCTTGCAACGAGCCAACAATAGTTAAGACGATGAAATATCCTAGCGAATTTCATACTGAAATGCGACATAATTTCGCTCAATTAGCAAATATCGCAAAAGTATTATATTAAAAATCGTAGACTCATTAATCTAAAAAAAAACACATAAATAATACGGTGTTATGATGTATAAACCACAGTACATCCTAGTGAACGGGCTCGAAGCGAAACAAATTCAGAACATAATCAGGCAAGAAAAAATACAACTTAGAAAATTTAGCTATGAAAAGAAGGGAACTAAAATAAATATGGGAGCTAGAGTATATTCAAATTTAATTTTTACATATGTCATCTAAATATGTGTCGTCGAAACATCGCAATGTTGCCCCATCAACTCCGTCTAGTTTTAGTTCTGTTTGGCTTTAACATACAAAAATATTGTAGTTCAAATAAAATAATAAATGATAAATGTTATTAAATATATATAGTTTAGTGTAATATTATAGTACATCTAATACATATGTTATCGAAGGACTTAAAACTATAATTATGAAGACAGGTATAACAAGCTTGTAGGGTAGAGTTGTTTTATTATATTTAAATTGAACTGTTTTGACCTCCACCCATGAGGTGGAGTTCTAGGCGAGTTTTTTTTATATAGTGTATATAGTATACCACTGAATGCCTAATCCACATAATTAACAATTTTATATAATAGTAATCTATATAATTTTCATTAGAAAGCATATTTACCATTTTGTGTTCAGTTCTTGTTTCCTTCGATGGCATGTTTACTTGTCAAGTATCATGATATCTCTGTATTTTTAATTTCTTCTTCTACATGGATACACCATTCTTGATAAAATTAATCGCATTATTCTACATATGCAAGACAGATAGTATTCATCATGTGCTCATACATTCTAACCTAATGCTAATGTTTAATTCTGAGCGATTACAATCATATGCATGCTAATATTTCATACCATCCATCACCATTTCCTATGTGCATTCCTTTTATAGTTTCCATTATCATCACTTTTACTCAGAATTTTCCAGTATTTCACAGCATTATCACATATCCTTACAGTTTCCTTTAATATCTGTCACTTTCTGATTCCTTATCTAAATCAATCTCTAAACTGTTAATTTCCAATCTTATGGAGTTCATCCAAAGCAGAGATGTAATAGTTGAAAATAATTCCTTCCACATAGCCAAACAGTTCTTGTTTTTCTCGACCAGCATGTCTATTATAATTCTTTGTTACACTCATATCAACTCAATTGGACTGAATACACAGTGATAGGGAGGAAGTCGTAATACTATGTTACCATATTGTTCAAATATCTGATATACTCTATAACTTTTTTCGGCCTTATTTCTAAACAAAGTAAATTGCAATAAACACAGTGAAACATTTAATTTATATTTACGTAGTAATAATTTGAAATAGTTCAGTTTTTAGCATAATCTCTTCAAAACTTAATTCATGTTTTGGAAGCCATTTCTTCTTTACAGCCTTTGTTGGTGCTGTTGTTGGGTTTTTGTCTGCCAGCGTGCAATAATATGGTGCGTTGTCCTTAATAATAACTAATGTTTCCTCCAAGTTCCTTAACAATTGATTTTCAAAATTTAACAAAAACATATTATGGTTTATTTCTCTCTCTGGTTGTCGCCTTGGAAATTATTCTTATAACCTGCATGAACAATAATATAACTGCAATTAGTTATTAATAAATATCATGACCAACAAAACCTAATCAAATGTTATTGTAACTTTTGCCTTTTTCGCTCAATTTTTTATATATTCAAATTTATCAATAAGCTCTTTTTTTGTTATTGCCTTATCAAGAAAGCGTCAATAAAAAATGTAATCCTTTAAAAATTTTATCATTTTTAAAACTACATCTGGAGATTACATTAGACTTCTTTGAAGGTTATCTTTACACTATTTAAATCCATTGCCCCTATATGTGCCTATGTAAGCGTGTATAAAGAGAGGTTTTATATCCCTAAAAAGCTACATATATCTAACTCTTTTATCTACATTTTTTAGACTAACAAATTTCCCTGAAAATTTTTTTAATGACGTTTATATCAGTAAAATATTTATAAGCGATGTCACAGTACATACACTAATATTCAGCGCAGCAGCAACACGGTAAAAAACATTTTCAGTAAAATTGAAGGAATATGTAATATTTAACACCATCAATATTTACCTCCCTAACGAAATTTGCGGGCTAAAGGTTGTCTCCATTATATCATTCTTTTGTGAAATAACTGATTAAAGACTTAATCAGTTGTTATCCTATCTATTCTTTTCGGCTTTTTTGAAACAAAGTAATATGATAGACTACCCAGCCAGATTACCCAGATTAAAATATATCAAATTAATCAAAGCGCTAAAATAACGTTTCCTTTTTTATAAATTGAAGTAATTATAACTAATGGTTTGAATAATTTTGCCTACCTTCGACAACCGGACGACTTTAACAGGCTAGTTGGGTTTCAGGTTCGAATTTATTAGACCGAATTGTGCCTTTTTTTAACCCAAAATAAAATGCGAAGGAAAATACTGTCTGATTCTAAAGCCAATTTAAAAATTACAACAGTTTAGCATTACAATTTAACATAAATATTAACATCTTGATGATGTATGTACAAAAAAACTTTTAATAGACTATACTGACAACTAAGACGCAATAACCATACAGAGATTCATTTTAATATTGGTCCCAAAGTTAATAATTGAAGGAGATTTCACCGACCGTAATAAAGCACCAGACACATTACGTTCTATGTTTACACTCCAGTACAGTTAACTAAATATGCGACAATTGATAAAAAACAATGATCCAAAATTCGCCTTAAAGCGTGGAAAAAGTTGCTAAACCAGAACAACGTGAGTGAAATTCAGCTGCTTTATATACACGCAAGACGCTTCTAACATTTATCAGTCACTTGAATATCTTATAATTGACAAATCTATAATTACCCCAATTTATTTTTGACAGCTATGAGACCATTTATAAGATATAATATGTAACAGCACCTGGCATTTTAAATTTGATATCCTAAGTAGGAGCCGCCAATCTTCAACAATTCAAAAAAAGTTACGACCAGCAGAGAACCAAAGTTAACTCGCAGCAGCTCACCTTCAGAAATACCGTCAGAACGCGTCAGTAACACCGACGGCTTCCCAGCCACTAGCCAAGACGCCACCAAGTCAACTCAATCCACTCAGAAAACACCTCTTTCCTACTTCAATGCGAAACTCTTCGGCAACTATCTCCCAAGTTCCAACTCGATTTCTGCGGAAAATCGGAATTCCCGAATTTAGAATTAATTTTGCCTGCCTTCTGAGAAAATGACCTCTGCCATCATCCGCAAACGTCCTTAGATCGTTACACTAGATAAAAATTATTAACACTTTTTCAGACGGACTCTTTTAAAGCCATCATATTTTCCCTCTTCCTTATTATACCATATGTAGGAATATCCGTATTCCAGCTAGACTCCTATCATAATCAAAAAGTTAATTAAAACTTAGTCGTCGATAAATCTCAAACACATAAATATATAAGACGGTTAAACTCTTTTCTACAAATTGTATTACAGAATATTAGAAAACAGACTATTCAAAGAAGAATAACATTATACGTCTTAGTATGTTTTGTGAAACGATAAAGAAAATTTATTAAATTTAAAGTAAATAAAAACATAAACATTCTTCATGTCTCATTTTATGATTTAATTTAATCATTCTCCAATATAATGATGAATAATTTGTTTTCCTGAAACGTGACCTATCTAAATTAAGATATTCCCATTTTAATATTCGGACGAGGCACTAAAAAAAAGAAAGATTGAACAAAATTATTGAAATAAAAAAATTATTATGGTATAGTAATTTATTTTATTACAATAAAAATAATTCTCATGTACAGGTCCAATAGTCCAATATAATAAAGTAATTCAAGTAATACATTTATCAGGTTTTACTAATTATTCTATTTCTTTATTTTGGACAATAAACTATATAACAACCAATAATAAATAATATATTAATTTATTTTTTTAGACCGATGTAATAACTTCGATCCCTCCTACAATAAATAGTATATATAATGCATACCACCAAATTATTATCCAGTTAGTTTTGTAATGAGGTGCATTGTTATTTGAGAATTGATACGAAGATCGCAAAAAGAATGGATCCACATTATAGGTAAAACAATCTTTAGGAGAATATTAATTTGTTATAAAAATATAACTTAACATCACTTTAAATACATTTTAGATACATTTATTACGAAAACCTTGGAAAAATGGAAAGGAGTAAAAATTACGAGGAGTAAGTATTATTAATCAGATATATAATAGAAATATCATCAGAAAATTTTATGAGTTGGCAAAAACTATTTTTCATTAATTTGCATCCTATCGGTATGCATATATATTTCGGGTTTTTATTTAAAGTATCTATTAACTAAATAATACGTTTCAGTTTTATGTGTAGTAATTCATCGAGAAGAGGTCTATGTAGATGTTATCGCCGGTAGGTGTATGTTTAAATATTTCAATAGTTAACATATTTAATATAATAAATTATAGATATCCGCTAGAAAATTATAAGAATGAGTACAATAAGTCTTACACCTGGTGAGTTTACGTTGCTTTCTATAATATATCTTTAAAAAATATATACATATGTATATATATATATGTATATATATATATATATATATATATATATATATATATATATATATATATATATATATATATATATAGAGAGAGAGAGAGAGAGAGAGAAAGAGGGCATTATATTGTATTATATACATATAATTGAAATTATGAACATGTTTTAGTTGTACACGTTACCAATCGAGTTTGGAAAAACTATATGAATATAAGAGACGGTAAATATAATATATTTGGCTATTTCATAAGTTACAAACAAAATAGATATGTATATATAAAATATATAATCATATTACTAATGAATAAATTAATATTTAGATGCACATGCCGCCACTTTAAGACCAAGAGTGTTAAGCACAGGTAAGTTATTTACATAGAATTGTTTTTGTTAAATTGTTTTGTCATTTTAATTATGCGTTTTTAGAGTAACAAGTACATGTCAAAATCATTGCCACGTGCTCCGTAAAAGGTTAGTCCTCATATTCATGACAATATACTTTTGTGTTCACTTATTTCATTTATTTAAACTATTAATTAAAATGGAATGGAAAAACATATGTTATTACAAATAGACATGGAATTTTTTTAATTTTCAGGTGTAGATCGCTGTGTGTACAGCTACTTTGTAACTGCTTTTAAACTAGCATATGTTAACCGAGAAACTATGTAAAATATGTTAATATATTCTGTTTGCTATTATTATAATAAAGAAAAATATTAACGTCACGCAAAACTTAACGAATGCATTTATTTTAATATACCCCTTTCTAGTCATCTTTTACTATTTGGTAATTATATGTTAATAAATATAATAGTGCCAATAATATTAACGGAACATTAAGACAACGCAAACAATCTAGCTAAAAAGGGAATTTATTTAAGCTATCGGTCTTATGAAAGTAGTAAACCCTAAAATTTGAAGAATAAATATTTTATTTAAGACCTACAATAAAATTTCTAATAAAACTATTAGTTCAACCTTATCCTTCCTAGACTCAAGATAGATTTATGCTTTCTAAAAAATAACTCTCTACATAAATATATGTTTATTTTATTATGGCCAACGTTTAATTAACGGTCTCAAATAGTTTCTAGGTACAGGTTACGACGAAGCGGTAAACCAAAAATAAAGTGGATATGTGCCGCGAAACAAAAAAAAATCAAATTCTCACTCCTATAATAATCGGACCGTGAAAACAAAGCTCTTGTCAAAATACATTGCAAATATTAAAAAAAGGATCCAGTAGAACATATCAATGAAAGCTGTTTAGCCATAAACTGTTCAAAATAATTAATGAGCTTGCAGCCATGCGATTACATATGCATGTCCATAAATCAGAGCAACGTGAGTGGAATTTAGCTGCTCATCACACACTCAACACGCTACTAACATTTATCAGCCGCTTGAATATGTTATAGTTAACTAATCTCTAAATAACCCAATATAGATAAGAGTCAATATATAAGATATAATACCTAACAGTAACCTGTCAATGAAATTTGATATCCTAAGTAGGAGCCGCCTATCTTTAACGGTTCATAAAATTTACGACCAGCAGAGAACCAAAGTTATCTCGCAGTAGTCCAACTCCAGAAACACCGACAGACCACGCCAATAACCTCGACGGCTACCGAGCCACTAACGCCGCCATGTCAACTCAATTTACTCAGAAAATACCTCTTTTTCAACTTCAATGCCAAACTCTTCGGCAACTATTTCCCAAGTTTCAACTCAACATCAGAATCGGCTTCACGGCTCTTAAAAGGATAGATTCTCACCCATCTACCTTCGGGAAGAAGAAGAAGAAGTTTATACATAGTGCATATTTCCAAATTATTATCGAGTTAGTTTTGTAATACAGTGCATCGGTATTCGAGTATTGCATTAATATATTCCTCCATCTAATACCCCTATTTGATAAGAAGATCGTAAAAAGAGCGGATACACATTATAATTAAAACAATTTTTTAGGAGAATATTAAATTATTATAAATTTATAACATCACTTTAAGATATTAAGTAAATGCGATTAGAGTAAAGAAAATATTAAAGTAATATAAGTAGTATATTGATCAGGTTTTACTAATTACTCCATTTATTTGTTTTTCACAATACATTATATAACAGCCAATAATAAATATTATATTCAACACCACTTTAAGATATTAAGTAAATGCGATTATAATAAAGAAAATAATAAAGTAATATAAGTAGTACATTGATCAGGTTTTACTAATTACTCCATTTATTTGCTTTTCACGATAAACTATATAACAGCCAATAATAAATATTATATTAATTTCTTTTATTAAATGGATACCATAACATCGATCCCTCCTATAATAAATAGTATACGTAATGTATATATTATGTATACAAATTATTATCCAGTTAGTTTTGTAATAAGGGGCATTGCTATTCGAGAATTGATACGAAGATCGCAAAAAGAATGGATACACATAATAAGTTAAACACTTTATTAGGAGAATATTAATTTATTATATATATATATATATATATATATATATATATATATATATATATATAACTTAACATCACTTTAGTTAAATTTTAGATATATTTATTATGAAAATTTTAGAAAGGAGTAAATATTACGAGGAGTAAGTATTACTATTCAGATATATAATAGAAATATCATCAGCAAATTTTGTGAGTTAGCAAAAAATATTTTTCTTTTATTTACATAGCAATAATATATTTCATTAATATTTAATATGAATGTAAGAGACCGTAAATATAGTACAATTGGCAATTTCATAAGTTATAATAAAAATATATATGTATATATAAAATATATAATCATATTACTAAAGGATATATCAATATTTAGATGCCGCCACTTTAAGACCAAAAAAGTTATTTTTGTTTTGTTGTCATTTTTAGAGTTGGAAATACATGCAAAATCATTGCCACGTTCTCGAGAAAAGGTTAGTCTTCATATTCATGATAATATGCTCTTGTATTAAATTATTTCATTTATTTTATGCTAATAATTGTAAACAATGGAACTACATATATTATTACAAGTAGCTATAGTATTTTTTTAATTTTCAGGTGTAGCTCAGAATTCTTTTGAAACTGCTTTTAGACTTGCATATGTTAACCGAAAAACTATATAAAATATGTTAATACATTATGTTTGCTATTATTATAATATATAATATATAATATCTGTTATTCTGTAGACCTGGTCAATTGTTGAATGCTTGTTAATAAACCCGAACTGCGGTGTTGGTATTAGGTTTAACCTTAGATATTATTGGCAGCGCTGATATAGGTCTATAAGATTTTATTCGGTTTGGTGACTCTCCAGGTTTTGGGATCATTATAATTTCTACCATCTTCCAAATGCCTGGGACCTGTTTTAGTAACATCGATTTTCAGCTTCTATGTCCGGCAAATTATATTCAGTATTAGTTTCGTTTGATTTGAATTTTTTATAGATATTTAGCAAATATTTCTACTTTTTGGTGATTGTCACGTAATCAAGCCACAGGCCTAATGTTTTTGAATTCTAGTTTTTCAATTCCTTCGGAAAAAACATTCAGTCGTTCTTTACTGCCTATCCTGCTTTTCTATTACTTCAAATATAAATTCGTTAATGGTTGTTTCATCTTCTTTTATGCCTATTTGGTTATTGTAACTAATATTTTGGGCATAAATCATTTCACCATTATCTTGGTTATATCTTTTCGGTTGTTTATTTTCAACCATTATTTATTGAGGTTTAACTTGAGCTACTTTATTTCTCCTCTCTTGTAATATTTTAGCAACTACTCATCCTCTACAACTTGCTGCATGCGCTTCATTACAATTTGCACTTTTCGCTTTAGTTCTTTGGGTTTTTGAAGCTCTGTTGTGGTGTGAGTGTCTGAACATTTTACACATCTGTATTCTCTTCTACAGAATTTCTGTGCGGGTCCATGCAATTGGCAGTGATAAACAGTTGACCCCTAAGATAATTTTAATGCCAAAAATGTTTTTTGCGTCCATATCATGTTTAAAGGTTTACATAGAGGGGTAATGGCTTCTTGTGGACTAAAATTTCTCCTTTGTTATTTTTTTACCTTTCTTTTTTCAGTTTTAGCTGTTGTAAGCCCTCTTGCCATAACTTTGAAGTCTAGTCTTTGCCTCAGTATTTCGTAAAGCAAGTCAAAGTCGGTAACACTACTTACGACAATTGGGGATTGTCTGAGCATTCTAACTTCTATATTTTGTTCATTGTTTTGTTTTATTTTAAATATTGCGATGAAAATCCTGGGGAATTATTTGCTTTTCTTTTTTAATTTTTAGCCTTTATCCAGCCTACTTCTTTCTGCAATTTTTCTTCATCTGGTTTTTATGTCAGAATTAGACTGTTTTATTGACTTGGTGTTTTATCGTTGGGTTTATCCTTTAGAGCCTTTAGAGCTTTGTTTATTTAGGTGTGGGTGGAGGGTATTTGCTCTTGAATATTGGCTATTACAATTTCAAGGCCCGCCCGTACCGATTTTTCGTTCATCAATGCATTATAGAGTACCTGTTTAGTCTGAGTTCTATTTGTGTTCTCTAGATTTAAAACTGCAATGTGATACTTAGCCTGATTATATGATATTTCCATTTTATCTGTTTTTTATACAGTGTTCCTCCCCATATTTTTAATGTATTGTTGAAATAATACTGGCATATTAATTTTTATGTTTCAAATTATCACTTCTTATTTTAAACCCAGTCTTTAAACTGTTGTTATTAGAGTTTTTTTAAAGCCTCATTTGTGACACACATGTTGCACTACTATTTCGTTTCACTGATCGTCTCCCCGGAAAGGCCTTTACTTTGTGAAAGTCAAATGTCGGCTGCACTTACCATATAATAAGATTTTTTATATTTAATAGTTCTAATTTTGGAAATAACTATTATTAAGCTGGTAATTTTGATTATACCTATCTAAATTATTTCTATTTTATGTACCACCCAATTCCAGTGATCACTACTAATAAGATATTGTTTTGTACAATCACACTATCAATAATCAGCTAATTAATATAATCGAAATTTCATCATAAGCCATATAATAGCAATAATCCAATCGATTTCTTATTATGCATTCATATTATTTTATGAAAGTAATATTCAAATGTAGGCTATGACTAATTACCGAGCCGAAATTCTCCCGCGATGTTGCCGCAATTATCGGTGCCCGCCATGTATGGGGTCTATCTTGTTAATTGCTCCCTTTTGGTCAACCCTCGAATCTAAATTTAATCCTTAAAATTAACTCCTAACAAAATGTGCTCCGGTTAAAAATTTTACCATTACGCGATTTAGGGTTTTTATACTCCAAATCACTAAAAAACAGAAATTTCAACCCGAGATATGATTTCAAATCTCGACTTTTAAATAGGATTGTATTACAAAGATGTACATATTTTACGAACATATCTATAACTTAATAAGTTATATGTGTTTATTATATAAATGTTTAAACATATATTCACCGATGATAAAATATACATGAGCTATTTTCAGATAAATTACTATACATATAACTAAAACTTCATATCTAATCAATTAATAAATACCTTATTCATATATGTTAAATTCATTCAAATTCATTAAAAGTAAAATTATTTCCTGCTATATTATATAACCTGCTCATAATATTTCCATTATATATCTGAATTCGATATTGGGTCGAAACCCGTTGATTTTTTAATTTGCAGTTAGCCGATCACAGTCTGTAGGGACTTTGCAGACAAGAGATGGTTAAGGGGAAAGGTTTGAGTTACTTGTGTTTTGATGGAGTTTAATATATTTTTGACAGTTTCCATGTTTTAAATTTAGAGCTTCCTCATAGGTATCTGCGGCGACTTTATCCTGGTCAGAGACTGCAAAAATTTCCTGCAATCACTGTCTTCAGGAGTGGCATGACAATGTGTCGCCAGAGGCATCTGGAGTCTAGTCTTTGGCCCGCGAGAAATGAGTTCAATTTTAACACTCGCCAAGTCGAGACAGCCTCTGTTCGGCTCCCTTTGGTTTGCAGCACCGAGAATGAATCGAGCTAATCTAAATAGACCATTTTTGATGAGAATTTCATGTTTAATACGGTCGGAGTTGTGATGAAATTTCGACTATGGCAGATTCGTGAGCAGGCTGAATGTCATGAGTTAGCTTGAGTACGGCTTTCTCGAGCTGTTCGGCAGTGTTAGTTTTCGGAATTGGATCGGATTGGCTCTTTTTTGCATAATGGAGTAAGACTTCAGTGGAGGTGTAGTTATTTCGGACGCCCTATCGCTATTTTCCAGCATTTCTGTCTGCTTATTGAGGGTGTCTGTCAGTGCTTGGGGGAATATTTTAATTCGGCTTTTAATCTTTTTTAGCAGGTCTTCAGTATGCCTTCGCAAGTCTTCAATGAACAATTCTCGGTTATTGTTAGAAGGTGATTCATCGATCTCAGAACAGCTGGGATAAGAAAAAGCTCAGAAAAACTATTGCTCGGCAGATAGCCTCCCTCAGAATTTGTGTTGGTACAAACTTGTCCGGACTGGTTTCCGGGCCTCCTGGGAGGTGGCTGTTTCTTTTCTGGAGTCTACCAAGTTGGTGCATCTGGATGAATCTTCGAGTGCCTAGAATACGAACTATTATCCCGGTGACGGCGCATTGCCTCTGTAATACTAGTTCGAGCGATCAAACCACTAGCATTTGTTCCACCTCTGCAGTTCGTTAATCGGTGATATTGGCGATATAACTTTCTTTATTAGGAATAACGACTTGAATAATAGGAAAATCTTGGCATGGCAAGGGCATCTTGTAACAATATTCGCGCTGAGCTCCTCTCTCTGCTAACTGAGTAGTACTCATAATTATGCGATTTCATTATTCAGGTCTGCATTCTCCTTTCGATTCTCCTCGATTCTGACCCTGGCCAACCAGGCGTCGTCCGGGCTGCTATCGGATGATAAATGGGATGCTGGTGAGCTGCTGCAACTTTCTGAAGGCTCTGACCTACTAAGGGGAGCTTTATTTTAGGTGCGTTTGATTGTTAGTTGGTTTGATGTTTTAATGCAACCCCATATTAGCATACCATATGTCTAAATTTGATTTATGTTTGACTAATAAACCAGTCTCTCTGATTTTAAATAAATTTGAGTGTATCTTCCGACTAACCAGTAGATTTGCTAGATTTTGAGTCTAATCTGCTTTGCTTTTTTCCCAATATGAAATTTCCAATATAACCTGTCATCGAGATATATTCCCATGTATTTATTTGATTCTACCTGAGGAATCCGGCATCCTTCAAGCCATATAGTCAGCAGATTCTCAAGCTAAGTATTCTACGAATTATTCATCTTTTTTGTCGTTGCATCAAACCCATTCATTTAGAACATTTTAAATAGGTAGTACCCTAATAATTGATGTTTAAACTCTCCGAAAAAGCTTTCTTCGACTCCGCTTTGAAAAGTTTTGAGCTTTGGCGAGTTTATTTAATCGTGGCATTGTTAACATTTTATTTAGCCACTGGTTTGCATTAAAATTGGCCTTTTAGTGCACATTTTGCGACTTTGTTCTATATTATTCTACATTGTTTTCGGTAATGTTAACCTGTATATTTGATACAGCTAGGTTTTGTACAGCAGATATATTTAGTTTACCCAAGCTGTTGGCAGTATTGAATTGGGGAATACTATCATTTTCCTCCGGGGTTTCTACTTATTTTAGAATGTATTAGAAATATTACGTCTTAAATTGTTTTGCTGTACTCATTTTGGTTTAAATCGACGTAAAACAGCGGGAAAGCATTAATAAATTTTTCTCAACATTAGTTTGTCATATTTTAATATCATCCTGCCTTGTTATAGACGCTAGTTTTCTAATAACTATTCTGCACCACTTATCGCATTTTAATTATAATTCATGATATTAAGGATTATTAAATAGATTATCCACCGATTCTTTAATTTGTTTCATTTGTGTTTTTTATGCATCTATAAATAATATTGTTTTTGCAAGTAACGTGAATATTAATGTATGATAGACCAGTGTTCAACTTGTCTTGGTTAGCCCTATCCATTTGATCTATGTTCTGAATATATTAAAATTACCAATATTGCTTAACTTCGGAGCAAGGAGAAATGATTATTTTTCTATTTTTGAAATGACACCTCAGACAACCTGCTCTTTTTATCCTTCTTTTTCATCACTTCTGTCCTTAAGAGTTGTTCGTTTAATTCACGTTCTAGTTCGTCCTCGTTGGTGTAATAATTTTCTATATAATTTTCTTAATTTCTGGATACCTCTTCGATGTTTTGTAATGGACGTTGCATATGTAATCGTATACTTATATTACGTCTTTATATTTATTTGGTTACGTATATTATAGTTTATTCACATCCACGAGTAAATGTAATAGGCCGAAGAATCACCAACTACTTTTTGGTACATTTTCTACTACTGCCCCTGATCTTTTAGCATTATTAACTTGCCTTATTCACTACCAAAAAGATGCCTTTAATAATGACATTTTTAATAACGAATTCCTTGTTTGCGTTTGGAAACAGTTCTTTACAATGGTCAGTGAAAGTCTCTTAAGCAGCATTTTGCTTGAGCTTATTGAGGTTATCTTTACTCTTTAAGTCCTATAGGCATTGATTTTGTTAATATAGGAGAATAAATTCTCGATAAAACTTTTTGTTGTCTTCAAGACATTTGCTTAGTCCATGTTTAACTGTAGCTGACTGAAGTCGCTGGGCAAATCTATAAATCACATACACACGCTAATTTGCACCAAAAGATTCCGGTTGCGTCCGAGGTTCGATGGTCAAACTGTCGAATTCACGACATGATTCTGATCGGTACATCATGTGTGTCATCTGCTTACCACTCATTCACAAAATATTGAAAATTTAGAAGGGTATTAATTCTGAATCCCCGAATTTAGAATTAATTTTGCCAGCCTTCTGAGAAAATGACCTCTGCCATCATCCGCAACCATCCTTAGATCGTTACACTAGATAAAATTTATTAATACTTATTCAGACGGACTCTTTTAAAGCCATCATATTTTTCCTCTTCCTTATTATACCATATGTAGGAATATCCGCTTCTAGCCCAAATTGCTTCAAGTGAAAACTCAAATCTATTACCCAGGACGTTGCCCTAACAAAGAAAGGGGCGTCGAGAATCTCACCGATTGACTTACTCCAGAGATGTAATGACCAGCCTGTGTAGTGATAAAACTAATTATCGTATCAAGTCAAATGCGCCAATCATCACGATATAAGGGAGTTCGTACTCCAATATACGCAAAGATCCACCCAATTGGAGCAACTGGTGATATTTCAGGGAAGAAATAGGAAGGAAACTCCATGGAGGAGGCTCCCAGGAAACCCACTCTAAGCAAGTTTTCACCGACACAAATACTGGGCGAAACAATCAGCCGAACAGGAGGTTCATCCAAAAGCTATGCTGCTGCAACCGGATTGCTTCCGCCAATACCCCAACCGCTGAAGCAGTGTAATTTTCTGCAAGGTCAGTGGTTTTCCCAACTGCCTTCGCACTGCAGTAGATTATCAAAATCCTGCAGTCCTATCAATCCCAACAATCCCTCTCAAAACTAGCTGCCCAATAGACAGCCTTTTATTCGTCTAACTTTAATCAGTCGTTCATTCACTGAAATAGGTCTTTCTACAGTATATACGACAAAATAGGGCTGGATATCTATATTTATTCAGACGGACTCTTTTAAAGCCATCATATTTTTCCTCTCCCTTATTATACCATATGTAGGAATATCCGTATTCCAGCTAGACTCCTATCCTAATCAAAAAGTTAATTAAAACTTAGTCGTAGATAAATCTCAAAAACGTAAATATATAAGACGGTTAAACTCTTTTCTACAAATTGTATTATAGAATATTAGAAAACAGACTATTCAAAGAAGAATAACAATTTACGTCTTAGTACGTTTTGTGAAACGATAAAAAAAATTTATTAAATTTAAAGTAAATAAAAACATAAACATTCTTCATGTATCATTTTATGATTTAATTTGATCATTCTCCAATATAATGATGAATAATTTGTATTCCTGAAACGTGACCTATCTAAATTAAGATATTCACATTTTAATATTCGGACGAGGCACTAAAAAAAAAGAAAGATTGAACAAAATTATTGAAATAAAAAAGTTATTGTGGTATAGTAATTTAATTTATTACAATAAAAATAATTCTCATGTACAGGTCCAATAGTCCAAAATAATAAAGTAATTCAAGTAATAAATTTATCAGGTTTTACTAATTATTCTATTTCTTTATTTTGGACAATAAACTATATAACAACCAATAATAAATATTATATTAATTTATTTTTTTAAACCGATGTAATAACTTCGATCCCTCCTACAATAAATAGTATATATAATTCATACCTCCAAATTATTATCCAGTTAGTTTTGTAATGAGGTGCATTGTTATTTGAGAATTGATACGAAGATCGCAAAAAGAATGGATCCACATTATAGGTAAAACAATCTTTAGGAGAATATTAATTTGTTATAAAAATATAACTTAACATCACTTTAATTACATTTTAGATACATTTATTACGAAAACCTTGGAAAAATGGAAAGGAGTAAAAATTACGAGGAGTAAGTATTACTAATCAGATATATAATAGAAATATCATCAGAAAATTTTATGAGTTGGCAAAAACTATTTTTCATTAATTTGCATCCTATCGGTATGCATATATATTTCGGGTTTTTATTTAAATTATCTATTAACTAAATAATACGTTTCAGTTTTATGTGTAGTAATTCATCGAGAAGAGGTCTATGTAGATGTTATCGCCGGTAGGTGTATGTTTAAATATTTTAATAGTTAACATATTTAATATAATAAATTATAGATATCCGCTAGAAAATTACAAGAATGAGTACAATAAGTCTTACACCTGGTGAGTTTGAGTTTACGTTGCTTTCTATAATATATCTTTAAAAAATATATACATATATATATATATATATATATATATATATATATATATATATAGAGAGAGAGAGAGAGAGAGAGAGAGAGAGAGAGAGAGAGCATTATATTGTATTATATACATATAATTGAAATTATGAACATGTTTTAGTTGTACACGTTACCAATCGGGTTTGGAAAAACTATATGAATATAAGAGACGGTAAATATAATATATTTGGCTATTTCATAAGTTACAAACAAAATAGATATGTATATATAAAATATATAATCATATTACTAATGAATAAATTAATATTTAGATGCACATGCCGCCACTTTAAGACCAAGAGTGTTAAGCACAGGTAAGTTATTTACATAGAATTGTTTTTGTTAAATTGTTTTGTCATTTTAATTATGCGTTTTTAGAGTAACAAGTACATGTCAAAATCATTGCCACGTGCTCCGTAAAAGGTTAGTCCTCATATTCATGACAATATACTTTTGTGTTCACTTATTTCATTTATTTAAACTATTAATTAAAATGGAATGGAAAAACATATGTTATTACAAATAGACATGGAATTTTTTTAATTTTCAGGTGTAGATCGCTGTGTGTACAGCTACTTTGTAACTGCTTTTAAACTAGCATATGTTAACCGAGAAACTATGTAAAATATGTTAATATATTCTGTTTGCTATTATTATAATAAAGAAAAATATTAACGTCACGCAAAACTTAACGAATGCATTTATTTTAATATACCCCTTTCTAGTCATCTTTTACTATTTGGTAATTATATGTTAATAAATATAATAGTGCCAATAATATTAACGGAACATTAAGACAACGCAAACAATCTAGCTAAAAAGGGAATTTATTTAAGCTATCGGTCTTATGAAAGTAGTAAACCCTAAAATTTGAAGAATAAATATTTTATTTAAGACCTACAATAAAATTTCTAATAAAACTATTAGTTCAACCTTATCCTTCCTAGACTCAAGATAGATTTATGCTTTCTAAAAAATAACTCTCTACATAAATATATGTTTATTTTATTATGGCCAACGTTTAATTAACGGTCTCAAATAGTTTCTAGGTACAGGTTACGACGAAGCGGTAAACCAAAAATAAAGTGGATATGTGCCGCGAAACAAAAAAAAATCAAATTCTCACTCCTATAATAATCGGACCGTGAAAACAAAGCTCTTGTCAAAATACATTGCAAATATTAAAAAAAGGATCCAGTAGCACATATCAATAAAAGCTGTTTAGCCATAAACTGTTCAAAATAATTAATGAGCTTGCAGCCATGCGATTACATATGCACGTCCATAAATCAGAGCAACGTGAGTGGAATTTAGCTGCTCATCACGCACTCAACACGCTACTAACATTTATCAGCCGCTTGAATATGTTATAGTTAACTAATCTCTAATTAACCCAATATAGATAAGAGGCAATAGATAAGATATAATACCTAACAGTAACCTCTCAATGAAATTTGATATCCTAAGTAGGAGCCGCCTATCTTTAACGGTTCCTAAAATTTACGACCAGCAGAGAACCAAAGTTATCTTGCAGTAGTCCACCTCCAGAAACACCGACAGACCTCTCCAATAACCTCGACGGCTACCGAGCCACTAACGCCGCCAAGTCAATTCAATTTACTCAGAAAATACCTCTTTTTCAACTTCAATGCCAAACTCTTCGGCAACTATCTCCCAAGTTTCAACTCAACATCAGAATCGGCTCCACGGCTCTTAAAAAGGATAGATTCTCACCCATCTACCTTCGGGAAGAAGAAGAAGAAGTTTATACATAGTGCATATCTCCAAATTATTATCGAGTTAGTTTTGTAATACAGTGCATCGGTATTCGAGTATTGCATTAATATATTCCTCCATCTAATACCCCTATTTGATAAGAAGATCGTAAAAAGAGCGGATACACATTATAGGTAAAACAATTTTTTAGGAGAATATTAAATTATTATAAATTTATAACATCACTTTAAGATATTAAGTAAATGCGATTAGAGTAAAGAAAATAATAAAGTAATTTAAGTAGTATATTGATCAGGTTTTACTAATTACTCCATTTATTTGCTTTTCACAATACATTATATAACAGCCAATAATAAATATTATATTTATTATAATTTAGAGCCTTTAGAGCTTTGTTTATTTAGGTGTGGGTGGAGGGTATTTATTTGTTTTTGAATATTGGCTATTATAATTTCAAGGCTCGCTCAATATATATATATAACTTAACATCACTTTAGTTAAATTTTAGATATATTTATTATGAAAACTTTAGAAAGGAGTAAATATTACGAGGAGTAAGTATTACTATTCAGATATATAATAGAAATATCATCAGCAAATTTTGTGAGTTAGCAAAAAAAATTTTCTTTTATTTGCATAGCAATAATATATTTCATTAATGTTTAATAAGAATGTAAGAGACGGTAACTATAGTACAATTGGCAATTTCATAAGTTATAATAAAAAATATATATGTATATATAAAATATATAATCATATTACCAATATATATATCAATATTTAGATGCCGCCACTTTAAGACCAAAAAAGTTAAGCACCGGTAAGTTATTTATATACAGTTATTTTTGTTTTGTTGTCATTTTTAGAGTTGGAAATACATGCAAAATCATTGCCACGTTCTCGAGAAAAGGTTAGTCTTCATATTCATGATAATATGCTCTTGTATTAACTTATTTCATTTATTTTATGCTAATAATTGTAAACAATGGAACTATATATATTATTACAAGTAGCTATAGTATTTTTTTAATTTTCAGGTGTAGCTCAGAATTCTTTTGAAACTGCTTTTAGACTTGCATATGTTAACCGAAAAACTATATAATATATGTTAATACATTATGTTTGCTATTATTATAATAAAGAAAAATATTAATAAAAGGCAAAACTTAATCAATGCGTTTATTTCAAAATATCTGTGTCTAGTCATCTTTAACTATTTGGTAATTATATGATAATCAGCTATCGGTCTTGTCAAAGTAGTAAACCCTAAAAAAATTACAGAGTTAATCTTTTACATAAAACCTACAATAAAATGTTTAATAAAACTATTAGTTCAACCTCAACCTTCATAGAGTCAAGATGTGTTTATCCTTTCCCAAAAACAGCTCTCTACAAATATTACAAAATATATAAGTGTATTTCATTATGATCAACGTTTAATTAACGATCTGAAATAGTCTCTAGGTACGAGTTACGGCGAAACTGTAAACCAAAAGTGAAGTGAATATATGCCGCGTAATAAAGAATGTTCAAAGTCTCGCTCTTATAATAATCGGGCAGTGAAAACAAAAATCTTATAAAAATACATTGCAAATATTAAAAATGGCTCCAATAGCACTTATCAATGAAAGATGTTTAACAATAAACTTTTGAAACTAATTAATGAACTTGCAGCCATGCGATTACGTATGTAAGGCCCATAACAGAAAATCGAGTTGGCATCCAGAAAAAAAAAGAAAACTATATGCTCGGAGAGGATTACTTCACCAGCAAGGACGAACTAGAGCGGGAACTGGGCGAACAACTTAAATGAACAGAAGTGCTGAATAAGAAGGATAAAAAGAGGATGATGCCTGATGTGTCTACTTCCCCGCTATTAAGAAAATATCATGAAAATATACCATAGAACATCTAATAAAGAAGCAAGAAAGTAAAACTGATTATGAAACTATAATATTCTCATGAGAATGGTGTTTCTCCTCATACCCCCTTGCTATTCTCTTGATTTCTTGTCTGACTGCGGTTATCTAAAAGTCTCTATGCAGGTAGTCAGACCAGTAGTATTTGAGTGCTCCCACAATAGTTCTCAGGACTTGTCTTGTCTCAGGACAGGAGCTCTTGGTCCTTTGACCAATTATTTATTTTGTCACTTGCCTTTTGTAATTTTCGTGTGGCTTTTTTACTATTGTCTGCGACAGCTATAATCGCAGTATCATCAGCTGTTGTGGTGTGAGTGCCTGAACATTTTACATATCTGTATTCTCTTCTACAGAATTTCTGTGCGGGTTCATGCAATTGGCAGTAACAAACAGCTGACCCCTAAAATCATTTTAATGCCAAAAATGTTTTTTTCAGTATTAGCTGTTGTAAGCCCTCTTGTCATAACTTTGAAGTCTAGTCTTTGTCTCTGTATTTCGTAAAGCAAGTCAAAGTCGGTAACACTACTTACGACAATTGGGGGTTGTCTGAGCATTCTAATTTCTATATTTTGTTCATTGTTTTGTTTTATTTTAAATATTGCGATGAAAATCCTGGGGAATTATTTGCTATCCTTTTTTAATTTTTAACCTTTATCCAGTCTACTTCTTTGTGCAATTTTTCTTCATCTGGTTTTTATGTCAGAATTAGACTGTTTTATTGACTTGGTGTTTTATCGTTGGGTTTGTTCTTTAGAGTCTTTAGAGCTTTGTTTATTTAGGTGTGGGTGGAGGGTATTTATTTGTTTTTGAATATTGGCTATTACAATTTCAAGGCTCGCCCGCACCGATTTTTCGTTCATCAATCCATTATAGAGTACCTACTCAGTCTGGGTTCTATTTGTGTTCTCTAGATTTAAAACTGCAATGTGATACTTAGCCTGATTATATGATATTTCCATTTTATCTGTTTTTTATACAGTGTTCTTCCCCATATTTTTTAATGTATTGTTGAAATAATAATGGCATATTAATTTTTATGTTTCAAATTATCACTTCTTTTTTTAAACCCAGTCTTTAAACTGTTATTATTAATTTTTTTTTTCTTAAAGCCTCATTTGTGACACAGAAGTTGCACTACTGTTTCGTCTCACTGATCGTCTCCCCGGAAAGGTCTTTACTTTGTGAAAGTCAAAGGTCGGCTGCACTTACCATATGATAAGATTTTTTATATTTAATAGTTCTAATTTCGGAAACAACTATTATTAAGCTGGTAATTCTGATTATACCTATGTAAATTATTTCTATTTTATGTACCACCCAATTCCAGTGATCACTACCAATAAGATATTGTTTTGTACAATCACATTATCAATAATCAGCTAATTAATATAAACGAAATTTCATCATAAGCCATATAATAGCAATAATCCAATCGATTTCTTATTATGCATTCATATTATTTTATGAAAGTAATATTCAAATGTAAGCTACGATTAATTACCGAGCCGAACTTCTCCCGCGATGTTGCCGCAATTATCGGGGCCCGCCATATATGGGGTCTATGTTGTTAATGGCCCCCTTTTGGTCAACCCTCGAATCTAAATTTATATATAAATGTTAAACTCCTAACAAAATGTGCTCCGGTTAAATATTTTACCATTACGCGATTTAGGGTTTTTATACTCCAAATCACTAAAAAACAGAGATTACAACCCGAGATATGATTTCAAATCTCGACTTTTATTACATATAACTAAATTAAATTGTTACATATAACTAAAACTTCATATCTAATCAATTAATAAATACCTTATTCATATATATTAAATTCATTCAAATTCATTAAAAATAATCACTGACTTCAGTAGTGGCATGACATTGTGTCGCCAGAGGCATCTGGAGTCTAGTCTTTGGCCCGCGAGAAATGAGTTCAATTTTAACACTCGCCAAGTCGAGACAGCCTCCCTGACCCCCTTGCATACTCTGTTCGCCTCCCTTTGGTTTGCAGCACCGAGAATGAATAGAGCTAATCTAAATAGACCATTTTTGATGAGAATTTCATGTTTAATACGGTCGGAGTTGTGATGAAATTTCGACTATGGCAGATTCGTGAGCAGGCTGAATGTCATGAGTTAGCTTGAGTACGGCTTTCTCGAGCTGTTCGGCAGTGTTAGTTTTCGGAATTGGATCGGATTCCAAGAGAACTGTATTTTTTGATTTGGCTCTTTTTTGCATAATGGAGTAAGACTTCAGTGGAGGTGTAGTTATTTCGGACGCCCTATCGCTATTTTCCAGCATTTCTGTCTGCTTATTGAGGGTGTCTGTCAGTGCTTGGGGGAATATTTTAATTCGGCTTTTAATCTTTTTTAGCAGGTCTTCAGTATGCCTTCGCAAGTCTTCAATGAACAATTCTCGGTTATTGTTAGAAGGTGATTCATCGATCTCAGAACAGCTGGGATAAGAAAAAGCTCAGAAAAACTATTGCTCGGCAGATAGCCTCCCTCAGAATTTGTGTTGGTACAAACTTGTCCGGACTGGTTTCCGGGTCTCCTGGGAGGTGGCTGTTTATTTTCTGGAGTCTACCAAGTTGGTGCATCTGGGTGAATCTTCGAATGCCTAGAATATTGGCTCTGTAATACTAGTTCGAGCGATCAAACCACTAGCAGTTGTTCCACCTCTGAAGTTCGTTAATCGGTGGTATTGACGATATATCTTTCTTTATTAGGAATAGCGACTTGAATAATACGAAAATCTTGGCATGGCAAGGGCATCTTGTAACAATTTTCGCGCTGAGCTCCTCTCTCTGCTAGCTGAGTAGTACTCCTAATTATGCGATTTCATTATTCAGGTCTGCATTCTCCTTTCGATTCTCCTCGATTCTGACCCTGGCCAACCAGGCGTCGTCCGGGCTGCTATCGGATGATAAATGGGATGCTGGTGAGCTGTGCAACTTTCTGGAGGCTCTGACCTACTAAGGAGAACTTTATTTTAGGGGTGCGTTTGATTGTTAGTTGGTTCGATGTTTTAATGCAACCCCATATTAGCACACCATATGTCTAAATTTGATTTTTGTTTGACTAATAAACCAGGCTCTCTGATTTTAAATAAAGTTGAGTGTATCTTCCGACTAACCAGTAGATTTGCTAAATTTTGAGTCTAATCTGCTTTGCTTTTTTTCCAATATGAACTTTCCAATATAACCTGTCATCGAGATATATTCCGATGTATTTATTTGATTCTACCTGAGGAATCCGGCATCCTTCAAGCCACATAGTCAGCATATTCTCAAGCTAAGTATTCTACGAATTATTCAGCTTTTTTGTCGTTGAGTCAAACCCATTCATTTAAAACATTTTTAATAGGTAGTATCCTAATAATTGATGTTCAAACTCTCCGAAAAAGCTTTCTTCGACTCCGCTTTGAAAAGTTTTGAGCTTTGGCGAGTTTATTTAATCGTGGTATTGTTAACATTTTATTTGGCTACTGGTTTGCATTAAAATTGGCCTTTTAGTGCACATTTTGCGACTTTGTTCTATATTATTCTACATTGTTTTCTGTAATGTTAACCTGTATATTTGATACAGCTAGGTTTTGTACAGCAGATATATTTAGTTTACCCAAGCTGTTGGCAGAATTGAATTGGGAAATACTATCATTTTCCTCCGGGGTTTCTACTTATTTTAGAATGTATTAGAAATATTACGTCTTAAATTGTTTTGCTGTACTCATTTTGGTTTAAATCGACGTAAAGCAGCGGGAAAGGATTAATAAAGTTTTCTCAACATTAGTTTGTCATATTTTAATATCATCCTGCCTTGTTATAGACGCTAGTTTCCTAATAACTATTCTGCACCACTTATCGCATTTTAATTATAATTCATGATATTAAGGATTATTAAATAGATTATCCGTCGATTTTTTAATTTGTTTCATTTGATTTTTTTATACATCTATAAATGATATGGTTTTTGAAAGTAACGTGAATATTAATGTATGATAGACAAGTGTCAAACTTGTCTTGGTTAGCCCTATCCATTTGATCTATGTTCTGAATATATTAAAATTACCAATATTGCTTAACATCGGAACAAGGAGAAATGATTTTTTTTCTATTTTGGAAATGACACCTCAGACAAGCTGCTCTTTTTCATCACTTCTGTCTAAAACAGTTATTCGTTTAATTCACGTTCTAGTTCGTCCTCGTTGGTGTAATAATATTCTATATAATTTTTTTAATTTCTGAATGCCTCCTCGATGTTTTGTAATGGATGTTGCATATGTAATCGTATATTTATATTACGCCTTTATATATTTTTGGTTACGTGCACTAAGCCGAAACCGCCTCACAGTTGACCGCTGTGGGTCGCTACTGCAACTGCCTAAATTTGAGGATATAGCACCCGCCCACCGGGCAGCCATTAATGGACACCAGGACCCGGCGAAAAAACAGATAGTCAAGCTACTATTGATTCGCGAACTTGAGTTAACATACGACTGGATGCTGTCGCAAGGTGGCAAGAGTTATGACTGCAGCGGGGGCTGAGATCGTTTCAGCCTAGAAAATAAGTTAGCAATGACATGGTGCTAATATTCCAGCATGTTTACTAGCTCGCGAACAGCGTAGAGGAGTATAGACCGAATTAACATCTTGTAATATAAGTATTTGATGGAGATGGGAGGTCCGCTGGAAGGCCAGATCTTTTTGGATTAGGGAGTTATCCAGCCATGGAATTGTTGCGGTGTCGATCTTAAGACGCGAGACGCGTAGTGCGTAACCCTTCTTATGGAAAATGATAGTCTGGGTTTTCAGGGGATTATTGGGCTGCTTCTGTAAAAGTTCTTCAATATTAGCCTCGAGTCTGGAGGTCATCAAGAAAACAGTGTCGTCAGAATAAAAGGCGACGTCAATGTGCTGTTTTCTCGGCAGATCCGAAATAAAGAGGTTAAATGAGGCTGGTGCCTTCAGGGAACCTTGAGGTATGCCAGCGTCAATTTATTTTTGACCGAAAAGTATCTTCCTGATCTTGTCATAGAAATATATGTCCTACAGATAGGACTTGATGAGACGTCTGCGATGACATAGGACGTCTTTTGGGAGACCTAACCTTGTCGAAAGCTTTGGTTAAGTATAAAAGGACTGCTCCAAGATTTTTACGTTAGTCAAGTGCGTGATAGATCTAAGCGGCCAGACGCGTGGTCTGATGGATAGACAAATTATGAGCGCGAAAGCCGAACTGTTCGTTAGGAATGACGTTGTTTTCCTTTATGAAAGACTTGAGAGCATAGAAATGGTTTTACGCCTTTCTTGCAAATAACCACTATATATGCGTGTTTTAAGGATGCCGTGAAATGTTGCAGCCTCATTATGGAGTTAATTACGTTTGTGCTGGCTGCTTATATGGGAGCTTTTTTAATTCGGTAATCGATGTTCCGTCCAAATCCGGAGATTTTTTGGTTCCAAGTTCGATCATATCTCGTGTAGAGATTTTAGACATTAGATATGATTGATAATAAAGACTAAGGTGGATGGTGGCTTTTAATGGAGTTGGATTCAATGGTGACAGTATCGTTGTCTTTAGGTTAGGTGTTTTCTGTGACAATAATGTTCCGATTTTCTTCCATGTTGATAATACTCCGGACGATTGAAGTAGATTTCCCACCAGTCTTGAACATTTCCGGTTACTTGATTGACTCAATTCTCCATTCAATGTATCCATTATTGGCTCGTTATTAGGAAGGGAAGTTTTTATGACATCAATTGGTGATGGGGTGTCAAAACCTCACTGCCTGTCGCAATTTGTAAATTTGTTTTAGAATCAGACAATATTTTCTTTCCCATGCCATTCTAGTTAAAAAGTTACACAATACTATCTGATAAGTATGAACGTGTTGCCGAACTAGCCTGCCTTAGTCGTCAGTCAATCAAACGTATGAAAAATTCTTCACAGCAATAGTGATAACAGGTTATAAACCGGCAAATATTATTGCTAAATACCAAATCGCTACTAATTATTACTCCGACTCAAAATTCGGAAGGCAGACAAAACAGATTGCGTCTCTAATAAGTTACTTTGATTAGGAACGAGATAATGGTTAAATATTAATTTGCTGCCATATTTTACAGAAATATCTCAGAAAATTGAAAACGTAATCTTGGATTCACTGAAAAGGAACCGTTCTCATACGAACGGGGAGACGAATCAAGATCAGTTTGATGATTGCACTATCAGAGATTAAATATATGAAATGTATAAAAACAGTGAGTAGTTCTTTCAACATAATCATAATTTAATACAATTATTTCAGAGGAAAGTGTTCTGAAAAGTATTGAAGATGTCTATGGACCCTCCGGATATTACATTTAAAATAATACAATTTTTAAAATCATACATTGAAATGAAGGAAAACTTTTTCAATTCATATATTTAGATGATATATAGATATTTTAGAATGGGACCAATATACTTAATGGCAACCCATGGAAAGATGACAATAAAAATAGTTTTATGAAAACGGAAGTTGATGGAATAGGCTTAATTAGTCATAACATTTATTCATAACATTCATTACTGATATATTGTGCTTCTTGCTGGAAATATGGTTAATGGTTAACAACACATTTGATTTGGAAGTACTCGATCAGACACATTGAAAAAGATATTCATAAGTGATGGAATAATGAACAAACATTAGGTAGATTTCAAATTAACAGCTTAGTTATCCACTTGAATGAAACTTTCTGAATATCATATGATTCATTTCTGCCAATCTCTAAGACAGGGTGATGAGTGGAAAAAGGTGAAGGTAAGTATATAATTAATATATGATATATGTAGGAAATGTTGTTGCAGTGTATAAAAGATATTAGTAAGTGATGTGCACAGATATGTGTGTAATTGCTTAGAATATATATGACCACTTGGTAAAAATATATCAGGAGAGAAAGTATACTAACTCTTTTGAAGATAAGGCAAATGCATTAAGAAGAAAGCAGTTATTAAATATAGTTTTATTATTAAATATGCATACAGGTAGTAACAAAACAAACTAAAGAGAAATACAGTGATATCTGAGGAAACAGAAAAGGAATTCTCTACAAGGAAACACTGTACCAAAGAACACAAGAACTAAGCGTAAATAGTAAATAGGCTTTTATTGTTGATATAAATATTGGGTTTGAAATAATTATTTGACTATATTTCGAAATTTGATTTTTGATGAAACTAAAATCACCGTATTGCATCTAAAACTAAATAAAAACGTAAACGAATTTGAAATCTTTCAGAATTGTTCTCTCTTTTTAAAACATTTTAATTATTATTTTTACATTACTTTTGACATTTAGTTAAGGTTATGTTTGTTTGTTTGTTTGGGCTTCTATGGATTAAAAACATTTAAAAGTTAGAGAAATGAGATAAGTTAAATTGAACAGTACAATGTGATGATTCACTGAATCATAGGGATGCTAACAAATGTGACTGACCGAAATATCTAATAACTCTGACTAATGACTCTGTCAAAATGGGTTTTTACTCTGCTGGCAGATTCCTAAGGAATATCTTATTTCCTCTATTATTTCAAAAGGTTATTTTTATATCATTACAATAAATATAATAAGTACTTATTATTAATTAGTTAATAATAATCTGTTAATTTGTTATTTCAAGTAATTATTTTTATACTATTACTAGCTGACCCGACAGACTTCGTCCTGTCAAAAAGATTTGCAATGTGGCAGTTTTTGTGTCTACGTATTTTAAAAAATTCTCCCGAACAGAACCATCACCCTGGTGATAGGGCGTTGTGAATAAAAAATAATTAAATAAAACATATATAAGGATTAAAAAGTAAGTAATCGCTTTATTGTTAATCATGTGAATCATAATTATTATTATTATCATTGTAGTGCTTTGTGGTATACGATGTTTTTTGTTTGATTACCTGGCGCATAGATAAACAAATCTGATGGTTTTCCAACACGGGAATAGGCATCATACAATTGACCATGTGAGAAAGATGGGTTTTCTAGATTAATACCACAAACACTTAATGATTGCGGTTGACGCGGTTGGTTGATATTTCGCAACATTATAACCACCGATCCAACCTTTAATTGAAGATTGTGAGGTGGCAATCCTGGCAAATCCAGCGAGTTTAAAAATTCCGGTGGATAGTTGACTACATCATCTTGATTAGTAGCCGAATCAACTGATTTATATATCCTCAATTCGCCTGTAATTTGTTCTTGAATTTTGAAATTTAATTCATTTACATCTATATTTTTTGCAGCCAGTATAGCTCGTTCGCTCAACCAATCATGGTTTCTGTAATTTTGAGAAACATCTGGAAACATCTTCTGAATAAGTTCATCTTTTGATCGAATTAACTGACAAAAACTTTGAGGAAAGTTAATGCAGCCAGTCAACATGTCTATAGGAAATTTGCCATTACCAATGTCAAAGAGTTGTTTAGAGAATATGTTTCCAGATTGGTCATTTTGCAACTCGACATGCATATTCTTGCTTAAATGAAGTACTTTGACATGTTTCCACAAATTGGAGGACTTTAGACATACATTGAGTTCATCAGCTGGCGTTGATCGTGGAATCACTGGCAATGTTTGACGAAAATCTCCTGCTAATAAAATCATTGCACCACCAAATCGGTTATTATTGCTACGTAGATCTTTTAAGGTTCTGTCTAAAGCCTCCAAAGATTTTTTATGTGCCATCGTGCATTCATCCCAAACAATCAATTTACATTGCTACAAAACTTTTGCCATTGCAGAGTTCTTCGAAACGTTGCAGGTTGGAGTTTCATTGCTTTGCATATTTAATGGCAATTTTAGTGCTGAATGGGCTGTTCGACCACCTTCAAGCAAAGTTGCTGCGATTTCCGACGATGCGAGTGCAAGTGCAATTTTATTTTGTAAGCGAATTGTTGCTAATATTAATGAAATCAAAAAAGTTTTTCCTGTACCACCAGGTGCATCTAAGAAGTAAATCCCTCCAGTTTCATCATTTGTTACTTTCAGAAGAGTTTCAAATACATACTTCTGTTGTTCATTTAACAGTGGAAGATTTGTTTGAATTAATTCTTTCAAAGCGTTGAGATCATACAGTCTTTCTCGATGCAACTCTTGGTTAAAAGCGTCATGCATTGGACGATTGGGCGCGGTCAGGCCTAATTGAATTAATAGTTTGTTTGACATTATCAAGCACATGTCCTCAATTGAAATCAATGCTTCATTGTAAATTTCTTCACTGATTTGTATATTTGGATTTCCCATTCTATTCCGTATTTGATACAAAATATCATCACACATATAATCTTTGTACTTGATCCACAAATCAATTGGGTTTGATGGGAAGCATGTAGATATGATTATAGAAAACAATGTTCGTATTTGATGAGCGTGTGATGATATTACAGCATCATTGAGAGTTTGATCCCAATGAGCGTCATTTTCAAGCAATTGCAAACGTTGGCAGACTTCTCTGTAGGATCCACACAATTCACCACCAACAGTTCGTAACTGTTGGAATGATATTGGGCCACGTACATTGACTAATAGCAGTCGTAAATAAAAACATTCATCATTGCTTGGATGTACTGAATAAATCCGGCCAATCGCATCGGTGGATATACATCTGTATATCCTGGAACTGGTTTTCCTTGTTTCCGTCGTATAAATCTCCATGAGGATTGATTCCAGGTATAATATTTTGGCATTTCAGAATATAGCAATGTTTGTGCAAAATCATCGTTTTGGCATGTCTCAAAAAAACTGGTTAATGTAGTAGATGGTGGCTGAGCAGCTCTTTGTACTGCGTTCTGTGCTGTAAAATACACTCTTTGTCCATTTTCTAAATGCACAGCTAAGTGAACAACAGAAGAGTGTCTCTCATGAATAGGAAAAGAAAATATTCGCCAAACTGCTTCATTACTACTGACATAGCGGCCCATTTGGTATTGGGTAACTTCATCATTAGAATTCTCTGCACCAATTCCAATCACAGCCATATCACTCCCTTTGGTTACATATTTGCAAATGTATTTAATCGATTTCACTGAATGGCAAGATTCAACGTTGATGTGTGCTTTGAATGTCTTTGATAAAATGGGTGAATATGGAACAATCCAACGATTATCTATTTCAATATCTTGTTGATTTAATTTGACAATTGTTGATTTTCCATTGTCTGCTGTCGATCTGCGACGATACAATGGATAACCGTCATTACCAGTAATTGTTTCCGATATTAATGTCCGTGGATATCGTTTTGAACATTTACCATCCATCATACATGGTGAATTTTGATTAAGAATTCCACAGGGACCATGTATCATGTTTTTGATAACTGCCTCATGCAATCCAGGATCTACTTGTACATTATGGATTTCAGCTGATATCACTGCATCAACTTCATTTGGCCCTATCTTTTCAACCAACCAAATCAAAACGTGTGCATGTGGCAATCCTCGTTTTTGCCACTCCACAGAATACATCCAGCAGCGTGTCTCACCAAACACATTATGTTTTACGATGAAATTCATTAAAGATTTCAACTTTTGTCTAAAGACTCTGGCTGTAATATCATGACGATCAATGGGTGATTGTCCAGGGAATAACTCCTGCTTAATTTCTATCCATTGCGGATTGCATGTAAATGTGATGAACAAATCTGCTGTACCATAATGACGAACATACGACATGGCATCTTGAGCATATTCGTGCATATGCCGAGGGCTTTCGATGTATGTTGCTGGAAGAATAGTCATCCGACTGACATTCTGTGCATTTCCATCAGTATTAATCGCATCTCGAAGGTGAATATACTCTTCAGATCGGAGTTTGGTTTAATTCAACCTGATGAATGTTAATCTCTCCGTTTCAATTTTAACATACATGTCAACAACATATTTGTGATATAATCGCCGACATTTCAATATGTGATTATCTTCATTTTCCCGAATCATTAGGCGGTACGAATAATAGTTCATTGAACTGACTTTTTTGTTGGTTTCAGAACCTGTAAATAGATTTTGTTTTAATAACATTCAAATATAAAATTAAAATACATAATATAGTCACTGAGATATTATCGCCATAGCTAAACTAATATTTTAGTTACCTGTAATGGGATTTATCATTTTTATTGAGAAATCGTAGCCATCTTCACCTTGCCAAAATATAATGGGATATTGCAGTGCATCATATGAGCGGTGTGTTTTCTTTATACGTTGTAATTGATCATTCCGACGATGTAAAACAATATCACGGGATTCTAAGTTTTCTCCAACTACAACGATAGCAACTTCATCAATAGTTGGTGCATTAAAACGTCTTGTACGTTGACCTGCAGGTGTTTTATCAGCTCTAATTACAATTTTATGATTATCGGATGGCATCAGATCCAGGGCAGTTTTAAACAATATAATCAATTGATTGTGTTGATGAAATAAAGTTTGTAATTGTTCTACAATAGACCTATTTACTAAATTGTTATGTGCACAACGCAGATCAATTTCTTGTGGTGAATTGCCCATAAAATAAATTTGCAGGAATTTGTTGTCGCTATCTGACACTGGTAACAGTGAACCTGCTATGTGATATATTTGCCCTTGTATCTGTAAATAAAAAAAAATATTATGGTGTGGTATAAATTAATGGATTGTCAGTGATCAAACTTAAATAATATTTGATCTTAAAAAGTATATATTTAGTTTTAACTAATATCTATCAAATATAAAATTTAATAAGTGTCACTGAAACTGAATCACCATATATATTATACATATATATATATATATATATATATATATATATATATATATATATATATATATATATTATATGATGACTAAGTGATATATTTCGTAATGATTAAGAAATTGAAGATTAGTAACACATCTTAACTTTCGTGACTGAAAATTTTGTTCGCTAAAATAATTATGAGTAACTGCTACATACATACCTTGAAAGGTATAATACATACCTTGAAAGTTGGCATAAAATTTTCCCGAACTGCATTTGTTGCCCCAAATGAAGTCATTTGAAAGCAATTGTTATATTGTTGGATATGTGTCAAAAAGTGTATAGAATCTGTTCCTATTCCTGAAACCAATGAGTACAATGGTTCTGGTGGTGGATCCAATGGTATCAATTTCACTTTACCATTTGCGCAACACAATCCATTGGCTCTGTTTTTGTATTTTAATGCCTTACAGTGTGAGCAAACCAAGTTCATAGAACCAATAACAACACATTGGTAGTTACTGTAGTCAATTGACACATCCTAACTGAAAGCAGCTCGATTCAAACTTGCGTGATTATTAGTTGAATGTCGCGCTCGCGCTTCACGCGTTTGTGATATCCGAATTCTTTCACGTTCATTTCCGTCGTCAAGTTCTTATGCAGTACGATTAGATCGGTAATTAGCTTGGTTTATAGCATTTCTGGTTCTTCTACCTAAATTGCTTCGTCTTATAGGAGGCATATCAAATATAAATTATTTTTTCACTAATCACGAACTAAACAAACACTAACTAACTAAACACCCTGCACAAAACACGATATACGAATTTGTTTCGTGTATCAGTTGACAAAAGCAAACTCAGTAGATTAGGTAACAGACAACTTTTTTTTTTAATTTGATATGACTTGAAGTCAAATCCTTTTAAGCCGTACGAATTGTTTTATTTATTTAAAATTTGGATATTAAAATAATAAAACACTGTTGGTAACGCGATTTTTGTTTGACTGATGTAATGACGTGGAAACTGATGCATTTTATCTCGCGTGCCGAAACTAATACAAAAGAAACGCGAGTTTCGGCACGTGACATTAAACTCCTCCAAATATGTATTCTGTGCTCCAACGCACACACGCACATTGTTTTGATCTTTGACGTTAGGAACACACCTACATTGCTTAGACAACAGTGAGTGCTTGTAATTTAATATGAACTTTATACCATAGCAATAAAGATCAAATTGACTACGTTTTAGTTACAAATCATTTGTATGGGAAAAAGAAAAGGGCTATTTTTAGGGTTTTTCCAGCAATAATTCTAATTTTTCTCACCGTAAAAACCATCCTTGAACTTCAGCGAACATTTAAAAAAAAAGATTTGGCCAAATTGGTCCAGGCGTTGTTGGGTTATGCGCTTACCAACACATTTTGCGATTCATTTTTATATTATAGATAATAAAACGTATTAGGTACATTATGAAACCTTAAACATTTATTTTTCGAATATTAACATATTATGTCATTATTAGTTAATTAATTCATTTTAAAGATTATGTGTCAGAATAACTTTTTTTATAAAAATCATATTGCATTAATGCCTATTATTGATGTATCAACTATTTATTGACCTTAGCCTTTAAATATTTCTAAACAAGCGGAGTTTAAGAGTCAAGTTACTTTTTTTTAATTTGACATTGTTAAACAGAATAAAGCCCAAAAATTATATGATAGTATAGAAAACTTTCATTTGAATAAAGTGTATAAGGCAGAGCATTTATCTCGTAGTAAAGCTTTGTTGTACGCGAAAGTTAAAGCTGATTGTGAAGACCAGGATGATATTAATTTTCTTTGGTCATAATCTCGTGATAGTAATACCCAGCATTATTGATCAACATTTCTCGTTAATTTTTTGATCCAATTAACCCTCAATATTGGCTTTTCCTAAAATTGATTTATAAAATGGAGGTTAGCTAAAAGGCTTTTATATATTTATAATCGTTGTGATAATAATTGACTAATGCCTAATGGGTTTTTTGGCTGTACATCTAAATCATATTTCATTGAAATTGTTAGATCACGCTGTATATTCTATGGGAGATTATGTGGAAATAACTAATATTAAAAAAATAGTTTCTCCTTACAATATTTTATGGAGGATTATATGGAGAAACGCTCTTTCGAAATCCACCTCCTATATGTCTTTAATTATATGTTTATTGTTAATAAAACTTGATGTTACACATAAATTACGTGACTTTATAATGAATTAAACGTAGCACATAAGAGGATATCAGTGACACTAGGGGCATAGAAATTAATTCTCGACTTTCCTTATTTTAGAAGGAACCATACTAGTTTATAATATATGCCAATAAAATAGACGTTGTTCATTATGGTAACGTAAAAAATGTATTCGTTTTCGAAAAGGAAACTCAGAGACCTGATATCAACAACAACAAATATAAACGAACTAAATCAAATCAGCTTTGAGTACTTGAAATACTGTATTTGGTTGTAACTAGTATAATAAATAATATAGAATCATAACGGTAGATGGTAACGTTAATATCTACACGAACACGCAATGCTTGACAGTTAAAACAGTTGTTTTACTTTCGAATAATTGTGTCACTGTCACTGTCGCACCCCTCGACGCCCCATCCGGCCACCTATATACTATATTAAAAACTAGTTGTTTTAGTCTTTTATTACAGCATCAAGTAAAAATCTTGTATTAATAGATATGATCACATGTATATTATTAAGTTGAATTCTTCTTCTTTATTATAATAATAATCTTTATTATATTATTAATGTTTTTTTTGATGGGCGCTTATACCATACGTTTGTCGCAACAATTTTATATATGTGCTGATCGACAGCTAAATATATTTAGTACAAATATATTTAAAAAAATTATATTCTTAGTAATGTGTGCTGTAAATACTCTACATGTATCAACATACATCAAAATTCCAAATCATAGGATTACGGTTATGTGATGCACTTGCTGCCATTCAGTGATAGATATTTGGTGTTGTTTTATCAATAAGGGTTGTTCTTTCTTAATTAAAGAAGTTATTAGGAAGTAAATATACATATAATATTTCCAATAAAACAGAAAATGCACGTCATCAAAACCGTCGAACGTATTGCCAAATTTAGTAAAACGTATAATTATTTTTAAACCAGGAGCATATTTCTTTCTTATTTTACTAATTATAGAGTAATCCTAATTAATTGTTTAAAATAGATTGAATTAACTCAAACATGAACCTACAATCTATTGTGTCTTTATAATTAACTGTATTTTAAGTCCTTCAATAAATATGCATTAGATGCACTATAATGTTAAAATAAGATATATTTTATAAAGTTATTTTTGTTTCATTATTTCATTTACATGAGTATTTTGATTATTACGATTTTAATGAAATTTGTTCTATATTACGTTTTGTTGCTTAAATATTAATAAACAGCTTAAAGGAATATTTTTTGGAATATTATAATTATTAAATAATTGTTTCAAGAGTGTTGATTAGAGTGCTAAAAATTGAATTAGGCAATAAAACAAATACCTCAAGACGTTCACAATAACATAAGGTCCAAAGATGTTTAATTGTTTCTGTTTAAAATGTACAATTATTTCAGAGGAAATTGTTAGAATGGAAGGCGTATATATAGGATTTAAACGGCATACATATAACAAACGAAAAGGTCTAGTGAACTATACATAGCATTTAAAAGAATAGAATTTTTAAAAGCATACAATAAAATCAAGGGAGGCTTATTGTTTCAATTTATTTATTTAGATAAGACGTGTATATTTCGGAATGGGGCATTGAGTCATTCGTGATAATATTACAATAAAAATAGTATGCATAAGCATTAGGTTAAAAATTTAAGAAAAGGGAAAGAGTACACTTCTGCAGATATGCCAAATACATTAGAGAGAATGCTGTGATTAAATCTTCTTTTATCAAGAAAGATATTTTACGATTCACTTATGATTCGGGACGGAACGGAATCAATAACACCACTTATGGCATTGGAACAAAAGATAAACTATATTTTTATTCCTGGTATTTTATACAGAATTCGATACATGTTGCAGCGCCCTCTACTAACTCTTTTCCCTCTTTTAACACCCCACCTCAATTTAAATGAACCAAACAACTTAACCTAATTAAGATTATAAACAAAAATTACAAAAATACATTTAAATTATCAGAACAAATTCATTGCATTATACATCCAAATTTTTTCCAACTTTATAAGAAAGATATATATTTTTTAAGAATTATTCTATTTTAAAATGGTGAGAATTTTAACTTTACTTAATGATTTAATCGAATAAGCTGGTACAATTATGTGATAAACAAAGGAAACAGTCAATTTTCTACTTAAAACAATTATCTCTTTAAACAAAAAAAAAACTTTGAACAATAATAGAAATAGTCGCCAAAACACTGTCCAATTTAATATCGATTATGTAGTTTCTTCTTTGGCTGCCAAACATACACATGAATTTGTCTTCGAATAAATTTCTATGCTGCCACTGGGTTGCTTTTACCAAATGGTATGAATCCATTAAAACGTTGTAGTTAGTTGCCATCCCAGTCTTCATAACTTGCTCATTCAAGTCCACTTCCACCTTACATTAATCCATTTGATTTTCTGGTATCACTGAGGTATCATATTAATTAGTCACCATTAACCCCATTTTTTGCTTCTAATATTGTACTTGATTTTGTTAATTTTATTTTCTCCAGTGTTTTAACTTCTTCACGATTTCTTCCAGTTCATTACCTTCATATATTACTTTCAACTTAATCATTCACTAACTGCATTTCACTGCATCCTTAACTTTTTCATCAATTAAATCCTTAAATATATCTCTTTAAAACTAGTATTCTGCTTTATGAGTTTTCTTCTTTTTTCTGTTTCTATAATCTAAATCAGTTATTAATGGCAGTTCCCTTTAACTTTTTCCTTTAACATCCTTCCCTTTGTTTTATTATTTTGTTCTACATCAGATTCATCAGAATGAAATCCTAATCCATTTTTGTTATTTGTATTACAAACAGATATATTATCACTTTCCATTTCCAACTAGAAATCAGAATCTTTTTAATATAACCCAGAACCGTCTAAGTGCTGTTCATCTTTATCATATCATAAATAAGTTTTTTAATAAAATATATTTTTGTTTAGGGTTTTCTTCTTCGTCTTCGGCTGAAGCTAAATAATCAGGTTCTTGATCCTTTACTTTATTTAACTTTTTCTTATCATTAACTTGGTTTAATGAAAAGGTATTACCTTCAAATGTTGGTATTTTTTTCTGTTTAAATAGCAGGGTTTCCTCCAATTTAGAAAAGATAGGTTCGCCATCACTATCTGTTATCTATTCTTGCATGTTTTTTTTATCATCTCACATTCTTGTTTTCTTTTTCCTGTTGCAAAACTGTCTGCATCGGTTTACTCACAGATTCTTCTTTGAATTTTCTATGCTCGCATTATATTGGTCTCTCTATATATTTTTAAACGGTATATCTTTAATTATTTCTTCACTATTATCCATATTGAAGTTGACTTCCATTAGCTTATCAAATTAATCTATTTAGATGCGATCTTGTAACTAGCGAAACTTATATAAAACTGCATTTTAATCTTGTATATAGTACCCATTAAATTATAACTAAATTATTTTTTAATTTTGTTGTTAATATTAATTTCAATTTGTGTAACAATCTTCTACGTAGAATTTCTCAAGCAGTTGTTAAATTATGTGATTTTAATGAATTTTTAATATCTTCTATCTTCGCTCTTTCCATTCCACTAAATTATTTAACTTCATAAAGACTGTCCAATAAAACAATTATTTGTTCTTCCTGTCCTTTTAGTAATGAGTCATCACTGAATATAACAACATGAACATTATCTTTCAAGCACAAGAAATAGTAATACTAAAATTGAGCTTGCTCATTACCTCATTTCGTGTTCCAACTTTTAGATGAATTTCTCAGTCCATACCATGCTCAATTAAATTCATAGTATCTGGTTTAACTAACTAAATCCTCCGATTTCCTGATATAGACATCTAGATATATTTTTCTATTTATAATATGATCTAGTGTTAATTTGATTTTTCTTCCACTTTAGATCCAATTCTGTTGAATTGATAATTATATCAAAATTCTAATAACTTACAGCGAAAGTCTTCTCCATTGCTCTAAAAAACTTTTCTATTCTACCTGCAGCTCTGTTAGACCTCATGTTTCTAGTTTTCAATACTTGTCTGGTCCTTACAACTTATACATGGTTGATTTTCTAAAGACTTCTCCATTGATTACAATGTTTCTGTTTATCCTATCTATAATTCTGTTGGACCCCATGTATCTAGATTTTCTATTGCTTCACTGGTCATTGTAAATTATACACGGTTGATTTCCTAAATTTTTCTCTATTACTGATTACTACATTGATTACTGGGTTTCTGACAATTCCGTTAAATCCCATGTTACTAGTTTACTAGAGCTTCACTAATCCTTGTAAATTAAACGCGTGATTAATTCTTTAAACTCTTGATTACTTCTTCACTAATTATTACATTGATTACAATGTTTCTTTCCATCTTACTGATAATTTCAGATCACGTGTTTCTAGTTTTCTAGTGTTCCTTCTGATGGTCATTAATCTTTCAGTGCTCTAATGCTCCGAAACTAATTTCCGTCTGTTACATACAGCCTTCTTGTTACTTCCACTTAACTTCGTATATATATATATATATATATATATATATATATATATATATATATATATATACCGAGAATTCTGGGTCCATAACCCTTTACTATTCACTTATGATTCGGGACGGGACGGAATCAATAACACCATTTATGGATACCATAAGTTACAGTGCCCTGTGCTAACTCTTCTTCCTCTTATCTACACTGGCTATTGAATTGGCACAAGTCATATATTTAGCAAGAAGCCTAGGAAACAATAAATTTGCGTCAACAGTAAATATGCCTTCCAATGGAAGTAAAATATATCATTTGGATATGCAATTGTTAGAGTTACGAACCTACCCTGGTAAAAAAGTCACATTTCTTGACAATACAAAGATCAATTCGACGATTTTGAATGGATTTCTAACAAATGATATTGTTCACTGCAATTGACAGTATCATATATGATTGGCAATCACTCCCAATCGACCAGCTGACCAGCATGTCGTTCCATTCCTTTTTAATCAATGTTATATTCGCTGATGAAAGTTCGAACTTTTTTGTTTGCAGAGCCTATTACACTACAACCTATAGACTAGGTGTTAATACAAATCCAAACAGCTTATATTTAAAGGTCTGGGAGCTAAAATACTTGGGGCCAGTAATACAGAAGAATGTGACACCCACGATAGAAATACAAGCCAATATATTAAAAGATCATATTTAGGACTTATTCTATCTATATGGTCTCAATTCTATCAATAAGTCATATTCTTCTTTCCTCAAATAAAAATTTAAATTACACCTAAAAGCTACAAATATATAATGCATTCTCGATATCATAGCATGTCACCGTAGGATATAAAAATAGAGGTAACATGAAAGCGTTAACACCTAGACTTATAATTATCTTCCATTTTTTTATAGAAAACAAGATAAAAACCGATATTCAGAAAATTTCACTAGAATAGTTTTATTAAAATTCAGAAAGAGATCACAAAACCAACTGTTTTAGATCAGTAAACTGCTGTAATTATTAAGCCATGTACCGCAGTCCAAAACCGCATCCTGTTCATGAAGAAGGTTGGCTTACTACGTTCGGCGAGAGCCTGACGTAAGACTTAACCTAAGAAATAATTACATATCCTATATTAATTATTTTACTTTTTCTTTAATAAAATTGAAACAAAGTAAAGTAACATCAAAAATACGTACATAATTATTTAATTTATTAAACATATAATTATTTAGAAATTTAGTTACCCGAAACACAATCTACTACAAAAAGAGCACCATCGGTTACACGGAGCAGCTGTTACTTCAGAAGAGCAATTTACGTACCCAGAGGAGTCAATCAAAATAATAAAGAAACTTTTCTCTTCCTTTTTAACGTTAATCAAGATTGGTAATGAAAAAATCCTTATCTTCGAGCTCAACATACATAGATATAGCGCTAAAATGAATTAGTTATACTTTTTATTAAAACAAATACCCAGCTTAAAAGAGAAAAAGCTTCAAAATATCTAATCAAAATTATCACATTTCTTCAATGATTAACAAATTTCATCATTCAATACTTCAAACGACTACATATTCTTAATATGCTTACGATGATTTAATGGTGATACATCTTTCTTGTTCATCTATTCGGGTATTTGTAAAAGGTGTTTTTCTAACTTTGGAGGAGAGAGGATACTAAGGAGTCTGTTAAAGAAGATTCTTCGTGATCTACGTGAGCTATGGCGAATATATTACGGATGTTCCGTTTATTGTCCTTCATGGCAAGAATTTCATCTATTGTAAATTTCACCTCTAATAAAATTTAATTTAGGCATTATTAGCTTTTCGAAACACAAAACAAAATTCTTTAATAACAGAAGAAAGCTCATAATAAATGAAAGTAACTTCACATATTGTTTGTGTATTAAAATAAAGTTCAAACATCTGGTGCACGTTACGTCATTGAATTAAATACCCTTTTCTTGTAGCTATTATACTAAGTATCAATCTCATGTACCAATCTCATCTTACTATATTTGAAATAAATGGAGTAATAAGAATAAAATAATTCGCATTTTGATAATAAAAATCTATGTAATCAAATTAACTTATTGTTAACTAATTCTCAAATATGTAAACACTTTACACCACATAGTCTGCATTTCATACTGTTGTGCAATGTTGAAATTCGAAACAGTTAGTCACTATGACATTAAAATATTCAAAATATTTTTGGTTCAACTATATACAAAGAATGTAATCATATATTTAATTATTTAAAACAGTATTTACCATTTTGGATATTTGAAGATTTATTTATAAGAAATATAAATAAGGTGATACATTTAAATGCACTCGGTGAATTTCCTGTGGGTGCTTACTGTTTTTTTCAATTTAAAAAGTCATGCGAGTAATAAGTCTGTACTTCTGTAATGAATACCTATGTTAAATTTTGACGATAAAATTATTAAAACACAATAATTCTTAAATCAAGTAAAACGTCAAATTACTAACGAGAATATAATCTTAATGGAAAATTTAACTTTTCAGTATTTAGCACGATGGTGCAGAAGATACTTTGCACATCAATGTATTTTAGGTAAGATCTCTAGTTAAGTTTTCTATTTTTAAATTGCCATTAATATTCATTCTAATGAAATAAATCTGCTTAATTGCTTGAGATTCGTTCCGCCATTCTGCTAATATATGGAAATGTAAATTATAAGTCTATTGAGGCATACAGACCGAACAAAGTACGAATATTTCCAGATACGACATCTTCCATGATTTCAAAATAACGACCAATCATGAAGATGGCTCCCTGAATTGTTTTCTCGTATAAATCCTCTTTCTTGAGGCCACATAGTTAGGTCCCAGGATAGGGGCCTTCATGTCGGTGATACTTTACCGGAAAAAACAGGACCAAAATTGTACAAATAACCTTTATGAGAAGTACACACACCTGCTAATAATTCATTATTACAAAACTGTTTCTAACTTTATCCATAATTTATAGCGAATTAGCAGTATCAGTTGCAACAATCATTAACCAATGTCGGCCTGGGGCGGTTGGAGATGACATCACGATTAATTAAAAGATTGTCAAGATACTACAATGTTTCCTACTTTAATTCGGAAGTTCTAAATAAATTGTCTTTACCACAGAAATATATTTAGATATGCGTTATTGCATCTGAATTTAATTGCATTATGCATGTTTCTTTTGTAAAATTAATACAAAGTGAAATAACATCAAAAATACATACATAATTATTCAATTTCTTATTCAAATAATTATTTAGGAATTTACTTACCCCTCATACAATCTACTACAACAAGAGCACCATCAGTTACACGAAGGGCACAACTAGGTAGGATTAAGTAACTTGAATTCTAGCATGATCCTAAACCAACGCCTTCAGACAGATTTCTATGTGGAGCTCTCTGGCACCGACAATGATGTTTTCGCTAGATTCTTCAATGACACATTGTACCATAAGATCAGATTTAGCCAAACGTTTCAAACCTGAAGTCAAATGACACAGACATTAGTGATAATCACAAAATAAAAGCGAACATTTGCGTACCTTCTACAAGTTTTGGTGAATCGGCCGGATTCTTGGGTTCCACAGCTACACGTAGTACGAGAGTAACGCCGAATTTCATGACATTCAAGTTCTACATGTTTGTGAATGTTGGGATGATATCGGGCTTAACCAAAAATTGATCCACACCGAACAACGTTTAAATGTTTCCAGATGGGACATCTTCAATGGCTTCTAGATAACGACCCATCATGAGGATGGCTCCCTGAATTGTCTTCTCGTTTAAATCTTCTTTCTTGATGCCACATATTTAGGTCTTGGGATAGAGGCCTCCATGCCGGTATCTACTTTACAGGAAAAAAACAGACCAAAATCGTAGAAATAGCCGTTATGAGAATTGGGTACCAGTTTAGACACATATCATCATAGGACCGTTAGGATCACAGTTATTAATACCTAAAGTAATATAAAAGTAGTATAAAAGTAGACGTAACATGAAAGCATTTAATACCTAGGCTTCTAATTTTCTTCCAATGCACTGCCAACAATATACTTATTTCCTAATAACTTCATAAAAGTTATTTTGTAGGCTTTATAGTGGCCTAATTGTGCTGGAAGAATTAATTTTTTTTAAATAATAAAACACATGTTTAAATGCAGTTCATAATTAAGTCAAAAATTTTGTAGATTCAAGATGTACATGCAAAACAATCTTTTGTTATCATTATCCTGTTTTTGGGTCGAAATATTCCTAACCCCATAGATCGTTAAACGTCAGAAAATTTGGTAAAGTTATTCAGCATCCAACTGCAATTTCAAATGGGTATGGTCCATCTTGTTCATGAACAAGATTGGCTTAATACGTTCGTCGATAACCTGACGTAACATAGTTTCCGTTATCCATTATTACAAAATTGTTTCTAATTTTATCCAAAGTTTACAGCGAATTAGTAGCATCAATAGCACCAATCATTAACCAATGTGGCCTGGGGTGGTTGGAGATGACATCACGATTAATTAAAAGATTGTAAAGAAACTACAATGTTTCCTACTTTAATTCGGAAGTTCTTAATAAATTGTCTTTACCACAGAAATATATTTAGATATGCGTTATAGCATCTGCATTGAATTGCATTATGCCTGTCTCATTAGTAAAATTAATACAAGGTTAAGTAACACCAAAAATACATACATCATTATTTAATTAATTATACAAATAATTATTTAGAAATTTACTTACCCGTAATACAATCTACTACAACAAGAGCACAATTAGTTACACGAAGGGTACTACTGGGTCGGATTAAGTAAGTTGAATTATATCATGATGCTCCTCCAAGGCCTACAGACAGATTTCTAAGTGGAGCTCTCTGGCAGATGCAATGATGTTTTCGCTAGATTCTTCAATGACAAATTTTATCATAAGATCAGACTTAGCCAAAAGTTTCAAACCCTAAGTCAAATGACACAGACCTTAGTGATAATCACACAATACAAGCGAACATTTGCGTACCTTCTAAAAGTTTTGGTGAATTGGCCGGATTCTTGGCTTCCACAGCTACACGTAATACGAGAGCTACGCGGAATTTCATGACATTCAAGTTCCGCATATTTGTGAATGTGGGGATGGTATCGGGCTTAACCAAAAATTGATACAGACCGAACAAAGTACGAATATTTCCAGATACGACATCTTCCATGATTTCAAAATAACGACCAATCATGAGGACGGCTCCCTGAATTGTCTTCTCGTATAAATCCTCTTTCTTGAGGCCACATAGTTAGGTCCCAGGATAGGGGCCTTCATGTCGGTGGATAATTTACCGGAAAAAACAGGACCAAAATTGTAGAAATAACCTTTATGAGAAGTACACACACCTGCTAATAATTCATTATTACAAAACTGTTTCTAAATTTATCCATAATTTATAGCGAATTGGCAGTATCAGTTGCAACAATCATTAACCAGTGTCGGCCTGGGGCGGTTGGAGATGACATCACGTTTAATTAAAAGATTGTCAAGATACTACAATGTTTCCTACTTTAATTCGGAAGTTCTAAATAAATTGTCTTTACCACAGAAATATATTTAGATATGCGTTATTGCATCTGAATTGAATTGCATTATGCATGTTTCTTTTGTAAAATTAATACAAAGTGACATAACACCAAAAATACATACATAATTATTCAATTTCTTATTCAAATAATTATTTAATAATTTACTTACCCCTCATACAATCTACTACAACAAGAGCACCATCAGTTACACGAAGGGCACAACTAGGTAGAATTAAGTAACTTGAATTCTAGCATGATCCTCCCCCAACGCCTTCAGACAGATTTCTATGTGGAGCTCTCTGGCACCGACAATGATGTTTTCGCTAGATTCTTCAATGACACATAGTACCATAAGATCAGACTTAGCCAAAAGTTTCAAACCCTAAGTCAAATGATACAGACATTTGTGATAATCACACAATACAAGCGAACATTTGCGTACCTTCTAAAAGTTTTGGTGAATTGGCGGGATTCTTGGGTTCCACAGACCAAACAAAGTGCAAATATTTCCAGATGGAACATATTCCATGGTATCTATATTACGACCAATCATGAGGATGGCTCCCTGAATTGCCTTCTCGTGTAAATCCTTTTTCTTGAAGCCACATAGTTAGGTCCATGTATAGGGACCTTCATATCGGTGGCTACTTTACCGGACCTTTATGAGAAGTGCACACACCTGCAAATAATTCATTATTACCAAATTGTTTCTAATTTTATTTATAATTTATAGCGAATTAGCAGCATCAGTAGCACCTATCATTAACAAATGTCGGCCTGGGGCGGTTGGAGATGACATCACGTTTAAATAAAAGATTGTAACGACACTATAATTTTTCCTACTTTAATTTGGAAGCTCTTAATAATTTGTCTTTACCACAGAAATATATTTAGATATGCGTTATTGCATCTGCATTAAATTGCATTATGCATATTTCATTAGTACAATTAATACAAAGTGAATTAACACCAAAAATATATACATAATTATTTAATTTATTATAGAAATAATTATTTAGGAACTTGCTTACCCGTAATAAAATCTACTGCAACAAGAACATCATCAGTTAAACGAAGGATACTGCTGGATCGGATTAAGTAACTTGAATTCTAGCATGATCCTCCTCCAAGGCCTTCAGACAGATTTCTAAGTAGAGCTCTCTGGCCCCGGCAATTCAATGACACATTGTACCATAAGAGCAGACTTAGCCAAACATTTCAAACCTGAAGGCAAATGACACAGGCCTTAGTGATAATCACGCAATAAAAACGAACATTTGCGTACCTTCTACAGGTTTTGGTGAATCGGCCGGATTCTTGGGTTCCACAGCTACACGTAGTACGAGAGTTACGCCGAATTTCATGACATTCAAGTTCTACATATTTGTGAATATGGGGATGATATCGGGCTTAACCAAAAATTGATCCACACCGAACAACGTTTAAATGTTTCCAGATGGGACATCTTCAATGGCTTCTAGATAACGACCCATCATGAGGATGTCTCCCTGAATTGTCTTCTCGTTTAAATCTTCTTTCTTGAAGCCACATAGTTAGGTCCCAGTATAGGGGCCTTCATATCGGTGGCTAATTTACCGGAAAAAAAACAGGACAAAAATTACAGAAATAACCTTTATGAGAAGGCACACACCTGCAAATAATTCATTATTACCAAATTGTTTCTAATTTTATTCATAATTTATAGCGAATTAGCAGCATCAGTAGCACCAATCATTAACCATTATCGGCCTGGGGCGGTTGGAGATGACATCACGATTAATTAAAAGATTGTAAAGACACTACAATTTTTCCTACTTTAATTTGGAAGCTCTTAATAATTTGTCCTTACCACAGAAATATATTTAGATATGCGTTATTGCATCTGCATTAAATTGCATTATGCATCATTAGTAAAATTAATACAAAGTGAATTAACACCAAAAATATATACATAATTATTTAATTTATTATAGAAATAATTATTTAGGAACTTGCTTACCCGTAATAAAATCTACTGCAACAAGAACATTATCAGCTAAACGAAGGATACTGCTGGATCGGATTAAGTAACTTGAATTCTAGCATGATCCTCCTCCAAGGCGTTCAGACATATTTCTAAGTGGAGCTCTCTGGCCCCGGCAATTCAATGACACATTGTACCATAAGAGCAGACTTAGCCAAACATTTCAAACCTGAAGTCAAATGACACAGACCATAGTGATAATCACACAATAAAAACGAACACTTGCGTACCTTCTACAGGTTTTTCTGAATCGGTCGGATTCTTGGGTTTCACAGCTACACGTACTACGAGAATTACGCCGAATTTCGTGACATTCAAGATCTGCATATTTGTGAATGTGGCGATGATATCGGGCTTAACAAAAAATTGATCTAGACCGAACAAAGTGTAAATATTTCCAGATGGGACATTTTCCATGGCTTCTATGTAACGACCAATCATGAGGATGGCTCCCTGAATTGTGTTATCGTGTATGTCCTCTTTCTTGAGGCCACATATTTAGGTCTTGGGATAGGGGCCTTCATGCCAGTGGCTATTTTACCCGAAAAAACAGGACCAAAATCGTAGAAATAACCTTTATGAGAAGTGAACACATCTGCATATATTTCATTATTAAGTAATTTTTTCTAAATTTATTCATAATTTATAGCGAATTAGCAGGATTAGTAGCACCAATCATTAACTCATGTCGGCATGGGGCGGTTGGAGATGACATCACAATTAATTAAAAGATTGTAAAGACACTACAATGTTTCCTACTATAATTTGGAAGTTGCATTATGCATGTTTCATTAGTAAAATTAATACAAAGTAAAGTAACACCAAAAATATATACATAATTATTTAATTTATTATAGAAATATTTGTTTAGCAATTCACTTACCCGTAATACAATCTACTGCATCAAGAACACCATCAATTACACGAAGGACACTACTGGGTCGGTTTAAGTTACTTGAATTCTAGCATGATCCTCCTCCAAGGCCTTCAGACAGATTTCTAAGTGGAGCTCTCTGGCACCGGCAATTCAATGACACATTGTACCATAAGACCAGACTTAGAAAAGCATTTCAAACCTGAAGTCAAATGACACAATGACCTTAGTGATAATCACACAAAAAAAACGAACATTTGCGTACTTCCTGTAGGTTTCCCTGAAACAGCCGGATTCTTGGGTTCCACAGCTACACGTACTACGAGAGTTACGCCGAATCTTATGACACTCAAGATCTGCATGTTTGTAAATGCGGCGATTGTATCGGGCTTAACCAAATATTGATCCAGACCGAACAAAGTGTAAATATTTCCAGATGGGACATCTTCCATGGCTTCTATGTCATCATGTCATGAGGATGGCTCCCTGAATTGTCTTCTCGTGTAAATACTTTTTCTCGAGGCCACATATTTAGGTCTTGGGATAGGGGCCTTCATGTCAGTGGCTACTTTACCGGCAAAAACAGGGCCAAAATCGTAGAAATAACCTTTATGAGAAGTGCACACACCTGCATATAATTCATTATTACCTAATTTTTTCTAAATTTATTCATAATTTATAGCGAATTAGCAGCATCAATAGCACCAATCATTAACCAATGTCAGCCTGTGGCGGTTGGATATGACATCACGATTAATTAAAAGATTATAAAGACACTACAATATTTCCTACTTTAATTTGGAAGTTCTTAATACATAGTCTTTACCACAGAAATATATTTTGATATGCGTTATTGCATTTGCATTGAATTGCATTATGCATGTTTCATTAGTAAAATTAATACAAAGTGATTTAACACCAAAAATACATACGTAATTATTCAATTTATTATAAAAAAAAATTTTAGTAATTTACTTACCCGTAATACAATGTACTGCAACAAGAACACCATCAGTTACACGAAAGGCACTACTGTGTCGGATTAAGTAACTTGAATTCTAGCATGATCCTCCTAAAAGGTCTTCAGACATATTTCTAAGTGGAGCTTTCTCGCACCGGCAATGATGATTTCGCTAGATTCTTCAATGACACATTGTACTTTAAGATCAGACTTAGCCAAACGTTTCAAACCTGAAGTCAAATAACACAGACCTTAGTGATAATCACACAATAAAAGCGAATATTTGCGTACACTCTACAGGTTTTCCTGAATCGGCCGGATTCTTGGGTTCCACAGCTACACGTAGATATGCCGAATTTCATGACATTCAAGTTCTACATGTTTGTGAATGTTGGGATGATATCGGGCTTAACCAAATATTGATCCACGCCGAACAACCTGTAAATGTTTCCAGATGGGACATCTTCAATGGATTCTACATAACGACCCATCATGAGGATGGCTCCCTGAATTGTCCTCTCGTTTAAATCTTTTTTACTGATGCGACATATTTAAGTCTTGGTATGAAGGCCTTCATGCCGGTGGCTACTTTATCGGAAAAAACAGGACCAAAATCGTAGAAATAACCTTTAAGAGAAGTGGGTACCATTTTAGACACATATCATCATAGTATCGTTAGGATCACAGTTCTTAATACCCAAAAACAAAAAAAGCAAATTATAGTCATTTGCAAATATTAAATAATAATAAAAATTGGTAATTGTTTTTTAGTTTATACCAATGATTCACAGTGAATCAGCCTGGAGTTGTAAACTACACATCACGTACAACTAAATACCAAAATGTAACGCGTTTTAAAAATCTATATAGGTGACACATACGAAGAACGGTTTCATCACCATGTGAACTTTCGTAAAACATTTCCGTTCTGTATTTCAGAGCAGTTAATGGGGATGGTAAGTGAACGGCAATCATCTGAAGCAAAGTCCCTCCAGCAGATAACCATATCCGACTAAATTGTTTTCCATGCTTATATTTGTCTTCATATTTCAAGTTAATGCGCAGTGTGGCGAGAGGGGCTTCATATTCTTCTTTCCTAAAATAAAAATTTTAGTTACACCCAAGAACTACAAATATATAATGCACTTTCGATATAACAGCTTGTCACCATAGGATATAAAGATAGAGGTAACATGAAAGCGTTTAATACCTAGGCTTATAATTTTCATCCAATGCACTGCCAACAATATATTTATTTCCTAATAACTTCATAAAAGTTATTTTGTAAACTATATAGTGGATTAATTGTGCTGGAAGAATTAATTTATTTTTAAATAATAAAACACATGTTTACTTGCAGTTCATAATCAAGTCAAAAATTTTGTAGATGGGATTCAAAATGTACATGCAAAACGATCTTTTGTTATCATTATCTTGTTTTTGGGTTGAAATATTCCTTACCCCATAGATTTTTAAACGCCAGAAAATTTGATAAAGCTATTCAGCACCCAACTGCAATTTCAAATGGGTATTGTCCATGTTGTTCATGAACAAGATTGGCTTAATACATTCGTCGATAGCCTGACGCAACATAGTTTGCGTTTGTATCCACACCTGAAATAATTCATTATTACAAAATTTTTTCTAACTTTATCCATAATTTACAGCGAATTTGCAGCATCAGTAGCACCAATCATTAACCTATGTCGGTCTGGGGCGGTTGAAGATGACATCACGATTAATTAAAAGATTGTAAAGACACTGCAATGTTTCCTACTTTCATTTGGAAGTTCCTAAAAAATTGTCTTTACCACAAAAATATATTTAGATATGCGTTATTGCATCTGCATTGAATTGCATTATGCATATTTCTTTGGTAAAATTAAACAAAGTGAAGTAAAAACAAAAATATATACAAAATTATTTAATTTATTATACAAGTAATTATTTAGGAATTAACTTACCCCTAATACAAAATACTACAACAAGAATCATCAGTTACATGAAGGGCACTGCTGGGTCGGATAAGTAACTTGAATTCTAGCATGATGCTCTTCCTAGGCCTTCAGACAGGTTTCTAAGTGGAGCTCTCTGGCACCGGCAATGATATTTTCGCTAGATTCTTCAATGACACATTTTACCATAAGATCAGACTTAGCCAAACGTTTCAAACCTGAAGTCAAATGACACAGACCTTAGTGATAATCACACAATAAAAGCGAACATTTGCGTACCTTCTACAGGTTTTGGTGAATCGGCCGGTTTCTTGGGTTCCACAGCTGCACGTACTACAAGAGTTACACCGAATTTAATGGCATTCAAGTTCTGCATATTTGTGAATATGGGGATGGTTTCGGGCTTAACCAAAAATTGATCCAGACCGAACAAAGTGCAAATTTTTCCAGATGGGACATCTTCCAGGGCTTCTATATGACGACCAAACATGAGGATGGCTCCCTGAATTGTCTTCTCGTGTAAATCCTCTTTCTTGAGGCCACATAGTTAGGTCCCAGGATAGGGGCTTTCATGTCGGTGGATACTTTACCGGAAAAAAACAGGACCAACATTGTAAAAATAACCATTATGAGAAGTCCACACACCTGCAAATAATTCAGTATTACAAAATTGTTTCTAACTTCATAATTTACAGCGAATTAGCAGCATCAGTAGCACCAATAATTAACCAATGTCGGCCTGGGGCGGTTGGAGATGACATCACAATTAATTAAAAGATTGTAAAGACACTACAATGTTTCCTACTTTAATTTGGAAGTCTTTACCACAGAAATATATTTAGATATGTGTTATTGCATTTGCATTGAATTGCATTATGCATGTTACTTTAGGAAAATTAATACAAAGTGAAGTTTCACCAAAAATACATATATAATTATTTAATTTATTATTCAAATAATTATTTAGGAACTTACTTATCCGAAACACAATCTACTGCAACACGAGCACTATCAGTTACACGAAGAGCAGCAGTTACTTCAGAACGGAAATCTATGTGCCCAGAGGAACCAATCAAATTAATCAAAAAAGCTTTCTATTCTTTTTCGCGTTAATCAAGATTATTTATGAAAAAATCCCTATCTTCGAGCTCAATATACATAAATATGGCGCTAAAAGTAGATTAGTTAGTATTTTTGTTTAAACAAATATCCAGCTTTATTTTAAAGAGATAAAGCTTCTTCCTTATTATTTGGGGACATAATCATACAGATACCATAGTTATAACAGGCAAAAAAGATACATACTAAAAAATAGGCTAAATAAATTAATATTAAAAATGAACAAAGAAAAAAACAAATGTTAAACGAAATAGACAGGTTCAAATGTCTAATTTTAAATAACTATAAACACTACCAATTAATGTTATTTAAAATAACTTTTAAACTATATACAAATAATATATTCAATTCATTATTATTAAATGGCACAATAAAAATTAAAACAAATATGATTCGTTAAATCAAACTTTTATTATCTATTAATGTGTTTATACATGATTACAATAATATAACTAGGATTATAAGTATTCTGCAACAAAATATGTAGAGAGAGTTCTCAAACATTAACTAACATATAGAAATTTGAATGTAACATCAATTTTAATTATTGTTGAAGAAGATATATTTGATTTTCAGTTATTATCTGGCTTCATCCAGAGCATATCGGGTAATGATGGATTTACTATTATATTTTTATTATTACTATCATTATTATTCCAAATAGATAATCCTTTAATATCAAATTAAGTTAAGAACAAATTCATTAAATAGTGTTGGGAACTATCAACTGAAATCGATTGTTTAGTTATTGACTACTTTTTACTATTGACTGTCTCAGTAGCTGTTTTTGGTTCGACTGATTTTACTACTTTTTACCAGTGGCTGCTTCAGTCAACTAATTTCGGTCCGACTGATGTTGTTACTATCTACTATCGACTGTTTCAGTTTACTATTTTACTAGTTACTATTTTTGGTTCTACTAGTTTTATTCGACTGATTTTTAAAGTTCTGGCAATGTCGTCCTAGCCGCGACGTTGACAAAAATATACCCAAATTTATGCTTACATAGATTTATATGTAATACATACAGTTTTATGAATATTTTGGTAGTTTGCTTGTAAATAATAATATATTGTATATTAACAGATCAACATTTTGGAAAGATATTTTTCAAGATTGTTAATGTAATATGGTAAAAAAATTAAAATTGTTAATGATGAACAGTAAAATATTTTAGACTGTTTTTATGACAATATTAGGTAATATTTTGATTACTCTCTCAGTTGTTGTTAAATATATTTTCGTTCAATAATAAATAAAGCATTTACATTATTTAAAAAGTTCTAGTAGTTATTGTGCGATCATTTCTAATTATGTCATGAATTAGTTTTTTTTATGATTCGGTATATGTTTAATACTTATTTAGTATTTATTGGTATTGTATTTCTTTAGTTTTTAGGTTTTGTTTAAGTTCTGTTGTGTTGTCTATATTTATTATAGTATATTATTTAAAATTCACAATTAACATATTAAAATACGATAAAGTATATGTAGGGTGTTATTCCATTTAGAAAGAAATTATTTATATAAAAAAATTGAATTCCTTTTCACAGATCCCAGAACATTCAAATATAAAATCAATTCTGCTTCGTTTAAAATGAAATTAACTAATGAATAATTCATGAATTAATTGCGAGTTAATAATATTCTGTAATTACTTTTCTCCTTTTCTATTTTAAAGTTAGTACCTTAAAGAATATGTACATCTCCGTCTCGTTTATACTATCGTTAGAAAATATTAGCATAAATAAAATAAATTAATTGCTCGAAGCAATTATCTCCGTCCTTTCCTCTCCCAAAATTTATAAAGGAAAGGGGTCGTACATCTTCGTCTGACATCACGAATTGATAAAAACATTCGAACCGTGCATTTGAACTATAATATAATGTGCATTTGAAAATGGTAATTATTATTTTCGGTCGCTAGTTTATATAGTTTTTTGACTATCGACTATTCTCTTTTGCGACTATCGACTGTTTTCAGTCGATTGTTCCCAACGCTAATATTAAATTATATTCAATTTATTATTATTAAATGACACAATAAATTATAAAATGAATTTAGTTTGTTAAATTAAACTCTTATTAATTATTAATCTGTATATTACATTAATACATAAACACTGTAAACTAGTTTTTTAAATATTATTAAACTGCGTTGTGAAATTCTAGAAATATAAACCAATACATAAATTCATATAAAAAAAATAAAAACAATATCTATTATTGTTGGACAATACAATTTTGATATTCACTTATTTGGTTTCATCCAACTCATATCAGTTAATGACCATGTCAATTGTGTATCAATAGCACCCTCAACGAAGGGTAATAAATCATCAATTTTAACCATTAGGCACAAGTCATGTTTGCCTAATTGGATTTAAATATTTTGAAGTCTGACTAATAATTTAAATTACGATATTTCCCACTTGGTGCAAACTATAATTTTGACTTCCAAAAAGGAACAAGCTCCTTCAACGTAAAACAAGGGTGCATAAAGTTCTTTGTTTCTCACCACAAATAGAATGTGACAATTAGCAGTTATCTGTAAAAAGCCGCACATATTTTTAGGACAAATTTGGTACATGTTCCTTGTTAAATCGTACAAAATATATTCGAAAAATTTTTAAAAATAATACAGCCCTAAACAATCATTCAACTGCATTTTATAATCACTACCCTCTAGAAATCTATTTCCGAAAGTTTCCTCATGTGCAATGTTAATCATATTGAACAGATCTGCTTCTACTTTTTTCATTCGGCTACATTTCACGTAAAACAAGTTATAGACTTCAAGCGAGAATTTCTTAACTCGAGAAAACACTTTGTCGTTTAAGATTCTGATACTAACATTAAAATCATCAACAATAACATAAGGTATATTAGACGATTCGATGTAGAGCCATCCGAAGGTTTTAGAGGCAGGCGTTGGTATCTGTTCCTTTAATAGCCTACTTGTACCGGCCGGTAAATCTGTAACATTTCCTAGATACGGTTCTTGAGTTTCGATATTCAATATCAGTAAATGGTTCACAGCATTTTCCATATTTGATGGCATTATAAATGATTTTATTTTCTTTAGCCACAAATTGTGAATTATAAACTCAATAAAATACGACCAATGAACTGGACGATTAAAATAATATCAAAATGGCTGAATAGTTTATGCCAACAGTTTTTCTTGATTACTTTGATCTCCCAGTTAATATGAAATAAGTTTAATTTTTGCGTAAAAATTATTTCACCTATTCGTATGTTTCAAAAAACACATATATAAAAACCAAAAATAATAAATTCTATAAATATTTTGTAATAGTGATATAAAACTATTAATTAGTTTTTTGAGTTACTCAATCTTTTATCCCAAGGTCATTCATTATCGTTATCCATTTTTTATTTATAGGTTATGGTTACAGTTAATATATCAAAAATATTGAAACGTACTATTAATTTTATTTTATATTATTTTAACTCTTCTGTTTACAAAGACAAGAAAATTTGTGAATTTTTAGTAATGAAACCAATTAAACTCCGTGAAACCGACAGATGTTAATATATCATAGCAGATTAATCCGTGAGAATCCTGATCGAAGTTCGTCTGTAAAAATCATGTTATTAATTTATTAAATTTAAGGGTAAATGTATAATGTAAATGTTTTTAAAAATTGAAATTTGTTAGATAATGTTTTATTGATTTTATTATAAATTCCAGTAGGCCTTTAGGAAAATATTGATATATACCTGACGTTATAAATATTAAAATGGTTGGATTCTAATGCGCATCCAGGTTTTCCATTCACTATTACCCTTAGGGTGTCGCTAATAAAAACGGTTTCTGTACATTTACAATACATTTTATGTTATTTATTTTGTTCTTTATTATCACATTAAATAGTCGTGATGTATACCTATAACATGGAACTCTTTGTGGTTAACAGATGTGCAACTTAGCAACTTATCAGTTCTTGATGGATTATCTTAGCTGTCACATGGCATATTGTAAAGGTTACCTGCCTTTTTTACAAACTATGGGTTTATCTGGACTGACACTACAGTTTGGCGTGGGCACCAAACCACGGTCCTCAGCATTAAGCGTACCGACCGGCGAATGACCAACTTTAAAAATCATCGTAGAAGATATCCGGTCTTACCCAGCCTGGTTACTGACATGTCTGGGATCATTTGCTTGTTGTTTTCTTGATTTTACACTCTTACCTAGGACAATCGCGATATTTAAACAATCAAAAACATAAATTTACGACCATGCCCCAGCAGGATTCGAACCCGCGCCTATCGCATCATTAGGAGGACCGTCCTATCGCTTTTAAAACTGCCCCCGATATTAATCCATGGGAGTCTTAATTAGGCTGCACTGAACGTCTACCACAAATGACCTTTCCCTTCTAAGTTTCTTTTTTTAATTAATGTATTTTAATGTTTTTGTTTATTAGGTCCTTACATGTATTCTGATTAAGAAAGACATTTGTTGAGAAAAAATAGTAGATTATGGATTAAGCAATGCGTATTTCGTCGTCTTTCTGGTCACATGGCGATACGTGTCTAAAGAACGATGTTGGTTTCAATTAAATCATCGATCAATTTTCGCATTTCAAAATTTTGAAAAATTATACTGTTAGGAAGTATACCTATATATTATGTGTATTTATACATTCTATAACGGGATTTTATTGTGTATGGTATCAAAAAATTCAAAAATGTTAAAAAAAATAGACATAATCATATCTTTACTTATGATGGATTTTTTTTTGTTTCGGAATACTACAAGAAGTTTGTTTCCAAATACCGGATCGTCCACAGGTTGTAAAATATATTATTGTAATAATGAATTAATTTAATTTAGTAATGAGTTAATACTTATTAATTATTATTAAATTATCATATAAATTATAATTATTAAAAATTTTTAATTTGGCCTACTTGGAGCAGAAACTCCTATAATATCTACCTTTATTTTTATGATCTCTCTCTATAGAGCTCTTTAGATTATTAGTTTGTAGCTCCGGAAATAATATTTCATTTCATAATTGTATGAAAATTTATTTTGTTTTCAAAATAATAAATTTTACCTGCTTGGAGGTAATAATATAATTTAATTAATTCTTTTTTTAATAGGTAAAAACAATGAAATTGTATAAAATTTAAAATTATTAACTATATTTTCTGTTAATTTATTTGTTAGTTATTATATTTATAATCCTGAGATGTCATAAAAAACATATAAATATCGATATAGAAAACAATTACACATATATGGGATGTATCGAGACTTATAATTAATTCAAGTATCCCATTTCATTAAATTCAGCAGTATCTGTTCATCAGTAAATCAGTAAATCAGCTACCAGAAAAAATCTTAATAATTTTAATAGAGTATCAAATTCGATGCTTATTGATTATTATGACGAAAAACCTTCAAAATGATATTTATCACTGAGTTATTAAAACAAATGGAAAATGTTGAAATATCATCACAAGTTTGAAGTGTATAAGAATGAAAGCAGTCGATTTTAAAATATTTCATTGAAAAAATAATTAAATGGCATAAGATGTGCATACAACAAGCCGTTGACAGTTTGTTCTAATGTATACAATATATAGATATATTAAACACTTCACTAACTCAAATTTAACCTAGAAGCTGATATAACTATTTCTTCGGTATTCGCTTCGGCCCAGGCTATCAGGCGATCTGTTCTTTTTTTTGTGAGACGGGTAGGTGTGTTTTACCCTCAGTGTCGCTATGTATCGCTGTTCAGCCAGTCGCCTCTTCTTTTCGTTAAATAAAATAATATTTTCAAGTAAATTGATAATTTTTGTTTGCTTAATAGTTTTTGTTTGTTGTCACGACTTTAAGCTACGTACTAAAATTGTAATGACACAGAGATCAGCATATACAGAAAACACAATTTCGGTGAAGATTTCGGATCAACTTACATCCCTACCCAAATAACGATGGATTAAAGCGCAATGAGAGCATTAATACGTCCGTTTAATCCGTCCGTTAAAGCCCTTCGAGTTCCTTAATTTTCAGCACCCCAAAACACATCATAATTTTTACTGCTGAGAGGTTTACCATTTGGAAATAGCTTCGATAGCTATTGAAAGAAGGGCCTGGTGAATAGCTGATTTGCACAGATTTCTATACTACGCTGAACGCAATTCAAGCATATTCATGTGATCATCCATTAATAAATGACGCTCATAATTAATGATCCTGCCAAGTTATCCCTAACTTACTTACACTAAGTCATTGTAAATGCACACATTCCCATTTCCTAAAGGGATACCCCCTCCTCAGTGTGCTCGCTATGGCTCTCCAACCTGAGTATACCACAGTTTGACCACATCCAAAACCGAACTTAACTTTCCTTCACTGTTTATCACTTGTTCACTTCGGAAAACATATCTAAGCTCCTTAGATTGCTTGAAATCCTTAATTTACTTGATATCATATATGGATATGATATCATGAAAGATATAAAATCATGAACATTGAAAAATATGAATATTTTTTCGGCATCCCTATGACAGAGTCGTTGTTCCCTTAGTGGATCCAATTCAATACTTCTTCTTGAAATAATATATTTTAGTTCTAAATTTCAAATGAGACAAAAGTATATTTTTATCCGTAAATGAATCAAATGCGTCATAAGATATAAAAATTGAAATGATTAATAAATAATCGTTTAAATAATAAAGCCGGTATGGTTAAATCAGTAGGCAGCAATGATATTGCCAGAATTGAAAGAAACATTAGCCTTCTTCATTCCTTCAGAAACTTTCATTTGTAAAATTCGAATCGCAGAACATTGAATACTCGCATCCTTTACATCACTATCAGTTTTTGGTTTGGTTAGTTTATTCAGTTACTTGTAATGACACAATTGCAAACTTAGGTAATACTCGCAAATTTCTTCAAATGCTTTTAAATTAAAAAGGTCCTATTTAAAATATAAAGTTAATAGAGCATACAAATTACATATAGAACTAATACTAATTTAAAAACAACAATCTTATAACAATTTGACAGTTGCCATGGTATCATAAAACATCTTTTCCATAGATTACTTGATATATATTACTCGTAGTAGAAATGTGATATACCCTCACACCAAAGAGATGTATATGATACAGCTACAGCACTAGTAATATATATTTTTTAAAGAAAACTGTAAAAATATATATTGAACGTCAACGGGTATTTTTTAAATATGTTTAATATGTTTAAAAATATTTCTATGTAATTTATTAAAGTCGGAGTTAAAATCAAGTAGCTTGTGGGGAGTTGTTCAAATGTTTAATTGTGACAGTGACAGAAGGTAGTTTATAAGTAGAGATTATAAAGTAGTGTACTTTTTAAGTATATAACAGGAGTGTTAATTGAAATAATATAAGTAAAAGGTGAAATGTCGAATAAAAATAATTCGAATAACAATGTTTATGTAATTAAATTGTCATCAATTAACTCAGCGAACCGACAAAATATGGATAACGAATTAAGTCAACATGCTGTCCTAGACGCAGTGAGTAAGACCGAAACGTTACCAAAATTGCAAGAAGCATCATGTTCTCCAGTTGTAAAATTTGGATGGCACACAATGGACCTGCAGCATTTGTCTTACATCATTGTCGGTGATTTAAAATATGTCTCCGTTAGAATTATAAACCATAGATTGTGTAATAATATTAAAAAATTTTCACCAGAAGTCTCCCAATGTTTTCAAGTAAACTATGTTCCTCTGAATAAATGGGAAGCGTGTTTATTTAATGAGATTAGTTTTCAACATTGTGATGGTCAATTTGGGAAACTTTTATTCATAGAAGGCAGAGATACGCAGATGCTGTTGGTGTTAAATATATGACTTGTCTCGATACAAGAGCCAGTATAGAAGGGAGGAAGAGAAGTTAGTAGAGGGCGCTGTGACTTGTATCGAGTGGGTATAAATTACCAGGGATCAAAATAAAGTTTCTCTTTTGATACAAGCTATAAGTGGTGTATTAATTCCGTCCCGTCCCGAATCATAAGTGATTCATAAAAGGTTATGGGCTCAGAATTCTCGGGGTAAATGGGAAGTAGTAGGGTAATGACGGAGAGTGCAGTGGAATGTAGATTAGGTAAAGTTTTTAGTTCGGTATAGTATATATATAAGTATATATATATATATATATATATATATATATATATATATATATATATATATATAATTAGATATACACGAAGGGAAGTGGAAGTAACAAGATGGCTGTATGCAACAGACGGAAATTAATTTCGGGGCACTAGAGCACTCAAATATCAATGATCATCAGAAGGAACACCAGAAAACTAGAAAAATGTGATCTTGAGTTATCAATAAGAAGGAAGAAAACATTGTAATTAATGTAGTAAATAGAAATTCAGTAATTAAGGGTTTAGAAAATCAATAACATGTATAATATACCAAGATCAGTGAAGCACTAGTAAACTAATAACATGAGATCAAACAGAATTATCAGTAGGATAGAAGGAAAGATTGTAATCAATGTAGTAAATATTTATGGAGCAATGAAGAGTTTGGAAAATCAATAACGTGTATAATATTCAAGGATCAATGAAGCACTAATAAACTAGTAACGGGATCCAACAGAATTATCAGTAGGATAGAAGGAAATATTGTAGTCAATGAAGTAATCAACAGTTTTGAAAATCAACCACGTATATAATTTACAATGATCAGGTAAACACTAGTAAACGAGTAACATGGGATCCAACATAACTATAGGTAAGATAAAGAAACATGTAATCAATGAAGCAATTAGTAATGGAGGCAAGTTTAGAAAATCAACCATGTGTTAATTGCAAGGGTCAGAGAAGTATTGAGAACTAGAAATAATGGATCCAACAGAATTACAGGTAGAATGAAAAGCTATTGAACCCAATGAAGAAGAGTTTAGTTCGAAAAGTTTAGAATTTTATATAAATATAAATTCAACACAACTGGATCCAAAGTGAAAGAAAATGTATTCAAAAAAAAATCAAATTGACGCTCGATCATATTATATATGGAAAAATAGAGCTAGATATTTATATCAGGAAATCGGAGGATTTAATTCTGAAACAAGAAACTATAAATTAAACTGAGCATTGTGTGGATTGAGAATTTCACCTAAAGGTTGGAACACGAAATGAGATAATGCTCATCTCGTTATATTCATTGGTGGCTCATTATTAAAAGGACAGTAAGAAAAAATAGTAGATTTAATGGACAGTCTTTATGAAGTTAAACAGTTTATTGGAATAGAAAAAGCGGAGATTATTACACAAATTGAAATTAATATTAACACCAGCAAAAGGGAAAATAATTTAGATACAATTTAAAGGATAATATATAGAAGATTCAAAGGCATATAAGTTTCTTTAGTTATGAAATCCCATCTGAACAGACCACTTTGGTAAGCCAATGGAAGTCAACTTCAATATGGATAATAGTGAAGAAATAAAGATATTAATTGCCATTAGAAAATATATTGAGAGACAAATATAAGGTGAGCAGATAAAACTTCAAAGAAGAATCTGTGAGTAAACCGATGCAGATAGTTTTGCAAGAGGAAAAAAAACAAGAATGTGAGTGATGATGAAGAAAACATTAAAGAGCAGACAACAGACAGTGATGATGCCCTGATAAAAATGAACCTATATTGTATACATTTGAGGAAACCAATTCTAGAAGACATTAGGAAGAAAGGAAATTAGACGACTATGAGATATATGTCGCCTATTGTCTGCCTATTTCAACAGAAAAGACACCCACAGTTGAAGATGATATGTTTTCATTAAAACAAGTCAATGACAAGAGAAAGTAAAATAAAGTAATGAATCAAGAACCTGATTATTTAGCCTTATATGAAGAAGAAAGCCCTAAGCAAAAATATTTAAGATATGATAAAGACGAACAGCACTTAGACAGTTCTGGGTTATATTAAAAATATTCTGATTTCGAGTTGTAAATGGAGTGATAATGATTTTGAGAGTAATGGAAATAACAAACATATTAGGATATGATTCTGATGAATCTGGTATAGATGAAAATAAGAATAAAACAAAGGGAACTGTGAAGAATGTTAAAAGAAAAGAAAAAACAAAAATGAACACCCATTAATAATTGATTTGGAGTATAGAGATAAAGAACAGAAGAAAGCTCATAAAGCAGAATAATGTTAGTGCATGATTTGAGTTGAAAGTAGTAAGTGAAGGTGATAAAGTTATAAAACTGGAGAAAACAAAATTGAGTACAATATTAGAAGCAGAAAATAGAGATGGTGGTGACCAATTAGTTATGATACCTCAGTGATAGTAGAAGGCCATGGATTATTGTAAGGCGGAAGTGGACTTGAAGGAGCAAGTTATGAAGACTGGTATAGTAACCAACTAGGAAGTGTTAATTGATTCATACCATTTGATAAAAACAACCTAGACACATGGAAGAAATTTATTCCAAGAGAAATACATGTGTATGTTTGGCATCCCAAGAACAAATTATATAATCGATATTCAATTGGGCAGTGTTTTGGCGGCTATCTCTATGATTGTTCAAAGTTTTTTTTTAATCAAAGAGAGAACTTTTCTTTAAAGTAGAAAATTGACTTTTGCCTTTGTTTATCACATAATTGTGTAGATTCATTTGATAAAATTATTAATTAAAGATAAAATTCTCGCAATGTAGAAATAGAATAGTTCTAAGCTCGAACAAATTTGTATGTACAATATAATAGTTTTAATCTGGCAATTTAAATGTACTTTTGTAATCTTTGTTTACAATCTTAATGAGGTTAAGTTATATAGTACATTTAAATTGAAGGGGACTGTTAAATATATGACTTGTCTCGATACAAGAGCCAGTATAGAAAGGGGGAAGAAAAGTTAGTAGAGGGGGCTGTGACTTGTATCGAGGTATAAATTACCAGGGATCAAAATAAAGTTTCTCTTTTGTTCTAAGGCCATAAGTGGTGTATTAATTCCGTCCTGTTACGAATCATAAGTGACTCGTAAAAGTTGGAGGACTTTCTGCACATGTATGATTTTCACAATTTCTGAATTTCGCTAGAATTATATTCGCTTTAAATAATAACATGCACAACGACATAAACGAGGATTCCTGCGGATTTCTACAAATTCATGAAAACAAATTTGTACCCTTTGTGGTAAGAAATGGCGAAAAATATTCACCGATGTTCTGTTTCGAAAGAACCTGTGGGAGTTAACTTATTTGCGTTTTTTGTTTAGACTTCAAGGTCTTGAGAAAGAAGATATTCAACTAAATTCTTGTGATTTAGTGAATATTGTGGATGTTAGCCAATATTTTGATCATCAAGAAAGCTTCGTTCCCAAATGACCCGTTGCAGATTACACGGGGATGAGCGTAGGCAGTCAAATGAATGGAAATGATAAGTAGAAGATGAATTTTTAGTCATTAACATTCCAAATATTGTTATAAGTTTTATAGACTGTTAATGTCGGTATTTCAAAAACATTGGTGATATAAAAACAATGGCTTATTTATTCATTTGTACGTTTATTTTTTCTTTTATATACTGGTATTTTATTTATAGAGATATAACATGACATAGAAGGTAAATAGGGATAAAAAGACAAATATCATATACAATAAGGATTATTATTAATAAAAAAGGTTATAATTAAAAGTTGTTAATATATTTTTTGAACAAAGAATATAGCTAATTACAAATATATAAAACTTGAAAATGAAATCAAAATAATAGGCATTTCAAAAACACTGATGATATAAAACCACGGCTTATCTTTTTTCATTTGTACGTTTATTTATTCTTTAATATACTGGTATTTTGTTTATAGTAATATAACATGGCATAGAAGGTAAATAGTGATAAAAAAGAGAAATGTCGTATACAATAATGATTATTATTAATAAACAACATTATAATTAAAAATGGTTAATATATTTGGGCTAAGTTATATTTATCAAAACTATTAAAACAAACGCAAAAATTAACATATGTTTATAACGAAATATTTTAAAATTAAAAAAGCACTATATAGTATAACACACCAACATACACATAATATTAAATAATAAATAATCATTAACTTATAGAATTTTCTTATTCCTTGTGGAATAGTGTCCTATGGGTCCTTCAAAATATAAACTCGAGCTCCTAAAATATTCGTAATAAAATTTGTAAACATAATATAGAAATGAATAAAATCACCTTTATAACAACAATACAAATTTAACATAACAACAACTTTATAATTCTTTGACAGTTGTTATGATGTAATAAAACACCGATCCCAATGATAACTTGATATATTTACTAATATTTATATTGTCACCGTGACAGAAAAATAATTTAAATGACGTTATTACTGTCACTATAATAATTATGTGTATTTTTATTTATAAGCATATAAATTAATACATTTAAATTAGTAAGGTGTCTTTTTGAATAATACACCAATGCTTTATTAATATTTTTATCAGAAGTTATAATAATAACATAAATATAAAAAATATGCTTGTATATTTTGTTAGGGGGTGATGTAAAATCAAGTTGCTGGTGACGAATTTTTGTTATTGTTTAGTTATCAACGTGACGGAAGGAAGAAAATGTCGATAAATAATGATCCAGATAACAAAATTAATATGACTAAATCGTCGCCAAATAGACAAGAATATATTAGAATAATCAGAAATAATTCTAATGACGAACGCAGTAAGAATATTGAATCAAACCGGCACGGTGTACCGGCAGCTTCAGTAAGTAATACCGATAGATTAGCAGAACTAGATTAGCACTATCGAATCTCAACACATGCCTTACATCATAGTGAGTAATTTAATATATGTCTCCCTTCGAATTATAAATGAGAGAATTTTCGAGTAAGTAGTAAATACGAAGCTTCTTTATTAAACGAGATCAATTTTAAACATTGTGACGGTTCATTTGGGAAGCTATTATTCGTAGAAGGCAGAGATAGAAAAATATTGATGGAATTCTTTCTGCAGACGTATAATTTTCTGAAAATCTGCACCTGGATCATATTCGTTTTGATTAATAATATATATAATGACATACATGAAGATTCCTGCGGATTCCTGCAGATTAATGTAGATAGCTTTGTGCCTTTCGTGGCGAGAAATTGCGAAAGGTATGCCCCAGTATTCTATTTCGAAGACGACTGTTTGCAGTTGAAAAACAAGTTCATAAAGGCCACCAAATGGGAAATGACCTATTTTCAGTTTTTATTAAGACTTCAAGACCTGAAGAAAGAATTCCTCCAAATCAATTCCTGCGATATAGTGAATATTACCGATATTAGGCCGTATTTTAATGCCCAGACCATTTTGTTCTCATGTGGCCCATCACAGACTGTGCTTGGATGAAAATAGGCAATCTGATGAAGACAAATGAAAACACTCAATAGAAGGAAGGGTGAAATTCTTTAGCTAGTAAGGTTAGAAATGTTGAAGTCAGCGTCATCTGTCGTTAAAATATTGAAATATTTGAGCACTAGTTAGGAATCACTATTGGGTCCAGTATGACTGTATTATTTCCCATCACATCATAATACAAATTGTCCAATTTTTGTTACCTTATATGATGAATAAATAAATTGATATAACAGATAATATTTTAAGGTATATCAAAATAATTGAAAAATTGGGTGTAATTAGTATGTAAAAATATATATGAGTTATAATGAAATAACAAAAATAATATCTAATTTGAATTTTTTTAGTTCTTCTGTAATATAACCGTTATTTATAATCATACATCTAGCATCAGTCATTAATGAACTTCAGTCTAGGTAAGGTTTACCTCGGATACGAGTGTAAAAGTACATGTCCCAATTCAAAGCACCCATATCAAAATCAAATAGTTCCCGGTCGCTCTTTCTCATTTCTTTCCATAGCGTTTTCACGTTGTTGTTCTCAAACTTCCATTCTTTTGTAGCATGGTAACTTAACATATCTACAATTTGATTTATCTCCTTGTAATCCTCTCTGGCTCTACAACATAATATAGACATTTTCAAATAATGTTTTACATATTTTTCGGATATGTTTGGGTTTATATTGGGTTGACAAGAAAATATTTTACATATGTATGTATATAGTATGTACAACACTGAACGTCTCGTTTTTACTAACTAGTGTTTATCTGTTCCCTAGTCCGAACCACGGTCCTAGAGATGATTCCAGAAGAAATCCGGTTTTACCCAGCTTATTTACTGGCGTGACTGATCCCAGTCACAGATTTTCTTTTACGAATTACAAATAATCAAAAACATAAATTTACCGAGCATGATTCGAAACAGCTACTATCGCAACAGTAGGAGGGCCTTCCTGTCGCCCTTGACCACTGGGCCAACCAAGACGGCCCTATAGATTTTGCTTATGGCGTGAAGGATTCACAATCCAGATATACATAGCTCGATATCTCTGGAGACAAAAATCTTTTCACATTGAAGTTTTTGTAGGACAATTAAATGTTGAGGTCAAATGGTTAAACTCTTCGAAGTTGCAAATCAACCCAAAGAAAACCCAGGCCGTTATATTCCACAGAAATTCCTGTATCCTCTCACGTGTAGAAAAAGCAAATTGTCTCCAATAATTATGGTTCTGCTCTATCAGACATACTCCTTTATTTAGACGGGTTAAAGTAGTCTAAGTACATCGGCCATGAACAATAAAGTAAATTAAAGATTCCTAAGATCTTGAAAAGGGAACGGAAAATGGAAAATGCACAAATGTTTGTCTATAATATCTAAGTTAATTATTCTATGTTAATTATAGGTACAAATTCGTTCAGTTTGCTTTTTAAAGACTAACCATATCATATGCCCCAATGGGCCAAAAGGATTAGAACCGAAGGAAATGCCATGGCTATTGGAGGAACCATGGGAAAATTGGACAAATTGCGTCGAAAACACCAAGATATAGACAGACGCTAGTGCCAAGGAAGCAAAAGCAGGCATAGGAATAATTATACGGACAGGAAAAAACGCCCAGGAAAAGATAAGTCTTAGAATAAACGACGAATCGAGCTCCAGAGCGGCAGAATTCGTGGCGGTACAGAAAGCCATAGAACTGGTACGGGACAGAAGCCTACCGGGACCAGTCACCATTCGAACGGACAGTAGGATATCCATATGGTGGGCCGAGTACGCAAATACACGGAATAAGGACATAATGCAAATCAAAACAATCTTGCTAGATTTGCAGAAGACCGGCAGTGAAATATCGCTAATATGGTGCCGGAGAATGACAACGAAGGAAATGATAACCGCGGACAAACTCGCGAGAGAAGCCACTGTAAAGGAAGAAATAGGACTGAAAATCACGGATGGATCAGCACCAGAACTATCAATAGAACCAAGGAAGGAGAAGAAAAAGAAGGTGGCATATGCATTGGGAGCAATCCATTAAAGGAAGAATCCTTTACAAATACTGCCTTCAAGTAGGGACAGAAAACACAGGAAGACTGTGCAACTGATGACAGGCCACGGAAATATGCCTACCTGCCTACCTGAAATCAAGCCTACCTGCACAGATTTAAATTAAAGGAGACCGATGGACTCTGCGAGTGTCGCACAGCTCCAGAAGACAGGACGCATATATTGGAGACATGCGAAATTGGGAAAAGGGTAGAGGCCCGAAAGAGGCATCGGACAGCCAACGGGAACTACCAGTTAAGGAACGCAGAGGGAATAGTCAATAAGGAAACCGTCACAAGGATCAACGCCTGGTCCGATACGGTAATTGACTATAAGGAAAGTTATACACATGATGGCAGCCAAGAGGAGACGAATGATGGTGCGCAATAAAGCGGCCAGTTAGAGATCAGGGAGAAAACACGATAGGGAATTAGCAAACAAAATACGCAATAACGTCGCGACGGCATTGAACAGGCGCTCGGAGACCCGTCCGTGAACCATTCCCGAGACTTACGTAGGAAAGACCAGCTCCGAGCTTTAACAAGCACCAGAGCCATAGACAAATCGTCTACATTTCAAATAACCATATCATATGAGAAGCCGTAGAAATATTGCGGGCAATTGCTTCTATCAGTCTACAGTATCGTCTATCAGTTATTAGAGTTTTCAGATCACACGTGGAGGTCGCGGATTCGATTGGTTAGGTACCGAACTCCGGGGCCTGAAACATTTCTTTTTTTCAATCGTTGTTCCTTTATTCCTATTTTTCCTCAAACAGACTGCAACTTTACTTGGCCTACCCATTGTAATACTTAATATAATAATTGTATAATTTATTGAGCAAATATCTAACACCAAAAAGAGAACAATATAATGTTTTTAACAAGAAAATTAAACCGACTTCAAAAAATAAATAAGGAACACACACAAGGTTTTTGTTTATTTTTATTTAGTTATTACAACGATTATTATGTACATATTTCAAATATGCTTTTTTGCAGTGATTGAGTACAAACGGAGGACTTTAAAATAATGACAGAACAGGAAGAAGGCGGGACAGTACTTTGAACTTGTTTAAAATTCTTTTCTTTGATGATTTAAATTAACTTTTCGTATATTCCCAGAATTTTTCAATGATACTGAATACAGTGCATCAAAATAGGTCGTTGTAGTAAATGAATCAATTGAAATTTTCCATAATCACTAAGAGATAGACCGTAAGAAAATATAGATCGGTATTGTTGACCAATTACATAGAGGGCACCTGATGACTCATTCCTGCGATGGGAGTGTTGAGATGTACACTACTTGGAAACAAAGGCCGACGCCTTGACCGGAAATCATATAGTTTCTTAGAGTCTGTCGAAGAGTATCTTGCTGACGTAGTTGATATACGATTGTTATTGTAATCACCGTTGCAACCCCTAGTATATTATCAAGATAGTGACCATTATAATGTTTGTTGAATATTTGTGTTTTATTTATCAAGAAATAAAAGTATTTCTTACAGGACATTGACACCATATCAGAGAGTGGTTGCATTATAGGCAAGTTAACTCGGAGATTATTTATAGCAAACGCAAGTATAAGGTCTATTACATACTTTCCTTGTACTATTATATATAGCTTGACATTTAAATAGTAACAATATACCGGAATTTGATAGATTTACTTGCCTTAGCAATTATAATATTATCACTTACCCCTAATTTCTAGATTTTTGACAAACAAATATTGACATCATAGTTGACGGCACAGCTTGTGCACTAGAAGAATCAGATGAGGAAGTTTACCACGTCATACAGCATTTTTACGCTAATTCAGTTATTTCTAGCTTCTGTTCTGATTAGACGACTAGCAGTGTTCCTACATAGTCTGATTTTACCATTTTTGACGGGAATGGTTCATCGGCTATTTTATCACTGTCACCACTTATGTTAATAGAATAATTCTTATTTAACTCACTATTACAACCTCAGCACAAATGTTATAGTATTTTAAAGGTTCGGTATATTCTAAACACAAACACTTGACAGGATAAATAAGAGGCCTTTATTCGACCACAATACTTGTTTATTGGTCCGACATGTAAAACAAGGTAATATGTTTCAATCAACGAACTAACGGAGATTGTTCTGGAAACTACCGGATAGAAATGCAGACGTACCTAATATTACCAAATTAAAAAGATCGGAGGCGTTGCCAATTATGCTCTCCAAACTATTTTGTGTAATACGAGTAGGACATGAATAGGTAATATCTTGCGAATATACTCCTAGAGAAATAGAAATTTAACTTCATAGGACATTTTGGCGAATTGTTTCGCCACGTCCAACATGTTGATGTCGTTACCTTTTCTTGTTTTATTCGCTATGCTAAGAGCCGCGATGGAATCTGATTCGTTCATTTCGTTCTATGGTTGGTTTATTTTGAACCCCATTTTCAATGTGCCCTATGTAGAGATCAGTGCGCTCAGCTTTTTATAACGTTTATAGATTAAATTATTATTATATTTTATTACTAGGTAGAAGTCCGTAGTTGAAATGCATTCCCATTCTAGGAAGTGTTGTGTGCCCGGATGCACAAATAGTGAGGAAATGCACCATCGTTTTCCGTTAAAAAAGCGATCCTTAGGAAACGAGTAGAAAACTTTAAAAATCCTAAACTATTTGGTTAAACTTGAAGCAGATTTATTATTGTTACCACGTGAGACATTTTTGTGATACATTTAAACATTCCTTTAAGTACTTATGAACAATTTAGTGATTGTGAAAATAATACCACGAGCCCATAACATATACAAATGGAAGTGGATCAAAATTAAAATGATATAGAAGGTAAATTGAAGGAATCAGACACATTTCTGTTCATAATTGTTACCATTAATTTCAAAACTGTCTTACTATATTTGTAGCCTTTTTCCATTTGCCTATTTCCATCATTCCATGCCCACAACCAGGGGGTTCGAAGCAAGTATCATCGACACTTGAACAAACTCCAGAAGATAATGGTAAAGTTTGTATTCATTCATCCAGTATCCCCCTTTCTGCTCATTCTTACTGTTAATTACTTGACTATAACTTCAGTCCAGATGTTCCTATAAGAGCAAACAAAGTTTTATGTTGTACCGTAGTGTCTATCTCAGGTTATTTAGTGAAACTTTTTAAAAAAGAAATGATATGTGATTTTTGTTTATATACAGTTATGAATGAATCAGTAGACCCTCAAATTGAGACTGATTTTATAGAGAAAAGACAATATCTCGTGTCCCAAACTCTAACAAAATTGTTTTAATATACAAGTAGTCAGTAGGTCTTTGAGCTATATTTTAAATTATTCAGCGATTTTGCCATGTCGATATATAGCAAAATTTTTGTCAAAGGTTTAAAAAGAACTAAATTAAAAACCCTTCAATTGTACATTCAATAATGATCTTTCGGATAATATATTAAAAGTACTGACGGAAAGATGGAAGAGATAATTTTAATTTGCTATGCACCAAAGTTTTTTGCTTATGGTTTTATATATATGTATATAATATTTATAGATGTATTAATTATGTAATTTTATAGATGTATTTTTTTTATATTATATTTATATTATTAATTAAATTTAGATAAATATAGATAAATTTACATTGTAAATTTATATTTATTCTTATATAGTATATTTGTAAGTATATTTAATTGAATTTAATTTAATAAATTTATTTCAGAAAAAAATTGTTTTTTATTTAAATTTCACGTCAAGGCTTGTTACGTGCATTTCGCTTTGTGTTCTTAGAGGGGATAGGTGCGCTTTTTCGAGTGCAAACGCAAAATTTTTGTAACAAAATTATTACTTAATTAGTCTTTTTTATAATTTTAGATAGTTTAATTTACAATTGTATTGAAATATAATTTATTTACTTTCTGATTGAAATATTTAGTTTATATTATTGTATACGCCAATTTTTGTTATATAAATATATACATATATATATATATATATATATATATATATATATATATATATTGTTTTGTTTTATATTATAATAGTAGAATTAAGTAATTATATAAGCAAATCAAATTACTATGGAAGGACAAAACATGGAACAAAATAAGCTTTTCTATTTTGAAAACTGTACAGAGTTATATACCTCCTCTAATTTGAATGTCCATATCAAGAGGCTTTCCTGCTGAGTCTTACAATAATTTTATGTTTTAGAAAAAATATCAATGCATCCTGCTATTAAACAAAAACGTACACATGTAAGTTATGCGAGCATACTACAATGAAAGTGAATCTTCTAATGAATCATTTACAGTCATCTCATAACTTAAACGTTGAAGAGTTATTGAAATTTAATACCTTTAAAGAATTTCAAATATGTGAAAATGATATCAATGGAAGTTGCCACAGAAAATGATATTAACATCAATCCTAAAAAGGCTGGCCATTGAAGGAGCTTCCACGAAAAGTAATAATCACGTTGACATATATATTTAATGCCTATTTAAAACTGAAGCATGTTTTGGAATTATTTAATTTTGCTCTAATTAATTAGCTTAAAAAACCCGATAAACCAGCAGACCAAGTTAGATCTTACCAGCTTATTTCACTGTTACCTGCGATATCAATATTATTTGAGAAACTGCTGATAAAACGCGTTAAGTAATTTATAGAAGTACCAGATTTCCAATTTGCAGTTTGAAATCACCACTCAAAAGTGGACCAAGCGCATAGAGTAACAGCGGTAGTTAAAAAGGCATTTGAAGAAAATAAATATTGCCCTGCAATATTACTGGGCGTCTCACAATCTTTTGACAGGGTATGGCATTTGGGATTTATATACAAAATGAGCAGATTGCTGCCGCCCAATTACTGTCGACTCCTGGAATCATAACATTTTGAAACAAAATTATAGAAATTTAGATGAACGAGGAATCTCTACACTCAACCCTATTTCAGCTGAAGGTCCACGTACCCCTAAAGCAGAAGAAACAATATTTGGAATATTTGCCAACGATACAATTTTCATATTAAATTTTTTTTAAGTTGTCTAAGGCTGTAGATAACGTACACGTAGCGGTAAAAAATTCTACAAATAGACTAGAGACAAAAACATAGTTAAATCACTTGACTCAAAATACGTCTCGATGGTAGGTTCAACTAAAAACCTCATGTTAGTCAATAGATAAATCTAAGAGATTGGTTTATCATTCAATCATAAAGCCAATTTGGATCCATGGTGTGCAAATATTAATATGCATATGTGTGCATATATTTACAATACGCCAAACATCAAACAATTTTGCGAATAATTATCAATGACCTCGAAATCAAATGGATACACGAAGATTATGATTTACGATGATCCAAGATTTCGCCTTGAAATACGGTTGCATAACCACAGTAACGTGGAAGCTATACAGCTATTGGAAAACACGCAGGAAATCAGAAGATCGAAGCGAACCAAATCAGGAACTTGTTTAGTGTGTATAAGTGTATCAGTATATAGGTGTTATATAAACCCATAAATCATAATTTATGGTAAGTCAATAATAATAATTGTATGGTGGCTTCTGCTAATATAAATTATAACCAAAATAAATATAAGAATAAATTAAAAACTAATCATTATTGTATGCCACTCGAACGTATTCTTTCGATGGTGGCGATGATCAAAGCATCAAAAGAAGATTATAAATTAAATTTATATCTGGTGTTGACGGTGTTAACTTTCCTTAAACTATTCTACAAACAAGGAACCATTCAGAGCGTATTCTTGAAACGTAGATACGGCTCCGCCAGACAGTTGGTGACGATGAGGTGACGTTCCCTACATATATAGAAAAATTTACAAATATTCCACAATAACGACTACTTGGCGTTATCACCGGCAAGCCTTTTGTCAGATCTGATATATTGATTGTTTTAACCATATCGTTGTTCTGACGAAGAAACACGAAAAAAGTCTGCAAGTCTTGGACAATAGGTCAATTGTAAGTTTTAACAAATTCTATTATTAAATAAAAGTGAATAATACATCAAATTAGTAAAATAATTTGAAATATTATTTAATAAATCCAACTCAAACTGGCTATACTTTAAATTTTGATAATGCAGTTAGTGTAATTAACATGTTTGTCGCTTGAAGCTTAAATATTCTAAATGTAGAATCTACAATACAATTAGACATAGTTCCGAAATTTGTTATTAAACTTTTAAAATTAAAATTCTTCACTTCTTTTAATGAAGAAAATATTGATAAAAACGACGAAATTGCAGTAGAGCTAGATCAAATTTTTACCCCCAATATCCCCAGACGGCATTACAATTTTGCATATAAGTAATCAGTCGCTATTAAAATAATTTGTGGATTCGGGAGCTTCTTTATTTTGAATTATTCTTTTTTTATTGATAAAATTAAATAGAAAATTTTAATATATTTGGAATAAATGCAACCTCTATTACACACTCTCACAGCATAAATCTCTTAATATGTTTTAAAAAATCACCTTTCGATGGTATTTTGGATTTAGATTTTCTTAGATTAATGAATGTTTTTCAGCTTTTGAATTATCATGGCTTATAAGCGGAGAAAGCTATCAACTATTTTCAATCAAAGACAATCCTCATCCAAATATTCATCGAATTCAAAAGATGCAGAAAAGAAAATTTCGTGAAACAAATTTTTAACAAAATATGTAAATTTTGGTTTACAAAATAAAATTAAATATGTACGTATATATGTTTTGACATTGGTTTGGATAAGGATGAACCTTTGACTTTCAGTTGTAAAATAAAATATCACATAGAAACAAATTCTGAAAATCCCACAATTACTAAATCTATGAGTGCTGTTATACCCAAAAACAAGAATTTAAAAATGAAATTCAAAAGTTATTTGATTAGATAATATTAGAATTTCGCCATGGAATTCTCCAATTGGGGTAGTGCTGAAAATACTTGACTAACTAAGAAAATGAAATCCATGGTAGATTTCGTATATCAAGAAATGAAAATGAATTAAAGAAATCTATAGGTCTTTTTGAGTATTCTAAATTTGTTTAAAATTTCGATGAAATTGTGAAACCTCTTAATTCCATATTAAAATAATAATAACATGTTTTGAAAAATATAAAAAATTATAATATCTAATAGAATTTTAATGTATCCTAACTTTGATAAATAATTCATATTAACAACAGATGCTTATAATTTTGTAACTTGTTTAATTAAAAACATTAAAAAATTTAAACATTCGCCATCTCTAGTTTACTCTGTGATCTATTACAAATTGTCAAAAAAGGTGAATAAAAATTGCTCCCTTGAAATATTTTAAAGTTTAAGTGCCTTTATATATGTGTGAATCGCTTATGATATAATTCAAATTTTTTCTAAATCCTCTTAAAAATGCTGCAAAGGTTATTGTTGTAAATGTTGTTCGATTATGTTATACATTTTAGAAATTTTTTTTTCAGATCGTGTTAGAAATAAAGTCAGTATTTTAACTTGCGATTTAACATACACACAGCGCACGGCCCAAAAAAATATCGATATTATTTAAATATTGTAAAAATTTACAGTAAAGTATCGAATTTATTAATAAATCTTTTATAAGTACTGAAGTGAAACTAATCTTTTAAAATTAAGTACCCAATTTAATAGTTTATTAAAAATAATTAAAAGGTTTTATAATATTTTTGGAATACTTTTAAAATTAAAAAAAAATCGGTTGACGTAACTATCGATCTATCGGAGGTTATAATCGATTTTCTTTCGTCATCTCTAGTTTATTCTTTGATCTTCCATACATGTAATCAATTAATGAATTAATTAATAAGAAGAAAAAAGAATTTGATAAACAATATTTGCTAACTTGAAATATTTCAAAGTTTAAGTGCATTTATTCAGGTATAAACGTTTATAATTTAACTATTAACAATTTATATTAGTGTATTTTTTAAAATATCTTAAAAACATATAATACAGAAATATAAACAATGGAGATATTACATTGAAGTTGTTGATAGTTGGGATAATGTATTTTATGATTTTAGAAAATTCTAATAATCTCTAAATATTATAATTTTTTTGTATTATTAGTGTAAGGGCCCAACTTATAATGCAGAGCAATATTGTCTCGAACATCAAGTATTGAGACGTTTAGACAAAGAGTCTGCTTTAAAGAGACGGAATTTTCGGAATTCTGAAAGACATAGAATTGGACAAATTATAGACACTGCCCTATCCAATAAATCCAAATTGAATAGTTGTCAGGATAGTGAAAATGTAATATAAATTTTTGAGTTTTTCTTCAAAATTTGATTTGCTTTAATTGGTTTCTTTTTAGACAAGCCTACCACAAACACCAGTGGTTTCATTACAAACAAAGACAAAACACTTGACGCAATAAGTGATGTAATAATAAAAAATTGGAAAAGTTCAAAAACTATATTATCCAAACTAAATAAATTATGTTCTATTTTAAAATTTTACTATAAATGTGTGATATGAAGTGTTTATGTGAATTATTGAAAATTGTTTGTTTTATGTTATAAAAATGTGCTTAATTTATGTTTATTAACTATATATGATTCACTTATGTAGTTGACAAATATTGTTAGAGATAAATAGATTATTCCTTGTAAAACTTATTCCATATTTTATTTTTTGATTGTTAACATATTCATTGATGTTTTTTATTTTATTAATTCGGTTATCTATCATTTGGAGTCTTGACATGCCAATAAGAGGAAAGAAGCCTTGCTGGGTACCAAAGTCTGCTTGTTTAGGATTGAAAATTAAAAAACTAAAAATAATCAAAATAATAAGAAATCTATATACAAAAGAACATCCATAGAAAATGCCACTATATAACTGAAATTAATTCCAATTGAATATTGGATCAATTAGAAGACAGCATTAGATAAATGTGTGTTATATTTTTAAGGGGATAAATCCTCCAGAAATTCATTTTATATTGGTGTAATGTAACGATAAGAACAACCACTAAAGTTGCCTATGCAAGTGACAACAAATTAGTTTCTGATATGAAAGTTGTCAAAAACCGGGGGCCATCACGAGCGACGTTGCTATGAAGGTTTATTGCTAGGCAGAGCAGCAGAGGAGTAGCCAACCAACCGGTGGTCACCACAACAGACATGGAAATGTCTACATTACGGAAGACAGTACAAGACACGACATGCATATAAATGTCGGCAGCTAGCCCTCCATCACATGGGATACATGCAGCCTGACGAACATGAAGCTTTACCGCCAGCGGTATAGAATAATTCAAAAATTAGGAATAGAGTCATCATAGTTTGATCAAAATATATAGAGAATATTTAAGTTAAGTTCATAGTACCACCGAACTCCTGTCCGAGCAAGACGTATATTATAAGGATCATAAGAAAAAAAAGAAAACAGAAAAAGAATCGTTGAATACACCAGGCCATTAAGAGAATATAAAATAGTGGCTGGCAGTCGGACCTCACCGAAAGAACAAACAGCAGGTCACCCCAAAAATGTAAAAAAATTTATTTCACAGAAGTTATAAAATACACGGTATGGAAAGTATAAAATGGAACTATAAAGAAAAAATCATCAACAACGTAAGACATTTTAAAAGATCAAGTAGTTAAGAGTATGTCATCATTATATAAAAATCAGAACAACAACCATCTTATTCCAAGAGCAGGCCGGAGTGAAGTCTTACGAGGTTAGGGTGGCCGAATGTTGGATGTATGCACTATTGCATAAATAAATCTTTTGCTGCCTTGAAATATAAATATGTATAAACGCTACGGGACAATCTCGAGTTAAAGCCCCACGGGCAGAATGAAGAATCCGGCACCTTGATTAATTCTGTGATGTGGCCTTAACCGACTTATTCATAAAGTATAAATACAGAGCGGCTCAGCTGAATTCAGTATTTTAATTGCCCAATTACCTTCACCATATCGGTTCTAAAATATATTATAACGGATGCACATCGCCTGAAAAATAATTTTTTAACTTTGTGTAATTTTTTATGGTCAAGCATTAAAACAAGTCATTTTTACAAAAAAATTATTAATTAATTATAAAATCTATGACAAGAAATATAATAGTTGCATTGATGAATTGATGAATTAACGTTTGAAATTTAAATACTAAAAACGTTGATAACATGAACTCCTAATAAAAATAAATATTTAGCTATTGAATTTTACGATTCATATGAATGCTATAAAAAGACAACATAATAAACCTAACAGGTTCACGGTAAGATGGAATGCACTACCTTACTTCAGTTATCTGGTATCTTTATGGACTCATTCTTCTACCCACGCCCACCGCACCTCTATCGGGTGGACCTTAAAAATGGAAAAAACTATTCTCTCAAGTACACCAAACAGGGAATGATTCTCATAGCTGTATTTTACGCCTTATTCCAGAGCAGGCTCTAGCATACGTGTATACCCAAATTTATATTAAATTGCTCATCCGTTTTTAACTGCTACAGTTCGTCGGATTGCTGCCTTCAACCAAAATATTGTCAACCCCTACTCTAAAATTCTCAATTCTCATATAATTAGCTTTCTCCAGCAAGTGTGAACCCCTCAAGTTGTTATATTTGGGAATTAAAAAGCAGATGCAAAATGAAAATGCAGTCTGCCGTGTACACTCTGACGAGATCGTGGATCACGTCCTTTTTATTTGTACTGTAGAAAAAAATGGATTGTTATGGACGACGCGTTTACATATTGTCCAAGTATTAAAATCTGGAAAATTTTCTTTTAAGTGTATCCTCAAAAACAACAAAATAAAATATTAGATATGTTAAAAAAGAATGTCATATATTAGTATAGTACTAGCTTTAATAATTAATAAATAATCTGATAACTAATTATGTTTCCAGAAAAATTATAATATTAAAACGGAAAATCAGTAATAAAGCAGTTTGGTCAAATATTAGAAACATGACTTATGGTAAGGATTTTGGTATATTTTTTAGACATATTAAATTTTAAGAAATATCTGCAAAAATTAAATTATAAATGCGAAACATTATAAGGCATATTTTTTCAACAAGCACGTTTAAACATTTTGAAAACCAGCCAATTAAATCTATAGAAGAAATCAGGTATTTTTGGATAACTTTTAATGAAACATTTGTTAATATAATAATTTGTTAACCATTGTTAATGTTTTATTAGTCCCCTTATTCCAAATGGCCAAAAAGTAAGAATTCTTTAGAACCGAAAGTAATATACCATTAATATAACATATCTTGCGAATGTTACAATACATATAGTTGGACATATAATAATTGGGTAGATGCGCCTATATACTGAATCGGCTTATATATTGTTGAATAATTAAATATCAAGAGTAGTTGCTTTGTATATAAAATCGTAAAAACGCTACGGCGCATGCTCGTGATATAGCCGCCCGGACAAGATGAAGATCCCTCCCTCTTGATTCATTTCGGTGTTGTGGCTTTAACCGAGTTGTTTGTAAAGTATAAATATAGATGGACTGTTGTATCCAGTACTTTAATTGCCAAACTCCTACCCCAAATCGATTCTAGAGAATTAACTGAGAATGGATAGAAGCCCTAAATCAACCGGGATATAATTATTTAAACAATTCAAAATTGCTACTTATACAACGCTGTATCATCTGGTGCCGCTTTCTGTGATATCGAACGGATTTTTAACATTCAATGCCAAATAAAGATGGAGTGAAAATTTAATTCTATAATAGATTTACCTGAATTTCACACTGACAAACAGGTTCAATGAGTCTGGGCTGGACGTTGCCCAAACTATTGACCTATTAGAAATATATTGACTAATAGGCAAGCATACAAGACAACATACGACTGGTGGTAGGAATGATCTAACCGCCACCGATGGAATAACAATGGATTGTTTTGTTGCCCATTGGAATCCTGTAAATAGAATTAAGCATAAAACTCACTCCATTAAATATGATTTGGAAAAATAAATTAAGTACGCGTTGCCATTTTTTGGCTTAATAATTGGTATGATCTATAAACCAAAAGCCAGTGGAAGATTCATCTAGACAAAAACAGAAAAATAATCAGTAACGTTGTTCTAATTGTACAAGATACCAGACAGCACATTTGTTTCGAAATTTTCAGACGCCTGCAACATTTCGTTCAATACTCTATATAGTGCGTGTTTTATTTGTTCCAGAGTACGGAAGAAATATTTAAAAATTAAACCAAAAGAACTGTATACTAACTCACCTAATATATATCATTCTCTAATTATATATCCGTCTAAATAATTTATGAGTATCCCACTAGCTGACTAGCATGTCGTTTCAATCCTTTTTAATCAATGTTATATTTACTGATGAGACTTCAAGCATTTATATTGCAGAGCCTTATAAACTACATCTTATAGACTACATGTTAATAGAAATCCAAACGGCATATATTTAAAAGCCTGGAAGCTAAAATACTTGGGGCCAAGAATACCGAAGAATGTGAAACCTACTATAGAAATACAAGCCAATATCTGTTGTATTCGTTTGGCGATTTTGACAGGCACATTTGGTCAGATTCTTCGCTGACGGTTTCACGGTAAGATACTACTGGCTCGGATAAATTAACTTCAATGCTAGCATGATCCCCCTCCAAGGTTTTCAAACAGATTTCTAAGTGGAGGTCTCCGGCACCGGCAATGATGTATTCGCCATATTCCTCAATGACACATTGTACCATAGGATCAGACTTGGCCAAACGTTTCAAACCTGAAGTCAAATGACACAGACCTTAGTGATAGTCACACAATAAAAGCGAGCATTTCCGTACCTTCTACAGGTTTTTTTCTGAATCGGCCGGATTCTCTGGTTAAACAGCCACACGTACTACGGAAGATAAGCAGAACTTCTTGACATTCAAGTTTTGCTTGTTTCTGAATGTGGTGATAGTATCGAGCTTAACCAAAAATTGATCCACGCCGAACAACCTGCAAATGTTTCCAGATGGGACATCTTCCATGGCTTCTACATAACGACCCATCATGAGGATGGTTCCCTGAATTGTCTGTTCGTGTAAATCTTCTTTCTTGATGCCACTTAGGTCCCAGGATAGGGGCCTTCATGCTGGTGATTACTTTGTCGGAAAATACAGGAAAAAAAGCATGGAAACCACCTCTATGAGAAGTGGGTACCATTTTACACACATACATCGTCAGATGACCGTTAGGATCACAGTTCTTAATACCTAAAAACAAAAAAAGCAAAGTATAGTCAATTGCAAATATTAAAAAAATAATAAAAAATTGGTAATTGTTGTTCAGTTTATACCAATCATTCACAGTGAATCAGCATAGAGTTTTAAACTACATATCATCATTTACAAATAAATACTAAAATTCCACGCGTTTTAAAAATCCATACATGTGGAACTTTGTATAACATTTCCATTCTATATTTCCGAGCAGTTACTGTGATGGCCAGTGAACGGCAATCATCTGAAGCAAAGTCTCGCCAACAGGTCCATGTCCAGGTAACCATGTCCGCCTGAATTGTTTTCCATCCTAATCCTTGTCTTCATATTTCAAGTTTGTGCGCAGTGTGAAGAGAAGTGCTTCAAATTCTTCTTTCCTAAAATAAATATTTTAGCAACACCCAAGAACTACAAATATATAATGCATTCTCGATATAATAGCATATCACCATAGGATATAAAGATAGAGGTAACGTGAAAGCGTTTAATAGCTAGGCTTATAATATTCTTGCAACGCACTGCCAACAATATATTTATTAATTACTAACTTCATAAAGGTTATTTTGTAAACTATATAGTGGCCTAATTGTGCTAGAAGAACTAACTTTTTTTTAAATAATAAAACACGATGCTTACTTTTGCAGTGCATAATCAAGTAAAAAAAGTTGTAGATTGGCTTCAAGATGTATATGCAGAACGATCTTTTGTTATCATTATACTTTTTTTTTGGGTTGACATATTTCTAAGCCCATGGACACTTTAACGTCAGAAACTTTGGTAAAGTTATTCAGCATCCAACTGCAAAAGAGTACGATTCATCTTATTCATGAACAAGATTGGCTTAATACGTTCGTCGATAGCCTGACGTAACATAGTTTCCGTTTGTACACACACCTGAAATAATTCATTATTACAAAATTGTTTCTAACTTTATTAATAATTTATAGCGAATTAGCACCATCAGTAGCACCAATCATTAACCAATGTCGGCCTGGGGCGGTAGGAGATGACATCACGATTAATTAAAAGATTGTAAAGACGACTTAGTGATAATCACACTATAAAAGCGAACATTTGCGTACCTTCTACAGGTTTTTCTGAATCGGTCGGATTCTTCGGTTCCACAGCTACACGTACTACGGAAGATAAGCTAAACTTCTTGACATTCAAGTTCTACTTGTTTGTGTATGTGGCGATGGCATCGGGCTTAACCAAAAATTGATCCAGACCGAACAAAGTGCAAATATTTCCAGATGGGACATCTTCCATGGCTTCTATATAACGACCAATCATGAGGATGGCTCCCTGAATTGTCTTCTCGTGTAAATCCTCTTTGTTGAGGCCATATAGTTAGGTCCCAGGATAGGGGCCTTCATGCCGGTGGCTACTTTACCGGAAAAAACAGGACCAAAATCGTAGAAAATACCTTTATTAGAAGTGAGTACCATTTTAGACACATCATCATAGGACCGTTAGGATCACTGTTCTTAATACCTAAAAACAAAAAACAAAATATAGTCATTTGCAAATATTAAAAAAAAAAATAATTTGTAATTGTTGTTTAGTTTATACCAATCATTCACAGTGAGTCAGCCTAGAGTTGTAAACTACACATCATCATGTACAAATAAATACTAAAATTTAACACATTTAAAAAATCCATATAGGTGACACATACCAAGAGCGGCTTCATGATGATGTGGACCTTCGTATAACATTTCCATTCTGTATTTCAGAGCAGTTACTGAGTATGGTAAGTGAACGGCAATCATCTAAAGCAAAGTCTCACCAACAGGTAACCATGTCCGCCTAAATTGTTTTCCATCCTTATCCTTGTCTTCATATTTCAAGTTAGTGCGCAGTGAGGAGAGAAGGGCTTCATATTATTCTTTCCTAAAATAAATATTTTAGTTACACCCAAGAACTCCAAATATATAATGCATTCTCTATAAATTGTTATAGTGACCTAATTGTGCTGGAAGAATTAATTTTGTTTAAATAATAAAACACATGTTTACTTGTTGTTAATTATCAGGTCAAAAATTTTGTAGATGGGATTCAAGATGTACATGCAAAACGATCTTTTGTTACCATTATCCTGTTTTTGGGTTAAAATATTTCTAAACCCATAGACTGTTTAACATTAGAAAGTTTGGTAAAGTTATTCAGGGTCCAACTGCAATTGCAAAAGAGTACGGGTTCATCTTGTTCATGAACAAGATTGGTTTAAAACGTTCGTCGATAGCCTGACGTAAGACAGTTTCCGTTTGTACACACACACCTTCAAATAATTCATTATTACAAAATTGTTTCTAATTTTATTCATAATTTATAGCGAATTAACAGCATCAGTAGCACCAAACATTAACAAATATCGGCCTGGGGCAGTTGGAGATGACATCACGATTAATTAATATATTGTAAAGACACTACAAGATTTTTTTTCGATGTTGCCTACTTTAATTCATAAATTCTTAATAAGTTGTTTTTACCAAAGAAATATATTTATACATGCATTTTTTAAAATTTTAATTTTTGTTTAGTAAAATTAATACAAAGTGAAGTAACACCAAAAATAAATACATAATTATTTATTTTATTATACAAATAATTATTTAATAATTTAGCTAGCCGTAACACAATCTACTAGAACAAGAGCACCATCAGTTACACCAAGGGGACTACTGGGTCGGATTAAGTAACATAAATTCTAGCATGATCCTCCTCCAGGGCTTTCAGACAGTTTAAAAACAAAAAAAGCGCGATATAGTCAAATGCAAATATTAAAAAAATTATAAGTAATTGGTAATTGTTGTAGAGTTTATACCAATCATTCACAGTGAATCAGCCAAGAGTTGTAAACTACACGTCATCATATACAAATAAATACCAAAATTTAACGTGTTTTAAAAATCCATACATGCAACACATACCAAGAGCGGCTTCATCATGAGGACCTTCGTATAACATTTCCATTCTGTATTTCAGAGCTTGTTACTGGGGATGGTAAGTGAACTGCAATCATCTGAAGCATAGTCCCATCAGCAGGTAACCATGTCCGACTAAATTGTTTTCCATCCTTATCCTTGTCTTCATATTTCAAGTTAAAGCACAGTGTGGAGAGAAGGGCTTCATATTCTTCTTTCCTAAAATAAAAATTTTAGTTACACCCAAGAACTACAAATATATAATGCATTCTCGATATAACAGCTTTGCACCATAGGATATAAAGATAGAGATAACATGAAAGCCTTTAATACTTAGGCTTATAATTTTCTTGCAATACACTACCAACAATATATTTATTTCCTAATAACTTGATAAAAGTTATTTTGTAAATTATATAGTGGCCTAATTGTGCTGGAAGAATTAATTTTTTTTAATAATAAAACACATGTTTACTTGCAGTTCATAATCAAGTCAAAAATTTTGTAGATGGGATTCAAGATATACATGCAAAAGGATCTTTTGTTATCATTATCCTGTTTTTGGGTTAAAATATTCCTAACCCCATAGATTGTTAAATGTCAAAAACTTTGGTAAAGTTATTCAGCATCCAACTGCAATATCAAATGGGTACGGTCCATCTTGTTCATGAACAAGATTAGCGTAATACGTTCGCCGATAGCCTGACGTAACATAGTTTCCGTTTGTATACACACCTGCAAATATTTCATTATTACAAAATTGTTTCTACTTTATTCATAATTAATAGCGAATTAGCAGCACCAGTAGTACCAACCATTAATCAATGTCGGCCTGGGGCTGTTGGAGATGACATCACGATTAATTAAAAGATTGTAAAGACACTACAATGTTTCCTGCTTTAATTCGAAAGATCTTAATAAATTGTCTCTATCACAGAAATACATTTAGATATGCATTATTGCATTTGCATTGAATTGCAGTATTCATGTATCTTTAGTAAAATTAACACAAAATGAAATAACACCAAAAATGCATACATAATTATTTAATTTATTATAAAAATAATTATTTAGGAATTTACTTATCCGAAACACAATCTACTACAAGAAGAGCACCATCAGTTACACGAAATCTACCTGCCCAGAGGAACTACCCAAATTAATCAAGAAAACTTTCTATTCTTTTTCGCGTTAATAAAGATTATTTATGAAAAAATCCCTATCTTCAAGCTCAAAATACATAGATATAGCGCTAAAAATAGATTAGTTAGAATTCTTGTTAAAACAAATACCCAGCTTTATTTTAAAGAGATAAAGCTTCAGAATAACTAATCAAAATTATCACATATGTTCAATGGTTTGTAAATTTTATCGTTCAATATTTCAAAAGACTACATATTCTTAATATGCTTACGTTGATTTAATGGTGATAAATCTGTCTTGTTCATTTTTTCAGGTGTCTGTAAAATATATTTCTCTAACTTTGGCACAAGCAATAGTACCAGTTTTGATACTAAAGTGTTTGTTAAAGATGAAATTATGATGATGTGATATCAAAAATTAATGTTAAGAATTCGTAATGTTTAGAAAAATAAAACAAGTTTCTGTAATAACAGAAGGAAGCTCATAATATTGTTTGTATATTAAAATAAAGTTCAACCATCTGGTGTATCTTATGCTATTGATTTAAAATGAACTTTTCTTGTAGTAATTAAACTAAATGTCAATCGCATGTTTATTCTTCTCATATTTGAAAGAACTGGAGTAATAAAAATAATATAATTCGCAATTTTATAATAGAAATCTATTCGAAATAGCTTATTGTTAACTAATTCACAAATATGTAAACATTTAAACTACATAGTTATCATATATAGTTACTATATAGTTACTATATATAGTTACTTTATAGTTACTATATATATTATATATAGTCTGTATATCATACTGCTGTGTAATGTTGAAAACAGAAACAGTCCAACTAACAATCCATTTCAATCCAAATAAAAACAAAGCAACACAACACCCGGTAAATATTTTAATTCAAATTATTATCTTTCCTTTTTACTTTTAAGTAGATCTGCAGTAAACTGAAAACAGTGCGGATCAAAAGTTCCAACAGATAATGTATTTTGTGGCATTCCAATAGCGATGAGACGTAATTTCACATTTCATGTTCCAGGAAATTGCGAAATGTTACAAAAGTAAATTGTGCTGCTCTATCTGTTATATATCTTCGTGATATATTGTATTCCTTTCACTATTTTGTAGAAAATTGTCTATCGCTAGTCATGTCTGTGTAGTAGTGCATCTATAGTTGTTTGTTTATTACAAGATAACGCCAAAAACATTTTTAAAATTGCATCCGTTATGATCAGAATTTGAGTATCACCCTTGTTTTTTGATCGAAGGACCCTCACAATCAATATCTCAAGCATATCAACATATTTTTCACTCTTCATGGAATTTTCCCAATACGCATCACATATAAAACGGTTGCTGCGAATGCATCTTAGGAAAACGAAATATAGAAACATTTTGACGTTTTTAAAAGATTTTTTGTATTTTTTCGCCTTCTATATTAATACTAATCGTCTATATTAATGTACTTCGGACCTATCATAGTTTTCGGAATATAAATAGGTCATACCTTATTTCCAATCTATTAGTAGATTTACATATTTTAAAATTGGTTTTACTGATCACATTCCAGTTTATGACGACATCTAATTCCTGGAGCAAAAAATGGAGCATTCTGCCAAATAATGTGAAAAAATAACTTGCTCCCTTGAAATATTTTAAAGTTTAAATGCGTTTATTTATGTGTGAATCGCTTATGATATAACTCAAATTTCTTCTAAACTCTCTTAAAAAATGCTGCAAATGTTATTGTTGTAAGTATTGCTCGATTATGTTTTACATTTTAGAAATGTTTTTTTTTTAGATCGTATTAGAAATCAAGTCAGTATTTTAAATTGCGATTTAACATACACACAGCGCACGGCCCAAAGAATTATCGATATTATTTAAATATTGTAAAAATGTACATTAAAGTATCGAATTTTTTAATAAATCTTTTATATTAAGTAGTGAAGTGAACCTAATATTTTAAAATTAAGTACCAAATTTAATAATTTATTAAAAATAATTCAAATGTTTTATAATATTTATGAAATACTTTTAAACTTTTTTAAAAATATCGGTTGATGTATCTGTCGGGTAATCGATTTTCTTTAAAACATAAAATATTTTGACATTTGAAGAAATGCAAAGCTGCTAACAGCGGGAATATTGTACTAGTCCCTTGTGATTATAATACATGTCACCGTGTACCACCAGAAGAGTTAAATGTAAGGTTTATCATTTATTAAAGAAAACCAATACAGTGCTTTTTTAATACTAGTTACGCCATAGTATCTGCCCGGATAAAAAGGGTATAGAATTGCAGCTAATAAAAGAAGGCAGCGAAGTTGAAAAGGTGGTAACACCTCTAGAACCTATTAAACTTGTACCAGTTTATGATAGTTGGGATAATGTAATTTAGGATTTTAGAAAATCCTAATAATCTATAAATATTATAATTTTTTTTATTTTTAGTGTGAGGGCCCATCTTATAATGCAGAGCAATATTGTCTCGAACATCTAGTATTGAGACGTTTAGACACAGAGTCTGCTTTAAAGAGACGGAATTTTTGGAATTCTGAAAGACAGAGAATAGGACAAATTACAGACACTGCCGTATCTAATAAATCCTAATTGACTAGTTGTCAGGATCGTGAAACTGTAATATGAAGTTTCGAGTTTTTCTTCATATTTTGACTTGCCTTGATCGGTTTCTTTTTAGACAAACGTACCACAAACACCAGTCATTTCATCACAAAGACAAAACACCTGACGTAATAAGTGATGTAATAATAAAAAATTGGAAAAGTCTAAAAGCTATATTATCCAAACCAAATAAATTATGTTCTATTTAAAAATTTTATTATAAGTGTGCGATATGAAGTGTTTATGTGATTTATTGAAAATTCATTGTTTTATGTTATAAAAATGTGCTTTATGTGTGTTTACTAACTATATATGATTTACTTATGCAGTTGACAAATATTTTTAGAAATAAATAGTCTATTCCTTGTAAAACTTATTCCGAATTTTATTTTTTTTATTGTTGACATATTCATTAATTTTTTTAACTTATTACTTCGGTTATCTATCATTTGGTGTCTTGATATGCCAATAAGTAGAAGATTTGTTGAGTACCAAGATCTGCTTGCTTAGAATTAAAAATTAAATGACTAAAAATAATCAAAATAATAAGAAATCCATATACAAAAGAACATTCCTCCATAGAAAATGCCACCATATAACTCAATTTAATTCCAATTGAATATTGTATCAATTAGAAGACAGCATTAGATAAAGGTGTGTTATATTTTTAAGGGGGATAAATACTCCAGAAATTAATTTTATATTGGTGTTATGCGCCAAAAGTGATAAGCTATAAAATACATAGTAAGATATTAAATACTAAATGTATTCAAATTATTTTTTCTCTTTCCACTCAAAGTAATTTTATCAAAGTGGTCGGACAGTAGGAAGTAACAAGTGTTCGATTGTTTTACACAATGAAAAAATATATTCTATTCTCAGATCGTATTAGACATAATGTCATTAATTTAAGATGAGAATCAGAACACAAATACAGAGAGCAACTGTATTAACGTTTATATATAGTTATATTAAGGAAAGTAAAGAGGGCTTGCAACAGAGGCACTCCTATGTGGGGTACTCCAACGATAAGAACAACCACTAAAGTTACCAATGCAAGTGACAACAAATTAGCTGCTGATATGGAGGGTACCAAAAACCAGGGGCCATCACGGGGGACGTTGCTATGAACGTTTACAGCCAGGCTACCAGCACAGGAGTAGCCAACCAATCGGTGGTCACCACAACAGACGTGGAAAGGTCTACATTACGGACGACAGAATGGAGGCAGCCAGCCCTCCATCACATGGGATGCATACAGTCTGACGAACAGGAAGCTTTTCCGCCAGCAGTAAAGAATAATTCAAAAATTAGGACTAGAATCATTATCTTTTGATCAAAATATATAGAGAATGTTTAAGTTAAGTCCATAGTACCACAGAACTCCTGTCCGAGCAAGACGTATATTATAAGGATCATAAGAAAAAAAGAAAACAGGAAAAGAATAATTGAATATAACAGGCCATTAAGAGAATTTAAAATGGTGTCTGACATTCAGACCTCACCGAAGGAATAAACTAGAGGTCACCCCCAAAAAATAAAAAAATTGATTACACAGAAGTTATAAAATACACGGTATGGAAAGTATAAAATAGAACTATAAAGAAAAAATCATCAACAGGGTAAAACATTTTAAAAGATCAAGTAGTTAAGAGTATGTCTTCATTATAGAAAAACCAGAACAACAACCATCATATTCCAAGAGCAGGCCGGAGTGAAGTCTTACGATATCAGGGTGGCCGAATGTTGGACACAAATAATTGATTAGAGATGCCTATATTGTAAATGCGCTTTTAAGCACGATTACATAAATAAATGTTTTGCTGCCTTGAAATATAAATATGCATAAACGCTACGGGGTAAGCTCGAATTAAATCCTCACGGGCAGGATGAAGAATCCGGCATCTTGATTAATTCTGTGATGTGGCCTTAACTGACTTATTCAGGAAGTATAAATACAGAGCGGCTCAGCTGAATTCAGTATTTTAATTGTACAATTACCTTCACCAAATCGGTCCTAAAAAATATTATAATGGATGCACATTGCCTGGAAAGTAATTTTTTAACTTTGTGTCATTTTTTATGGTCAAGCGTTAAAACAAGTCCTTTTTTAAAAAAAATATTTATTAATTATAAAATCTATGGCAAGAAATATAATAGTTTATTGATGAATTAACGTTTGAAATTTAAATACTAAAAACGTTGATAACATAAACTCGTAATAAAAATAAATATTCAGCTATTGAATTTTACGATTCATATGAATGCTACAAAATGACAACTTAATAAACCTAACATATTCACGGTAAGATGGAATGTACTACCTTACTTCAGTTATGAATGATGGACCTTAAAAATGGACAAAACTGTCCCCTCAAATTCACCGAACAGGGAATGATTATTAAAAATAAATTAAATTGCTCATCATTTTTAACTGCTGAAGTTGTTATATTTGGCTCTTTGACGAGAACGTGGATCACGTCCTTTTTCTTTGTACTGTAGAAAAAAATTGATTGTCATTGACGACGCGTTTACATTTTGTACAAGTATTGACTAAGATCTGGAAAGCTTTCTTTGTTTTATGTGTATCCTGAAAAACAATAACATAAAATATTAGATATGTTAAAAAAGAATTTCATATATTAGCACAGCACTAGCTTTTGTAATAAATAAATAATCTGATAAATAATTATGTTTCCAGAGAAAGTATAATATTAAAACCGAAAATTCAATCATATTTTTTCAACAAGCATGTTTAAACATTGTGAAAACCAGCCAATTAAATCTATAGATGAAATCAGGTATTTTTGGATAACTTTTAATGAAACATTTGTTAATATAATAATTTGTTAACGGTTGTTAATGTTTTATTAGATTTAAATGGCCACAAAGTAAGAATAGTTTAGAATCAAAGGTAATATACCATTAACCTAACATATCTTGCGAATGTTACATTACAGTTGGACATATAATAATTGGGTGGATGCGCCTATATAATGAATCGGCTTATATATTGTTTAATAATTAAATGTTAAATGTAGTTGCTTTGTATATAAAATCCTAAAAACGCTACGGCGCATGCTCGTGATAAAGCCACCCGGACAAGATGAAGATCTCTCCCTCTTGATTAATTTCTGTGTTGTGGCTTTAACCAAGTTGTTAGTAAAGTATAAATATAGATGGACTAAGTTGTTTCCAGTACTTTAATTCTCCAAGCCCCTACACCAAGAAGACTCTAGAGAATCATCTGAGAATAGATAGAAGTCCTAAATCAACCGGGATATAATTATTTAAACAATTTAAAATTGCTACTTATACAACGCTGTATCATCTTGTGCCGCTTTCTGTGATATCGAACGGATTTCTAACATTCAATGCCAAATAAAGGTAGAGTGAAAATTTAATTGTATAAAAGATTTACCTGAATTTCACATTGGCATACACGTTCAATGAGTCTGTTCAGACTATTCACCTATTAATAATATATTCACTAATAGGCAAGCATACAAGAGAACATACGGTGGTAGAAATGATCTAACCGCCACAACGATGGATTGCTTTGTTGCTCATTGGAATCCTGTAAAAAGAATTAAGAATAAAACTCACTCAATTAAATGTCATTTTTTGGATTAATAATTGGTATGATCTATAAACCAAAAGCCAGTGGAAGATTCATCTAGACAAAAACGGAGACATAATTAGTAACGTTGTTCTTATTGTTTAAGATATCAGACAGCACATTTGTTTAGAAATTTTCAGACGCCTGCAACATTTCCTTCAATACTCTATATAGTGCGTGTTTTATTTGTTCGAGAGTACGGAAGAAATATTTAAAAATGAAACCAAAAGAACTGTACACTAAATCACCTAATATATATCATTCTCTAATGATATATTAATCTAAATAATTTATGAGTATCACACTAGCTGACTACCGTGTCGTTTTAATCCATTTTAATCAATGTTATATTCGCTGATGAGACTTCGAGCTTTTTCATTGCAGAGCCTTATAAACTACATCTTATAGACTACATGTTAATAGAAATCCAAACGGCTTATATTTAAAAGCCTAGAAGCCAAAATACTTGGGGCTAGGGATACACAAAAATGTGAAACCCGCGATAGAAATACAAGCCAATATCTGTTGTATTTGTTTAGCGAATTTGACAGGCATATCTGATCAGATTCTTCGCTGACGGTTTCACGGTAAGATACTACTGGGTCGGATAAATTAACTTGAATGTTAGCATGATCCCCCTCCAAAGCCTTCTGACAGATTTCTAATTGGAGCTCTCCGGCACCGGCAATGATGTATTCGCCAGATTCTTCAATGACACATTGTACCATAGGATCAGACTTGGCCAAACTTTTCAAGCCTGAAGTCAAATGACACAGACCTTAGTGATAGTCACACGTTAAAAGCGAACATTTCCGTACCTTCTACAGGTTTTGGTGAATCGGCCGGATTCTTCTAAGAGAGTCACGCCCAATTTTATAACACTCAAGTTCAGCATGTTTGTGAATATTTGGATGGTATCGGAATTAACCAAAAATTTATCCACATCGAACAACCTGTAAATGTTTCCAGATGGGACATCTTCTATGGCTTCTACATAATGACCCATCATGAGGATGGCACCCCGAATTGTCTTCTCATTTAAATGTTCTTTCTTGATGCCACATATTTAGGTCTTGGGACAGGGGCTTTCATGCCGGTGGCTACTTTGCCGGAAAAGACAAAAAAAAGCGTGGAAACGACCGTTATGGGAAGTGGGTACCATTATAGACACATACATCGTCAGAGGACCGTTAGGATCACAGTTCGTAATACCTTAAAACAAAAAAGCGAAGTATAGTAATTTGCATATACTAAAAAAATAATAAAAAAATTGGTAATTTTTGTTCAGTTTATACCAATCATTCACAGTGAATCAGCATAGATTTGCAAACTACATATAATCTTGTACAAATCAATACTAAAATTTCACGCGTTTTAAAAATCCATACATGTGGACCTTCATATAACATTTTCATTCTGTATTTCTGAGCAGTTACTGGGAATGGCCAGTGAACGGCAACCATCTGAAGCAAAGTCCCACCAGCAGGTAATCACGTCCGACTAAATTATTTTCCATCCTTATCCTTGACTTCATCAAGTTAATGCGCAGTGTGGAGAGAAAGGCTTCATATTCTTCTTTCCTAAAATAAATATTTTGTTACACCCAAGAACTACAAATATATAATGCATTCTCGATATAATAGCTTGTCCCCATAGGATATAAATATAGAGGTAACATAAAAGCGTTTAATACCTAGGCTTATAATTTTCTTGCAATTTTCTTGCAAGGCACTGCCAACAATATTTTTATTTCCTAATAACTTCATAAATGTTATTTTGTAAACTATATAGTGACCTAATTGTGCTGGAATAACTAACTTTTTTTAAATAATAAACACATGTTTACTTGAAGCTCATAATCAAATCAAAAATTTTGTAAAATAGAGTCAAGTACATGCAGAACGATCTTTTATCATTATACTTTTGTTTTTGGGTTAAAATATTTCTAGCCCTATAGACTGTTTAACGCCAGAAAGTTTGGTAAAGTTACTCAGCATCCAACTGCAATTCCAAAAGAGTACGGTTCATCTTGTTCATGAACAAGATTGGCTTGATACGTTCGTCGATAGCCTGACGTACCATAGTTTCCGTTTGTACACACACCTGCACATAATTCATTATTACCAAATTGTTTCTAATTTTATTCATAATTTATAGCAAATTAGCAGCATCAGTAGCACCAAACATTAACCTATATCGGCCTGGGGCAGTTGGAGATGACATCATGATTGTAAAGACACTACAAGATTCTTTTTTCGATGTTTCCTACTTTAATTCGGAAATTCTTAATAAGTTGTCTTTACCACAGAAATATATTTATATATGCATTATTTAAAATTTTAATTTTTGTTTAGTAAAATTTATATAAAGTGAAGTAACACCAAAAATACATACTGTTGGATATATAAATAATTGTGTGGATGCGCCTATATCTGACGTCCTCTGACGATGTATATATGGTTGCATAGTCGATATTAAAGTAGTTTCCTGTATCCTATTCCTAATGCCATCCGTACAGGATGAATATCCCGCCATCTTGATTCATTCTGTGTTGGGGCTTTGGCCGAGATGTTTGTCGAAATAAATAGAGAGTGACTCAGTTGAATCCAGTGTTTAAATTGCCCAAACACTTTCACCAAATCGGTTCTAGCAATTTGTTTTATTCAAACTTCTAATCCAGGATCATAACAAAGAAAAAACGTTACGCTGTATAGCTACAGCGTTACAGTGAGTACAGACCTGAACGAAGCGAATGGTTCTAGCTCTGGGCGTACATTGTATTCGGCGAACGTGATTCTCCGTAGCGGTATTTTCTGGTGGTCGAAATTACTCGAAAATTCGGGTCCCCGAAATTCATTTAACGGTTTGGTTCGAAGGCGCGAATACTTTTCACAATAGCATAAGAAAGAAGTTAAAATTGCCCAAACACCTTCACCTAATCGATTCTACACTATCGTTTCTAACAAATCAGAAGTGGGGTAAAGAACAACGTGTGCACGGTGATTTATAGTGATTGTTTAAAGTAGTGTTTAGTCTGTAAACGACGCAAACTAGAATCCATAAGGCGAACAAGGTAATGCAAGGGAATATTATTAAAACACGTTTTTTTTTAGATCTATTGCCACAATGGCAGTTTGATTAGTAATTTGCCATAAACACGAAAATAACATAATGTGAACAAATATCGGCGCATACTCAAGCCACAAAATGGCGCCGAAATGGATGAAACGTAAACGTTAATTACACTGAAGCACGAAAAGGGAACTTTCCTTAAATTCTGAAAAAGAAATGTTGAATACAAATTCGGCGTGGCGAATTAGTTCTAGGTAATAGGCGACATATTTTTTTTACAAGCGACAACGTTTTCTGGTGCAAAAGACGTACTTTCTATTTATTACAGGGAGTAGATAAATTTGAAAATTATATTTTTTCTTACCTATCTGTTTTTTTCGATCGACGCCATGAGCCTCGCCAACCTAGGGGCCGCAACACGCCAGCCGCCTATTTGAAGGGTCCCGTTCCGCCAGCCTGGTGGACCACAACACGTCTGCCGGCCATTTGGTGAACCCATACAAGAAGCCAACCAATTTGGAGAGTTCGCTACATACATACCACCAATCCAAGTATCCACAACGTGCATGCTACCTACCTGACGGCCATGCGACCAGCGTGCCGTCTACCTGAGGTCTGCAGTCAGCATGCAGCCTCTTCGAGGGGCCCGCAACATGCATGCCTCCTACCTGACGGGCGTACAACCAGCGTGCCATCTACCTGGGGTCCGCAATCACCGTGCAGGCTATTCAAGGGCCCTGCAACCTGCTTGCCGCCTACCTGTAGGTCGCACAACAGGTGTGACGTCAACCCGAGAAATCCACAGCGAACTATCCACCAACCTGGAGGCGACAACGAGCGTTCCTTCAACTTATAAGGTCAACAACGAGCTGCTCACCAACCTGGGTGGCTCACAACGAGCTAATCATCAATCCTTGGGTGTCCACAAGGAGCTGGCCGTCAACCTGAATGGGCCACAATGAGCGTTCCATCAACCTGGAAAGTCCACAATGAGGGTCCCACCAACCTGGGGGCCACACTGGGCAATCCATTAAACATGGGCCACGCAGTACGAACCTCCAAACTTTTAGAGCCATCGCAGACCAGCTGCCCATCCAAGAGACCACTACAGAATCACCAAGCACGGTGACACAGCGAGAAAGCTTGCAGCAGGTACATAACTATGTGGGGTATACCAACAAGATGAACAACAATCAAGTAGACATTTAAAATCAGGGCATTATTAAAGTGAGTATTAGCTTGCAGGTCGACAAGATAGTTAACATCGAGAACAGCAGCAACAGCCATGCCAACCTAATGGACGTCTACAATCAGACTGTCATCATTAGGGGGGATCCAGTAGCTATCGCCAGCTACACAACTGGCCTCAAACATGTTGCCATGTTAATAAATAAGCGTCTATAAGGAATACACCAAAATGTATGTAATAAAGTAAAGGTCAACAAACGAGCTATCAAGATTATGAAGAATAGTAGACAAGCCGCTAGCAAAGTGGCTGTCAACAAACGAGCCATCAAGATGAAGAACTATTAACAAAATTTCAGTAAAAATACGGCCAATAAGATTTATATTAAAGTAGTGATGAAAGTAGTAATTAAGCAGTATCAAATTAGTAAACAAAACCTCAATAAATATACATGCTGCCAATATGGTAGATGTCATCAAACAGCCAAGCACAATAAAAGTAGTAATCATAAAAATCAAGTAGTTACCAAACAGTAACAAAAATAGTAAACAAAACCTCTAGAATTACACATGTTGTCAATATTTCGAATGTCAACACACAAGCTAACATACATAAGCAAAAACTCAACAAACGTTCCACCACAATGTGGACATAAACAAACAGGCTGTTCCGAAACTAAATCAAATAGTTACAAAGTCAATCATGTAGTCAGTAAAAGACGTCAACAAGGGCCAGGTTTTAGAAGCAAGTCAGTAGCAAGCACAACCGTTATGTATTACCAGTACACAAAATTGATGCAAGTAAGATAGACATCCTATTAATGTACACAAAATTAGTAAGGTGAGAGAATACTAGAAATCATTGGTTTGGTAGTATAAGTAGTAAATCCACATTAGTTTGGATTAAAGCTAATTAGTATTGTGTTTCGAGTATTATATCTATATTAATAGATAGAGATAGAAGATAGAGGTCAGGAAATAACCCATTGGCATTTTACATGGACACAAAAAAAGAAGGTACCAACAGCGTTCACACATAATCAGACCAATTGGAAGAATATTTTGAAGATATCATGGAAAACACAAATTAATCCACAGTAAACTTTATAAGATGCAGATAGGGGTAAAGTAACCATTGTAATTAAATCAGGCAAAATTATTATTATTATAAAAATTAATTCCATGTCAAAATTAGAAAGAATAAACTTTATTAATTTCAAACAAGATTTAAATAATTTGCAATCAACAAACATACCAATTATGACGATTCAATTTAAAAACAAACATAATTCGTTAAATCAGTCGCTAAATAATTTCGGCAAAATTAGGTAATAAAGTTATAGTATAAAGGTTAAATAATAATGGTGTATTTCAAGTTAAATGTAAATTTAATTTTGTTTAAATTTAATTAATAGAAGCTCAATGGTAGCATAATGATAATATTTCCTATAAACACTATCAATTTTTGGGTAATATCAATACATTTTAATTAGTATAATACATTCAGAATTTTAAAATAAACGTTCAAAGAACAGATTTTTAACCCTCAGAAGAAAGAAATGTTATAAAATGCAAGATTATAAAATTTTCAGACTACATTGTACTGTTGTAATATAATTCGTGACAAAATTTTTAAGTTGAGAAATTGTGAATTTGAGTTCAAGGTGAATAGTTTGAATAAATGAATACAAACAAAGGCTTCAAATGGATAGTTTAGTTCAACAAACTTAAAATACTTTGGGAGAAGAAAATCAAAATGGTAGTCTAATTCCATAATAATCTTGAAGGTAATATTATTGATATTGAAAATACAGTAATTGTATAGTTTATTATCATAGTTAAACGCTTATACTAGGGACATAAGTTAAAATTTTGAAATTGTAAATTCAAAAGTTGCAGTATATACATACATTCTCTATTTATACGTACATTCAATATGATTCTGTAACATTTATGATTGAAATGAAGGCAATATAACAATAACTTACAAAACTTTTGTTAAAAGGCAGCAACTAGTCAGAGAATAAATAAACTTTTAAACGCAAATACAAGAATGTTTATATATATATATATATATATATATATATATATATATATATATATATATATATATATATATATATATGTTTTAATAAATACATGGAATATAAAATAAATCTATTAAGAACATAGTGATGAAGAATAGTAGCCATATGAAATCAGACAATAAATGATCAAAGTATATAGAAATCAAGTAATAACATACATGAATAAGAATAGTGTGAAAGTAAATAACAGCAAAGGTTTGCAGAACAACAATTACAGTTGTAACTGTTACAAGTATAAACAGTTTATAGTTGGGTAAAGTAAATAATAAACATACAGCAAACATGAGTTTGATTGTTCAGTTGAGGTGAACATTGAAAAGGATAATATTGTAGTTGTTGAATATTTTTATTGGTTATAAAGTTTCAAAATGATATAAAATATTGCAGTAAATGTAACTAAATTAATATTTAGTTGGAAAACAAAAAAACGAAACAAGAAATACGGTTTTGGGTATCGAAGTAGAACTTGAGAATATAAAGGTGCAAAGTTACTAAACAATGTGAAAATTGGCAAAGTAATTATTTCAAGTATATAGTTTAGATTATTGTTGGAAGTAAATTTCTAAATATCAAATTCAAAAGGATATAAATTATAAGGTACGTTAGAAAAATAGCAGAAGAACCACATAATGCACCAGGCCATTCAGAGAAGTTAAAATGGAGTCTAGCAGTTGAACCTCAACGAAGGTATTAACTGCAGTTCAGCCAAAAAGTATAAAATTGACTTCACAGAAGTTATAAAACAAACCGCATGGAAGGTATAAAATGAAACGATGGAGGAAGAAATCATCAAGGTAAGACATTTTAATAGAACATGTAGTAAAGACTATGTTTCCATTATAGAAAGACCAAAACCACCAACTACAATGTTCCAAGAGCAGCTGGAGAGAAGCCTTGTGAGAATTGAATGTTGGATATATAAATAATTGGGTGGATGCGCCAACATCTGACGTCCTCTGACGATGTATATATGGTTGCATAGTTGATATTAAAGTAGTTTCCTGTAAATTATAATAAACGCTACGGTGCATGATGAAGATCCAGCCATCTTGATTCATTCTGTGTTGGGACTTTGACCGAGATATTTGCCGAAATAAATAGAGAGTGACTCAGTTGAATCCAGTGTTTTAATTGCCCAAACACCTCCACCAAATCGATTCTACACAATCGGTTCTAACACGAAGGGCACTACTGGGTCGGATTAAGTAACTTGAATACTATCATGATCCTCCTCCAAGGCCTTCAGACATATTTCTAAGTGGAGCTCGCTGGCATCAGCAATGATGTTTTCGGTAGATTATTCAATGACACATTGTACCATAAGATCAGACTTAGCCAAACGTTTCAAAACTGAAGTCAAATGACACAGACCTTAGTGATACAATAAACAATACACAATAAAAGCGAACATTTGCGTAACTTCTATAGCTTTGGGTAAATCGGCTGGATTCTTGGGTTCCACAGCTACACGTACTACGAGAGTTACGCCAAATTTCATGGCATTCAAGTTCTGCATGTTTGTGAATGTGGCGATAGTATCGGGCCTAACCAAAAATTGATCCAGACTGAACAAAGATGTCCCATATTTCCAGATGGGACATCTTCCATGGTTTCTATATAACGACCAATCATGAGGATGGCCCCCTGAATTGTCTTCTCGTGTAAATCCTCTTTATTGAGGCCACATAGTTAGGTCCCAGGATAGCGGCCTTCATGCCGGTGGCTACTTTACCGGAAAAAACTGGACCAAAATCGTAGAAATAACCTTTATGAGAAGTGGGTACCATTCATTTTAGACACATATCATCATAGGATCACAGTTCTTAATACCTAAAAACAAAAAAAGCAAAATATAAAAATATAGTCATTTGCAAATATTTAAAAAATAATGAAAATTGGTAATTGTTGTTTAGTTTATACCAATCATTCACAGTGAATCAGCCTAGAGTTTTAAACTACACATTATCATGTTCAAATAAATACCAAAATTTAACGCGTTTTCAAAATCCATACAGGTGGCACATACCAAGAGCGGTTTCATTACCATGTGGACCTTCGTATAACATTTCCATTCTGTATTTCAGAGCAGTTACTGGGGATGGTAAATGAACGGCAAACATCTGAAGCAAAGGCCCACCAGCAGGTAACCATATCCGACTAAATGGTTTTCCATCCTTATACTTGTCTTCATATTTCAAGTTAATGCGCAGTGTGGAGAGAAGTGCTTCATATTCTTCTTTCCTAAAATAAATATTTTAGTTACACCCAAGAACTACAAATATATAATGCATTCTCGATATAATAGCATGTCACCATAAGATATAAAGATAGAGGTAACGTGAAAGCGTTTAATACCTAGGCTTATAATTTTCTTGCAACGCACTTCCAACAATACCTTTATTTCCTATTAACTTCACAAAAGTTATTTTGTAAACTATAGAGTGGCTTAATTGTGCTGGAAAAACGAACTTTTTTTTAAATAATAAAACACAATGCTTACTTTTGCAGTTCATAATCAAGTCAAAAATTTTGTAGATTGTGTTCAAGATGTACATGCAGAACGATCTATTGTTATTATTATACTTTTTTTTGGGTTGAAATATTTTTAACCCCATAGACTGTTTAACGCCAGAAAGTTTGGTAAAGTTATTCAGCATCCAACTGCAATTCCAAAAGAGTACGGTTCATCTTGTTCATGAGCAAGATTGGCTTAATACGTTCGTCGATAGCCTGTACTATTATATATAGCTTGACATTCAAATAGTAACAATGTACCGGAATTTGATAGATTGACTTGCCTCAACAATTATAATGTTATCACTTACCCATATTTTGTAGTTTAGATTTTTGACAAAAAAATTGATTACATCATGATTGACGGCACAGCTTGTGCACTATAAGAATCAGATGAGGAAGTTTACCACGCCATACAGCATTTTTACGCTAATTCAGTTATTTCTAGCTTCTATTCTGATTAGACGACAAGCATATATTATATTTATATTTTTAGATAGATTTATATAAATGTAGATAAATTTACATTATAAATTTATATTTATTGTTATAGATTATATTTATATGTATGTTTAATTGAATTTAATTTAATATATTTATTTCAGATAAAAATGTTTTTATTTAAATTTCACGCCAAGGCTGTTACGTGCATTTCGCTTTGTGTTCTTAGTGGGGAAAGGTGCGCTTCTTCGAGTGCAAACGCAAAATTTTGGTAATCAAATTATTACTTAGTCTTTTTTTATAATTTTGATAGTTTAATTTACAATTGTATTGAAATATAGTTTATTAATTTTTGATTGAAATATTTAGTTTATATTATTGTATACACTAATTTTTTTCTATATATTGCCTTGTTTAATATTATAATAGTAGAATTAAGTAATTATATAGGCAAATCAAATTGCTATGGAAGGACAGAACATGGAACAAAAGAAGCTTTTCTATTTTGAAAACTCTACGAAGTTATATACCTCCTCTGCATTAAATCTGAACTGTGTATTCATTTATAATTGTTTTACTTGTGAATATTAATATAGCAACAAACAAATATTGATTGAAACAGCGTGGATCCAAAACAAAGCATCCTGCTATTAATGAAGATACCAAAGTAACAAAAACACTGTACACATGTAAGTTATGCGAGCATACTACAATGAAAGCGAATCTTCTAATGAATCACTTACTTTTCTTGCTAATCACTTACTTCGCTTCTCAGTCATCCCATAACTTAAACGTTGAAGAGTTATTGAAATTCAATACCTTTAAAGAATTTCATGTATGGGAAAATGATATGGAGCAAGCCCCAACCTCGTGTCAAGAGAGAAGAAGCTATGTTTCTTTATATTGTGATAGCATAATATTTCAGTGTTCAAGGAAGTTCAAGGAAAGAACAGGATAAATACACATTACCTAGCTACTATTAAATAAGAACGAAGGTGAAGAATATGAAGTAGAATTCACTAAAACATATTTTGGGCATGAAAATACCTTAAACAGCTGCAGCCCTCGAAAACAAATAGAGAATAAATTGTAACAAAGTTAGCAGCTAAAATACCATTTAATGCGATAATAGATGATGTAAGAGATGATGTGGATATTACGAATATAAGAAGAATAGATTTAGTGGCTTATAAAGATTTACAAAACATAAAAGCAGCTTACGATTTTAAATCCTCAACTAATAGAGATGAAAATGACGCCATAAGTGTAGAAGCATGGGCAAATGAGTTGAAAGATACAGGATGTATACTGTTATATAACCCACAAGGTGAATATATGGGCATCTACCTCAATTAAAAGAAGATGATTAATTTACAGTTATTGGCCAATGTTACCACAATCTTAGTTAGTCCATATAACTTAGATCCTTAAGGAATAGCCCAGAGAAAATCGATAAAGTGGATGCAACACAAATAATATAACAATCTCCTATAGTTCTTTGTATTTAAATAAATTATGATTATTGTAATATTGTTGTTTTGTATTTTTCATAAGTGAAACGTAGATATTTTGAGATAAATATGTATTAGTTTACCTAGTACATTTAAACAGTAATTGTAATTTCAATTATCGCAGTATTGTCAAATTCATTTATGAGGTCTAATTAATAAAAATTACAAATAAGGATTTCAGTAAATCATTAATATTAGTGTCTTATAAGGTTGTTGATAAAATAATACTAGATTAAGGGTATGCTTTTGGCCATAATCAAATTATTTTATCAGGACCATTTTGATACGATATTGATCTTACAATATTTATATTACAAATAAATCAAAAGACTTTTGAAGATCTAGTCTTGCAGGTATTAGTATTTCGTATATTTTTTAAATAAATAGCTATTTTGAACTTAAATATCGTATTGTTATAACATCAGCATCATTGATGAATATTAGAGTATCTACACGAAAAATAAATACCACTATGCCTCAAAATTGATTAAGATATGTATTTTTATGTATATTTAAGTAGGTAGCATACTTTAATTTAAATTTGGGAATTTAGATTGTTGTTATTCAGAGAATGATTTAGAAATGACCTGAAGTATCTGCAAGGGATTTTCATATTTAATATTAAGATATATTAAATGCAACTTATATGTTTATGAGAAACTGATTATCAATCCTAATGTATTTAAAAATCCATAATTTTATTATTATTCCTCTATATATTACATAATAGAATAAAAGCGAGTTCTATTGTTAATATTTTCTCAATATTTTGGCCAAAAACACCGACGAAGACTTGTACCATTCAAGAAAATCATGAATGGTTCCAAATATCTATGGTACATAGAATTCGATTTAGTAGTGCGATATTTTAGACCGTTTCGTTTAGGGTCAGTTATGTTTTTTCTTAAATTTGAAGGAAAGTGTAAAGGAACTAGACGGAATTGCCACTTTTTTAAATTGTACAATTTGTCCACATTTTGACGACATGTTGATGTAACAAATCTTAGGGATGTTAGAACATCATAACACATCATTTCCAATAACGCTATGTTCAGAATCACTACACTTTTCGTATTCAGTTTATTCTAGTGTTTTTTGTGCCACCCTGGTTGAGTTTCATCAAATAATAATTTGTTCATAGAGTGTTCCAGTTTTCTCTTTCTAATTTCCATTTATTATTTATTAAATCCTCCTTTATCATGTTCATGTTATAGACATTTATTTTTAAAATTAAGCCCAAGACATATTATTGGATGGGATTTTAGGATATATAGAAAAGGTGAAAGTGCCATCGGAAAAAAAGGTCAATACAGTAGAAAATAAATGCAAAATGCCATAAAACGTTAAGAGTCGAAACTGAATATCTGGACCACAAATGCAGCGTAGGATAATTTGAAATATAAAAATAACAGTATTATTTCAACAATACGTAAAAAAATATTGAGAGCAACACTGCACAAAAAATAGATAAAATGGAAATATCGACATTAGGATACCACATATTGCAATTTTGAATGTAGAGAACACAACTAGAATCCAGAACGAACAGGCACTCTACAATGCGTGGATTAACGAAAAGTCAGAGATACTTGAAATTATATTAAGCAATATTCAAAAACAAATAAATGCCCTCCAGCTACAACCAAATAAACAAAACTCTGAAGGTAAGGACAAAGCACCAAGCCAACAAAAGCAGTCCAATTATATAAGAAACAGATGAAGAAAAATTGCGGAAAGAATACAACCCAGATGTGTAAATTGTTCAGGTAAACACATCACCACAGAGTGTGACCCAAAGAAGCTAAGCCGAAATGTGCAATCTGCAATGAAGCGCATCCGGCAAGTTATAGAGGATGTGTAGTTGCTAAAACGATACAAGGGAGCAGAAATAGAATAACTCAAGTTAAATCTCAAGAACCAATAAGTGAAAAGAAACAACCGAAAAAATATAATAACGTTCATGGTGAAATGACTTATGCCTAAAGTATCAGTCAAAATAACCAAAGAGACACAAAGGAAAATGAAGCAACCACCAACGAATTGCTACCTAATGTAATAAGGAAGCTGGACAAATAAGAAAAAATGATCTAATATTTTTCCGGAAGGATAAAAAAACTAAAAATGAAAAACGTTAGTCCTGTGGCTCCAAAAATCCGAAATGGCAAAAAATATATCCGAATAGCAATTTCGAATGCTAATGGAATCCAGAAACATCACGCTACCCTATAAAGATATGCAAAAAATAGATATTTGCCTAATATCAGAAACCCATTTAACAAAAGGGTCCTTTATAAAATTTAGATATACATTTTATCATACCATACATCCAGCTAACACCGCAAGAGAAGGAAGTGTAATAATAATAAAAAAAGAAATTTTCCCTCCATCAAGAAACCTGGCTCAGTAGAGCAGAAAATCAGGCAACAACATTAACTATTAAATCAAGCAGATACAAGGGTACAATAGCCGCAATATATTGTCCTCCAAGATACAGTCAAGAAAAGGAAAGTTATTCGAATGTCCTAAGCAACCAGGGAGAAATATTTATAATTGGAGGTGATTTCAATGCAAAAAATACTAGATGGGGATCCAGAATGACAACATCTAAAGACAATGAACGGCATAAAGCAGCTGCTGAACTATGATGTAGTTACATGTCAACTGGAAAACCAACTTATTAGCCGACTGATCAAGATGATTTCTTCATAGTAAGAAACATAACATCCAACTATAAAAAGATCAAAGAAAATTTTGGTTTGGTTCGCCTATAAGAGACCTATGTGGAATTTAGGCACGAGACAATTACCAAAAAGCAGAAGCATTCGCTGAATATCTAGAAAATACCTTCAAACCAAACGAAACTAATATTAAACATATTTTGCCGGATATAGAACCTGAAAATTCGAAGATTGAATTAGTCACGCCGAAAGAGTTAAACAAAGTTATTGAAACTGACATTAACCCCAGGAAATCACCAGGTTACGATTTAATAACAGGAGAACTACTGCAAAAACTACCAAGAAAGGGAAATATAAAAATCACCAACTGGACCAATACAGCGTTTATATTAAAACAGGTCCCAGACATTAGAAGATTGAAGGAAATTATAATGATCTCAAAACCTGGAAGGTCACCAAACGAAATAAGAGCCTATAGACCTATATCACTGCTGCCAGTAATATCTAAGGTTTTTGAAAAACTCCTGTTGAAAAGAATAAAATCGATAATATAGAAAAAAAAACCTAATACCAACACACTAGTTTGGGTTTTTAACAAGCACTCAACAATTGACCAGTTCCACAGAATAACAGATCTTATTGAAAAAGCCTACGAAAGTAAAAAAGTATGCTTAGCTATATTTTTAGATGTAACACAAGCCTTCGATAAGGTTTGGCATGAAGGCCTTGTGCTTAAACTACAGAAAATACTACCAAAACAACACACCGAACTATTAAAATCATACATTATAGCCAGAGTGATCAGGGTCAAAAAAGAAGAATCTTACTATAAAACAAAAGAAGCTAAAGCAGGTGTACCACAAGGAAGTGTACTTGTATCAATGCTTTATCTACTCTACACTTGTGATATACCTCTAATCGAAAATATTACGTTGGCTACATTTGCTGATGATACTGCGATTATAGCTGTCGAAGATAATACTGAACAAGCCCCAAGAAAATTACAACAGACTAGTGACAATATAAATAATTGGACACAAGCTTGGCAAATAAGAATTAATGAAAGTAAATTTGTACATCTGCAGTTCACCTATAAACAGACCGTACAAGCACCAATAAGATTAAATATCGCTATCATTCCATATAGCAACAACGCTAAGTATCTTTGAATGAATCTCATAATGAACATGTAAAGAAGAAAAGAAACGAACTGGAATTGAAAAATAGGAAAATCTACTGGCTAATTGGAAGAAAATCACAATTAACTGTATATAATAAATTGCTATTATATAAGCAAATACTAAAACCTATATGGACATAGGGAATTCAATTATGGAGATGTTCTGCAAAGAGTAACATAAATCAAATAAGATTTTCAGAACAAAGTTCTGAGAGATATTGTGGGTGCACCCAAATACTATAGGACTTGTTACATACATCGAGACCTTCAGATACCCAGAGTCAATCAAGAAATCAAGAGAATTGCAAGGGGACATAAGGAACGATTCCATTCTCATACGAATGTTGAAATACTGCAACTATAGGATACCACCAGAACACGACACAGACTGAAAAGAATCGAACCATCTGATCTTGTGTAGCGTTGTATAGTGATGTGCATATATTAAAAAATTCAGCAGTGACATGTATAAACATTATTTTACTAGTTATATACCTAGATTGAAGTTATTAAAAGACAAATTGTAGATTAGACGGAAACGACTAGTAACAATATAGTAACTAAATAAAAAAATGTTAAACATACAGCCTGAGGTTCACGATTAATAAAACCTGGAAAACGCAACGAACTATTCGCAGCAATAAATATTACTACATGTAATTATCACTTTGGGCGCAAACCCACTTACTGCGGCAGTAAAAATTATTAGACCTACTGGTCTTTTCCATTTCGAAAGGCATCTCTTCAAATCAAATACAAATCGAGAGATTTTGCGAAGTATCATTTGATCACATTCCAGTATTGTTAGCACTAGGTGCGACAAATCTGGAAAAAACAAACAAACCCAATCCTACACATTTACTAGCAGAGACCCGTTTAGTCTTATAATGCAATAACGTATAACGTATTCCAACCGAGAATCATAGAATCTGCAATAGATACAAATCCTGTTCATAAGGCCGATGTTAAAACGCATTAAGTAATTTATAGAAATACCATATTTCCAATTTGCAGTTTGAAATCACCAGTCAAAAATGGACCAACCGCATAGAGTAACAGCGGTAATTAAAAAGGCATTCGAAGAAAAGAAATACTGTCCCGCAATATTACTGGACGTCTCACAAGCTTTTGACCGGGTATGGCATTTGGGATTAATATACAAAATGAACAGATTGCCTCCGCCCAATTACTGTCGACTTCTGGAATAGTAATATTTTGAAAAATTTAGAGTTTTAGATGAACGAGCAATCTCTCAAAAATATGGCTTAATCGCTCCAAATCCGTTCATGTTAATGTTGCCTGGAAGCAAAATGACAAAAACATAGTTAAATCACTTGACAGATGCCTGATTCCTCAAGCACAATCAGCTAAATACCTCAAAATACGTCTAGATGGTAGGTAAACTAAAAACCTCATGTTAGTCAAAAAGCATTGTATTGGTTAATTGGAATATTCTCTTCTTTTGACTTAAAATCATAGAAATTGGTTTAACAGTAAATCATAAAGACAATTTGGATTCATGGTGTGCACATATGGGCTTGACAAATGCCATATATTTGTAATACGCCAAACATATTATAGTTTTGCGAATAATTATCAATGACCTCGAAATCAAATGGATATACGAGGCGATCCAAGATTTCGCCTTGTAATACGGTTGCATAATCACAGTAACGTGGAAGCTATACAACTATTGGACAACACGCAGGAAATCAGAAGATCGCAGGGAACCAAACCACAGGAACTTGTTTAGTGTGTATAAGTGCACCAGTGTATAGGTGTTATATTACCCATAATTCATAATTTATGGTAGGTCAATAATAATAATTGTATGGTTGCTTCTGTTAATATAAATTATAACCAAACTAAATATAACAATAAATTAAAAACTAATCTTCATTGTATGTCACTCGAACTTATTCTTTCGGTGGCGACTATTTCACAAACAAGGAACTATTCAGAGCATATTCTTGAAATGTAGATACGGCTCCGTCAGACAGATGGAGCAGGTGTCGTTCCCTACATATATAGGAAAAATTACAAATATTCCACAATAACGACAACTTGGCGTTATCACCGGCAAGCCTTTTGTCAGATCTGATATATTGATTGTTTTAACTAAATCGTTATTCTGACGAAGAAACGTCTGCAAGTCTTATACAATAGGTGTACAAATTCTATTATTAAATAAAAGTGAATAATACATTATATTAGTAAAATAATATGAAATATTTTGATAATGCAGTTAGTTTAATTAACATGTTTGTCGCTGGAAACTTAAATATCCTAATTGTAGAACGTGCAATAAAATTAGGTGTAATTCCGAAAATTGTTATTAAACTTTTAAAATTAAAATTCGTCCCCACGATTCTTTTAATGAAGAAAATATTGATAAAAGCGACAAAATTGCAATAGAGCTAGATCAAATTTTTACCCCCAAAGCTTTATGGTAAACGAATATCCACAGATTGCATTACAATCTTTCATATAAGTAATCAGTCGCTATTAAATTAATTTGTGGATTCGGGAGCTTCTTTATTTTGAATTATTCTTTTTATAGTAAAAATGAAATACAAAAATTTAATATACTTGGAATAAATGTAACCTATGTTACACACTCTCACAACATAAATCTCTTAACATGTTTTCAAAAAATTTCCTTTCATATCTCCTCATCCAAATATTCATCGAATTCAAAACATGCAAAGAAGCAAATTACGTGAAACATAGTTTTAACAAAATATGTAAATTTTGATTTACAAAATAAAATTATATATTTACGTATATATGTTTTGACATAGTTTTGGATAAGGATGAACCTTTAACTTTCAGTTGTAAAATAAAATATCATATAAAAATAAATTCTGAAAATCCCAAAATTACTAAATCTATGGGTGCTATTATAACCAAAAACAAGAAATCAAAACTCAAATTTAAAAGTTATTTGATTAGAGAATATTAGAATATCACCATGTAATTCTCCAATTGGGGTAGTGCCGAAAATTCCTGACCAACTAAGAATATGAAATCCATGGTAGATTTAGTATATCAAGAAATGAAATTGAATTTTAAGAAAACCTATAGGTCTTCTTTATATTCTAAATTTATTTTAAATTTCTATGAAATTGTGAAACCTCTTAATTTCATATTAAAAAAATAAAAACATATTTTGAAAACTGTAAAAAAATTATAGCATCTGATAGAATTCTAATGTATCCTAACTTTGATAAATAATTCATATTAACAACAGATGCTTCAAATTTTGTAATTTGTTTGATTCTTTCCGACTTGAGGGATGATGGCAAAATGGAACGACCGAATCAAAATCTCGAAATACACAGAAAAATATTAATAAATTATTTTTAAATTTATTTTAGTTATAGTCACACAGGAGTCGTAAAATTTAAGCAAATTTAGATTATTTGCCTTAATAAATTTTAGTTCCATTTATTCATTTATATTATTTTTGCTGCTGGTTGCACTAAACCTATTTTTTTTTCTGTGAAATATGACAAATAATCCAAATGAAATCGAAGCGCCCTAAAAGTTTAAATGTTAGAAAGCGGAAAAATGAAGAAAACGAGGCTCAAACTTTTAATACAAATCCTAGTACTATGCAAAACTATATTTATATTGCTTAAAACTACATTATATTACGAAATTATAGTATTTGCAAAATCTAATTAACAGAAAAATTTATTTAGTATGTTTGTGAATTAAGTTAACGTATTGCAGACTTAAGATAAATGACATAATTTCAATAAGCAGCTAGCCGAAAATCTGTAAATCCCCCACCTTACCACCTGTATGTAAATAATAATTTAACATATCGACAACGCAGCAGTCGATCTGACGTCATTTTTCCCTCGAATGACATATTTTACGTAGTTTTTCTATCCGCTAGTGGATATTTCTGCACCACAGTATTCATTATAATGAAATGCTATGTCTTGTTATCACACAATAGAGTACGAATAGGGAATTAACGGAGATTTCTTTTATTCTATAGTAGAACAATTGATGAGTACAAACGGATGACTTTACAATGATGACAGAACAGGAAGAAGGCGCGACGGTGCTTTGAACTTTCTTAAAATTCTTTTCTTACTTGATTTAAATTAACTATTCGTATATTCCCAGAATTTTTTATTTCTATCGCCGCTTCAGATTAAAAAGACATAGTCCGTATTCAATGATACTTAATACAGTGCGTTAAAGTAGGTCGTTGTAGTAAATGAATCAAGTGAAATTTTCCATAATCACTAAGAGATGGACTGTAAGAAAATATAGATCGGAATTGTTGACCAATTACATAGACGGCACCTGATGACTCATTCCTGCGATGGGATTGTTGAGATGTACACTATTTGGAAACAAAGACCGATGCCTTGACCGGAAATCATATAGATTCTTAGAGTCTCTCGAAGAGTATCTTGCTGATGTAGTTGATATACGATTGTTATAGTAATCACCGTTGCAACCCCTAGTATATTGTTAAGATAGTGAGCATTATAATGTTTGTTGAATATTTGTATTTTATTTACCGATAAATAAAAGTATTTCTTACAGAGCATTGACACCATATCAGAGAGTGGTTGCATTATAGGCAAGTTAACTCGGAGATTATTTATAGCAAACCCAAGAATAAGGTCTATTACATTCTTTAACTGTACTGTTATATATAGCTTGACATACAAATAGTAAAAATAGTAGGAATTTGATAGATTGACTTGCCTCAACAATTATAATGTTATCACTTACCCCTAAGTTGTAGTTTAGATTTTTGACAAACAAATTTTAACATCATGTTTGACCGCACAGCTTATGCACTAGAAGCATCAGATGTTCTGATTAGATGACAAGCAAAGTTCCTACATAGTCTGATTTTACCATTTTTGACGGGGATGGTCCATAAGCTATTTTATCACTGTCACCACTTATGTTAATAGAATAATTCTTATTTAACTGACTATTACAAGCTCAGCACAAATGTTATAGTTTTTGAAATATTTGTTATATTTTAACCACCCACACTAGACAGGATAAGAATCCCACTTCTGATGTTAGTAATTAATATAAAAAGGCCGTATTTGTTTAAATAAAAGGCTTTTATTCGACCACAATACTAGTTTATTGGTCCGACAGATAAGACAAGGCAATATGTTTCAATCAACGAACTAACAGAGATTGTTCTGAAAACTACCGGATAAAAATACAGACGTACCTAATATTACCAAATTGAAATGGTCGGAGTAATATTTTGGTAATATTTTGCGAATATACTCATAGAGAAATATAAATTTAACATAGGAAGTTTTGACCAAATATACCGCCACGTCCAACATGTAGATGTCGCTCCCTTTAATACATTTCTTGTTTTATTCGCTATGCTAAGAGCCGCAACGGAATCTGATTCGTTCATTTCGTTCTATGGTTTGTCTATTTAGCACACCATCAATATGCCCTATGTAGAGAACAGTATGGTCAACTTTTTATAACGTTTATAGATTAAATTATTATTTTATTTTATTAATAGGTTCTAGGAAGTGTTGTGTGTCCGGATGCACAGATAGTAAGGAAATGCATCACCGTTTTCGTTAAACAAGCGATCCTTAAGAAATGAGTAGAAAACTTTTAAAATCCTAAACTGGTTGGTTAAACATGAAGCAGATTTATTATAGTTACCACGTGAGATATTTTTTGATACATTTAAACCTTCCTTTAAGTACTTATGAACAATTTAGTGATGGTGAAAATAATATCACGAGCCCAGAACATGTACAAACGGAAGTAGATCAAAATCAAAATTATATAGAAGGTAAATTGAAGGAGTCACTCATATTTCTGTTAATAATTGTTATCATTAATTTCAAAACTGTCTTACTATATTTGTAGTGCCTATTTCCATCATTCCAAGCCCACAACCAGGGTGTTCGAAGCAAGTATCATTGACACTTGAACCAACTCCAGAAAGTAATGGTAATGTTTGTATTCATATAGCCAGTATCCCCCTTTTCTGCTCATTCTTACTGTTAATTACTTGACTATAACTTCAGTCCAGATGTTCTTATAATAGCAAACAAAGTTTTACGTTGTACCGTAGTGTATATCTTAGGTAATTTAGTAAAACTTTTTAAAAAAGAAATGAAGTCTGATTTTTGGTTACATACAATTATAAATAAATCAGTAGACCCACAAATTGAGACTGATTTTATAGAGACAAGACAATATCTCGGGTCCCAAACTCTACCAATATTATTTTAATATACTGTCAGTATGTCTTTGAGATATATCTTAAATTATTCAGCGATTTTCTATGTCGATAATATAACAAAATTTTTATAGATATGTCAAACTGTGGAATACTGAGTATACCACAGTTTGACCACATCGAAAACCGAACTTAACTTCTCTTCACTGTTTATCATTTGTTCAGTTCGGAAAACCAATCTAAGCTCCTTAGGTTGCTTGAAATCCTTAATTTACATGATATCTTATAAGAACATGATGTCATAAAAGAGACGAAACCATGAAAATTGAAAATTATCAATATTTTTTCGGCATACCTATGGCAGAGTCGTTGTTCCCTTAGTGGATCAAATTCAGTACTTCTTGTTCTTGAAATATTATATTTTAGTTTTAAATTTGAAATTAAATAAAAGTATATTTTTTCCTTAAATAAATCAAATACGTCATAAGCTATAAAAATTTAAATGATTGGCTAAATCAGCAGGCAGCAATGATTTTGTCAGATTTGAAAGAAACATCAGCCTTCTTCATTCCTTCAGAAACCTTCATTTGTAAAATTCGGGTGGCACACCATTGAAGACTCGCATCCTTTGCATCACTATTAGTGATCTGAAGCACGTTTCATTTCGAATTAGGTACAAGTGAGAGGATTTTCTCAATCATGCACAAATTTTCTGCAGAATACTACCATGTCTCCAAATAAATGTATATCTCAACGAATTATTGCTCTCATAAACATATTAAATTAGATCAATTTTAAATGCGACGATTAATTTATACTATAAAAAGTATAACATATTTTTCAGAATATATCTCTAGATTAAATAGAGGTTAGATTAGTTTATTCAGTTATTTGTAATGTCACAATTGCATACATAAGCAACACTCGCAAATTTCTTCAAATACTTTCAAATCAAAAAGGTCCTATATAAAACAACACAATTTAAAATATAAACTGTTATACATAAAAAATCATATACTTAATACGCCTGTTATAATTTATTTATTTATATAAGTTAATAGAGCATACAAATTGCATATAGAACTAATAATAATTTGAAAACAACGATCTTATAACAATTTAACCGTTGCCATGGTATCATAAAACATCTTCTCCATAGATTACTTGATATATATTACTCGTAGTTGAAATTTAATATATCGTCACACCAAAGAGATGTATATGATACAGCTACAGCACTAGTAATATATATTTTTTAAAGAAAACTGTAAAAATATATAATGAACGTTAACGGGTGTTTTTTAAATAATATGTTATTATCTTAATATATTTTTCCGAACAAGTTATAATGAACAACAAATATTTGTATGTAATTTATTGAAATCGGATTTAGAATCAAATAGCTTGTGGGGAGTTGTGTAAATGTTTAATTGTGACAGTGACAGAAGATAGTATATAAGTAGAGTTTATAAGACTAGTGTACACTTTAAGTATATAATAAGAGTGTTAATTGATATAATATAAGTAAAAAGTGAAATTTCGAATAAAAATTATTCGAGTAACAAAGTTTACATAATTTAATTGTCAACAATTAACTCGGCGAACCGACAAAATATGGATACGTTACCAGAAATGCAAGAAGCATCATGTTATCCAGCTATAAAATTTGGTTGGCACACAAAAGAACTGCAGCATTTGCCTTACATCATTGTCGGTGATATAAAATATGTCTCCGTTAGAATTATAAACCATAAGTTGTGTAATAATATTAAGAAATTTTCACCAGAAGTCTACCAATGTTTTCAAGTAAACTATTATCCTTTGAATAAACGGGAAGCGTGTTTATTTAATGAGATTAATTTTCAACATTGCGGTGGTCAATTTGGAAAACTTTTATTCATAGAAGGCAGAGATACGAAGATGTTGTTGGAGGACTTTCTGCACATGTATGATTTTCACAAATTCTGCGCTAGAATTATTTTCGCTTTAAATAATAACATACGCAATGACATAAACGAGGATTCCTGCGAATTTCTACAAATTGACGAAAACAAATTTGTACCCTTTATGGTAAGAAATAGCAAAAAATATTCACCGATGTTCTGTTTCGAAAGAACCTGCTGGCAGCTGAAAGACAAGTTCGTGAAGGCCACCAAATGGGAGTTAACTTATTTGAGGTTTTTTTAGACTTCAAGGTCTAAAGAAAGAATATATTTAATTAAATTCTTGTGATTTAGTGAATATTGTGGATGTTAGCCAATATTTTGATCATCAAGAAAGTTTCGTTACCAAATGGCCCATAGCAGATTGTATTTGGATGAGTGTAGGCAGTCAAATGAATGGAAATGTTAAATAGAAGATAAATTTTTAGTCAGTAACATTACGTATATTATTATAAGTTTATAGGCTGTTAAATTAGTATTAAGTTCACTAATATTTTTTCGGTTGACAAGAAAATATTTTACATATGTATGTACAACACTGAACGTCTCTTTTTTATTAACTAGTTTTTATCTATTCTCTACTCCGAACCTCGGTCCTAGAGATGATTCCAGAAGAAATCCGGTCTTACCCAGCTTGGTAACTGGCGTGACTGATCCCAATAACAAATTTTATTTTTCGGATTTTAAACAATCAAAAACATAAATTTACCCAGCAGGATTCGAAATCGCTACTATCGCAACAGTAAGAGGGCCTTCCTGTCGCCCTTGACCACTGTGCCAACCAAGCCGGCCCTTTAGATTTTGTTTATGGCGTGCAGGATTCACAATCAAGATATACATAGCCCGATATCTCTGAAGACAAAAATTTTCTCACATTGAAGTTTTTGTAGGACAATTAAATGCTAAGGTCAAATGGTTAAACTTTTGGAAGTTGCAAATCAACCCAAAGAAAATCCAGGCCGTTATATTACACAGAAAATCCTGTATCATCTCACGTGTAGAAAAAGCAAATTTTCTCCAATAATTATGGTTCTGCTCTATAAGGCATCCTTTATTTAGACGGGTTAAACTAGTCTAAGTACATCGGCCATGAAGAGATGAAGAAATCTTTAAATAGCGGAGAAAAAAATTTGAGCGCCTCCTATACAGAATTACTCAAATACATAGCACAAAGGTTCAAAGGGAATTTTTCATTTATCCCTTCTCAAAAAATTCACTGCAGTACAATCGCAATTCCTATACCAAATCCTCATCATCACCAAACAGGAGTTCCACATCAACAAGGACTTTAATCAGCTGACCAAACAGGACTCTAATAAAAGGATAGTTCATTAAGTAAATTAAAGGTTCCTAAGGTCTTGAAAAGGGAACGGAAAATGGAAAATGCAAAATGTTTGTTTATAATATCTAAGTTAATTATTCTATGTTAATTATCCGTACAAATTCGTTCAGTTTGCTTTTTAAGGACTAACTATATCATATGAGAAGCCGTAGAAATATTGCAGACAACTGCTTCTATGGTATAGTTATTAGAGTCTTCAGATCAAACGTGGAGATCGCGGGTTCGATTCCCGGTGGGAACAACGACTTTTCATGGTTGTTTTAGTTTGGTTAATGCCATTGACAAATCAGTTAGGTTAGGCAGCGGACCCCGGAGCCTGAAGCATTTCTTATTTTCAATCATTGTTCCTTTATTCCTATTTTTCCTCAAAATTACTGGAACCTTACATGGCCTGCCCATTGTAATATTTAATGTAATAACTGCATAATTAATTGAGCAAATATCTAACACCAAAAAGAGATAAATATAATGTTTTTAACAAGAAAATTAAACTGACTTCAAAAAATAAATAAGGAACACACGCAAGGTTTTTCTTTATTTTTATTTAGTTATTACAACGATTATTAGGTACATATTTCATCTTAAAAAGTTTTTTGTGCTAAAAATCTAAGTTTGATTATTTTTTGAAGTCGGTTCAATTTCTTTGTTAAAAACATTTTATTTTTATTATTCCCGTGTTTTTATTCAAATAAGCCTAAATTGCTGGAACATTCTTTAATTTGTTAAAATATATAGTTGATAAACGTCGATTATTTCTATAGATTGACACATTTGCAATATGACAACGTGTGCTTGAACGAATGTCGTAATATACGAAAAAATTCTAAAATGGCCTGAGAAAAATATTTCATTTACATCTCCATTCGTTTTTAATTAAAATCAACCCAATTTGTAAATCAAAACATATCGACTAACATTTTTAGATAAACTCCGAAAATACTTGTTTGTCAACCTGGTAATAACTTTATATATAAATACGTCAATTCTCATTCTTACGAGATATTTTTCCCCAAACACGCAGATACAAAATAAATAATATATGCCGGTAATGCATGTAATAAAAAAAGGCCATTAAGTGTTCCATGCAACTTAATCTCATCTTAAACATGTAATACCACACCATATAAACGGATGATGCTTGCTCGTTGTGGTTCTTCACCAAGGTTCTAACCTCATCTAAAATTTAAAAATATATGTTAAGTAATATTATTTTAAGTATAACAGTTCAATTGAAAGTATCTGGTTGGTTGAAGTATCTGGCCTAACATATAGATGGTGCTACTAGAATTAAATCCATACGTTTTTAGTTAGCCCTAACTCTGAAAAGATGCGTGTATAATTTTAACAGCTTTCGGATCCTTAGTTCGTGAATGATATCATTTTGAGTGAAGCAACTTTTGTTATTGTGAAAAAAAAATTGATAAAAGGAATTTCGCGTGTTGATAAATTATAGCTTTTTGAAGGGAAAAATACAGTTGAAGCAAAAACTTGGCTGGATGCCGAGTTTCCGGACACTACACCAGGAAAATCAACTAACAAGGATTGGTATGGTAAGTTTAGATGTGGTGAAATGAGCACCGAAGACGGTGGACACATTGGACGCCCAAAAGAGGTTGTTACTGATAAAAACTTTAAAAATTCACAAAATGATTTTGAATTCCCGTTAATTGAAATTAAATGAAATAGCAGACGCTCTAAAGATATTAACTGATCGTGTACATCATATCATTCACGAATATTTGGGTATCAGAAAGCTCTGTGCAAAGTGGGTGCCGCGCGAGCTCACTTTTGACCAAAAACAATGACGGATTGATGATTCGGAACAGTGAAGATGATCAAGCGTAATAAATCCAAATTTTTGCGTCAATATGTGACAATAGATGAAACATGGCTCCATCGTTTCATTTTGAAGTTCAATCGACAGTCATCCGAGTGGACTGCACACGATGAACCCAGTTCAAAGCGTGGGAAAACACAACAGTCGACTGGCAAGGTTATGGAGTCTGTATTTTGGGAACCGCCTGGAATAATTTTCATTGATTACCTTAAAACAGAAAGGACGAAATCGTCGAAAAATGGACACTTTTGAAGAAAGAGAAAGTGCTACTTCACCAACACAATGTGATTATAATCAATATAAGCCCGTTTAATTTTTATTTTATTGAACTTTTTACTAACCCTGAAGCTGCTCAAAATTCGGCTTGATAAGCAAAGTCAAAAAATTTGTAAAAAAAGCAAGGAATTAGTTCTTTTAATATCTTTCAAAATTATTTTAATATTCACATAAATTTGATATAATAAGGATATATGTGACTTTTGATCCATGGCCTTTTTCTCGTCACCTCTACTCGTTTAAGATGATTTTAGAGAGTAAGTGAAGTGGTTGCTAAATGAGTCTAGCTCCAGGCTATACGAAGGATGCATCAAAACCTCATAACCAATTTCTGTTATGTCTGTTTCTGTTAATGCTTTCCGAAATACTAAAGGTGTGTAATATAACATTGTTGTGATGTAAACTTGCGCCTTTCCTATTGATTAGTTCTGGTCATATAATCCAAAGAATAGCATTAATTTTCACATCATCTATTTCAACCGCAATAATTTTTGACAGTAGAAGTTGCACCAATAATATGGCAAGTTCAAGAAGATGAACAATTCATTTATTTCCGTCTTTTTCAAGTGGTTCAAAATTGTTTTCGAGATTATACTATTATAATCGACTTTTTTTTATGCTAAAGACAAAGACCAGAACAAAATTCATCAATCCTTCAAATCAAATTTTTCAGATTTGTCTATTTTCAAAGCGTATCTCCTGGGACTAAGTGAACGAATTACACTACATTTATATTTAAAATATTATAGGGACTGTTACCTTTCAAAACCACTATAGTTTGGCTTCCTTGAATTGAAGTACTACTAATGATATGCAACTTCGAAGCCATCAATTAGGCAAAATGGAAATCACTTTTCACCTTACTTTATATTATTATATTTTTCCTCTCAATATAACACCGTCTAAATTTTATATTTATAATTTACATATCTGTTATATCTGTCAGCTGATCATTATCCAGACACTCAACCAAAGATAACAGTTTCTCGCTTGATATTGGAGCTTCACAAAATTCTTCATTTACATTCTCCTTACCAAGACCAAGTTGATATGTGAAGAAACACCTTCAAAATGGATCCATAATTAGTGTATTCAAGACCAGTTTAGAAACAAACAACAAACTTTTAAATGCTACATCCTTTTAGCTAATTCAATCAAATATTTAACAGATGCAACGTTGGTATAAGAGGATAGTTTAATGTGTTCGTCAATTTTCTTAGTAGCTGCAAAATTCATTATACAGTCTACATCGGCAGTTAGAGTTTCTACGTCTCCTGATTGCATATTGAAATTTGGATAACATAATTAACATAACATAACGCCTGAGATGACATGAACGAATATTATATAAATATGAATATATAAAATTCGGACGAATACGTTTTAATCTTTCAAAAATCTAAAAAAAGCACTGAATTGTTGTTAGTGAGTTATTATGATAATTATATTCGTTGATACAGATAACTAGGTAGATAAGTTTTAGCATTTTTCATGATATATACTCTATTCAAAATGAACAATAAACTCACGTCATCAAGATATCAAATGTATTGCCTATTGCAAATTGTAAATTGGTTTCAAAATCATACGATACTTTCGTTCTCATTCTATTTTAGTTAAATAGAGATACAATGCTGTCTGATACGTTTGAACGTGTAACCGAATCAGCATACAAAATTTGCCTGGTTGTCAAACGTCTACAAAATTCTTTAAACTATGGTGGTAATAATAACAGGTTATAAACCATCAAACGTTGTTATGGCGCCTTGCTTGTTTTGATAAATATTAAATTGCTGTTTATTTTATGCTCTGAATTAATATTTCGAAGCCATCAGAGATAATGTATGCACTAGATGTACTATAATCTTAAAATGTTTCTTTTATTTCAAATTTTATTTATTCTTTTAAATCAAAGCCAAAATGAAGTAATATCCTAATTTCATGCAGCAACATGAGATGAGATTTAGATGATTTGAATACACTGTTTTATTGAATAGATTATAATTCAAATTACCAGGGAATATCGCTGGTGAATTAATGAAGAATCTACCAAACAATTGACAACTGACGGGTTGCCTGCTATTAAAAATCGTATTATCGTATTATTATTAATCGTATTTAAAATCTATCAAGCCGGCTAGCTTTAATAATTATCTAATATGACGGCTGTATTTTTCAGATATTCAACCAAAAATGGTAAGACGCTAGTTTAAGAGATTTCCGAAAGGTAGATGTAACCTAATAAGCCTCATTTCTGAGCCATGTATAAGATATGTATAAGATTCAAGACAAATTTTTAGACAAGTAAAAAATAAAACTGCAAATTAGAATAGCCCTTACGTTAATATAATTAAAGAGCAGGTTTTAAAACTGAACAATAATTACAATTAAAAACATGAAACAATTTTAAACAAAAACATGTACATTATATACTTGGACGTTAAATGGCGTTAAAATTGAATTCCAGGCCTTAATAATTGAATAGATAGGGAGGAAAATCCTCGACCTCTGCCTTCTATTGAAGGAGAAAAATTACTACTGCTGCTAGTACTGATATTAGATTTGGCCTGGTAAGAAGACCCAAAAGCCATAAAAAACTAAAAATTTCCGAAACTCAAAAATCAAGGATAGATCACTTGAAGAAGACCATAGCGCTGCCCTATTATATATATGGAAAACCCCTTCCTTTTGGATTATATGTATCCTGTGATCCACTGTCGGGTACTGAAACGGCATTGTTATTAGTAATATATTAGATTAAGTTTTATTTGATTTCTACTTACTTGTTACTACTAATTGCTGCGATTCATTGTGGGTACTGAAGTTATCGATAAATATTATTAATAAATCTACAGACTAATTTCTACGTGATATTTGCTCACTTTTTGCTTTTGAATTCTAGGATCCGTTGCTGGGCACTGAAGGCATTGGTAAATATCATTAGTTCAATTGATTAACCTTTACGTTATTTTTACTTACTTGTTACTGTCGATTTCTGTGATATTTTCCTGGATGCTGAAAACAAAAAATATAATCACTGGTTTGATTAAGTTTTACCGCATTTTTACATACTTTTCCCTTAACAGTCTTCCAACTATCAGATTCGTCGCTAGTCCCAGTATTCTAAAATAATTAACATTTAATTTACACCATTTTTAATATATCCATCTTTAGTTAATTAATTAATGTAAATAATAAATTCAATAAATTAAATTAATCAAATACATAAAAGAACAAAACAATTCGAATTAACTTCCCAGTGTAAACTTCCTGAAAGTGTTGATAACACTTTCTTTACACAAGACAAATCGAAAGACAGAATGGTCAAGTCAGACGACATTCGGGGGTGTACATTTAAGATTTGGTATATAATGAAAAACAATCTGAAAGCAGGAAAATAAATATCACATATATACCGATAGATAGCGAGAAAAGGAGACACAAAATGGAAAATTATGCTTGCATTTAATAGTAACTCCAAAAATAATTAGGCATATATTAGAAGTCCTAAATGAAAAACATCATGGTAATCTAACGATGTTTCATCGTAACAAGTTGATCCAAAATGAACAAAGCCAAGGTATTCTAAGGAAGCTTTCGAGAAATTATACATAAGAGGAATTTAGTTGGAACAATTAGGAATTTGGAAAACATCAATTTGGGTTTGGTAATACGCACGGGACTATAGTACAGGTGCATAATTTGTAAACAAAATAAGTACCGACTTAAATGCCAAAAGAATCTATATGTTAGCATTTAAATCCAATATACAATCCCTATGCAACAATCAGATATTAAGTCAGCATAAATGAACGATGCCAATACCACGGAATGATATCAGAAGTTTCCCTTGGATACAGATAGATATTGACACATTACCTGGTTTTTCCTGTAGGACTAATAAACCAGCATTTTTGTCGAATAAAGGCCTTTAATTTAAACAAGTTGGGCCTTTATTTATTATTCCTAACATATAGGTTGCTTTCCTGGACATATCTTAGTCTTTTCATAAAGTATAGCATACAGGGTTACAGTATAGTACAAAAGTTAAATAAAAAAAGTTTCTCCATCATTCTTGTAGTCATAAAGCTTAGTTTTAGTTACTAAAATCGAATTCAGAAATAGAGATTTACACTCTAAAAGAAGTGTGAACCCAATGAATTACTTCTGATTTATTCAAGAATTCCGCAAGCTAGTGTACACAGTTCGATACTATATTTCCTATATGCCAACCACAAAAATCACCATTGTGGTAACATGTGTAAGTGACATAGTAATCTTAACAAATTTCCAAACACACATTGATAAAATACAATAATGGCAGAAGGCATAGCATTATAAAGCAAATTAAACAAATCTACCCATGCAACATTATAATATCTGCCTAAATATCTTGATGCTTCTAAGATACATCTATACCGACGCCTAGCCTAGCCTGGAAGAAGCACATACTAGCTAAGTGAAAACAACTAGAACTTAAACTATATTAAATGTATTATTTTATCGGGAACAAATCCAAGTTATCAGCCTATTTGACAATGTATAATCCTACTATGGGGTACTGCAAGCAAGTCTCGCGGTTCCAGATTTGCGATCCTAACTTAAATTGCAAAACAAACGTGTGAAATATATGGCGTAAAAGTCTGACGGATTTGACCTGAAAAATAAACAAACCAAACCATAAAACTTATAAATAATTCCTACATGATGAAATAATCTTAAATTATTTACCGGAATCTACCATGGAGTAAAAAAGATTAGCTTCAACTACTCCATCTTTGATGTTAAACTTCAAAACACTTATTTCAGCTGGATAGTATCTATTTGAGGTTTCACAATGACAGAAAATGTTAATATCAATTACAAAAAACTCTTTAGTTGCTAATTCTACAAAAAAAAAGATTAAAAGACATACAGAAGATATACAAATTTTTTACCTCCTTTTGCATAAGCCACTGATAGTACTTCATATATATCATTCTTTGCTTTTTGATCGGCATAATCTTTTTCTTTTTTTTGTTTTAAAATTGTGTCAACTAAAACTCCTTCGGATGTAAGATTTGTAGATTTTCCGCCCTTCATCTGCTTGGCCTTCTCGTCGTAAGACTTCCGTTTCTCAAAGGGCATTTTCTAAAGATATAATAGCATGATTATTAGAGATTGAGTAAAAAATAATATTGTTTTCAGTGCAAGAACGTACCGACCAAATCGGAGCAGCTCCTTCGCAAGCTTCTTTTATTGATGGATATTTGATACTATCTTGTTTTTGAAGATCCAATGCAAACAATAAAAAACCGTTGTGTTTTGCCTTCTTCTTGGATGCCATCAAAAGTGCCGTCCTATTCGAATCACACGATCTAAAAAAGTAGCAAACTTTTTGTATCCCAAAGATTTCAGTATTAAAGGTTTGATGGCAACAAAACCAATTCAAGTAAATATACCAGAAATATCAATACATATTTCTATAAACAACCGTATCCTAACCTTAAATTAGTTAAAACTTTCAAGAATTTTCAAGACTAGCGGATGGAAGCACCATCCAACCTCTGTCATTCGAGGACAAAATGACGGACTGCAACGTTGCCGTTATGTTAAATTAGTATTTACATATAGGGAAAATATATATAACATTGATATAGTGGATTAATAAATAATAAAGTTTGTTAATATTCGAGAAGCTTTCGGTCATTCCATTTTATCATTATTCCTCCAGTCGAAAAAAACTACACGAGTGACAAAATTTGAAACATATGTTGTTAATATGATTTATTTATCAAAGTTAGGAGTATTTTACTATAAAAGGTTTCACAATTTCATCGAATTTTTAATAAAATCTATAATATTTAAATAGACCTATAAATAATTGTATTTTAAATCATTTTCATTTCTTGACATACGAAATCTACCATGGATTTCATTTTGTTAGTTGATCATGTATTTTCGGCACTACCCAAATTGGAGAATTCCATGATGATATTCTATGATGTATACTTTGATATTAATTTTTATCTTCTTATTTTTGGTCATAATAGTACCCATAGTTATTGTAATTATGGGATTTTCTGAATTTGTAATATTTTATTTTACAACTGAAAGTTAAAGTTTCATCTTTATCTAAAACAATGCCAAAACATTCTATACGTATATTTTTCAATTAAAACCACTATTTGTTCTTCTTGTCCTTTTAGTAATGAGTCATCACTGAATATAACAAGATGAACATTATCTTTCAAGCACAAGAAATAGTAATACTAAAATTGAGATTACTCATTACTTCATTTCGTGTTCCATCTTTTAGGTGAATTTCTCAGTCCATACCGTGCTCAATTAAATTCACAGTATCTGGTTTAATTAATTAAATCCTCCAATTTCCTGATATAGACATCTAAATATATTTTTCTATTTATAATATGATCTAGTGTCAATTTGATTTTGTTCCACTTTAGATCCAATTGTGTTCGAATTGATAATTATATCAAAATTCTAATACCTTACAACGGAACTCTTCTCCATTGGTCTAAAAAAACTTTTCTATTCTACCTGCAGCTCTGTTAGACCTCATGCTTCTAGTTTTTAATACTTTTCTGGTCCTTGCAACTTATACATGGTTGATTTTCTAAACTCTTCTTCATTGATTACAATGTTTCTGTTTATCCTATATATAATTCTATTGGACCTCATGTATTTAGTTTTTCTATTGCTTCACTGGTCATTGTAAATTATACACGTTTGACTTTCTAAACTTTTCTGCATTACTGATTACTACATTGATTACAAAGTTTCTTTATCCTACTGATATTACTTCCGTTGAATCCCATGTTAATAAGTTTACCAGTGCTTCACTAATCCTTGTAAATTATACACGTGATTAATTCTCTAAACTCTTGATTACTTCATTATTAATTATTACATTGATTACAATATTTCTTTCCACCTTACTGATAATTTCAGATCACGTGTTCAAGTGGGTTAACGGAGTCAGTTAAAGAGGATTTTTCGTGATCTACGTGATCTATGACGGATGTATTACGGATGTTCCGTTTATTGTCCTTCATGACAAGAGTTTTATCTACTGTAAATTTCACCTGTAATAAAAATAAATTTTAGGAATTCTTTGCATTTCGAAGTATAAAACAAAATTCCTTAATAACAGTAGAAAGTTCATAATAAATGAAAGTAAATTCACATATTGTTTGTGTATTAAAATAAAATTCAACTATCTGGTATATGTTACGGTATTGAATTAAAATGCGCTTTTCTTGTAGCTATTATACTAAGTATCAATCTCATGTATAATCTTACTATATTTGAAATAAATGGATGGAATAAAAATAAAATAATTCACATTTTGATAATAAAAATCTATCTAATCAAATTAACTTATTGTTGACTAATTCTCAAATATGTAAACACTTTACAACACATAGTCTGCATTTCATACTGTTGTGCAATGTTGAAATTCGAAATAGTTAGTCACTATGACATTAAAATTTTCAAAATATTTTAGGTTCAACTATATACAAAGAATGTAATCATAAATTTAATTATATAAAACAATACTTACCATTTTGGATATTTGAAGATTTATTTCTAAAGAAATATAAATAAAATGCCACATTTAAATATACTCGGTGAATTTGCTGTGGGTACTTACTGTTTTTTTTTTAATTAAAAAAGTCATGAGAGTAATAAGTCTGAACTGTTCTGTACTTCTGTAACGAATATTTACGTTAAATTTTGACGATAAAATTATTAAAACACCTTAATTCTTAAATTAAGTAAAATGTCAAATTACTAACGAGAATGAAATCTTAATGGAAAATTTAACTTATCAGTATTTAGCACGATGGCGCAGAAGATTCTTTGCACATCACTGTATTTTAGGTAAGATCTCTAGTTAAGTTTTCTATTTTTAAATTGCCATTAAAATACATTCTAATGAAATAAATCTGTTTAATTGCTTGAGATTCGTTCGGCCATTCTGCTAGTATATGGAAATATAAATTTTAAGTCTATTGAGGCATACAATATATCAAAATAAAAATAATGAAAACATCATAATAAATATGAAATATGGAAACAAAACGAATAGAAGAAACAGATAGAGCAAGTTTTTATAAGATTTATTCATTTTTAATGTAAACATTTAAGTCCACGTTGTTATTGCTTAAGAGCTGCAACGATTATATAGTTTTTAATAAGTTCATTTCGCTCATTTAATAAAATAATTTTATCGTTTATAGTCAAGATAATTAATTTTATAAAAAATGTTTCAATTTAAATTTGTTTGCAACCTCAGCCGACTTCTATGTTCGAATGCAAGCGTCCTTGTGCTGCTCTATCTGCTATATTTCTTCGTGGTGTATTGTATTCATTTTAGTATTTTGTAGAAAATTGTCTACAGCAGTTATGTCTATCTAGTTGTTCGTCTGTAGTCTTGTTTATAATGAGATAACGCCAAAAGTATTTTTAAAAATGTATCCGTTATGATTAAAACTTGAGCATAGCCTTTGCCTTTTGATCGAAGGACCTCCATGTTCAATATCAGAAGCATATCAATACGTTTTTCACTCTGCATGAAATTTTCTCATTACGCATCACATACACATCAGCTGCTGGGAACACATCTTAGGAAAACGAAATAAAGGAACATTTTGATTTTTTTAAACATTTATTGCATTTCTTCGTCATCATACAACTGTCTATATTAATATACACAGATTTCGGAATATAAATAGGTCATACCTTAATGCCAATCCATCAGTAGATTTATTTATTTTAAAGTTGGTTTTATTGGTTACGTCCCAGTCTATGACAACATCTAATTTCAGGAGTAAAGCCTTAACATTTACAACTAATATAAAAAAATATCAATTTAAAATTTGTTGTGTTTAGGATGTTTCTGCATTAGTTGAAACATTATTTGTTTGTAGGATATTTCTGCCACACAGTCATCAATATAATGAAATGCTATGTCTTGTTACCATACACTAGAATAAGAATAGGGAATTTATGTAGATTTCTTTTGTTGTATAGTAGAGCAATTAATATTTTTTACCACGCCATATAGCATGTTTACGTGAATTCAGTTATTTCTAGCTTCTGTTCTAATAAGATGACAAGCAAAGTTTCTACACAGTCTAATTTTACCATTTTTGAAGAGGATGGACCATTCACTGTTTCATAACAATCACCACTTATGTCAATAAAGTAATTGTTATTTAACTTAATATTATACTTCATTTCTATGCAGTATTAGCACAAATGTTCATTATATTCTAACCATACACACTTGACTGGATAAGAATCCCACTTCTGTTAGAAATTAATATAAAAAGGCCATATTTTTTTTAAAGAAAAATTTAATCGACAAAACTACTAGTTTATTGGTCACTCAGGTAAGACAAGCCAATTTGTTTCTATCAATGAACCAAATGAGACAGTTCTGGAACCATTCGGTGGTGTGGCATGGGAACATATCGTCAACGTGAACTCGGCCTGATATCATTTTGCTCTCGAATGAACGAAGTTGAATGGTATTTACATCCACTAGTGTCACTGTCCCACTGAGTTAATTTGGATAATTTTAGGTATTTCTTGAGTTTTTTTTACAAATACTACTACTGGAAAAGACTTCGATATTTCACAAAAATTATATAGGTATTTTTAATACAAAATAAAAATATTGATATATAGGCCCAAAAAATATGATAAGGTGTATTATTATTAAAGACAGTTTGGTTATCAAGGCAGTACTTTTTTTACACCAGTGTACCTGTCCAGATAAAAGCGTACAGAATTGCAGCTAATAAAAGAAGGCAGCCAAGTTGCAAATTTGGTAACTTCTCTAGAATCTATTAAATCTGTAACAGTTGATGTTGTTTGGGATCGTGTAATTTATGATTTTAGACAATCCTAATATTCTATAAATATATTTTTTTGTATTTTTACTGTGAGGGCCCAACCTATAATACAGAGCAATATTGTCTCGAACATCAAGTATTAAGATGTTTGGACACTGAGTCTGCTTCAAAGAGACGGTATTTTCACCCTTCTGAAAGAGAGAGTTTTGGACAACTTAGATTCAGTCCTATCCAATAAATCCAAATTGAATAGTTGTCAGGTTCGTGAAAATGTAATGTGAAATTTGACTTGTTTTGATTAGTTTATTGTTAGAGAAACCCGCCACCAACATCAGTGGTTTCATCACGAACAAAAGACAAAATATTTGACGAAATAAGTGACATAATAATGAAAAATTGAAAAAGTCCAAAAGCTATATTACCTAAACCAAAAAAATAAAAAATTAAATATTTACTATAGGTGTGCGATATGAAGTGTTTCTATGATTTATTGAAAATTGTCTTTTTTATGTTAAGAAATTTACGTTTTGTTTGAACCGATTTTGTAAAATCGATTTGGTAAAGGTGTTTGGGCAATTAAAACACTGGATTCGACTGAGTCGCTCTCTATTTATTTCGACAACCAACTCGGCCAAAGCCCCAATACAGAATGAATCAAGATCATAGAAAAAATAGAAATTTCACGGTATAGGCGACCTTGTGGAAATGTTTTGTTTAGTTCAATCAACTGTAGTGCTGCGATCGCAAATTGTGGTTGGCAGTTTAAATTCCAGGTGCCGCCACTAACATGAAATGTGATTGGTCGATCAAATTGTGTGAAATCAGCATTTTCTATGGGCGTCCATTTTTATGTTTGTTGTTTGTTGGTTATGGTTTTTGTTTAGATCACGAAATTTTCGTTTTACGTTGTGCATATTTTCTGTTTTACATTAATTATTATGGGGTAATAATATAAAAATTGATGACAATACGTCAGTGTAGTAAAAGATGTAGTGTACCGGGGTAAAATTCTACTACGGAAATTAGACATCGTTTCCCAAAGAATGATCTCGGTCCTTTCCAAAAATGGGTTGATCAAGTAAATAGTAGTAAGTTACCTGGATAAACCACAATGCAAATATATCAACGTCATGGTGTTTGTTATGGACATTTTAGTGAAAAATTTAGAATTATCCTTCCTTCACGAACAGGTATTAGGGTAAATTCATATCCATCATTGGTTTTATCAGGTACATATAAAATTATCTATCTACTACATGTCTGTTTATATATTGTTTGTTTACAGAAATTTAAAACCTTATGAAGATGTTAGTAGTAATAAAATCCAATTAATCTACCAAGTTGTTCGTATGCTGTCAATGTGATGTCTCTACATAAAGAAGTCTTACAAGAAGGTAACAATTAATATAACTGGATAATTAGTAGTAATAAATACTACTTTTAATTGTAAAATATCCCTAAAATATTTGCGAAACTTTAACTTTTTAGAACAATCAGTGTTCAATCATTTTATAGTAGAGGAATTATATATTTAAATTTGATTGCCTTGTTAAGAAAATATTTGTTATGGTGCCATCAATTAAAAATTTAATTGCTACTTTTAGGGAATTTATTAACTTAAAGAAATCTATTTTGTCTAAATTTACAAATAACTACATTTGTTTAACAAATCTTAACCAAAATTGCTTAAAGATTTTTGTTGGATCTATTAGAGGTCATAGAGGTAGAAACAGCATCCTTCCCCTAGTATGATCGAAAAATTTTTAAAAGGGCTCATCATTTCAATTTTTTCACATCATTCTCCCTGAGAAAATTGTGAAGAAGATGAACATGTTAGATAACTTATATTCTTTTTTAACGGGAGATCTAGTACCACTTGAGGTTGTTAAATCACCAGTTGAGTCTATATTTTCAGTTCCAGAGAATTTTGCTCTGAGGAAAACAAAAGTCTAATATTGTATTTTAGTCTTATTTCAGGATATTTAACAAAACTTCTGAAAAAGAGACAACATGCAATATTTGTCTATATTCTATATTAAGTAGTTCCACAGATTAAATACTCTAAAATCTAAATATTTTTAAAAAACATACATTTTTAGTGTTTCGACTGTCCAATCCATAATGATTTTCAAGACAAAATTTTAAGTTATTCTGAGGTTTGATTGTATTTTTGGTTTAATGAAGTTAAAGGATTAAGGATTTAAAGTTTACCTTCAATATATCAAGATAAGTTAGAACTCCAATAGATCCCATAAAATTGATGGCACTAAACATATATGGGAAGGCCTTATAGAAGAATTATAGATATTTTAATATTGCCTAGAATAGAGTTCATAATTGTTTTTTTTTGCTTTTTGTTTATATATATTTATATTATTTACACTTATGTATATTTGTATAGGATTTTATTTTAATAAATTAATTTTAAAATTTAAATTTGATTTTTATTTAAATACTATTGGCCAATAAATGTGACGTCACAAAGTAATCAGGGGAAATGGCAGACCAATCAAAGCAAAGTATTTTCCTTACAGGTTTCTACATAACTATTTTAAACTAACCAATCAAATTCGCGTTGTCAGCGCCGCCAATGATTGGACTAAGCGAAACTTTGCCCCACTACTTACCATTGCAGTTGCACACCCCTGATCAAGATGACGGAATCTTCATCCTCTCCGGATTGCTTTCACACGAGCATACGCCGTAGCGTTCATTATAATTTACAGTAAATTACTTTAATATTTTCTTATGCGACCATGTATACATGAGGATGTTACGTGTGGCGCATTCACCCAATGATTTATATATCCAACAGTTTATTAACAATATATGATTTTACTTACGTAGTTAACAAATGTTTTTAGAGATAAATAGTTTTCTATTTATTGTAAAACTTATTCCACATTTTATTTTGTTATTATTAACGTAGTCATTGATTTTTTGTTATTTTATTACTTCGCTTAACAATATAGTGTCTGATAGTTAGTCAAGTCTTGATATGCTAATAAGTACAAGCCTTGTGAGGACCAACTACTGCTTGTTTAGGATTGAAAATTAATTCCAATTGAATGATTTGATCAATTGGAAGTCATCGTGAAGACAGAAGAGAGACATAACAAATGTGCGTTATATTATATTAAGGGGGAAAATTCTTTAGAAACCCATTTTATATTGGTGGTATGCAGCAAGAGTGTTAAGCTATGAAATACGTAGGTATTAAACACTAAATTTATTCAAATTATTTTTGTCTTTCCGCTCAAAGTACTGTTATTTAGAGCGGTTGGACGGTAGTAAAGTAGGAAGTAATAAGTGTTGGTTGATTGTTTTACATAATGAAGATATACAGATACGATTTAGTACACACACATAGCTACTGGAAAGAATATCGATATCTAATAAAAATATATAGATATTCTGTATATTGAATATTCTCAGTGTTGTTTGAGACGTTGTCGGCATGGAGTGTTAACTTAATACAAATAATTTCAGAATTGTTTTACGTGGTCTCAGCAGGAAAGCGCCCAGAACGTCATTTCGCTGAATTTCATCAGCGCAGCCAACATCTGGCGTCACATTTTACTGACCAATTAAATTTGAAATAAAACCTAAATTTATTTAAATAAAATTATGTACAAATACAAATGTTATCAAATATCATAAAGCTAAAATATAAATAAATAATGAATATAAATAAAATAATGAAATATAAATATTAAATTAAAAAATAATTAAACGTAAATATAAGGAAGGCTGCAATCTAATTGAATACATGAGATAACACATGGTAAATATAATCAAAATAGCTTATTGCGCTTTTTCCCTTTTTCATATTTCTTTAGTGCTATCAATTTAAAATATATTTATTATATATTCCATATTATTTCCCTCATTCTGAAGGCAGAGCAGCGCAGCTAAATGTCTGTGTTTGTTTATATACTAGCATGTTGGCTGACCTTTGATGAATTGACTGGCCTTAACAATTATCATACTATCACTTACCCCTAATTCGAAGTTTAGATTAATAGCATATCCAAACCATTCCCCATAAAATTGCTGCTATAATAGGATTCAAATTTGACAACATGTTTGGCAACATAGCTTGTGCACTCGAAGCATCAGATGAGGAAGTTTACCACGCCACACAGCATTTTTATTCCCATTCCTTCTGTCAACCGGAGGAGAGAGCACTGCGCATAAGCATAATAAACATCCCAGAATCACTCTCCATTGACGAGGTACGTAAACTTCTCTTCGATCAAGGCATAAATTCATATTTTGTACAAAGAGGGAAATTAAAATACGGGATAGAACTACCAATTGTTCAGGTAATAGTCCCTCGCTACGAGCAACTAATCATCTATATGACCAAACTCGGCGTCATCACTCTGAAGCTCGAGATCCAGAGGAGAAGCGGCCGGCCAGTGCTGTACTTCAACTGCTAGCTTTTCGGGCATTCGAACTCGCATTGCCGAGCAATCACTCCCCTCCCTCGGTATGTCAAATGTGCCGGGCATTACAACATTAGATCCTGTACTTCCTGATCCTGATTCCCTGCCCTGCTCCGAGTTTTTAAATAACTTTTGTCTTTCGATCTGCCTCTTTAATTTCCAGCAGCTTCTTAATAGCCGTTACAAAATCTTTTATACTGATGACATGGAATGCAAACAGCTTACGCGGAAAGCAAGCAGAATTGGAAGACGCCATGACATTATATGAAATCGACATCGTTCTCATCCAGGAAACTGTCTTAAAACCTTCGCATCGCACTTTTTTGTTTACAAAAACCAAAAAACCCCAGGTCGAGGCGGTGGAACCGCCATTCTCGTCAGAAAAGAAGACAAACACTAGCTCCTACCCTCGTTATCAGCAAAAAAATTTGAAATAACCTCCATTAAAATCGATATCCAAGATCGTCCCTTCGTGATTACATCCGTGTATAGGACATCTTGTCCATTCAACTATACCGATCACATACTCATTTATTTATCCTTCAAGACGTGAATCACCCTTCCGTAGTTCGCGCCCTTGACGAGCTAGACTTTGATTATCATCCGGTCCTTCTCAAACTCGGAAACTGAGCCACCACTCAAGTGCCACTTACAAGATTCAGGAAAAAGACCGACTGGAGGAACTACCAATCTCTTCCCCTGGAATCCGATCCAATTCCGAAAACTAACACTCCAGAACAGCTCGAGTAAGCCATACTCAAGCTAATTCGTTATATTCAATCTGCTCACGAATCTGCCACAGTCGATATTTCGTCACAAACCCAACTGTGGAGAAACAACCTTCCCGCTTCTCTTAGACTTGAAATTCGCATCAAAAACCGTCTATGCAGATTAGCTCGATTCACCCTTGATGCTGCAGATAAAATGGAGGCGAACAGAGCATGCAAGTCTGGTTAAAGGTGGTCGTCTCGACCTGGCGACCGATGAACTGGAACTAATTTCTTGCGGACTAAAGACTGGATGTCCCCTCTTCTTTCTGACTTGTCTCTAAATACCTCCTAAGGAAGATGCACATTGTCATACCCCTTGAAGTCAGCGGTTACAGGAAATTTCGCAGTCACTGACCAAGAAAAGTCGAGCTCCTTGCAGAGGCGAGGCTAAGATGAAATTCCTTCCACCCCACCCGCAGAAAACACTAAATCTAAAGACAACGACACTGTCATCAACGAATCCAACTGCATCAAGATCAGTAACCCCAGCCTTTCTTCTCAACCATTTCGTGTCTCTAAAGTCTACACAGACAATTATCGGCGAATTTCGAAACAAAAAATCTCCAGAGTTTGACGAAATATCGATTACCCAGTTAAAAAAGCTCCCGCATAAGTAGCTCGCGGAACTGGCAAACATAATTAGATACATCATGCGACTGCAACATTTGAGAAAAACGTTTGAGAAATCCCGAAGAACAAGTCGTGCAAAAACAGACGAAAATATGCGACTATTAGCTTCAAAAACCTATCCAAACACACAACAGATTCAGTGCCCTGACAGAAGAGACAGAAGAAACCACAACCAGAACAACAAAGAAAACTAATTTAAAGCAATTGTCAGACGACCCCCAATAACAATATATAATAATGACACAATAAAAACAATCGGATCTGAAACAATTAGGATTCAAGTGTTTGACCCCGAACATTTCAAATTTTTAATGAGAGAATTGGAGAATAGAATCACGCAGTTTCATACTTTTCGATTAATATCCGAAAAACTTTTAAATTTGTCATAAAAGGATTATATTACGCCTCCGATACAAATACAATTAAAACAGTCCTAGCTGAACAAGGCCATAAAGTTGACAATATACATAATATTCAACACCATGCAACAAAGAAGCCACTGCCAATGTTTTATATTGGTTTGAAGCTAATAGAATACTAAAACATGTTTACGATATTAAGTACAGTATAACGCCAATCATCACTGACCCTGTGAGTGCTATTAGTAAATTAGCGGAAATGATGGGTAAACTTATGGAACAAATGAGTACAATGATGAATTTATTCACCGCCGTCGTTACCAAGCAAGACTGAGCCATTACAGCAGATACAAAATAGCTATCTGGAATGCCAACGGACTCCAGCAACATGCAAGAGAGCTTAAAATATTCTTATATGAACAAACTATTGATATCATGATGGAATCCGAAATACAATGCACTCATAGACATTAATTACGGATTCCGAAATATAAGCTGTATCACACAAAACATCCAGATGATAAATCACATGAAGGAACATCTGTAATTATTTGTGAAAACATAAAACAATGTGTAAGAGAGTAATTCAGCGAGGCATATTTACAAACCACTAGTGCTTGTAAATATTCAATGGAAAAGTGCACGGCCCATTACCAACAAGGCAGAACAATACAATGGTTTCTTTAACACGCTGGGTACTAGATTCATTGCCGGAGGAGACTGTAATGCGGGGTTCTAGATTAATAACAGTAAAAGGCAGAGAATTGGTCAAAGCAATGAAGGCACATAACTTACAGCATATATTTACTGGTGAGTCAACATATTGGCCGTCAGATATAAATAAAATTCCCGATACCATAGGCTATTGTGTTAAAAAATATTAACACCAAAGCGTGCAAAGCTGAATCATGCTTCGATCTATCATCTGATGGCTCACCAGTTAAATAACAGTGAACTCAAATATTCTTAAAAAGAACAAAACCACTTTCTTTGCATAACACAAAAACCAACTGGCCATTATTTAGAGAATAATTAGACAGTTTAATATCTATACCCATAACTCTCAAAACAGAAAGAGATATAGAAATAGCAGCAAAATATACAACAAGATCTTTACAAAAGGCCGCATGGTACGCAACACATAATAGCGCGACATATCAAAAGTTTAATTATATTTCATCTATAATTCTATCATCTACAAAAAATTTCCGAAAAGAAAAAACTGCGAAAAACCCGGCAACAAATCAGAACAGTAGAAAACAAGAGAAAATTCAACAAGGCCACAAAAGGGCTGAAAGAGCTAAATAAGGAACAAAATCAAGGAATTCAAAACTATTTAGAAAACTTAACGCCAACTGATGAAACAGAATATTCTCTATGGAAAGTAACAAAAAAAAAAAATAAAAAGATCTCAACAACATTATCCACCCATTAAAATTGACATCAAAACCTGGGCTAGAAATGATGAATATAAAGTGGAAGTTTTATCTAAATATTTAAAGACAGTATTTAATCCGTACCCGTCCGAAATATCCGGAAGAGAAGAAAATAACATAATTGACTTTCTTAGCACTTCATTTAAATGGATCTGCCACATGAGAAATATACTGTTAAACAGATAAAACAAACAATATATAATCAATTTTTAAAAAGCTCGTGGTTAAAATCTAATAGTTGAAAGAATGTTAAAAGAACTGCCTGGAAAGTGCATCAAATTAATAACATTCATATTTAATTCCATGCTAAGGCTTAATTACTTTCCTAGCATATGAAAAGTGACTCAAATCATTATGATCCTTAAACCTGTAAAACAATCAGACGTCTCCTCTTGTCGTCCTATAAGCCTGTTACCTGTGATCTCGTGAAAAATTATACATTGAAAGACGTAATATAATCGCAGAGGAGAGAAATATTATCCAGGCCATCAATTCGGTTTCTGTAATAAACACGGGACAACAGAACAAATACAAAGATTAGTAAACCAAATTAACAAAAGCTTTAATGATAAAAAATATTGCTCCGCTGCATTTCTCGATATTTCTCAGGCATTCCACAAGATGTGGCACACTAGACAGCATATTAAATTGAAAAAGCTTTTGCGTCATACGCACTTTCAATTGCTGAAATTGTAGCTCAGACAGACATTTTATTGTCAAACAGGAGGACGAATACACTGACCTACACCCAATATATTCGGGTGTTCCGCAAGGCAGTGTTTTTGGCCCATTGTTATATCTTATGTATACAGCTGAAGTACCGATCTCAAGAAACACTACTGTTGCTCCAACTTCATCTTAACAAATGAGACAAAATCTACCCATGTGACATTTACACTTTGCAGAAGAACTTGTCTCTCAGTGAAATTGAATAATGATGAACTTCCGCAAGCAGACAATGTTAAATATCTGGGAATGCATTTCGATCGACATTTGACATGGAAAAAACATATAGTTACAAAACGCAAGCAGCTTGGACTTAAATTAAACCAAATGTATCGGCTAATAGGGCGTAAATCTAAATTATCGTAAGATAATAATGTTTTGCTGTATAAGTCAATACTTAAGCACAGTTGGACCCATGGTATTGAACTGTGAAGTACTAATAGCAAATCTAACATAGATATCCTCCAGAGGTTCCAGAATAAAGTGTTGCGAGTCATCGTCGATGCCCCATATTGTGTCCAACAAACTGATTCAGCGTCATATACAAATAGAACCCATAACGAGTGTGATTCGTAGTGTTTGTGCGAAGTACTCCCTAAAGAGTTAAATATGCGCGATGATAGTGAAGTGCGTAGGGTCAAACGCAAACTGCCCTACGAACTGATTTATAAACACCTAAAGTGAGATTTAATAAACTCTAGAATAAGCTGGAATAGTTTTTAGAATAAGTTAGGATATACTTTGAAATAAGTTAGAATAGCATCTAGAATAAGATTTTGATTAAAGTTGTACAGCAGATTACTTACTGAAGTGATCTGCTACATGTCAGGATAGTTATATTATATAACTGAAATCATATAATAATACTTATTTCCCGCGGGCAGATTGTTGACGTTCTAGGAGATTAATAAAAAAAAATTCAGGTGAACAATTTGGTTTTCGCGCCCACCACCCATACGTTCATCAGACTACCCGTCTGACCGCACACATCCATCACGCTCTTGACCAACGTAAAAGGATTGGAGCTGTCCTTCTGGACCTAACCAAAGCTTTCGACAAGGTCTGGTACGACGGTTTGATAGCAAAATGCGGTTGGACAATAATTCCATGATTGGATAACGTCACGTACCTAAGTCTTCACATCGACCGACGGTTGGGTTGGCAATCCCAAACCCAGAAAGGTTCGGGTATAACAAACCTGCTATCTTTTCTGATCTGCCCTTCTAGCAGACTTTTAATCTCCATCAAATGAATATTTTACAAGATGTTAATTCGGTCCTTTCTCCACAACGGATCTAATGTCTACTTCAAGTTTGTTACACCCAACCAGGTGAAACCGCCGTTAAGTTTTCCAAAATAAGATCCTCGAGAGAATCTTAAACACTCCATGGTTTGTCAGAAATAATGAAATTCATAGGGAAACACATTCCATAAATCAAGTACTTCATATCTCATTCCACAAACAACTCAGCTCAAGTTCTTCTAAAAACGCGCTAGTTCACGAGCTGGTCGATAGGCTGGGAGCATAGCACCGCATCACCACTTTTCTAGTCTGAAACGACCTAATCCGTCGCTGCAGTCATAACTTTTGCTCCTACACGACATTTTCCAGCCGTGTGTTAACTTAAGTTCGCGAATCAATTGAATCGCCAGGTCTTCGTGCCCAATAACGGCTGCTCGATCAGCGGGTGCCATATCCCCAAATTTAATGCAGTAGCACCACAGTAGCACCACAGTCCACAGCGGTGATCAGTGAGGCCGTTTCGGTTTAGTGTATTGGTAAGCCCAGAGGCAGTCCCACATAACCCGGTCCAACTTCAAAACAAAATTCGCTATATGCGTACGTCCAATACAAAGGTCCACGACATGCACGACGCTTACCAGACGTGCGTGCCGCCTACCTGGTAGTCTGCAATCAGCGTGCAGCCTCTTCGAGGGGCCCACAACAATTATGATCCCTACCTGAGAAATCCGCAACGAGACCAACCAACAAAATCTACAAATGGACGAAAGATTGGAAAATTTAACTTAGTAGCTCCAAATTTGTTCATGTTAATTTTGCATTACGGCGAAATAATAAAATTTTTAGCGCGGAACTATTGTTAACTAAATTTAGAGTTTCGCATGAAGGGGCATTATTAATATTTAAACTTATTTCGTCTAAAGTTTCCTGGGTAGTGTCTTGAGACCAATCCTCTGTCTGCTTTACATTGTTGAATCCCAACAGCACAAGAAACAATATATGAAATATTTAATAAAGACACAGTTATTATGAATTAATATAGAAAATTTATTATATTAATATAGAAAAAACATAAGGGGTGACCAACAATATCTACAAATAGACTAGAGACTGGAAAAATACAAAAACAATTTCAAGGACAATCAACTAAGTACCTCGGCATCCATATTGATGATGAGTTAAACCAGAAACATCACGTTGGACAAAAAGCTGAGCAAATCATAATCAAACTCAAGCAACTGTATAGATTAGTAGGAAAATACTCTGAACTTGATCTTTAATCAAAGAGATTAGTTTATCTGTCAATCATTTAGCCAATTTGCACCTATGGAATGGAAATATGATTTTGCACTAAAACATCAATATAACTGGTAATCCAACATTGCCAAAATAAAGTACTTCTATTAATTACCAATGTTCATAATTAAGGTTACTGAATCATAGAAATGTGGAGCCAATACAGCTGGAAGACTTGTATGGTGTATAAGTACAGTTACTCTTAATTCAAAGTAATTTTGTATTAATTTAGGAAATACATATTGATTCATTAAATTCGCAATCGCCTCGTATGATGTGTATTAATACAAGAAAAAAAAACAGTAGTAAAATTAATTTTCAAATTTATAAAAATAATACAAACATCTATCCTACATTATATAATAAAATTATATGTTCATCTGTAGTTGTCTGCACTCTCATCACACTGTCTCGGTAATCATCAGCGTTGAATCATAATATCTAACCCAATTATTAATTATATTTGAATTATATTGAATAACAGAGAAATAATCAAAGCTCCACATCTCGGAAAAACAAACGAATCGAACGAATTAAATATATTGTTATAAAATGTATTGTTAATTTATTAGGTGATTTTAAATTATATTAGGATATATCATGGCATACCAGTAAAGATAATCTTGTCGTACAAACTAAACTCTAGCAAGTGGGATAGTAATATATATTCCAACACTTACAGGATATTTCGTAAGCAAATAATATTTTTTAAAAATTCTGAACGTTTATAATGTTAAAAAAAAGTCTTTCGTTTTGGCATTGTAGGAAAGTAAATAGAACGGCAAAAACCAAAAATTTGTAAATGTAAAATTTTCGATTTCAACTAGACCAAGTTTTTCTTTCATGGTCTATTTTGATAATATAAAATAGTGAGTATTTAAAGTCAAATATCCTTTTTCAACATTTTCAATCATTTTCTATGAAGTTATTATTTAACTTAAAGTTTATAACATATATTTTTTATAATATTCTAATTATTATTAATAGAGAAAATACTTTTATATAGTATTTATACATTTATAATGTATTCTGAAAATCATATTTTAATGAAAAATAATTTAAAGCAAATTCAATTTGGGTGAATATCCAAATGGTTACGTTACGTTAACAACTATTTAACTGAGAAATACAAGTAACATATTGTAAAATTGATTTCACATTTATGAAAATAACTTACCATTCGAAGTAGGTTATATTCAATTAAAAATGCTATATTTTGGTGGAAAATGGAATTAATCACATTCTATTCAAATAATCTTATCATACAAAAGAAGTCAACGGGAATAATAACTAAATGTATTTTAGAATTTATTTATCAAGTCAACGATATTACACAAACCTATAGTTCAATATTTTTAACATATGAATATATTTTTACAATGCGGAGACATAAAAAATTTTATTAACGGTAATGTAGTATATGGAATGTGCATATGATTAAGTTTTATTTTCTTGTTCAAAACAAATCTTTTTAATTTTTAATTAACTTTTTAATTAACATTTTTACACAGAAGTAGATATTATAATAATAAGAGTATATATAGTATCCGTATATTGGTTTTGTAGATATATAAATATATACATCAATAACGGGGTATTATTGTAAATCTCAAAGAATTCCTATTAGAGGCGTTTGCTTAGAATGTATTTTTTCTAGGTTTTCAATTAGTTAAAAGTTGAAAGTTAAACATTACCTAATCCATATCTATTTAAAACTTGATTGAATAAATATGATTCTGTGGCACCAAGAGGCAAGCAAACGCATGGATCAAAATTATTATTAAAATTAACGTAAATGCTCAAAATAGAATCGTGAAACTGAACCTTCAGATATTTATTAATTTTGACCGGCACTTTATCTTCTTCCTTCCTTTCAGTTTGGATAAATGTTCTATGTAACTCAGTATCATCAGTGAGTATATTAAGGCATTTTTCCTGAATATAAAAAGTCGCTTTAGTAAATGTCAAAGTAAAATAGTAAACATGTTAAAATACTGAGCTCAACTATTAACAACATAATATAATTATATATTATGTACCACTAGATTTTACTTACTTTCAGTTGGAGGTTATGTTTCATAGAGTCTTGCCGAAATAAGTACATCCTGAAGGTAATATCTCGGCACTTTTTACATAATTTTTTTGATAAAGTATCACTCTAGAATATCTGTAACAATAATAACGGAATAAGACCAGATCGACTATATCAGTATTATATTTAATATACAAATTTAGTTATAAAATTATCAAAGTAATCTTATAAAAAAAGATATATAGAATATATAGATATATTATATAGAATTTTTTTGATAACATCTTTATTAGATATGCTTACTACTAATAATTAATTTGTACTTGGATTAACTCACTCACAAGCAAGACGAGTGCGAGTTTTAGTCTGTATTTCTCAATTATTAAATTATAATAACTTAAGCTATAGTTTACACTAAAGATATTATTTAAGTTCGTATGGTTTGGTTAGCTTCAATTTTCTGATATACTGAGCGTGGTCTAGTATTTGTATTGCTTTCATTTTAGTATGATTTAGTAATTTTTCGTGTTTTAAGGCGAAATTTTGGATAATATTTTGGCTTATATATTATGGCTATAGAAATAAGAAAATATAAAAATCTAAAATAATAAAATGTCCTACCGACTTTGTTGTAAAATTATGAAATTACTGTTATAAAAATATTTTGTATGTAAGAATATATAGAACGGCATTGTTGACGAATTACGTAGAGGACACTCATTAGCTAATCGTGGTGAACGTTGTGCGATTTTTGTGACCGAGCAAGAGAAATTAGGGGTATCAGCCGCTGAGAAAACTACCGGTATTCCAAAAAAAAATAAAAATAAAAATAAAAGAATGTAAGAACTATAACGATACATCGTTTTAGATATTACTAAAAAAATATCAATATATCGCAGAAGAAAAATTTCATAATTAATAAAAATATAATATTTTTAATTTTAATAAACCCTTATAATTAACTACCAAAATTTACTAAACATTTAAAAGTCTGCGGACTTGGTCGATTGTCCAGTGGTGATTTCGAAATCCAAACTGGAAACCTGGTATTTCTATAACAAAAGCTTTTCAGGTCGGCCAGATCTGTTCATCGCATTTACGTGCATTTTAAATCATAATCACTGTACGTGATTTTAAATATAAATTAAAATTATTGATAAACTTATGAAAAATATATATGAAAAATGAGGTTGAGGTGAAATGTTGACGTACTAAGAGATTAATATTTGCATTTTTTACGCTTTGTAATTCCACAATCTGCCCTTATATATTAATATTTGCTTTTTTACTCTTTGTGGTTCCACAATCTGCCTTATAAGCAATAGGTAATTCTTATGTCTATATTATATATACATGGCATGTAGAAAGTCACTTCATTAAGCTATCTCCTGTATAAAAATTATATTAATTAATTGATTTTATTCTAAAGTCTATATATGTCCAGTAATCAGATCAGGTGGTATTAAACGTTTTAGTCTACGCAATTCACTATCACATCGCATATTTAGTTGCTTAGCGAGTACGTTGGCATATACTGACACTCATGTACTTCACGTACTTCACTAACACGTTGAATTACACTCATTATAGGTGCTAGAGGAATATCGCGTTGTATTGCTTTATTTGAAATATAGTACGGAACATCAACAATGGCACGCAACACTTTATTTTAAAACCGTTGAATGATTGATATATTAAATTTGCTAGCGGTACTCCATAGTTGGATTTCATAAGACCAAATTGGCTTGAGTATATACTCATACAGCAATACCTTGTTATCTAATGATAACTTGGATTTGCGCCCGATGATCTAATACATTTGATAGAATTTAAGTCCAATTTGTTTTCGTTTAGAGAGTATGTGCTTCTTCCAGTTTAGGTGTCGATCTAAGTGCATACCAAAATATTTAACATGCTCTGCTTGGACATCATATAATAGTATCCTCTGAAGACGTAATCAACCCAATTAATAATTATGTATCCAAATAATATATTTTAATTTCATTAGGAAGAATACTTGTTTTGTACTCTTAGTTCTTGTTTCCTTTGTTGCTGTGTTCCTTTGATAAGTTATTTTGATAACACCGTATTTTTCATTAGTTTCTTCTGTTACTACCTAAGTTTATCTTTCTTGATAACGTTAGATTGAATCATTATATCTTCTTAACGCATTTGTCATATCAAAAAAATACTTAGTATTTATTCTCTCTTTATATATTATATCTAAAAAAGTAGTGAACATACGTCAGGAAGATGTTTAATATATTGCCTGTCGCAATATGTAGATTCCTTTTAGATTAAGACAATATTTTCCTTCTCTTTTTATGCCACTTAAAAGGAGGTAAAATGCTGTCAGACACATCCGAATGCATAAACAAATGTACCTGTGATAAAATGTGTTTTGATAAATATCATATCGCTGCCTATTATCAGGATACATTACTTCACAACATCTCCGGATTTGGCACATGTTCATATTGGCTCTATATTTAATATTAAAACAGATATTAATCAGAATTTGTCGCATACGTATATGAATCTGTATTTAGTTATTTTTTTATCTTGATTATTAGATTTAATGTCGAATATATTAAGCAGAGAAATATGGCTAGGAAGTAAATAAAAATGGTAAAATTTTAAAAATAATATATTTTATTTGAAATAGTATTGAATAAAATGAAATAATAAAAATATAATAAATTCTAGCTATTCTACTTTCATAAAAACATGATAGTACACATCGTCGTTGCTTTTTATAAATAAAAATACACAAATATAATGAATAATTAATTTAGTATTGAAACTTTATATAAGGAGGAAAATAAGCATTGAAAATTTTTTGAAATAACAGATTTCATTTAAACAATTATTGAATAAAATTAAATTATAAAAGCAATTTCTATATGCATTTCAATTTTTATAAAAACACCACATTTAAATAAAGTTATATATTCGAACAGTTAACATATAAATACAAGAACCATATAAATAAACATTACCATAAAAAAGTTATTACCAAAATCGTTTAGATCAAATACAGCCAATATAGTTAAAACCAAACAAAAAAGCCGCAACTATATATGAAAGCAGTAAAATTTTTCTAAAAATCTTCAAAAATTATCGCTACTCTTCTTGATCCACAAACCCTATTAATTAATTGAATACCTCGAGTACATTTGCTATCCTAAAACGAATGGATGATCGTACTTTAAAGCTGAATGACATCTCAGTCAATACATCATTATTTTTACAATACAATAATTTATTCACCTATACACTTACATGATAATGTATTGTATTTTCCTTGTCATCAGATCATTAGCGTGTCGTTGATAGTGTTTTAGGCTCGAAGTAGCGATGTACACTCTTCTTACATATTAGCAAAATACTGTCTAATGTCTTCTGCTCTGATTCTCTGAATTTCCCATTCTTCGACTTTCACTTTCAACAAATTCTAGCTACAATTTAGCTATAAAATAAAATTTCAATCATTACTGAAATATGTTTTGTTTAAAATGAATGTTTAATTATTACCAGTTACTACAGTTTTTGCTATTATTATTGATTGAAAAACTCATTAATGACTTAATAGTTCAATACAACAAAAATCATTTTACAGGTTGTTTGAAATGATGTGTTATAAATTTGGCAGTTAAAATGTCGACTATAAATAAAATTGATGCTGTTTAGGTTTTATAACATTTAAAATTTAGCCTTACATTCTGCTCTTACCCTTGTTCTTCCATATTTTATAACGACTGTATATTAGACCACCAAGAATAACACAACAATTTAATTATTATTACTATAGAATTATTAATGTAACACAAAATCCAAATATTCTAGATTTTTTGTTGTTTTGAATCGTCGAATCGATCGAACAGAACGGTCCGAATTAGAAAAGGAAGAGAATATAGTTTATTCTTTTCTATGGTTTATTCTATGCAGGAGATGCGCATGCGCCAGATCCAGAGATGTTGTGGGGTAATATTTCCTCTTATTATTACTCTGATTGAAAATACTGAAGCTAGACAGAACATATTACGTGTCGAATCAATTACTTTGGATAACAACCAGATAATGGTGGCCCCCTTGTCAGCAAAATTCGTAATAATGTCATTTTAGCGCATAGCAGAGCCTCTAATTAGTATATACACAGTATTACAATAGTCAGTGATGTACTCTTAGATTCTCTGGGAAGAAACTGCCCTCGAATGAAATAGGTCAAGACCACCTCTATTAGCTATAAGAGATCTATAGAATATGTGAAATGGAAAACCTAGTGAGTATATTTCTGAAAAGTATCCATAGATAGTTTAGAGCTATGATATATAGTCTTTTAGGAATATATAACAACCTCTCGTACACTGTTAGGTTATATAGGATTTAAATGGTGTAAAGATAACCCATGAGTAGGTCTAGTAGAAATATAGTTTTTAAATGAATATAATAAATAATGATAATACTTTAAAAGCTTATAACAAAATTATAAGGAAGACTTAATTATTATTTACTTTACTTATTATTTAAATTTGTGTCACTATGTATTCATATTCGCATATTATAGATTCATTCACTTGAATTAAACTATCTGCATATAGGATTCTGATTCAACACTAACAATTTTCAAAACAGTATAGTGAGAGTGAAAACAACTAAAGATGCGTATATAATTAATATAACTGTAAGAAGTTGTGTTGTAGAGTAGTTTAAATTATTTGATAATATATGCATTAGATACACGATAATGATAAAAGAATTTTATTGTAAGCCAATGCCAAAATAAATGAAAATTCAGAGTTGATGTGGCATCATTGAACGGTTTGAATTGGCCTGCCCCAAATTGTAAATTCCTTTTATAATTAGACTACATTTTCCTTCTCATTTTATTTTATTTAAAGGGAGATAGGGCACTGTCTGTAATGTACATTAAAATTATGCTTGTCTAGAGATTCGGCTTCTTTCGGAACCATTCGTATATTTCTCGAAATATTCTCGCCGTAAATCGAAATATTAAAAGTTGATGTTGCAAAATTTACCGTTTAAACGATTTTCTTTATGGATGTAGTTTAGTTTAGAAATATAATTTATTTAAGAAGATTTTCTGTAATTAACTTTTATTTTTAATTTTGACTATATGGATGGACTATGATATGGATGACGTGATATCACTGCTATTTTGTGTAGACTATATGTTAATTGCAAAAAGTCTTGTTAAACAAATTGCTTTATAGATCAAATCACATAGCGCTATATTTGATGATATTTAATGTTCCCTATCCTTACTACTAGGCATTTTCAACCAGGGTAATCACAAATATTATGCAGCTATTTCAAATTAATCAGAATAAGCAATAATAACTGCAATAGGCACTATACTGATACATTAATACACTGCTATTTTGTAGAGGCTATAATTAATGGCAGGAGAGAACTTCGTTTCCTAAATCGGCTATTTTCGTTAATATCCATTTTTTTTTTAATTTATAGGTTTGGCTCTGACCCCATGTTGTTCGTCTAGTGTGATATGTTTCTGCTCAGTGAACCGGTTGAGTGCAAACAGGATAGCTTTTTCAGCAATCTTGGAAATTGAACTAGGCAGGCTTATAGGCCTGTAGTCTGAAGGCGAATAATCTGCTCCTTTTTTCGAAATCACAACTATGTATGCATGTTTCCAAATTTTTGGGAAGTGTTGCAGCCGCATGACGGAATTTATAATGTCGGTTAATTCCAAGAGCTGAGTGGGAACTTTTTAAGTTGGAATACTGAAATTTTATCGTATCCAGGTGCCTTTGGTGAATCTAGATGGTTTTGGAGACAGTTTGGAAGCGCTATTTTCGCTAGATTGTTATCCTCCCTGATGACTTGTTTGTTTCAAGTTGCGTTCCATTTGTTTTTCGAAAAATTCAGCCAGTTTTTTCGGTGTCTGAGACTGCAAAATGACATTTCAGATTTCAGGGGGATGTCTTTTTTGACTTTCCCCGCTAGATTTTTCGAGATTCTCCAGATGTCTGCAGACGCTTTAAGTCTTTGGTTAAAGAGAAGTGTGTCTCACTTCTCCTCTCTCCAGACTTTGACTGTCTCTCGGAGTTGGCTGGATGCCTAGTTGGCCTCCCTTTTATCGTCGAAGTTTAGCGAGAGTGTAATCTAGCGGTGATCGGGGTCTATTTTATTGAGAATTCGTACGTCAACGGGATTTTGTGTGTTTTGGATTATGAAGAAATTAATTGTTGATGGAAGCGAATGCAGGTTATGGTAGTGTGTCGGTTCTGCTGGGATTATCAGTCAGAGACCCAGATCCGAGCTCAGTCGGTCGATATAAAACTTTGCCTGATTAGCTCGGAGTCTGCCCCATGAAGGGTGGTGTGCGTTGAAGTTGCCGCCAATAATTTTGGCTACATCTTCGTCGAACACGGTCCTGACCCCTAAAGTTTTTCCGGAGGCATATTTCCTCCGGGGGCAGTACTGAATAATACTGTACGAAATAATAGTATAGGAAATATACTTTTCTGTTAGGAGGTAAAAGAAGACACCCTCTTTTTTGTTTGGGTAATGCCGATTTAAATGCCGTGTTGGCTTGTTATTAGTCTTAGTTTGGTAAAATATCGCTGGTTGCGTATTATTACCGGCGGTATTTTTGATTTTGATTGCGACGGCCAAGGCGATTGCGTGGAGGTAGAAGGCGAAGGGTAGCGTTTGAATTGGAGATACGTTTTCGTCGACTTTTGATCGGAAAAATTACGCTTACGTGTATTTACGGTGCTCTCCGTCGCTTAAGCTGATGTTTTGGCAACTAGTTGCTTTAGTGTCTTGAACTCGGCCGGTTTAGTTGCTTCGCTGGTGCTTAATGTGGGAGTTAGCCATGGTCTTGACAGTAATTGTAGGTACACTAATGAGATCAAATTATCACTAATATGAAGTGAAAAGTAGATATTTTGCGTAAACATAAAATAAATTATGTATATAAGAGCATTTACAAGAAACATAAATACCAATATGCCTCAAAATCGGTTAATATAAAAAAATTTATATTTTGGTAGGTAATTTTGATTTAAATTTGGAAATTTTGATTGTTGTTGTCCAGATAAGGTTTTAGGAATGACCTGAATGATCTTGAACGGATGTTCAAGTTTAATAATTAATATATCTAAAATACAAATTATATATTTATAATAAATTGATTATAAATCCTAACGTATTTAAAAATCCATAAATTTAGTATTGTTTCTCTATATATTACGTAATAGTATAAAAGCAAATTTTATTTTAAATATTTTCTCAATATTTTTCCCAAAACACAAACGAGAAGACATGTACCATTCAAGTATATCGTAAAAGGTTCCGAATATCTATGGAACATAAAATTCCATCTAGTAGAGCGATATTTTAATTTTTTTTATTTTGGGTCGGTTATATATGTTTTTTTTGAATTTGAACGAGGATATAAAAGATGCTTTTTAATTTTACAATTTGTCGCCTTTGTGAATACTTAACAACAGAAATAATTACCATAAATGCCAACATTATTAATGTTTCTTCGGGGACTGTATTTGCCAAATGTGATATCTTAACACGTCCTAGGGATGCTAAAACTTCATAACACATCATTTCTAAAGACGCGATGCTCAGAATCACTACTTTTTATTATTCAGTTTATTATAGTACCTTTTGTGCCACTCTGCTTGAGTTTCATGAAATGACAGTTTGTTCATAGCGTATTCCAGTTTTCTCTTTCTAATTCCCATTTATTATTTATTAAATCCCTATTTATTATGTTCATGTTATAGATATTTATTTTTAAAATTAGACCCAAGATATACTATTGGAGGGGATTTTAATATTAAACATACAGCCTTGGGTTCACGATTAATAATACCTGAAAAAGGAAGCGAAGTACTCGCGGCAATAAATATTACTCAATGTAACTGTTATTCTAGGCTCAAACCTACTTACTGGCCCACCGACAGTAAAAAAGATCAGACTGAACTTTTACATTTCGAAATAAAACTCATCAATTAAAATACAAATCGAGAGCTTCTACAAAGTATAATTTTATCACACTCCAGTGTTTTAGCACTACGCCCGACAAATTAAGAAAAAAACTAAGACGCCTTAGCTTACTAACAAATTTACTAACTGGGACCGGTTTATACTTATAATACAAGAACGTATCTACAATAGATACAAATGCTGTTTATCAGGCCGATGTAGCTGTAAATTAGTTTTTTCCGATGGAAGTTGCCACAGAAACTGATACTAACATAAATCCTAAAAAGGCTCAGGAATTGATTCATATTAATTGAATTTCACCTGGTTATTAAAGGAGCTTCCACGAAAAGCAATAATCATGTTGATTTATTCAATGCCTATTTGGGACTGAAGCATGTTTCGGAATTATTTAATATCAATTGAATTAATTGGCTTAATAAACTTGATAAACCGGTAGATCAAATTATATCTTACAGGCCTATTTCTCTGATGCCTGCGATATCAACATTATTTGAGAAGATGCAACTAAAATGCATTAATTCATTTATAGAAATACCAGATTTCCTACTTGCACTTTAACATCACCACTCAACAATGGACCAAGCGCATAGAGTAACAGCGGTTGATAAAAAGGAATTCGAAGAAAAGAAATACTACCCTGCAATATTCCTGGACGTCTCACAAGCTTTTGACCGGGTATGGTATTTGGGATTAATATACAAAATGAGCATATTGCTGCCTCCCATTTACTGTTGGCTCCTGGAATCATATCATTTCTAATAAAAATTAGAGTCTTACATGAACGAGCAATCTCTAAGCTTATCCCTATTTCGGCTGGAGATCCACATATCCCTACAATAGTCGGAAAAATTCTTGGAACATTTGCCAATGACACAGTTGTCATGACAAAAATGCATATCTGTCTAAGGCTGTAGATAACGTACAAGTAGGGGCCTACAAAATCTACAAATGCACTAGAGACGAAAATACGGCTTAATAGCTCCAAATATGTCCATGTTAATTTTGCATTGCGGTAAAATGGCAAAAACATAAACATATCACTTGATAAACGCCTGATTCCTCAAGCAGAATCGGATAAATACCTCGGATTACATCTCGATGGTAGGTTAAACTACAAAGCTCATGTTAGACTAAAAAGCGTAGCAGATTATAACCTAAGTCAAACAATTATATTGGTTAGTTGGAATATACTCTTCACTTGAATGAAAATCAAAGACATTGGTTTATCAGTCAATCATAAAGTCAATTTGGATACATGGTGTGCAAATACGAGCTTGACGAACACCATACATTGACAATTCGCCAAATATCAAACAGTTTTGCGAATAATTACCAATGCTTATCTCTACATAACTAACGAAGAGCTACATAGTGACCTCGATCTCAAATGGATACACGAAGTGGTGTAATATAACGCTTGGAAATACGGGTGCTAAATCACAGCAATGTGGAAGCTATACAGCTGCGGACAACACACAGGAAATCAGAAGATCGAAGTAAACCAAACCACAGAATCTTGTTTAGTGTGTATAAGTGTATCAGTTTATAGGTATATATTCCCCATAATTCATAATTTATGGTAAGTCAAAAATAGTAATTTTATGGTTTCCTCTGTTAATATAAATTATAACCAAAATAAATATAACAATAAATTTCAAACTAACCAATATTGTATGCCACCCGAACATATCCCTTCCGGGCGGCAATGATCATATCATCAAAATAAGATGAAAATCAAACATATATCTAGATGCTGACGGTATTAACTTTCCTTAAACTGGTCCATAGACAAGGAACCATTCAGAGCGTAATCTTGAATCGTAGATGCAGCTCCATCAGATAGATGGATCAGGTGCCGTTTCCTACATATATAGGATTAATTACAAATATACCACAATAACTACAACTTGGCGTTATCACCGGCAGGCCTTTTGTCAGATGTTATATGAATGTGAGTTCTATTAAATTATATTATTAAATAAAAGAAAATAATAAATTAAAGGAGTAAAATAATATAATATAAAATTTAATGAATCCAACTGAAACCAGCTATACTTTATATTTTCATAATGGAGTTAGTGTAATTAACATGTTTGTCCCTTAAAACCTAAATATTCTAAATTGTAAGAAAAACTTTTATTTCTTAGTAAATAAAATACAAATATTCAACAAAACATATAATGGTCACTATCTTGATAATAAACAAGGTATTGCAACGGTGATTACAATAACAATCATCTACCAATTATGTCAACATGACACTTTGAGAGACTCTATGAAACTGTATGATTCTCGGTCAAGGCGCCGGTCTTTGTATTCAAAAAGTAGACATATGAGCATTACCATCGCCCGGTCCCGATACTACGCCCGGCTCGATTAGCGAATGGGCAATTCTCAACAATGCCATTCTATATTTTCTTACATTCGGCAGTCCTGAAGACGGTTCTGCCCTCAAAAACGTAAAAGCATAGCATATATCAATTGTCTACATATTACGAATATTTTGTCAAAGAAAAACAAAACTGCATAAAACAAATGCTCAAAAGTCAATCATTGGAAATTGTTTCAAAATTCAATCAAATTCTAGCCAACTACTAACACCATACTGCCGAAACCTTTACCAGTTAACTATAACTTAATAGTATCCTAATAAAAAAAAACAGAATATTTATCTCATCAAAAACATTCAACATTCATTTAAAAATCAACAAGTCATCTTCAACATTTCCTTTTATAAATACCAAATATTCCAACTACGTTGACCCCAAATGCCTCATTGCCAGTAGCGCCTATACCTGCAAAACATTCATCAATTCTAGGCCAGACATTCATGACTCTATGACCATGCTGACTCCATATAGCTTCTACACTCGCATGACCTCCTTTAGTTCTGTTTAATCCATTTTGACTACTGCTCTTACAATGGCATAATCCCCATCTGGCCCTTCAGGTCGCGTACACAATTTTCGAATTATCAATTCTTGCATCTTAAATGCCGCTAATCCCGCGCTCGCTGAATAAACACAAACTTCATAAGTTGTCATCTCCAAATTTACTTCTTTACGAAGACCGTGCATAATTTTGCTTCTCTATTACATATATCTCTATCGATTTCACATACTTTGAAATTCGTTGTTGAAATTTAATAATATGTTTTACTAAGTTGTATATGTATATAAACACTGCATTTCATTGTAAATTTCAAATAACATCATAATCACAGCCATATTAACTCTGACTGTACGCATAAACTTCAATAGATCATGAATATTCGAATATCTTCTATAAACAATTTAAAACACTGCGCATAAAACTAACATAGTCTTTCACATTTCAAAACCACCTTATTGTCCTCTTTCTCGAAGTCATTTCGAATCATTGTTCATTATTTGGTTAACATTTCCAAATTAAACCTAGTCTTGAACCATTGTAGGGTGGGAACGTGATTTTAAACGTGAACTATATTTAAAAATGAAATTTAAAATTTATTTTTTATTAAGCAAGACTGCACCTTAGGTAGGTGTTGTTAAATATCTGCAAGACTTGCCAATTCCAAGAATTTTAATAAAAGTGTTGGACAATAGAAACACGCAACATCAAACTTTTCGACCAAAATCCGAAAAAAAATTGAATTCGTTATAAAAGGAATACATTACGCAATGGATACAAACACAATTAAAATAGCCCTAGCTGAACAAGGCCACAAAGTTGTCAATATATATAATATTAAACTCTATGTAACAAAGAAGCCACTGCCAATGTTTTATACTGATTTGAACCCAAAAGAAAATAATAAACATGTTTACAAGATTAAGCACTTGAACCACAATGTTATTAAATGTGAACCATCAAACATAAAAAGAATTATCCAGCAATGTACCAGATTCCAAGCATATGGGCATACCAAGACATACTGTCGCAAGTTGTCAGCCCATAACATCTAACTCGCCTAAAGCACCAATACATCACTTGGTTTTTATATGAACAAAATATTGATATCATGATGGTATCCGAAACACATTTCACGGATAAAAAATTTTTACGGATTCCGAAATACAAGCTGTATCACACAAAATGCCCAGATGATGAAGCAAATGGAGGAACATCTATAATTATCAGTGAAAAATAAATCATCTATAAATATCAGTGAAAGAGATAAATTCAGCAAGAAATATTTACAAGCCACCAGTCTAACTATTGAAGAAGTGCATGGGCCATTAACAATGAATGCTATATATTATTCACCTAAACACAACAACAGGGCAGCACAATACCTCAGTTTCTTTAACACACTGGGTAATAGGTTCATTGCCAGAGGAGACTACAATATAAAACATGTTATGTGGGTTTCTAGACTAATAACACCAAAAGTCAGATAATTGGTCAAAGCAATGAAGGCACATAATATAAAACATATTTCTACTGGTGAGCCAACGTATTGGCCGTCAGGTAAAAATAAAAAAAATAAAATAATAAATAAAAATAAAAAATAATAAATAAAAAAATAAAATAAAATTTCCGATACCATAGACTTTGTGTTACAAAAAATATTAATACCAAAATGTGCAAAGCTGAATCATGTTTCGATCTATCATTTGACCTCTCACTAGTTATTATTACAGTGAACTCAAATATTCTCAACAAAACAAAATCACTTTAATTGCATAACACAAAAACCAACTGGCCATTATTTATAGAAAAATTAGACAGTTTGTTATCACTAAATTTACCTCTTAAAACAGAAACAGATATAGGAATTGCACCAAAAAAAAAACAAAAACTAGACAAGAGGTCGCATGGTATGCAACGCCTAGTAGAGCGACATATCAAAAGTTTTATTAAACTTTTATTTCATCTACAATTATCAAAAAATTTCTGAAAAGAGAAAACTGCGAAAAACCTGGCAAAAAATCAGAACAGAAGAAAACAAAACAAAAATTCAACAAGGCCACAAAAGAGCTGAAAGACCTGATAAATAAGGAACAAAATAAAGGAATTCAAAACTATTTAGAAAAAAAATGCCAACTGATTCAACGGAATATTTTCTGTGGAAAGTAACAAAAAATATTAAAAACCTCAACAATATAATCCACCCATTAAAATTGACAACAATGCCTGGGCTAGGAATGATAAAGGAAAGCGGAAGTTTTCTCTAAACAGTTAAAAACCGTATTTATCCGTACCCATCTGAAATACCTCCAACAGAAGAAAATAACATAATGGACTTTCTTAAAACTCCGTTTAAAACGGATCATAAGAAATTTAGTGTTAAATATGTTAAACAAACAATACTTAAAGGAATCAATGATAAAAAAGCTCCCAGTTTTGACCTAATTGCTGGAAGAATCTTGAAAGAGTTCTCAGGAATGTGCATCAAATTAATAACATTCATATTTAATGCCATGCTAAGACTTAATCATTTTCCTAGCACTTGGAAAGTGGCCCAAATCATTACGACTTTTAAACCTGCGAAAAGCAGAAGATGTCTCCTATTGTCCTATAAGCTTGTTACCTGTAATCTCAAAACTTTTCGAAAAACTATACATTAACAGAATAAAGTTAATAGCAGAGGAGATAAATTTTATTCAAGATCATCAATTTGGCTTCCGTAATAAATACGGAACAACAGAACAAATACATAGAGTAGTCAACCAAATTAACAAAAAATTAAATGATAAAAAATATTGCTCCGCTTCATTTCTTGATTTTTCTCAGGCCTTCGATAAGTTGTGGCGCACTGGACTGCACGTTAAATGGAAAAAGCTTTTGCTCCATACGCACTTCCAATTGCTGAAATCGTACCTCTCAGACAGACATTTTATTGTCAAGCAGGGTGACGAATACACTGACCTACAGCCCATATATTCGGGTGTTACGCAGGGCAGTGATCTCGGTCCATTGTTATATCTTATGTATACAGCTGAACTACCGATCTTACGAAACACTACTGTCGCAACATATACTAACGATACGGCGGTTTTATCGTCACACGAGGATCCAATATCAGCCACAAGAACTGCAAACTTCATCTTAACAAAGTCGAATTGTGGTTGAAAACGTGCTGTATCAAATCAAATGAGGCAAAATCTACCATTATGACATTCACCATTTGCAGAAGAACATGTTTCTCCGTAAAATTGAATAATCATGAGCTTCCGCGAGCAGATAAAGTTAACTATCTGGACAAAATGTATAATGACAGAACGCAAGAAGCTTGGGCTTAAACTAAACCAAATGCATTGGATTCTAAATTATTATTAGATACCAAGGTTTTTGCAGTATAAGTCAATACTTAGGCCCATCTGGAACTATGGTATTGAACTGTAGGGTACTACTTGCAAATCTAACATAGATATCCTCCAGAGGTTCCAGAATAAAGTGTTGCGAGTCATCGTCGATGACCCATATTAGTGCTCTGAAAGACTATTAGTGCATAGTAATGCACTCGCCAAACCGTTAAATGTGCACGTTGACAGTGAAATGCGTAGGCTCATACGCAAACTACCATGCGAACTTGTTAATAGACACATAGAGTGAAATTTGATAATTGAATAAGTTAGAATAGTCGTTAGAATAAGTTAGGATATTCTTTAAAATTAGAGATTATTTTTAATTGCAGTTAGAATAATATTTAGAATAAGGTTTAGGTTATAAGTTGTACAGCAGATCACTTCTTGAAGTGACCTTCTACATGTTAGCATGGTTATATTATATAACGGAAATGAAACAATAATACTTGTTTAGGAATCAGTTATTATTAGTAATGGTGCTGGAATATCTGAAATGAAATATGTTCAAGTGCTGAAAAATTTTAAAATAAGACAGCTTAAAAGTACATGTTAACAATAATTGTACAATAGTACATTTTATGCTGAATAATCTCAAAAGGAATTTGCCTAGGAATCATTTGTTTTTAATAACAGTACAAGAGCTAAAAAAGTATTTAATGAAATATTTTTAAAGATCAAATGTAATCAATAATAGTACGAGAGCTGAAACATCTGAATAATAATAACCTAAAATTCTATTGTTCTTTATAGCAGTGTAATAGCTAAATAAATCTGAACTGAAATATGTCTAAATATCAATAAAATATTGTCAATAATAGTACGAGCGTTAGAAAATATGTAATAAAAAATTCCAAATAATCAAATTTTATCAAAATACAGGAGAGGTTATAAGACGCTACCTTGTGGAACTTCAACCGAAATAGTTTTAAATATCGAGAACGTCATTTCGTGCGAGGCTCTAAATTTTCGGCTGAAAAGATATGACTCCGGCAATTGACAATTATTACTCGGTAACAATTTGCTCATCTAATAGATTAATCCCAATTGCAGACCCGATCAAAAGCTTGTGAGACATCCAGAAAAATTGCAGAGCAGTATTTCTATTGCAACGCATCGTATACAACACCTCATAGAGCGACATATTTTGAGTTTATCATTATCTACTTTGATCATTATCAAAAGTTTAATTATAATTTACATGAAAATTTACAACTTTATCTGGGCTAGTAATGATAAAGATAAATCGGAAGTTTTCTCTAAACCCTTAAAAAACCATTTAGTCTGTACCCGTCTGAAATATCCGCAACAGAAGAAAATACCATAGTTGAATTTCTTAACGCTCCGTTTCAAATGGATCTGTCACATGAGAAATTTACTGTTAAGGAAGTACAACAAACAATACTTAAAGAAATCAAGGATAAAAAAGCTGCCGATTTTGACTTAAAACTCATTATGATTCTTAACTCAGGGAAAAAATCAGAAGACCTTTCCTCTTGACCTATAAGCCTGTAACATGTCATCTCATTTTCGAGAAACTATACATTATGCAAATCAAATTAATAGCAAAGCACATAAATATAATTCCAGACCATCAATTTGGTTTCCGTAAAAAACAGAACAAATACATAGATAAGTCAACCAAATTAACAAAAACTTAAACGATAAAAAATAATGCTCCGCTTCATTTCTCGATATTTCAGGCCTTCAATAAGGTGTGGCACACTAGACTAGACACGTTAAATTGAAAAGCTTTTGCCCCATACGCACTTTCAACTGCTGAAGTCGTACCTCACACGAGGATCCAATATCAGCCGCAAAAGAACCTCCAATTTCACCTTAACAAAATCGAATAGCGGTTGAAAACGTGGCATATCCAAGCAAATGATACAAAGTCTACCCATATGATATTCACCCTTTTTTTTATCATTTGCGTTCCACGTTATACTTTTTAAATACGAATTACTCAATTTAGTTTTTCTTTTGCTTTTTTTATTTTGGGTAGTTTTCTCCAATCCACGCAATTTTTTCACCCTGTCTGCTAATTGACTGAATTTCTGTCTCATTCTAGTCTAGAATACTTTGAGCAATTTCATCATATCTGCGATAGTTGTCTGGTTGACCGCACCTTCCTACGGTTTTGTATTTATTTGTTTATCATTTAATATTTTGGTGGCGTTTATATCTTTGACCCATGGTCTTGCGATTACTTGGGATTTTTAACTTCAATGGCAGATGTCGTTTCAGAGTTTTGGGCTTTGTTAATTTGTCTTAAGCACTGTTCAGCTGTAATTTTCTTTGGATGGAGTTCTTTAATTTTTATAATTGACAGTTCTGCGTGACCTTTTTCGTTGTATAACACACATGTTGTTACGCCATTGCGTTGTTTTCTGCATTGAGTGGTGTGATGTTTACCGGCACATTTCACATACCTTGATTCCCTACTGCAGATAGTTTTAGTATGTCCAAGCTGTTGACAGTTTCTATATTGTGATATATTATTGCTTTTCTTCGGAAATTGCACGTTTATCCTACAGTCTACTAAATAATTTATATCATGTATATTTTTATTATTTTCATTTTGTATTATGTCTACGTAAAACAACGGAAAAGTTTTAATTGGTTTTTAACCATTCACATTAAGCTTGTCTTTTTTCCAATAAGCGTGACGGTCGCCACTTCGTGCTCGTAACCCCGTAATTCCGATTTAATATCGTCTTGATTTGTTATGGTCTGTAATCCTCTAATGACGACTTTGTGCCTCTTATCTCTTTTTGATTCCCCTACTCCTAAAACTAGTTTATCTTCATCAGTATAGTGTTCTTCTACATAATTAGTAGGCCTTTTTGATGTGTCTTGCGTATGACTTTGTAGTTGCAAACGGATTGCAGCCATATCCTTAGTTAATTGCAACAATTGTTGGTTCATACACTCGTTATTCGTTCTTAATCCTTCGTTTTCTTTCATTAATATATTTAAATCTATTGTATTGTATTGTTATTATTAATATTTTTTCAGTAACTTTCACTTTGTTCACTTTTTGGAAAACGAGAAAACGTTTTTTGTTTTAAAGCATGTATTTACTTCATTTTAGGTTGGCCGTATTACCGTACCCCGAATCTGGGAGTTCTTTGAAACGGTTAACCATAAAAAAAACAGAAACATTTTTATTTGATTTTTAGAGGGACTTCGGGGAGGAAAAAACAATTTTTGATTTTGAGAAGGTCGGAACCGAACTTATTTGGAAACGTGCACAAATAGTCGTAATTCCGAAAAAGGAGCATATTTTTCACCTTCAGACTACCAGTCCATCAGCCTGCTTAGTTCAATGTCCTCTGCCATCCTGTTTGCACTTTACCGGTTCACTGAACAAAGCCATTTCATACCAGACGAACAATATGGATTAAGAGCAACATTCATGCGCCCATTAGACCACTAGATTGGCCGCAGAAAATCACTTCGCGATGAAGAAAAGATACAAGTTATGCGTTGTCTTTATGAGACCTAACAAAAGCATTCGACAAAATTTGGCACTACAGCCTAGTACAGAAAATCATAGAAGCAGGTTTGTCCGAAGAACTGATAATTTTATTGCATTCCTTTTTGTCGGAGAGATATTTTCATATAAAGATCGGTAATACATTATACAGCCCCAAATCAGTCAAAGCAAAAGTCCTCCAAGGTTCCTCATCAGCCTCAGCATTATTCAACTTCTTATGTCATACATTCCAATTAACAAAGATGTTGAAACAGCACAATACGCGAATGACTTAGCTTTCTTCTGCAGTTCTTGTTCTGTAGATGCCGCGCAGAGAAAATTCAATTAAATGCCATGCTCCAATGGTTAAATTTCTGGAGGTTGCAAATCAGCCCCCAAAAACTCCATTATCTTTCACCACTATTTCAAAATTCAACAATTTCTTTATGACCATGTACTTACAAATAGTAGTATAATAAGTAATTACCAAATAATTCGGCCTTATCGCTATCTTTATTTTATTCTTTTCCCCTTTTCTTTACGGATCGGCGTGTTTTACTATTTTGATCGTTTCAATTAATTTAAACGCCTCCCGAAGAGGATATTTATTCGAGATCGTCCATAAAGTTTTTGAAGATTTCAGAATGTGGTTCATTTTTCACAACTGGAATGTTTTGTGCGAGTTCTTGACCCAATTTATTTTATGCAGTTTTATCAGGTTGTTGCCATTTTTTATTATTTTATGCTTTGTTGCTAAGAGATCCCTAATATCCCCTGTGTAATTTAACCCTGGTCGTTTGATTTTTAGTGTTGTGTTATTGTTATATGTTCATTGTTTTATTGTTCATGCTGCTTTTATACTGCATATTAAGTTGTTCATTCAGGGGAACATATATCAAAGATATGATTTGAGTCAATACAAGAGCCAGTGTACAAAAGACGAAGAACAGTTAGTAGAGGGCGCTGTAACTTATATCGAGTCTGTAGAAAAGAGCAGGTATCAAAATAAAATTTCCATTTTGTTCCTGAATCATAAGTGATTCATTAAAGGTTGAGGGCCCAGATTTCTCGGTATAAATGAGAAGAAGTAGTTGGCTTATGACGGAAAGTACAATGAAATGGAGATTATTTAAAGTTTGAGTTCGGTAAAGTATATAAATATATATATTTCGGTAAAGTATATAAATAGGAAAATGGGTATATTCAACAGATGTAAATTAATTTCGGAGCACTAGAGCACTCAAGGATCAATGACCACCAGAAGGAACACCAGAAAACTAGAAACACGTCATCTTGAGTTATCAGTAGGATAGAACGAAACATTGTAATCAATGTAGTAAATAGTAATGAATTAATCAAGAGTTTAGAAAATCAACCGCGTGTAAAATTTACAAGGATCAGTGAAGCTCTTGTACATAGAGTCCACTGGAATTATCAGTAGGATAAAGAAACAATATAATCAAAGTAGTAATTAGTAATGGAGAGGAGTTTAGAAAGTCAACCACATTTAATTTACAAGGACCAGCGAAGCGTTAAAAAAACTCGATACATGAGGTCCAACAGAATTATCGGTAATATAAAAAAACATTGTAATCAATGTAGTAATTAGTAATTCAGAAGAGTTTAGAAAATCAAACAGGTGTAAATTTACAAGGACCAGTGAAACTAAACATATGGGGTCCAACAGAATTATTAGAAGGATAAAGAAACATTTTAATCAATGGCGAAGAATTTTTTAATTTGTTAGGATGAAGAACAAAGTTAGTTAGCAGAATTTAAAATATCTAAACAGAACAGTTATACAATATTAGAATTTTGATATAAATATGAATTCAATTGGGACTTAAGAAGATGGATCAACCATGTTCTATATGCATAGGAGCTAAATTAACCAGGAATCTTTTCTACAGCAAGGAGAGGAGAACAAGTGCGATCGGAGAGCTAATTAATTCGGATATTTGTGGACCAATAAACCCAATATCTGAAGATGGAGGAAGATATTTCCAGACAATACTAGATAATTTGTTCCATTTTACCAGAATGAAAATCTTGATGAGAAAATGAAGCTCAAGGGAATTTGAAATAATATATTAATGAATCATTGAAAAACACCATTAGTAATATGGCACCGGCGAAATGATCTAAATAATCATAGAATGAATGCCAAGCATGGTACACTATCTCACCCAAAGGCAACAAATTGGCCCCAAAAACTGGAGAAGCTATGGTTGTGGGCTATACAGGAGGAGGATACAGATAGTGACTAACTGAGAAACAAATGGTTATAATGTCACGAGACGCATGGTTTGATGAAAGCACGTTATATAAGGAGAGCATAGAAAATTCTGTGAGTAAACCGATGGAGGCAGTTTTGCAAGAGGAAGTAGGAAACAAAAATGGGAGTGATGATGAAAAAAATCAACCTGATGAAAATGAACCTTTCATGTCTAAATTGGAGGAAACCAATTCCAGAAGAAAAACCTCGAGACCAAGAAAATTAGACGACTATGATTCTATAGTCTGCTTACTTCAACAGAAAAAATACCAAACCAACAGTTGAAGGTGATACGTTTTCATTAAAACAAGTTGAAAATAAGAGTATGTTAAATAAAATAATAGATCAAGAACCTGATTATTTAGCTTCATCCGAAGATGAAGAAAGCCCTAAGCAAAAATATTTAAGATATGATAAAGATGAATAGCACTAAGACAGTTCTGTGTTATATTACAAAGATTCTGATTATGAATTGGAAATGGAAATTGATAATGAATCTGAGTAATAGAAATAACAAAAATGTATTAGGATTTGATTCTGATGAATGTGATGTAGAGGAAAATAATAAAACAAAGAGAAGAATGATAAAGTGGATAAAGTTAAAGAGATATATTGAAGAGAAAGAGATATATTTAAGGACTTAATTGACAATACATTTGAGGATGCCGATTTAGATAAAATGGTTGAAGAATATAAAAAGAATGGTGCCAAAGTAATAGGTGAAGGTGATAAAGTAAAAAAAAACTGGAGAAAACAAAATAACAAAATCAAGTATAATATTAGATTAGATGTGACCAATTAGTATAATACCTCAGTGATACCAGAAGACCATGGACTAATGTATGGCAGAAGTGGACTTGAAGGAGCAAGTTATGAAAACTGGGAAGGTAACCAATTAGCAACTTTTAATGTATTCATGCCATTTGATAAAGGTAACCCAGAGGCATGCAAGATATTCATTCGAAGGCAAATGCATGTATATGTTTGGCAGCCCAAGAACAAACTAAATAATCGATATTATGAATCGATATTGAACAGTGTTTTGGCTACTATTTCTATGATTGTTCAAAGTTTTTTTATTGTTCAAAGAAATAATTGCCTAAAGCAGAAAACTGATAGTTAAATTCTCACCATGTAAAAATGGAATAGTTCTTCAAGTTCAGACAAAATTGTAAGTATAATGTAATAGTTTGGTTCTGGCAATTTAAATGTATTTTTGTTTATAATCTTAATTAGGTTAATTTGTTTGGTACATTTAAATTGAAGTAGAGTGTTAAAAATATAATTTGAGTCGATACAAGAACCACTGAAGAAAAGAGGAAGGACAGTTAACAGAGGAAGCTGTAACTTGTATCCAGTCTGTATAAAATACCAGGGATCAAAATAAAGTTTCTCTTTTATTCCAATTCCATAAGTGATGTTATTAATTCCATCCCGTTCCGAATCATAAGTGAATCGTAAGAACATATAGGTTAATATTTAATATATATTTTAATAATTAATATTCTAATAGAAGTATGGTAAATGGGGTATAATAATTATTATCTCGTTTATCTACACCACCACCAGCGCGTCCAACTTGGCCGGCGCGAACATGGTGACGGTCTTCAGGTTGCCGGTACAATCGGCACGAGGTCCGGGCATGAGCGAACCCGAGCCGTTAGCGAGGGTTTTCTGCGGCAACACGCCTCCTGTGAACGGGACCAAGTCATATATATATATATATATATATATATATATATATATATATATATATATATATATATATATATATATATATATATATATATATATATATATATATATATTCTATATATTTATATTTCTATATATTATTATTAGAAATACGTAATTTTTAAAGCTTCCTAAAAGTATACAATGGTGAAGCGTTCCGCATTCCAACCACATAAATGTAAAGCGTTATCGGCTTTCAAAATTTCTGTGGCGAAGCGTCCCGCATTTCAACCACAGCAATGCAAAGCTCAACAGGCCCTATATGCAGAAACACTCACTTATTCATTAGAATATTTTTTAGATGCTTTATTATGTCTTTTAAAAATACGAATGTGTTAAATCCAGTTTAAAGTCGCTCTAAGAAACAAAATGATCTTGAATTGATGACGCAGTAAAAAACATGTTTTTTTTTTAAATTAATAAATATTTAGCACACCAACCTTACAACAGTTAAAAATAATTATGAATTAAGTTCAATTTAGTAGTAATGTTTGTTATGTCTGTGACCTTAAAAGTGTGTTAATTACCATTTAAAAAATAGAAATAAAAACTATATATATCAGATTCCAGCTAGAAATATATAAATATTTTAATTCTTCGTATTTTTATGGGATTAATACATATATACACATTTTTATCATTCAAAATCATCTTCATAGTAATAATTAAATTCAATAAATATATAATCTGTGGTACATATATCAGATACATTCGAAAATCGAATTTGTGTATTATAAGCTAATTATTATTATAATTACAATGAAGGAACTACCATTGAAATATTTTAATTTATTCGAGTCTATCGATTATGCCCAGCGCTAATTGTTAACTTTATTAGAAAGAAAAGTAATAAAATTCTTTATTTACCGACTGAAATGCCAGGGAGTTATCATATATTTTCTCTCGCTCCTGTACAGGGACTGATTGTGTTTTTGTATTACTCGCCTATTTATACTCATATTTGCTGACATGTATATAATAGGGTTTAAAAACTTGTGTGGGTTTAGTTTTGTTTGTTTCTTTAACAGGTAAACAGTTTTCTAATATTCTTGCCCGTTAATCAGCTTTGTTATTTCTTCAAGTTGACTCGTTTCTATTTACGCATTAAAATCAACGAAATTTGTATAGGTTTGTAATGGAAAACAGACCGAGGGTAGGGTTCACGGCCGAGCCAGTGGCGAACATCAGCAGAGCCAAGGGAGCGGCCCCAGACCGGGTCTTTCGCAATGCCCATCTCATCAAGGTAGCTCCAGATCTTTTGCACCGCAAGGAGCCTGGGGCACCTGAGGTGCACCGAGGCAACATCAAGCACCACAGAGCCAATGGGGCCCCAGAGTTCAACAACCTCAGCCTCAGCCCCAGCCGCAAGTGTCAGGGCAACAGAGTCAGCGGTGACCGCCAGATACCCGTCTACAGGTAAAATGTTGTTAATATCATTATGAGTTATGTATATATATATATATATATATATATATATATATATATATATATTAAATCGGCCAAAAATATCGATTTTTCAGAAATTATCGATATATCGATATTAATACGTAATAATGTATGATAATAAACGTAATAATGTAACTCGATACCGTGCCGACAACCATATTGTATTGGGTTGAGACTTTGTATTGGACTTTATTACAAAAACTTCTCAATATGAGTAGTTGCTTCCAAATGTTTCCTAATTTTTATTTAATTGGTAGCAACTATGGTAACAAATCTTAATTTAGCTAAATTTTTTTATTACAAATTTTCACGCTTGTCGGAGTTGTAAGAAGATATAGAACGGCTTTGTTGAGGAATTACGTAAAGGGCACCTAATTACTCATTCGTAGTTGATAGACGAATGTTATTGTAATGACTATTATAATACTTTTTATATTATCAAGATAGTGACTATTATAATATTTTGTTGAATATTTATATTTTATTTACAAGAAATAAAATTAAGAATCTGTTCAAGGAAGATGAGATTGGGAGTGTTAGTTAATAATTGGCGATCATGTGCATTTACCGCAAAAACTTTACGAAGATATTGCTAAAACAGTGAATTTGGGCGAGTAGTCTAATAGACGATCTAATAGATGAAATCGACGATATAACCAGAAATTGGCAAATATATTGTACATGTATTGTGAGATGGCTTCATAGAAAGAGCATTGGTAAAGTGATTTGATAATATGTTGCATCGAATTTATAAATCGAATTATGAAATTGTATCAGTGAAACAAAACTGAAGTTACCACAAGAACATTAAAGTATATAATAATTGATGCAGAAATCTGAAGGAGATTTAAGAAAAATGAATGGAAGTAAAGTTTGGTGACGGAGATGAACTGAAACATCAAGACGGAAGATTTTATAGTTAACGTGAATGCGTTAATGAACGAAGCTAAAAACTGGATTACCACGAAGGTTGAGGATGTTGATGTCCTAAGGTCCTGGAGATGTTGGCAATTGAACTTTCTCAACTTGAAAAAGTGACTTTTTTGCAAATGGGTCATCAATTCAAGATAATTTTATTTCTTCGAGCGACTTTAAAGCTTCAGATTTGACACACTTTTAAGGTTACAGACATAACAAACATTACTACTGAATTGTCAACACCAGTGAAAGTAAAACAGGGTTCTGACTAGATCAAACACCAAAACGTAACTTGGTTGGACCCTCAATTCAATTTAATTTTAGTATCGGCGTGCAGTACATGTGTTGGCAGATGGGCCGAGCAACTCACGACGGACTTTACAATTAAAATTAAACTTAATTCATAATTATTTTTAACTATTATAAGGTTGGTGTGCTAAATATTTATTAATTTAAAAAAAAAATACATGTTTTTAAACTGTGTCATCAATTCAAGATCATTTTGTTTCATAGAGCGACTTTAAAATAGATTTAACACATTCATAGGTTTAGAAGACATAATAAAGCAGCTAAAAAATATTCTAATGAATAAGTGAATGTTTCTGCATATAGGGCCTGTTGAGCTTTGCATGGCCAACATAAATATATATAGACAGACAGAATGCAGACAGATATTGCACGTTGTCTTTTTTCTCAGAAGTTTTATTAAATAGCCTGAATAGACCAACGTGCAACGTTACACTCTTATAAATATAGACTCAACTGGTGATTTTACAACCTCTGGTGATATAACATCACCAATTAAAAAATAATGTAAGGTATCTAAAGCGCCAGCATGTTCATCTTCTTCACAATTTGCTCCGGGAGAACGATGTGAAAAAAATGAAGTGAGGATAAGTGCCTTAAAAGATTTCTCAAACATACTCGGAGAAGGATATATGTTTCTAACTCCATGCTTTCTAATAGATCCAGAAAAATGTTTTAAGGAATCTTAGTTAAGATGACAATGTTAAAATACTATGTTAAGATAATGTTTAGATACTTTAGAAGAAATCCCCTTAAAGTAGCAATTAAGTTTTTGATTGATGGCACCGTAACAAATACATTCTTAAGAGGACATTAAAATTTGGCGCTGTTTAAACACATAATAGCTCTACTCCAAAATTCCTCATATTGTGAGCTTAAGGATAGGGCTTCAAGGAGAGGCTTGAATTCAGGCGCTATTTTGCTGCTGGAATTGCAACTATCGAATAAACTATCCAAAAACTCTATAAACCAACAGCACTTGTTTGTTCAGCATCGTTCGGAAGATTACCTTCTGAACACAAGATAAAATTATAATTATTATTAATACATGATATATTTCAGCATACTTACTCCACTCTGAGAAGGTCACCAAATGTGAGGCCACTGTATAGCTGAATACTTGTGTACAAATCCTGACCTTCATCTTGTTTATTTTGCCTAGAATTACATGTTGTTCTGTTAATCTTGGGCATATCCTCATCGGCGCATCTCTATCGATGTAATACTGATCTATAATATGCTCCCATTTTGCAATGTCTAGTTTGTTATCAAGTTTAATGTATAAATTTTTTTAACAACTTGTTCCGCATTCCTTTAAGTAAATGAGGAATATAGTAAAGTGGAATTATTTTTCCCCATTTACTTGAAATTCGGAATAACTTCTTGACGGCGACAGCAAACTATTAATGGCAGTCTGATTAGCAGACCCTTGGACGCAAACTGTGGAAAGGACCTTTAAATCTATCTCTTGACATTTTCCAATAACTTTAACAATCAAATGTTTTAATAATGTAGATTTAATTGGTCCTTTTGAATAGGTGAAGGAGCTAGGTTGTTTCCATTTTCGAAATAATCCCTTCACCATAAACACATTTACATAGTCTGCTATTACTGCCCTTTTATAGCTCCCTGTATTTTCCAAGCCATCGATACAGTCTTCTTTAATACTATATTGCAAATTGGGAGCTAGGTTCATCTCGTCAAACATCACAATACAGAATCTATCTGATATGAACAAGTACTCTTTGAGGGAAAAGCAAATATTTTTGACAATAATTTATAGGTCTTGCTGCTTGATTTTTAAAGAGCAATAGCAAAAACTTTTTCCTGTATTGTCAAACATCTAGATTTAGGTGTCTTCCGTTGATTTGCCAATTAAAAAATAAAGAAATTTACTGTCGGATTACTAACATATTCAAATATGTTCTTTAGTAACTGTGAGCGCAAACTTGAACTAATATTTGCAAATCTGCTTTTGTATGAGGCTACTAATTTCTTATTTCTTGTGATATGTTTATAAGACGTTATTACCTTTTTATAAATATCTTTAACTTCATCTGACAAATATGTTTGACAAAAGGAACCAATTTTCCTTATAGTGCCACTATAGCTTTTACTTGCTAAAATAAGCCCTTTTAGTATTAACTATAAAAGATATGTATCAAAAGTATTACCTTTTCGGGGAGTTTCTTTTATTGAACATTGCGATTGCTGTTCTAAAAAGTTAAAGATATGTGTAAGAATTGCAAATATTTTAAAGATATTCTAAAATTAAAAATGGTTTTTTTAGTACCTTCTTGCAAGGCTTCTTTATTTGGAGATATCACATTGACAGCACTCGAACAACTTTGAAAATTATTTAAATAAATATTCTCATTGTTACCATTAAAGTATTTATAAATACGTTGACTTTCTGTAAACAAACAATAAATAAACAAACATATAATAGATATATAGATATATGCATTAGTCCTAATACCTATTCGTGAAGGAAGGGTAATTTTAAAATTTTAACTAAAATATCTGTGACACGCACGATGTCGTTGGTATATTTGCATTGCATGCAGATAGTTTACTACTATTAACTTGATCGATCTATTTTTCGAAAAGAGCGGGATCATTCTTCGGGAACCGATGTATGATTTCGGTAGTAGATTTACACCCAGGTACAGTACATCTTTTACTACACGGATGCCTAGTAATGAATTTTTATATTACTCAATAGCAATTAATGTAAAAAAGAATATATACACAACGTGGAACCGAGTTATTTTGACTTTAACAAACACCTAAATTTCAAGCAACAATGGATGCCCGAAAATAATGGCTTCGCACAATTTGACCGAACCAATTACGTACCATTTTAGTGGCGGTTCCAACAATTTAAAAACTTGCCAATAGTAACTGCCGATCGCAGCGCTACCGTTGATTGAACTAAACAAAACCTTTCCCCAACGTCGCCTATACCGTGGAATTTCTCTTTTTTCTATGGTTATAGTACCTACAGGTTATATACCGGCAAACATTATTTTAGCACTTTGATTATTTTGATAATTTAAGTCGCTGCGTAATATATCATATTACTTTGTTTGAAAATTCCGAAAACAATAGATATTCATGGTCACAAATTGATTGCGGCTTTAATAGGTTATTTCGAAAAGGAACGAAATAATGGAGGTCCCCTTTTGCTGGCAAATTCCGTTAGAGAAGTAATTATTGATGATACTAAATGATATCCTACCTAATGTCCTATTAAATAAGTCCCTACAATTTTATTTAAAATATTTTTAGCGGGTTGCTACTGCTCTAAATATTTGTATAGGTACTGTGAATAAAATCGCTTACAAAATGAAGAATAATACGTTAGATTCACGCAAGAAAACCTGTCTACATACAAAGTGGGTGGCGAAACTTGACCATCTTGATATTGGCTCTATTTAAGACCAAATATACGAAATGTATAAGAACAGTACATAGACAAAATATCTTATCGATATAAACATAATTTAATAAAATTACTTGAGAGAAAATTGTCTATCTGAAAAGTATACATAAAAGAATTGGGGACATGGAGCTTTTTGGCGGATGTAGGATCTCTTTTCATACAATTTTAAGGGCATAGGGCGTAAAGATAACCCTCGGAGAAGTTTAGTATAACTTCCAGACTGCCTTGAAAAGAATTAAATTTTTAAAGATCTAAAATAAAACCAAGGAAGATAAACTATTTAAATTTGTTTATCTTGATGAAACTTGGATGTTTTATAATAGTTAATTGTGATACTCTTCGCAAGACGGGAACAAAAAAAGTGTAAAGACAACAAAAATTGATGGAAAAAGGTAAAAATTACAATAGCATTCTATTAGGTTTTGTTGATCATTATATTTATTAATAAATAATTGCAGATATATTGCTGGTAGAGAAGGATATTCCTTATAAAACTGTTTGTATATATGGAAGGAAGAATTGTCAACCATTGGGTATTGCCAACACTTTTGTTTTGGATGGACCCGATTAGACATACAGAGGAAGTAATTGATAAAAGGTGGAATTGCGAACATGTTTCAGACTAGAAATTAACAATTTGGTGATTGAATTGGACAATCAGTGGGAAAGTGAAAGTGACTAAAGGAAACTTTCAGGATGTGTGATCATGCTGTGCAAGGCAGAATTCCTGAGACAGAGTTATGAGACTGGAAATAACTAAAGGTATGCACATAATTAATTGAATATAACTGTAGAGACTGGTATTGTAGGGTGTGAAAGATTTGTGTGCATAGATATGGGTGTAATTGTTCAAAATTAAACATGAGCATTAGGTTATAGCATATGAGGAGAAAAGAAATACTAGCAGTTTTGTAGATATGGTAAATGCATTAAAGATAATTCAGTGATTAATTTTATGGAGAATGGTGTACACAGATAGTAGCAGAAGAAATAAAATTTACAGTGATACCAAGATGATATGCTCTCGAATGAAAATAAAATACGTTTCTCAGATATACAATTATTAATTAGGTGGATCAGCCTTCAAGGGGATACCACTACTAAAAGCGCCTAGAATCTCTACCTCATGGATGGTGTTGAAAAGAGTTAAATGTAAAGAAACCAAATCTAACCTACAAAGTATTAGCTGTGTCTTAATTATAGTTTTAAGTCCTTTGATAATATATCTTTTACTATAATGTTAAAATAAATTATATTTCATATTCATATTCATTTCATTTAATTTTTTGTTCAATTATTTTTATTTTATCAAAGCCAAACCGAACTAAAACTCAGAGTTAATTCGGCAACATTGCAATATATCGAGGTCACAAATATCCATGATGTATTACTAAAAGAACTTTGAATAGATAATATATAAGCGCTGGTATAGTGGGGGGTTTACTCATTTGCCTCCAGCTGCATATTGAGATTTTGCATATACCAAAATATCCCAATATTAAATAAAATATAGTTTTGTATAGTAGTAAGATTTGTATTTAATGATTTAGTTTCATTTTCTCTATTTTTTCGCATTCAAACAACATGACAAAAAAATAGGAAACAAGCGCAAAAAGAACTTAATAGAATAAATTGAACTAAAATGTGTCAAGGCAAATATTCTAAATTTGCCTACAATAGATTTGTCGATAACGACTACTGTGTGATTGTAATCAAAATAATAACTTTAAAAATAATTTATTATGTCTTTGTATTTCAAGATTTTGATTGTTTCTGGTCTGTAATTGGTTTCTAATTGAAGTTTTACTCCAAAAAGATAAGGTCCAAAATTATTTAAAGTCTAAAGTTTTCTAAATAATTGACAATGATCCTATTTCGGTTATTGAGTATTTTATTTCCGTGTTTGTTAATATTCGGGAAGCTTTCGGTCGTTCCATTTTATAATTATCCCTCAAATCGGATAGTACTACACAAGTTACAACATTTGAAGCATTGAAGCATGAAGCTTGTTGTGTTATTAATAGGAGTTATTTATCAAAGTTAGGATACATTAAAATACTATCTGAAGTTTCAGAAATTCATCGAAATTTTAATAAAATTTTATGTAATATTCAAAAAGACCTATAAATAATTTAATTTTAATTCATTTTCATTTCTTGGTATACGATATTACCATGGATTTCATTATGTTAGTTGGTAAAGTATTTTCACACTACCCGAAGTGGAGAATTCCATTGCGATATTCTATGATTATCTAATCAAATGTCATACGTAAATTTTCAATTTTATTTTGTAAATTAAAATGTACATATTTCGTCAAAACATTGTTTCACATAATTTACATCTTTGTGTCTTTAATAATGATTGGATGAATATTTGGATGAGGATTATCCTTGATTGAAAATAGTTGATAGTTTTCTCCGTTTATAAGCGATGAGTATTCAAAATCTAAAATACATTCATTACCCTAAGAAAATCTAAACACAAAATGTTACAAATCACTTATGATTCGGGACGAGACAGAATTAATAACACCCCTTATGGCAACAAAATAGAATAGGTTCGGGGTATGATTGTTTTGCGGGTGACAGAGACTCTGGGTTTAGTTACGATTAGGACTGTCGTAGTTTGTTTACTACCAAGGTTTGTGGACGGATAGGGATTTTATCAAGGTGTTGTCGTGTTGTAAGGTTCCTATGGAGAACATTTGTAGTTGTTAAAGTTATCTCTCAGAGACACACCTGTACCACATGTGCTCCGTCCAGCGTCGCTTTCTGTGGGATTGGAAGTACTTATTCTGCAGAGTAAGAGAAACTTTATTTTGATCCCTGGTATTTTATACAGACTCAAAACACGTTACAGCGCCCTCTACTAACTCTTCTTCCTCTTTTCTATACTGGCTCTGGTATCACCTCAGATCATATCTTATCACCTCATCTCATTTTAAATGTACCTAACAACTTAACCGAAGTAAGAATATAAACAAAATTTACAAAAATACACATAAATTGCCAGAATAAAACTATTACATTATACACATAAAAGTTAGCTTGTACTTAGAACTGTTCTATTTTTACATGGAGATAGTTTAATTTTAATTAATAATTTAATCGAATAAATCTTCACCATTATATGATATAGAAATGTAACAATCATCTTTTCTCTTAATTACACACAATTCTCTCTTTGAACAAAAAAAACTTTGAAAAATCATAGAAATAGTCGCCAAAACACCAAATCCGCCCAATTTAATATCGATCATTCAGTTTGTTCTTGGGCTGCTAAACATACACATGTATTTGTCTTCGAATGAATTTGCAGCTGACCGTCTTTGTTTAATTATATTTTTGGTTTGTTGCTCAAAATCATTTATACTCTTAAGTCTTACTTTTAAATTGATTTGTTCCTGCAGTCGGTATATTTGTTCGTAAGATTAGGTTTTTTTGCTTTTCTTAGGATTGTCGCGCCCAGTGTTACGAATACTGGAGCGTGATCAGATCTTAGATGGCATAAGCTTTCTCTACTAATTTCATTTATTAAGATGCCTTTTGAAATGTATAAATCCTGCAGATCTGAGACTTTATTACTCTCTGTGGGCCAGTAAGCGGGTTCGCGCCCTGAATGATAATTACAATTTGTAAGCTTAATGGCTTTGAGTAATTCGTTTCCTTTTCTACTTGTAATGTATTCGTGAACCTCAAGCTGTATATTTAACATTAAAGTCTCCATCAATAATAAACCTTGGTCCTAATTTTGAAAAAATATCTTTATATTGTACTTGTGTTATTTTATGCCTTGGTGGACGATATATAGCGCCGATATTTATTTCAGCCCGGTTTTTTTCGATACTAATTAGCGTAACTGGTATTTCTTTATTTTTAATCTCTTCTTGTTTGAAATGTTGTATATTTTGTTTAATTATTAAAGCTGTTAAGCCTCGAGACCGTTCACTGGGGTGTAGTGTTCAGTAAGCATCATAACCCCGTATTTTAATGTACTTTTTGTAGAAAACTGTGTTTCTGATATGTGAGCTATATTTATGTTATTTCTTCTCAAGAATAATTCTAGTTCTCGGACTCTTTGATTTAGTACGTTTGCGTCCCAGGTTATAATCCTTAAAAACGAATTACTCATTTTTGTTTTTCTTTAGCTTGTTTTGGGTAGTATTTTCCAATCCGGATTTCTCCAATTTTTCCACCTCTCGCTTGAGTCTAGAATTATTTGAGCAATTTCATCACGTCGGCGATAGTTGGCTCGTTGACCGCAGCTTCCTGCGGTTTAGTATTTATTTGTTTATTATTTTATATTTTTGTGGCGTTTATATTTTTGACCGATGGTCTTGTGGTTTCTTAAGTTTTTTTATTTTCAACGGTAGATGTTGTTTCTTGCTGCTGTTCCTGCTGTAAATTTCTTTGGCCGAAGTTCTTTAATTTTTTTTATATACTGCACATCCTTCATAAATGAGAGGGTGACCTTTTTCATTGTATAATACGCATCTTTTTACGCTATTGCGATGTTTTCTGCACTGAGTTGTATAATGTTTACCGGCACATTTCACACATCTTGGTTCCCTAGTGCAATAATATTTATTATGTCCAGGATGTTAACAGTTCGTGCATTGTGGTATATTATTATTTTTCTTTGGAGGTTCCACTTTTATCCTAGAGTCTACTAAGTAATTTATGTCATATATATTTTTTTTATTTTTTTTTATCATGTACATAACTTCAATTGACTATGGACCTTTATAGAAAACGATATAGGCGTTGACAAAAACTTAGTATTTTTTTTCAATGATGAGTAGCTAAAACAGAAAACAAACTTTTGGAAATATTCGTTACATACCAGACATCCTACAATATAATTTCCTCACATATGCCTTTACTGTTGATGAGAACCGATTTGTTCCTCTTTCATAAGCATTTAAAAAATGTTTTCCAGAACTTTTAATGCATTGTAGTTCACTGAATGTTTCATAGCTGACAAAATAATCTGGCCTATTTTTCACATGCAATGTTGCATTCTTAGATGGGCGTCCATCAGCAATCCACTTTTAACATTGTCTAATCCATAGGCACGGTTGTTTGCAATAGCTACAAATACTTTTTCTCTTAAACTTATTTCTAAAACTGTTACCCTGACTTACTTTACATGATTTTGTCACTAAGACTTTCTGTTCAATTTTTACATCACTGCTTTCTGTAAAATTATTTTCAAACATGTAATGTTATTCTTTTAGCTCTTCGAATATCCTCAAGTCATTCATAGTTAACAACATCCAACTTGATTTGAAAGTTTCAAGTTTGCTGATAGAATATACTGAACTTTGCATACTATCATTAAATCAGGTTATTTATCATACAATCCATTATCTAATTCGTTCCACATATGTGTGTTGCGACATATTTTCCTTGAATACAACCAAATGCAAAAAGTCACTACAAAAATTAAATAACTGGTCCGTGGACCATGCTTCGAAATTTTGCTTTAATGAGTATCACAATTTATAAACCGTCTTTTTGCCCATAATATTTTGCTATATTGCACTATATTGCGCTTTTATGTGTTTAATTAAATACGTTTATATTCAATAACAAACAACTACAACGTACAACGTAGTTTCTCACTTGACTAACAGATCTGTATAAATGACAACTAAATAACTCGAAAGTCTCTAGAGATTGAGGTAAAACAGGGTATCATTTCATTATTGTACTTAACACAGATTCCTTCTTTTAACTGAAGATCAAATATTTGCTTTAACACTAATATAACGTAATGAAATATAATTTATTTTAACATCTTGTCTTAAATTACAATTAAATAAAAAGATAGAATAGTTTTTAGGTTGGAATTGATTTATTATATTTACTTTCGTCAATAGTTCTTTAGACATGGATATTATCATAGGTAAACGCTTACACTAGGGACATAAGATACATTTGAATTATTTAAAAATTGTTGTATATATATACATTCAATATAATACTGATCGAAATAAACGCAACATAACAATAACTTACAAAAACTTTTATTAAATGGCAGCAATTAATAAGAAAATAAATTAACTTTTAAACGCAATTACAAGAATGTATATGTTTTAATGAATACATGGAATATAAAATAAGTCTATTAAGAACATAGTGATGAAGATCAATAGTCATATGAAATCAGGTTAGTAAATAGGTAGATACAATTTAGTTAAAAGGCAATAAATGATCAAAATCGAAATCAAGTAATGAAATACGTCAACAAAAATAGTGTGAAAGTATAATACTACATAGGTTTGCAGAAAAAAAATAAGGATAAACAGTTTATAGTTGGCAAAGTAATTATTTCAAGTAAATTATTTAGACTATTGTTGGATGTAAAATTTTAAATATCAAATGCAGAAGATATAAAATAATCGTAGGAGGATGTAGAGTTAATTACTTGGGAGTTGCTCGGACAAGATATAAATTATAAGGTTCGTAAGAAAACTCACAGAATAAGAAGCACAGAATAATGCACCAGGACATTTAGAGAAGTTAAAATGGAGTCTAGCAGTTGAACCTCACCGAAGGCATTAACTGCAGTTCAGGCAAAAAGTACAAAATTGTAAAAAAGTAAACGACGCAAGCTAGAATCTATGAGACCAACAAGGTAATACAAAAGAATATTATTAAAACATTATTGTTTTTGATGAATTGCCATGAGGGCAGTTTGATTATTAATTAGTAGTTAGCCATAAGTACAAAAATAAATAATGTAAACAAACAATCATCGGGGCATACCCAAGCTACAAAATGACGCCGAAATGGATGAAACGTAAACAAAAGATGCAGGATCCTAAAATTCTGAAAAAAAAGGTGAATAAAAATTCGGCGTAACGGATTTATTCTATGTAATAGAAGACGCAAATTGATACAGGGGTGTACAATGGCACATGACCGGGTGTGGAAACTTATTTTATTTATTTTTAAAAATGTTTCTTTAAGTACGTTTTCAAGTGCGACAGACATATTTTCCATTTATTACAGAAAGTAGAGAAATTTGAAAATTATAATTTTTCTGATTCATCTGTTTTTCCACAAGGGTCCTTATGAAAATCGATAGACATGAGAATGAGGTAAACCAGTAAGTGGGCATGATGTAGAATAGCGAATTAGCTGTCTACATAGAGAGCAACAACCTGTGATACAACAACTCGCAACTAGCAGGCCATAGGCATGTTTAACTACACTAGTTCACTATAGTGAGAGACAATACCAGGTACACCAACAAGATTGACGCCAGCTAGCAATCCTGCATGATGAGATATAGCAGGGGGTACGTCAACAGGATGGGCACCAACTAGGCTAACATGATGAGAGATAGTACGAGGTATACCAAAGAGAGGGGTGCCACTGGCTGTTGACCATGAGTTCGTAGATTCAGTATTAGGTATGTAAACAAAATCGACGTCAATCTGGTGAGCCATAACAAACGATCCGCCGACCTGGGAGTTCCACGACATAAGTCTCGCGACCGCAACACGCAAGCCTCCTATTTGAATCCATACAAGAGTCCAAACAATTTGGAGAGTTCACTATATACGTACCACCAAACCAGGGGTCCACGACATGCATGACGCCTACCAGACGAGCCTGCCGCCTACCTGGGGATCTGCAATCAGCGTGCAAGCTATTCAAGGGGCCCGCCACATGCTTGCCGCCTATCTGACACTCGCACACCAGGTGTGATGTCAACTCGACAAATCAACAACATAAATCTCGCCAACCGGGGGGTCGTAACTAGCATGTCGCCAATGCAAAGTTGCATAACAAGCATGCTACCTAGTTGACTAGCACGCAACAGCGTGCCGTCAACCCGAGAGATCCGCGACATGCGTTCCACCAAACAAGGGGTGCGCAAGATGACTGCCGTCCACCTGAGGGGCCTGCAATGACCGTGCCCTCATCTGATGGTTGCATATCTACGCCAATTTTTAAGGGGTCAGGACGAGTGTTCCTTCAACCCAGAAGGTCCACAACCAGCCGCCTACCAACCTGGGGGGGCCACATCGAGCGTTTGTCCAACCGAGAAGGTTCACAACTAGCTGCCTACTAAACTGAGGGGGCCAGAACAAGCGTTCCATCAAACTGAAAGGTCCACAATGGGCGTCCAACCAACTTGGGGCCATAACGGGCATTCCACTAAACAGGGGGAATGCAACAGACATGCAGCCAACCAAGGGGACCATAGGTACGAGCCACAAACCTTGTGGGGGTATCGCAGATAAACTGCCCATCCAAGAGACCACTACAAAATCACCAGGCACGGTGACCCAGCGGGACAGTTTGCAGCAGGTACATACCTATGTGGGGTACGCCAACAAGATAAACAACAACTAGAGTCACCAATGCAAGCGACAACAAATTAGCCGCCAATAGGAAGGGTATCTACCAAACAGGGGCCAGGCATCATCACCGACGTTTCTATGAATGTTTACAATAAGGCGGCCAACAAGAGGCGGTCAACCAACACCTTACCCCCACAGCTGACATCCCATGAACGTCTACAACCAGGCTGCTAGCAAGAGGGGGATTAACCCACCTGTTGCCTCCACGAGAGATGTTTCTATGAATGTCTACAACAAGGCTGCCAAGATGAAGGGGGTCAACCAACCTGTTGCCATCACGGGAGATGCTTCTATGAACGTCTACAACAAGACTGCCAGCAAGGGGCGGGTCAACCAACCGGTTACCACCACAGTTGACATTCCATGAACGTCTACAACCAGGCTGCTAGCAAGAGGGAGGTTAACCAACCTGTTGCAACCGGTAGCCAGTCCTCCATCACAGGGAATATATGCAGTCAGACGAACAAGAAGTTTGTCCACCATCGCCATAGACGACGGCAGCAGTTAGAGCAGTCAGATAGAGATCTATAGTTAGGCCACCTTCACGGAGGCATCCGCAACCAATATAGATAATCTATCAGGCCACAATTACAGTAAGTATTAACATCTAGGTTGACAAGACGAGGATCTGCAGAACCGTCAAGCAGACACTCAAGCCAACACACACAGATGAATATCTGCAGTCAGGCCAGTAACATAGGGCCAATAGCACTCACGGCAAGTGAGTATTAGCTTCCAGTCTAATAGCCGACAAGATAGATATCTGCTATTAGACCATTAACATCTAGAACGGCGGTAATCGCCATCGCAACATAACGAGCGTCTACAATCAGACTGCCACCACTACAAGGAGACTAGTAGCTGTTGCCAACTAGAAAACTGGCCACAAACAGTTAGCAATAGGCTGTCTAAAAGGGGCTAACTAAAATTTATGATGACAGCCAGGTGGTAATAAGGTAAAGTTAAATAAATGAGCTATCAAGATTATGAAGAATAGTAGACAAGCTGCTAGCAAGGTCGTTGTCAACAAACGAGCCATCAAGATGAAGATCTATTAACAAAATTTCAGCAAATATACAGTCAATAAGGCTTATGTCAAGGTAGTGATGAAAGTAGTAATCAAACACTATCAAAATTAGTAAACAAAACCTCAATAAATACATATGCTGCCAACATGGTTCATATCATCAAACAGCCAAGCAAAAACTTCTAGAATTACAAAAATTGTCAATATGACGAATGTCAATATACAAACTATCAACAAGTAAAACTTTTTGTTTTTTTGCAAATCTTTTTTCCAGCTCAATAACTTGTAACAACGGATCTCTAAACATTTCCTTTTTATTGAAACTTCTCAAAGTTCCCGGTAAACACTTCGAAGTAATTTTTATACACGTTCAACTTATTCATCTTCATCAAACAAAACCCTCTCGCAGTGCACTTTGTCAAGGATTCGTCCTATTACTTGTCAGCTAAAGAACTTCTCAAAATTGTCTTTTCGTCATATGTCAATTCGGTCTTCTTGATATTCACAATTTAACAAACATTCGATTTTATTTAACATTACTTTACCATAGATTAGCACGTAGATCAACCGCGACGTAACAAATATCAGTCTCATTACCTTTTTCTCTTAAAACATCAACACGAACAATGATCACAAACTCCACAAATAAAAAGTATCGCTCCTTCTCTGGCTTTTCGTATAACATCAAACTGAAGGGTCAGCGCAGGTTTAAAATCAACAGATATCTTAACATATTTCTTTAGAAACTCAATCCGGAAAGTCATAAATTAAACGAACAAAAATATCACACAAAAATTCTAATTTTCATTCTTCTTAATTGTTTCATTCTCGAACTCTAATAATCAACATCACCACAAATAACAAACGGCTGTTATTCTTCTCGCACAACGTCTCGTGATTTTCCAGCAGGTATCATGGGTGCTAAGATTTTCCATTATTCAACTTGTGCAATAGCTTGACAGTATCGTTCTCAATCATTGCCCTCCAAATCTTTATATGCTAAACCTCAGTAACCAAAGTCACACGTCTCGGCTCAAACAACAAACAGATAGTATCGGTCTCGGTTGTTATTTTTATTTGACTAAATGTCTTGCGACTTTTACCAAAATCTCTATCTTCATGATCTCAGGATATCATCATGGTCGTCGTGGTAATCCAATTATCAATTTGTTCACTCTCATACGTTCACATCAACTATAATATATCTCGTCTTGAAGTTCCAATTCATCTACGTCACTAAACTTTACTGTCATTCGCTGATCTGATTTGTCCTTCTAACTTCTGCATTAGTTTTCTTTATATTTATATAGTTCTTTACTCTGTAGCTTCAATACTTGTCATTAGAATAAATAGCAAATTTCAGTTTCCTGTTCCTATCGTGACGTCATTTCTGGTTCACTGATACGGTTTAATAATTCAAACTTATAAAAAAGCAAAATATTATAAAATCACTTGAACAATGTTCTTTCTACCAAATCGTCTCACAATACTGGTAAAATATATTTGCTATTTTCTGGATATATCGTCGATTTTGCTCATTAGATCGTCGAACACAAACATAATTCTGTAACTCTGTTCAACACTAACAGGTTCATCTTCCTTGAACAGCTTCTTCCATCAGGGCTCAATGTATAATTACACAGCTATCCTGAGCGTATTTTGAGTATAATCCCACTTCTGATTTGTAAGAAATACTTTTATTTCTTGGTAAATAAAATACAAATAATTAACAAACATTATAATATCGGTCACTATCTTGATAATATATAAGGTGTTACAGTGGTGATTACAATAACAGTCGTCTATCAATTACGTCAGCAAGATAATCTTCTAGAGACTCTAAGAAACTATATGATTCCCGATCAACGCGCCGGCCTTTGTATCCAAAAAGTGTACATCTCAGCATTCCCATCGCCCGGTCCCGATACCATGTCCGCCTCGATTAGCGAATGAGTCATCAAGTGTTCTTTACGTAATTCCTCAACAAAGCCGTTCTATATTTTCCTAAAATATTTGTTTTCGAATTAATTACATTACTATTAGTTGTTCATCTTTGATTTAACAGAAATTATAACTCAAATCTATTCAATAATTATATTTTATTTCCCTTTTCGGCTTCGCAACTTATCTCAAAAACCGAAAGGTAGTGCGGCTTAGTTTATATGTGTCAATGATCTTAAACGCAAATAAAAATATATTTTAATGAATCTTACGTTACATACTTTATTTATTTACTAATTTATATATTGTTACTTTTTAAAATTCGGTTTCAACTACGTAATAGTACGTTTGCTTTAAAATCTGCTAACAGCACGCGAAAATATATCAACGTTTTTGGATTTTTCTTAATTATATATTACTCTGTTTATAGCGACTCAATAGCGAAAGCATCAGTAGCCAATGAACTTTTTTTTTCATAAACATATATTTGAATGTACTTCTGTACAATGGCGTGAAATGTCTTTGGATTTATATAGTAATTACAATTATGTATATTTGTACATGCTTACATTAGGCTATTCACAAACATTAAAAAGAAAAGCAATTGACACGGAGAAAATTCTATTTACCAACCGTTTAAAAGTTTGACAACCTCTAATTTGTTTAATTGTAATTTAATTGGGAGTATTATAAAATTATAAAATAAGATTCTACAATATTATTTCTTCGAATTATGAAACTGAGAACATTACCAAAATATTAGTAATAGCACTCATGTAATTTTTAATAACAATATATTAAGCATAGTCTGCCGCAAAATTAACGTATTTAAACTTAAATATATATATATATATATATATATATATATATATATATATATACATATACATATATAATAAAAACAAACATCATATAAAGTACTTACAAACAACAATAAACCGATTAAACCAAAAATTAAACAGGTGGTAAACGTCTATTGAGGAAATAGTCGTGTGCGACTATTCAGAAATTGCAACGTAAAATCATTCCTTTTGTGGTGCTGGTGGCTATTTCTGTCTATAGAATTGAATGTAGTATGTGCGGGTTATTAGAATTTGTACTTTGGTCCTTGTCGAACTTTAGGGTGTCATTGAAAATGTCGTGCTTCGAATGGGGTTGATCTTTCATTAACGTTCCAGTTAAAGTGCTGATGTTACTCAAGTAAAGGTATAATGACTCAGGATACCCATGGAAGTTATTTGAATTATATTGTTTGTTAATTGAATCATAGTTTCGTGTATGCTATTATTTTACTTATTTTTGTTGTAAGTAATTAACTCCCTCATCAATAGATTAATTATTATCAACATTATGAATCGTATAAATGCAACTAAATACAGATACAGAAAAAAAACTATGTACTACGGTGCGATGGAGAAAGAAAAAAAAAACAAAAAAATATGCTAAAAGCTGCCGGCGAAGCTGTGCATATTAATACATAAAAAATGTCTACAACACCTTCACAATACAGAAATATCTAGAACTATTAAATCAAAAATAATATTGATCGCATCAGTTAATTTCAGATTGATAATATTTTTAAAGTTGTTTAATTGTTGGTAATCCCACTTCTGATATATTTGTAGAACGAAATTTATTATGAGGCGTAAATAATAAACATAAATTATTGTTAAAGGACATTTGCTTATTTTAGTTACAAAAAATTATATACACAATAAAAACAAAGATCATATAAAGCATTTAGAAACAACAATAAATTGTTTAAACTAAAAGTAAACAGCTGGTAAACGTTTATTGAGGAAATAGTCGGGGGACGGTTCTGAAATAGATAAAAAAAAGTACCTGTACAATCAATTTAGAAGAATTAGAGTAGGATATAAAGAACTTTAAATCAGCCGGATAATCATTAAAGGAATTACAGTCCAGGTTGATTAACAACGGTGATGATACTGATAATTAAGGCTAATTGTGTGGTAATTGAATTTGTACGTCGGTCTGCTGAGTTTTCAATGCCGATAGTGATAACAATGTCTAAACGTGTTATTGGAGAATAATGATGATAGACAATAGCTATATCTGATAGCAATGATAAACTATGCTTGCATGAAGTATGACATGTGCACACGGAACAAAGGGATAGCACGCGACGGACCAGCTTATATCCTAGCACTAACAATAATGACGTGCAATGAGATCAAGGGAAAACGCGCGAGTTCTACTGTCACTAATGTTTGTAGGTCTCGCTAGGATTAAGCTGTATCTTTAAAATAAATAAACAAAGTAACAAATTAACAATACTGTTACTAGTGCACTCACTTCTCCAGCTCCAGCTATGATGATCTTCCAATGCGTACAAGGGAGAAAGCTAAAAGCCACACGCTAGATACCCTGCCATCAAGAGCCAGTATAGACAAGTTTCGGTGGCGTTTATGTATGCTTCAAATTATCCATAGATCATTACGTTAAGTTGTCACTTCTGCTCTTTTAGTTTCTTTACCGGTATCTCAATTTTCCCAGAAACGTAAAACACACCAATAAAATATTAAATTATCCTTAATATATGATCGATGTTTTACCTTTAACGTAAACGTTCTAATGGTAGATTCTGGGATTTCCAACTCTTCAAACCGCAAGTGTTTCTTTTTTGTTCGTTTTTTTAGTGATGAATTTACAAATTTATATTAATTATAAAATTTTATTAAAACATAATTCGCTTTTACAATTTTAAGTCGCTCTGTAATATACCATATTACTTTGTTTGAAAATGCTGAAAACAATAGATATTCAGGGTCACAAATTGATTGCGGCTTTAATAGGTTATTTCGAAAAGGAACGAGATAATGGAGGCCCTATTTGCTGGTAAATTTCGTTAGAGGGCTAATTATTGATAATATTAAATAATATAAGTCCCTACAATTCTTTTTATTACTCTTCGTGATTATACAATCTGCCCTATTGGCAATAAGTATTTCTTATTTCCATATTATATATACATGGCATATAAAAAATCACTTCATTAGCAATATTCTGTATAAAATATTATCTTAATTAATTAGTCTTATTCTAAAGATTATTATAAAGTCTACACATGTTCAGTAATCAGATCAGGTGGTGTTAAACGTTTTAGTCTACACACTTAACTATCACGTCGCATATTTGCTGGTTAGCGAGTACATTGGGATGCACTGACACTCTTTCGTAGTATTTCATACAAACACGTTGACTTACACCCGTTATAGATTCTAGAGGAATATCGCGTTGTATCACTTTATACGAAATATAGTACGGAGCACCAACAATGGCACGCAAAACCTTATTTTGGAACCGTTGAATGATGGATATATTAGATTTGCTAGCGGTTCCCCATAGTTGGAATCCATATGACCAAATAGACTTGAGTATAGACTCATGCAGCAATACCTTGTTATCTAATGATAACTTGGATTTGCGCCCGATGAGCCAATACATTTGTTATAATTTAAGTCCAAGTTGTTTCCGTTTAAAGAGTATGGAGTATGTGCTTCTAGGTTAGGCGTCGATCTAAGTGTATATCAAGATATTTAACATGTTGCTTGGGGAAGTTGACGATGATTGATATTCACTGGTGGACATGTTCTTCTACGTAGGGTAAAGGTTACATGCGTGGATTTGTTTCATTGGCTTTGATGCGCCATGTCTTCAACCGTAATTGTATTTGCTCCAGATGGGTTTGTAGGTTTATTGATGCTGTGACTGGATCTTTATGGGATGCTACAGTAGTTATTTTTGTGGTGGGCAGGTCGGCCGTATACAGAAAATATAGTACTGGACTGAGTATACTACCTTCCGGAACTCCTGAATATATGGTATTTAATTCGGTATGTTCATCGCTTTTATTTGCAATAAAATGTCTATCAGTGCGATAAGATTTTAGTAACTGCTTTTTTATGTATAATTTCTCGAAAACTTTCGAGATTATCGGTAATAAACTTATAGGTCGGTAGGAGCTCACATCTTCTGGTATTTGTCCTAGTTTAAGAATCATTAATATTTTAGCTACTTTCCAAATACTAGGGAAGTAATTAAGTCGTAGCATAGCATTAAATATAAATATTAATAGTCTCATACCCTTTTCTGATAGTTTTTTTAAAATTTTACCAGTAATCAGGAGCTTTTTAAATATTAATCTCTCTCATTATTGTTTATTTAACGTTTGTGACCGTCAATTTCTCGTGCGGTAAGTCCATTTGAAATGGTGAATCTAGAAAGCTAGTATTTTATTCCTCGTCTTTATGTAGCTGAGACTGGAAAGGTTTAAAAACATTTTTTAAGTGTTTTGAGAAAATGTCGACCTTCTCTTTATTGCTTCCTAATTATTTTCGTCTGTTTTAATAGATGGGTTATGTTGCTGGAATCTCCTAAGCTTTTTGTTACCTTCCACAGCTAACAGTCTGTAGCCCCAGTTGGTGTCAAGTTTTCTAGATATTCTTGAAGGCCTTGGTTTTGTTAATTTTGGATTATTATATTATATATAATTAATAATTAGTTAATTAATATATATATAATAATTATATAATTAGTTATTTTCTTACCCTATTAAACTTTCTTTTATTCCCTTCAGTCCTTTGCTGTTACCAATTCCGTCGTAACTTTCTTTATTCTGCTATCTTTTTCTCTATTGTACATAATACATGTGTATTTTTCTTGGAAATGTTTCACTGTTAGGAGTCGGAGAATATGTTGCCTCCTGTATATTTTTTGTAAGATTTATTGCTGCTATTTCTATATCTATTTCAGTTTATAACGGTAAGTTTAGAGAGATATTTCGGTATATGTTTTCTCTAAATGGGGGACAGTTATTTCTATTATTACACAGAGAAGGGAGTTTATCTTTGGTGGTAATTTTTGAAGAAATTCTTACTATTATTGGTGAATGATCAGATGACAGGTCGAAACACGATTGTGTATGACGCTTTTTTGTATCAGTATTTTTTGTAATACAGAAATCTATAGTATCTGCCTTTTTATTTATGTCTGAAGGCCAATAAGTTGGTTCACCAGTAGAGATATGTTGTAAATTATATGTCTTTATTGCTTTTAGTAGTTCTCTACCTTATGAGGTTATTATTCGTGAACCCCACATTAAATGTTTTGCATTGTAATCTCTTCCGGGTATAAATCTATTACCTAGTGTAGTGAAGAATTCTTGAAATTGTTCTGCCTTGTTGTTATGTTTGAGTAGGTAATAAATCGCAGACATTGTTAATGGCCCATGGACTTCCTCTATGGTTATACCAGTGGCTTGCAGGTAGTCTTTGCGGAATATTTCTTTCTTGAAATGCTTTATATCATCTCGAATGATTATAATGTACCTCCATGTGCTTTATCATCAGGGTGAATTGTATGATAAAGTTTATATTTGGGAATTTTCAAATAATGTTAGTCCGCAAAAAGTGTTTCGGAAACCATAATAATATCAATATTTTGTTCAGTTACTCATTGGCATTCCAGATGGCGATTTTGTTGCTAATGGTTTCATTCATTAGGCAAGTTTGCTGACGACTGTTGTGAGTAAACCAAGGATCGTACTCATTTAATCCATTAGTTTGGGTATCATGTTTTCTAATCCAGAAATGTTGCTGTTAGTTTCAATAGGTTGTGATGTGGTTTATCAATTTTGTGCTGAACCATTTTTAACCATTAGGGCATAAGTTATATCTGGTTGACTTGGTCTGGTAGGTAGACTACTAGGTGTGGATTGTATTTGTTGCTGTTGATGCCTTTTTTCTCTTAAGACAGGATAAAATTTCTGCTGTAGTTGCTTGTGAACTGCGCAACTCTTCTAGTTCGCTTGGTGATTTCCGTTACAGTTAGTATATTTCACTTTTTCATCGCCAACTTTACGAGTATAATCTCCTGTTTTATGTTCTTCTGCACATTTTACGCATCTATATGATTTGCGACAGTAAGTCTTTGTGTGCCCATGCGCTTAATACCGCGTGCGGTATAATTCTTTTATTGTGGTATTGTGGTATAATTATTTTTGTATGTGGTGGTTCGCATTTAATAATATTTTTTTCCAATTTAGTGATTTCATACACCGCCTTATTATTTCTATTAGGTTTTAAATTAATGTAGAACATAGGTAGAGATTTTTTTTCGTCCGATGTCATATATTGTAAACATTTATGACCTTGTGGCAATTTTCAGCTTGGGAACCTTAATGGTGATAAAGTTCATCCCGTGATATAATCCTTTTAACTCGAAATCAAATGTCTATATACTCTCGAATTTGGGGCTAAATGTATGGTATAGGATGTTTCTTTCATCTAATTCTTTTACTATAACTTTAAAGTGCTCCGCTTCGAACAATTGGATTTTTATTGTTTAGTAGTTCACTGTTTTAATTGTTTAGATCGTAGTAATGATTTTCAATAGGTCATGGATATGTTTTATTATTCCTACCTAATAGACTGTTATTGGTGGTGGTTTAGGAACAACTTTTTCTGGGCTTGGTTGTAGATTCTCTTCAATTTCTTCCGAGAGGTTGTTAAAGCTGTTTTTTTCTCTCTATTGGTTTCTGTAACCAATAGTCACTGATTCTTGTTTCTTTCTTCGGGATTACTTCTTCTGGGCTTCCCAATCGTTTTTGTTAATGCTGTAGTCTTTTCTGTTTGTGGGGTTTACGTTATTACTGATTGTTACAATCTTATATCGTAGTGTGCATGTGATTTGGTTGAATCGCTATGGTTTCCCATTTTTAGATTATAAATATTTTGGTTTACTTACTTCTAAAGATAAAAAAATTAAATAACTACATTGTTTATTTCACGCAGTACATTTTTCACTCAAATATTATTTTTGTACTAGTGTTTGACCAAAAATACTATAAATGAATTTCAAAAGGACTGCTGTAAAATAAGGGAAAATAATTTTAAAACACTAATAAAAATTAAATGCAGTCTTTGCATCTGGTCCCGTAAACACTTATTCACTACACTTTAGGTCCACTGAGAAACGGATAGCCGCATCTGTTATGCGTTTTTAACACTCAATTAAATAACAGTAATATTTTTTTATTAAAGAAAGGTATTTTTCTAGAACTTGGAGCGTATTGAAAATAAGTCTTCACCCTACGAAGGTTGGAACCTAACCTCCAATTTTATTTAAAATGTTTTAGCGGGTTGCTGACGCTCCCAATATTAGTATAGGTACTGTGAATAACATCGCTTACAAAATGAAGAATAATACTTTAGATTCACCCAAGAAAACCCATCTACTTACAAAGTGGGTCACAAATCTTGACCATATTGTTCGAGATATTGGCTCTATTCGAGACCAAATATACGAAATGTATAAGAACAGTAAGTGCACAAACTATTTTATCGATATAAATATAATTTAATAAAATTATTTTAGAGAAAATGGTCTGAAAAGTATATATAAAAGAATTAGCTTTTTGAAGGATGTAAGACCTCCTTTTATACACTTTTATGGGGCATAGGGTTTAATTGGTGCAAGAATATCCCTCGGAGCGGTTTAACATAACTTCGAGACATTACCTTGAAAGAATTAAATTTTCAATGACATAAAAGAAGACCAAGGAAGACAAACTAGTTGAATTTATGTATCTTGATGGAACTTATTTCAAAATGGTTTGTTGTGATACTCTTGGCAAGACAGTAACAAAAAATTGTAAAGGCAAAAAATATTAATGGAAATAGGTAACAGTTACAATAGCATTCGATTAGGTTTTGTTGGTCATTATATTTATTAATAATTATTTGCAGATATATGACTGGTCGAGAAGGATATTCCATCAAAAACTGTTTGGTTATGTGGAAGGAGGCATTGTCAACCATAACACCTTGAGTTTGGATGGAATCGATTAGACATACAGAGGAAGTAATTGATAAATGATGGAATTGTGAACATGTTTCAGACATATTAGAAATGAACAGTTTAGTGATTGAATTGGACAATGAGTGGGAAAGTGAAAGTGGCTGAAGGAAACTTTCAGAATATGTTGTAATTCTGTGCAATGCTAGAAATTCCTGAGACGGAGTGATGAGGGTAGAAACAACTAAAGGAATGCACATAATTAATTGAATATAACTGTAGAAAACGGTATTGTAGAGCGTAAAAGATTTGTGTGCACAGATATCATTGTAATTGTTCAAAATTAAACATGAGCATTAGGTTACATCATATGAGGAGCGAATAAATACTAACTGTTTTGTAGATATGGTAAATGCATTAGACATAATTGAGTTAATGATTTTATGAACAATGGTGTACGTAGATAGTAGCAGAATAAATAAAATATACAGTGATACCAAGATGACCTGACAAGTAAACACACCATTGAAAGAAACAAAAACCAAACGAAAAAATTAAATACGCTCTCGAATAAAAGTAAAATACGTTTCTCAGATGTACAATTGTTAATTAGGTGAATCAGGATTCCAGGGGGGTACCACTATATAAAAAAAACGCGCCTAGATACTCTACCTCATGGATGGTGTGCAAAAGAGGTAAATGTAATTAAAACAAATCTAACCTACAAACTATTATAGCTGTGTCTTAATTGTAGGTAGTTAATCATAAAGCCAACTTGAGTAGATGGGGGCCAAATATGTGATTGCATTAAAAATCCAACCAACTAATAAATCCAACGCAGTCAAAACAAAATTCAGGATTCACTACCAATACTTATCGATAAGTAAACAATACGTAAAGAGCTGCGCGATGACCTCGGAATCAAATGGATATACGGAGACATTCAATATTTCTCATTAAAAAAACATGAAATAAGGATGTTAAATCACAGCAACGTGGAAACAATACAGCTAGTGGGCAACACGCAGAAAATCAGAACATAGCGGACCAAAGCACATGAACTTGTTTAGTGTATTCCGAATTTTAGCCTAAGTAGTTTAATTTTATTTTAATTTGGTAAATACATACTGATATATTAATTACTTACTCGTTGCTTGTTTATTATGCAAGTACAAAAAAACAGTAGTAATATATTAATTTGTAAGTTAAGATTATCCTAAGCATATCTAATGTAAGATGCATAAAAATACTGAAACAAACTTTACGAATAAACTGACTGGAAATTTTTGTTCAAACCATTTCGTTTCAGGATTATTTTAAATCAGTCTGAAAGTGTACCATTTTCTGTTTTAACACTAAATATAAGGGTCTGTTTTCTCTTCCAGTGTGATGAATTTAGAAAACAACAAAACGAAACCAACCAGCTCAGAGAGGAGAAGGAGAAGTGGTGCCTGCCCTACAACGCTGGCAAGAACGCCATTGTGGGCAAATTGGAGAGGAAAATCGCCAACCTGACAGCCAGGATCCAGACCAAGAACGCCTAACTGACGGCCTGCAAGAAAGAACTGGAGAAGCTGAGAAGGAAAGCCGTCGATTTGAATTTAAGCAATGCTGAAGTCCGTTTGTCGCGGTCAACCGAGGACATCGACAAATTGAGGATGGCACTGAAGAGCGCGAAGGACGAAGAGAGGAATGTGAAGGAGAACTACAGGAAACAAGTGAACGAACTGAACGGCGCCATTAAAAAAATCGAGAGGCTAAAGATCGAACTGTTAAACGGATTCAAGAAGCAAATACAGCTGATCGACGTGCTGAAAAAAGAAAAGGTGAGTATAAACGAGTATAATAGCGGATTAATAGAACTGAATTCGGCGAAGTCTTCAAAATTGGTTCAAAGTTTTAGTGCGCATGCACTTTGCTTAGTTCTAGTGTTCGCCCCATGATTTTCAGCGCTTAGATACGAACAGAATGTTGCAGCAGGAGACTTGGATCGGGCCAAGAAATTTGAACGAAAGTGGAAAGAATTAGCGAGATTATGAACGACATGGGTTTTTGGTTTCGAGAAAATAACCTCAGTTTTGCATTGTCATTTAGTTAATACTACATAGATGTTTTTGATTAATAATTATGTCCCTAATATAAAAGGCGTTATAAATTAACATCGAAACTTAAAATATTTATATTTTCCTTGCAAAAATCTGGTTCTATATATAAAAATGTGAAATAATATTTATGGCAAATGGCAATTATTAAAAACGTGTCATAAAAATAAAATAATATCGTAAAAATATGAGTTGTTTTTCTTATTTCTGGTTGAACTGAAGGGATTTACATTTATTGACACCCTCCGTAACACAAAACGTGTCAAATAATATGGGAAAACTATTTCACAACTGGTAAGACAAAAGACGTTTAATAATAAGCTTATAAAATAATTATTAACGTAAAAAATTAAGTTTACCAATGTTTTTTGGAACCCTATTTTTCAATATTTTATCGTTAAAAACATATATGAAAGTTGTGCACATAATAGAAATAGCATTTGGAAAAGGGTTGAAAAAATACCCTAATGTCATATTACAAGTCGTTAGCAAGTCTATTTTTTAGTTTATAAATACAAGGCAGCTTTTATTTTTTCATATTTTTTAATCGTTGTGTCTGAATTTAAACACAGTTAACAAATATTTCACATTCAAAACAGTAATTACATTTCTAGAATACAATCATACCCCATGCAGTAAATACACATTTGTAAATGTTTATACATTAATGGATGCATTAACTGATGATTCGATTTGTAAATTTTACGCCACCAAATAAAGGTAATATTCTTAATTTATAGTTTTATTATGCTACCTCATAGCGAAATTTCCACATATACAGTCTTTTATTTTGGGCCGAATATATCTTCTATTTAGATTATTATTTAGTCATTACACCATTGTAAATATTTGGAATATCTTTAAGAATCTATAAGTAGTGTACCAAAGTTGTATAAATATACGAGTGTTATGTCATATTCTTATAATAATCTTCAAATAAGTAAGATTTTAATATTATTCATATTTTCTTCCTTACCATAACCAACCATAACTTCTTTCTTATGCTATTGTGAAAAGTATTCGCGCCTTCGAACCAAACCGTTAAATGAATTTCGGGGACCCGAATTTTCGAGTAATTTCGACCACCAGAAAATACCGCTACGGAGAATCACGTTCGCCGAATACAATGTACGCCCAGAGCTAGAACCATTCGCTTCGTTCAGGTCTGTACTCACTGTAACGCTGTAGCTATACAGCGTAACGTTTTTTCTTTGTTATGATCCTGGATTAGAAGTTTGAATAAAACAAATTGTTAGAACCGATTTGGTGAAAGTGTTTGGGCAATTTAAACACTGGATTCAACTGAGTCACTCTCTATTTATTTCGGCAAACATCTCGGTCAAAGCCTCAACACAGAATGAATAAAGATGGCGGGATCTTCATCCTGTCTGGGATGAAGCTGATCTTGGAACATTGTAGTTGGTGGTTTTGGTCTTTCTATAACGGAAACATAGACTTTACTACATAATCTATTAAAATGTCTTACCTTGATGATTTCTTCTTTCATTGTTTCGTTTTATACCTTCCACGCAGTTTGTTTTATATCTTCTGTGAAGTCAGTTTTATAATTTTTGGCTGAACTGCAATGCTTTCGGTGAGGTTCAACTGCTAGACTCCATTTTAACTTCTCTGAATGGCCTGGTGCATTATGTGCTTCTTCTGCTATTTTTCTAACGAACCTTATAATTTATATCCTTTTACATTTGATATTTACAGTTTTACATCCAACAATAGCCTAAACTATTTACTTGAAATAATTACTTTGCCAATTTTCACATTGTTTAATAGCTTTGCACCTTTATATTCTCAACTTCTAGTTCGATCTCCAAAACTATATTTCTTGTTTTGTTTTTTGCTTTCCAACTAAATATTTTTTCAATTACATTTACTGCCATATTTTATAACATGTTTCCCTTGTATACTTATTATTTACTTTGCCCAACTATAAACTGTTTATCCTTATTGTTTTTCTGCAAACCTTTGTTGTATTTTAATTTCACATTATTCTTCTATTTGCGTTTTAAACTTAATTTATTCTGTGATTAGTTGCTGCCTTTTAACAAAAGTTTTGTAAGTTATTGTTATGCTGCCTTCATTTCGATCATAAATGTTACAATATATACTATAATTTTTAAATGTATAATTCCAAAATTTTTACTTATTTCCTTGGTGTAAGCGTTTATCTACGATTATACAATTTAAAGCTGACTTAAGTAGGTGATTTCTCGAACAGAAAAGTTGTTAATTCAGGTTAACGTCATGCATCAGATCTTTCAAAGATACAACCTCTAAATTAATAATAATCTCAAGCCATATCTAAATACAAAATTCATGTAACTACAGTTGGCACATTTATTAGATTTAAGAAGGTTGTGCTGCTATCTTTTTTATGTTAATTATATAAAATTCCATTTCAGGACATCACCAAAATTAAAAGAATTTAGATTAGCTTACATTAAATAAATTCAAGTTATAAAACTTTTTGTTTCGTTTAATTCTCAATTATTCTCAATATAAAATTTTCTCAAGAATGTTATTACAGCAGTACAATGTTGTCTGAAAATTGTATAATCAGACACTTTATAATATTTCTTTCGTCTGAGGGTTAAAAATCTGTTCTATGAAGGTTTATTTTAAAAATCTCAGAATGTATTATACTAATAAAAATGTATTGACATTACCCAAAAATATGTAGTGTCTATAGGAAATATTATCATTATGCTACAATTGAGCTTCTATTAATTAAATTTAAACAAAAATGAAATTTACACTTGACTTGAAATATAGCAACATGAATATTTAATATAATTTATCCTATAACTTTATTACCTAATTTTGCTGAAATTATTTAGCGATCAGATTATCCTATTAATTATGTATTTTAATGAATTATGTTTGATTTTAAATTGAATCGTTATAATTGGTATGTTTGTTGATTGCAAATTATTTCAATCTTGTCTGAAATTAATAACGTCTGTTCTTTCTAATTTTGACATGGAATTTAAAATAGTAATCTTGGATGTTAAAGATATCTCGATTCCTAATTTTTGCGTTGTTCTATACTAATTTTGGTTGATTTAATAACAATGGTTACTTTACCCCTATGTGCATTTTACAAAGTTTACTGTGCATTAATTTGCTGTTTTCCGTGAGAAGATCTTCAAAAATATTCTTCCAATAGGTCTGCTTCTCTGAGAATGTTGTTGGTTGCTTCTTTTCTTGTGTCCATCTAAATTTTGCATAACCGCCGATGTGCTATTTCTTAACTTCTATCTGCTTTTCTATAATAATCTACTCGAAACAAAATACTAATTAGCTTTAATACAAACTCATGTGAATTTACTACTTATACTACCAAACCAATATTTTCTAGTATTCTCTCACCTTACTAATTTTGTGTATATTAATAGGATGTTTATCATCTTACTTGCATCTATTGTGTTTACTGGTAATACTTAATGCTTGTGCTTGCTACTGACTTGCTTCTAAAATTTGGCCATTATTGACGTCTTTAACTGACTACATGGTTGACTTTGTAACTACTTGATTTTGTTTCTGAACAGCCTGTTTGTTTATATCCACATTGTAGTCTTCCGTTTGTTGAATTTTTGCTTATTGATAGCCTTTGTGTTGACATTCGTCATATTACCAACAAGTGTTATTCTAGAGGTTTTGTTAACTATTTTTGTTACTGTTAGATTACTACTTGATTTTCTATGATTACTACTTTTATTGTGCTTGGCTATTTGATGACATCCACTCTATTGGCAGCATGTGTATTTATTGAAGTTTTGTTTACTAATTTTGATACTGCTTATTTATTACTTTTTTCACTACTTTGATATAAGCCTTATTGGCTTTATATTTGCTTATTGCTGAAATTTTCTTAATAGTTCTTTTCCTTGATGGCTCGTTTGTTCTATCGACAAACACCTTGCTAGCGGCTTGTCTACTATTCTTCATAATCTTGATAGCTGGTTTGTTTACCTTTACCTTATTTACTTATATTACCTTATTTTACCTTTACCACCTGGTTTTTAACATACATTTTGGTGTACCCCTCTAAACGCTTATTTGTCAACATGGCAACCTGTTGGTGGCAAGCTGTCTAGTTGGCGACAGCTACTGGGTTCCCCCTAATGATGGTAGTCTGATTTCAAACGCCTATTAGGTTGGCATGGCGGTTGCTACTTTTCTCGATGTTAGTGGTCTAATTGCAGACAACTATCTTGTCGGCCTGGAAGCTAATACTCACCCTAATAATACCCTGATTTCAAATGTTTATCTGATTGCCATGCGTGATGTTGGCCCCGTGTTGGTAGCTTGACTGCAGACATTCATCTGGTTGTAATGAATGAGGCTGCCCCCATAACGGTGGCCTGATTGCAGATATTCAACTGGTTCGCTTAGCTGTGCGTGTTCGATGGAGTGTCTGCTTGGCGGTTCTGCAGATGTTCGTCTTGTCAACCTAGATGTTAATACTCACTGAAATCGTGATCTGATAGACTATCTGTATTGGTTGCGGATATCTCTGCTATGGTGGTCTGATTGTAGACCTCAATTTGATTGTTCTAACTGCTGCTGTCGGCCATGATGAAGGCCTGATGGAGGACAAAATTCTTATTCGTCTGACTGAATGCATCCCGTGATGGAGGACTTGCTGCCGACATTCATGTGAATGTCGTGACTGCTATTGTCGTCCGTAGTAGAGACCTGGCTGTAGACGTTCAACGTTGTTGAGTAGAGTTCTAGACGTTTATAAAAACGTCGCTCGTGATAACCACCGGTTGGTTGGCCCCATTTTGCTAGCAGTCTGATTGTAGACGTTCATAGAAACGTCGCTTGCGATGGCCACTGATTGGTTGGCCCTTCTTGCGCTCACAGTCCGGTTGTAAACGTTTATAGAAACGTCGCTCTTGATAGCTACTCGTTAGTTGGCCCTTCTTGCTATCAGCCTGGTTGTAGACGTTAATGGAACGTCACTCGTGGTGGCAATAGGTTGGTTCACCCTCCTCTTGCAAGCAGCCTTGTTGTAGACGTTCATAGAAATGTCTCTGATGATGGTGGCCGATTGGCTGGTCCCTGTTTGGTTAGTACCCTTCATATTGGCGGCTAATTTGTTGTCGCTTGCATTGGTGACTCTAGTTGTCGTTCATCTCGTTGGCGTACCCCACATAGTTATGTAACTGCTGAAAGATTTCTCGCTTTGTCACCGTGCTTGGTGATTATGTAGTGCAATTTTGGATGGGCAGCTGGTCTGCGATGGCTCCACAAGGTTGGTGGTTCGTACGTGTAGCCCCCTAGTTGGCTGCACGTCTGCTGCGTGGCACCTGTTTAATGGATTGCCCGTTTTGGCCTCCAGGTGGGCGGAACGCTCATTGTGGACCTTCCTGGTTGATGGCCAGCTCATTGTGGACCTCTCCAGGTAGGTGGGCAACTCGTCATGAGCCCCCAGGCTGGTGGGCAGCTCGTTGTGGAACTTCTAGGTTGAAGGAACGCTGGTTGTCGCCTCCGGGTCGGTGGATAGCCCGTTGTGGACCCCAGGTTGGTGGGCGGCTTGTTGTGGGCCTCCCAGGTTAGTGGGCAGCACGTTATGGACCTTCTAGATTGAAGGAACGCTTGTTGTGGAGCTTCTCGGTAAGAGAAACGCTCGTTGTGGACCCCAGGTTGGTGGGTGGCTCGTTGTGGACCCCAGGTTGATGGGCAGCTCATTGAGGACCTTCCAGGTTGAAAGAACGCCCGTTGTAGCCCCCAGGTTGTGGGCGGCTCGTTCTGGATTTCTCGGGTTGACGTCACACCTGTTGTGCGACCGTCAGAGAGGCGGCAAGCAGGTTACAGGGCCCTTGAATAGTCTGCACGGTGATTGCGGACCCCAGGTAGACGGCACGCTCGTCTGGTAGGCGTCATGCATGTCGTGGACCCTTGGATTGTTATACCATATTGGTTCGCATATAGCGAACTCACCAAATTGGTTGGACTCTTTCATGGATTCCCCAAGTGGGCGGCAGACTTGTTGTGATCCGCCAGGTTGGCGGGACGGGACCCTCCAAATAGGCGGCTCGCTGTTGCGGCTGCTAAGTTGGCGAAGCTCATGTCGTGGAACACCCAGATTGGCTGATCGGTTGTTATGGCTTCCTAGATTGACGTCGATCTTGTTTACATACCTGATACTAAGTCTGCGAACTCGTGGTGAACTTCCAGTGGCAGTCCTCTCGTTGGTATACCTCGTACTGTCCCTCATGATGCAGGCCTAGTTGGCGCCCGTCCTGCTGATGTAACCCTTCCTGTCTTCCATCGTGCAGTACTGCTAGGTGGCGTTAATCTTGTTGATATACCTGGTGTTGTCTTTCACTATAGCGAACTTGTGTAGTTCACCATGTCTGTGGCCCGCTAGTTGCGAGTTGTTGTATCACAGGTTATTGCCCTCTATGTAGACAGCTAATTCGCTGTTCCACCTAATGCCGACTTGCTGGTGTACCTCATTGTCATGTCTATCGATTTGCAACAGAACCTTTGTGAAAAAAAAAATCAGATGAATCAGAAATATATAATTTTCAAATTTATATACTCCCTGTAATAAATAGAAGCACATCTGTTGCATTTGAAAACGTTGTCGCTTGTAAAAACAATAAATAAAAAAGAACTATTTTACCTGATCCGGTCCTGTGCCATTGTGCTCAGGGGTGGACAATCAATTCGCGTCGTCTATTACCTAGAACTAATTCATTTATTTTTCAGAATTTAAGGAAAGTTTCCTTTTCATGCTGCGGTGTAATTAAAATTATGAATTTAAAACTTTCATACCTGCATCCTTTGTTTAGTATTCTTCCATTTCGGCGCCATTTTGTGGCTTGGGTATGAGCCGATGTTTGTTTACATTATGTTATTCGTGCTTATGGCTAATTACTAATTAATAATCAAACTGCCCTTGTGGCGATTGATCTAAAACAATAGTGTTTTAATAATATTCCTTTGTATTAGCTTGTTTGCCTCATGGATTATAGCTTGAGTCGTTTACACACTAAACACTACTTTAAACAATCACTATATATCACTGTGCACGCGTTGTTATTTACACCACTTCTGATTTTTTAGAACCGATTTGGTGAAGGTGTTTGGGCAATTAAAACACTGGATTCAACTGAGTCACTCTCTATTTATTTCGACAAACATCTCGGTCAAAGCCCCAACACAGAATGAATCAAGATGGCAGGATCTTCATCCTGTCAGGGATGGCATTAGTAAGTGCATGCGCCGTAGCGTTTATTATAATTTACAGCAAACTACTTTAATGTCGACTATGCAACCATATATACATTATGACGTTAGATGTAGGCGCACCCACCCAATTATTTATATATCCGACAAAATATTCTTTATAAGTTGTTTTATTACAAAAATGTTGTCAAAAATTTTATAATATAATAAAAGAATGTATAATCATGTCTTAATTCTAAAATTTAATCCTACATTAACCAACATTTAACTTTAAATCAGGTACGGTGGACGAACTTCCCAAATGACTTTATGAACTACATTGTTCCGGTATGTGTGAATAAAATCAAAACAAAAAATTGTTATCCTAAGAAAAACAACTTTGTTCTCATGCATAGATCCATCACATGTAAAATAGAGTCTTGTTCAATCCGCCTATGGCAGGTCTGTAAAAGAAAAAAAAGATTTCATCAACTGTTAAATAATATGACGAATGCAAAATTAAAAATAATATGGTGAATGCGACATTATCAAATAATATGGCAAATATAATATTATAAATATGGTGTCCCCTTTCGGTGATCATTTTCCTTAACGTTCCTCAACTCTCCCTAAATAACAACAATAGATTAAATTAATTTAATTTTTTTGGAACTGTAATTTTTTTAAAATAATGTCATCATTCCAAATATCTCAGGTATAATGGCTTGGTTTCCTTATGGCTTTCTGATAGGCAATGCAATACAATACAAAATATTTATGATAATTTACATAATTATGCAATATATCAAGTATGATTTTTGTAATGTTTGATAAATGGCCTAGGCGAAATTATTAAAACATATGGTGATTGCCCGATAATTATATATGGATATTTTTCATTCTTAACTGCCAAACAGTCCTGTATTCATTTTACATCCAGTTTGAAAACGAGTTTGACCTCATTAAATCACTAGACCATGAAAACAGAAATTTGTACTAATTAGGCGAAGGCGCTACAAAAGAATTTTAGCTCTATAATCTAGTCAAAATAACAGTAAACTTACGTCATGACTGCCTATTCGAATTTGTAAATTCCTTTTAATATTAGTCAATATTTTGAATAATATGAATAAAGATTGAATACTGTCTGACACGTTCGAATATGTAACCGAATCAGCGCACAAAATTCTATAATCATTATAATTTATAAATCGACAAACATTTTCGCACTTTAAAAAAATTTTAAAATAAAATATTTGCGTATGACTATTACTCTGATTTAAAACTCCAGAGCCATTATCTAGTCAGAAACAGGCTACGTCTATAATCAGTTAAAAAAAATCCCTGATACGGGGTGATGAGAGTGGAAACAACTAAAGCTATGCACACAATTAATTTAATATAACTGTAGAAAATGGTATTTCAAAATTAAACATGAGCATTAGGTTAGGATGTATGAGGAAAGAATGAATACTACCAGTTTTGTAGATATTTTTAATGCATTAGACGGAATTCAGTGATAAACTATTATGATATACTTATTTTGAAGAATAGTAGTAGCAGAGATAATAAAATATATGACTTGATGACTTGACAAGTAAACACACCATCGAAGGAAAGAAGAACTAAACGTAAAAAGGTAAATATACTCTAGAATGGACTCGTTTCTGAGATATTCAATTCTTAATTAGGTGGATTAGGCCTCCATGGGATACCACTACATAAAAGAACGCGCCTAGAAACTCTGCCACATGGGTGATGTGGAAAAGAGTTCAATGTAACAAAACAAATCTAACCTACAAACTATTATACCTTTGTTCTTAATTGTAGTTTTAAGTCCTTCAATAGTATATGTATTAGATGTACTATAATGTTAAAATAAATTATATTTGATATGACGACTTTTTTGATCAATTATTTTATTTAGATTATAATTTTCTTGCATGTCAAAGCCAAACTCAATTAAAACTCAAAGTTGATGCGGCAACATTGCAATGTTTCGATGTCACAAATATCAATGACAAAAAAAACTTTGAATATACTATAAGTTTAAGAAAAGTTACTATACTATTAAAAAAAATAGTGAATGCGGCGGCAAGACTATTTAATCGACATAAAAAGTCACCTGCGAAGATATTGGGCCGTCAAGAAAGCAAGTTTGTGGGCGTACTGACAGGGAGCCGGAATGCACTGATGGTTCCGGACCAATTGAAGTACATGTGCGTGAGTTTGAAGGTGAATTTATGGATCCTGTTGGCGTTTATGCCGAACGTATCCTCGATGATGTTGTAGCTGGTGAGTGCTACGGTTCCCTACTGTTCCGGCAATGTGATGACGTCGTCGACGACCGTATCCGGCGGTGGATTGCTGTTCGGCCCCTCCGCTTGAGCCTTAAACATTTTAGTGTTAATACGCTTCGATACTGTGATGAAGGCCAGCTTCAGGGGTCGGTCCTTGAACAGATCGTTCTTCAGCTTCTCCTTCAGCAATTCCATCTCGTGTTCCTTCATGTATTTCATCTGACCGTCACTCACACCATCTCTGTACACCACTATGCGTTCTGAAACGATACAAGATCAAAATCGTCGGTGGTACCGGACATCGCTTCCTTACCTGGATATACACCATTTCACGCCTGGAAGTGTTCTGTGTACTGCGAGTATCCCACATCGATGGAGACCACCATTCCATCGAAAATCTTCCCATTGTTGGCAGTATTAAAGCAGACTTCGTAACTGAAATGAGGCGCAAAAGAATTAGTGGGTCAGAAACCTACTGACATATTACTGGAAATATACAATGGAGTATGGGAAAAGAAACAAACACTGCAAGGTTTGTAAATAGCTCGTATTGTTCTGATACATAGAAAAAGATAAAAAAGACTATAATAATTATAGATTATAGTATTCCGTGCGCAGTTGCTTAGATATACGACTATATTACAGAAAGTCGTCTAAAATCAGTAGTAGATAAGTCGCTAGCAGAATTGCAGAGAAAACAAATAGTGAAAAAAATTGGACCCTATAAAACCATAACAGCATATTACACAATCTTCCCTTGGCATAACATGGTCCGGTTTCCCCGGAGCCATTTTATGTTAAAACTGTGGGTTTTAATTCGTACCCGTGGGAGTTTTCCAAAAATAGATACTCATTTGAGCACCGTCATCGTTTGAAAAAACGTGACGTCCCTTACCCCACGACTGGCACGTAGTTTCGTAAGCACGGCGACCCACCAAGCTTACAGTTCATCTGTATAGCGATCTTCGTAGCTACCGACCGGTTATCTGAAATCAAACGAGAATGAGGGCCGATATCACAAATTCCATGAACACCTATTCTTCTGAACGGTCCTCGCTACGGCCACCTGGCACGGCATCGCCCTGTCCACGTAGCATTTCTTCTTCACCGCGGTGTATTTATCGTGGGAGTTACTGGTGAGCGTATTCCAAACCATCTAGGTAGCTCTGCGCCCGATCCTCCCTAAAATCGACCCCCGGGGTCTTTACCCCCGAGATTTGAAATTTCATCACTGGAATACCAGACCGATATTCATTAGCCGTAAGCGACAGTAGTGGCTGATTTTGCATGATCATAGTCGGAATTTGGCAAGTTTTGACAGTTTACGGTTGATTTTGCGACGTTGCCGTTCACAAGCCTTCGAAAGGTTGGTTCAATTCTTAATTGTCTGTCTGGTATCCGATATTATTATATTACATATTTATACATTAAATTACCTTAAGCGTTATATTTAGTTTTGGGAACTATCGACTGAAAACGACTATTGACTGTTTAGTAAATGACTGTTTTAGTCGTGTACTTTTAGTTAGTATTTTTTATTTTACTAGTTTCATTCGACTGTTTTTTAACGTCCTGGCTCTGTCGTCCTAGCCGCGGCCTTGGCAAAAATGTACCCAGTTTATGCTTCCATGGATTTATATGTAATATGTATAGTTTCATGATTTTCTTGGTAGATTGCCTACAAACAACAATATATTGTATATTAATATAGCAGCATTTTGGAACGAGATTTTCAAGATTGTTAATGTATTAGGGTAAAAAAATTAAAATTGTTAGTAGTAAAACATATTTGACTGTTTTTATGGCAATAATGGGTAATAATTCGATTACTCTCTCGATTTTTGTTAAAAACATTTCCGTTAAAAAAGCTCCAGTAGTTATTGTGCGACCATTTTTAATTGTCATGAATTTTTTTATGATTAGGTTTCTATGATGTTTAATTTTAATTTAGTACTTATGGTTAATGTACATCTTTAGTTTTAGGTCTTGTTTAAATTCCATTATATTGTCTATATTTATTATAGTATATTATTTAAAAATAGCAATTGACATATTAAATTACAATAAAGCATGTGTGGGGTCTTATTCCATTCCATAGAAAAATTCAATTCGTTTTTGTAGATCCACAGAACATTCAAATATAGAAGTAATTCTACTTCATTTAAAATGAAACAGTAATTTGCATGTTAATAGTATTCAGTAATTATTTTTTCCGTTCCTTTTTTAAAGGTAGCACATGAAGGAATAATTACCTCTCCGACTCGCTTATACTAATGTTAGAAAATATAATCACATATAAAATTAACTACTCTAATCAATTATCCCCGTCCTTTCCTCTCTCACAATTTATACAGGAAAGGGTTCGAACATTTTAGTCTGATATCACGAATTGAAAAAAAAAACAGTCGAACCGCACATTTGACTTTTTGAATAGTAATTACTAATTATAGTCACTAATTTTTTGACTATCGACTGTTTCTTCTGTTCTGCGAGTATCGACTGTTTTCAGTAGATAGTTCCCACGCTAGTTATATTGTTTTGTAAGGTTAATAATTGTTGTTTTTAATTTATTTACTTTTGTACAATTCATATTTTGAAAAAAATTTGACTATACTATTCATATAATTGACCATACCAATATAAAAGTTCAGATAAATATAACTCAATGTTCTTTACGTGAGTATATCTTATAAAAATCCCAGCTCGTTGATCATAAATCAATTCATAGCTTTTAAATGGAACACAAATATAAGAGTTTCGATCGCTTGAAGAGTTTTAAGCTTGGGGTTCTTATTTTGATAAAAATATTAGCATTTATAAATTAATTTATAAGACTGTGTTAAACGATGGGAGGTGAGAGTTAATAAAATAAGAAAAAATATGATTTCAGCTGCTAAAATTGCAATGGATGTCATATTGTTTGAAACCCGAGCCAATTTGAGCAGTGGCAATTTGGAAAGATTAGACTAATTGATTCATAAAGATTTATATAATATTTAGGAAGCAAATCAATTGAATTCCATAGGTACAAAATTTAAAAGCGATGCTACAAGTGTTGAAGCATGGGTAAACAAGGTCAAAAACACAGGATGTGTGTGATATAAGTCACAATATTAGTTTCTGGATACCTACACTACTTTAAAAAATTCGAGATAATTTATTTTATTTATACTACATTCTTCGAATTTACACATGACTTGCGAGAACTGACAAAGTTGTAAACTCAAATCAAGGTGGTATACGGCGATATATTACTCATCTCGGGCGACCTGTTGTATGCTAGCGATAAACTCGCTGGTGGCGAGTCCATGTCCATGCCGGACACACCACCACCAACGCGTCCAACTTGGCAGACGCGACCATTGTGACGGTCTTCAGGTTTCCGGTCCAATCAGCACGAGGTCCGGGCATGAGCGAACCCGAGCCGCTAGCGAGAGTTTCCTGCGGCAACACGCGTTCTGTGAACTGGACCAGGTCCTGGGCCAGCTTCAGGTCCCATTTCTTGAGTTGTTCAATGGCCTTCGGGCATTTTTGCAGTTTAACGCTGAACTCGCGCAGTTTGTTGATCCGAGCTAGAGTGGAGTAGAAGATAGAGAATAAGGACTCTGAAAGACTATTAGTGCATCCCAATGCACTCGCCAAACAATTAACACGGCAACGACAAAGCCGAGCTCCTTGCCGAATCGTTGGAAAAACAAATTGAATGCCTATCTTTTAAAAAAGGGAGTGGCGCCACTCGAGACAAAAACGTCATCAGAGAGGCCAACAATCTAGTGAAAATAACGCCCCCTAACTGTCTCCAAAACCATCTAGTCTCACCAAAAGTGCTATAATAATAATCAGCAATCCAAAAAGTCAGTATTATTACCTGCTCTCAGCTTTTTGCAGAGCAGAACCATATCGTATCAGACGAACAACACGGGTTCAGAACCAAATATTAATGTGCAAAGTCCGACGGTCTCTCGAGTAGCTATGTCGTCATCTATAAATTCTCATCGAATAAACTCGAATCGCACTCGAGTAAACCATAAATAATCCCGTTAGTTTCTATCATTTTACAACATGCAGGTGCATTGTGGCTACTCTTAGCAAGACAGTAACAAAAACATGTAGAGACCACAAAACCTGCAAATACACGAACGTGATAAACTTCAGTCTTGGCCGAAATATTCTAGTACGCACCTTAAATTTTAGATCGATGTTCAACATGATCTGTTTTTCGTGCTGCTTCATTGACGTGATATAACCGGGCCACAGCTGCAGATTATACTCCGGTATGGTCACCTTGTACATCGGATCGAAATAATTCCTGCCCAGCAGCTTGAACTCGGGCCACTCCAGGCAGCGTCTGACAATGAGAATGAGGATCTGCAAGTAGTGCGAGTCGCCCTAATTCACCTCCCTCACCAAGCGAATGGACAAAAAGTATTTCACGTCTTCTGCAACACATCACTCGCCAATGAGTCGACGGAAACTTGAAAATAAACCCGGCTAACACAATCGGCATGACCTGCCGTATTTACCAGACGTTATCCCTCCTGATTAATGCTTGTTCTTTTGACGAAACATGACCTGCTCGGTATTTTCAGAAATATATCACACAGAAATGCAGTAATGACAGTATGTAATGACTAGTGATCTTGGTTTTAATTTTTTTTAATACTACTTCAAGAATCTATAGTCTGTAAGAGCACAGAACGAGCTAAAAGGCTGGAAGTGAATAGATTTGTCGTCGTAGGAGAGAAAATATATAAAACTCATACCCAATTAAAAAACAAGATGAGAGTCGAGTTAAAGGTTTACAGTTATTGATGTTGAATAATGTTGAATTATAGGACGAGGGGACTACTTGGTAGCTAAATTAGCTACAGAATCATTGAGTTAATAGCTGGGCATTTTTATACATATCGGTGTAGATCCAGACAACCAAATGTGCACAACGAAAAGGTTTAAAACCATTGACACATATGCATATGTTTTATACCATTAACTTGACTTTCTGCTATCAACAATTGACGCTATTGAAATATGGGATTAAAAAATATTCCATCACAGGCATGCTAGATCACATACATATTTAGTAACTCTGGAAAAATCGGTTAGCACAACCATGTAACCGAATCTACCATGTAACCTAAACTAGAAAGATTGCCATTTATTCATACTAACAGAGCAAATCTCATTTTAAAAGGATCTTGTGAAGATCATTTGGTTTAGATTTTCGCTCAGAAAATCCAGAAATTGCCAAAAATCATGATATTACCAGAAAAGTGGGAAAAACTCATCGATCAAATCAATATGCTCAATAAATATATAAATATATTCGCTTTTACAAGCATGAAAAACAAAAACAAAATGTAGTCCTTTAGTGCTTACTGTCATCAGCAACAGCCAATTTTAAGGTATCAGGCTGGAGCTTGGTTGGGGTGTAGAGAGCAGTACCTTCAAACAATATGCCTGAAGAAAGCGAACTAGGGCCCGAACTCCATCCGAGCCTACAAAATAGAAAATCACCAACCATCACCTGTTGTGTCTTACGTTTAGAGGTCCTAATCTTATTTGGTCGCATAATGTTGAGGCTTCGTATCCACGGTTCCTTTCCGATTAGTTCTTCCTTTAACCGCCCCTCCGCCACCACGTTTCTCGTCACCTGTACACCCAGTCTGTCGAACTATCAATAATGTCTAATACTAATATCTAATATCTACAAAATGAATCAGAGACAATCTTACTTTGAGCTGACAAGATTTGTTGCTGTTCTTCAACGGATATAGATCCTGAACCACGTCCCGCAGATTGCTGCAAATTATGCATAATGTCACCCACAATATCAAGAACGTCTCACCTGCGGAAGGGAATATGGAGGTCCGCGAGCGCGCACTGACTCTGTTGGCCCTGACGCTTGCGGCGGGGGCTGAGGCTGAAGTTATTGGACTCTGGGGCCCCACTGGCCCTGTGGTAATTTATGTTGCTGCGGAGCACCTTGGGTGCCTCAGACTCCTTGCGGTGCAAAAGATTTGGTGCCACCTTGACGAGACGGGCCTTGCGGGGGACCCGGTCTGGGGCCGCCCCCTCGGTCCTGCTAATGTTCGCCCCTGGCTCGGCCGTGAGCCCTACCCCTCGGTCTGTTTTCCATTACAAACCTATACAAATTTCTTTGATTTTAACGCGTAAATAGAAACAAATCAACTTGAAGAAAGAACAAAGCTGCTTAACGGACAAAAATATTAGAAAACTGCTTACCTGTTAAAGAAACAAACAAAACTAAACCCTCACAAGTTTTTAATCTCTATCATGTAAATATCAGCGAATATGAGTATAAATAGGCGAATAATACAAAAATACAATCAGCCCTTATACAGAAGCGAGGGAAAATGAATGACAATTCCCTCGCGTTTCAGTCAGTAAATAAGTTTTCTTACATTTCTTTATAATGAAGTTAGCAATTAGCGCTGGACATAATATATAGATTCGAATAAATTAAAATATTTCAATTGTAATTCCTTCATTCTAATAATAATAATATGATTATAATTTAGCTTATAAGTCATAAACCCGAGATTTTCCAATGTATCTCAGATATATGTACCACCACAGATGATATTTAAATTAAATATCTCAAAATATCAAACAATACATTTAGAACCAAATGAACAATTTTAGTAGGATATAGAATAGTGGGTACAGATCTGAGTAATCGGGGCGAATTTCCTGAGAAAATTGAAAATGCGCATGAGCAGAACTGATTTCGTCGAACATTCGTGATGAAGAGATTTCAAAATTGGTTCGATGTTGTAGTGCGCATGCTCTTTGCTTAGTTTAAGTGTTCGCCACAATAACTTCCAGCGCTTGGTGACAAACAGAACGCAGTTCCAGGATCGATGGATTTAGTCAACAAATTTGAGCGAACGTAGGATATATTGGCGGGATTATGAATGACATATGTTTTGGTTTCGAGAAAATAACCCTGTTTTTCCTTTTAATTATTATTAGAAAGTTGATTTTGAATGATAACTATTTGTTTTATATCTATTAATAATTAGTAATAATACATATAATTATATAAAAAAACATAAAAATACAAAAAATTAAAATAATTATACATTATGCAGTAATCTGAAATATTTAACTTTGAAATTTGTGAAATAATATGGAAAAAGTATTTTACAACTAGTAAGAGAAAATATGTTTAATAATAGCCCCATATAAAATAATTATTAACAACATGAAAATATTAAGTTTGCAATATTAATTAAAATATTGTAAGCAATGCAAATGTTTTAAAATGTGACAAAGAGATCAACATGTAAAATTAACTAACCATTAAACGCACTATACTCAACAATCGTTTCTTAGCTTTTTTCTAAAAAGAACCATATCGTCAAAATAAAATATAAAATAAAAATCATTAAACACAGTAGTTTTAGAGAAAAATTTCACTTGCCTATGTTATTCTTTAGACAGCAGATATATCACTGGTTTCAAGGTGCTATTCCTTCATTTTCTCCAAGATATATCTCAAATGTGCTTGTTAGCAAGTTTATGTTTTACATTATAATTTGAAAAGATACTAGCATAATATTCTCTTATTAGGACTGTGACTCTTCCATCCAAATCATCTTGCACTTGGTAGCTTTTATTTTTTCATACTACTTAGCAATTGTGTCTGAAATAATTTAAACCCAGTTAACAATTGCCTTCAAAATATTAATAAAATATATACAAAATATATCATGCAGTAAATATAAATTCATACTTGTTTATATAATTTCTGTCCATATCATTGACGGATAAATTGCCTGATGACTACTACATTTATACATTTTGTGCCAACATAAAGGTAATGTTCTTAATTTAAGGTTCCATTATGTCTACCTCATAGTGACATTTACACATATACATTATTTTCTCTTGGGACTGTATATATCTTCTGGTGATTTTGGATCATTTTGTAATTGTTATAGAATTGTAAATGTTTGAAATCTCTTCACGATTCTATAAATAGAATAGTAAAGCCCTATAAACATAAGAGTTTTATGTTATATTCTTACCATAAACATCAAACGTGGTGAATTTCAATATGATTCGTATTTTCTTCCTTATCATAACTTTGTTAATAACGTAACCAGACATACTTACAATAATTTCATACTCTTTTAAAACGCTTAGACGGTACATATTATTTTAGCAATAAACATTGCTTTTTAGTAAAAGAACACTACACGTCCCGTCGAAAAATGCTTCACAAGACATTGACAAGACACAGACAAAAGACATTTTATTTTGGCATGGCATCCTAAAAAGTATGGTTATAAACAAAATAATACTAATTGCTGTTTCCACCATTGAAACACTGTCATTCGAGGGCCGACTGCAACGTTGCCGATATGTTAAGTTAGTATTTTCATATAGGAAGAATAGTATACAGCTTATATATATATATATATATATATATATATATATATATATATATATATATATATAAGCGTTGGTATAGTGGGGGATTTACACATTTGCCGCCAGCTGCATATGATACTAAAATATCCCAATATTTAATAAAATATAGTTTTGCATAGTAGTAAGATTTGTATTTAATGTTTTGGTCTCGTTTTTTCTATTTTTCGGCATTCCAACAACAAAAATTTTAGGGCGCTTTGATTTTATTGGGATTATTTATTACATATGACAATAAAAAAAATGGTTCTATGCAGACAAGCGCAAAAAGAATATAAATGAATAAACTAAACTAAAATGTATCAAGGCAATTAATCAAAATTTTCCTACAATAAATTTGTCAATAACAACTACCTTGTGATTGTAGCTGAAATAATAATTTTAAAAACATTTTCAGTTCTGTTCAAAGCACCGCGGTATGCAGATGTACCTTTCAAAATGCTGTGTTGTAAAAAAACATCTGTGTTACTGTTGGTATCATAAAAGTGCCGGTCATAAAAAGTGTAAACCTAGTCTTAACCATTGTAGGGTAAAAACGTGATTTAAAACGTGAACTATTGAGCGCGAAATTTCAAATTTATTTTGATCAAGAAAATTTTTGAAGCAAGACTCTACCTTATGGGAATTTTCTTTATTATTTTCGAAATGGTAAATCGAGCGAACAAAATATGACGCGCCGCAAAAAATAATAGCGATTAAGTGAACTGTGTTGTTAATTTCAATACGTAATGACTAATCCACAATATCTTTCTGTCGATTCATCAATTCATTCACCCGCTATTCGAAATAACAATCCACTGTCAATAACTGAAGCCTCTCAAATGCACAAATGGAACACCGTTTGTGGATTTCGATTCATTGCCGGAGGAGACTACAATGCAAAACATGTTATGTAGTGTTCTAGACTAATAACACCAAAATACAGCGAATTGGCCAAAGTAATGAAGGTGCATAATTTACAGCATATTTCTATTGGCGAGCCAACATATTGGCCGATAGAAATAAAATTCTCGATACCATAGACTTTTGTGTTACAAAAAATATTGACACCAAAACATGCAAGGCTGAATCACCTTTCGAACTATCATCTGATCACTCACCAGTTATTGAACTCAACAGTGAACTCAAGTATTTTCAACAAAACAAAATCACTTTATTTGCATAACACCAAAACCAACTGCCCATTACTTAGGGAAAAATTAGATAGTTTGTTATCACTAAGTTTACCTCTCAAAACAGGAAGAGATACAGAAATAGCAGCAAAAAATATCATAAAAGCAATACAAGAGGCCGTATGGTAAACAACACCTAATAAAAGATTTTAAAATTATTTAGAAAACATAACGCAAGTTGATACAACGGATTATTCTCTATAGAAAGTAATAAAAAATATTAAAAAACCTCAACAACATAATACACCCATTAAAATTGACAAGAATACCTGGGCTAGGACTTATAAGGATAAAGTGGAGGTTTTCTATAAACACTTAAAAACCGTATTTAATCCGTATCCATCTGAAGTGCCGCTCCGTTTCAAATGGCTCTGCCATATAATAAATCTACTGTTAATGAAGAATAACAAACAATACTTAAAAAAATTAATAATAAAAAAGCTCCTGGTTTTCACCTAGTTACTGGAAGAATCTAGAAAGAGCTCTCAGAAAAGTTCATCAAATTAATAACATTCATATTTAATGCCATGCTAAGACATAATTATTTTCTTACCACTTGGAAATTTGCTCAAATCATTATAATTCTAAATCTGGGATACATTCAGAAGACGTCTCCTCTTATCGTCCTATAAGCCTGTTACCTGACATATCAAAATGTTTCGAAAAGCTATACATTCATAGATTAAAATAAATCGCAGAGGAAAGAAATATTATTCTAGACCATCAATTTGGCTTTCCTAATAAACACGGAACAACAGAAAAAATACATAGAGTAGTCAACCAAAGTAACAAAAACTTAAACGATAAAAAATATTGCTCCGCTGCATTTCTCGATATTTCTCAGGTCTTCGACAAGGTGTGGCACACTGGACTGTATGTTAAATTGAATAAACTTTTGCCCCTTACACACTTTCCATTACTGAAACCGTACCTCTCAGAGAGACATTTTATTCCCAAACAGGGTGACGAATATACTGACCTACAGCCCATATTTTCGGGTATTCCGTAGGGTAGACCTCCAGAAATACTACTGTAGTAACATATGCTGATGGTACAGCGGTTTTATCATCGCACGAGGATCCAATATCAGCCACCAAAAACCCGTGGTTTGGAAAATTTGGGATGTTTTGGTTGAAAACGTGGTGTATCAAAGCAAATGGTAGAGAATCTACACATGACATTCGCCTTTTGTAGAGGAAAATGTCCCTCAGTAAAATTGAATAATCATGAACTTGTGCAAGCAGACCACCTTAACTATCCGGGAATGAATTTCAATAGACGTTTGACAATGGAAAAACATATAGTTACAAAACGTAAGCAGCTTGGGATTAAACCAAACCAAATGTATTGTCTGATAGAGCTTACATCTAAATTATCATTATTTAATAAGGTTTTGCTGTAAGTCTATCCTTAAACCCATTTGGTCCTATGGTATTGGACTATAGAGTACTACTAACAAATCTAACATAAATATCCTCGAGAGGTTCCAGAATAAAGTGTTGCGAGTCATTGTCGATGCCCCGTATTAAATACGTGTCCAACAAACTGATTCAACGCGATATCCACATAGAACCACCCATAGCGAGTGTGACTCGAAATGCTAATGCGAAGTACTCTGAAGACTATTAGTGCATCCTAATGCACTCGCGAAATAGTTAAATGTGCACGACGACAGTTAAGTGCGTAGGCTCAAACGCAAACTACCATACGAACTGTTTAGTAGACACATGACTGATGAATGAGTGGAATTTAATAATTTCTAGAATAAATTAGAATGGTCATTAGAATAAGTAGGATAGTCTTTAGAGTAAGTTAAAATGGTACCTAGAATAAGATTTATATTATCACTTACTAAAGTGATCTTCTACATGTTAGGATGGCTAGATTATATAACGAAAATCAAACAATAATACTTATTGCCTACGGACAGATTGTTGACGTTCCAAGAGATTAATAAAAAAAATTGTTCAAGATTTTGATTGTTTCTGAACTGTGATCAGTGGCTAATTGAAATATTACTCCAAAAAGATAAGGCCCATAATGATTTAAAGTCTAAAGTGTTTCAAACAATTGACAATGATCCCATTTCGGTTGTTGAGTATATTATTTCCGTGTTTGTTAATATTTGAGAAGCTATAATATATATATATATATATATATATATATATATATATATATATATATATATATATATATATATATATATATATATATATATATATATATATTAAAAGAAGAAAGAAAAAATAAGAAAGTCTAAAGAAAATCTAAACACAAAATGTTACGAATCTCTTATGATTCGGGACGGAATTAATAAAACCACTTATGGCCTTGGAACAAAAGATTATTATTATTATTTTGATCACTGGTATTTTATACAGACTCGATACAAGTTACTAACTCTTCTTCCTATTTTATACACTGGCTTTTGTATCGACTCAAATCATATCTATAACCCTATCTCAATTTAAATGTACCTAACAACTTAACCACAAAACATAGAAATATATTCTGTATATTTTGTGAACTTAACCTAATTAAGAATATAAACAAAAACTACAAAAATATATTTAATTTGCCAGAACAAAACTATTACATTATACATATAAAGATTAGTTTGTACTATTTTCACATGATGAGAATTTAGAATCAATTGAGAATCCAGACCAAGTACACCGAACTAACGGCCTGTAAGAAAAAACTGGACCAGCTGAAGACGGATCAGAAAGCCGTCGGTTTTAATTTAAGCAATGCCAAAGTCCGTTTACCGCGGACAACCGAGGACAACTACAAGTTGAGGGCGGCACTGAAGAGCACGAAGGACGAAGAGAGGTAACCGAAGCAGACCTACAGAAAACAAGTGAACGAACTGAACGGCGCCTTTGAAAAACGAGAGGCAAAAGTTTGATCTGTTAAACGGATTCAAGAAACAAATATAGCTGATCGACGTGCTGAAAAAAGAAAAGGTTAGTATAAACGAGTATAATGGTGGATACAGACCAGAGAAAAAATTGAAAATTTTTTCAAAGCTTTAGTGCGCATGCCCTTTGTTTAGCTCCAGTGTTCGCCGCATCACTTTCAGCGCTTGGATACGAACACAATATAGCAGCAGGAGATGAGGATCGGGCCACCATATTTGAACGAGAGTGGGAAGAGTGGTTTATGTTTTCGAGAAAATAATCCCATTTTTCCTTGTCATTCAGTTAATACTAAATAGATGTGTTTGTTTAATAAATATGTCCCTAATATCTATTAATTAAAAATAATAAATAAAATTATATAAAAAAGTTACAAAAAAACATCAAAACTTAAAATATTTATATTTTCCTTGCAAAAATATTGTTCTATATATAAAATTGTGAATTAATATTCAAAAATATGAGTTGCTTTTCTTATTTCTGGTTGAATTAAAGGGAATTACATTTATTAACACCCTCCGTAGCACAAAACTTGTCAAATAATATGGAAAAACTATTTCACAACTAGTAGGGGAAAAGATGTTCAATAATAAGCTTATAAAATAATTACTAAAAAATTAAGCTTACCAAGGTTTGTTGGAACGTTATTTTTCAATATTTTATTGTTATGAACATATAGTTCGGTCCCGACCTTCAGAGCGTCAAGACATGTTTTTTCCTTCCCGAAAACTAGTCTCTCTAAATATCAAATAAAAATACATCTATATATATTATATATTTTTATGGTCAACTTCGGTTAACGGTTTCAAAAAACTCTCAGGTACGGGATACGGTAAAAGTGCCAACCCAAAGTGAAGTAAATACGTGCTCTCACACAAAAGACTTTCCACATTTTCCATAAAGGGAAAAAAGTGGAAGTTAGTGAAAAAACATTTAATTATAACAATACAACGGAACATAACAATAATGGATTTGAATATACTACTGAAAGAAAACGAAGAATTAAGAACGAATAACGAGCGTCTGAACAAACAAAATTATCAAATTATCAAATATTACAAAAACGGAATTATCTAAGGATATGGCTGCTATCCGTTTGCAACTTTAAGGTCACACGCAAGATACATCAAAAAGGCACACTAATTATGCAGAAGACTACTACACTGATAAAGACGAACTAGCATTAGAGGTAGGGGAACTGTCTGACTGGACCGAAGTAACAAACAAGAAGGATAAAAAGAGGAAGAAGCCAGAGATGATGCCTTCTCCAATCGCAAAAATGGCTATAAACATTAAAAAAAGAAGCAAGAAGACAAAATCCCTCTGCCCCTTCCAATCAAGGTAAGCAATGTTGGCAATTTTAACTTATTTAAATCACAACTAAAGGGAGTAGCCCCTGACCGAGTGCAGTTTAAACTTTTGTCTAACAATAATGTTAACATAACCCTTAGTAATGAAACGGACTACAGGAATGTAAAAAAGCATCTCATTGATATGAAGAAAAACAATTAATTCAATAAACTCGAATACCACACTTATCAGTCAAAAAGATAGTGGTAAGAGTAGTCATTAGAGGATTACTCCCTACAACAAATCAAGATGAATAAAATCGGAATTACGGGCTTGCGGGCACGAAGTAGTGACCGTCACGCCTATAGCGAAAAAGACAAATATTGTAAATGGTGAAAAACAAATAAAAACTTTTTCGTTGTTCTACGTAGACATGACACAAAACGAAAATAATAAAAATATATATGATATAAATTATTTATTAGACTGTAGAATAAAAGTGGAAGCTCCGAAGAAAAATAATAGGAATAAAGGAATAATAATAGTAGGGAACCGAGATGTATGAATTGTGCCGGTAAACATCATACAACTGATTGCAGAAAACAACGCAATAGTGTAGCGACATGCGTGTTGTGCAATGAAAAAGGTCACCCTGCCAATTATAAAGGATGTGTAGTATATCAAAAAAAAAATAAAATAAAAAAACTCCAGCGAAAAAAATTACAGCAACACAACGCTTAAGACAAATTGTTAAAGCCGAAAACTCTGAAACAATATCTACCGTTGAAAATAAAAAAAAACCAAGAAACCGCAAGACCATCAGTCAAAAATATAAACGCCACCAAAACATCAAATAATAAACCAATAGATACGTAACCGCAGAAAGCTGCGGCCAACGAGCCAACTATCGTCGACATAATGAAATTGCTCAAAGAATTCCAGACTGAAATGAGACAGAAATTCAGTCAGTTAGCAGAGAGGATGGAAAAATTGGAGAAATCCGGATTGAAGAAAACTACCCAAAACAAGCTAAAAAAAACAAAAATGAGTAATTCGTTTTTAAGAATTATAACTTGGAACGCAAACGGGCTAAATCAAAGAGTCCGGCAACTAGAATTATTCTTAAAAACAAGTAACATATAGCTCTCATATAGTAAACACATTTTTATAAAAAAAAAACTACTTTAAAATATGGGGTTATGATGCTTACTGGACATTACACCCCAGTGAACGGGCTCGAGGTGGAACAGCTCTAATAATTAAACAAAATATACAACTTTTCGAACAAGAAGATATTAAAAATGAATAAATACAAGCTGCGGTCATCAGTACCGAAAAACACGGGGCTGAAATAAATATTGGCGCTATATATTGTCCACCAAGATATATAATGGCACAACAACAATATAAGGATATCTTTTCAAAATTAGACCCAAGGTTTTTTATTGGTGAAGACTTGAATGTTAAACATACAGCTTGGGGTTCACGAATTATAACACCTGGACAAGAAAATGAATTACTCAAAGCTATGTTTGGTTTTCGAAATCACCATTCAACAATCGATCAAGGGCACAGAGTAACTGTAGCTATTGTCACTGGGTAACTATTGTCAATTGCTGGAGTCATATTTGTTCGGAAGAAAATTTAGAGTATCGCGCGAAATGGCGTTCTCGATATTTAAAACAATTTCGGCTAGAGTTCCTCAAGCTAGCGTTTTAGGACCTCTCCTGTATCTAATATACACTGCTGATATTCCAGCAATAAAAGAAACACTAATTGCAACCTTTACTGACGACATAATTATTATGGCAAAAGATATATAAGAGAAAGTGCAAGTCAACAAGATCTACAAATGGACGAAAGATTGGAAAATACAAATTAATAGCTCCAAATCTGTCCACATTAATTTTGTATTAAGGCGAAATAATAAAAACTTAATTATATCACTCAACAGATGCCTGAATCCTCAAGCAGAATCAGCTAAATACCTTGAAATCTATCTTGACGCTAGGTTAAATTGGAAGCATCACGTTAGACAAAAGGCAAAACACATTAGAAACAAAATAAAACAACTATACTGGTTAGTCGGAAGATACTCTCAACTTATCAAAAATCAAAGAGGTTGATCTATAATACATTTATAAAGCCAATTTGGACCTATGGGGTGCAGTTCAAAAATGGGGTTGCAATAAAAATTCAAATCAACTAGTCATGCAACGCTGTCAAAACAAGATTCTTCGATTGATTACCAATACATATCGCTATGTAACCAACGAAGAACTGCACGATGACCTGGAAATTAAATGGATTTGCGAAGTTTTCCAAGATTTCGCCTTGAAACATCAAGGAAGATTACTAAATCATACTAACGTGGAAGCAATACAACTGCTGGACAGCGCGCAGGATGTCAGGAGATTGAAACGAACAAAACCATACGAACTTGTGTGAACATTTAGTGTGTACTATTAGTGTAAACTATAGCTATAAGTTAATAATTAATAAATAATTATAATTTTATAATTGAGGAATACATACTGATGTATTTTCTCGCACTCGTCTTACATAGTACATAGGAAAAGTAATAATAAATTAATTGTAAATTAAGATTGTACTAAGCGTTTCTAATAAAGATGTTATAAGAAAAAAGAACATATATGAAAGTTGTTCAAATACTAGAAATAGCATTTGGAAAAAGGTTGAAAAAATACCATATTGTCATATTACTACTAATTTTATTTAATTCATAGAACAATGTAAACATTTGAAAATTTATCAAACACGTGAACATGTAAAAATAACTACCCATAAGCTAAAAATAACTACCCATAAGCTAACCACTAAACTCAACAATTAACTATTTTCCAAAATGACTACCATATTTTCAACCAAAATTCGGTAAAGTAATTTTAGAAGAGTCCCTTACCTATGTTGTTCTTCAGATAGCAGACATAATATCACTGCGGTTTCATTGCGTTATTCCATCATTTTTTTCTGAAATATGACTGAAATATACTTGCAGGTTTATTTTATATTTTATATTTGAATGGATACTAGCATAATATCTTCTTGTAAAGTCAGTGGCTCCAAACCATCCTATACAGCGCAGCTATTATTTTTTCATTCTACTTAATAGTTGTGTCTGATGCCTGATGACTTGATTTGTAAAATATGTGCCTCCAAATAAAGGTAATATACTTAATTTATATTTTTATTGTGTCTACCTCATAGTGAAATTTCAACATATACCGTCTTTTATTTTCGGTTGAATATATCTTCTGATGATTTAGATTATTTTCTATATCTATAAAATAACGCTACGGAGAATTACGTTCGCCGAGTAAAAAGTATGTCCAGAGCCAGAACCATTCTCTTCGTTCATGTCTGTACTCACTATAACGATCTAGTTATACACCCTAACGTTTTTCCTTACAGTTTTAAATGTACCTGCAGGCGTCATGGATATATTTGTGACGTCGAAACATTACAATTCTGCCGTATTAGCTCTAAGTTTTAGTTCAGTTTGGCTTTGACATACAAGAAAATTCTAATATAAATAAAATAATTGAACAAAAATGTTACCAATACAATTTTTTTCTACATTATAGTATATCTGAAAACTATAGTTAACTATACAGCCACAATAATTTATATAGTCTATTCAAAGTTTTTTAGTAATGCGTCGTGGATAATTGTGACGTCGAAATGTAACAAAGTTGCCGCATTAACTCTGAGTTTTAATTCAGTTTGACATTTTTTTAACAAAAAATTCAAATCTAAATAAAATAATTGTACAAAAATATTACCAAATATAATTTATTTTAACATTATACTCTATCTAAAAACTACAGTTAATTATACAGCCACAATCATTTATAGGTAAGAGTTAAAACCTCTTATCACAATTAATTTCAAGAATTTTGCATACGTCTGACAGCTGGTCGCCAGATACACTAAATTATTCAAAATATTAGTTATCAATTATTACAGGTTATAAATCGGCAAACATTATTTTAGCTCTTTATTTTGATAAAATTTAAGTCGCTCCGTAATATCTCATATTACTTCACATAGTCAGATATTGAGGGTCACAAATTGATTGAGGCTTTAATAGATTATTTCAAAAGGGAACGAGGTAACGGAGGCCCCCTTTTGCCGGTAAATTACGTTAGAGAGATAACTGTTCATGATATTAAATAATATAAGTCTGTACAATTTTATTGAAAATGACTTTTTGCAGGTCATCGCTTACAAAATAAAGAACAATAAGTTATATTTACCCAAGAAAACCCGTCCGCATACAATATACAATACCAGATATACAAGCGTTAATTAGGTGGATTTGACCTCCAGGGGTACACCACTACATATTAAAACGCACCCAGAAACTCTAACTCATGGATTCGTATGGAAAGGAGTTTAATGTGAGCAAAACAAATCTAACCTACAAACTATTTTACCTGCTTTCGCAATTATAGTTATAAGAGCTTCGATAATGAAAGTATTAGATGTACTATAATGTTAAAATAAATTATATTTGATAACATTTCTGTTCAATTATTTTATTTAGATTAAAATGTTCTTGTATGTTAAAGCCAAGCTGAACTAAAACTCAGAGTTGATGTGGCAACATTGCAATGTTTCGACGTCACACATATTCATGACGCATTACTAAATTGATAAATGGTGCAATTGTGAACATGTTTTAGACAGATTAGAAATTAACAGTTTGGTGATTGAGCGGAAAGTGAAAGTGACTGAAGGAAACAGTCAGGATATGTGATAATGTTGTGCAGAGCTGGAAATTCCTGTGTCTCAAAGTTGATGTGGCAACGTTGCAAAGTTTCGACGTCACAAATATCCATGACAAAAAAACTTTGAATAGACTATATATTTTAGAACAGTCACTATACTATTAAATAAAATAGTGAATGTGGCGGCAAGACGATTTCATCGACACCAAAACTCACCTGTGAAGGTATTGGGCCGTCATGGAAGCAAGTTTGTGGACGTACTAACGGGGAGCCGGCACGCGGATGGTACCGAACCAATTGAAGTATATGTGCATGAGCTTGAAGGTGAACCTCTAGATCCTATTGGCGTCTATGCTCAACGAATCCTCGATGATGTTGTAGCTGGTAGGCGCTACGATTCCCTGATTCACACACTGGGACACCAGGATGTAGTCATACAGTTCCGGCAACGTAATGACATCGTCGACGACCGTACCAGCCGGTGGATTGCAGTTCAGCCCGCCCGTTTGGGCCCTAAAATTTTTGGTGCTAATACGTTTCGATACTATGATGAAGGCCAGCTTCAGTGGTCGGTCCTTGAACAAATCGTTCTTCAGCTTTTCCTTCAACCATTCCACCTCGTGTTCCTTCACGTATTTCATCTGACCGTCGCCCCGCCCCGCTCCACTGCCGTGCTGAAATACTGCGAGCATCCTACATCGATGGATGCCACAATGCCGGTTAAACTCTTCCCTTTGTTGGCAGTATCACGGCAGACGTCGTAATTGAACGGAGGCGCAAAAGAGTTAGTGGATCAAAAAGCTACTGACATATTACCGGGAATTTACAATGGAGTGTGGGAGAGGGAACAAACACCGCAATGTTGGTAAATAGCCTGTATTGTTCTGATACATAGAAAAAGATAAAAGAGGCTATAATAATTATAGATTATAGAATTATTCTCTGCGCAGTTGCTGATATATACTACAATATTACAGAAAGTCGTCTAAAATAAGTAGTAGATAAGTTGCAAACAGAATTGCAGAGAAAACAAATAGTGGAAAAATTCGATAGTAAAAAAAAACTTAACATCATATTACACAGTCTTCCCTTGACGTATCATGGCCCGGTATCCCTGGACCCATCTTATGTCAAAACGGCGGATTTTAGTTCGTACCCTTGGGAGTTCTGAAAATATAGGTACTCATTTGAGTACCGTCATGGTTTGAAACAACGTTACGTCACTTACCCTACGACCACGTAAATCTAGGCATGGTGGATCCCCACGGCGACCCGCCAGGCTTGCAGTTCATCTGTATGGCGATCTTCGTAGCTATCGACCTATTATCTGAAATCAAACGGGAATGAGCGCCGATATCACGAATTCCATGAGCACCTACTCCTCTGAACGGTCCTCGCTACGGCCACCTGGCACGGCATCGCCCTATCCACGTAGCATTTCTTCTTCACCGCGGTGTATTTATCGTGGGAGTTACTGGTGAGTACCACGAACACCATCTGGGCGTGGAGAGCTGACATGGTGTATTCCAAACCGTCCAGGTAGCTCAGCGCCCGATCGTTCCTCAAATCGACGGTTTTTACCGATTTGGAATTGCATCACTGGAAAACGAAACAGACATTCATTAGCCGTAAGCAACAGTGCGGCTGATTTTGTATGATCATAGTCGACATTTTAGCAAGTTTCGGCAGCTTACGCTTGATTTTGCGACGTTGCCGTTCACAAGCGATCGAAAGGTTGAATCCAACAACGACTGCGGCAGCCATTTTTGTTTCAACCCTGGCGCTGGTTGGAGTTTTAGTATCACTTAATTGTTTAAGCTTAAGCATTGTATTTGGCGTTGGTAACTATCGACTGAAAACAACTATCGACTGTTAAGTAATTGACTACATTTTACTATCGACTGTTTCAATCGCTATTCTCGGTGCGACTGATTTTGTTATTATTTACTATCGATTGTTTTAGTCTTGTAATTTTAGTTAATATTTTTGATTCTACTAATTTCATTCGACTGATTTTTAACGTTCTAGCTCTGTCGTCCTAGCCGCCACATTGGCAAAAATGTACCCAGTTTATGCTTCCATAGATTTGTATGTAATATATATATAGTTTTATGATTTTTTTTGGTAGTTTGCTTGTAAACAACAATAAATTGAATATTAATATAGCAGCATTTTGAAATTTTTCAAGATGATTACTCTCTCGATTTTTGTTAAAAAATACTATCGTTCAATAATAAAGCATTTAATTCATTTAAAAAAGCTCTAGTGGTTATTGTGCGATCATTTTTAAATATCACAGATTTTTTTTCTATAATTAGGTATCTATCATGTTTAATTTTTATTTATTATTTACCGTTATTGTACATTTTTGGTTTTTAGTTCGATTAGATTGTCTATATTTATTATATTATATTATTTCAAAGTAGCAATTATTAAAATATTAAAATATAATAAAATATGTGTGGGGTTATATTCCTTTCCGTAGAAAAATTCCATTCGTATTTACATATCCACAGAATATTATTTCTTAATAAAAATTTTAAAAATATTTATAATTATTTAGAATAATTCTTTTCCTTTTATTTTAAAGGTAGTACTTGAAGGAATATTTACATCTCCGACTCTCTTATACTAGCGTTAGAAAATATAATCACATATAAAATTAACTGCTCCAATCAATTATCTTCGTCCTTTCCTCCCTCACAATTGCAAACAGCAAAGGGTTCCTAGATCTTCGTCTGACATCATGAATTAAAAAAAAACCGTGCATTTGACTTTTTCAATAGTAATTACTAATTTTAAATGAATGTAAATAGTATAAGTGAATGTAAAAAACAAAAACTTTGGCGTCATATTGGATGAAACCCGAGCTAATCTGAGCAGTGGCAATTCGATTGATTTTCAATCGGTACGAGGTAATATGCGATATCATTTCGTTTGAAAATTTCGAAAACAATAGGTAGCCAGGGTCACAAATTTACTTTAATAAAAATATTTCAAAAAGGAACGAGATAATGGAGGCCCCCTTTTGCCTATAATTTCCGTTAGAAAGGTAATTATTGATTATATTAAATAATATAAGTCAATAAAATTTTATTGAAAATGTTTTTAGCGGGTTGATGCTGCGCTAAATATTAGTGCGGGTATTGAGAATAATATCGCTTACAAAATGAAGAATAATAAGATAGATTCACCCAAGAAAACCCAGCCACATACAAAGTGGGTAGTGAATATTGAGCATCTTGATATTTACTCTATTATCAAATATACGAAATGTATAAGAACAGTGATACACAATATATTTTATTCATATAAACATAATTTAATAAATTTATTTTGTATTTTGGGTATGTCAGCATCCACCTCGTATTAGAACAATTAGTGATAACAACAATCTGAATTGGTCTTTGTAAATAATACGATATTCCCCAGGAGACAGAAGGATTTTACAGAATTATGGAATTCCAAACACTAAAAGAGAAAACACCCAAGACCCGCCCTCAATGGAGCTAGACCTATAAAAACCCCGACAATAATTTTGACACTCCCATCACACTCTCATCTCCTATTTACCCCATCCCCGTCGAGCACAGTTCAGTTTTCCGAGTGGAAAAACATTCGAGACAAACAAACAACAGAAGAACGCAAAAACACAGTGAAAACACCGATGAATAATGGCGAACCAAATAGGCTTGCCGAAAGTAACCGGCGATAATCATAGTTAAGTCAATTGGAAAGTGCACGACTCCAGGAATAAGTAGCCCATCACTCCACACAAATAGAAACACCTACAAGAACAATCCATTCCATGGGCAATAACTAACCAAAAAACAGGAACAAATAAAAACCAGCACAGAAAACCGCAACATGAAATATCAACTTGAAAGCAATGAGCGATCAAGAATACACAACGAGAAACACTGTCGACAGGTTCCAAATACCCAATAGCCGAAAGAAAAAGAGGCTCAGGCTAATGAGCCACCAAGAGAAGAAACCAAAGTGAACCGGGTTGACTATGACAGATGATTTCACCATCAATCTACCAAGGAAGAACCAACCTCTGTCAAGGCCATGGCTAACTCCCACACCTAGCACTAGCGAAGCAGATAAATTGTCCAACTTCAAGAAACTAAAGCAGCAACTTCCCAAAACAACAGCCAAAGCGACGGAGAGAACCGCAACCATCAGACGTAGGCGTAATTTTCCCGATCAAAAGTTGATGAATACCGCCACAAAGTCATATTGAAATAAAATTTCCTATACCATAAACTTTTGTGTTACAAAAAATATTAACACCAAAACGTACAAAGTTGAATTATGCTTCGATCTATCATCTGATCACTCATCAGTTATTATAACAGTGAACTCAAATATTCTCAACAAAACAAAATCACCTTCTTTGCATAACACTAAAACCAACTGGCCATTATTTAGAGAAAAATTAAACAGTTTGTTGTCACCAAATTTAAATCTCAAAACAGAAAGAGATACAGAAATAGCAGCAAAAAATATTACAAAAACAATACAAGTGGCCCCATGGTATGCAACACCTAATAGAGCGACGTATCAAAAGTTTAATTATACTTACATTTCATCTACAATTAAAAAAAATTGCCGAAAAGAGAAAACTGCATAAAACCTGGCAATAAATCAGAACAGAACAAAACAAGAGAAAATTCAACAAGGTTACAAAAGAGCTGAAAAAGCTAATAAATATGGAACAAAATCAAGGAATTCGAAACTATTTAGAATACTTAACGCCAATTGATGCAACGGAATATTCTCTACGGAAAGTAACAAAAAATATTAAAAAACCTCAACAACATAATCCGCTCATTAAAATTGAGAACAATACCTGGGCTAGGAATGATAAAGATAAAGCGGAAGTTTTCTCTAAACACTTTAAAACCGTTCTTAATGCGTACCCATCTGAAATACCCGCAAGAGAAGAAAAAAACATAATTGACTTTCTTAACGCTCCGTTTCAAATTGATCTGCCACATAAGAAATTTACTGTTAAAGAAGTAAAACAAACAATACTTAAAGAAATCAATGATAAAAAAGCTTCTGGTTTTGACCTAATTACTGGAAGAATCTTAAAAGAACTGTCAGGAAAGTGCATAAAATTAATAACATTCATACTTAATGCCGTGCTATGACTACTTGGAAAGTAGCTCAAATCATTATGATTCTTAAGCCTGGGAAAAAATCAGAGGGCATCTCCTCTTATCATCTTATAGGCCTCTTACCCGTGGTCACTAAACTGTTCGAAAAATTATACATTTAAAATAATCGCAGAGGAGAGATATATTATTCCAGATCATCAATTAGGCTTCCCTAATAAATACATAACAACAGAACAAATACATAGATTAGTCAACCAAATTAATAAGAACTTGAACGATAAAAAATATTGCTCCGCTCTGCAGAATTTCTTGATATTTCTCAGGCATTCGACAAAGTGTGGCATACAGAACTGCATGTTAAATTGAAAAAGCCTTTGCCTCATATGCACTTTCACTTGCTGAAATCGTACTAACAGACAGACATTTTATTGTTAAACAGGGTGGCGAATATACTGGCCTACACCTAATATATTCGGGTGCACCGCAGGGCAATGTTCTTGGCCTTTTATTATATCTTATGTATACAGTTGACCTACCGACCTCAAGAAACACTACTGTTGCAACATATGTTGACGACACATAGGATTTATGATCACACCAGGATCCAATATCAGCCACAAGAAACCTCCAACTTCATCTTAACAAAGTCGAATTGTGGTTGAAAACGCGGTGTATCAAAGCAAATGAAACAAAATCTGAACATGTGATATTCACCCTTTGTAGAAGAACATGAATAATCATGAACCTCCGACAGCAGACAACGCTAAATATCTGGGAATGCATTTCGATCGACGTTTAACATGGAAAAAAAAATATATATATATATATAATACATATAGATATCACTTATTGGACGGTTTACTCGATTTTAGAATTATTGTTTTTTAATAATTTAATCATCAAAAAAAATTAAAGAACACGACAGATTTGTTGCTCGTATGATTTTTTTTAATTAAGAAAAACAATAAGCATACAAGAAATGGGTATTATTAACATTTTAATTATACAGTATTTATATTTAAAAAACATGTACTTTAAATTAAAAACCAATAACACATATTCAGACTAGCAGATTTCTAAATAAACATTTTTGGTGAAAAAATACAGGGAAATATTTTATAGAAATGGGACTGACTTTGGAAAGTCCTTTAATAAGATTTTCAATATTTAATTGCTTTAAGAACAAAAACTCATATAACATAGGACAAACTTTTTTTTGTTCTGACCTAAAACCAGGCGGTGGAATGTATGACGCATACCTGGTCGCGGAGACTTGCCCTGGAGTCACGAGTTGGACCGGGTTATGTGGGACTGCCTCTGGGCTTACCAATACACTAAACCGAAACCGCCTCACAGTTGACCGCTGTGGATCGCTACAGCTACTGTATTAAATTTGGGGATATGATACCCGCTGATCGGGCAGCCGTTATTGGGCACGAGGACCCGGCGATTCTATTGATTCGCGAACCTGAGTTAACACACAACTGGATGCTGTTGTAAGGGGCAAAAGTTATGACTGTACCAACGGATAAAGTCGTTTCAGCCTGGAAAAGGGGGTGAATTAAGCGGTGACGCGGTGCTAAGCTCCCAGCATATCAACCAGCTCGCGAACAAGCGCATTTTCAGAAGAACTTGAGTTGAGTTGTTTTTTGTGGAATGATTGAGATATGAAGTGGTTGATTTCTGGAGTGTCAGTTTCCCTATGAATCTGATTATTTCTGACAAACGATGAAGCGTTTAATATTCTCCTGAGGAGTTTATTTTGGAGAATTTAAGGACGTTTGATCTGGTTGGGTGTAACAAACTTGAAGTAGAAATTAGATCCGTAGAGGAGTACGGATCGAATTAACATCTTGTAAAATAAGCATTTGATGGAAGTCTGGTAGAAGGGCAGATCACAGAAGATAGCAGGTTTGTTACCCCGAACCTTTCTGGATTGCTTTCTGGATTTTGGAATGCCAACCGAACCGCCGGTCGAAGTGAAGACCTAGGTACGTGACGTTACTCAGCCATAGCATGCAATTCCTAACGCTTCTTATGGAATATGATGGCCTGGTTTTCAGAGGGTTGATTTGCAGCCTCCAGAATTTGAACCACTTGAACGCATGATCGAGTTGCTTCTGTAAACGTTCATGAATTGTAACTTTAAATCTCGTGACCGTGAAGAAAGCAGTGTGGTCAGTATAAAACGCGACGTCAATGTGCTCTTTTCTCGGCAGATCTGAAATAAATTTTTTGTCAGGAATGATGTTGTTTTCCTTTGTGAAAAAGTTAAGAGCGTAGAGTACTGCTCGGCAAGCTTCGAAATGGCGCTGAGAAGGTTGATAGGCCTATAGTCAGATGGATCAGATTTTACTCATTTCTTGGGGATAACCGCTATACGTGCGTGTTTCCAAGACGCCGGGAAATGTTGCAGCCTCGTGATGGAGTTAATGATGTTTGCCAGTTCTGCGAGCTGCTTATGCGGGAGCTTTTTTAACTGGGTAATCGATATTCCGTCGAAACCTAGAGATTTTTTCATATCATAGTCTGTAAAGACCTTGGAGGCACGAAATGGTTGAGAAAAAAGGCTGGGATTATTGGTCTTTTGGTGGAGTTGGATTCGTTGATCACAGTGTCATTGTCTTTAGCTTTAGTGTTCTCTGCGGTTGGGAGGTATTTCATCTGAGCTTCGTAAGTCTCTGCAAGTAGCTCAACTTTTTCTTGGTCAGTGACTGCAAAATTTCCTGTAACCGCTGAATTCGGGGGGGGGGGGTGACGTTATGCGTCTTCCCCACGAGGCATTTGGAGACCCGCCAGAAGGAAGGGGGGCCATCCAATCTTTGGCCCGAGAGAAATGAATTCCATTTGATTGCTCGCTAAGTCGAGATGGCCACCCTTACCCCCTTGCATGAACTGTTCGCCCCACTTTTGTCTGCAGCATCAAGGGCGAATCGAGTTAATCTGCTTAAACCGTTTTTGATACAAAATTGATTAATTTAATATATTGGCTTGTCTTTCTATCGTGGGTGTCACATTCTTCTGTATTACTGACCCCAAGTATTTTAACTTCTAGGCCTTTAAATATATGCCGTTTGGATTTGTATTAACACGCAGTTTATAGGTTGTAGTGTAAAAGGCTCTGCAATCAAAAAAGTTCGAACTTTCATCAGCGAATATAACATTGATTAAAAAGGAATGGAACGACATGCTGGTCAGATGGTCGATTGGGAGAGCTTGCCAATCATATATTATACTGTCAATCGCAATGAGCAATATCATTTGTTAAAAATCCATTCAAAATCGTCGAATTGATCATTGTATTATCAAGAAATGTGACTTTTTTACCACAGTAGGTTCGTTACTCTAACAATTCTAATAATATGTACGCATCCAATCCATCCATTTAATTAACAATTGCATATTCAAATAATATATTTTACTTCCATTAGAAGGCACATTTACTGTTGACGCATTGTTATTGCTTCCTAGGCGATACCATTTCCTTACAATGTCATTTTGATACCACAGTATTTCTCCTTAGTTTGCGTCGTTACTCCCCATATACATCTTGTTAAATATATGACTTCTGTCGATACAAGAGCCAGTGTAGCGAAGAGGAAGAAGAGTTAGCACAGGGCAATGTAACTTATAGTATCGGATTCTATATAAAATAGCAGGTGTCAAAAAGTTTTTTTCCAAGGCCATAAATGGTGTTATCGATTCCGTCCCGTCCCGAATCATAAGTGAATTGTGAAGGGTTATGGGCTCAGAATTATCGGTGTAAAGTACAAGAAGTAATAGGATGACTGTGCAGGGATATGGAGATTAGGTAAAGCTTGCGTTCGGTAAAGTATATATATATATATATATATATATATATATATATATATATATATATATATATATATGAGAAACACGTGATCTAAAATTATCAGTAACATGGAAAAAACATTGTAATAAATGTAATAATTAGTGAAGACGTAATCAAGAGTTTAGAGAATTAATTACGTGTTTAATTTACAAGGATTAGTGAAGCACTAGTAAACTACTAACATGGGATTTAACGGAATTGTCAGTAGGATAAAGAAACTTTGTAAGCAATGTAGTAATCAGTAATAGAGAAAAGTTTAGAAAATCAACCTTGTATAATTTACATTGACCAATGAAGCAATAGAAAATCTAGATTCATGGGGTCCAACAGAATTATAGATAGGATGAACAGAAACATTGTAATAAATGGCGAAGAGTTTAGATAATCAACCATGTTTAAGTTGCAAGGACCAGACAAGTTTTGAAAACTAGAAACATGACGTCTAACAGAGCTGCAGGTAGAATAGAAAAGTTTTTTTAGAGCAATGGAGAAAAGTTTTGTTGTAAGGTATTAGAGTTTTGATATAATTATCAATTCAACAGAATTGGATCTAAAGTGGAAGAAAAATGAAATTGACACTAGATCATATTATAAATAGAAAAATATATCTAGATGTCTATATCAGGAAATTGGAGGATTTAATTACTTAAACCAGATACTATGAATTTAATTGAGCATGGTATGGACTGAGAAACCACTGCTTGAGAAATTCTACTGAGAAGATTGTTACACAAATTGAAATTAATATTAACACCAGCAAAATTATAAAATAATTTAGTTATAATTAAATGGTTACTATATACAAGATTAAAATGCAGTTTTATATAAGTTTCGCTAGTTACAAGACCGCATCTAAACAAATCAATTTGGTAAGCCAATGGAAGTCAACTTCAATATGGATAATAGTGAAGAAATAATTAAAGATATACCGTTTAAAAATATATAGAGAGACCAATATAATGCGAGCATACAAAATTCAAAGAAGAATCTGTGAGTAAACCGATGCAGACAGTTTTGCAACAGGAAAAAGAAAACAAGAATGATGATGATGAAAAAATCATGCAAGAACAGATAACAGACAGTGATGACGAACCTATCGAAATTGGAGGAAACAAATTCTAGAAGAAAAACCTCAAGACCAACGAAATTAAACGACTATGATATATATGTCGTTTATTGTCTGCTTATTTAAACAGAAAACAAAAAAAACACCAACATTTGAAGGTGATACGTTTCCATGAAACCAAGTTAACGATAAGAGAAGGTTAAATAAAGTAATGGATCAAGAACCTAATTATTTAGCTTCATCCGAAGAAGAAGAAGAAAACCCTAAACAAAAATGTATTTTATTAAAAAACTTATTTAAGATATGATAAAGATGAACAGCACTTAGACAGTTCTGGGTTATATTAAAAAGACTCTGATTTTTACTTGGAAATGGAAAGTGATAATAAATAACTGGAAACATAATTATTTATCAATTTATTTAATTATAATAAAAGTGCTATTGTAATATATGACATTATTTTCTTCTAATATATGACAACATATGTAATATTTTAGTTTGTGGTTTTTCAAGATACATGTAAAAGAAAAGGTCTTGAAGAAAGTTTTCCAGATCTTATTTAATACTTGGACAAAATGTAAACGGATCATCAATGACAATCCATTTTTTTCTATAGTACAAATAAGAAGGACGTGATCCAGATTCTCGTTAGAGAGTTGAGGGTAGACTAGGAAGGATTAGGATTAGAAAATTGGACTCTAGGGTTTGACAGTACTTTGGATGAAGGCAGCAATCCGACGAACTGTAGCACCTAAAAAGAATGAGCAATTTAATATATATTTGGGTATACATGTATGCTAGAGTCTGGTCTGGTATAAGGCGTATAATTCAGCTATTAGAATCATTCCCTTTTAGGTGAGCTTGAAAGGACCGTTTTGCCCATTTTTAAGGTCCTCCCGATAGTAGTGTGGCGGACGGCAGTAGAAGAATGAGTCCATAAAGATACCAGAAAACTGAAGTAAGATAGTACATTCCATCTTACTGTGAACTTGTTAGGTTTATTTAGGTTTAGTGAAGAGTAAGTGAAAAATAGGACAGGATGTATTATTGAAATAAAAATTTTAAATATAGATAAGTTCCTTAATTTATATTAACCTAAGAGTGCTGCAGTTTTGTCCCATTCTTGTTCGAGAGCTAAACTTGCATTTTATTTATAAATTACGCGTAAACAATCAATTAGTGCATAAAAGTTGTCCTTTTGTAGCATTCATAGAAATCGTAAAATTCAATAGCTAAATATTCATTTTTATTAAGAATTCATGTTATCAACGCTTTTAATATATAAGTTTCAATCGTTAATTCATGAGTAAACTATTATAATTCTTGTTATATATTTTAGAATTAATTAATTTTTTTAAATGACTGTTTTAATGCTTGACCATTAAAAATGACACAAAGTTGAAGAATTACTTTCCAGGCGATGTGCATCCATTATAATATTTTTTAGAACCGATTTGGTGAAAATAATAGGGCAATTAAAATACTGAATGTAGCTGAGCCGGTATGTATTTATACTTTACAAAACAAGGCGGTTAAGGCCACATAACAGAATTAATCAAGATGCCGGAATCTTCATCCTGCCCATGTGGCTTTAACTCGAGCATGCCCCGTACCGTTTATACATATTTATATTTCAAGGCAGCAAAACATTTATTTATGCAATCGTATATAAAAGCGGGTTTACCATATAGGCGTCTCAATGGAAACATACTTTTAACTACTTGATCTTTTTTAAATGTCTTACATTGATGATTTTTTCTTTATAGTTCCATTTTATAGTTTCCATGTTGTGTATTATATAACTTCTGTGAAGTCAATTTTTTGCTTTTTGGGGGTGACCTGCAATTTATTACTTCGGTGAAGTCCAAATACTAGACACCATTTTAAATTCTCTTAATGGCCTGGTGCATTAAGTGCTTTTTTGTTCTGTTTTCTTTTTTTTATGATCGTTATAATATACGTCTTGCTCGGACAGGAGTTCTTTGGTACTATGAACTTAACTTAAACATTCTTTGTATATTTTGATCAAACAAACTCTTTACTTTCCTAAAAATAAGTTTTTTCCAGTAGCTCTGCGTATTTGTGTACTGAATCCCATCTTAAATTAATGACTTTATGTCTAATAAAAAATGAATATGAAAAGGAATACCAAAAATTAATCAAATTAACTCGGTGGTATCGTGACATTAGCGGACGGAAATGCTATTCAAATTTTTCCATTCGAGAGAAAATTATATTAGGCCGACCGCACGTTGTCGATATGTTCCTATGCCGCACCACCAAATGGTCCAAGAACGTCAACGTCTCCGTTAGTTCTTTGATCGAAACACATTGCCTTGTCTTACCTGTCGGACCAATAAACTAGTATTTTTGTCCAATAAAGGCTTTTTATTTAAACAAATACATCCTCTTAATTTTGATTGCTAACATCAGAAGTTATTCTAGGGATTAGGGATTCTTATCCAGTCAAGTGTGTGTGGTTAGAATATAATAAATATTTGAAATACTAGAACATTTGTGCTGAGATTGTAATTAATAGTGAGTTAAATAAGAATTACTCTATTGACATAAGTGGTGACAGTGATAAAATAGTCGATGGACCATCATCCCAAAAATGGCAATATCAGACTGCATAGAAACTTTAAAATAACTGAATTAGCGCAAAAATGCTGTAGTGCGTGGTAAACTTCCTCATCCGATGCTTCTAGTTCACAAGCTGTGCCGTCAATCATGCTGTAAAAATTTTATCCATATAATAGCAGCTATTTTATGAGGAATGGTTTGGATATGCAATTAATCTAAACTACAAATTAGAGGTAAGTGATAGCATTACAATTGTTAAGGCAAGTCAATCTATCAAAGGCCGGTACTTTGTTGCTCCTTGAATGGCAAGCTATATATAATAGTACTGGAAAAGGATGTAATAGACCTTATTGTTGGGTTTGCTAACAATTAAACTAAAGATTAATCTCCGAGTTATTTAGCCTTTAATGCAAAAACTCTCTTAAATGGAGATAATGTCCATCTCTTAGTGATTATGGAAAATTAGGCTTAATTTATTTACCACAACGACCTACTTGGATGCACTGTATTAAGTATTACTGAATACGGATTATGTCTTTTGTTCGCGGAAAAAGCGGAAATACAAATAAAGAAGTCTGGAAACATACGATAAATTAATTTTAATCAAAAAAGGAAAGAAATTTAAACAAGTTCGACGCACGCAAACATAAAAAAGCGGCAAACCCGTCTTTTTTCGGTTTTGGCATCATTGTAAATTTACCCCTTTGTACTCAATCGTTGCAAAAAGCTCCATTGTGAAAATAGTTGTCGGCGGAAAAATCTTAAACCAAATACTAATTGTTCTACTATAAAACAAAAGAAATCTCCCTAAATTCCCTATTCCTACTCTGTTGTATGATAACAAAACTGAGTATTTCATTATAATGATGACAGTGGTGCAGGAACATCCTACACACAACAAATGTCCAACAAATGTTTGGCTTGAAACGAGGAAGGGCAATCCTGTTACGCATAACTGATCGGGGAGACCCGCCGAAAGAAAAATGCTTTTGGCATTGTCTCATTATTAACAAGACTATGGATAGCTTTGACATGGCTACAGATAGACAAATTTCTACAAAATTCTAAAAGGAATACAATACACCAGGAAGAGATATAGCAGATAGAGCAGCACAATTTACATCTGTAACTTCGCAATTTCATAGAACATGTAATGTGAAATACGTCTCATCCCAAGTAAGGATTTCAATTAATCTTAAATCTCAATGTAAGCTTAATTTTCGATATAATTAAATATATTTCCTACAAATTATATAAAACTTTTAATTATTTTAATCAATATATAATTAAAATTGGTACTTAATTGTGAGGGTTTATTAATAATATCTATTGCAAAAGAATATTGACAATATATTGATGTTTCTCTCAGTGGCCGATACCCCTACTCTGGAAAAAGCTAAATGCAACGATTTTAATTGTGTCCTACCACTTCCCATTCCCCACCTACCAAAGTTTCTTTCCTACTCATATTTCATATGACAGTTTGGAGAGACGAAATGACGTTCTGAGCGAGGTAATCGGGTAATTTCAGGTACGTTTTACCCGTAAAAGAACATACGAGAGTGCGCCATAGTTAGCACACCTTTATTTGTATTTCTTTAGTAATAAATCTCCAAATTTTCAAAATAGAAAGTACTACTTTAAATAATTAAATATGTAGTTACATTCTTTGTATATACTTGAATCAAAAAATATTTCGGAAAATTTTAATATTATAGTGAAAAACTGTTTAGAATTTCAACTTTACTCAACAGTATGAAATGCAGACTATCTGATGCAAAATGTTTACATATTTCTGAAATACTTAACAATTAGATATTTTGAATAGATTTCTGTTTCAAAATTGCTAATTACATTATTTTTATTACTCCATTTATTTAAAATATCGTACGAAACTACAAGAAAAGTTCATTTTAAATAAACAGCGTAGCATGCACCAGATGGTTGAACGTTATTTTAATAGACAAACAATATTTGGAGTTACCTTCAGTTATCATGAGCTTTCTTCTGTTATTAAAGTATTTTGTTTTATACTTCTAAATGTTGAGAATTCTTAACATTTATTGTTTTGTTTTAGGTGAACTTTACAGAAGATGAAATTGGTGCCATGATGGACAAAAAACGGAACATCCGTAATATATCCGTCATAACTTATGTAGATCACGAAAAATCATATTTAACCGACTGATTAGGCCTAAGCAACCTCGGAGAAAAAATTATTATTGGAGGCAATTTCAATACAAAAAATACAAGATGGGGATCCATAATGACAATAATTAAAGGCAATGAACTGCATAAAGCAGCTGCTGAACTAAGATGTGGTTACATGTCGACTGGAAAACCAACTTATTGGCCGACTGCTGAAGAGAAAACCACAAAACTGTTAGATTTCTTCATACTAAGAAACTTAACATTAACTATATGAAAGTCGAAGAAAATTTTGAGTTAAGTTAAGATCATACGGCAGTGATTCTGACGTTGAGCGAAAATATAATAAGAAACGAAAGAAACCCAACGTTAACAAACAAAAGAACAGACTGGGATTTGCTGAAGAATTGAACAAAAGAATTCAACTAAATGTACCCCTCAAGATAACTGAACAATTAAATTTTGAAGCTGAAAAATTCGTAGTAGATATTCAACAAGCTGCTTGGAATAATATTCCAGAAAATAAGAGTATAACTAAAATAATTATTATCTAAAAGAAGTGAAGGAAATGGTAGCTGAAAAACGTAAATTACGAAGAAACTGGCAACAAAACAGTACACATGAAAATAAAAATAGTTTAAACAATATAACCCAGAGACTGAAAAGGGAAATACTGGAAATTAAAAACAAATCTGTAAATAACAAAGAAACGACTCGATGAAGCGAAACTTGAATATAATTTGCCGGATATAGAAACTGAGCTAACCAAAGTTATTAAAACTGGCATTTATCTTAGGAAATCACCAGGCTACGATTTAATAACCGGATAATTACTGTAAAAGCTACCAAGAAAGGGAATTATAAAACTAACCAATTTGATCAATTCAGCATTTAGATGTCCCAGACATTTGGAAGATGGCGGAAGTTATAATATTCCCAAAACCTGGGAAGTCACCAAACGAAATAAAAGCCTATAAACCTATATCACTGCTGCCAGTAATATCTAAGTTTTTTAAAAAACTCCCTCCTCTCCTCAGTGCCTCCTTGATAAGAATAAAACCGATCATAGAGAGAAAAAACTTAATACCAACACACCAGTTTGGGTTTATTAACAAACACTCAATAATTGATCAAGTACACAGAATAACAGATGTTATTGAAAAAGCCTACGAAAGTAAAAAAGTATGCTCAGCTATATTCTTAGATGCAGCGCAAGCCTTCTATAAGGTTTGTCATGAAGGCCCTGTTCATAAACTACAAAAAATCTTACGAAGGCTATATTTGCTGATGCTGCGATTATAGCTGTCGAAGCATTGGAAGAAAATCACAATTATCAGTATATAATAAATTGCTATTATATATGCAAATATTGAAACCTATGTGGACCTAGGGAGTCCAATTATGGAGATGTTCTGCAAAGAGTAACATAAATAAAATAAAAAAAATTCAGAACAATGTTCTGAGAGGTATTGTGGGTGCACCCAGATACAATAGTACTGATTACCTACATCGAAACCTTCAGATATCCACAGTCAGTCAAGAAATCAAGAGATTTGCAAGGGTGCATGAAGAAAGACTCCATTCTCATGAGAATATTGAAATATTGCAGCTTTTGGATACCACCAGAATATGACACAGACTCAAAAGTATCAAACCATCTGATCTTGTGTAATGTTGTGCAGTGAGGTGCATATATTAAAAAATACAGCAGTGACATGTGCAAACATTATTTCACCAGAGACTGAGATATGACCGATTGATCCTCCTAGTTATATACCTAGATTTAAGTTATCATAAAGACAAATTGTAGGTTAGACGGAAATGATTAGTAACAATGTATTAATTAAATAATAAAAAAAATGTTTCGTATTGTTGAGAATTCTTAACAACATCCGCTATATATCCGTTGTAGCCTCCGTAGATCACGGAAAATCATCTTTAACAAACTCCTTAGTATCAAAAGCTGGTATTATTGCTGGTGGCAAAGTAGGACAAGCACGTTTTACAGATACCAGAAAAGATGAACAAGGAAGATTTATCACCATTAAGTCAATGTAGGCATATTAAGAATATGCAGTCGTTTGAAATATTGAATGATGAAATTTACTAACTATTGAACATATGTGATAATTTCGATTAGTCATTCTGAAGCTTTTTCCGCTTTTTTTTTGAAGAAGTGGGTATTTGTTTTAACAAAAATTCTAATTAATCTATTTTTATCGCCTATCGATTAACGTGAAAAAGAAGAGAAAGGTTTCTTGATTAACTTGATTGACTTCTCTGGGCACATAAATTTCGTCTAACTAATGGTGCTTTTGTTGTAGTAGATCGTGTTTTGGGTATGTAAATTCCTAAATAATTGTTTGTTTAATAAATTAAATATTTGTATATGTATTTTTGGTGTTACTTCGCTTTGTTTCAATTTTACTAAAGAAAAATAAAATTATAAATATAGCATATCTAACTATATTTCTTTGGCAAAAAAACTTATTATGAACTTCCGAATTAAAGCAGAAAACATTGTAGAATCTTGTTTTTTTTTTTGAATATTTTAATTAATCGTGATGTCATCTCTAACCGCCCTAGGCTGATATTGGTGAATGATTGGTGCTACTGATGCTGCTTATTCGCTATAAATTAATAGCTATATATTATTATAAACGGTCTTACGTCAGGTTATAGCCGAACGTACTAAGGCAATCTTATTCATGAACAAGATGGATCATACCCTTTTGGAATTGCAATTGGACGCAGAAAAATTTTAACAAACTTTCCAATAGTGAACAATCCATGGGGTTAGAATTATTTCAACCCAAAAACAATGAAATGACCCAAACAAAAGGATAATGACAACAAAACATCGTTCGGCATGTAATTCTTGGATCCAATCTATAAAATTTTTATCTGCATTATGAAATGCAAGCAAGGATTGTGTTATATTATTTAAAAAAATGATAATACTTCCAGCACAATTAGTCCACTATATAGTTTCAAAAATAGGTTTTATGAAGGCGTTAGGAAATTAAGGTATTTTTGGCAGTTCATCGGAAGAGAATTATGAGCCTAGGTATTTAAATGCTTTCATGTTACCTCTATCTTTATGTCCTATGGTGACATGCTATGATATCGAGAATGCATTATATATTTGCAGTTCTTGGGTGTAACTAAAGTTTTATTTTAGGAAAGAATAATATAAAGCACGTCTCTTCAAACTGCACATTAACTTGAAGTATGAAGACAAGGATAAGGCTGGAAAACAATTTTTGAAGGTTATTTATGCGGACATGGTTACCTGCTAGTAAAACCATGCTTCAGATGATTTCCGTTCACTTACCATCCCCAGTAACTGCTCAGAAATTCAGAATGGAATTGTTATACAAAGATTCACACGATGATGAACCTGCTATTGGTATGTATTATCTGTATGGATTTTTAAAACGCGTTACATTTTGGTAGTTATTTGTATTATTTGTACATTATGATATGTAGTTTGGCAACCCTAGGCTTATTTCACTGTTAATGATTGGTATAAACTGAACAACAATTACCAATTTTTTATATTTTTTATATATGCAAATTACTATATTTCGTTTTTTATTTTTAGGTATTAAGAAATGTGATCCTAACAGTCTTCAGTCCTTCTTGGTCGTGTTTTTAGTAAAAACCATTAAAAAAGCCACCGATCTGAAGGCCCATATCATGGGACCAAACTATGTACACGCAGTTCCGTGCTAGCTTCCGAAGAAAGCCGGCAATAAGGCGAAACAGCAACTGCTTCCAAATCAGAACCCTAGCCGGTAGCCAAGCCGGCTTGGGTTTCCCCAATCCCAATCGAAAGCTAAGGTTAACCAGCCTGCGTCGGTAAGTAGCTAGGTCACTAACCAATGCCTGACCTCCATATAAAAAACAGGCGAATCATTTCGGAGACTGTTTCTCATACACCCTCAAAAATGGAAAAAAAATCTAACATAGAGTGCTCGGTGACAAGAAGAGTTTCATGGAGCTCATTAGAATCTCCAAGGCACTATCAATTTATATTATCACACGAAACAGGATGGAGGGCATTTTCTTATTCGTCGCCATAATTATTACGATTACGGAAATCTCACTACTCTGCTTGAGGAAATTAATTATCCTTACTATTCCTTCTGTCATTCGGGATTGTCCTATTCGACCAAAGTTTCCATTCCAAATTTGGGCAAAGATTGAAATTAAAATCTGGGATAGAACTACCAATTGTTCAGGTAGTTATCCCTCGCGAAGAGCGACAGATCACCTATATGACCAAATTCGGCGTCATCAGAGTGAAGGTCGAGAACCAGAGGGGAAACAACCAGCCAGTACAGTGGTTCAACTGTCAGCTTTTCGTGCATTCCAGCTCACATTGCCGAGGTTCTGTATGGAGTAACCATGGTGGCAGGAAGCTAGCCCAAAAACTAGTCGACGCTACCCAGCCTGCTCCAACTCAAACTCCTTTTGCAATGCAAGTATTTACTGACGCAGACTTTTCTGCAAGTGACCGCCCTGGCCCACACACATGCTCGTGTTTTCCCAAATGTCGCCGTCTAAGCGGCAACATTTACCTGTTTATTTAATTTCCAACAGCCTTTTAAATCTTTGAATTGGCTGTTCCAGAATTTGTTATACTGATGACATGGAATGTAAACAGCTTACTCGGAAAGCAAGCAAAATTGGAAGAAGTCGTGACATTCTATGTCGTCGACATTGCTCTCATCCAGGAAACTTTTTGAACACTTTCTTGTTTCCAGAAACGATAGAACCACGGCTCGAGGCGTTGGAACCGCCATTCCCGTCAGAAATAGCGTCATTGTTGCTCTAAGTGCAGATCTGGAGGTATTTCCCTGCCAGATGAACCCACTAGTTCAGCTTCTCAAGGCGCAGCAAGAGTCCTTGATTTCTTTATTCGTCAAAACGTAAACCGCCCTTCCGAAGTTCGAGTCCTTGGCTAACTAAAATTTGATCATCGTCCGGTCCTTCTCAAACTCGAAAACTGCGCCACCACTCAAGTCAAACTGAAGAGATTCAGGAAAAAGACAGACTCTTTTCCTGAAATCCGATCCAACCAACTTTCCCGCCAACCGCAGAAACAACCTTCCCGCTACTCTTAAACGTGAAATTCGCATCAAAAACGTTCTATGCAGATTAGCTCGCTTCACCCTTGATGCTGCAGACAAAAGGGAGGCGAACATACCATGCAAGGGGGTAAGGAAGGCCGTCTCGACCTGGTGCGCGATGGAATGGAACTCATTTCTCGCGGACCAAAGACTGGATGGCCAACCTTCTTTCTGGAGTGTCTAAAAATGCCTCGTAGGAAAGACGCACAATGTAATGATTAATAATTATTAAATTTGCATTCAGGTAGTGACAAAACAAACAAACGACAAAAAAGAAATACAGTGATATCAGAATGTCTTTACAAGGAAACACTGTACCAAAGAACACAAGAACTAAGCGTAAATAGTAAATAGGCTTTTATTGTTGATATAAATATTGGGTTGGAAATAATTATTTGATTATATTTCGAAATTTGATTTTTGATGAAACTAAAATCATCGTATTGGATCTAAAACTAAATAAAAACGTAAACGAATTTGAAATCTTTCAGAATTGCTCTCTCTTTTAAAAACATTTTGATTATTATTTTTACATTACCTTTGACATTTAGTTTATGTTATGTCTGTTTGTTTGTTTGGGCTTCTATGGATTAAAAACATTCAAAAGTTAGAGAAATGAGATAAGTTAAATTGAACAGTGCAATGTGATGATTCACTGAATCATAGGGATACTAACAAATGTGACTGACCGAAATATCTAATGACTCTGACTAATGACTCTGTCAAAATGGGTTTTTACTCTGCTGGCAGATCCCTAAGTAATTTCTTATTTCCTCTATTATTTCAAAAGGTTATTTTTATATCATTACAATAAATATAATAAGTAATTACTATTAATTAGTTAATAATAATCTGTTAACCTGTTATTTCAAGTAATTATTTTTATACTATTTTAATAAAACGTATTAGATACATTGTGAAACTTTAAACATTTATTTTTCTAATATTAACATACTATGTTATTTTTAGTTAATTAATTTATTAAAGATTTTAAAGATTCTGTGTCAGAATAATATTTTTTATAAAACATCATATTGCATTAATGCCTCTTATTGTTGTTTCAACTATTTATTGACAGTCTTTGAATATTTCTAAACAAGCGGAGTTTAAAAGTTAAGTTACTTTTTTTTAATTTGACATTGTTAAACAGAACAAAGCCCCAAAATTATATGATAGTATAGAAAAGTTTCATTTGAATAAAGTGTATAAGGCAGAGCATTTATCTCGTAGTAAAGCTTTGTTGTATGCGAAAGTTAAAGCTGATTATGAAGACCAGGATGATATTAGTTTTCTTTGGTCATAATCTCGTGATAGTAATACCCAGCATTATTGATCAACATTTATCGTTAATTTTTTCATTCAATTAACCCTCAATATTGGCTTTTCCTAAAATTGATTTATAGAATGGAGGTTAGCTAAAAGGCTTTTATATATTTATAATCGTTGTAATAATAATTGACTAATGCCTAATGTCACGTGTGTCATTACAAATTACATGTTATATCTGTTTTTGGCTGCATATCTAAATCATATTTCATTGAAATTGTTAGATCACGCTGTATATTCTATGGGAGATTATATGGAATTAACTAATATTAAAAATATAGATTCTGCTTATAATATTCTATGGAGGATTATAAGGACAAACGCTCTTTCGATATCCACCTCGTACATGTCTTTAATTATATGTTTATTGTTAATAAAACTTGATGTTACACATAAATGACGTCACTTTCTAATGAATTAAACGTCGCATATAAGAGGATATCAGTGCCACTAGGGGCATAGAAATTAATTCTCGACTTTCCTTTTTTTAGAAGGAACCATACTAGTTTATAATATATGCAAATAAAATAGACGTTGGCCATTATGGTAACGTAAAAAATGTATTCGCTTTCGATCAGAAAACTCAGAGACCAGATATCAACAACAACAGATATAAACGAACTAAATCAAATCAGCTTTGAGTACTTGAAATACTGTATTTGGTTGTACCTGGTATAATAAAGAATATAGAATAAGAACGGTAGATGGTAACGTTAATATCTACATGAACACGCAATGTTTAACAGTTAGAACAGTTGTTTTACTTTCGAATAATTGTGTCACTGTCACTATCTCACCCCTCTATGCCCCAACCGGCCACCTATATACTATATTAAAAACTAGTTGTTTTAGTTATATACTACAGGAACAAGTAAAAATCTTGTATTAATATATATGATCACATGTATATTATTAAGTTGATTTCTTTTTCTTAATTATAATAATCTTTATTATATTATTAATGTTTATTTTGATGGGCGCTTATACCATACGTTTGTCGCAACAATCCTATATATGTGCTGATCGACAGCTAAATATATTTAGAACAAATATATTTTAAAAAATTATATTCTTAGTAATGTGTGCTGTAAATACTCCACATGTATCAACATACATCAAAATTCAAAATCATAGGAATTCGAATCTGTAATCTGCTTGAGTAAACCCTGCGTCCTGACATGTTAACTTCGTATTTAACACTTGCTGCCATTCAGTGATAGATATTTGGTGTTGTTTTGTCAATAAGAGTTGTTTTTTCTTAATTAAAGAAGTTATTAGGAGTAAATATACGTATAGTATTTCCAATAAAACAGACAATGCACGTCATCAAAACCGTCGAACGTATTGCCAAATTTAGTAAAACGTATAATTATTTTTAAACCAGGAGCATATTTCTTTCTCATTTTACTAATTTTAGGGTAATCCTAATTAATTGTTTAAAATAGATTGAATTAACTCAAACATGAATCTACAATCTATTGTGTCTTTTTAATTAACTGTATTTTAAGTCCTTCAATAAATATGCATTAGATGCACTATAATGTTAAAATAAGTATTAGGTTAAAAATGTAAGAAAAGAGAAAGAGTATACTTCTGCAGATATAGCAAATACATTAGGAGAATGCTCACTTATGATTCGGGACGGGACGGAATCAATAACACCACTTACGGCATTGGAACAAAAGATAAACTATATTTTTATTCCTGGTATTTTATAGAGAATTCGATACACGTTACAGCGCCCTCTACTAACTCTTTTCCCCCTTTTAACACTCCACCTCAATTTAAATGTACCAAACAACTTAACCTAATTAAGATTATAAACAAAAATTACAAAAATACATTTAAATTGTCAGAACAAAGTCATTACATTATACATAAAAAAATTTTCCAACTTAGAATTATTCTATTTTTACATGGTGAGAATTTTAACTTTACTTAATGATTTAATCGAATAAGCTTGTACAATTATGTGATAAACAAAGGTAACAGTCAATTTTCTACTTAAAACAATTATCTATTAAACAATATCAATTATTAAAAAACCTTTAAACAATCATAGAAATAATCGCCTAAACGCTGTCCAATTTAATATCGATTATGTAGTTTGTTCTTGGGCTGCCAAACTTACACATGTATTTGTCTTCGAGTGAATTTATATGCTGCCACTGGGTTGCTTTTATCAAATGGTATGAATCTATTAAAACTTTGTAGTTAGTTGCCATCCCAGTCTTCATAACTTGCTCCTTCAAGTCCACTTCCACCTAACATTACATTATTAATCCATGATTTTCTGGTATCACTGAGGTATCATATTAATTAATCACCATTATGCCCATTTTCTGCTTCTAATATTGTACTTGATTTTGTTAATTTTATTTTCTCCAGTGTTTTAACTTCTTCACGACTTCTTCTAGTTCATTTCTTTCATCTATTACTTTCAACTTAATCATTCACTAACAGCAATTCACTGCATCCTCAACTGTTTCATCAATTAAATCCTTAAATATATCTCTTTAAAATTATTACTTTGCTTTATGAGCTTTCTTCTTTTCTCTATTTCTTTAGTCTAAATCAGTTATTAATAGATATTCTCTTTAACTTTTTCCTTTAACATTCTTCCCTTTGTTTTATTATTTTGCTCTACATCAGATTCATCAGAATCAAATCCTAATCCATTTTTGTTATTTCTATTACTAACAGATTTATTATCACTTTCCATTTCCAAGTAGAAATCAGAATCTTTTTAATATAACCCAGAACTGTCTAAGTGCTGTTCATCTTTATCATATCTTAAATAAGTTTTTTAATAAAATAAATTTTTCTTTAGGGTTTTTTTCTTCGTCTTCGGATGAAGCTAAATAATCAGGTTCTTGATCTATTACTTTATTTAACTTTCTCTTATCGTTAACTTGATTTCATGAAAACGTATCACCTTCAAATGTTGGTAATTTTTTCTGTTTAAATAAGCAGACAATAGGCGACATATATGTCATAGTCGTTTAATTTCGTTGGTCTCGAGGTTTTTCTTCTAGAATTTGTTTCCTCCAATTTAGATAGGTTCGTCATCACTGTCTGTTATCTGTTCTTGCATGCTTTTTTTATCATCATCTTTCTTGTTTTCTTTTTCCTGTTGCAAAACTGTCTGCATCGGTTTACTCACAGATTGTTCTTTGAATTTTCTATGCTCGCATTATATTGGTCTCTTTATATAATTTTAAACGGTATATCTTTAATTATTTCTTCACTATTATCCATGTTGGAGTTGACTTCCATTGGCTTACCAAATTGATCTGTTTAGATGCGATCTTGTAACTAGCGAAACTTATATAAAACTGCATTTTAATCTTGTATATAGTACCCATTAAATTATAACTAAATTATTTTATAATTTTGCTGGTGTTAATATTAATTTCAATTTGTGTAACAATCTTCTCCATAGAATTTCTCAAGCAGTTGTTAAATTATGTGTTTTTAATGAATTTTTAATCTCTTCTATCATCGCTCTTTCCATTCCAATAAACTATTTAATTTCATACAGACTGTCCATTAAAACCATTATTTGTTCTTCCTGTCCTTTAGTAATCAGTCATCACTGAATATAACAACATGAACATTATCTTTCAAGCACAAGAAATAGTAATACTAAAATTGAGCTTGCTCATTACCTCATTTCGTGTTCCAAATTTAAATGAATTTCTCAGTCCATACCATGCTTAATTAAATTCATAGTATCTGGTTTAAGTAATTAAATCCTCCGAATTCCTGACATGGACATCTAGATATATTTTTCTATTTATATTATGATCTAGTGTCAGTTTCATTTTTCTTCCACTTTAGATCCAATTCTGTTGAATTGATAATTATATCAAAACTCTAATACCTTACAACAAAACTTTTCTCCATTGCTCTAAAAAAATTTTCTATTCTACCTGCAGCTCTGTTAGACCTCATGTTTCTAGTTTTCAATACTTGTCTGGTCCTTGCAACTTATACATGGTTGATTTTCTTATGATATTATTATTTTTATCTTCTTTATCCTACTGACAATTCCGTTAAATCCTATATTAGTAGTTTACTAATGCTTCACTAATCCTTGTAAATTAAACACGTAATTAATTCTCTAAATTCTTGACTACTTCTTCACTAATTATTACATTGATTACAATGTTTCTTTCCATCTTACTGATAATTTCAGATCACGTGTTTCTAGTTTTCTAGTATTCCTTCTGATGGTCATTGATCTTTGAGTGCTCTAATGCTCCGAAATTAATTTCCGTCTATTGCATACAGTCTTCTTGTTACTTCCACTTACCTTTGTATAGATATAATTATATATACATATATATATATATATATATATATATATATATATATATATATATATATATATATATATATATATATATATATATATATATACTTTACCGAACTCAAGCTTTACCTAATCTCCATATCCCTGCACAGTCATCCTACTACTTCTTCTACTTTACACCGAGAATTCTGGGCCCATAACCCTTCACTATTCACCTTTATGGCCTTGGAAAAAAAGAGAAACATTTTAATACCTGTTATTTTATATAGAATTCGATACCATAAGCTACATTGCCCTGTGCTAACTCTTCTTCCTCTTCTCTACACTGGCTCTTGTATCGACAGAAGTCATATATTTAACAAGATGTATATGGGGAGTAACGGCGCAAACTAAGGAGAAATACTGTGGTATCAAAATGACATTGTAAGGAAATGGTATCACCTAGGAAGCAATAACAATGCGTCAACAGTAAATATGCCTTCTAATGGAAGTAAAATATATTATTTGAATATGCAATTGTTAATTAAATGGATGAATTGGATGCGTACATATTATTAGAATTGTTAGAGTAACGAACCTACTGTGGTAAAAAAGTCACATTTCTTGATTATACAAAGATCAATTCGACGATTTTGAATGGATTTCTAACAAATGATATTGCTCACTGCGATTGACAGTATCATATATGATTGGCAAGCTCTCCCAATCGACCAGCTGACCAGCATGTCGTTCCATTCCTTTTTAATCAATGTTATATTCGCTGATGAAAGTTCGAACTTTTTTGATTGCAGAGCCTTTTACACTACAACCTATAAACCGCGTGTTAATACAAATCCAAACGGCATATATTTAAAGGCCTAGAAGTTAAAATACTTGGGGCCAGTAATACAGAAGAATGTGACACCCACGATAGAAAGACAAGCCAATATATTAAAAGATCATATATAGGACTTATTCTATCAATATGGTCTCAATGCTATCAATAAGTCATATTTTTCTTCATTCAAATAAAAATTTAAGTTACTCATAAGAGCTACAAATATATAATGCATTCTCGATATTATAGCATGTCACCATAGGATATAAAAATAGAGGTAACATGAAAGCGTTTAACACCTAGACTTATAATTATCTTCCAATGAACATGAAACTATATAGTGGCCTAATTGTGCTGTAAGAATTAACATTTTTTTATAGAAAACAAGTTAAAAACCGATAATCAGAAAATTTCAATTGAATAGTTTTATTAAAATTCAGAAAAAGATCACAAAACCAGCTGTTTTAGATCAGTAAATTGCAGTAATTATTAAGCCATGTACCGCAGTTCAAAACCGCATCTTGTTCATGAAGAAGGTAGGCTTACTACGTTCGGCGAGAGCCTAACGTAAGATTAGACCTAAGAAATAATTAGATATATTACGGATGTTCCGTTTATTGTCCTTTATGGCAAGAATTTCATCTATTGTAAATTTCACCTGTAATAAAAATAAATTTTAGGCATTCTTAGAATTTCGAAATATAAAACAAAATTCTTTAATAACAGAAGAAAGCTCATAATAAATGAAAGTAACTTCACATATTATTTGTGTATTAAAATAAAGTTCAACCAGATGCATGTTACGTTATTGAATTAAATGCACCTTTCTTGTAGCTATTATACTAAGTATTAATCTCATGTATAATCTTACTATATTTGAAATAAATGGAGTAATAAAAATAAAATAATTCGCATTTTGATAATAAAAATCTATGTAATCAAATTAACTTATTGTTAACTAATTCTCAAATATGTAAACACTTTACACCACATAATCTGCATTTCATACTGTTGTGCAATGTTGAAATTCGAAACAGTTAGTCACTATGACATTAACATTTTCAAAATATTTTTGGTTTAACTATATACAAAGAATGTAATCATATATTTAATTATTTAAAACAGTATTTACCATTTTGATATTTGATTTATTTCTAAAGAAATATAAATAAAATGCCATATTTAAATGCACTCGGTGAATTTCCTGTGGGTGCTTGCTGTTTATTTTTAATTAAAAAAGTCATGCGAGTAATAAGTCCGAACTGTTCTGTACTTCTCTAACGAATACCTATGTAATGAGAATAAAATCTTAATGGAAAATTTAACTTATCAGTATTTAGCACGATGGCGTAGAAGATTCTTTGCACATCACTGTATTTTAGGTAAGATCTCTAGTTAAGTTTTCTATTTTTAAATTGCCATTAAAATTCATTCTAATGAAATAAATCTGCTTAATTGCTTGAGATTCGTTCGGCCATTCTGCTAATATATGGAAATGTAAATTATAAGTCTATTGAGGCAAACAATATATCAAAATAAAAATAATGAAAACATCATAATAAATATTAAATATGGAAACAAAACGAATAGGAGAAACAGATAAAGCAAATTTTTATAAGATTTATTCGTTTTTAATGTAAACACTTAAGTCTACGTTGTTGTTGCTTAAGAGCTGCAACGATTATATAATTTTTAATAAGCTCATTGCGTTCATTTGATAAAATCATTTTATCGTTTATAGTCAAAATAATTAATTTTATTGAAAATGTTTCAAGTTAAATTTGTTTGCAACATCAGCCGACTCCTACGTTCGAATACAAGCGTCCTTGCCCGCTCTTGCGAAATACACATTGCCGCCAAAGATCAAGCCAACATCCACCCATCACATCGTAGCTCCAATTTAATCCAAATTAAAGTAATGCAAATTTATTTCTTAAGGAAATCTGCTGTAAACTGAAAACAATGCGGATCAAAGGTTCCAAGGAATTTGCGAAAAGTTGCCGATGTAAATTGTGCTTCTCTATCTACTATATTTCTTCGTGGTGTATCGTATTCATTTTAGCATTTTGTAGACAATTGTCTGCTGCAGTTATGTCTGTCTAGTTGTTCGTCTGTAGTCTTGTCTATAATGAGATAACGCCAAAAATATTTTTAAAAATGCATCCGTTATGATTAAAACTTGAGCCTTTACCTTTTGATCGAAGGACCTCCATGTTCAATGTCTCAAGCCTATCAATACGTTTTTCACTCTGCATGATATTTTCTCAATACGCATCACATACATATCAGCTGTTGGAAACACATCTTAGGAAAACGAAATAAAGGAACATTTTGATCTTTTAAAACATTTACTGCATTTCTTCGTCATCATTCAACTGTCTAGGATTGTTTAGGATTGAAAATTAATTCCAACTGAATATTTGATCAATTGGAAGTCATCGTGAAGACAGAAGACAGACATAACAATCTCTTCCCCTGGAATCCGATCCAATTCCGAAAACTAACACTCCAGAACAGCTCGAGTAAGCCATACTCAAGCTAATTCGTTATATTCAATCTGCTCACGAATCTGCCACAGTCGATACTTCGTCACAAACCCAACTGTGGAGAAACAACCCTCCCGCTTCTCTTAGACTTGAAATTCGCATCAAAAACCGACTATGCAGATTAGCTCGATTCACCCTTGATGCTGCAGATAAAATGGAGGCGAACAGAGCATGCAAGCCTGGTTAAAGGTGGTCGTCTCGACCTGGCGAGCGATGAACTGGAACTAATTTCTTGCGGACTAAAGACTGGATGCTCCGTCTTCTTTCTGACTTGTCTCTAAATACCTCCTGAGGAAGATGCACACTGTCATACCCCTTGAAGTCAGCGGTTACAGGAAATTTCGCAGTCACTGACCAAGAAAAGTCGAGCTCCTTGCAGAGGCGAGGCTAAGATGACGTATATTTCAGAACGCTCTGTTGTAAAAACAAATATCTTTGTTACTGTTGGTGTTATAAAGCTGCCGGTCATAAAAAGTAAGTGAAAACCTAGTCCCAATCGTTGTGAACGTGAAATTTAAAATTTATTTTTTATAAGCAAGGCTTTACCTTCTATGAATTGTCTTTCTGATTTTCGGAACGGTCAATCTAGCGAGCAAAACATGACGCGCGTAAAAAAATTAATTAAACATTTAATAACTATTGGGTGATCTGTACGGTTAACTTCAATAAATAATGGCTAATATACAACATCTTTCTGCCGATTTATCAATTGTATCACTCGCTATTCGAAATGACGATCAACTGGCAATAACTGAAAGCCATCAAATGCACCAATGGAACATTGTTACAAACAAAAAACGTTTGAGAAATCCCGAAGAACAAGTCGTCCAAAAACAGACGAAAATATGCGACTATTTAAAAAAACCAATTTAAAGCAATTCCCAGACCACCCCCAATAACAATATATAATAATGACACAATAAAAACAATCGGATCTGAAACAATGAGGATTCAAGTGTTTGACCCCGAACATTTCAAATTTTTAATAAGAGAATTGGAGTATAGAAGCACGCAGTGTCATATTTTTCGATTATTGTCCGAAAAACTTTTAAATTTGTCATAAAAGGACTATATTACGCCACCGATACAAATACAGTTAAAACAGTCCTAGCTGAACAAGGCCGCAAAGTTGTAAATATACATAATATTCAACACCATGCAACAAAGAAGCCACTGCCAATGTTTTATATTGATTTGAAGCTAAAAGAATAATAAAAGATGTTTACGATATTAAGTACAGTATAACGCCAATCATCACTGACCCTGTGAGTACTAGTAGTAAATTAGCGGAAATGATGGGTAAACTTATGGAATAAATGAGTACAATGATGAATTTACTCACCGCCGTCATTACGAAGCCAGACTGAGCAATTACAGCAAATACAAAATAGCCATCTGGAATGCCAACAGACTCCGGCAACATGCCAGGGAGCTTAAAATATTCTTATATGAACAAACTATTGATATCATGATGGAATCCGAAATACATTGCACTCATAGACAAGCTGTATCACATAAAACATCCAGATGATAAATCATATGGAAGAACATCTGTAATTATTCGTGAAAACATAAAACAATGTGTAAGAGAGAAATTCAGCGAGGAATATTTACAAGCCACTAGTGCTTGTAAATATTCAATGGAGAAATGCACGGCCCATTACCAACAAGGCAGAACAATACAATGGTTTCTTTAACACGCTGGGTACTAAATTCATTGCCGGAGGAGACTGTAGTGCGGTGTTCTTGATTAATAACAGCAAAAGGCAGAGAATTGGTCAAAGCAATGAAGGCACATAACTTACAGCATATCTCTACTGGTGAAAATTCCCGATACCATAGACTATTGTGTTAAAAAATATTAACACCAAAACGTGCAAAGCTGAATCATGCTTCGATCTATCATCTGATCACTCACCAGTTAAACAACAGTGAACTCAAATATTCTCAAAAAAAAAACAAAACCACCTTCTTGTCATAACACAAAAACCAACTGACCATTATTTCGAGAAAAATTAGACAGTTTAATATCTATAAACTTACCTCTCGAAACAGAAAGAGATATAGAAATAGCAGCAAAATATATAACAAAATCTCTACAAAAGGCCGCATGGTACGCAACACCTAATAGCGCGACATATCAAAAATATAATTATATTTCATCTATAATTAAACAAAAAATTGCCGAAAAGAAAAAACTGCGAAAAACCCGGCAACAAATCATAACAGAAGAAAACAAGAGAAAATTCAACAAGGCCACAAAAGAGCTGAAAGAGCTAAATAAGGAACAAAATCAAGGAATTCAAAACTATTTAGAGAACTTAACGCCAACTGATGAAACAGAATATTCTCTGTGGAAAGTAACAAAAAAAATAAATAAAAAAATCTCAGAAACATAATCCACCCATTAAAATTGACAACACCTGGGCTAGAAATAATAAATATAAAGCGGAAGTTTTATACAAATATTTAAAGACAGTATTTAATGTTAAATATATAACTTGTCTCGATACAAGAGAGAGTATAGAAAGGAGAAAAAAAAGTTAGAAAAGGGCGCTATGACTTGTATCGAGTGGGTATAAATTACCAGGGATCAAAATAAAGTTTCTATTTTGTTCCAAGGCCATAAGTGGTGCATTAATTCCGTCCCGTCCCGAATCATATGTGATTCATAAAAGGTTATGGGCCCAGAATTCTCGGTGTAAATGAGAAGTAGTAGGGTGACGACGGAGAGTGCAGGGGAATATAGACTAGGTAAATTTTTTATGTATGCAACAGACGGAAATTAATTTGGGAGCACTAGAGCGCTCAAAGATCAATGACCATCAGAAGGAACACCAGAAAACTGGAAAAATGTGATCTTGAGTTATCAGTAAGAAGGAAGAAAACATTGTAATCAATGTAGTAAATAGTAATGGAGTAATTAAGAGTTTAGAGAATCAATCACGAGTATAATATTCAAGGATCAATTAAGCACTAGTAAACTAGTAACATGGGATCCAACAGAATTATCAGTAGTATAGAAGGAAACATTCTAATCAATGTAGACATTAAATTGGACAGTGTTTTGGCGACTATTGCTATGATTGTTCAAAGAGAGAATTGTTTTTAAGTAAAAAACTGACTGTTACCTTTGTTTATCATATAATTGTGTACATTCATTTGATAAAATTATTAATTAAAGATAAAATTCTCGAAATGTGGATATAGAATAGTTCTAAGTTCGAACAAATTTGTATATACAATTGTTATCTTTGTTTACGATCTTAATTAGGTTAAGTTATATAGTACATTTAAATTGAAGGGGAGTGTTAAATATATGACTTGTCTCGATACAAGAGCCAGTATAGAAAGGAGGAAGAAAAGTTAGTAGAGGGCGCTGTGATTTGTATCAAGTAGGTATAAATTACCGGGGATCAAAATAAAGTTTCTCTTTTGTTCTAAGGCCATAAGTGGTGCATTAATTCCGTCCCGTCCCGAATATCCGCAACAGAAGAAAATAACATAGTTGACTTTCTTAGCACTTGATTTCAAATGGATCTGCCTCATGAGAAATATACTGCTAAACAGGTAAAACAAACAATATATAAAGAAAACAATTTTTAAAAAGCTCCTGGTTGTGATCTAATAATTGAAAGAATCTTAAAAGAACTGTCTGGAAAGTGCATCAAATTAATAACATTCATATTTAATTCCATGCTAAGACTTAATTACTTTCCTAGCACTTGAAAAGTGGCTCAAATCATTATGATTCTCAAACCTGTAAAAAACCTGTTACCTGTGATCTCTAAACTATTCGAAAAAAATACACTAAGAGACGTAAAATAATCGAAGAGGAGAGAAATATTATTCCAGGCCATCAACTTGATTTCTGTAATAAACACGGAACAACAGAACAAATATAGAGATTAGATATTTCTCAGGCATTCGACAAGGCGTGGCACAGTGGACAGCATATTAAATTGAAAAAGCTTTTGCGTCATACGCACTTTCAATTCCTAAAATTGTAGCTCAGACAGACATTTTATTTTCAAACAGGGTGACGAATACACTTTGGCCCATTGTTATATCTTATGTATACAGCTGAAGTACCGATCTCAAGAAACACTACTGTTGCTCCAACTTCATCTTAACAAATGAGACAAAATCTACCCATGTGACATTCACCCTTTGTAGAAGAACATGTCCGTCAGTAAAATTGAATAATGATGAACTTCCGCAAGCAGACAACGTTAAATATCTGGGAATGCATTTCGATCGACATTTGACATGGACTTAAACTAAACCAAATGTATCGGCTAATAGGGCTTAAATCCAAATTATCGTTAGATAATAAGGTTTTGCTGTATAAGTCAATACTTAAGCACAGTAGAACCTATGGTATTGAACTGTGGAGTACTACTAGCAAATCTAACATAGATATCCTCCAGAGGTTCCAAAATAAAGAGCTTCCAGTCATCGTCCATGCCCCATATTGTGTCCAACAAACTGATTCAGCGTCATATACAAATAGAACCAATAACGAGTGAGATTCGAAGTGTTTGTGCGAGGTACTCGCCAAAGAGTTAAATGTGCGGGATGATAGTGAAGTGCGTAGGGTCAAACGCAAACTGCCATATGAACTGATTAATAGACACCTAGAGAGAGATTTAATAATCTCTAAAATAAGCTAGAATAGTTTTTAGAATAAGTTAGGATATACTTTAAAATAAGTTAGAATAGCATCTAGAATAAGATTTAGATTAAAGTTGTACAGCAGATTACTTACTGAAGTGATCTACTACCTGTCAGGATAGTTATATATAATTAAAATCATATAATAATACTTATTTCCCACGGGGAGATTGTTGACGTTCTAGGAGATTAATAAAAAAATCCAGGTGAACAATCTGGTTTTCGCGCTCACCATTCATACGTCCATCAGACAACCCGTCTGACCGCACACATCTATCATGCTCTTGACCAACGTAAAAAGATTGGAGCTGTTCTTCTGGACCTAACCAAAGCTTTCGACAAGGTCTGGCACAACGGTTTGATAGCCAAATGCGTGCGGTTGGACATCCCCACCCCACAACCCCCGAAGACCATCCAGTTCTCATCAAGGCTTATCTATTGTACAGATATTTCCAAGTCAAGATCAAGAAATCAATTTTCAGTCGAAAACAAATCGAGGCTGGCTGTATCAATACGACGTACCTCAAAGTTCCTCACCGGCCACAGCTTTATTTAACCTCTTTATTTCAGATCTGGCGAGAAAAGAGCACATTGCCGTTGCGTTTAACGCTGACGATCCTGCTATCTTCACGGTCGCCAGCTTCAAAGTTACAATTCATGAACGTTTGCAGAAGCAGCTCGATCATGCGGTCAAGTGCTTCAAATTCTGGAGGATGCAAATCAACCGGCTAAAAGCCCAGGCATTCATTTTCCATAAGAAGCGTTACGCACTGCGCGTCTCACAACTTAAGATCGACACTGTAATAATTCTCAACAAACTCAATGAATTACATCCGATATGTTCAAAAATTCCGCAAGGCAGTGTATACAGTTCGATACTACGTTTCTTATATACCAACCACAAAAATCACTATTGTGGCAATATATGCAAGTGACATAGAAATTCTAACAACTCCAGAAGATCTTATAATAGTATCAAAGAATTTCCAAACACACATTGACGAAATACAACAATGGCAGAAGGCATAGCACATCAAAGCAAATTAAACAAAATCTACCTATGCAATATTCATTCTCAGTAGAAAAGCATGCCCGCCAATGAATATTAGTAGTTCTCAATGTCCCCAAGCTCAGTGGAGACAGTGATGCGTAGTGGCATAGCTGAAGTCGAAAATAACGCCTTGGATCTAAAAGATTGTTCAAAAATCATTTTCCATAAGAAGTGTTACATACTGCGTGTCTCGCAACTTAAGATCGACGACGCAATAATTCCATGATTGGATAACGTCACGTACATAGGTTTTCACTTCGACCGACGGTTGGGTTTTAATCTCCATCAAATGATTATTTCACAAGATGTTAATTCGGTCCTTACTCCTCTACGGATCTAATGTCTACTTCAAGTTTGTTACACCCAACCATGTGAAACCGCCGTTAAGTTTTCCAAAATAAGCTCCTCGAGAGAATCTTAAACACTCCATGGTTAGCCAGAAATAATGAAATTCATAGGGAAACACATTCCAGAAATCAAGCACTTCATATCTCAATTATTCCACAAACAACTCAGCTCAAGTTCTTCGGAAAACGCGCTAGTTCACGAGCTGGTCGATAGGCTGGGAGCTTAGCACCGCATCACCACTTTTCCAGTCTGAAACGACCTAATCCGTCGCTGCAGTCATAACTTTTGCTCCCATACGACAGTATCCAGCCGTGTGTTAATTTAAGTTCGTGAATAAATAGAATCGCCAGGTCCTCGTGCCCAATAACGGCTGCTAGATCAGCGGATGCCATATCCCCAAATTTAATGCAGTAGCAGTAGCGATCCACAGGGGTCAACAGTGCGGCAGTCCTCCGGTCCAACTTGTCACTCCAGGGAAAGTCTCCGCGAACAAATATTCCACCGCCTGGTTTTAGGTCAGGACAAATAAAGACTTTTTATTAAGTTATTCTATAGATAACTAATATTCTATAACTAACTAATAAAATAAGTTTAAGCATAAATTACCCATTCAGCTTAACATATGCCCACGAATATCCAAGTTGGCAAATCACATAACCAAGATGTGTATTACATCAGCACAAGTCAGGTCTATCAAGCCGGCTAGCTTTAATAATTATCTAATATGACGGCTGTATTTTTCAGATATTCAACCAAAAATGGTAAGACGCTAGATTAAGAGATTTCCGAAAGGTAGATGTAACCTAATAAGCCTCATTTCTGAGCCATGTAGATATTCGTAGGTGATAGCATTTTAATATATAATTATCATCATTAATACTTATAGACTGTATAAGATTCAAGACAAATTTTTAGACAAGTAAAAAATAAAACTGCAAATTAGAATAGCCCTTACGTTAATATAATTAAAGAGCAGGTTTTAAAACTGAACAATAATTACAATTAAAAACATGAAACAATTTTAAACAAAAACATGTACATTATATACTTGGATGTTAAATGGCGTTAAAATTGAATTCCAGGCCTTAATAATTGAATAGATAGGGAGGAAAATCCTCGACCTCTGCCTTCTATTGAAGGAGAAAAATTACTACTGCTGCTAGTACTGATATTAGATTTGGCCTGGTAAGAAGACCCAAAAGCCATAAAAAACTAAAAATTTCCGAAACTCTAAAATCAAGGATAGATCACTTGAAGAAGACCATAGCGCTGCCCTATTATATATATGGAAAACCCCTTCCTTTTGGATTATATGTATCCTGTGTTCCATTGTCGGGTACTAAAACGGCATTGTTATTAGTAATCTATTAGATTAAGTTTTATTTGATTTCTACTTACTTGTTACTACTAATTGCTGCGATTCATTGTGGGTACTGAAGTTATCGATAAATATTATTAATAATTCTATAGACTAATTTCTACGTGATATTTGCTCACTTTTTGCTTTTGAATTCTAGGATCCCTTGCTGGGCACTGAAGGCATTGATAAATATCATTAGTTCAATTGATTAACCTTTACGTTATTTTTACTTACTTGTTACTGTCGATTTCTATGATATTTCCCTGGATGCTGAAAACAAAAAATATAATCACTGGTTTGATTAAGTTTTAACGCATTTTTACATACTTTTCCCTTAACAGTCTTCCAACTATCAGATTCGTCGCTAGTCCCAGTATTCTAAAATAATTAACATTTAATTTACACCATTTTTAATATATCCATCTTTAGTTAATTAATTAATGTAAATAATAAATTCAATAAATTAAATTAATCAAATACATAGAAGAACAAAACGATTCGAATTAACTTCCCAGTGTAAACTTCCTGAAAGTGTTGATAACACTTTCTTTACACAAGACAAATCGAAAGACAGAATGGTCAAGTCAGACGACATTCGGGGGTGTACATTTAAGATTTGGTATATAATGAAAAACAATCTGAAAGCAGGAAAATAAATATCACATATATACCGATAGATAGCGAGAAAAGGAGACACAAAATGGAAAATTATGCTTACATTTAATAGTAACTCCAAAAATAATTAGGCATATATTAGAAGTCTAAATGAAAAACATCATGGTAATCTAACGATGTTTCATCGTAACAAGTTGATCCAAAATGAACAAAGCCAAGGTATTCTAAGGAAGTTTTCGAGAAATTATACATAAGAGGAATTTAGTTGGAACAATTAGGAATTTGGAAAACATCAATTTGGGTTTGGTAATACGCACGGGACTATAGTACAGGTGCATATATTTGTAAACAAAATAAGTACCGACTTAAATGCCAAAAGAATCTATATGTTAGCATTTAAATCCAATATACAATCCCTATGCAACAATCAGATATTAAGTCAGCATAAATGAACGATGCCAATACCACGGAATGATATCAGAAGTTTCCCTTGGATACAGATAGATATTGACACATTACCTGGTTTTACCTGTAGGACTAATAAACCAGCATTTTTGTCGAATAAAGGCCATTAATTTAAACAAGTTGGGCCTTTATTTATTATTCCTAACATATAGGTTGCTTTCCTGGACATATCTTAGTCTTTTCATAAAGTATAGCATACAGGGTTACAGTATAGTACAAAAGTTAAATAAAAAAAGTTTCTCCATCATTCTTGTAGTCATAAAGCTTAGTTTTAGTTACTAAAATCGAATTCAGAAATAGAGATTTACACTCTAAAAGAAGTCGATGAACCCAATGAATTACTTCTGATTTATTCAAGAATTCCGCAAGCTAGTGTACACAGTTCGATACTATATTTCCTATATACCAACCACAAAAATCACCATTGTGGTAACATATGCAAGTGACATAGTAATCTTAACAACTTTCCCAACACACATTGATAAAATACAATAATGGCAGAAGGCATAGCATTATAAAGCAAATTAAACAAATCTACCCATGCAACATTATAATATCTGCCTAAATATCTTGATGCTTCTAAGACACATCTATACCGACGCCTAGCCTAGCCTGGAAGAAGCACATACTAGCTAAGTGAAAACAACTAGAACTTAAACTATATTAAATGAATTATTTTATCGGGAACAAATCCAAGTTATCAGCCTATTTGACAATGTATAATCCTACTATGGGGTACTGCAAGCAAGTCTCGCGGTTCCAGATTTGCGATCCTAACTTAAATTGCAAAACAAACGTGTGAAATATATGGCGTAAAAGTCTGACGTATTTGACTCAGAAATTAAGAAAATGTCACTATCAAAAAATGTATCTGGGGCTCTCTCTGGGCTCACACGACGTCTTTCTCCACAGTGGATTATTTTCCAACACCGCTCATACAAAGCTACTGCCTCGTGCCTACAGATCAAGCGAGATGTTACCTCTTAATGGAGACAGCGACGCGCAGTGGCACAGCTGAGGTCGAAAATAACGCCTTGGATCCAATAGATCGTTTAAATATTTTAAATATAATTTTTAATGTAATAATATTTTAATAATAATGTATTTTAATACTTTTTAATTAAGGCTCACCCCTGATTGTGACACTATTAGTGGTGGATATTCTTGTTCAAAAGTCGCAGCATTTGATCCGCTACTGGTTACTACTGTTTTTTCGCAATCAGAAACCAATGTTGAATATGTAGTTGAAGTAAAAGCAGATTCACACTCATTGCTGGGCTAAAAATAAAAGACATTAATGAGCTGAAACAAACATCATGAATTGAAAATATAAGAACTCAATTCTTACTGCATAATTACAGCTTCCACTCACAAAAGGAAGCAAGCCATTCTTGTATTGTAACATACTTGAGGCAGTATGTTGATCAGGAATCGGATCAATATTAAGTTCATCACAACAACAGTCACAAAGTACATAAACATATCTTATTACAGCAGACCGGCAACAATATTGGGGTTTTGATGTAGTTTTATGAAACTGAAGGTAAGAAAAGAATAAATAACTACAGTAAATAAACTACATTATATATCATTATCTTACTCTACATGCAATATCATGTACGTGTGAGTAAACATCCTTCTCCAGTAGCCTATCAGTCAGAGAGTAAGGAATACACTTTGTTGATTTTGAAACAATATTTTTAATTATGTTCAACAAATACTAAAAAGTGGAAATGATTATCATCCTTCCATATAAATGCTTCTCAACACTTACCTGAAAGTTATAAATCTTATACTCTCCTTCTATATTATCAAATTCCTGACACCATCTGTTTAAAATCTCTGTGCATATATCAACATTTTTAGTGTCACCATAAATTATTGGGAACATATTATCACCTGATACATTCTGAAATAATACAATACTCCAAAATATAATTTAACCTGATGCCAAAAATTATTACTTGAAGAAATGCCTTGAAACGATGATAGACATCTTTTTGATTATCAGGGGCATTTTTTTCAAAAGGTACCGGCAGCAAGTGGGTCATATCAGAATGACTTTTGGCAATACACTTATATCCAGCAGGTAAGGGACCTGAAAAATAAACAAACCAAACCATAAAACTTATAAATAATTCCTACATGATGAAATAATCTTAAATTATTTACCGGAATCTACCATGGAGTAAAAAAGATTAGCTTCAACTACTCCATCTTTGATGTTAAACTTCAAAACACTTATTTCAGCTGGATAGTATCTATTTGAGGTTTCACAATGACAGAAAATGTTAATATCAATTACAAAAAACTCTTTAGTTGCTAATTCTACAAAAAAAAAGATTAAAAGACATACAAAAGATATACAAATATTTTACCTCCTTTTGCATAAGCCACTGATAGTACTTCATATATATCATTCTTTGCTTTTTGATCGGCATAATCTTTTTCTTTTTTTTGTTTTAAAATTGTGTCAACTAAAACTCCTTCGGATGTAAGGTTTGTAGATTTTCCGCCCTTCATCTGCTTGGCCTTCTCGTCGTAAGACTTCCGTTTCTCAAAGGGCATTTTCTAAAGATATAATAGCATGATTATTAGAGATTGAGTAAAAAATAATATTGTTTTCAGTGCAAGAACGTACCGACCAAATCGGAGCAGCTCCTTCGCGAGCTTCTTTTATTGATGGATATTTGATACTATCTTGTTTTTGAAGATCCAAAGCAAACAATAAAAAACCGTTGGGTTTTGCCTTCTTCTTGGATGCCATCAAAAGTGCCGTCCTATTCGAATCACACGATCTAAATAACAAGGTCACGAACTAGCTAACGAACGGAATAAAAAGTAGCAAACTTTTTGTATCCCAAAGATTTCAGTATTAAAGGTTTGATGGCAACAAAATCAATTCAAGTAAATATACCAGAAATATCAATACATATTTCTATAAACAACCGTATCCTAACCTTAAATTAGCTAAAGCTTTAAGAATTTTCAAAACTAGCGGATGGAAGCACCATCCAACCTCTGTCATTCGAGGACAAAATGACGGACTGCAACGTTGCCGATATTTTAAATTAGTATTTATATATAGGGAAAATATATATAACATTGATATAGTGGGGGATTTACAAATTTGCCGCCAGCTGCATATTGAGATTTTGCCGTTCATCTGAAGTCTGCAATCCGCTGACCTAATTCACGATCATACTAACGTCTCGTTTTCTTCATTTTTCAGCATTCCAATATTTAAATTTTTAGGGCGCTTCGGTTTTGTTTGGATTATTTATTACATATGACTGTAAAGAAATTGTACTAAAATATATCCAGGCAAATAATTTAAATTTTCCTACAATAGATTCGCCGATAAAAACTACTGTGTGATTGTAACTAAAATAATATTTTCAAAAAAATAGTTTATTAAGATGTCTTTGTATTTCAAGATTTTTATTATTCCTGGCTCTGGCTAATTAAAATTTTATTCCAATAAGATACGGTTTAAAATGATTTAGTGTTCCAAACAATTGACAATGATCCTATTTTGGTTATTGAGTATTTTATTTCCAAGTTTGTTAATATTCGAGAAGCTTTCGGTCATTCCATTTTATCATTATTCCTCCAGTTGAAAAAAACTACACGAGTGACAAAATTTGAAACATATGTTGTTAATATGATTTATTTATCAAAGTTAGGAGTATTTTACTATAAAAGGTTCCACAATTTCATCGAATTTTTAATAAAATCAATCTATAATATTTAAGAAGACCTATAAATAATTGTATTTTAATTCATTTTCATTTCTTGACATACGAAATCTACCATTGATTTCATTTTGTTAGTTGATCATGTATTTTCGGCACTACCCAAAATGGAGAATTCCATGATGATATTCTATGATGTATCCTTTGATATTAATATTTATTTTCTTATTTTTGGTAATATTTTATTTTACAACTGAAAGTTAAAGGTTCATCTTTATCTAAAACAATGCCAAAACATTCTATACGTATATTTTTCAATTAAAACAACTATTTGTTCTTCTTGTCCTTTTAGTAATGAGTCATCACTGAATATAACAACATGAATTTCAAGCACAAGAAATAGTAATACTAATATTGAGCTTGCTCATTACCTCATTTCGTGTTCCAACTTTTAAATGAATTTCTCAGTCCATACCATGCTTAATTAAATTCACAGTATTTGGTTTAAGTAATTAAATCCTCCGATTTCCTGACATGGACATCTAGATATATTTTTCTATTTATAATATGATCTAGTGTCAGTTTCATTTTTCTTCCACTTTAGATCCAATTCTGTTGAATTGATAATTATATCAAAACTCTAATCCCTTACAACAAAACTTTTCTCCATTGCTCTAAAAAAATTTTCTATTCTACCTGCAGCTCTGTTAGACCTCATGTTTCTAGTTTTCAATACTTGTCTGGTCCTTGCAACTTATACATGGTTGATTTTCTAAACTCTTCTCCATTGATTACAATGTTTCTGTTTATCATATCTATAATTCTGTTGGACACCATGTATCTAGATTTTCTATTGCTTCACTTGTCATTGTAAATTATACACGGTTCATTTCCTAAACTTTTCTCTATTACTGATTACTACATTGATTACAAAGTTTCTTTATCCTACTGACAATTCCGTTAAATCCCATGTTAGTAGTTTACTAGTGCTTCACTAATCCTTGTAAATTAAACACGTAATTAATTCTCTAAACTCTTGATTACTTCTTCACTAATTATTACATTGATTACAATGTTTCTTTCCATCTTACTGATAATTTCAGATCACGTGTTTCTAGTTTTCTAGTGTTCCTTCTGATGGTCATTGTTCTTTGAGTGCTCTAATGCTCCGAAATTAATTTCCGTCAATTGCATACAGCCTTCTCGTTACTTCCACTTACCTTCGTATAGATATAATTATATATATATATATATATATATATATATATATATATATATATATATATATATATATACTTTACCGAACACAAGCTTTACCTAATCTCCATATCCCTGCACAGTCATCCTACTACTTCTTCTACTTTACACCAAGAATTCTGGGCTAATAACCCTTCACTATTCATTTATGATTCGGGACGGGACGGAATCAATAACACCATTTATGGCCTTGGAAAAAAGAGAAACTTTTTAATACCTGTTATTTTATATAGAATTCGATACCATAAGTTATATTGCCCTGTGCTAACTCTTCTTCCTCTTCTCCACACTGGCTCTTGTATCGAGAGAAGTCATATATTTAACAAGATGTATATGGGGAGTAACGCCGCAAACTAAGGAGAAATACTGTGGTATCAAAATGACATTGTAAGGAAATGGTATCGCCTAGGAAGCAATAACAATGCGTCAACAGTAAATATGCCTTCTAATGGAAGTAAAATATATTATTTGAATATGCAATTGTTAATTAAATGGATGGATTGGATGCGTACATATTATTAGAATTGTTAGAGTAACGAACCTACTGTGGTAAAAAAGTCACATTTCTTGATAATACAAAGATCAATTCGACGATTTTGAATGAATTTCTAACAAATGATATTGCTCACTGCGATTGACAGTATCATATATGATTGGCAAGCTCTCCCAATCGACCAGCTGACCAGCATGTCGTTCCATTCCTTTTTAATCAATGTTATATTCGCTGATGAAAGTTCGAACTTTTTTGATTGTAGAGCCTTTTACACTACAAACTATAAACCGCGTGTTAATACAAATCCAAACGGCATATATTTAAAGGCCTAGAAGTTAAAATACTTGGGACCAGTAATACAGAAGAATGTGACACCCACGATAGAAAGACAAGCCAATATATTAAAAGATCATATATAGGATTTATTGTATCAATAGGGTCTCAATGCTATCAATAAGTCATATTTTTCTTCCTTCAAATAAAAATTTAAGTTACACATAAGAGCTACAAATATATAATGCATTCTCGATATTATAGCATGTCACCATAGAATATAAAAATAGAGGTAACATGAAAGCGTTTAACACCTAGACTTATAATTATCTTCCAATGAACATGAAATTAAATAGTAGCCTAATTGTGCTGGAAGAATTAACATTTTTTTTATAGAAAACAAGTTAAAAACCGATAATCAGAAAATTTCACTTGAATAGTTTTATTAAAATTTAGAAAGAGATCACAAAACTAGCAGTTTTAGATCAGTAAACTGCAGTAATTATTAAGCCATGTACCGCAGTTCAAAACCGCATCTTGTTCATGAAGAAGGTTGGCTTACTACGTTCGGCGAGAGCCTGACGTAAGATTAGACCTAAGAAATAATTAGATATGCTATATTTATTATTTTACTTTTTCTTTAATAAAATTGAAACAAAGTAAAGTAACATAAAAAATACGTACATAATTATTTAGTTTATTAAACATATAATTATTTAGAAATTTAGTTACCCGAAACACAATCTGCTACAAAGAGAGCCCATCGGTTACACGGGGCAGCAGATACTTCAGAAGAGCAATCTACGTGCCCAGAGGGGTCAATCAAAATAATAAAGAAACCTTTCTTTTCCTTTTTAACGTTAATCAGGATTGGTAATGAAAAAATCCTTATCTTCGAGCTCAACATACATAGATATAGCGCTAAAATGAATTAATTATAATTTTTTTTAAACAATTACCCAGCTTTAAAGAGAAAAATCTTCAAAACATCTAATCGAAATTATCACATTCCTTCAATGGTTAGCAAATTTCATCATTCAATATTTCAAACGACTACATATTCTTAATATGCTTACGATGATTTAATGGTGATACATCTTTCTTGTTCATCTTTTCTGCTATTTGTAAAACGTGTTTCTCTAACTTTGGAACCAGCAATAATACCAGCTTTTGATACTAAGGAGTCTGTTAAAGAAGATTCTTCGTGATCTACGTGAGCTATGGCGGATATATTCGGATGTTCCGTTTATTGTCCTACATGGCAAGAATTTCATCTATTGTAAATTTCACCTGTAATAAAAATAAATTTTAGGCATTCTTAGAATTTCGAAACATAAAACAAAATTCTTTAATAACAGAAGAAAGCTCATAATAAATGAAAGTAACTTCACATATTGTTTGTGTATTAAAATAAAGTTCAACCATCTGGTGCATGTTATGTTATTGAATTAAATGCACTTTTCTTGTAGCTATTATACTAAGTATTAATCTCATGTATAATCTTACTATATTTGAAATAAATGGAGTAATAAAAATAAAATAATTCGCATTTTGATAATCAAAATCTATGTTATCAAATTAACATATTGTTAACTAATTCTCAAATATGTAAACACTTTACACCACATAGTCTGCATTTCATACTGTTGTGCAATGTTGAAATTCGAAACAGTTAGTCACTATGGCATTAATATTTTCAAAATATTTTTGGTTTAACTATATACAAAGAATGTAATCATATATTTAATTAATTAAAACAGTATTTACCATTTTGATATTTGATTTATTTCTGAAGAAATATAAATAAAATGCCATATTTAAATGCACTCGGTGAATTTCCTGTGGGTGCTTACATGCGAGTAATAAGTCCGAACTGTTCTATACTTCTGTAACGAATACCTATGTTAAATTTTGACGATAAAATTATTAAAACACATTAATTCTTAAATCAAGTAAAACGTCAAATTACTAACGAGAATAAAATCTTAATGCATCCGTTATGATTAAAACTTGAGCCTTTACCTTTTGATCGAAGGACCTCCATGTTCAATATCTCAAGTCTATCAATACGTTTTTCACTCTGCATGATATTCTCTCAATACGCATCACATACACGTCAGCTGCTGGGAACACAACTTAGGAAAACGATATAAAGGAACATTTTGATTTTTTAAAACATTTATTGCATTTCTTCGTCATCACTCAACTGTCTATATTAATATACTTCAGACATATCATAGATTTCGAAATATAAATAGGTCATACCTTAATGCCAATCCATCACTAGATTTATTTATTTTAAAATTGGTTTTATTGGTTACGTCCCAGTCTATGACGACATCTAATTTCAGGAGCAAAACCGTAACATTTACAACTAATATATAAAAAAATTTCAATTATGCCGTCCGTAAGACCCTTATAAGTTCACAGGTGCCATCATTGAATACCGTCTCTGTTTCCCGACCTAAAACTATCTGCATGAAATGTTTTATATGTTTGTCGATTTTTCAGAAATTTGTTGTGTTTAGGATGTTTCTGCAGTAGTTGAAACATTAGTTGTTTGTAGGATATTTCTCCCCCACAGTCATCTATTATATTAAAATGCTATGTCTTGTTATTAAACAACAGAATAATAATAGGGAATTTATGGAGATTTCTTTTGTTGTATAGTAGAGCAATTAATATTTCTTTTCACGCCATATAGCACGTTTACGCGAATTCAGTTATTTCTAGCTTCTGTTCTAATAAGATGACAAGCGAACTTTCTAGACAGTCTGATTTTACCACTTTTGAAGAGGATGGACCATTGACTATTTTATCACAATCACCACTTATGTCAATAAAGTAATTGTTATTTAACTTACTATTATACTTCATTTCTATATACTATTAGCACAAGTGGTCTAGTCAAATGTTCATTATATTCGAACCATACACACTTATACTTATACTAGTTTAATGGTCACACAGGTAAGACAATCTTAGGTATTTCTTGAGTTTTTTTTCAGATACTACTACTGGAAAAGTCTTCGATATTTCACAAAAAATATATAGATATTTTGAATACAAAATGAAAATATTTATATATAGGCCCAAAAAATATGATAAGGTGTTTTATTATTAAAGGCAGTTTGTTTATCAAGGCAGTACTTTTATTACACTAGTATCACCATAGTACCTGTCCAGATAAAAGCATATAGAATTGCAGCTAATAAAAGAAGGCAGCCAAGTTGCAAATTTGGTAACTTCTCTAGAATCTATTAAGCACCAACAGTTGATGATGTTTGAGATCGTGTAATTTATGATTTTATACAATCCTAATAATCTATAAATATATTTTTTCGTATTTTTAGTGTGAGGGCCCAACTTATAATACAGAGCAATATTGTCTCGAGCATCAAGTATTAAGACGTTTGAACACTGAGTCTGCTTCAAAGAGACGGTATTTTCACCCTTCTGAAAGAGAGAGATTTGGACAACTTAGATTCTGTCCTACCCAATAAATCCAAATTGAATAGTTGCCAGGATCGTGAAAAGGTAATGTAAACTTTTGAGCTTTTCTTCAAAATTAGACTTGTTTTGATTAGTTTCTTTTTAGAGAAACCTACCACCAATATCATTGGTTTCATCACGAACAAAAGACAAAACATTTGACGAAATAAGTGACATAATAATGAAAAAGTGAAAAAGTCCAAAAACTATATTACCTAAACCAAAAAAAAAAATTAAATATTTGTGTGCAAAAATATTAAATAAAGTGTGCGATATGAAGTGTTTCTATGATTTATTGGAAATTGTCTTTTTTATGTTAAGACATTTACGTTTTGTTTGAACCGATTTTGTAGAATCGATTTGGTGAAGGTGTTTGGGCAATTAAAAGACTGGATTCGACTTACTCCCTCTCTATTTATTTCGACAACCAACTCGGTCAAAGCCCCAACACAGAATGAATCAAGATGGCGGCATCTTCATCCTGTCCGGATGGCTTTAACACGAGCATGCGCCGTAGCGTTCATTATATTTTACAGAAAATTAATTTTTATAATTTCAATTTCTTGTAAAACTTATTCCATATTTTATTTTATTATTATTAACATAGTCATTGATTTTTTGTTATTCTATTACTTCGGTTAACAATATAGTGTCTGATAGTTAGTCAAGTCTTGATATGCTAATAAGTACAACTACTACTTGCTTAGTATTGAAAATTAATTCCAATTGAATATTTGATCAGTCGGAAGACATCGTGAAGATAGAAGATGGACATAACATATGTATATTATATTTTTAAGGGGGAAAAATTCTTTAGAAACCCATTTTATATTGGTGGTATGCAGCAAGAGTTTTAAGCTATGAAATACGTAGGTATTAAATAATAAATTTATTCAAATTGTTTTTTGTCTTTCCGCTCAAGGTAATGTTATTAGAGTGGTTGGACGGTAGTAAAGTAGGAAGTAATAAGTGTTGGTTGATTGTTTTACATAATGAAGATATACAGATACGATTTAGTACACACACGCATAGCTACTAGAAAGAATATCGATATCTAATAAAAATATATAGATATTCTGTATATTGGATATTCTCAGTATTGTTTGAGACGTCGTCGGCATGGAGTGTTAACTTAATACAAATAATTTCAGAATTGTTTTATGTGGTCTCAGCAGGAAAGCGCTGAGGACGTCATTTCGGTGAATTTCATCGGTTAGTTTAAATTACCATTACGGGCACCTGTAATAAAAATATGTTTTTAAGGAGAGCATTTCATTGGTCTAGGACTTTTAGCTCAGGGTTGACTTGCCTTAACAATTATCATGCTATCACTTACCCCTAATTCGAAGTTTAGATTAATAACATATCCAAACCATTCCCCATAAAATTGCTGCTATAATAGGATTCAAATTTGACAACATAATTGGCGGCACAGCTTGTGCACTCGAAGCATCAGATGAGGAAGTTTACCACGACATACAGCATTTTCATTCCCATTCCTTCTGTCATCCGGAGGAGAGAGTATTGCGCATAGACATAATAAACATCACAGAATCACTCTACATTGACGAGGTACGTAAACTTCTCTTTGATCAAGGCATAAATCTCAAATTTGTGCAAAGAGGGAAATTAAAATACGGGATAGAACTACCAATTGTTCAGGTAATAGTCCCTCGCTACGAGCAACAGATTATCTATATGACCAAACTCGGCGTCATCACTCTGAAGCTCGAGATCCAGAGAAGAAACGGCTGGCCAGTGCAGTGTTTCGGGCATTCGAACTCGCATTGCCGAGAAACCCCCCTCCCCTACATCAAATGTACCGGTCATCACAACACTAGATCCTGATCTTCCGTTCTGCTCTAAGTTTTTCAATAACCTTTGTCATTTCGACCTGCTTCTTTAAATTCCAGCAGCCTCTTAATGGCCGTTACAATATCTTTTATACTAATGACAAGGAATGCAAACAGCTTACGCGGAAAGGAATCAGAATTGGAAGACGCCATGACATTCTATGACATCGACATCGTTCTCATCCAAGAAACTATCTTAAATCCTTCGCATCGTCTCTCTTTCGAATACCTTTTTGCGTACAAAATCCAAAAAACCCCAGGTCGAGGCGGTGGAACCGCCATTCTCGTCAGAAAAGATCACAAACACGAGCTCCTACCCTCGTTATCAGCAAACAAATTCCAAACAACCTCCATTAAAATCGATATCCAAGATCGTCTCTTCGTGATTACATACCTGTATAGGACATCTTCTGCATTCAACTATACCGATCACAGACTCATTTATTTATCCTTCAAGGCGTGAATCACCCTTCCGTAGTTCGCATCCTTGACGAGCTAGACTTTGATTATTATCCGGCCCTTCTCTCGGAAACTGAGCCACCACTCAAGTCCCACTTACAATATTCAAGAAAAAGACCGAATGGAGGAACTACCAATCTCTTCTCCTGGAATCCGATCCAATTCCGAAAATTAACACTCCAGAACAGCTCGAGTGAGCCGTACTCAAGCTAATTCGTGATATTCAATCTGCTCACGAATCTGCCACAGTCGATATTTCATCACAAACCCAACTGTAGAGAAACAACCTTCCCGCTTCTCTTAAACTTGAAATTCGCATCAAAAACCGTTTACGCAGATTAGCTCGATTCACCCTTAATGCTGCAGACAAAATGGAGGCTAACAGAGCATGCAAGCATGGTTAAGGGTGGTTGTCTCGACCTGGCGACTGATGAACTGGAACTAATTTCTTGCGGACTAAAGACTGGATGCCCCCCCCCCTCCTTCTTTCTGACTTGTCTTTAAATGCCTCCTGGGGAAGATGCACATTGTCATATGCCTTGAAGTCAGCGGTTACAGGAAATTTCGCAGTCACTGAACAAGAAAATTCGAGATCCTTGCAGAGGCGAGGCTAAGATGAAATTACTCCCACCCCACCCGCAGAAAGCACTAAATCTAAAGACAACGACACTGTCATCAATGTTTGACGAAATATCGATTACCCAGTTAAAAAGCTCCCGCATAAGCAGCTCGAGGAACTGGCAAACATAATTAGATACATCATGCGACTGCAACATTTCCTTCCGTCTTGGAAACACGCACATATAGCGGGAATACCCAGAAAGGTGCAATATCACCTATATCTGATAACAGGCACATCCGCCTTCTCAGTGCCGTTGAGAAGCTTGGCGAGAGGGCAGTACTCTACGCTCTCAACTCTTTCACAAAGGAAAGCAACATCATTCCTGATGAACAATTCGGTTCTCGCTTTCACCATTCATCCATCCACGTACCTTTCAGAACGCTCTGTTGTAAAAACAAATATCTGTGTTACTGTTGGTGTCATAAAGCTACCGGTCATAAAAAGTGAAAACCTAGTCAAAACCATTGTGAACATGAAATTTAAAATTTATTTTTTATAAGCAAGGCTTTACCTTCTATGAATTTTCTTTCTGATTTTCGGAACGGTCAATCTAGTGAGCAAAACATGATGCGCGTAAAAAAAAATAAATTAAACATTTAATAACTATTAGGTGATCTGTACGGTTAATTTCAATAAATAATGGCTAATCTACAACATCTTTCTGCCGATTTATCAATTGTATCACTCGCTATTCGAAATGACGATCAACTGGCAATAACTGAAAGCCATCAAATGCACCAATGGAACATTGTTACAAACAAAAAACGTTTGAGAAATCCCGAAGAACAAGTCGTCCAAAAACAGACGAAAATATGCGAGTATTTAAAAAACCAATTTAAAGCAATTCCCAGACCACCCCCAATAACAATATATAATAATGACACAATAAAAACAATCGGATCTGAAACAATGAGGATTCAAGTGTTTGACCCCGAACATTTCAAATTTTTAATAAGAGAATTGGAGAATAGAAGCACGCAGTGTCATACTTTTCGATTATTGTCCGAAAAACTTTTAAATTTGTCATAAAAGGACTATATTACCGCAAAGTTGTCAATATACATAATATTCAACACCATGCAACAAAGAAGCCACTGCCAATGTTTTATATTGATTTGAAGCTAAAAGAATAATAAAAGATGTTTACGATATTAAGTACAGTATAACGCCAATCATCACTGACCCTGTGAGTACTAGTAGTAAATTAGCGGAAATGATGGGTAAACTTATGGAATAAATGAGTACAATGATGAATTTACTCACCGCCGTCATTACGAAGCCAGACTGAGCAATTACAGCAAATACAAAATAGCCATCTGGAATGCCAACAGACTCCAGCAACATGCCAGGGAGCTTAAAATATTCTTATATGAACAAACTATTGATATCATGATGGAATCCGAAATACATTGCACTCATAGACAAGCTGTATCACATAAAACATCCAAATGATAAATCACATGGAAGAACATCTGTAATTATTCGTAAAAACATAAAACAATGTGTAAGAGAGAAATTCAGCGAGGAATATTTACAAGCCACTAGTGCTTGTAAATATTCAATGGAGAAATGCACGGCCCATTACCAACAAGGCAGAACAATACAATGGTTTCTTTAACACGCTGGTTACTAAATGCATTGCCGGAGGAGACTGTAGTGCGGTGTTCTTGATTAATAACAGCAAAAGGCAGAGAATTGGTCAAAGCAATGAAGGCACATAACTTACAGCATATCTCTACTGGTGAGTCAACATATTAGCCGTCAGATATAAATAAAATTCCCGATACCATAGACTATTGTGTTAAAAAAAATTAACACCAAAACGTGCAAAGCTGAATCATGCTTCGATCTATCATCTGATCACTCACCAGTTAAACCACAGTGAACTCAAATATTCTCAAAAAAAAAACAAAACCACCTTCTTTTCATAACACAAAAACCAACTGACCATTATTTAGAGAAAAATTAGACAGTTTAATATCTATAAACTTACCTCTCGAAACAGAAAGAGATATAGAAATAGCAGCAAAATATATAACAAAATCTCTACAAAAGGCCGCATGTACGCAACACCTAATAGCGCGACATATCAAAAATATAATTATATTTCATCTATAATTAAACAAAAAATTGCCGAAAAGAAAAAACTGCGAAAAACCCGGCAACAAATCATAACAGAAGAAAACAAGAAAAAATTCAACAAGGCCACAAAAGAGCTGAAAGGGCTAAATAAGGAACAAAATCAAGGAATTCAAAACTGTTTAGAGAACTTAACGCCAACTGATGAAACAGAATATTCTCTGTGGAAAGTAACAAAAAATAAATAAAAAAATCTCAACAACATAATCCACCCATTAAAATTGACAACACCTGGGCTAGAAATGATAAATATAAAGCGGAAGTTTTATCCAAATATTTAAAGACAGTATTTAATGTTAAATATATAACTTGTCTCGATACAAGAGAGAGTATAGAAAGGAGAAAGAAAAGTTAGAAAAGGGCGCTGTGACTTGTATCGAGTGGATATAAATTACCAGGGATCAAAATAAAGTTTCTCTTTTGTTCCAAGGCCATAAGTGGTGCATTAATTCCGTCCCGTCCCGAATCATAAGTGATTCATAAAAGGTTATGGGCCCAGAATTCTCGGTGTAAATGAGAAGTAGTAGGGTGACGACGGAGAGTGCAGGGGAATATAGATTAGGTAAATTTTTTATGTATGCAACAGACGGAAATTAATTTGGGAGCACTAGAGCGCTCAAAGATCAATGACCATCAGAAGGAACACCAGAAAACTGGAAAAATGTGATCTTGAGTTATCAGTAAGAAGGAAGAAAACATTGTAATCAATGTAGTAAATAGTAATGGAGTAATTAAGAGTTTAGAGAATCAATCACGAGTATAATATTCAAGGATCAATTAAGCACTAGTAAACTAGTAACATGGGATCCAACAGAATTATCAGTAGTATAGAAGGAAACATTCTAATCAATGTAGACATTAAATTGGACAGTGTTTTGGCGACTATTGCTATGATTGTTCAAAGAGAGAATTGTTTTTAAGTAAAAAACTGACTGTTACCTTTGTTTATCACATAATTGTGTATATTCATTTGATAAAATTATTAATTAAAGATAAAATTCTCGAAATGTGGATATAGAATAGTTCTAAGTTCGAACAAATTTGTATATACAATTGTTATCTTTGTTTACGATCTTAATTAGGTTAAGTTATATAGTACATTTAAATTGAAGGGGAGTGTTAAATATATGACTTGTCTCGATACAAGAGCCAGTATAGAAAGGAGGAAGAAAAGTTAGTAGAGGGCGCTGTGATTTGTATCAAGTAGGTATAAATTACCGGGGATCAAAATAAAGTTTCTCTTTTGTTCCAAGGCCATAAGTGGTGCATTAATTCCGTCCCGTTCCGAATCATAAGTGATTCGTAAAATGTAATCCGTACCCGTCCGAAATATCCGCAACAGAAGAAAATAACATAGTTGACTTTCTTAGCACTTGATTTCAAATGGATCTGCCACATGAGAAATATACTGCTAAACAGGTAAAACAAACAATATATAAAGAAAACAATTTTTAAAAAGCTCCTGGTTGTGATCTAATAATTGAAAGAATCTTAAAAGAACTGTCTGGAAAGTGCATCAAATTAATAACATTCATATTTTATTCCATGCTAAGACTTAATTACTTTCCTAGCACTTGAAAAGTGGCTCAAATCATTATGATTCTCAAACCTATGAAAAACCTGTTACCTGTGATCTCTAAACTATTCGAAAAATAATACACTAAGAGACGTAAAATAATCGAAGAGGAGAGAAATATTATTCCAGGCCATCAATTTGATTTCTGTAATAAACACGGAACAACAGAACAAATATAAAGATTAGATATTTCTCAGGCATTCGACAAGGTGTGGCACAGTGGACAGCATATTAAATTGAAAAAGCTTTTGCGTCATACGCACTTTTAATTGCTAAAATTGTAGCTCAGACAGACATTTTATTTTCAAACAGGGTGACGAATACACTGACCTACACCCAATATATTCGAGTGTTCCCCAAGGCAGTGTTGTTGGCCCATTGTTATATCTTATGTATACAGCTGAACTATCGATCTCAAGAAACACTACTGTTGTAATATATGCTGACGCTACAGCGGTTTTGTCATCAGACGAGGATCCGATATCAGCCACAAGAAACCTCCAACTTCATCTTAACAAATGAGACAAAATCTACCCATGTGACATTCACCCTTTGTAGAAGAACATGTCCGTCAGTAAAATTGAATAATGACGAACTTCCGCAAGCAGACAATGTTAAATATCTGGGAATGCATTTCGATCGACATTTGACATCAAACCGATCTCAAGAAACACTACTGTTGTAATATATGCTGACGCTACAGCTGTTTTGTCATCAGACGAGGATCCGATATCAGCCACAAGAAACCTCCAACTTCATCTTAACAAATGAGACAAAATCTACCCATGTGACATTCACCCTTTGTAGAAGAACATGTCCGTCAGTAAAATTGAATAATGACGAACTTCCGCAAGCAGACAATGTTAAATATCTGGGAATGCATTTCGATCGACATTTGACATGGACTTAAACTAAACCAAATGTATCGGCAAATAGGACGTAAATCTAAATTATCGTTAGATAATAAGGTTTTGCTGTATAAGTCAATACTTAAGCACAGTAGAACCTATGGTATTGAACTGTGGAGTACTACTAGCAAATGTAACATAGATATCCTCCAGAGGTTCCAGAATAAAGAGCTGCCAGTCATCGTCCATGCCCCATATTGTGTCCAACAAACTGATTCAGCGTCATATACAAATAGAACCAATAACGAGTGTGATTCGAAGTGTTTGTGCGAGGTACTCGCCAAAGAGTTAAATGTGCGGGATGATAGTGAAGTGGTCAAACGATGGGTCAAACGCAAACTGCAATATGAACTGATTAATAGACACATAGAGAGAGATTTAATAATCTCTAAAATAAGCTAGAATAGGTTTTAGAATAAGTTAGGATATACTTTAAAATAAGTTAAAATAGCATCTAGAATAAGATTTAGATTAAAGTTGTACAGCAGATTACTTACTGAAGTGATCTACTACATGTCAGGATAGTTATATATAATTGAAATCATATAATAATACTTATTTCCCACGGGGAGATTGTTGACGTTCTAGGAGATTAATAAAAAAATTCAGGTGAACAATCTGGTTTTCGCGCTCACCACTCATACGTCCATCAGACTACCCGTCTGGCCGCACACATCTATCATGCTCTTGACCAACGTAAAAAGATTGGAGCTGTTCTTCTAGACCTAACCAAAGCTTTCGACAAGGTCTGGCACGACGATTTGATAGCAAAATGCGTGCGGTTGGACATCCCCACCCCACAACCCCCGAAGACCATCCAGTTCTCATCAAGGCCTATCTATTGTACAGATATTTCCACGTCAAGATCAGGAAATCAATTTCCAGTCGAAAACAAATCGAGGCTGGCTGTATCAATGCGATGTACCTCAAAGTTCCCCACCGGCCACAGCTTTATTTAACCTCTTTATTTCAGATCTGGCGAGAAAAGAGCACATTGCCGTTGCGTTTAACGCTGACGATCCTGCTATCTTCACGGTCGCCAGCTTCAAAGTTACAATTCATGAACGTTTGCAGAAGCAGCTCGATCATGCGGTCAAGTGCTTCAAATTCTGGAGGATGCAAATCAACCGGCTAAAAACCCAGGCATTCATTTTCCATAAGAAGCGTTACGCACTGCGCGTCTCACAACTTAAGATCGACACTGAAATAATTCTCAACAAACTCAATGAATTACATCCGATATGTTCAAAAATTCCGCAAGGCAGTGTATACAGTTCGATACTACGTTTCTTATATACCAACCACAAAAATCACTATTGTGGCAATATATGTAAGTGACATAGAAATTCTAACAACTCCAGAAGATCTTATAATAGTATCAAAGAATTTCCAAACACACATTGACGAAATACAACAATGGCAGAAGGCATAGCACATCAAAGCAAATTAAACAAAATCTACCTATGCAATATTCATTCTCAGTAGAAAAGCATGCCCGCCAATGAATATTAGTAGTTCTCAATGTCCCCAAGCTCAATGGAGACAGTGATGCGTAGTGGCATAGCTGAAGTCGAAAATAACGCCTTGGATCTAAAAAATTGTTCAAAAATCATTTTCCATAAGAAGTGTTACATACTGCGTGTCTCGCAACTTAAGATCGACGACGCAATAATTCCATGATTGGATAACGTCACGTACATAGGTTTTCACATCGACCGACGGTTGGGTTTTAATCTCCATCAAATGATTATTTTACAAGATGTTAATTCGGTCCTTACTCCTCTACGGATCTAATGTCTACTTCAAGTTTGTTACACCCAACCATGTGAAACCGCCGTTAAGTTTTCCAAAATAAGCTCCTCGAGAGAATCTTAAACACTCCATGGTTAGCCAGAAATAATGAAATTCATAGGGAAACACATTCCAGAAATCAAGCACATCATATCTCAATTATTCCACAAACAACTCAGCTCAAGTTCTTCGGAAAACGCGCTAGTTCACGAGCTGGTCGATAGGCTGGGAGCTTAGCACCGCATCACCACTTTTCCAGTCTGAAACGACCTAATCCGTCGCTGCAGTCATAACTTTTGCTCCCATACGACAGTATCCAGCCGTGTGTTAATTTAAGTTCGTGAATAAATAGAATCGCCAGGTCCTCGTGCCCAATAACGGCTGCTAGATCAGCGGATGCCATATCCCCAAATTTAATGCAGTAGCAGTAGCGATCCACAGGGGTCAACAGTGCGGCAGTCCTCCGGTCCAACTTGTCACTCCAGGGAAAGTCTCCGCGAACAAATATTCCACCGCCTGGTTTTAGGTCAGGACAAATAAAGACTTTTTATTAAGTTATTCTATAGATAACTAATATTCTATAACTAACTAATAAAATAAGTTTAAGCATAAATTACCCATTCAGCTTAACATATGCCCACGAATATCCAAGTTGGCAAATCACATAACCAAGATGTGTATTACATCAGCACAAGTCAGGTCTATCAAGCCGGCTAGCTTTAATAATTATCTAATATGACGGCTGTATTTTTCAGATATTCAACCAAAAATGGTAAGACGCTAGATTAAGAGATTTCCGAAAGGTAGATGTAACCTAATAAGCCTCATTTCTGAGCCATGTAGATATTCGTAGGTGATAGCATTTTAATATATAATTATCATCATTAATACTTATAGACTGTATAAGATTCAAGACAAATTTTTAGACAAGTAAAAAATAAAACTGCAAATTAGAATAGCCCTTACGTTAATATAATTAAAGAGCAGGTTTTAAAACTGAACAATAATTACAATTAAAAACATGAAACAATTTTAAACAAAAACATGTACATTATATACTTGGATGTTAAATGGCGTTAAAATTGAATTCCAGGCCTTAATAATTGAATAGATAGGGAGGAAAATCCTCGACCTCTGCCTTCTATTGAAGGAGAAAAATTACTACTGCTGCTAGTACTGATATTAGATTTGGCCTGGTAAGAAGACCCAAAAGCCATAAAAAACTAAAAATTTCCGAAACTCTAAAATCAAGGATAGATCACTTGAAGAAGACCATAGCGCTGCCCTATTATATATATGGAAAACCCCTTCCTTTTGGATTATATGTATCCTGTGTTCCATTGTCGGGTACTAAAACGGCATTGTTATTAGTAATCTATTAGATTAAGTTTTATTTGATTTCTACTTACTTGTTACTACTAATTGCTGCGATTCATTGTGGGTACTGAAGTTATCGATAAATATTATTAATAATTCTATAGACTAATTTCTACGTGATATTTGCTCACTTTTTGCTTTTGAATTCTAGGATCCCTTGCTGGGCACTGAAGGCATTGATAAATATCATTAGTTCAATTGATTAACCTTTACGTTATTTTTACTTACTTGTTACTGTCGATTTCTATGATATTTCCCTGGATGCTGAAAACAAAAAATATAATCACTGGTTTGATTAAGTTTTACCGCATTTTTACATACTTTTCCCTTAACAGTCTTCCAACTATCAGATTCGTCGCTAGTCCCAGTATTCTAAAATAATTAACATTTAATTTACACCATTTTTAATATATCCATCTTTAGTTAATTAATTAATGTAAATAATAAATTCAATAAATTAAATTAATCAAATACATAGAAGAACAAAACGATTCGAATTAACTTCCCAGTGTAAACTTCCTGAAAGTGTTGATAACACTTTCTTTACACAAGACAAATCGAAAGACAGAATGGTCAAGTCAGACGACATTCGGGGGTGTACATTTAAGATTTGGTATATAATGAAAAACAATCTGAAAGCAGGAAAATAAATATCACATATATACCGATAGATAGCGAGAAAAGGAGACACAAAATGGAAAATTATGCTTGCATTTAATAGTAACTCCAAAAATAATTAGGCATATATTAGAAGTCTAAATGAAAAACATCATGGTAATCTAACGATGTTTCATCGTAACGAGTTGATCCAAAATGAACAAAGCCAAGGTATTCTAAGGAAGTTTTCGAGAAATTATACATAAGAGGAATTTAGTTGGAACAATTAGGAATTTGGAAAACATCAATTTGGGTTTGGTAATACGCACGGGACTATAGTACAGGTGCATATATTTGTAAACAAAATAAGTACCGACTTAAATGCCAAAAGAATCTATATGTTAGCATTTAAATCCAATATACAATCCCTATGCAACAATCAGATATTAAGTCAGCATAAATGAACGATGCCAATACCACGGAATGATATCAGAAGTTTCCCTTGGATACAGATAGATATTGACACATTACCTGGTTTTACCTGTAGGACTAATAAACCAGCATTTTTGTCGAATAAAGGCCATTAATTTAAACAAGTTGGGCCTTTATTTATTATTCCTAACATATAGGTTGCTTTCCTGGACATATCTTAGTCTTTTCATAAAGTATAGCATACAGGGTTACAGTATAGTACAAAAGTTAAATAAAAAAAGTTTCTCCATCATTCTTGTAGTCATAAAGCTTAGTTTTAGTTACTAAAATCGAATTCAGAAATAGAGATTTACACTCTAAAAGAAGTCGATGAACCCAATGAATTACTTCTGATTTATTCAAGAATTCCGCAAGCTAGTGTACACAGTTCGATACTATATTTCCTATATACCAACCACAAAAATCACCATTGTGGTAACATATGCAAGTGACATAGTAATCTTAACAACTTTCCCAACACACATTGATAAAATACAATAATGGCAGAAGGCATAGCATTATAAAGCAAATTAAACAAATCTACACATGCAACATTATAATATCTGCCTAAATATCTTGATGCTTCTAAGGCACATCTATACCGACGCCTAGCCTAGCCTGGAAGAAGCACATACTAGCTAAGTGAAAACAACTAGAACTTAAACTATATTAAATGAATTATTTTATCGGGAACAAATCCAAGTTATCAGCCTATTTGACAATGTATAATCCTACTATGGGGTACTGCAAGCAAGTCTCGCGGTTCCAGATTTGCGATCCTAACTTAAATTGCAAAACAAACGTGTGAAATATATGGCGTAAAAGTCTGACGTATTTGACTCAGAAATTAAGAAAATGTCACTATCAAAAAATGTATCTGGGGCTCTCTCTGGGCTCACACGACGTCTTTCTCCACAGCGGATTATTTTCCAACACCGCTCATACAAAGCTACTGCCTCGTGCCTACAGATCAAGCGAGATGTTACCTCTTAATGGAGACAGCGACGCGCAGTGGCACAGCTGAGGTCGAAAATAACGCCTTGGATCCAATAGATCGTTTAAATATTTTAAATATAATTTTTAATATAATAATATTTTAATGATAATGTATTTTAATACTTTTTAATTAAGGCTCACCCCTGATTGTGACACTATTAGTGGTGGATATTCTTGTTCAAAAGTCGCAGCATTTGATCCGCTACTGGTTACTACTGTTTTTTCGCAATCAGAAACCAATGTTGAATATGTAGTTGAAGTAAAAGCAGATTCACACTCATTGCTGGGCTAAAAATAAAAGACATTAATGAGCTGAAACAAACATCATGAATTGAAAATATAAGAACTCAATTCTTACTGCATAATTACAGCTTCCACTCACAAAAGGAAGCAAGCCATTCTTGTATTGTAACATACTTGAGGCAGTATGTTGATCAGGAATCGGATCAATATTAAGTTCATCACAACAACAGTCACAAAGTACATAAACATATCTTATTACAGCAGACCGGCAACAATATTGGGGTTTTGATGTAGTTTTATGAAACTGAAGGTAAGAAAAGAATAAATAACTACAGTAAATAAACTACATTATATATCATTATCTTACTCTACATGCAATATCATGTACGTGTGAGTAAACATCCTTCTCCAGTAGCCTATCAGTCAGAGAGTAAGGAATACACTTTGTTGATTTTGAAACAATATTTTTAATTATGTTCAACAAATATTAAAAAGTGGAAACGATTGTCATCCTTCCATATAAATGCTTCTCAACACTTACCTGAAAGTTATAAATCTTATACTCTCCTTCTATATTATCAAATTTCTGACACCATCTGTTTAAAATCTCTGTGCATATATCAACATTTTTAGTGTCACCATAAATTATTGGGAACATATTATCACCTGATACATTCTGAAATAATACAATACTCCAAAATATAATTTAACCTGATGCCAAAAATTATTACTTGAAGAAATGCCTTGAAACGATGATAGACATCTTTTTGATTATCAGGGGCATTTTTTTCAAAAGGTACCGGCAGCAAGTGGGTCATATCAGAATGACTTTTGGCAATACACTTATATCCAGCAGGTAAGGGACCTGAAAAATAAACAAACCAAACCATAAAACTTATAAATAATTCCTACATGATGAAATAATCTTAAATTATTTACCGGAATCTACCATGGAGTAAATAAGATTAGCTTCAACTACTCCATCTTTGATGTTAAACTTCAAAACACTTATTTCAGCTGGATAGTATCTATTTGAGGTTTCACAATGACAGAAAATGTTAATATCAATTACAAAAAACTCTTTGGTTGCTAATTCTACAAAAAAAAAGATTAAAAGACATACAAAAGATATACAAATTTTTTACCTCCTTTTGCATAAGCCACTGATAGTACTTCATATATATCATTCTTTGCTTTTTGATCGGCATAATCTTTTTCTTTTTTTTGTTTTAAAATTGTGTCAACTAAAACTCCTTCGGATGTAAGGTTTGTAGATTTTCCGCCCTTCATCTGCTTGGCCTTCTCGTCGTAAGACTTCCGTTTCTCAAAGGGCATTTTCTAAAGATATAATAGCATGATTATTAGAGATTGAGTAAAAAATAATATTGCTTTCAGTGCAAGAACGTACCGACCAAATCGGAGCAGCTCCTTCGCGAGCTTCTTTTATTGATGGATATTTGATACTATCTTGTTTTTGAAGATCCAAAGCAAACAATAAAAAACCGTTGGGTTTTGCCTTCTTCTTGGATGCCATCAAAAGTGCCGTCCTATTCGAATCACACGATCTAAATAACAAGGTCACGAACTAGCTAACGAACGGAATAAAAAGTAGCAACTTTTTGTATCCCAAAGATTTCAGTATTAAAGGTTTGATGGCAACAAAACCAATTCAAGTAAATATACCAGAAATATCAATACATATTTCCATGGAAGCACCATCCAACCTCTGTCATTCGAGGACAAAATGACGGACTGCAACGTTGCCGATATTTTAAATTAGTATTTACATATAGGGAAAATATATATAACATTGATATAGTGGGGGATTTACAAATTTGCCGCCAGCTGCATATTGAGATTTTGCCGTTCATCTGAAGTCTGCAATCCGCTAACCTAATTCACGATCATACTAATGTCTCGTTTTCTTCATTTTTCAGCATTCTAATATTAAATTTTTAGGGCGCTTCGGTTTTGTTTGGATTATTTATTACATATGACTGTAAAGAAATCGGTTTTGTGCAACCAACCGCAAAAAAGAACATAAATTAATAAATTGAACTAAAATATATCCAGGCAAATAATTTAAATTTTCCTACAATAGATTCACCGATAAAAACTACTGTGTGATTGTAACTAAAATAATATTTTCAAAAAAATAGTTTATTAAGATGTCTTTGTATTTCAAGATTTCAAGATATGGTTTAAAATGATTTAGTGTTCCAAACAATTGACAATGATCCTATTTCGGTTATTGAGTATTTTATTTCCAAGTTTGTTAATATTCGAGAAGCTTTCGGTCATTCCATTTTATCATTATTCCTCCAGTTGAAAAAAACTACACGAGTGACAAAATTTGAAACATATGTTGTTAATATGATTTTTTTATCAAAGTTAGGAGTATTTTACTATAAAAGGTTTCACAATTTCATCGAATTTTTAATAAAATCAATCTATAATATTTAAAAAGACCTATAAATAATTGTATTTTATTCATTTTCATTTCTTGACATACGAAATCTACCATGGATTTCATTTTGTTAGTTGATCATGTATTTTCGGCACTACCCAAAATGGAGAATTCCATGATGATATTCTATGATGTATCCTTTGATATTAATATTTATCTTCTTATTTTTGGTAATATTTTATTTTACAACTGAAAGTTACAGGTTCATCTTTATCTAAAACAATGCCAAAACATTCTATACGTATATTTTTCAATTAAAACCACTATTTGTTCTTTTTGTCTTTTTAGTAATGAGTCATCACTGAATATAACAAGATGAACATTATCTTTCAAGCACAAGAAATAGTAATACTAAAATTGAGCTTACTCATTACCTCATTTCGTGTTCCATCTTTTAGGTGAATTTCTCAGTCCATACCGTGCTCAATTAAATTCATAGTATCTGGTTTAATTAATTAAATCCTCCAATTTCCTGATATAGACATCTAAATATATTTTTCTATTTATAATATGATCTAGTGTCAATTTGATTTTGTTCCACTTTAGATCCAATTGTGTTCGAATTGATAATTATATCAAAATTCTAATACCTTACAACGGAACTCTTCTCCATTGGTCTAAAAAAACTTTTCTATTCTACCTGCAGCTCTGTTAGACCTCATGTTTCTAGTTTTCAATACTTTTCTGGTCCTTGCAACTTATACATGGTTGATTTTCTAAACTCTTCTTCATTGATTACATTGTTTCTGTTTATCCTATATATAATTCTATTGGACCTCATGTATTTAGTTTTTCTATTGCTTCACTGGTCATTGTAAATTATACATGTTTGATTTTCTAAACTTTTCTGCATTACTGATTACTACATTGATTACAAAGTTTCTTTATCCTACTGATACTACTTCCGTTGAATCCCATGTTAATAAGTTTACTAGTGCTTCACTAATCCTTCTAAATTATACACGTGATTAATTCTCTAAACTCTTGATTACTTCATTACTAATTATTACATTGATTACAATATTTCTTTCCACCTTACTGATAATTTCAGATCACGTGTTCAAGTGGGTTAACGGAGTCAGTTAAAGAGGATTCTTCGTGATCTACGTGATCTATGACGGATGTATTACGGATGTTCCGTTTATTGTCCTTCATGGCAAGAGTTTCATCTACTGTAAATTTCACCTGTAATAAAAATAAATTTTAGGCATTCTTAGCATTTCGAAACATAAAACAAAATTCTTTAATAACAGAAGAAAGTTCATAATAAATGAAAGTAAATTCACATATTGTTTGTGTATTAAAATAAAATTCAACCATCTGGTATATGTTACGGTATTGAATTAAAATGCACTTTTCTTGTAGCTATTGTACTAAGTATCAATCTCATGTATAATCTTACTATATTTGAAATAAATGTATGAAACAAAAATAAAATAATTCGCATTTTGATAATAAAAATCTATCTAATCAAATTAACTTATTGTTAACTAATTCTCAAATATGTAAACACTTTACAACACATAGTCTGCATTTCATACTGTTGTGCAATGTTGAAATTCGAAATAGTTAGTCACTATGACATTAAAATTTTCAAAATATTTTTGGTTCAACTATATACAAAGAATGTAATCACATATTTAATTATATAAAACAATACTTATCATTTTGGATATTTGAAGATTTATTTCTAAAGAAATATAAATAAAATGCCACATTTAAATATACTCGGTGAATTTCCTGTGGGTGCTTACTGTTTTTTTTTTTAATTAAAAAAGTCATGAGAGTAATAAGTCTGAACTGTTCTGTACTTGTGTAACGAATATTTACGTTAAATTTTGACGATAAAATTATTAAAACACATAAGAATTAATGTGTCAAGTAAAATGTCAAATTACTAACGAGAATAAAATCTTAATGGAAAATTTAACTTATCAGTATTTAGCACGATGGCGCAGAAGATTCTTTGCACATCACTGTATTTTAGATAAGATCTCTAGTTAAGTTTTCTATTTTTAAATTGCCATTAAAATTCATTCTAATGAAATAAATCTGCTTAATTGCTTGAGATTCGTTCGGCCATTCTGCTAATAAATGGAAATATAAATTTTAAGTCTATAGAGGCATACAATATATCAAAATAAAAATAATGAAAACATCATAATAAATATGAAATATGGAATCAAAACGAATAGAAGAAACAGATAGAGCAAGTTTTTATAAGATTTATTCATTTTTAATGTAAACATTTAAGTCCACGTTGTTGTTGCTTAAGAGCTGCAACGATTATATAGTTTATAATAAGCTCATTTCGTTCATTAATCATTAATTTTATAATAAATGTTTCAAGTTAAATTTGTTTGCAACCTCAGCCGACTTCTACGTTCGAATACAAGCGTCCTTGCCCGCTCTTGCAAAATACACAATGCCGCTAAAGATCAAGCCAACATCCCGCCATCACTTCGCAGCTCTAATTTAATCCAAATTAAAGTAATGCAACTTGCAAAATGCAAATTTATTTCTTAAGGAAACCTGCAGTAATCTGAAAACAGTGCGGATCAAACGTTCCAAGGAAATTGCGAAAAGTTGCAGATGTAAATTGTGCTGCTCTATCTGCTATATTTCTTCGTGGTGTATTGTATTCATTTTAGTATTTTGTAGAAAATTGTCTACAGCAGTTATGTCTATCTAGTTGTTCGTCTGTAGTCTTGTTTATAATGAGATAACGCCAAAAGTATTTTTAAAAATGTATCCGTTATGATTAAAACTTGAGCATAGCCTTTGCCTTTTGATCGAATGACCTCCATGTTCAATATCTTAAGCATATCAATACGTTTTTCACTCTGCATGAAATTTTCTCATTACGCATCACATATACATCAGCTGCTGGGAACACATCTTAGGAAAACGAAATAAAGGAACATTTTGATTTTTTGAACATTTATTGCATTTCTTCGTCATCATACAACTGTCTATATTAATATACACAGATTTCGGAATATAAATAGGTCATACCTTAATGCCAATCCATCAGTAGATTTATTTATTTTAAAGTTGGTTTTATTGGTTACGTCCCAGTCTATGACAACGTCTAATTTCAGGAGTAAAGCCTTAACATTTACAACTAATATAAAAAAAATATCAATTTAAGATTTGTTGTGTTTAGGATGTTTCTGCATTAGTTGAAACATTATTTGTTTGTAGGATATTTCTGCCACACAGTCAGCAATATAATGAAATGCTATGTCTTGTTACCATACACTAGAATAAGAATAGGGAATTTATGTAGATTTCTTTTGTTGTATAGTAGAGCAATTAATATTTTTTACCACGCCATATAGCATGTTTACGTGAATTCAGTTATTTCTAGCTTCTGTTCTAATAAGATGACAAGCAAAGTTTCTACACAGTCTAATTTTACCATTTTTGAAGAGGATGGACCATTCACTGTTTCATCACAATCACCACTTATGTCAATAAAGTAATTGTTATTTAACTTAATATTATACTTCATTTCTATGCAGTATTAGCACAAATGTTCATTATATTCTAACCATACACACTTGACTGGATAAGAATCCCACTTCTGTTAGAAATTAATATAAAAAGGCCATATTTTTTTTAAAGAAAAATTTAATCGACAAAACTACTAGTTTATTGGTCACACAGTTAAGACAAGCCAATTTGTTTCTATCAACGAACCAAATGAGACAGTTCTGAAACCATTCGGTGGTGTGGCATGGGAACATATCGTCAACGTGCACTCGGCCTGATATCATTTTGCTCTCGAATGAACGAAATTGAATGGTATTTACATCCACTAGTGTCACTGTCCCACTGAGTTAATTTGGATAATTTTAGGTATTTCTTGAGTTTTTTTTACAAATACTACTACTGGAAAAGACTTCGATATTTCACAAAAATTATATAGGTATTTTTAATACAAAATAAAAATATTGATATATAGGCCCAAAAAATATGATAAGGTGTATTATTATTAAAGACAGTTTGGTTATCAAGGCAGTACTTTTTTACACCAGTGTACCTGTCCAGATAAAAGCGTACAGAATTGCAGCTAATAAAAGAAGGCAGCCAAGTTGCAAATTTGGTAACTTCTCTAGAATCTATTAAATCTGTAACAGTTGATGTTGTTTGGGATCGTGTAATTTATGATTTTAGACAATCCTAATATTCTATAAATATATTTTTTTGTATTTTTACTGTGAGGGCCCAACATATAATACAGAGCAATATTGTCTCGAACATCAAGTATTAAGATGTTTGGACACTGAGTCTGCTTCAAAGAGACGGTATTTTCACCCTTCTGAAAGAAAGAGTTTTGGACAACTTAGATTCAGTCCTATCCAATAAATCCAAATTGAATAGTTGTCAGGTTCGTGAAAATGTAATGTGAAATTTGACTTGTTTTGATTAGTTTATTGTTAGAGAAACCCGCCACCAACATCAGTGGTTTCATCACGAACAAAAGACAAAATATTTGACGAAATAAGTGACATAATAATGAAAAATTGAAAAAGTCCAAAAGCTATATTACCTAAACCAAAAAAAAAATTAAATATTTACTATAAGTGTGCGATATGAAGTGTTTCTACGATTTATTGAAAATTGTCTTTTTTATGTTAAGAAATTTACGTTTTGTTTGAACCGATTTTGTAGAATCGATTTGGTAAAGGTGTTTGGGCAATTAAAACACTGGATTCGACTGAGTCGCCCTCTATTTATTTCGACAACCAACTCGGTCAAAGCCCCAACACAGAATGAATCAAGATGACGGAATCTTCATCCTCTCCGGATGGCTTTCACACAAGCATGCGCCGTAGCGTTCATTATAATTTACAGGGAATTACTTTAATATATTTTTATGCGACCATGTATACATGAGGATGTTACATGTGGCGCATTCACCTAATTACTTATATATCCAACAATTTATTAACAATATATGATTTTACTTACGTAGTTGACAAATATTTTTAGAGATAAATAGTTTTCTATTTCTTGTAAAACTTATTCCACATTTTATTTTGTTATTATTAACGTAGTCATTGATTTTATGTTATTTTATTACTTCGGTTAACAATATAGTGTCTGATAGTTAGTCAAGTCTTGATATGCTAATAAGTACAAGCCTGTGAGGACCAACTACTGCTTGTTTAGGATTGAAAATTAATTCCAATTGAATATTTGATCAATTGGAAGTCATCGTGAAGACAGAAGACAGACATAACAATCTCTTCCCCTGGAATCCGATCCAATTCCGAAAACTAACACTCCAGAACAGTTCGAGTAAGCCATACTCAAGCTAATTCGTTATATTCAATCTGCTCACGAATCTGCCACAGTCGTTATTTCGTCACAAACCCAACTATGGAGAAACAACCTTCCCGCTTCTCTTCTTTTAGACTTGAAATTCGCATCAAAAACCGTCTATGCAGATTAGCTCGATTCACCCTTGATGCTGCAGATAAAATGGAGGCGAACAGAGCATGCAAGCCTGATTAAAGGTGGTCATCTCGAACTGGCGAGCGATGAACTGGAACTAATTTCTTGCGGACTAAAGACTGGATGCTCCCTCTTCTTTCTGACTTGTCTCTAAATACCTCCTGAGGAAGATGCACACTGTCATACCCCTTCTTATCTTGAAGTCAGCGGTTACAGGAAATTTCGCAGTCACTGACCAAGAAAAGTCGAGCTCCTTGCAGAGGCGAAGCTAAGATGAAATTCCTCCCACCCCACCCGCAGAAAACACTAAATCTAAAGACAACGACACTGTCATCAACGAATCCAACTGCATCAAGACCAGTAACCCCAGCCTTTCTTCTCAACCATTTCGTGTCTCTAAAGTCTACACAGACTATTATCGGCAAACTTCGAAACAAAAAATCTCCAGAGTTTGACGAAATATCGATTACCCAGTTAAAAAAGTTCCCGCATAAGTAGCTCGCGGAACTGGCAAACATAATTAGATACATCATGCGACTGCAACATTTCCTTCCGTCTTGGAAACACGCACATATAGCGGGAATACCCAAGAAAGGTGCAAAATCATCTCCATCTGACTACAGGCACTTCCGCCTTCATAGTGCCATTTCGAAGCTTGCTGAGAGGGCAGTACTCTCTCTCTCAACTCTTTCACAAAGGAAAGCAACATCATTCCTCATGAACAATTCGGTTCTCGCGCTCACCATTCATCCATCCACGTACATTTCAGAACGCTCTGTTGTAAAAACAAACATCTTTGTTACTGTTGGTGTTATAAAGCTGCCGGTCATAAAAAGTAAGTGAAAACCTAGTCCCAATCGTTCTGAACGTGAAATTTAAAATTTATTTTTTATAAGCAAGGCTTTACCTTTTATGAATTGTCTTTCTGATTTTCGGAACGGTCAATCTAGCGAGCAAAATATGAAGCGCGTAAAAAAATTAATTAAACATTTAATAACTATTGGGTGATCTGTACGGTTAACTTCAATAAATAATGGCTAATATACAACATCTTTCTGTCGATTTATCAATGTATCACTCGCTATTCAAAATAACGATCAACTGGCAATAACTGAAACCCATCAAATGCACCAATGGAACATTGTTACAAACAATAAACGTTAGAGAAATCCCGAAGGACAAGTCGTCCAAAAACAGACGCAAATATGCGACTATTAGCTTCAAAAACCTATCCAAACACACAACAGATTCAATGCCCTGACAGAAGAGACAGAAGAAACCACAACCAGAACAACAAAGAAAACTAATTTAAAGCAATTGTGAGACGACCCCCAATAACAATATATAATAATGACACAATAAAAACAATCTGAAACAATGAGGATTCAAGTATTTGACACTGAACATTTCAAATTTTTAATAAGAGAATTGGAGAATAGAAGCACGCAGTTTCATACTTTTCGATTAATATCCGAAAAACTTTTAAATTTGTCATAAAAGTATTATATTACGCCTCCGATACAAATACAATTAAAACAGTCCTAGCTGAACAAGGCCGCAAAGTTGTCAATATACATAATATTCAACACCATGCAACAAAGAAGCCACTGCCAATGTTTTATATTCATTTGAAGCTAATAGAATATTAAAACATGTTTACGATATTAAGTACAGTATAACGCCAATCATCACTGACCCTGTGAGTGCTATTAGTAAATTAGCGGAAATGATGGGTAAACTTATGGAACAAATGAGTACAATGATGAATTTATTCACCGCCGTCGTTACCAAGCAAGACTGAGCCATTACAGCAGATACAAAATAGCTATCTGGAATGCCAACGGACTCCAGCAACATGCAAGGGAGCTTAAAATATTCTTATATAAACAAACTATTGATATTATGATGGAATCCGAAATACAATGCACTCATAGACATTAATTACGGATTCCGAAATACAAGCTGTATCACACAAAACATCCAGATGATAAATCACATGGAGGAACATCTGTAATTATTCGTGAAAACATAAAACAATGTGTAAGAGAGTAATTCAGCGAGGAATATTTACAAACTACTAGTGCTTGTAAATATTCAATGGAGAAGTGCACGGCCCATTACCAACAAGGCAGAACAATACAATGGTTTCTTTAACACGCTGGGTACTAGATTCATTGCCGGAGGAGACTGTAATGCGGTGTTCTTGATTAATAACAGCAAAAGGCAGAGAATTGGTCAAATCAATGATGGCACATAACTTACAGCATATCTCTACTGGTGAGTCAACATATTGGCCGTCAGATATAAATAAAATTCCCGATACCATAGACTACAAGATCTTTACAAAAGGCCGCATGGTACGCAACACCTAATAGCGCGACATATCAAAAGTTTAATTATATTTCATCTATAATTCTATCATCTACAAAAAATTGCCGAAAAGGAAAAACTGCGAAAAACCCGGCAACATATCAGAACAGAAGAAAACAAGAGAGAATTCAACAAGGCCACAAAAGGGCTGAAAGAGCTAAATAAGGAACAAAAACAAGGAATTCAAAACTTAACGCTAACTGATGAAACAGAATATTCTCTGTGGAAAGTAACAAAAAAAAAATAAAAAGATCTCAACAACATTATCCACCCATTAAAATTGACAACAAAAGCTGGGCTAGAAATGATAAATATAAAGTGGAAGTTTTTTCTAAATATTTAAAGACAATATTTAATCCGTACCCGTCCGAAATATCCGGAACAGAAGAAAATAACATAATTGACTTTCTTAGCACTTCATTTAAATGGATCTGCCACATGAGAAATATACTGTTAAACAGATAAAACAAACAATATATAAAGAAATAAATTTTTAAAAAGCTCCTGGTTATAATCTAATTATTGAAAGAATGTTAAAAGAACTGTCTGGAAAGTGCATCAAATTAATAACATTCATATTTAATTCCATGCTAAGGCTTAATTACTTTCCTAGCACTTGAAAAGTGACTCAAATCATTATGATCCTTAAACCTGTGAAACAATCAGACGTCGCCTCTTGTCGTCCTATAAGCCTGTTACCTGTGATCTCTAAATTATTCGAAAAATTATACACTAAAAGACGTAAAATAATCGCAGAGGAGAGAAATATTATCCAGGCCATCAATTTGCTTTCTGTAATAAACACGGAACAACAGAACAAATACAAAGATTAGTCAACCAATTTAACAAAAGCTTGAATGATAAAAAGTATTGCTCCGCTGCAGTTCTCGATATTTCTCAGGCATTCCACAAGGTGTGACACACTGGACAGCATATTAAATTGAAAAAGCTTTTGCGTCATACACACTTTCAATTGCTGAAATTGTAGCTCAGACAGACATTTTATTGTCAAACAGGAGGACGAATACACTGACCTACACCCAATATATTCGGGTGTTCCGCAAGGCAGTGTTTTTGGCCCATTGTTATATCTTATGTATACAGCTGAACTACCGATATCAAGAAACACTACTGTTGCTCCAACCACTTAGAATTAAGAGTAACTGTACTTATACACCATACAAGTCTTCCAGCTGTATTGGATCCACATTTCTATAATTCAGTAACCTTAACTATGAACATTGGTAATTAATAGAAGTACTTTATCTTGGCAATGTTGGATTACCAGTTATATTGATGTTTTAGTGCAAAATCATATTTTCATTCCATAGGTGCAAATTGGCTAAATGATTGACAGATAAACTAATCTCTTTGATTAAAGATCAAGTTCAGAGTATTTTCCTACCAATCTATACAGTTGCTTGAGTTTGATTATGATTTGCTCAGCTTTTTGTCCAACGTGATGTTTCTGGTTTAATCCATCATCAATATGGATGCCGAGGTACTTAGTTGATTGTCCTTGAAATCGTTGATTGAAAAATCGGGAATCCATCAGATGATAATTAGATCAAACTGTATTTTTCCAGACTCTAGTCTATTTGTAGATATTGTTGGTTACGCCTTATGTTTTTTCTATATTAATGCTATATAGAACAGAGATAATATATTTGGCCATAATAACTGTGTCTTTATTAAATATTTCATATATTGTTTCTTGTGCTGTTGGGATTCAACAATGTAAAGCAGACAGAGGATTGGTCTCAAGACACTACCCAGGAAACTTTAGCCGAAATAAGTTTAAATATTAATAATGCCCCTTCATGCGAAACTCTAAATTTAGTTGACAATATTATTTCGCCGTAATGCAAAATTAGCATGAACAAATTTGGAGCTACTAAGTTGAATTTTCCAATCTTTCGTCCATTTGTAGATTTTGTTGATTGCTATTTGTACTTTTTCTACTACCCTATGTAGAGATATGTCTTTTGCCATAATAATTGTGTCGTCATCAAAAGTTCCAAGTAGTGTTTCTATAGCAACGCATCGTATACAACACCTAATAGAGTGACATATAAAAAGTTTAATTATAAATATATTTCTACAATTAAAAAAAATTGATGAAAAGAGGAAACTGCGAAAAACCTGGCAACAAATCAGATCAGAAAAAAAAAACAAGAGAAAATTCAGCAAGGCCACAAAACAACTGAAAGAGCTAATAAACAACGAACAGTAACAATTCAAGGAATAGAAAACTATTTAGAAAACTTAACGCCAACTGATTCAATGGAATATTCTCTCTGGAAAGTAACAAAAAGATTAAAAAACATCATCAACACAATCCACCCATTAAAATTTACAACAATATCTGGGTTAGGAATGATAAAGATAAAGCGGAAGTTTTCTCTAAACACTTAAAAAGTCCATCTAGTCAGTAGCCGGCTGAAATATCCGCAACAGAAGAAAATAACATAGTTCACTTTCTTAACATTCCGTTTCAAATGGATCTGTCACATGAGAAATTTACTGTTAAGGAAGTAAAACAAACAATACTTAAAGAAATCAAGAATAAAAAAGCTGCCTGTTTTGACCTAATTACTGGAAGAATTTTAAAAGAGCTCTCGGTAAAGTATATCAAATTAATAACATTTATATTTAATGCCACGCTAAAACTTAGTTATTTTCCCTACTTTACCCCTATGTGCATCTTACAAAGTTTACTGTGGAATAATTTGCTGTTTTCTGTGAGAAGATCTTCAAAAATATTCTTCCAATAGGTCTGCTTCTGTGTGAATGCTGTTGGATCCTTCTTTTCTTGTGTCCATGTAACTTTTGCATAACAGCCTATGTGTTATTTCCATCATTCCAACATCTATCTGCTTTTCTATAATAATGTACTCGAAACAAAATATTAATTAGCATTAATCCAAACTCATGTAGATTTACTACTTATACTACCAAACCTATGTTTCTAGTATTCTCTCACCCTACTAATTTTGTGTACATCAATTGGATGTTTATCTTACTTGCCTCAATCTTGTGTACTGGTAATATTTAATGCACGTGCTTGTTACCGACTTGCTTCTAAAACATGGCCATTGTTAACGTCTTTTACTGACTACATGGTTGACCTTTTAATTACTTGATTTTGTTTCTTAACAGCCTGTTTGTTTATGTCCACATTGTGGTGGTTCGTTTGATGAATGTTTGCTTATTGATAGCCTGTGTGTTGACATTCTCCATATTGGCAACATGTGTAATTCTAGAGGTTTTGTTTATTATTTTTGTTACTGTTTTATTACTACTTTATTTTCTATGATTACTACTTTTATTGTGTTTGGCTGTTAGATGACATTCACCATATTGGCAGCATGTGTATTTAGTGAGGTTTTGTTTACTAATTTTGATACTGATTAACAACTACTTTCATCACTACTTTGATATAAACCTTATTGGCTGTATATTTGCTTATCGCTGAAATTTTATTAATAGTTCTTTCTCTTGATGGCTCATTTGTTGACAACCACCTTGCTAGCGGCTTGTCAATTATTCTTCATAATCCTGATAGCTGGTTTGTTGACATTTACCTTATTACCACCTGGTCGTTAACATACATATTGGTGTACCACTTTTAGATGCTTATTTCTCAACATGGCAACCTGTTTGTGGCCAGTTGTCTAGTTGGCGACAGCTACTGGTTTCCTCCTAATGATGGCAGTCTGATTGCATACACCTATTAGGTTGGCATGACTGTTGCTGCTGTTCTCGATGGTAGTCGAAATAGTGGTCTGATTGCAGCCAACTATCTTGTTGGCCTGGAAGCCAATACTCACTCTAATAATACCCTGATTTCAAATGTCTGATTGCCGTGCGTGCTGTTGACCCCGTGTTGGTAGCCTGACTGCAGACATTCATCTGGTGGTAATGAATGATGCTGCCCTCATGTCGGTGGCCTGACTGCAGATATTCAACTGGTTCTCTTGGCTGTGCGTGTTCGCTGGAGTGTCTGCTTGGCGGTTCTGCAGGTGTTCGTCTTGTCAACCTATATGTTAATACTCACTGTAATCATGGCCTGATAGACTATCTGTATTGTTTGCGGATGCCTCTGTGATGGTGGTCTAAGTGTAGACCTCAATCTGACTGTTCTAACTGGCCATGGTGAAGGCCTGATGGCGGACAAACTTCTTGTTTGTCTGACAGCATGCATCCCCTGTGATGGCGGACTGGCTGCCGACATTCATGTGAATGTCCTGACTGCTATTGTCGTCTGTAGTGGAGACCTGGCTGTAAACGTGCAACGTCTCTCGTGGTGATCACCGGTTGGTTGGCCCCCTTTTGATGACTGCCGAGTTGTAGACTTTTACAGAAACGTCACTTGCGATGGCCACCGGTTGGTTGGACCCATTTTGCTAGCAGCCTGGTTGTAGACGTTCATAGAAACGTCGCTTGCAATAGCCACCGGTTGGTTGACCCCTATTGCCCTGGCAGTCTGGTTGTAGACGTTCATAGAAATGTCGCTCGTGATGATCACTCGTTAGTTGACCACCCTCTTGCATGCAGCCTTGTTGTAGACGTTCATGGAATGTCACTCGTGGTGGCAACCTTTTGGTTGACCCCCCTCTTGTAGGCGGCCTTTTTGTAGACGTTCATAGAAACGTCTCTGATGATGGTAGCAGATTGGCTGGCCCCTGTTTGGTTAGTACCCTTCATATTGGCGGCTAATTTGCTGTCGCTTGCATCGGTGACTTTAGTTGTTGTTCATCTCGTTGGCGTACCCCACATAGGTATGTACTTGCTGCAAGCTTTCTCGCTGTGTCGCCGTGCTTGGTGATTCTGTAGTGGTCTCTTGGATGGGCAGCTGGTCTGCGATGGCTCCACAAGGTTGGTGGTTCGTACGTGTGGCCTCCTTGGTTGCTTGCACGTCTGCTGCGTGGCCCCTGTTTAACGGACTGCCCGTTGTGGCCACCAGGTTGGTGGGACACTCATTGTGGACCTTCCTGGTTGACAGAACGCTTGTTGTGGCCTCATGAAGTTGACGGCCAGCTCGTTGTGGACCCCCCAGGTTGGATGGCAGCTCATTGTGGACCTTCTAGGTTAAAGCAACGCTCGTTGTTGCCCCCAGGTTGGTGGTCGGCTCATTGTGGACCCCCCTAGGTTAGTGTGCAGCTCGTTGTGGACCTTCCAGGTTGAAGGAATGCTCGTTGTAGCCGCCAGGTTGGTGGGCGTCTCGTTGCGGATTTCTCGGGTTGACGTCGCACCTGCCGTGCGACTGTCAGGTTGCGGTCATACTTGTTGTGGGCCCCTCGAAGAGGCTGCACGCTGATTGCAGACTCCCAGGTAGGCGGCACGCGCGTCTGGTAAGCGTCGTGCATGTCGTGGACCTTTGTATTGGACGTACGCATATAGCGAATTTTGTTGTGACAAGTTGGACCGGGTTATGTGGGACTGCCTCTGGGCGTACCAATACACTAAACCGAAACCGCCTCACTGATCACCGCTGTGGACTGTGGTGCTACTGCATTAAATTTGGGGATATGGCACCCGCTGATCGAGCAGCCGTTATTGGGCACGAAGACCTGGCGATTCAATTGATTCGCGAACTTAAGTTAACACACGGCTGGATAATGTCGTGTGGGAGCAAAAGTTATGACTGCAGCGACGAATTAGGTCGTTTCAGACTGGAAAAGTGGTGATGCGGTGCTGTGCTCTCAGCCTATCGACCAGCTCGTTAACTAGCGCGTTTTCAGAAGAACTTGAGCTGAGTTGTTTATGGAATGAGATATGAAGTACTTGATTTCTGGAATGTGTTTCCCTATGAATTTCATTATTTCTGACAAACCATGGAGTGTTTAAGATTCTCTCGAGGATCTTATTTTGGAAAACTTAACGGCGGTTTCACCTGGTTGGGTGTAACAAACTTAAAGTAGACATTAGATCTGTAGAGGAGAAAGGACCGAATTAACATCTTGTAAAATATTCATTTGATCTAGATTAAAAGTCTGCTAGAAGGGCAGATAAGAAAAGATAGCAGGTTTGTTATACCCGAACCTTTCTGGATTTGGGATTGCCAACCCAACCGTCGGTCGAAGTGAAGACTTAGGTACGTGACGTTATCCAATCATGGAATTATTGTCCAACCGGACGCATTTTGCTATCAAACCGTCCTGCCAGACCTTGTCGAAAGCTTTGGTTAGGTCCAGAAGGACAGCTCCAATCCTTTTACGTTGGTCAAGAGCGTGATGGATGTGTGCGGTCAGACGGGTAGTCTGATGGACGTATGGGTGGTGAGCGCGAAAACCAAATTGTTCACCTGGATTTTTTTATTAATCTCCTAGAACGTCAACAATCTGCCCGCGGGAAATAAGTATTATTATATGATTTCAGTTATATAATATAACTATCCTGACATGTAGTAGATCACTTCAGTAAGTAATCTGCTGTACAACTTTAATCTAAATCTTATTCTAGATGCTATTCTAACTTATTTCAAAGTATATCCTAACTTATTCTAAAAACTATTCCAGCTTATTCTAGAGATTATTAAATCTCACTTTAGGTGTTTATAAATCAGTTCGTAGGGCAGTTTGCGTTTGACCCTACGCACTTCACTATCATCCCGCACATTTAACTCTTTGGCGAGTACCTCGCACAAACACTTCGAATCACACTCGTTATTGGTTCTATTTGTATATGACGCTGAATCAGTTTGTTGGACACAATATGGGGCATCGACGGTGACTCGCAGCACTTTATTCTGGAACCTCTGGAGGATATCTATGTTAGATTTGCTATTTGTACTTCACAGTTCAATACCATGGGTCCAACTGTGCTTAAGTATTGACTTATACAGCAAAACATTATTATCTTACGATAATTTAGATTTACGCCCTATTAGCCGATACACTTGATTTAATTTAAGTCCAAGCTGCTGGCATTTTGTAACTATTTTTTTTTTCATGTCAAATGTCGATCGAAATACATTCCCAGATATTTAACATTGTCTGCTTGCGGAAGTTCATCATTATTCAATTTCACTGAGAGACATGTTCTTCTACAAAGTGTAAATGTCACATGGGTAGATTTTGTCTCATTTGTTAAGATGAAGTTCGAGCAACAGTAGTGTTTCTTGGGATCGGTAGTTCAGCTGTATACATAAGATATAACAATGGGCCAAAAACACTGCCTTGCGGAACACCCGAATATATTGGATGTAGGTCAGTGTATTCGTCCTCCTGTTTGACAATAAAATGTCTGTCTGAGCTACAATTTCAGCAATTGAAAGTGCGTATGACGCAAAAGCTTTTTCAATTTAATATGCTGTCCAGTGTGCCACACCTTGTGGAATGCCTGAGAAATATCGAGAAATGGAGCGGAGCAATATTTTTTATCATTCAAGCTTTTGTTAATTTGGTTGACTAATCTTTGTATTTGCTCTGTTGTTCCGTGTTTATTACAGAAACCAAATTGATGGCCTGGATAATATTTCTCTCCTCTGCGATTATTTTACGTCTTTTAGTGTATAATTTTTCGAATAATTTAGAGATCACAGGTAACAGGCTTACAGGACGACAAGAAGAGACGTCTGATTATTTTACAGGTTTAAGGATCATAATGATTTGAGTCACTTTTCAAGTGCAAGGAAAGTAATTAAGCCTTAGCATGGAATTAAATATGAATGTTATTAATTTGATGCACTTTCCAGACAGTTCTTTTAACATTCTTTCAATTATTAGATTATAACCAGGAGCTTTTTAAAAATTGATTATATATTGTTTGTTTTATCTGTTAAATAGTATATTTCTCATGTGGCAGATCCATTTAAATGAAGTGCTAAGAAAGTCAATTATGTTATTTTCTTCTCTTCCGGATATTTCGGACGGGTACGGATTAAATACTGTCTTTAAATATTTAGATAAAACTTCCACTTTATATTCATCATTTCTAGCCCAGGTTTTGATGTCAATTTTAATGGGTGGATAATGTTGTTGAGATCTTTTTATTTTTTTTTTTTGTTACTTTCCACAGAGAATATTCTGTTTCATCAGATGGCGTTAAGTTTTGAATTCCTTGATTTTGTTCCTTATTTAGCTCTTTCAGCACTTTTGTGGCCTTGTTGAATTTTCTCTTGTTTTCTTCTGTTCTGATTTGTTGCCGGGTTTTTCGCAGTTTTTTCTTTTCGCAATTTTTTGTAGATAATAGAATTATAGATGAAGTATAATTAAACTTTTGATATGTCGCGCTATTAGGTGTTGCGTACCATGCGGCCTTTTGTAAAGATCTTGTTGTATATTTTGCTGCTATTTCTATATCTATTTCTGTTTTGAGAGGTAAGTTTATAGATATTAAACTGTCCAATTATTCTCTAAATAATTGCCAGTTGGTTTTTGTGTTATACAAAGAAGGTGGTTTTGTTCTTTTTGAGAATATTTGAGTTCACTGTTATTTAACTGGTGAGTGATCAGATGATAGATCGAAGCATGATTCAGCTTTGCACGTTTTGGTGTTAATATTTTTTAACACAATAGCCTATGGTATCGGGAATTTTATTTATATCTGACGGCCAATATGTTGACTCACCAGTAGAGATATGCTGTAAGTTATGTGCCTTCATTGCTTTGACCAATTCTCTGCCTTTTACTGTTATTAATCTAGAACCCCGCATTACAGTCTCCTCCGGCAATGAATCTAGTACCCAGCGTGTTAAAGAAACCATTGTATTGTTCTGCCTTGTTGGTAATGAGCCGTGCACTTCTCCATTGAATATTTACAAGCACTAGTGGTTTGTATATATTCCTCGCTAAATTACTCTCTTACACATTGTTTTATGTTTTCACGAATAATTACAGATGTTCTTCCATGTGATTTATCATCTGGATGTTTTATGTGATACAGCTTGTCTATGAGTGCAATGTATTTCGGATTCCATCATGATATCAATAGTTTGTTCAAATAAGAATATTTCAAGCTCCCTGGCATGTTGCTGGAGTCTGTTGGCATTCCAGATGGCTATTTTGTATTTGCTGTAATTGCTCAGTCTGGCTTCGTAATGACGGCGGTGAGTAAATTCATCATTGTACTCATTTATTCCATAAGTTTACCCATCATTTCCGCTAATTTACTACTAATACTCACAGGGTCAGTGATGATTGGCGTTATACTGTACTTAATGTAGTAAACATCTTTTATTATTCTATTAGCTTCAAATCAATATAAAACATTGGCAGTGGCTTCTTTGTTGCATGGTGTTGAATATTATGTATATTGACAACTTTGCGGCCTTGTTCAGCTAGGACTGTTTTAACTGTATTTGTATCGGTGGCGTAATATAGTCCTTTTATGACAAATTTAAAAGTTTTTCGGACAATAATCGAAAAGTATGACACTGCGTGCTTCTATACTCCAATTCTCCTATTAAAAATTTGAAATGTTCGGGGTCAAACACTTGAATCCTGATTGTTTCAGATCCGATTGTTTTTATTGTGTCATTATTATATATTTATATTGGGGGTGGTCTGGGAATTGCTTTAAATTGGTTTTTTAAATAGTCGCATATTTTCGTCTGTTTTTGGACGACTTGTTCTTCGGGATTTCTCAAACGTTTTTTGTTTGTAACAATGTTCCATTGGTGCATTTGATGGCTTTCAGTTATTGCCAGTTGATCGTCGTTTCGAATAGCGAGTGATATAATTGATAAATCGGCAGAAAGATGTTGTATATTAGCCATTATTTATTGAAGTTAACCGTACAGATCACCCAATAGTTATTAAATGTTTAATTAATTTTTTTACGCGCGTCATGTTTTGCTCGCTAGATTGACCGTTCCGAAAATCAGAAAGACAATTCATAAAAGGTAAAGCCTTGCTTATAAAAAATAAGTTTTAAATTTCACGTTCAGAACGATTGGGACTAGGTTTTCACTTACTTTTTATGACCGGCAGCTTTATAACACCAACAGTAACAAAGATGTTTGTTTTTACAACAGAGCGTTCTGAAATGTACGTGGATGGATGAATGGTGAGCGCGAGAACCGAATTGTTCATGAGGAATGATGTTGCTTTCCTTTGTGAAAGAGTTGAGAGAGAGAATACTGCCCTCTCAGCAAGCTTCGAAATGGCACTAAGAAGGCGGAAGTGCCTGTAGTCAGATGGAGATGATTTTGCACCTTTCTTGGGTATTCCCGCTATATGTGCGTGTTTCCAAGACGGAAGGAAATGTTGCAGTCGCATGATGTATCTAATTATGTTTGCCAGTTCCGTGAGCTACTTATGCGGGAGCTTTTTTAACTGGGTAATCGATATTTCGTCAAACTCTGGAGATTTTTGTTTCGAAGTTTGCCGATAATAGTCTGTGTAGAGTTTAGAGACACGAAATGGTTGAGAAGAAAGGCTGGGGTTACTGGTCTTGACGCAGTTGGATTCGTTGATGACAGTGTCGTTGTCTTTTGATTTAGTGTTTTCTGCGGGTGGGGTGGGAGGAATTTCATCTTAGCCTCGCCTCTGCAAGGAGCTCGACTTTTCTTGGTCAGTGACTGCGAAATTTCCTGTAACCGCTGACTTCAAGGGGTATGACAGTGTGCATCTTCCTCAGGAGGTATTTAGAGACAAGTCAGAAAGAAGAGGGAGCATCCAGTCTTTAGTCCGCAAGAAATTAGTTCCAGTTCATCGCTCGCCAGTTCGAGACGACCACCTTTAATCAGGCTTGCATGCTCTGTTCGCCTCCATTTTATCTGCAGCATCAAGGGTGAATCGAGCTAATCTGCATAGACGGTTTTTGATGCGAATTTCAAGTCTAAGAGAAGAGAAGCGGGAAGGTTGTTTCTCCACAGTTGGGTTTGTGACGAAATATCGACTGTGGCAGATTCGTGAGCAGATTGAATATAACGAATTAGCTTGAGTATGGCTTACTCGAACTGTTCTGGAGTGTTAGTTTTCGGAATTGGATCGGATTCCAGGGGAAGAGATTGTTATGTCTGTCTTCTGTCTTCACGATGACTTCCAATTGATCAAATATTCAATTGGAATTAATTTTCAATCCTAAACAAGCAGTAGTTGGTCCTCACAAGGCTTGTACTTATTAGCATATCAAGACTTGACTAACTATCAGACACTATATTGTTAACCGAAGTAATAAAATAACAAAAAATCAATGACTACGTTAATAATAACAAAATAAAATGTGGAATAAGTTTTACAAGAAATAGAAAACTATTTATCTCTAAAAATGTTTGTCAACTACGTAAGTAAAATCATATATTGTTAATAAATTGTTGGATATATAAGTAATTAGGTGAATGCGCCACATGTAACATCCTCATGTATACATGGTCGCATAAAAATATATTAAAGTAATTCCCTGTAAATTATAATGAACGCTACGGCGCATGCTCGTGTGAAAGCCATCCGGTGAGGATGAAGATTCCGTCATCTTGATTCATTCTGTGTTGGGGCTTTGACCGAGTTGGTTGTCGAAATAAATAGAGGGCGACTCAGTCGAATCTAGTGTTTTAATTGCCCAAACACCTTTACCAAATCGATTCTACAAAATCGGTTCAAACAAAACGTAAATTTCTTAACATAAAAAAGACAATTTTCAATAAATCGTAGAAACACTTCATATCGCACACTTATAGTAAATATTTAATATTTTTTTTGGTTTAGGTAATATAGCTTTTGGACTTTTTCAATTTTTCATTATTATGTCACTTATTTCGTCAAATATTTTGTCTTTTGTTCGTGATGAAACCACTGATGTTGGTGGCGGGTTTCTCTAACAATAAACTAATCAAAACAAGTCAAATTTCACATTACATTTTCACGAACCTGACAACTATTCAATTTGGATTTATTGGATAGGACTGAATCTAAGTTGTCCAAAACTCTCTCTTTCAGAAGGGTGAAAATACCGTCTCTTTGAAGCAGACTCAGTGTCCAAACATCTTAATACTTGATGTTCGAGACAATATTGCTCTGTATTATAGGTTGGGCCCTCACAGTAAAAATACAAAAAAATATATTTATAGAATATTAGGATTGTCTAAAATCATAAATTACACGATCCCAAACAACATCAACTGTTACAGATTTAATAGATTCTAGAGAAGTTACCAAATTTGCAACTTGGCTGCCTTCTTTTATTAGCTGCAATTCTGTACGCTTTTATCTGGACAGGTACACTGGTGTAAAAAAGTACTGCCTTGATAACCAAACTGTCTTTAATAATAATACACCTTATCATATTTTTTGGGCCTATATATCAATATTTTTATTTTGTATTAAAAATACCTATATAATTTTTGTGAAATATCGAAGTCTTTTCCAGTAGTAGTATTTGTAAAAAAAACTCAAGAAATACCTAAAATTATCCAAATTAACTCAGTGGGACAGTGACACTAGTGGATGTAAATACAATTCAACTTCGTTCATTCGAGAGCAAAATGATATCAGGCCGAGTGCACGTTGACGATATGTTCCCATGCCACACCACCGAATGGTTCCAGAACTGTCTCATTTGGTTCATTGATAGAAACAAATTGGCTTGTCTTACCTGTGTGACCAATAAACTAGTAGTTTTGTCGATTAAATTTTTCTTTAAAAAAAATATGGCCTTTTTATATTAATTTCTAACAGAAGTGGGATTCTTATCCAGTCAAGTGTGTATGGTTAGAATATAATGAACATTTGTGCTAATACTGCATAGAAATGAAGTATAATATTATGTTAAATAACAATTACTTTATTGACATAAGTGGTGATTGTGATGAAACAGTGAATGGTCCATCCTCTTCAAAAATGGTAAAATTAGACTGTGTAGAAACTTTGCTTGTCATCTTATTAGAACAGAAGCTAGAAATAACTGAATTCACGTAAATATGCTATATAACGTGGTAAAAAATATTAATTGCTCTACTATACAACAAAAGAAATCTACATAAATTCCCTATTCTTATTCTAGTGTATGGTAACAAGACATAGCATTTCATTATATTGATGACTGTGTGGCAGAAATATCCTACAAACAAATAATGTTTCAACTAATGCAGAAACATCCTAAACACAACAAATTTTAAATTGATATTTTTTTTATATTAGTTGTAAATGTTAAGGCTTTACTCCTGAAATTAGATGTTATCATAGACTGGGACGTGACCAATAAAACCAACTTTAAAATAAATAAATCTACTGATGGATTGGCATTAAGGTATGACCTATTTATATTCCGAAATCTGTGATATGTCTGAAGTATATTAATATAGACAGTTGTATGATGACGAAGAAATGCAATAAATGTTTAAAAAAATCAAAATGTTCCTTTATTTCGTTTTCCTAAGATGTGTTCCCAGCAGCTGATGTATATGTGATGCGTAATGAGAAAATTTCATGCAGAGTGAAAAACGTATTGATATGCTTGAGATATTGAACATGGAGGTCATTCGATCAAAAGGCAAAGGCTATGCTCAAGTTTTAATCATAACGGATACATTTTTAAAAATACTTTTGGCCTTATCTCATTATAAACAAGACTACAGACGAACAACTAGATAGACATAACTGCTGTAGACAATTTTCTACAAAATACTAAAATGAATACAATACACCACGAAGAAATATAGCAGATAGAGCAGCACAATTTACATCTGCAACTTTTCGCAATTTCCTTGGAACGTTTGATCCGCACTGTTTTCAGTTTACTGCAGGTTTCCTTAAGAAATAAATTTGCATTTTGCAAGTTGCATTACTTTAATTTGGATTAAATTGGAGCTGCGAAGTGATGGCGGGATGTTGGCTTGATCTTTAGCGGCATTGTGTATTTTGCAAGAGCGGGCAAGGACGCTTGTATTCGAACGTAGAAGTCGGCTGAGGTTGCAAACAAATTTAACTTGAAACATTTTTTATAAAATTAATTATCTTGACTATAAACGATAAAATGATTTTATCAAATGAACGAAATGAGCTTATTATAAACTATATAATCGTTGCAGCTCTTAAGTAACAACAACGTGGACTTAAATGTTTACATTAAAAATGATTAAATCTTATAATTTTTTCTATTCTTCTATTCGTTTTGATTCCATATTTCATATTTATTATGATGTTTTCATTATTTTTATTTTGATATATTGTATGCCTCTATAGACTTAAAATTTATATTTCCATTTATTAGCAGAATGGCCGAACGAATCTCAAGCAATTAAGCAGATTTATTTCATTAGAATGAATTTTAATGGCAATTTAAAAATAGAAAACTTAACTAGAGATCTTACCTAAAATACAGTGATGTGCAAAGAATCTTCTGCGCCATCGTGCTAAATACTGATAAGTTAAATTTTCCATTAAAATTTTATTCTCGTTAGTAATTTGACATTTTACTTGATTTAAGAATTAATGTGTTTTAATAATTTTATCGTCAAAATTTAACGTAAATATTCGTTACACAAGTACAGAACAGTTCAGACTTATTACTCTCATGACTTTTTTAATTAAAAAAAAAAAACAGTAAGCACCCACAGGAAATTCACCGAGTATATTTAAATGTGGCATTTTATTTATATTTCTTTAGAAATAAATCTTCAAATATCCAAAATGATAAGTATTGTTTTATATAATTAAATATGTGATTACATTCTTTGTATATAGTTGAACCAAAAATATTTTGAAAATTTTAATGTCATAGTGACTAACTATTTCGAATTTCAACATTGCACAACAGTATGAAATGCAGACTATGTGTTGTAAAGTGTTTACATATTTGAGAATTAGTTAACAATAAGTTAATTTGATTAGATAGATTTTTATTATCAAAATGTGAATTATTTTATTTTTATTTCATCCATTTATTTCAAATATAGTAAGATTATACATGAGATTGATACTTAGTACAATAGCTACAAGAAAAGTGCATTTTAATTCAATACCGTAACATATACCAGATGGTTGAATTTTATTTTAATACACAAACAATATGTGAATTTACTTTCATTTATTATGAACTTTCTTCTGTTATTAAAGAATTTTCTTTTATGTTTCGAAATGCTAAGAATGCCTAAAATTTATTTTTATTACAGGTGAAATTTACAGTAGATGAAACTCTTGCCATGAAGGACAATAAACGGAACATCCGTAATACATCCGTCATAGATCACGTAGATCACGAAGAATCCTCTTTAACTGACTCCGTTAACCCACTTGAACACGTGATCTGAAATTATCAGTAAGGTGGAAAGAAATATTGTAATCAATGTAATAATTAGTAATGAAGTAATCAAGAGTTTAGAGAATTAATCACGTGTATAATTTAGAAGGATTAGTGAAGCACTAGTAAACTTATTAACATGGGATTCAACGGAAGTAGTATCAGTAGGATAAAGAAACTTTGTAATCAATGTAGTAATCAGTAATGCAGAAAAGTTTAGAAAATCAAACGTGTATAATTTACAATGACCAGTGAAGCAATAGAAAAACTAAATACATGAGGTCCAATAGAATTATATATAGGATAAACAGAAACATTGTAATCAATGAAGAAGAGTTTAGAAAATCAACCATGTATAAGTTGCAAGGACCAGAAAAGTATTGAAAACTAGAAACATGAGGTCTAACAGAGCTGCAGGTAGAATAGAAAAGTTTTTTTAGACCAATGGAGAAGAGTTCCGTTGTAAGGTATTAGAATTTTGATATAATTATCAATTCGAACACAATTGGATCTAAAGTGGAACAAAATCAAATTGACACTAGATCATATTATAAATAGAAAAATACATTTAGATGTCTATATCAGGAAATTGGAGGATTAATTAAACCAGATACTATGAATTTAATTGAGCACGGTATGGACTGAGAAATTCACCTAAAAGATGGAATACGAAATGAGGTAATGAGTAAGCTCAATTTTAGTATTACTATTTCTTGTGCTTGAAATTCATGTTGTTATATTCAGTGATGACTCATTACTAAAAGGACAAGAAGAACAAATAGTGGTTTTAATTGAAAAATATACGTATAGAATGTTTTGGCATTGTTTTAGATAAAGATGAACCTTTAACTTTCAGTTGTAAAATAAAATATTACCAAAAATAAGAAAATAAATATTAATATCAAAGGATACATCATAGAATATCATCATGGAATTCTCCATTTTGGGTAGTGCCGAAAATACATGATCAACTAACAAAATGAAATCAATGGTAGATTTCGTATGTCAAGAAATGAAAATGAATTAAAATACAATTATTTATAGGTCTTCTTAAATATTATAGATTGATTTTATTAAAAATTCGATGAAATTGTGGAACCTTTTATAGTAAAATACTCCTAACTTTGATAAATAAATCATATTAACAACATATGTTTCAAATTTTGTCACTCGTGTAGTTTTTTTCAACTGGAGGAATAATGATAAAATGGAATGACCGAAAGCTTCTCGAATATTAACAAACTTGGAAATAAAATACTCAATAACCGAAATAGGATCATTGTCAATTGTTTGGAACACTAAATCATTTTAAACCATATCTTGAAATCTTGAAATACAAAGACATCTTAATAAACTATTTTTTTGAAAATATTATTTTAGTTACAATCACACAGTAGTTTTTATCGGCGAATCTATTGTAGGAAAATTTAAATTATTTGCCTGGATATATTTTAGTTCAATTTATTAATTTATGTTCTTTTTTGCGGTTGGTTGCACAAAACCGATTTCTTTACAGTCATATGTAATAAATAATCCAAACAAAACCGAAGCGCCCTAAAAATTTAATATTAGAATGCTGAGAAATGAAGAAAACGAGACGTTAGTATGATCGTGAATTAGGTTAGCGGATTGCAGACTTCAGATGAACGGCAAAATCTCAATATGCAGCTGGCGGCAAATTTGTAAATCCCCCACTATATCAATGTTATATATATTTTCCCTATATGTAAATACTAATTTAAAATATCGGCAACGTTGCAGTCCGTCATTTTGTCCTCGAATGACAGAGGTTGGATGGTGCTTCCATGGAAATATGTATTGATATTTCTGGTATATTTACTTGAATTGGTTTTGTTGCCATCAAACCTTTAATACTGAAATCTTTGGGATACAAAAAGTTTGCTACTTTTTATTCCGTTCGTTAGCTAGTTCGTGACCTTGTTATTTAGATCGTGTGATTCGAATAGGACGGCACTTTTGATGGCATCCAAGAAGAAGGCAAAACCCAACGGTTTTTTATTGTTTGCTTTGGATCTTCAAAAACAAGATAGTATCAAATATCCATCAATAAAAGAAGCTCGCGAAGGAGCTGCTCCGATTTGGTCGGTACGTTCTTGCACTGAAAGCAATATTATTTTTTACTCAATCTCTAATAATCATGCTATTATATCTTTAGAAAATGCCCTTTGAGAAACGGAAGTCTTACGACGAGAAGGCCAAGCAGATGAAGGGCGGAAAATCTACAAACCTTACATCCGAAGGAGTTTTGGTTGACACAATTTTAAAACAAAAAAAAGAAAAAGATTATGCCGATCAAAAAGCAAAGAATGATATATATGAAGTACTATCAGTGGCTTATGCAAAAGGAGGTAAAAAATTTGTATATCTTTTGTATGTCTTTTAATCTTTTTTTTGTAGAATTAGCAACTAAAGAGTTTTTTGTAATTGATATTAACATTTTCTGTCATTGTGAAACCTCAAATAGATACTATCCAGCTGAAATAAGTGTTTTGAAGTTTAACATCAAAGATGGAGTAGTTGAAGCTAATCTTTTTTACTCCATGGTAGATTCCGGTAAATAATTTAAGATTATTTCATCATGTAGGAATTATTTATAAGTTTTATGGTTTGGTTTGTTTATTTTTCAGGTCCCTTACCTGCTGGATATAAGTGTATTGCCAAAAGTCATTCTGATATGACCCACTTGCTGCCGGTACCTTTTGAAAAAAATGCCCCTGATAATCAAAAAGATGTCTATCATCGTTTCAAGGCATTTCTTCAAGTAATAATTTTTGGCATCAGGTTAAATTATATTTTGGAGTATTGTATTATTTCAGAATGTATCAGGTGATAATATGTTCCCAATAATTTATGGTGACACTAAAAATGTTGATATATGCACAGAGATTTTAAACAGATGGTGTCAGAAATTTGATAATATAGAAGGAGAGTATAAGATTTATAACTTTCAGGCAAGTGTTGAGAAGCATTTATATGGAAGGATGACAATCGTTTCCACTTTTTAGTATTTGTTGAACATAATTAAAAATATTGTTTCAAAATCAACAAAGTGTATTCCTTACTCTCTGACTGATAGGCTACTGGAGAAGGATGTTTACTCACACGTACATGATATTGCATGTAGAGTAAGATAATGATATATAATGTAGTTTATTTACTGTAGTTATTTATTCTTTTCTTACCTTCAGTTTCATAAAACTACATCAAAACCCCAATATTGTTGCCGGTCTGCTGTAATAAGATATGTTTATGTACTTTGTGACTGTTGTTGTGATGAACTTAATATTGATCCGATTCCTGGTCAACATACTGCCTCAAGTATGTTACAATACAAGAATGGCTTGTTTCCTTTTGTGAGTGGAAGCTGTAATTATGCAGTAAGAATTGAGTTCTTTTGTTTTCAATTCATGATGTTTGTTTCAGCTCATTAATGTCTTTTATTTTTAGCCCAGCAATGAGTGTGAATCTGCTTTTACTTCAACTACATATTCAACATTGGTTTCTGATTGCGAAAAAACACTAGTAACCAGTAGCGGATCAAATGCTGCGACTTTTGAACAAGAATATCCACCACTAATAGTGTCACAATCAGGGGTGAGCCTTAATTAAAAAGTATTAAAATACATTATTATTAAAATATTATTACATTAAAAATTATATTTGAAATATTTAAACGATCTATTGGATCCAAGGCGTTATTTTCGATCTCAGCTGTGCCACTGCGCGTCGCTGTCTCCATTAAGAGGTAACATCTCGCTTGATCTGTAGGCACGAGGCAGTAGCTTTGTATGGGCGGTGTTGGAAAATAATCCGCTGTGGAGAAAGACGTCGTGTGAGCCCAGAGAGAGCCCCAGATACATTTTTTGATAGTGACATTTTCTTAATTTCTGAGTCAAATACGTCAGACTTTTACGCCATATATTTCACACGTTTGTTTTGCAATTTAAGTTAGGATCGCAAATCTGGAACCGCGAGACTTGCTTGCAGTACCCCATAGTAGGATTATACATTGTCAAATAGGCTGATAACTTGGATTTGTTCCCGATAAAATAATACATTTAATATAGTTTAAGTTCTAGTTGTTTTCACTTAGCTAGTATGTGCTTCTTCCAGGCTAGGCTAGGCGTCGGTATAGATGTGTCTTAGAAGCATCAAGATATTTAGGCAGATATTATAATGTTGCATGGGTAGATTTGTTTAATTTGCTTTATAATGCTATGCCTTCTGCCATTATTGTATTTTATCAATGTGTGTTTGGAAAGTTGTTAAGATTACTATGTCACTTGCATATGTTACCACAATGGTGATTTTTGTGGTTGGTATATAGGAAATATAGTATCGAACTGTGTACACTAGCTTGCGGAATTCTTGAATAAATCAGAAGTAATTCATTGGGTTCATCGACTTCTTTTAGAGTGTAAATCTCTATTTCTGAATTCGATTTTAGTAACTAAAACTAAGCTTTATGACTACAAGAATGATGTAGAAACTTTTTTTATTTAACTTTTGTACTATACTGTAACCCTGTATGCTATACTTTATGAAAAGACTAAGATATGTCCAGGAAAGCAACCTATATGTTAGGAATAATAAATAAAGGCCCAACTTGTTTAAATTAAAGGCCTTTATTCGACAAAAATGCTGGTTTATTAGTCCTACAGGTAAAACCAGGTAATGTGTCAATATCTATCTGTATCCAAGGGAAACTTCTGATATCATTCCGTGGTATTGGCATCGTTCATTTATGCTGACTTAATATCTGATTGTTGCATAGGGATTGTATATTGGATTTAAATGCTAACATATAGATTCTTTTGGCATTTAAGTCGGTACTTATTTTGTTTACAAATGTATGCACCTGTACTATAGTCCCGTGCGTATTACCAAACCCAAATTGATGTTTTCCAAATTCCTAATTGTTCCAACTAAATTCCTCTTATGTATAATTTCTCGAAAACTTCCTTAGAATACCTTGGCTTTGTTCATTTTGGATCAACTTGTTACGATGAAACATCGTTAGATTACCATGATGTTTTTCATTTAGACTTCTAATATATGCCTAATTATTTTTGGAGTTACTATTAAATGCAAGCATAATTTTCCATTTTGTGTCTCCTTTTCTCGCTATCTATCGGTATATATGTGATATTTATTTTCCTGCTTTCAGATTGTTTTTCATTATATACCAAATCTTAAATGTACACCCCCGAATGTCGTCTGACTTGACCATTCTGTCTTTCGATTTGTCTTGTGTAAAGAAAGTGTTATCAACACTTTCAGGAAGTTTACACTGGGAAGTTAATTCGAATTGTTTTGTTCTTCTATGTATTTGATTAATTTAATTTATTGAATTTATTATTTACATTAATTAGTTAACTAAAGATGGATATATTAAAAACGGTGTAAATTAAATGTTAATTATTTTAGAATACTGGGACTAGCGACGAATCTGATAGTTGGAAGACTGTTAAGGGAAAAGTATGTAAAAATGCGGTAAAACTTAGTCAAACCAGTGATTATATTTTTTGTTTTCAGCATCCAGGAAAATATCATTCGTCAGTAACAAGTAATTAAAAATAACGTAAAGGTTAATCAATTGAACTAATGATATTTACCAATGCCTTCAGTGCCCAGCAATGGATCCTAGAATTCAAAAGCAAAAAGTGAGCAAATATCACGTAGAAATTAGTCTATAGAATTATTAATAATATTTATCGATAACTTCAGTACCCACAATGAATCGCAGCAATTAGTAGTAACAAGTAAGTAGAAATCAAAAAAAACTTAATCTAACAGATTACTAATAACAATGCCGTTTTAGTACCCGACAATGGATCACAGGATACATATAATCCAAAAGGAAGGGGTTTTCCATCGATTTCCAAGTGATCTATCCTTGATTTTTGAGTTTCGGAAATTTTTAGTTTTTTATGGCTTTTGGGTCTTCTTACCAGGCCAAATCTAATATCAGTACTAGCAGCAGTAGTAATTTTTCTCCTTCAACAGAAGGCAGAGGTCGAGGATTTTCCTCCCTATCTATTCAATTATTAAGGCCTGGAATTCAATTTTAACGCCATTTAATATCCAAGTATATAATGTACATGTTTTTGTTTAAAATTGTTTCATGTTTTTAATTGTAATTATTGTTCAGTTTTAAAACCTGCTCTTTAATTATATTAACGTAAGGGCTATTCTAATTTGCAGTTTTATTTTTTACTTGTCTAAAAATTTGTCTTGAATCTTATACAGTCTATAAGTATTAATGATGATAATTACATATTAAAATGCTATCACCTACGAATATCTACATGGCTCAGAAATGAGGCTTATTAGGTTATATCTACCTTTCGGAAATCTCTTAAACTAGCGTCTTACCATTTTTGGTTGAATATCTGAAAAATACAGCCGTCATATTAGATAATTATTAAAGCTAGCCGGCTTGATAGACCTGACTTGTGCTGATGTAATACACATCTTGGTTATGTGATTTACCAACTTGGATATTCGTGGGCATAAGTTAAGCTGAATGGGTAATTTATGCTTAAACTTATTTTATTAGTTAGTTATAGAATATTAGTTATCTATAGAATAACTTAATAAAAAGTCTTTATTTGTCCTGACCTAGAACCAGGCGGTGGAATATTTGTTCGCGGAGACTTTCCCTGGAGTGACAAGTTGGACCGGGGGACTGCCGCACTGTTAACCCCTGTGGATCGCTACTGCTACTGCATTAAATTTGGGGATATGGCATCCGCTGATCTAGCAGACGTTATTGGGCACGAGGACCTGGCGATTCTATTTATTCATGAACTTAAATTAACACACGGCTGGATACTGTCGTATGGGAGCAAAAGTTATGACTGCAGCGACAGATTAGGTCGTTTCAGACTGGAAAAGTGGTGATGCGGTGCTAAGCTCCCAGCCTATCGACCAGCTCGTGAACTAGCGCGTTTTCCGAAGAACTTGAGCTGAGTTGTTTGTGGAATAATTGAGATATGAAGTGCTTGATTTCTGGAATGTGTTTCCCTATGAATTTCATTATTTCTGGCTAACCATGGAGTGTTTAAGAATCTCTCGAGGAGCTTATTTTGGAAAACTTAACGGCGGTTTCACATGGTTGGGTGTAACAAACTTGAAGTAGACATTAGATCCGTAGAGGAGTAAGGACCGAATTAACATCTTGTAAAATAATCATTTGATGGAGATTAAAAGTCTGCTAGAAGGGCAGATCAGAGAAGGTAGCCGGTTTGTTATACCCGAACCTTTTTGGATTTGGGATTGCCAATCCAACCGTCGGTCAAAGTGAAAACCTATGTACGTGACGTTATCCAATCATGGAATTATTGCGTTGTCGATCTTAAGTTGCGAGACACGCAGTATATAACGCTTCTTATGGAAAATGATTTTTGAACAATCTTTTAGATCCAAGGCGTTATTTTCGACCTAAGCTATGCCACTACGCATCACTGTCTCCACTGTGCTTGGGGACATTGAGAACTACTAATATTCATTGGCGAGCATGCTTTTCTACGGAGAATGAATTTTGCATGGGAAGATTTTGTTTAATTTGCTTGGATGTGCTATGCCTTCTGCCATTGTTGTATTTCATCAATGTGTGTTTGGAAATTCTTTGATACTATTATAAGATCTTCTGCAGATGTTATTATTTCTATGTCACTTGCATATATTGCCACAATAGTGATTTTTGTGGTTGGTATATAAGAAACGTAGTATCGAACTGTATACACTGCCTTGCGGAATTTTTGAACATATCGGATGTAATTCATTGAGTTTGTTGAGAATTATTACAGTGTCGATCTTAAGTTGTGAGACGCGCAGTGCGTAACGCTTCTTATGGAAAATGAATGCCTGGGTTTTTAGCCGGTTGATTTGCATCCTCCAGAATTTGAAGCACTTGACCGCATGATCGAGCTGCTTCTGCAAACGTTCATGAATTGTAACTTTGAAGCTGGCGACCGTGAAGATAGCAGGATCGTCAGCGTTAAACGCGACGGCAATGTGCTCTTTTCTCGCCAGATCTGATATAAAGAGGTTAAATAAAGCTGTGGCCGGTGGGGAACTTTGAGGTACGTCGCATTGATACAGCCAGCCTCGATTTGTTTTCGACTGGAAATTGATTTTCTGATCTTGACTTGGAAATATCTGTACAATAGATAGGCCTTGATGAGAACTGGATGGTCTTCGGGGGTTGTGGGGTGGGGATGTCCAACCGCACGCATTTTGCTATCAAATCGTCGTGCCAGACCTTGTCGAAAGCTTTGGTTAGGTCTAGAAGAACAGCTCCAATCTTTTTACGTTGGTCAAGAGCATGATAGATGTGTGCGGCCAGACGGGTAGTCTGATGGACGTATGAGTGGTGAGCGCGAAAACCAGATTGTTCACCTGGATATTTTTATTAATCTCCTAGAACGTGAACAAACTCCCCGTGGGAAATAAGTATTATTATATGATTTCAATTATATATAACTATCCTGACATGTAGTAGATCACTTCAGTAAGTAATCTGCTGTGCAACTTTAATCTAAATCTTATTCTAGATGCTATTTTAACTTATTTTAAAGTATATCCTAACTTATTCTAAAAACTATTCTAGCTTATTTTAGAGATTATTAAATCTCTCTCTATGTGTCTATTAATCAGTTCATATTGCAGTTTGTGTTTGACCCTACGCACTTCACTATCATCCCGCACATTTAACTCTTTGGCGAGTACCTCGCACAAACACTTCGAATCACACTCGTTATTGGTTCTATTTGTATATGACGCTGAATCAGTTTGTTGGACACAATATGGGGCATGGACGATGACTGGCAGCTCTTTATTCTGGAACCTCTGGAGGATATCTATGTTATATTTGCTAGTAGTACTCCACAGTTCAATACCATAGGTTCTACTGTGCTTAAGTATTGACTTATACAGCAAAACCTTATTATCTAACGATAATTTAGATTTACGTCCTATTAGCCGATACATTTGGTTTAGTTTAAGTCCATGTCAAATGTCGATCGAAATGCATTCCCAGATATTTAACATTGTCTGCTTGCGGAAGTTCGTCATTATTCAATTTTACTGACGGACATGTTCTTCTACAAAGGGTGAATGTCACATGGGTAGATTTTGTCTCATTTGTTAAGATGAAGTTGGAGGTTTCTTGTGGCTGATATCGGATCCTCGTCTGATGACAAAACCGCTGTAGCGTCAGCATATATTACAACAGTAGTGTTTCTTGAGATCGGTAGTTCAGCTGTATACATAAGATATAACAATGGGCCAAGAACACTGCCTTGGGGAACACCCGAATATATTGGGTGTAGGTCAGTGTATTCGTCACCCTGTTTGAAAATAAAATGTCTATCTGAGCTACAATTTTAGCAATTAAAAGTGCGTATGACGCAAAAGCTTTTTCAATTTAATATGCTGTCCACTGTGCCACACCTTGTCGAATGCCTGAGAAATATCTAATCTTTATATTTGTTCTGTTGTTCCGTGTTTATTACAGAAATCAAATTGATGGCCTGGAATAATATTTCTCTACTCTTCGATTATTTTACGTCTCTTAGTGTATTATTTTTCGAATAGTTTAGAGATCACAGGTAACAGGTTTTTCACAGGTTTGAGAATCATAATGATTTGAGCCACTTTTCAAGTGCTAGGAAAGTAATTAAGTCTTAGCATGGAATTAAATATGAATGTTATTAATTTGATGCACTTTCCAGACAGTTCTTTTAAGATTCTTTCAATTATTAGATCACAACCAGGAGCTTTTTAAAAATTGTTTTCTTTATATATTGTTTGTTTTACCTGTTTAGCAGTATATTTCTCATGTGGCAGATCCATTTGAAATCAAGTGCTAAGAAAGTCAACTATGTTATTTTCTTCTGTTGCGGATATTTCGGACGGGTACGGATTAAATTTTACGAATCACTTATGTTTCGGGACGGGACGGAATTAATGCACCACTTATGGCCTTGGAACAAAAGAGAAAATTTATTTTGATCCCCGGTAATTTATACCTACTTGATACAAATCACAACGCCCTCTACTAACTTTTCTTCCTCCTTTCTATACTGGCTCTTGTATCGAGACAAGTCATATATTTAACACTCCCCTTTAATTTAAATGTACTATATAACATAACCTAATTAAGATCGTAAACAAAGATAACAATTTTATATACAAATTTGTTCGAACTTAGAACTATTCTATATCCACATTTCGAGAATTTTATCTTTAATTAATAATTTTATCAAATGAATGTACACAATTATGTGATAAACAAAGGTAACAGTCAGTTTTTTTACTTAAAAACAATTCTCTCTTTGAACAATCATAGCAATAGTCGCCAAAACACTGTCCAATTTAATGTCTACATTGATTAGAATGTTTCCTTCTATACTACTGATAATTCTGTTGAATCCCATGTTACTAGTTTACTAGTGCTTAATTGATCCTTGAATATTATACTCGTGATTGATTCTCTAAACTCTTAATTACTCCATTACTATTTACTACATTGATTACAATGTTTTCTTCCTTCTTACTGATAACTCAAGATCACATTTTTCCAGTTTTCTGGTGTTCCTTCTGATGGTCATTGATCTTTGAGCGCTCTAGTGCTCCCAAATTAATTTCCGTCTCTTGCATACATAAAAAATTTACCTAATCTATATTCCCCTGCACTCTCCGTCGTCACCCTACTACTTCTCATTTACACCGAGAATTCTGGGCCCATAACCTTTTATGAATCACTTATGATTCGGGGCGGGACGGAATTAATGCACCACTTATGGCCTTGGAACAAAAGAGAAACTTTATTTTGATCCCTGGTAATTTATACCCACTCGATACAAGTCACAGCGCCCTTTTCTAACTTTTCTTTCTCCTTTCTATACTCTCTCTTGTATCGAGACAAGTTATATATTTAACATTAAATACTGTCTTTAAATATTTGGATAAAACTTCCGCTTTATATTTATCATTTCTAGCATAGGTGTTGTCAATTTTAATGGGTGGATTATGTTGTTGAGATTTTTTTATTTATTTTTTGTTACTTTCCACAGAGAATATTCTGTTTCATCAGTTGGCGTTAAGTTCTCTAAATAGTTTTGAATTCCTTGATTTTGTTCCTTATTTAGCTCTTTCAGCTCTTTTGTGGCCTTGTTGAATTTTCTCTTGTTTTTTTCTGTTATGATTTGTTGCCGGGTTTTTCGCAGTTTTTTCTTTTCGGCAATTTTTTGTTTAATTATAGATGAAATATAATTATATTTTTGATATGTCGCGCTATTAGGTGTTGCGTACCATGCAGCCTTTTGTAGAGATTTTGTTATATATTTTGCTGCTATTTCTATATCTCTTTCTGTTTCGAGAGGTAAGTTTATAGATATTAAACTGTCTAATTTTTCTCTAAATAATGGTCAGTTGGTTTTTGTGTTATGAAAAGAAGGTGGTTTTGTTTTTTTTTTTGAGAATATTTGAGTTCACTGTTGTTTAACTAGTGAGTGATCAGATGATAGATCGAAGCATGATTCAGCTTTGCATGTTTTGGTGTTAATATTTTTTAACACAATAGTCTATGGTATCGGGAATTTTATTTATATCTGACGGCTAATATGTTGACTCACCAGTAGAGATATGCTGTAAGTTATGTGCCTTCATTGCTTTGACCAATTATCTGCCTTTTGCTGTTATTAATCAAGAACACCGCACTACAGTCTCCTCCGGCAATGAATTTAGTAACCAGCGTGTTAAAGAAACCATTGTATTGTTCTGCCTTGTTGGTAATGGGCCGTGCATTTCTCCATTGAATATTTACAAGCACTAGTGGCTTGTAAATATTCCTCGCTGAATTTCTCTCTTACACATTGTTTTATGTTTTCACGAATAATTACAGATGTTCTTCCATGTGATTTATCATCTGGATATTTTATGTGATACAGCTTGTCTATGAGTGCAATGTATTTCGGATTCCATCATGATATCAATAGTTTGTTCATATAAGAATATTTTAAGCTCCCTGGCATGTTGCTGGAGTCTGTTGGCATTCCAGATGGCTATTTTGTATTTGCTGTAATTGCTCAGTCTGGCTTCGTAATGACGGCGGTGAATAAATTCATCATTGTACTCATTTATTCCATAAGTTTACCCATCATTTCCGCTAATTTACTACTAGTACTCACAGGGTCAGTGATGACTGGCGTTATACTGTACTTAATATCGTAAACATCTTTTATTATTCTTTTAGCTTCAAATCAATATAAAACATTGGCAGTGGCTTCTTTGTTGCATGGTGTTGAATATTATGTATATTGACAACTTTGCGGCCTTGTTCAGCTAGGACTGTTTTAACTGTATTTGTATCGGTGGCGTAATATAGTCCTTTTATGACAAATTTAGAAGTTTTTCGGACAATAATCGAAAAGTATGACACTGCGTGCTTCTATTCTCCAATTCTCTTATTAAAAATTTGAAATGTTCGGGGTCAAACACTTGAATCCTCATTGTTTCAGATCCGATTGTTTTTATTGTGTCATTATTATATATTGTTATTGGGGGTGGTCTGGGAATTGCTTTAAATTGGTTTTTTAAATACTCGCATATTTTCGTCTGTTTTTGGACGACTTGTTCTTCGGGATTTCTCAAACGTTTTTTGTTTGTAACAATGTTCCATTGGTGCATTTGATGGCTTTCAGTTATTGCCAGTTGATCGTCATTTCGAATAGCGAGTGATACAATTGATAAATCGGCAGAAAGATGTTGTAGATTAGCCATTATTTATTGAAATTAACCGTACAGATCATTAGTAGTTATTAAATGTTTAATTTATATTTTTTACGCGCATCATGTTTTGCTCACTAGATTGACCGTTCCGAAAATCAGAAAGAAAATTCATAGAAGGTAAAGCCTTGCTTATAAAAAATAAATTTTAAATGTCATGTTCACAATGGTTTTGACTAGGTTTTCACTTTTTATGACCGGTAGCTTTATGACACCAACAGTAACACAGATATTTGTTTTTACAACAGAGCGTTCTGAAAGGTACGTGGATGGATGAATGGTGAACACGAGAACCGAATTGTTCATCAGGAATGATGTTGCTTTCCTTTGTGAAAGAGTTGAGAGCGTAGAGTACTGCCCTCTCGCCAAGCTTCGCAACGGCACTGAGAAGGCGGATGTGCCTGTTATCAGATATAGGTGATATTGCACCTTTCTGGGTATTCCCGCTATATGTGCGTGTTTCCAAGACGGAAGGAAATGTTGCAGTCGCATGATGTATCTAATTATGTTTGCCAGTTCCTCGAGCTGCTTATGCGGGAGCTTTTTAACTGGGTAATCGATATTTCGTCAAACATTGATGACAGTGTCGTTGTCTTTAGATTTAGTGCTTTCTGCGGGTGGGGTGGGAGGAATTTCATCTTAGCCTCGCCTCTGCAAGGATCTCGAATTTTCTTGTTCAGTGACTGCGAAATTTCCTGTAACCGCTGACTTCAAGGGGTATGACAATGTGCATCTTCCCCAGGAGGCATTTAAAGACAAGTCAGAAAGAAGGGGGGGGCATCCAGTCTTTAGTCCGCAATTTCTTGCAGTTCCAGTTCATCAGTCGCCAGGTCAAGACGACCACCCTTAACCATGCTTGCATGCTCTGTTAGCCTCCATTTTGTCTGCAGCATTAAGGGTGAATCGAGCTAATCTGCGTAAACGGTTTTTGATGCGAATTTCAAGTTTAAGAGAAGCGGGAAGGCTGTTTCTCTACAGTTGGGTTTGTGATGAAATATCGACTGTGGCAGATTCGTGAGCAGATTGAATATCACGAATTAGCTTGAGTACGGCTCACTCGAGGTGTCCTGGAGTGTTAATTTTCGGAATTGGATCGGATTCCAGGAGAAGAGATTGGTAGTTCCTCCATTCGGTCTTTTTCTTGAATATTGTAAGTGGGACTTGAGTGGTGGCTCAGTTTCCGAGAGAAGGGCCGGATAATAATCAAAGTCTAGCTTGTCAAGGACGCGAACTACGGAGGGGTGATTCACGCCTTGAAGGATAAATAAATGAGTCTGTGATCGGTATAGTTGAATGCAGAAGATGTCCTATACAGGGATGTAATCACGAAGAGACGATCTTGGATATCGATTTTAATGGAGGTTGTTTCGAATTTGTTTGCTGATAACGAGGGTAGGAGCTCGTGTTTGTGATCTTTTCTGACGAGAATGGCGGTTCCACCGCCTCGACCTGGGGTTTTTTGGATTTTGTACGCAAAAAGGTATTCGAAAGAGAGACGATGCGAAGGATTTAAGATAGTTTCTTGGATGAGAACGATGTCGATGTCATAGAATGTCATGGCGTCTTCCAATTCTGATTCCTTTCCGCGTAAGCTGTTTGTATTCCTTGTCATTAGTATAAAAGATTGTAATGGCCATTAAGAGGCTGCTGGAATTTAAAGAAGCAGGTCGAAACGACAAAGGTTATTGAAAAATTTGGAGCAGGACGGAAGATCAGGATCTAGTGTTGTGATGACCGGTACATTTGATGTAGGGGAGGGGGGTTTCTCGGCAACCCTGAGCTAAAAGTCCTAGACCAATGAAATGCTCTCCTTAAAAACATATTTTTATTACAGGTGCCCGTAATGGTAATTTAAACTAACCGATGAAATTCACCGAAATGACGTCCTCAGCGCTTTCCTGCTGAGACCACATAAAACAATTCTGAAATTATTTGTATTAAGTTAACACTCCATGCCGACGACGTCTCAAACAATACTGAGAATATCCAATATACAGAATATCTATATATTTTTATTAGATATCGATATTCTTTCTAGTAGCTATGCGTGTGTGTACTAAATCGTATCTGTATATCTTCATTATGTAAAACAATCAACCAACACTTATTACTTCCTACTTTACTACCGTCCAACCACTCTAATAACATTACCTTGAGCGGAAAGACAAAAAACAATTTGAATAAATTTATTATTTAATACCTACGTATTTCATAGCTTAAAACTCTTGCTGCATACCACCAATATAAAATGGGTTTCTAAAGAATTTTTCCCCCTTAAAAATATAATATACATATGTTATGTCCGTCTTCTATCTTCACGATGTCTTCCAACTGATCAAATATTCAATTGGAATTAATTTTCAATACTAAGCAAGTAGTAGTTGTACTTATTAGCATATCAAGACTTGACTAACTATCAGACACTATATTGTTAACCGAAGTAATAGAATAACAAAAAATCAATGACTATGTTAATAATAATAAAATAAAATATGGAATAAGTTTTACAAGAAATTGAAATTATAAAAATTAATTTTCTGTAAAATATAATGAACGCTACGGCGCATGCTCCTGTTAAAGCCATCCGGACAGGATGAAGATGCCGCCATCTTGATTCATTCTGTGTTGGGGCTTTGACCGAGTTGGTTGTCGAAATAAATAGAGAGGGAGTAAGTCGAATCCAGTCTTTTAATTGCCCAAACACCTTCACCAAATCGATTCTACAAAATCGGTTCAAACAAAACGTAAATGTCTTAACATAAAGAAGACAATTTCCAATAAATCATAGAAACACTTCATATCGCACACTTTATTTAATATTTTTGCACCCAAATATTTAATTTTTTTTGGTTTAATATATGTTCTCTTTTTTTCCAAGGCAATAAATGGTGTTATTGATTCCGTCCCGTCCCGAATCATAAATGAATAGTGAAGGGTTATGGGCCCAGAATTCTTGGTGTAAAGTAGAACAAGTAGTAGGATGACTGTGCAGGGATATGGAGATTAGGTAAAGCTTGAGTTCGGTAAAGTATATATATATATATATATATATATATATATATATATATATATATATATATATATATATATATATATATATATATACATATATATATATAGATCAATGATCAATGACCATCAGAAGGAACACTAGAAAACTAGAAAAACGTGATCTGAAATTATCAGTAAGATGGAAAGAAACATTGTAATCAATGTAATAATTAGTGAAGAAGTAATCAAGTGTTTAGAGAATTAATTACGTGTTTAATTTACAAGGATTAGTGAAGCACTAGTAAACTACTAACATGGGATTTAACGGAATTGTCAGTAGTATAAAGAAACTTTGTAATCAATGTAGTAGTAATCAGTAATAGAGAAAAGTTTAGAAAATCAACCGTGTATAATTTACAATGACAAGTGAAGCAATAGAAAATCTAGATACATGGGGTCCAACAGAATTATAGATATGATAAACAGAAACATTGTAATCAATGGAGAAGAGTTTAGAAAATCAACCATGTATAAGTTGCAAGGACCAGACAAGTATTGAAAACTAGAAACATGAGGTCTAACAGAGCTGCAGGTAGAATAGAAAATTTTTTTAGAGCAATGGAGAAAAGTTTTGTTGTAAGGGATTAGAGTTTTGATATAATTATCAATTCAACAGAATTGGATCTAAAGTGGAAGAAAAATGAAACTGACACTAGATCATATTATAAATAGAAAAATATATCTAGATGTCCATGTCAGGAAATCGGAGGATTTAATTACTTAAACCAGATACTGTGAATTTAATTAAGCATGGTATGGACTGAGAAATTCATTTAAATGTTGGAACACGAAATAAGGTAATGAGCAAGCTCAATATTAGTATTACTATTTCTTGTGCTTGAATTATAATGTTCATGTTGTTATATTCAGTGATGACTCATTACTAAAAGGACTGGAAGAACAAATAATGGTTTTAATGGACAGTCTGTATGAAGTTAAATAGTTTATTGAAATGGAAAGAGCGAAGATAGAATAGATTAAAAATTCATTAAAAACACATAATTTAACAACTGCTTGAGAAATTCTATGGAGAAGATTGTTACACAAATTGAAATTAATATTAACACCAACAAAATTATAAAATAATTTAGTTATAATTTAATGGGTACTATATACAAGATTAAAATGCAGTTTTATATAAGTTTCGCTAGTTACAAGATCGCATCTAAACAGATCAATTTGGTAAGCCAATGGAAGTCAACTTCAACATGGATAATAGTAAAGAAATAATTAAAGATATACCGTTTAAAATTATATAAAGAGACCAATATAATGCGAGCATAGAAAATTCAATGAACAATCTGTGAGTAAACCGATGCAGACAGTTTTGCAACAGGAAAAAGAAAACAAGAATGATGATGATAAAAAAAGCATGCAAGAACAGATAACAGACAGTGATGACGAACCTATCTAAATTGGAGGAAACAAATTCTAGAAGAAAAACCTCGAGACCAACGAAATTAAACGACTATGACATATATGTCGCCTATTGTCTGCTTATTTAAACAGAAAAATTACCAACATTTGAAGGTGATACGTTTTCATGAAACCAAGTTAACGATAAGAGAAAGTTAAATAAAGTAATATATCAAGAACCTGATTATTTAGCTTCATCCGAAGACGAAGAAAAAAACCCTAAACAAAAATTTATTTTATTAAAAAACTTATTTAAGATATGATAAAGATGAACAGCACTTAGATAGTTCTGAGTTATATTAAAATGATTCTGATTTCTACTTGGAAATGGAAAGTGCTAATAAATCTGTTAATAATAGAAATAACAAAAATGGATTAGGATTTGATTCTGATGAATTTGATGTAGAGCAAAATAATAAAACAAAGGGAAGAATGTTAAAGGAAAAAGCTAAAGAGAACAGCTATTAATAACTGATTTAGACTATAGAAATAGAGAAAAGAAGAAAGCTTATAAAGCAAAATAATAGTTTTAAAGAGATATATTTAAGGATTTAATTGATGAAACAGTTGAGGATGCAGTGAATTGCTGTTAGTGAGTGATTAAGTTGAAAGTAATAGATGAAGGAAATGAACTAAAAGAAGTCGTGAAGAAGTTAAAACACTGGAGAAAATAAAATTAACAAAATGAAGTACAATATTAGAAGCAGAAAATGGGCATAATGGTGACTAATTAATATGATACCTCAGTGATACCAGAAAATCATGGATTAATAATGTAATGTTAGGTGGAAGTGGACTTGAAGGAGCAAGTTATGAAGACTGGGATGGCAACTAACTACAAAGTTTTAATAGATTCATACCATTTGATAAAAGCAACCCAGTGGCAGCATATAAATTCATTCGAAGACAAATACATGTGTATGTTTGGCAGCCTAAAAACAAACTACATAATCGATATTAAATTGTACAGCGTTTAGGCAACTATTTCTATGATTGTTCAAATTTTTTTTAATAATTGATATTGTTTAATAGATAATTGTTTTAAGTAGAAAATTGACTGTTACCTTTGTTTATCACATAATTGTACAAGCTTATTCGATTAAACCATTAAGTAAAGTTAAAATTCTCACCATGTAAAAATAGAATAAGTTGGATAATTATAAGTTGGAAAAAATTTGTATGTATAATGTAATGACTTTGTTCTGACAATTTAAATGTATTTTTGTAATTTTTGTTTATAATCTTAATTAGGTTAAGTTGTTTGGTACATTTAAATTGAGGTGGAGTGTTAAAAGGGGGAAAAGAGTTAGTAGAGGGCGCTGTAACGTGTATCGAATTCTGTATAAAATACCAGGAATAAAAATATAGTTTATCTTTTGTTCCAATGCCGTAAGTGGTGTTATTGATTCCGTCCCGTCCCGAATCATAAGTGAGCATTCTCCCTAAAGCATTTGCTATATCTGCAGAAGTATACTCTTTCTCTTTTCTTACATTTTTAACCTAATGCTTATGCATACTATTTTTATTGTAATCTTATCACGAATGACTCAATACCCCATTCCGAAATATCCATGTCTTATCTAAATAAATAAATTGAAACAATAAACCTCCCTTGATTTTATTGTATGCTTTTAAAAATTTTATACTTTTAAATGCAATGTATAGTTTACTAGACCTTTTCGTGTATTATATGTATGCCATTTAAATCCTATATATACGCCTTCCATTCTAACAATTTCCTCTGAAATAATTGTACATTTTAAACAGGAACAATTAAACATTTTCGGATCGTATGTTATTGTGAACATCTTGACGTATTTGTTTTATTGTCTAAATCAATTTTTCGCACTCTAATCAACACTCTTGAAACAATTATGTAATAATTAAAATATTGCAAAAAATATTCCTTTAAGCTGTTTATAAAATATATATATTTAAGCAACAAAACGTAATATACAACAAATTTCATTAAAATCATAATAATCAAAATACTCATGTAAATGAAATAATGAAACAAAAATAACTTTATAAAATATATTTTATTTTAACATTATAGTGCATCTAATGCATATTTATTGAAGGACTTAAAATACAGTTAATTAAAAAGACACAGTAGATTGTAGATTCATGTTTGAGTTAATTCAATCTATTTTAAACAATTAATTAGGATTACTCTAAAATTAGTAAAATGAAAAAGATATATGCTCCTGGCTTAAAAATAATTATACGTTTTACTAAATGTGGCAATACGTTCGACGGTTTTGATGACGTGCATTGACTGTTTTATTGGAAATACTATACGTATATTTACTCCTAATAACTTCTTTAAACTTCTTTAATTAAGAAAAAACAACTCTTATTGACAAAACAACACCAAATATCTATCATTGAATGGCAGCAAGTGTTAAATACGAAGTTAACATGTCAGGACGCAGGGTTTACTCAAGCAGATCACAGATTCGAATTCCTATGATTTTTAATTTTGATGTATGTTGATACATGTGGATTATTTACAGCACACATTACTAAGAATATAAATTTTTTAAATATATTTGTCCTAAATATATTTAGCTGTCGATCAGCACATATATAGAATTGTTGCGACAAACGTATGGTATAAGCGCCCATCAAAATAAACATTAATAATATACTAAAGATTATTATTATAATTAAGAAAAAGAAATCAACTTAATAATATACATGTGATCATATCTATTAATACAAGATTTTTACTTGTTGCTGTAGTATAAAACTAAAACAGCTAGTTTTTAATATAGTATATAGGTGGCCGGTTGGGGCGTAGAGGGGTGAGATAGTGACAGTGACACAATTATTCGAAAGTAAAACAACTGTTCTAACTGTTAAACATTGCGTGTTCATGTAGATATTAACGTTACCATCTACCGTTCTTATTATATATTCTTTATTATACCAGGTACAACCAAATACAGTATTTCAAGTACTCAAAGCTGATTTGATTTAGTTCGTTTATATCTGTTGTTGTTGATATCTGGTCTCTGAGTTTTCTGATCGAAAGCGAATACATTTTTTACGTTACCATAACGGCCAACGTCTATTTTATTGGCATACATTATAAACTAGTATGGTTCCTTCTAAAAAACGGAAAGTCGAGAATTAATTTCTATGCCTCTAGTGGCACTGATATCCTCTTATATGCGACGTTTAATTCATTAGAAAGTCACGTCATTTATGTGTAACATCAAGTTTTATTAACAATAAACATATAATTAAAGACATATACGAGGTGGATATCGAAAGAGCGTTTGTCCTTATAATCCTCTATAGAATATTATAAGGGGAATCTATATTTTTAATATTAGTTACTTCCATATAATCTCCCATAGAATATACAGTGTGATCTAACAATTTCAATGAAATATGATTTAGATATGCAGCCAAAAACACATATAACATGTAATTTGTAATGACACACTATAATATTATTATATATTTAATAATAAAATATTTAATAATAAAATATTTAATAATAAAACTATATTTAATAACAGCTTTCTTCTTAATGCTTTTGCCTTATCTTCAAAAGAGTATTGAGAGATGAAAGAGAAAAATGACGGTTTGATCATAATGATCAAACATGGCATTGCATTGTGCGTCTTTCCTACGAGGCATTTGGAGACACGCCAGTAAGAAGGTTGGCCATCCAGTCTTTGGTCCGCGAGAAATGAGTTCCATTCCATCACGCACCAGGTCGAGACGGCCTTTCTTACCCCCTTGCATGGTATGTTCGCCTCCCTTTTGTCTGCAGCATCAAGGGTGAAGCGAGCTAATCTGCATAGAACGTTTTTGATGCGAATTTCACGTTTAAGAGTAGCGGGAAGGTTGTTTCTGCGGTTGGCGGGAAACTTGGTTGGATCGGATTTCAGGAAAAGAGTCTGTCTTTTTCCTGAATCTCGTCAGTTTGACTTGAGTGGTGGCGCAGTTTTCGAGTTTGAGAAGGACCGGACGATGATCAAATTTTAGTTAGCCAAGGACTCGAACTTCGGAAGGGCGGTTTACGTCTTGACGAATAAAGAAATCAAGGACTCTTGCTGCGCCTTGAGAAGCTGAACTAGTGGGTTCATCTGGCAGGGAAATACCTCCAGATCTGCACTTAGAGCAACAATGACGCTATTTCTGACGGGAATGGAGGTTCCAACGCCTCGAGCCGTGGTTCTATCGTTTCTGGAAACAAGAAAGTGTTCAAAAAGTTTCCTGGATGAGAGCAATGTCGACGACATAGAATGTCACGACTTCTTCCAATTCTGCTTGCTTTCCGAGTAAGCTGTTTACATTCCATGTCACCAGTATAACAAATTCTGGAACAGCCAATTCAAAGATTTAAAAGGCTGTTGGAAATTAAATAAACAGGTAAATGTTGCCGCTTAGACGGCGACATTTGGGAAAACACGAGTATGTGTGTGGGCCAGGGCGGTCACTTGCAGAAAAGTCTGCGTCAGTAAATACTTGCATTGCAAAAGGAGTTTGAGTTGGAGCAGGCTGGGTAGCGTCGACTAGTTTTTGGGCTAGCTTCCTGCCACCATGGTTACTCCATACAGAACCTTGTGCAGGAATAGATTGGGTCGGAATTTTTAGTTTCCTCGGAGCAGGGCGGCAGCTGCAACCAGTAATACCGGTTTGCGGTATGAATTTCACCGCAGTTGCCTGCACTTTGGGTATGCTTCTGGGATTTTTGTACTGATCCTGTCAGTTTTTTGAAATAATTTTGGGGATGCCCGGCACATTTGATGCGGGGGGGCTCGGTAATGTGAGCTGGAATGCACGAAAAGCTGACAGTTGAACCACTGCACTGACTGGCTGTTTCCCCTCTGGACCTCGACCTTCACTGTGATGACGCCGAGTTTGGTCATATATATGATCTGTCGCTCTTCGCGAGGGACAACTACCTGAACAATTGGTAGTTCTATCCCGGATTTTAATTTCCATCTTTGCACCAATTTGGGATGGAAGCCTTGATCAAAGAGAAGTTCACGTACTTCGTCAATGCAGAGTGATTCTGGGATGTTTTTTATAATTACCCGGAATGCTCTCTCCTCCGGATGACAGAAGGAATGGTAACGGTAACTCCTTTCCTCGAGCAGGGTAGTGCGTTTACGGTAATTGTCGCTTGTGGCGACGAATAAGAAAATGCCCTCCTTTTTGTTTCGGGTTATGATGTCTATTGATTGTGCCTTAGTAATTCTAATGAGCTCCATGAACCTCTTCTTGTCACGGAGCACTATAGGCGGAATTTTTTCCTTTGGGGGACTTTGAGAAACAGTCGCCGAAACGGTTGGCACTGTTTTTGCTGTGGAGGTTAAGACTTGTTTAGTGGCCTGGCTACTTACCTGTGGTCTGGTGGCAAATTTTGTAATCGAAGGCTGTACGTTAGCCTTGGATTTCGATTGGGTAGATTTAGTGGCCGGCTTGGCTACCGGATTGGGTTGTGATTTGGGAGCCTGTTTTCCCTTGTTGCCGGCCTTCGGCAGCTGGCTTTCCTGAGGTGGAGAGACGGGCCCTCTTTTCCTTTTTCCCACCAAGGTGAAACAGTTTAGCTGGTGTCTGGGTCTGGATTTCTATGGCAGCGGGAATCTTTACTTCCATGGCATCTTTTTGATGCTTCATGAATTGTGTTATCGTAGCTGTGAGAGTTTTGATTTCTTCCTTGAGATCTTCGGAAGCCTTTTCGCTCTTTTCCAGCTTTTCCGTCTGTTTGGGCTTTTGCGAACGTTTTAACGTCAGCTATCTGCTTTCGCAGGTCTTCGTTCTGTATAAATATAAGGTCTAAAAGGATTAGTTTTCCAAACAATTGACAATGATCCTATTTCAATTGTTTAGTATTTTATTTACGTATTTGTTAATATTCGAGAAGCTACCCGGTCGTTCCGTTTTACCATTATCCCTCAAGTCGGAAAGAATTAAACAAGTTACAAAATTTTAAGCATCTGTTGTTAATATGAATTGCTTATCAAAGTTAGGATACATTAAAATACTATCAGATGTTATAATTTTTTTACATTTTTCAAAATATGTTCTTATTTTTTTTAATATGGAATTAAGAGATTTCAAGATATTTTAAACAAATTTAGAATATCAAAAAGACCTATAAATTTTTTTAAAATTGGAAAATATGGAATTAAGAGGTTTCAGAGATCTGACAAAAGGCTTGCCGGTGATAACCCCAAGTTGTCGTTATTGTGGGATATTTGTAATTTTTTCTATATATGTAGGGAACGACACCTGATCCATCTGTCTGACGGAGCCGTATCTACGTTTCAAGAATACGCACTGAATGGTTCCTTGTTTGTGGAATAGCCGCCACCGAAAGAATACGTTCGAGTGGCATACAATAATGATTAGTTTTTAATTTTTTGTTATATTAATTTTGGTTATAATTTATATTAACAGAAGAAGCCGTACAATTATTATTATTGGCTTGCCATAAATTGTGAATTATGATACACCTATATATACTAAACAAGTTCCTGTGGTTTGGTTCGCCTCGATCTTCTGATTTCCTGCGTGTTGTCCAATAGCTGTATAGCTTTCACGTTACTGTGATTATGCAACCGTATTTCAAGGCGAAATCTTGGATCACTTCTTGTATCCATTTGATTTCGAGGTCATTGATAATTATTCGCAAAACTGTTTGATGTTTGGCGTATTATCAATATATGGCATTTGTCAACCCCATATGTGCACACCATGGATCCAAATTGGCTTTATGATTGACTGATAAACCAATCTCTTTGATTTTAGGTTAAGTGGAGAGTATATTTCAATTAACCAATACATTTTCTTGACTTTGAATCTAATCTGCTCTGCTTTTTGTCTAACATGAGGTTTTTAGTTTAACCTACTATCGAGACATATTTCGACGTATTTAGCTGATTCTGCTTGAATCAGGCATCTATCAAGTGATATAATTATGTATTTGTCATTTTACTTCAATTCAAAATTAACATGGACGGATTTGGAGCGATTAAGCCATATTTTTCAGTCTCTAGTCCATTTGTAGATTTTTTTACCGCTACTTGTACGTTATCTACAGCCTTAGACAACTTAGACAATTTTTAATATGAAAACTGTGTCGTCGGCAAATGTTCCAAGTATTGTTTCTTCTGTTGTAGGGATACGTGGATCTTCAGCTGAAATAGGGTTGAGTGTAGAGATTGCTCGTGCATCTAAATCTCTAAATTTTTTCAAAATGTTATTATTCGAGGAGTCGACAGTAATTGGGCAGAAGCAATCTGTTCATTTTGCCAAAATCCCATTTTAATTCAGGATCATATAGGATAACAGGATTTGTATCTATTGCAGATTCTATAACTCTCGGTTGGAATACGTTATACGTTCTTGCATTATAAGACTAAACGGGTCTCTGCTAGTAAATGTGTTAGTAGGATTGGGTTTGTTTGTTTTTTTCAGATTTGTCGCATCTAGTGCTAACAATACTGGAGTGTGATCAAATGATACTTCGCAAAATCTCTCGATTTGTATTTAATTTGAAGAGATGCCTTTCGAAATGTAAAAGTCCAGTAGGTCTGATAATTTTTACTGCCCCAGTAAGTGGGTTTGCGCCCAGAGTAATAATTACGTGTAGTTATATTTATTGCTGCGAATAGTTCGCTGGGTTTTCCAGGTATTATTAATCGTGAACCTCAGGCTGTATGTTTAACATTTTATTATTATTTAGTTATTATATTGTTACTAGTCGTTTCCGTCTAACCTACGATTTGTCTTTATAATAACTTAAATCTGGGTATATAACTAGGAGGACCCATCGGCCCTCTCTCAGTCTCTGGTGAAATAATGTTTATACGTGTCACTGCTGAATTTTTTAATATATGCACCTCACTACACAATGCTATACAAGATCAGGTGATTTGATTTTTTTGAGTCTGTGTCGTGTTCTGGTGGTATCCAATAGATGCAATATTTCAATATTCGTATGAGAATGGAATCTTTCCTCATGCTCCCTTGCAATTCTCTTGATTTCTTGACTGACTGTGGGTATCTGAAGGTCTCGATGTAGGTAACAAGTCCTATAGTATTTGGGTGCACCCACAATACCTCTCAGGACTTTGTTCTGAAAAACTTATTTTATTTATGTTACTCTTTGCAGAACATCCCCATAATTGAACTCCGTATGTCCATATATGTTTTAGTAATTGCTTATATAATAGAAATTTATTATATACTGTTAATTGTGATTTTCTTCCAATTAGCCAGTAGATTTTCCTATTTTTCAACTCCAGTTCGTTTCTTTTCTTCTTTATATGTTCCTTCCAGCGAAGTTTTGCATCGAGATTCATTCGAAGATGTTTAGCGTTGTTGCTATATGGAAATATAGTGTTATTTAATCTTATTGGTGCTTGTACGGTCTGTTTATATTATGAACTGCACGTGTCCAATTATTTAAATTGTCACTTGCCTGTTGTAATTTTCGTGAGGCTTCTTCATTATTATTTCCGACAGCTATAATCGCAGTATCATCAGCAAATGTAGCCTTTTTCCATTTAGGGTATATCACAAGTGTAGAGCAGATAAAGCATTGATCCCAGTACACTTCCTTGTGGTACACCTGCTTTAGCTTCTTTTATTGTAGAGTAAGCTTCTTCTAGTTTGACTCTGAACATTATGGTTGTAATGTATGAATGTAATAGTTAGGTGTGTTGTTTTGGTAGTACTTTCTGTAGTTTATGCACAAGGCCTTCATGCCAAACCTTATTTCGTAGGCTTTTTCAATAACATCTGTTATTCTGTGAACCTGGTCAATTGTTGAGTGCTTGTTAAAAACCCAAACTGGTGTGTTGGTATTAGGCTTTTTTTCTTTATATGATCGGTTTTATTCTTTTCAACAGGAGTTTTTCAAAAACCTTAAATATTACTGGAAACAGTGATATAGGTCTAATTTCCACATAGGTCTCTTATAGACGAACTGTGTAGACATGAACGCTTTAAATATTTTGGGACTTTCCAGATTGAGTAATCAGTTTCTTTATCATGTGTTACATTTCTCAGATAATCATTTATGGTTTTGTTTTTTATTTCCATTATTTCCCTTTTCACTCTTTGGGTTATATTTTTTAAACTATTTTTATTTTCAGGTGTTCTGTTTTGTTGCCATTTTTTTCGTAATTTACGTTTTTCAGCTACCATTACCTTCACTTCTTTTGGATAATTAATTCCTTTAGTTGTACTATTAATTTGTGGAGTATTATTCCAAGCAGCTTGTTGAATATCAACTACGAATTTCTCTGCTTCAAAATTTAATTGTTCAGTTGTCTTGAGGATTACATTTAGTTAAGTTCGTTTGTTCAATTGTTCAGCAAATCGTTCCCAGTCTGTTCTCTTGATTGTTAATGTTTGGTTTCTTTCTCGTCTTATTATATTTTCGCTCAACGTCAGAATCACTGGCGTATAATCTGAACTTAGCTCAAAATTTTCTTCGATCTTTTTATATTTGACTTATATGTTTCTTACTATGAAGAAATCTAACAGGTCTGGGGTTTTCTCTTGATTAGTCGGCTAATAAGTTGGTTTTCCAGTTGACATGTAACTACATCTAAGTTCAGCAGCTGCTTTATGCCGTTCATTGCCTTTAGTTGATGTCATTGTGGGTCCCCATCTAGTATTTTCTGCATTGAAATCAACTCCAATTTTAAAATTTTCTCCCAGGTTGCTTAGGACATTCAAATAATTTTCCTTTTTTTGATTGTATCTTGGAGGACAATAAGTTGCGGCTATTGTACCCTTGTATCTGCTTGATTTAATAGTTAGTGCTGTTACCTAATTCTCTGCTGTACTGAGCCGGGGTTCTTGATGGAGGCAAATGTTCTTTTTTATTATTATTACACTTCCTTCTCTTGCGGTGTTAGCTGGATGTATGGTATGATAAAATGTATATCCTCTAGATTTTAAGACTCTTTTGTTAAATGGGTTTCTGATATTAGGCAAATATCTATTTTTTGCATACCTAGGAATACTTTTAGGGTAGCGTGATGTTTCTGGAAACCATTAGCATTCCAAATTGCTATTCGGATATATTTTTTGCCATTTAGGGTTTTTGGTGCCACAGCCCTAATATTTTTCATTTTTAGTTTTTTAATCCCTTCGGAAAAATATTCGATCATTTTTTCTTGTTTGTCCAGCTTTCCTATTAGTTTAAGTAGCAATTCGTTGGTGGTTGCTCCATCTTCCTTTGTGTCTCTTTGCTTATTTTGACTCATACTTTGGGCATAAGTCATTTCACCATGAACGTTATTATATTTTTTCGGTTGTTACTTTTCACTTATTGGTTCTTGAGGTTTAACTTGAGCTATTCTATTTCTCCTAACTTGTATTGATTTAGCAACTACATATCCTCTATAACTTGCCGGATGCGCTTCACTGCAGTTTACACATTTCGGCTTAGCTTCTTTGGGTCACACTCTATGGTGATATGTTTACCGGAACATTTTACACATCTGTTTTTTTGTGTCCGTATCATGTTCAAAGGCTAACATAAATAGACGTAATGGCTTCTTGTGGACTAAAAATTCTTCTTTGTTAATTTTGATTTTTTATTTCTTAAAACTATTTGTCGCATTTAAGCATTTAAGCCCATTTTGGTTTAGTTCTGCATTAATTTTTCACTTTTAGCTGATGATGGAAGCGCTCTTGCCATAGCTTTGATGCCTCTGTTTTTTTTTGTCGTTATAAGAGTGCCATTACAGTTTCAGCAACTCTAAACAATCTATTATTTTTGTGAATATTGTACGACATTCGGCGTCGAGTTTTATTTGTCCATTGTTTAGTACCGTTGCTTTGAATATTATATACTTGGACCTCATCGTAAAGCAAGTCAAAGTCGGTAATATTACTTACGATACTTGGGGGTGACCTGGGCATTCTAATTTCTTTATTTTGTTCATTATTTGGTTTTACTTTTATTTGCTGTGATGATGATCCTGGGGAATTATTTGCTTTTATTTTTTTACTTTTACCCGTTATTCAGCCTATTTCTTTCTGCAATTCTTCTTCATCTCTTTCGTATGTAACAATTGGACTGCTTTTGTTGGCTTGGTGGTTTGTTCTTGCCTTCAGAGCTTTGTTTATTTAGTTGTAGCTGGAGGGCATATATTTGTTTTTGAATATTGGTTAATGCAATTTCAAGACTCTCTGACTTCGTTCATCCACGCATTGTAGAGTGCCCGTTCGTTCTGGGTTCTAGTTGTGTTTTCTACATTCAAAACTGCAATATGTGATATCCTGATGTCGATATTTCCATTTTATCTAATTTTTGTGTAGTGTTCTCATATTTTTTTACGTGTTGTTGAAATAATACTGTTATTTTTATGTTTAAAATTATCCTACGCTGCATTTGTGGTCCAGATATTCAGTTTCGGCTCTTAACGTTTTATGGCATTTTGCATTTATTTTCTACTGTACTGACCTTTTTTTCCGATGGCACTTTCACTTTTTCGTATATTCTAAAATCTCCTCCAATAATATATCTTGGGCTTAATTTTAATAATAAATGTCTATAACATAAACATAATAAAGGAGGATTTAATAAATAATAAATGGAAATTAGAGAGAGAAAGATGGAAGACTCTATGAACAAATTATCATGAAACTCAATCAGGGTGGTACAAAAGACACTAGAAATAGAAAATAAGAAAAGCGTAGTGATTCTGAACATGGCGTCTTTGGAAATGATGTGTTATGAAGTTCTAACATCTCTAGGATGTGTTACAACAACATGTCGTCAAAATGTGGACAAATTGTACATTTAAAAAGAAGTGGCAATCCCGTCTAGTTCCTTTACACTTTCCTTCAAATTTAAGAAAAAACATAACTGACATTAAATGAAACGGTCTAAAATATCGCATTACTAGATCGAATTCTATGTACCATAGATATTTGGAACCATTCATGATTTTCTTGAATAGTATAAGTCTTCGTCGGTATTTTTGGCCAAAATATTGAGAAAATATTAACAGTAGAACTCGCTTTTATTCTATTATGTAATATCTAGAGGAATAATACTAAAATTATGGATTTATAAAAACATAAGGATTGATAATCAATTTATCATAAACATATAAGTTGCATTTAATATATCTTAATATTAAACTTGAAAATCCGTTGTAGATCCTTCAGGTCTCTCCTAAAACCTTCTCTGAATAACAATAATCAAAATTCCCAAATTTAAATAAATATATGCTACCTACCTAAATATACATATATTTATCTTAATCAATTTTAAGGCATATTGATATTTATTTTGCTTGTAAATACTCTAATATGCATCAATGATGCTGATGTTATAACAAAGCGATATTTAAGTTCAAAATAGCTATTCATTTCAAAAATATACGAAATATCTAATACCTGCATAACTAGACATTCAAAACTCTTTTGATTTATTTGTAATATAAATATTGTAAGATCAATTTCGTATTAAAATGGTACTGATAAAATAAATTGATTATGGCCAAAAGCATACCCTTAATCTAGTATTATTTTATCAACCACCTTATAATACACTAATATTAATGGTTTACTGAAATCCTTATTTGGGATTTTTATTAATTAGACCTCATAAATGAAATTGACGATGGGCGATAATTGAAATTACAATTACTGACATGTTTAAATGTACTAGGTAAACTAATACATATTTATCTCAAAATATCTACGTTTCACTTATGAAATTAGGAAAAATACAAAACAACAATATTACAATAAACATAATTTATTTAAGTATAAAGGACAATAGGATAAAGTTATGTTATTTGTGTTACATCCACTTCATCGATTTTCTCTGGACTATTTCTTAAGGGTCTAAGTTATATAGACTCACTAAGATTGTGGTAACATGGGCCAATAACTGCAAATTTATCATTTTCTTTATAATTGAGGTAGACGTCCATATATCCACCTTGTGGGTTATATAACAGTATACATCTTGTATCTTTCAACTCATTTGCCCATGGTTCCACACTTATGGCGTCATTTTCTTCTCTATTAGCTGTGGATTCAAAATCATAAGCTGCTTTTATGTTTTGGAACTCTTCATGAGTCACTAAATCTATTCTTCTTACATTAGTAATATCCACAACGTTTCTTACATCATCCTCTATAACATTAAATGGTATTTTAGCTGCTCATTTGGTTACAATTTATTCTCTATTTGTTTTCGAGAGCTGCAAGAGTTTAAGGTATTTTCATGTCCAAAATATGTTTTGGTGAATTCTACTTCATATTCTTCACCTTTGTTCTAATTTAATACTAGCTAGGCAATGTGTATTTATCTTGTTTCTTCCTTGAACTTCCTTGGACCCTGAAATATTATGCTAGCACAATATAAGGAAATATAGCTTCTTCTCTCTTGACACGAGGTTGGGGCTTGCTCCATATCATTTTCCCATATTTGAATTTCTTTAAAGGTATTAATTTTCAATAACTCCTTAACGTTTAAGTTATGAGTTGACTGTAAATAATTCATTAGAAGATTCGCTTACATTGTAGTATGCCCGCATAACTTACATGTGTACAGTATTTTTGTTATTTTGGTATCTTCATTAATAGCAGGATGCTTTGTTTTGGATCCACGCTGTTTCAATATTCGTTTGCTGCTATATTTATTTTCACAAGTAAAATATTTAAAAATGAATACACCCTTCAGATTTAATGCAGATATTTTTTTTAAAACATAAAATTATTGTAAGATTCAGCAGGAAAGTCTCTTGATATGGACATTCAAATTAGAGCAGGTATTTAACTTCGTACAGTTTTCAAAATAGAAAAGCTTCTTTTGTTCCATGTTTTGTCTTTCCATAGCAATTTGATTTTCTTATATAATTACTTAATTCTACTATTATAATATAAAACAAAGCAATATATATAGAAAAAATTAGTGTATACAATAATATAAACTAAATATTTCAATCAAAAACTAAATAAACTAAATAAACTATATTTCAATACAATCGTAAATTAAACTATCTAAAATTATAAAAAAGACTAATTAAGTAATAATTTGGTTAAAAAAATTTGCGTTTGCACTCGAAGAAGCCCACTTTTCCCCACTAAAAACACAAAGTGAAATTCACGTAACAGCCTTGGCGTGAAATTTAAATAAAAAACAATTTTTTTTTGAAATAAATTTGTTAAATTAAATACAATTAAATATATATATATATATATATATATATATATATATATATATAATATATAACAATAAATATAAATTTATAATGTAAATGTATCTACATTTATCTAAATTTATCTAAAAATATAAATATTATATACATAAATATAAACCATAAGCAAAAAACTTTGGTGCATAGCAAAATAAAATTACCTCTTCCATCTTTCCGTCAGTACTTTTAATATTTTATCCGAAAGATCATTATGGAATGTACAATTGAAGGAGTTTTAATTTACTTTTTTAAAACATTTGACAAAAATTTTGTTATATAATCGTCATGACAAAATCGCTGAATAATTTAAGATATAGCTCAAAGACCTACTGACTACTTGTATATTAAAACAATTTTGTTAGAGTTTGGGACACGATATATTGTCTTGTCTCTATAAAATCAGTCTCAATTTGTGGGTCTACTGATTTATTCATAATTGTATGTAAACAAAAATCACATTTCATATCTTTTTTAAAAAGTTATACTAATTAACCTGAGATATACACTACGGTACAACGTAAAACTTTGTTTGCTGTTATAGGAACAGCTGGACTGAAGTTATAGTCAAGTAATTAACAGTAAAAATGAGCAGAAAGGGGGATACTAGTTGAATAAATACAAACTTTACCATTACCTTCTGGAGTTTGTTCAAGTGTCAATGATACTTGCTTCGAACACCCTGGTTGCGGGCCTGGAATGATGGAAATAGGTACTATCAAGTAAGACAGTTTTGAAATTAACAATTATGAACAGAGATGTGACTGACTCCTTCAATTTACCTTCGATATAATTTTGATTTTGATCCACTTCCATTTGTACATGTTCTGGGCTCGTGGTATTATTTTCACCATCACTAAATTGTTCATAAGTACTTAAAGGAAGGTTTAAATGTATCACAAAAATGTCTCACGTGGTAACGATAATAAATTATGCCTCATGTTTAACCAACCAGTTTAGGATTTTGAAAGTTTTCTACTCATTTCTTAAGAATCGCTTTTTTAATGGAAAACAATGATGCATTTCCTCACTATCTATGCATCCGGGCACAGAACACCTCCTAGAATGGGAATGCATTTCAGCTACGGACTTGCACCTAGTAATAAAAAAAAATAATAAATTAATCTATAAACGTTATAAAAAGCTGACCACACTGTTCTCTACGTAGGGATTCCGTCGCGGCTCTTAGCATAGCGAATAAAACAAGAAATGTGTTAAAGGTAGCGACATTTACATGTTGGACGTGGCGAAACATTACGCCAAAACTTAACGTTAGAATATAACGAACATTTCAAAGGCTATAACATTTGTGCTGAGGTTGTAATAGTGAGTTAAATAAGAATTACTTTATTAACATAAGTGGTGACAGTGATAAAATAGCCTCCCCGTCAAAATGGTAAAATCAGACTGTGTAGGAACTTTGCTTATCATCTAAACATAATAGAAGCTAGAAATAACTGAATTAGCGTAAAAATGCTGTATGGCGTGGTAAACTTCCTCATCTGATGCTTCTAATGCATAAGCTGTGCCGTCAATCATGATGTCATAATTTGTTTGTCAAAAATATAAACTACAAATTAGGGCTAAGTGATAACATTATAATTGTTAAGGCAAGTCAATCTATCAAATTCCGGTACATTGTTACTATTTGAATGTCAAGCTATATATAATAGTAGAGGGAAAGAATGTAGTAGACCTTATTCTTGAGTTAGCTATAAATAATCTCCGAGTTAACTTGCCTATAATGCAACCACTCTCTGATATGGTGTCAATGTCCTGTAAGAAATACTTCTGTTTATTGGTAATTAAAATACAAATATTCAACAAACATTATAATGGTCACTATCTTGATAACATACTGGGGGTTGCATCGGTGATTACAATAACAATCGTATATCAACTACGTCAGTAAGATACTCTTCGAGAGACTCTAAGAAACTATATGATTTCCGGTCAAGGCGTCGTCCTTTGTATCCAAAAGTTTACATCTCAGCATTCCCATCGTTCGGACCCGTTACCACGTCCACCTCGATTAGCGAATGAGTCATTAGGTGCCCTCTATGTTATTGGTCAACAATGCCGATCTATATTTTCTTACGGTCATTTTGATGCACTGTATTCAGAATCATTGAATAGGGACTATGTCTTTTTAATCTGAAGCGGCAATAGAAATAAAAAGTTGTGGGAATATACGAATAGTTAATTTAAATTAAGAAAGAAAAGAATTTTATGCAAGTTCAAAGCCCCGTCCCCCATTCTTCCTGTTCTGTCGGAAATTAATTGTCGGTTAAAAAAATTTTAAACTAAATAATACTAATTATTTTACTATAGAACAAAAGAAATTTCCGTAAATTCCCTATTCCTACTCTGTTGTGTGATAACAAGACATAGCATTTCATTATAATGATGACAGTGGTGCAGAAACATCCTACAAACAACAAATTTCCGAGAAATCGACTGACATATTAATATAGACGATTAGTATTAATATAGATGGCGAAAAAATACAAAAAATGTTTTAAAATCCTCAAAATGTTCCTTTATTTCGTTTTCCTAAGATGTATTCGCAGCAGCTGTTGTATATGTGATGCGTATTGGGAAAATTCCATGAAGAGTGAAAAATATGTTGATATGCTTGAGATATTGATTATGAGGGTCTTTCGATCAAAAACAAGGGTTATACTCAAGTTCTGATCACAACGGATATAATTTTAAAAATGCTTTTGGCGTTATCTCGTAATAAACAAACAACTACAGACGCACTACTACACGGACATGACTACATATAGACAATTTTCTACAAAATACTAAAAGGAATACAATATACCACGAAGAGATATAACAGAGAGAGCAGCACAATTTACATTTGTAACTTTCGCAATTTCCTGGAACATGAAATGTGAAATTACGTCTCATCGCTATTGGAATGCCCCAAAATACATTATCTGTTGGAACTTTTGATCCGCACAGTTTTCAGTTTACTGAAGATCTGCTTAAAAATTAAGAAGGAAAGATAATAATTTGAATTAAAATATCTATCGGGTGTTGTGTTGCTTCGTTTTAATTTGGATTTAAATGGATTGTTAGTTGGACTGCTTCGATTTTGAACATTACACAACAGTATGAAATGCATAATGTATATAATATATATAGCAACTAAGTAGTAGCTATATATAATAACTATGTAGTTTAAATGTTTACATATTTATGAATTAGTTAATAAATAAATTATTTTGAATAGATTTCTATTATAAAATTGAGAATTATATTATTTTTATTACTCCAGTTATTTCAAATATGGTAAGAATATACATGGGATTGACCTTAGTTTAATAACTACAAGAAAATTTCATTTTAAATCAATAGCATAAAATACACCAGACGGTTAAGCTTTATTTTAATATACAAACAATAGTATGAGCTCTCTTCTGTTATTACAGAAATTTGTTTTATGTTTTTAAACATTACGAATTCTTGACATTTATTTTTGATATAGGTGAATTTTACAGCAGATGAAATTTGTGCCATGATGGTCAAAAAACGAAACATCCGTAATATATCCGTCATAGCTCACGTAGATAACGGAAAATCATTTTTAACAGACTCCTTAGTAGCAAAAACTGTTATTATTGCTGGTGCCAAAGTTAGAGAAATACATTTTACAGGCACCGGAAAAAATTAACAAGACAGAATTATAAGCATATTAAGAATATGTAGTCTTTTGAAATATTGATAATTTTGATTAGTGATTCTGAAGCTTTATCTCTTTAAAATAAAACTGGGTATTTGTTATAACAAAAATACTAACTTTTTTCATAAATAATATTGATTAACGCGAAAAAGAATAGAAAGTTTTCTTGATTAATTTGATTGGTTCCTCTGGGCACATAGATTTCCGTTCTGAAGTAACTACTGCCCTTCGTATAACTGATGGTGCTGTTGTAGTAGATTCTGTTTCGGATAAGAAAATTCCTAAATAATTATTTGTATAATAAATTAAATAATTATGTAAGTATTTTTGGTGTTACTTCACTTTGTATTAATTTTACTAAAGAACATGCATAATGCAATTCAATGCAAATGCAATAACGCATATCTAAATATATTTCTGTGGTAAAGACAATTTATTAAGAACTTCCGAATTACAGTAGGAAACATTGTAGTGTCATTACAATCTTTTAATTAATCGTGATGTCATCTCCAACCGCCCCAGGCCATCATCGGTTAATGATTGGTGCTACTGATGCTGCTAATTCGCTATAAATTATGAATTAAGTTAGAAACAATTTTGTAATAATGAATTATTTGCAGGTGTGTGTACAACCGGAAACTATGTAACGTCAGGCTATCGACGAACGTATTAAGCCAATCTTGTTCATGAACAAGATGGACCGTACCCATATGAAATTGCAGTTGGATGCTGAATAACTTTACCAAATTTTCTGACGTTTAACAATGTATGGGGTTAGGAATATTTCAACCCAAAAATAGGATAATGATAACAAAAGATCGTTTTGCATGTACATCTTGTATCACATCTACAATATTTTTGACTTGATTATGAACTGCAAGTAAACATTTGTTTTATTATAAAAAAAAATAATTCTTCAAACACAATTAGGCCACTATATGGTTTACAAAATAACTTTTATGAAGTCATTAGGAAATAAATATATTGTTGGCAGTGCATTGGAAGAAAATTATAAACCTAGGTATTAAACGCTTTCATATAACCTCTATCTTTATATCCTATGGTGACAAGCTATTATATCGAGAATGCATTATATATTTGGAGTTCTAGGGTGTAACTAAAATATTTATTTTAGGAAAGAATAATATGAAGCCCTTCTCTCCTCACTGCGCACTAACTTGAAATATGAAGACAAGGATAAGGATGGAAAACAATTTAGGCGGACATGGTTACCTGTTGGTGAGACCTTGCTTCAGATGATTGCCGCTCACTTACCATACTCAGTAACTGCTCTGAAATACAGAATGGAAATGTTATACGAAGGTCCACATGATGATGAAGCCGCTCTTGGTATGTGTCACCAGTATGGATTTTTAAAACGCTTTAAATTTTGGTATTTACTTGTACTTGATGATGAGTATGTTTACAACTCCAGGCTGATTCACTGTAAATGATTGGTATAAACTGAGCAACAATTACCAATTTTTATTATTTTTTTAAATATTTTCAAATGACTATACTTTGTTTTTTTGTTTAAAAAAAAAGCCCCTATCCCAAGACATAAATTCGTGGCATCATGAAAGAAGATTTAAACGAGAAGACAATTCAGGGAGCCATCCTCAGGATGGGTCGTTATGTAGAAGCCATTGAAGATGTCCCATAGGGAAACATTTACAGGTTGTTCGGTGTGGATCAATTTTTGGATAAGTCCGATACCATAACCACATTCACAAACATGCAGAACTTGAAAGTCATGAAATTCGGCGTAACTCTCGTAGTACGTGTAGCTGTGGAACCCAAGAATTCGGCCGATTCACCAAAACCTTTAGATGGTACGCAAATGTTCGCTTTTATTGTGTGATTATCACTAAGGTCTGTGTCATTTGACCTCAGGTTTGAAATGTTTGGCTAAGTCTGATCTTATGGTACAATGTGTCATTGAAGAATCTAGCGAAAACATCATTGCCGGTGCCAGAGAGCTCCACTTAGAAATCTGTCTGAAGGCCTTGGAGAAGGATCATGCTAGAATTCAAGTTACTTAATCCGACCCAGTAGTATCCTTCGTGTAACTGATGGTGCTCTTGTTCTAGTAGATAGTATTAGGGGTAAGTAAATTCCTAAATAATTATTTGTATAATAAATTAAATAATTATGCATGTATTTTTGGTGTTACTTCACTTTGCATTAATTTTACTAAAGAAATATGCATAATGCAATTCAATACAGATGCAAGAACGCATATCTAAATATATTTCTGTGGTAAAGACAATTTATCAAGAACTTAGGTATTAAACGCTTTCATATTACCTCTATCTTTATATCTTATGGTGACAAGCTATTATATCGAGAATGCATTATATATTTGGAGTTCTTGGGTGTAACTAAAATATTTATTTTAGGAAAGAATAATATGAAGCCCTTCTCTCCTCACTGCGCACTAACTTGAAATATGAAGACGAGGATAAGGATGGAAAACAATTTAGGCGGACATGGTTACCTGTTGGTGAGACTTTGCTTCAGATGATTGCCGTTCACTTACCATACTCAGTAACTGCTGTGAAATACAGAATGGAAATGTTATACGAAGGTCCACATGATCATGAAGCCGCTCTTTGTATGTCTCACCTATATGAATTTTTTAAACGTGTTAAATTTTAGTATTTATTTGTACATGATGATGTGTAGTTTACAACTCTAGGCTGACTCACTGCGAATGATTGGTATAAACTAAACAACAATTACCAATTTTTTTTAATATTTGCAAATGACTATATTTTGTTTTTTTGTTTTTAGGTATTAAGAACAGTGATCCTAACGGTCCTATGATGATGTGTCTAAAATGGTACTCACTTCTAATAAAGGTATTTTCTACGATTTTGGTCCTGTTTTTTCCGGTAAAGTAGCTACCGGCATGAAGACCTCTATCCTAGGACCTAACTATATGGCCTCAACAAAGAGGATTTATACGAGAAGGCAATTCAGGGAGCCATCCTCATGATTGGTCGTTATATAGAAGCCATGGAAGATGTCCCATCTGGAAATATTTGCACTTTGTTCGGTCTGGATCAATTTTTGGTTAAGCCCGATGCCATCGCCACATACACAAACAAGTAGAACTTGAATGTCAAGAAGTTTAGCTTATCTTCCGTAGTACGTGTAGCTGCGGAACCGAAGAATCCGACCGATTCAGAAAGACCTGTATAAGGTACGCAAGTGTTCGCTTTTATAGTGTGATTATCACTAAGTCGTCTTTACAATCTTTAATTAATCGTGATGTCATCTCCTACCGCCCCAGGCCGACATTGGTTAATGATTGGTGCTACTGATGCTGCTAATTCGCTATAAATTATTAATAAAGTTAGAAACAATTTTGTAATAATGAATTATTTCAGGTGTGTGTACAAACGGAAAATATGTTACGTCAGGCTATCGACGAACGTATTAAGCCTATCTTGTTCATGAACAACATGGACCATACCCATTTGAAATTGCAGTTGGGTGCTGAATAACTTTACCAAATCTTCTGACGTTTAAAAATCTATGGAGTTAGGAATATTTCAACCCCAAAATAGGATAATGATAACAAAAGATCGTTTTGCATGTACATCTTGAATCCCATCTACAAAATTTTTGACTTGATTATGAAGGGCAAGTAAACATGTGTTTTATTATTTAAAAAAAAATTAATTCTTCCAGTACAATTAGGCCACTATATAGTTTTCAAAATGACTTTTATAAAGTTATTAGGAAATAAACATATTGTTGGCAGTGGGTTGAAAGAAAATTATATGCCTAGGTATTAAATGCTTTCACGTTACCTCTATCTTAATATCCTATGGTGACATGCTATTATATTGAGAATGCATTATATATTTGTAGTTTTTGGGTGTAACTAAAATATTTATTTTAGGAAAGAAGAATATGAAGCCCTTCTCTCCACACTGCGCACTAACTTGAAATATGAAGACGAGGATAAGGATGGAAAACAATTTAGGCAGACATGGTTACCTGTTGGTGAGACTTTGCTTCAGATGATTACCGTTCACGGGCCATCCCCTGTAACTGCTCAGAAATACAGAATCGAAATGTTATACGAAGGTAAACATGTATGGATTTTTAAAACGCTTGAAATTTTAGTATTTATTTGTACATGGCGATATGTAGTTTACAACTCTATGGTTATTCACTGTGCATGATTGGTATAAACTGAACAACAATAACCAATTTTTTATTATTTTTTTAGTATATGCAAATTACTATACATTTTTCTGTTTTAAGGTATTACGAACTGTGACCCTAACGGTCCTCTAACGATGTATGTGTCCAAAATGGTAGCCACTTCTCATAAAGGTCGTTTCCACGCCTTTTTTTTCTGTCTTTTTCCGGTAAAGTAACCAACGGCGTGAAGGCCCCTATCCCAAGACCTAAATATGTGGCATCAAGAAAGAATATTTAAACGAGAAGACAATTCAGGGAGCCTTCCTCATGATTGGTCGTTATATAGAAGCCATGGAAGATGTCCCATCTGGAAATATTTGCACTTTGTTCGGAGTGGATCAATTTTTGGTTAAGCCCGATACCATCCCCTCATTCACAAACATACGCAACTTGAATGTCATCGTAGTACGTGTAGCTGTGGAACCCAAGAATCCGGCCGATTCACTAAAACTTTTAGAAGATACGCAATTGTTCGCTTTTATTGTGTGATTATCACTAAGGTCTATGTCATTTGACCTCAGGTTTGAAATGTTTGGCTTAGTCCGATCTTATGGTACAATGTGTCAGTGAAGAATCTAGCGACATCATTGCCGGTGCCAGAGAGCTCCACTTAGAAATCAGTCTGAAGGCCTTGGAGAAGGATCATGCTAGAATTCAAGTTACTTAATCCGACCCAGTAGTACCCTTCGTGATGGTGCTCTTGTTCTAGTAGATAGTATTAGGGGTAAGTAAATTCCTATATAATTATTTGTATAATAAATTAAATAATTATGCATGTATTTTTGGTGTTACTTCACTTTGTTTTAATTTTACTAAAGAAACATACATAATGCAATTCAATGCAGATGTAATAACCCATATCTAAATATATTTCTGTGGTAAAGACAATTTATCAAGAACTTCCGAATTAAAGTAGGAAACATTGTAGTGTCTTTGCTATATTTTAATTAATCGTGATGTCATCTCCAACCGCCAAAGGCCGACATTTGTTAATGATTGGTGCTACTCTTGCTGCTAATTTGCTATAAATCATGGATAAATTTAGAAACAATTTTGTAATAATGAATTATTTCAGGTGTGAGTACAAACGGAAAATATGTTACGTCAGGCTATCGACGAACATATTTAGCTAATCTTGTTCATGAACAAGATGGACCATACCCATATGAAATTGCAGTTGGGTGCTGAATAACTTTACCAAATTTTCCGACGTTTAACAATCTATGGAGTTAGGAATATTTCAACCCCAAAATAGGATAATGATAACAAAAGATCGTTTTGCATGTACATCTTGAATCCCATCTACAAAATTTTTGACTTCTATCTTAATATCCTATGGTGACAAGCTGTTATATCGAGAATGCATTATATATTTGTAGTTCTTGGGTGTAACTAAAATTTGTATTTTAGGAAAGAAGAATATGAAGCCCTTCTCTCCACACTGCGCATTAACTTGAAATATGAACTTTGCTGGTGGGACTTTGCATCAGATGATTGCCGTTTACTTACCATCCCCAGTAACTGCTCTGATATGCAGGATGAAAATGTTATACGAAGGTCCACATGATGATGAAGCAGCTCTTGGTATGTGTCACCTGTATGGATTTTTAAAACGCGTTAAATTTTGATATTTATTTGTACATGATGATGTGTAGTTTACAACTCCAGGCTGATTAACTGTGAATGATTGGTATAAAATAAACAACAATTACCAATTTTCATTTATGACTGTACTTTGTATTTTTGTTTTTAGGTATTAAAAACAATGATCCTAACGGCCCTATGTCTATAATGGTACCCACTTCTCATAAAGGTTTTTTCTACGATTTTGGTATTGTTTTTTCCGGTAAAGTAGCCACCGGCATGAAGGCCCCTATCCTGGGACCTAACTATATGGCCTCAACAAAGAGGATTTACACGAGAAGACAATTCAGGGAGCCATCCTCATGATTGGTCGTTATATAGAAGCAATGGAAGATGTTCCATCTGGAAATATCTGCACTTTGTTCGGTGTGGATCAATTTTTGGTTAAGCCCGGTATCATCGCCACATTCACAAACAAGTAAAACTTGAATGTCAAGAACTTCAGCTTATCTTCCGTAGTACGTGTAGCTGTGGATCCGAAGAATCCGGCCGATTCAGAAAAACCTTTAGATGGTACGCAAATGTTCGCTTTTATTGTGTGATTATCACTAAGATCTGTGTCATTTGACTTCAGGTTTGAAACGTTTGGCTAAGTCTGATCTTATGGTACAATGTGTCATTGAAGAATCTAGCGAAAATATCATTGCCGGTGCCAGAGAGTTCCACTTAGAAATCTCTCTGAGGCCTTGGGGGAGGATCGATCATGCGTAAATTCAAGTTACTTAATCCGGCCCAATAGTGCCCTTCGTGTAACAAGATGGACCATACCCATTTGAAATTGCAGTTGGATGCTGAATAACTTTACCAAATTTTGTGATGTTAAACAATCTATGGGGTTAGAAATATTTCAACCCAAAAACAGGATAATGATAACAACAGATTGTTTTGCATGTACATCTTGAATCCCATCTACAAAATTTTTGACCTGATTATAAGCTGCAAGTAAACATGTGATTTATTATTAAAAAAAATTAATTCTTCCAGCACAATTAGGCCACTATATAGTTTACCAAAAACACTTTTATGAAGTTATTAGGAAATAAATATATTGTTGGCAGTGTATTGGAAGAAAATTATAAGCCTAGGTATTAAACACTTTCATGTTACCTCTATCTTTATATCCTGTGGTGACAAGCTGTTATATCGAGAATGCTTTATATATTTGTAGTTCTTGGGTGTAACTAAAATTTTTATTTTAGTAAAGAAGAAAATGAACCCTTTCTCTCCACACTGCGCATTATCATGAGATGTGAAAACAAGTATAAGGATGGAAAACAATTTAGTGGGACATGGTTACTTGCTGGTGGGACTTTGCTTCAGATGATTGCCGTTCATTTACCATCCCCAGTGACTGCTCTGATATACAGAATGGAAATGTTATACGAAGGTACACATGATAATGAAGCCGCTTCTGGTATGCGTCACCTATATGGGTTTTTAAAACGCGTTAAATTTTGGCATTTATTTGTACATGATGATGTGTAGTTTACAACTCTCGGCTGATTCACTGTGAATGATTGATATAAACTAAATAACAATTACCAATTTTTTATTATTTTTTTAATATTTGCAAATGACTTTATTTTGCTTTTTTTATTTTTAGGTATTAAGAACTGTGATCCTAACGGTCCTATGATTATGTGTCTAAAATGGTACCTACTTCTCATAAAGTTTATTTCTTCGATTTTGGTCCTGTTTTTTCCGGTAAAGTAGCTACCGGCATGAAGGGCCCTATCCTGGGACCTAACTATGTGGCCTCAAGAAAGAGGATTTACACGAGAAGACAATTCAAGGAGCCATCCTCATGATTGGTCGTTACATAGAAGCCATGGAGGATGTCCCATCTGGAAATATTTGCACTTTGTTCGGTCTGAATCAATTTTTTTATGAAGCCCTTCTCTCCACACTAACTTGAAATATGAAGACAAGGATAAGGATGGAAAACAATTTAAGCGGACGTGGTTACCTGTTAGTGAGACTTTGCTTCAGATGATTGATGTTCACTGGCCATCCCCAGTAACTGCTTAGAAGTACAGAATGGAAATGTTATACGAGGGTCCACATGTATGGATGTTTAAAACGCGTGAAATTTTAGGTTTTATTTGTGCATGACGATATGTAGTTTACAACTCTATGCTGATTCACTGTGAATGATTGGTATAAACTGAGCAACAATTACCAATTTTTTATTATTTTTTTAGCATATGCAAATTACTATACTTCCCTTTTTGTTTTTAGGTATTACGAACTGTGATCCTAACTGTCCTCTGATGATGTATTTGTCTAAGATGGTACCCACTTCTCATAAAGGTCGTTTCCACGCTTTTTTTCCTGTCTTTTCCGGTAAATTAGCCAAAGGCATGAAGGCCCCTATCCTAAAATTGAAATATGTGGCATCAAGAACGAAGATTTAAACGATCAGACAATACATAGAACCATCCGCATGATGCGTCGTTATGTAGAAGTCATGAAAAATGTTCCATCTGGAAACATTTACAGGTTGTTCGGTGTGGATCAATTTTTGGTTAAGCCCGATACCATCACCACATTCACAAACAAGCAGAACTTGAATATCAAGAAGTTCAGCTTATCTTCCGTAGTACGTGTAGCTGTAGAACCGAAGAATCCGGCACGTTCAGAAAAACCCGTAGAAGGTACGGAAATATTCACTTTTATTGTGTGACTATCATTATCTGTGTCATTTGACTTCAGGTTTGAAACGTTTGGCCAAGTCCGATCCTATGGTACTATGTGTAATTGAAAAATCTGGCGAATACATCATTGCCGGTGCCGGAAAGTTCCACTTAGAAATCTGTCTGGAAGCCTTGGAGGGGGATCATCATTCGACCCTACTGGGTCTCTACTGGGACCCTACTTAGTCTAAACCGTCAGCGAAGAATCTGACCAGATGTGCCTGTCAAAGTCGCCAAACAAATACAACAGATATTGGCCCAAGTATTTTAGGTTCCAGGCTTTTAAATATATGCCGTTTGGATTTCTATCAACATGTAGTCTATAAGATGTAGTTTATAAGGCTCTGCAATATAAAAGCTTGGAGTCTCATCAGTGAATATAACATTGATTAAAAAGGATTGAAACGACATGCTAGTCAGCTAGTGGGATACCCATAAATTATTTAGACGGATATATAATTAGAGAATGATATATATTAGGTGAGTTAGTGTACAGTTCTTTTAGTTTAATTTTAAAATATTTCTTCCGTACTCTGGAATAAATAAAACACGCACTATATAGAGTTTTGAACGAAAAGTTGCAGGCATCTGAAAATTTTGAAACAAATGTGCTGTCTGGTATCTTGTACACTAAGATAAACGTTACTAATTATGTTTCTGTTTTTGTCTAGAAGTCTTCCACAGGCTTTTGGTTTATAGATCATACCAATTAATAAGCAAAAAAATGGCAACGCCCTCTTAATTTATTTTTTAAATCATATTTAATGGAGTGAGTTTTATTCTTAATTCTATTTGCAGGATTCCAATGGGCAACAAAGCAATCCATCGTGGTGGCGGTTAGATCATTCCTACAACCCGTCGTATGTTGTCTTTATGCTTGCCTATTAGTCAATATATTATTAGAAGTTCAATAGTCTCTGCAGACGTCCAGCCCAGACTCAATGAACTTGTTTGTCAGTGTGAAATTCAGGTAAATCTTTTATACAATTAAATTTTCTCTCCAACTTAGAAATACGTTCCATATCACAGAAAGCGGCACCAGATGATACAGCGTTGTATAAGTAGCAATTTTGAATTGTTTACATAATTATATCCCGGTTGATTTAGGACTTCTATCCATTCTCAGATGATTCTCTAGAATCGACTTGTTGTAGGTATTTGAGCAATTAAAGTACTGGATACAACTTAGTCCATGCATATTTATACTTTACAAACATCTCGATTAAAACCACAACACAGAAATGAATCAAGAGTGAGGGATCTTCATCTTGTCCGGGTGGTTTTATCACGAGCATGCACCGTAGTACCGAAATATACCAAAAACCATACCATAAGTCATGTATCTAATATTTCACTGAACTGCTTTATTATTGAATTTTCCATTTTAATATTATAATTTTTGTGGAAACATAAATATTTATCAGATTATTTATTTATTATAAAAGCTAGTACTGTACTAATATACGAAATTCTTTTCTAACATATCTAATATTTTATTTTGTTGTTTTTCAGGATACATATAAAATAAAGAAAGTTTTCCAGATCTCAGTCAATACTTGGACAAAATGAAAACGCGTCGTTATTGACAATCCATTTTTTCTATAGTACAAATAAAAAGGGCGTGATCCACGTTCTCATCAGAGAGTAGACGGCAGACTGCATCTGTTTTTTAATTCCCAAATATAACAACTTAAGGGAGTCCAAACTTGCTGGAGAAAGCGAATTATAGGAGCATTGGGGAATTGGACAGTAGGGGTTGATAGTACTTTGGTTGAAGGCTGCAATCCGACGAACTGTAGCATTTAAAAAGGATGAGCAATTTAATATATATTTGGGTATACATGTATGCTAGAGCCTGGTCTGGAATAGGGCGTAAAATAGAGCTATAAGTATCACTCGCTGTTCGGTGAACTTGAGAGGACAGTTTTGTCCATTTTTAAGGTCCACCCGATAGAGGTGCGGTGGGCGTGGGTAGAAGAATGAGTCCATAAAGATACCAGATAACTGAAGTAAGGTAGTACATTCCATCTTACCGTGAACTTGTTAGGTTTACTAAGTTGTCTTTTTATAGCATTCATATGAATCGTAAAATTCAATTAATGTTATCAACGTTTTTAGTATTTAAATTTCAAACGTTAATTCATCAATAAACTATTATATTTCTTGTCATAGATTTTATAATTAATTAATACATTTTTTTGGAAAAATGACTTGTTTTAATGCTTGACCATAAAAAATGACACAAAGTTTTAAAATTACTTTCCTGACGATGTGCATCCATTATAATATTTTTAGAACCTATTTGGTGAAGGTAATTGGGCAATTAAAATACTGAATTCAGCTGAGCCGCTCTGTATTTATACTTTATGAATAAGTCGGTTATGGCCACATCACAGAATTAATTAAGATGCCGGAATCTTCATCCTGCCCGTGAGGCTATAACTCGATCTTGCTCCGTAGCGTTTTACATATTTATATTTCAAGGCAAAACATTTATTTATGCAATCGTGCTTAAAACCGCATTTACCATATAGGCCTCTCTAATCAATTATTTGTGTCTAAAATTCGGCCACCCTGACCTCGCAAAACTTCACTCCGACCTGCTCTTGGAATATGGTGGTTGTTATTCTGGTTTTTCTATAATGGAGACATACTCTTAACTACTTGATCTTTTAAAATTTCTTACCTTGTTGATGATTTTTTCTTTATAGTTCCATTTTATACTTTCCATACTGTGTATTTTATAACTTCTGTGAAATCAATTTTTTTACTTTTTGGGGTGACCTGCAGTTTATTCCTTCGGTGAGGTCTGACTGCCAGACACCATTTTAAATTCTCTTAATGGTCTGGTATATTCAATGATTCTTTTTCTGTTTTCTTTTTTTTTATGATCCTTATAATATACGTCTTGCTCGGACAGTAGTTCGGTGGTACTATGAACTTAACTTAAATATTATCTATATATTTTGATCAAACGATGATAACTCTATTCCTAATTTTTGAACTATTCTATACTGCTGGCGTAAAAACTTTCTGTTCGTCAGACTGCATGCATCCTATGTGATGGAGGGCTGGCTGGCATCATACTGTTGTCCGTAATGTAGACCTTTCCACGTCTATTGTGGTGACCACCGATTGGTTGGCTACTCCTGTGCTGGCAGCCTGGCAGTAAACGTTCATAGCAACGTCGCTCGTGATGGCCCCCAGTTTTTAGTACCCTTCATATCATCAGCTAATTTGTTGTCACGTGCATTGGTTGTTCTTATCGTTGGAGTACCCCACATAGGTATGCCCCTTTTGCAAGCCCTCTTTACTTTAATAAATATAACAATATATTTCTATTAAATATCGATGTTATTTCCAGTTGCTCTATGTATTTGTGTTCTGAATCGCATCTTAAATTAATGACTTTATGTCTAACACGATCTGAGAATAGAATAAATATTTTCATTGTGTAAAACAATCGAACACTTGTTACCTCCTACTGTTCAAGCACTTTGATAAAATTATTTGAGCTGAAAGATAAAAAATAATTTGAATACATTTAGTGTTTAATATCTTACTATGTATTTTATAGCTTATCACTTTTGGCGCATAAAAAATATAACACACATTTATCTAATTTTTAGGCATTTAATTTTTAATCCTAAGCAGGCAGACCTTGATACTCAACAAGGCTTCTACTTATTGGCATATCAAAACACTAAATGATAGATAATCGAGGTAATAAAATAAAAAAATTAATGAATATGTTAACAATAAAAAAATAAAATACGGAATAAGTTTTACAAGGAATAGACTATTTATCTCTAAAAATATTTGTCAACTGTATAATTAAATAATATATAGTTAATAAACATACATTAAGCACATTTTTATGACATAAAACAATGAATTTTCAATAAATCACATAAACACTTCATATCGCACACTTATAATAAAATTTTAAAATAGAACATAATTTATTTGGTTTGGATAATATAGCTTTTGGACTTTTCCAATTTTTCGTAATTACATCACTTATTGCGTCAGGTGTTTTGTCTTTGTTTGTGATGAAACCACTGGTGTTAATGGTACGTTTGCCTAAAAAGAAACCAATCAAAGCAAGTCAAATTTTGAAGAAAAACTCAAAAATTCATATTACATTTTGACGATCCTGACAACTATTCAATTTGGATTTATTGGATACGGCAGTGTCTGTAAGTTGTCCTATTCTCTGTCTTTCAGAATTCCGAAAATTCCGTCTCTTTGAAGCAGGCTCTGTGTCTAAACGTCTCAATACTTGATGTTCGAGACAATATTGCTCTGCATTATAAGTTGGGCCCTCACTCTAAAAATACAAAAAAATAATAATATTTATAGATTATTAGGATTTTCTAAAATCATAAATTACGTTATCCCAACTATCATCAACTGGTACAAGTTTAATAGGTCCTAGAGTTGTTACCACCTTTTCAACTTCATTGCCTTCTTTTATTAGCTGCATTTCTATACACTTTTTATCCGGGCAGATACTATGGTGTAACTAGTATAAAAAAAAGTACTGTATTGGTTTTCTTTAATAAATAATACACCTTACATTTAATTCTTCTGGTGGTACACGGTGACATGTATTATAATCACAAGGGACTAGTACAATATTCCCGCTGTTAGCAGCTTTACATTTCTTCAAATGTAATTCCATCCTTGATACTCTTATGTGATGTGAGTTATTGTAAGGACAAATAACTTTTCCATTGGGACTGTAAAATATCGGTTAAGTATTATCTTTAAATTCTTTGCTCATACATTACTCTCTTAATATCTCCATTGTTTAAATTTCTGTATTATATGTTTTTAAGATATTTTAAAATATACACTAATATAAATTGTTAATAGTTAAATTATAAACGTTTATACGTGAATAAATGCACTTAAACTTTGAAATATTTCAAGGTAGCAAACATTGTTTATCAAATTCTTTTGTCAAAATATTTTATGTTTTTTTATTGATTACATATATGGAAGATCAAAGAATAAACTAGAGATGATGAAAGAAAATCGATTGTAACTTCCGATGTATCGATAGTTACATAAATTATTCCATAAATATTATAAAACCTTTTAATCATTTTTAATAAACTATTAAATTTGGTACTTAACCTTAAAAGATTAGCTTCTCTACACTAATTAAAATAAAATATTTATTAAAAAATTCGATACTTTACTGTACATTTTACAATCTTTAAATAATATCGATATTTTTTTGGGCCTGCCCTATGTGTATGTTAAATCGCAATTTAAAATACTGACTATATTTCTAACATGATCTTAGAAAAAAAAACATTTCTAAAATGTAAAACATAATCGAAACATAACGATTAATATACTTTGAAAACGGATATTTAATTTTATATACTAATATACTTATTAATATGCTTTTTACAGTATTTACAAAACATCGGCCTATATATCAATATTTTTATTTTTTATTAAAAAATCTACATATTTTTTGTGAAATATCGAAGTATTTTCCAGTAGCAGTAGCTGTTAAAAAATATTTATATTTTATTCATCCCTTATATCCATATACTTTTTTTAAAAGTTGACCTTGAAAGTGAAAGGAATACAACAAGGAATACATTCAACATCTTCCATTCAAGATCAAAATGATATTAAGTCGACTGCACGTTGTCGATATGTTCCCGTGCCGCACCACCGAATGGTTCCAGAACAGTCTCCGTTAGTTCGTTGATCGAAACGCATTGCCTTGTCTTACCTGTCGGACCAATAAGGTAGTATTTTTGTCGAATAAATGCCTCTTATTTAAACAAATAAGGTTAGAATATAATGAACATTTTAAAGACTAGAACATCTGTGCTGAGGTTATAACAGTGAGTTAAATAAAAATTTCTTTATTAAAATAAGTGGTGACAGTGATAAAATAGCCGATGGATTATCCCCTTCAAAAATGGTAAAATCAGACTGTGTAGAAACTTTGCTTTTCGTCTTATCAGAACAGAAGCTGGAAATAACTGAATTAGCGTAAAAATGCTGTATGGCGTGGTAAAATTCCTCATCTGGTGCTTCTAATGCACAAGCTAGAATGGTTTGGATATGCAATTAATCTAAACTAAAAATTAGGGGTAAGTGATAACATTATAATTGTTAAGGCAAGTCAATCTGTCAAAGTCCGGTACATACTATACAGTACATAGTTACTATTTGAATGTTAAGCTATATATAATAGTACAGGAAAAATATGTAACAGACCTTATTCTTGGGTTTACTAACAAATAATTTCCGAGTTAACTTGTCTATAATGCAACAACTCTCTGAATTGGCATCAATGTCCTGTATGAAATACTTTTATTTCTTGGTAAATAAAATACAAATAATCAAAATACAAATTCAAATATTATAATGGTCACTATCTTGATAATATACTAGGTGTTGCAACGGTGATTACAATAACAATCGTATATCAACTACGTCAGCAAAAAACTCTTCGAGAGACTCTAAGAAACTATATGATATCTGGTCAAGGCGTCGGCCTTTGTAGCCAAAAAGTGTACATCTCAGCATTCCCATCGCTCGGTCCCGATACCACGTCTGTCTCGATTAGCGAATGAGTCATCAGGTGCCCTCTATGTAATTGGTTAACAATACCGATCTATATTTTCTTATAGCCCATCTCTTAGTGATTATGGAGAATTTCACTTGATTCATTTACCACAACGATCTACTTTGACGCACTGTATTAAGTAACATTGAATACGGACTATATCTTTTTACTCTGCATAGAAATAAAAAATTCTGGGAATATACGAATAGTTAATTTAAATCCAGAAAGAAGTCATCCGTTTGTACTCAATCATTGCAAAAAGGCCCAATCAATAAAGGTCAATATCTTGATAATATACTAGGGGTTGCAATGGTGATTACAATAACAATCGTATATCAACTACGTCAGCAAAATACTCTTCGAGATACTCTAAGAAACTGTATTATTTCCGGTCAAGGCGTCGCTCTTTGTATCCAAAAAGTGTACATCTCAGTGTGGGAATGCGTTCGGACCCGTTACCACTTCGAATGAGTCGTTAGGTGCCCTCTATGTAATTGGTCAATAATGCCGATCTATATTTTCTTACGGTCCGTCTCTTAGTGATTATGGAAAATTTCACTTGATTGATTTACCACAACGACCTATTTTGATGCACTGTATTCAGTATCATTGAAAAATTCTGGGAATATACGAAAAGTTAATTTAAATTATGAAAGTAAAGAATTTTAAGCAAGTTCAAAGTACCGTTCCGCCTTCTTCCTGTTCTGTCATTATTGTAAAGTCATCCATTTATACTCAATCATTGCTAAAAGCATATTTGAAATATGTACATAATTATCGTTGTAATAACTAAATAAAAATAAACAAAAACCTTGGGTGTGTTCCTTATTTATTTTTTGAAGTCGGTTTAATTTTCTTGTTAAAAATATTATATTATTCTCTTTTTGGTGTTAGATATTTGCTCAAAAAATTATGCAGTTAATATATTAAGTATTACAATGTGTAGGCCAAGTAAAGTTGCATTCTGTTTGAGGAAATATAGGAATAAAGGAACAACGATTGAAAATAGGAAATTCTTCAGGCCTCGGGGTCCGGTATCTAACCTAACTGATTTAACAAATACATTAACCAAACTAGAACAACCACGAAAAGTCGTTGTTCCCACCGGGAATCGAACCCGCGACCGCCACGTGTGATCTGAAGACTCTAATAACTATACCATAGAAGCAGTTGCCTGCAATATTTCTACGGCTTCTGATATGATACGGTTAGTCTTTAAAAAGCAAACTGAACGAATTTGTAAGGATAAGTAATATAGAATAATTAACTTAGATATTATAGACATCATTTGTGCATTTTCTATTTTCCGTTCCCTTTTCAAGATCTTAGGAACCTTTAATTTACTTAATGAACTATCCTTTTCTTGGAGTCTTGGAGTTTCTGTTTGGTCAGCTGATTAAAGTCCTTGTTGATATGGAACCCCTGTTTGGTGATATTAAGGATTTGGTATAGGAATTTTGCGATTGTACTGCGGTGAATTTTTTGAAAAGGGATGAGTGAAAATTTCCTTTTGAACCTTTGTGCTAATGTATTTGGGTAATTCTGTATATGAGGTGGTCAAATTTTTTTTGCCCTCAATTTCTAAATTTGTTCATCTCTTCATGACCGATGTACTTAGACTACATTAACCCATCTAAATAAAGGAGTATGTCTGATAGAGCAGAACCATAATTATTGGAGACAATTTGCTTTTTCTACACGTGAGAGGATACAGGATTTTCTGTGGAATATAATGGCCTGGGTTTTCTTTGGGTTGATTTGCAACTTCCAAAAGTTTAACCATTTAACCTCAACATTTAATTGTCCTACAAAAACCTCAATGTGAGAAGATTTTTGTCTTCCGAGATATCGGGCTATGTATATCTGGATTGTGAATCCTTCACGCCATAAACAAAATCTAAAGGGCCGGCTTGGTTGGCACAGTGGTCAAAGGCGACAGGAAAGCCCTCTTACTGTTGTGATAGTAGCGGTTTCGAATCCTGCTGGGTAAATTTATGTTTTTGATTGTTTATAATCCGAAAAATAAAATCTGTGAGTGCGATCAGTCACGCCAGTAACCAAGCTGGGTAAAACCGGATTTCTTCTGGAATCATCTCGAGGACCATGGTTCGGAGTGGGGAACAGATAAACACTAGTTAGTAAAAAAGAGACGTTCAGTGTTGTACGTACTATGTACATACATATGTAAAATATTTTCATGTCAACCCAATATAAACCCAAAAATATCTGAAAAATATGTAAAACATTGTTTGAAAACGTCTATATTGTGTTGTAGAGCCAGAGAGAATTACAAGAAGATAAATCAAATTGTAGATATGTTAAGTCACTATGCTACAAAAGAGTGGAAGTTTGAGAACAACAACGTGAAAACGTTATGGAAAGAAATGAAAAAGAGCGACCGGTAACTATTTGATTTTGATATGGGTGCTTTGAATTGAGACATGTACTTTTACACTTGTATCCGAGGTAAATCTTACCTAGACTGAAGTTCATTAATGATTGAATGATTATAAATATTGGTTATATGACATAAGAACTGAAAAAATCCAAATTAGAAGTTATGTTTGTTATTTCATTTGAACTCATATATATGTTTACATACTAAATACACCCAATTTTTCAATGATTTTGATATACCTTAAAATATTATTTGTTATATCAATTTATTTATTCATCATACAAGGTAACAAAAATTGGACAATTTGAATTATGATCTGATAGGAAATGACACCGTCATACTGGACCCAATAGTGATTCCTAACTAGTGCTTTTCAAACTTTTCTATAATGTTTCGTCAGTATTATGTTCCGAATAAAAAATATTTAATACTATAACATTTCTATTTTCTTATAAGAACAATGTGTATAAATCTAGTAATACTTGTTAAACTGCTCGTAACCCCTAATAACATTTCTAACCTTACTAGCTAAATATTTTCAGCCTTCTTTCTATTAAGTGTTTTCATTTGTCTTCATCACACTCTGTGATGGGCCACACGAGTGGTCTAGGGATTAAAATACGGCCTAATATCGGTAATATTCACTATATCACAGAAATTGAGTTGGAGGAATTCTTTCCTCAGGTCTTGAAGTCTGAATAAAAACTGAAAATATGTCATTTCCCATTTGGTTGCCTTTGTGAACTTGTTTTTCAATTGCGAACAGTCGCCTTCGAAATAAAATACCGAGACATAGCTTTCGCCGTTTCTCACCACGAAAGGCACAAAATGATCTTCATTAATCTGCAGGAATCCGCAGGAATCTTCATGTATGTCAATATATATGTTATTAATCAAAACGAATATGATCCTGGTGCAGAATTTCAGAGAATTATACGTCTGCAGAAAGTCTTCCATCAATATTTTTCTATCTCTGCCTTCTACGAATAATAGCTTCCCAAATGAACCGTCACAATGTTTAAAATTGATCTCATTAAATAAAGAGGCTTCGTATTTGCTAAGGGGATAACAATTTTCTCGAAGGCACTGATAAACTTCTGGTGAAAATTTATTCATCGTGAAGAAAATTCTCTCATTTATAATTCGAACGGAGACATATTTTAAATTACTCACTATGATGTAAGGAATGTGTTGAGATTCGATAGTGCTAATCTAGTTCTGCTAACCTATCGGTATTACTTACTGAAGCTGCCGGTACACCATGCCGGTTTGATTCAATATTTTTACTGTGTTCGTCATTACAATTATTTCTTATTATTCTAATATATCTTTGGCTATTTGGCGACGATTTAATTATATCAGTTTTTTTATCTGGATCGTTATTTATCGACATTTTCACTTTTTATTTGAATTTAATCTCTTATTGTTTCCTAGAGACGCCTGCCGTCACGTTGATAACTAAACAATAACAAAAATTCATCACTAGCAACTTGATTTTACATCACCCCCTAACAAAATATATAAAAATATTTTTTTACGTTTATGTTATTATTATAACTTCTGATAAAATATTAATAAAGCAGAGGTGTATTATTCAAAAAGACACCTTACTAATTTAAATGTATTAATTTATATGCTTATATATAAAAATAATCATAATTATTATAGTGACAGTAATAACGTCATTTAAATTATTTTGCTGTCACGGTGACAATATAAATATTAGTAAATATATCAGTTTATCATTGAGATCGGTGTTTTATTACATCATAACAACTGTCAAATAATTATAAAGTTATTGTTATGTTAAATTAGTATTGTTGTTATAAAGGTGATTTTATTCATTTCTATATTATGTTTACAAATTTTATTACGAATATTTTAGGAGCTGGAGTTTATATTTTGAAGGACCCATTGGACACTATTCCAGAAGGAATAAGAAAATTCTATAAGTTTATATGTATGTTGTGTGTTATATTATATAGTGCTTTTTTAATTTTAAAATATTTCGTTATAAACATATGTTAATTTTTGCGTTTGTTTTAATAGTCTTGATAAATATAACTTACCCAAATATATTAACCATTTTTAATTATAACGTTTTTTATTAATAATAATCCTTATTGTATATGATATTTGTCTTTTATCCCTATTTACATTCTATGTCATGTTATATTACTATAAACAAAATACCAGTATATAAAAGAAAAAATAAACGTATAAATGAACAAAAATAAGCTGTTGTTTTTATGTCATCAATGTTTTTGAAATACCGATTATTTTGATTTTGTTTTATATTTGTAAGTAATTTGTAATCAGCTATATTCCTCGTTCAAACGAGTAGATGACAGTTAATTTTAGATATGACTTACCAACAGCTGTTATCAAATGAGTCATCTACTTGATGTTTTATAACTTGCAAAAATTAACAACTTGTTCAAAAGCACCTCTAACTGTAACTACCTCTCTTAATGATAAATAAAACATCATAGTTGATATTTCAACTCTGTAACTGAAAAAAAACCGAATAATTGAATGAAACTTCAAATCTAAACATAACCTCAGAGAAACATAAGGCTATATGGACATTCATACGAGCAGTTTTATGGACCACTATAATTTGTTCAACAATATTAAGCAGTAATTAATATAGTACGTTTATTGATGAAAAAACAAATTTCACATAATAAACAAAAACATGTTTAATTTCTTATAAGAAAAATATTAGTGAACTTAATACTAATTTAACAGCCTATAAAACTTATAACAATATTTGGAATGTTACTGACTAAAAATTCATCTTCTACTTAACATTTCCATTCATTGGACTGCCTACACTCATCCAAGTGCAATTTGCAACGGGCCATTTGGGAACGAAGCTTTCTTGATGATCAAAATATTGGCTAACATCCACAATATTCACTAAATCACAAGAGTTTAGTTAAATATCTTCTTTCTCTAGACCATGAAGTCTAAACAAAAAGCGCAAATAAGTTAACTCCCATTTGGTGGCCTTCACGAACTTGTCTTTCAGCTGCCAGCAGGTTCTTTCGACACAGAACATCGGTGAATATTTTTCGCCATGTTACCACAAAGAGTACAAAGTAATCTATGGAAAAGATGTTTTATGATACCATGGCAACTGTCAAATTGTTATAAGATTGTTGTTTTTAAATCAGTATTAGTTCTATATGTAATTTATATACTCTATTAACTTTAATATAAATAAATAAATTATAAGTTGATCGGAAATCTTTACCGAAACCGTGTTTTCTGTATATGCTGATCTCTGTGTCATTACAATTTTGGTATATGGCTTAAAGTCGTGACGAAAGTGTTTAGCAAACAAAAACTATTTATTTACTTGAAAATATTATGTTATTTATCGGAAAGAAGAGGGTACTGGCTGAACGGCGATACATTGCGGCACTGAGGGTAAAACACACCTACCCGTCTCACAAAAAAAGAACAGATCGCCGGATAGCCTGGGCCAAAGCGAATACCGAAGAAATAGTTATATCAACATCTAGGTTAAATTTGAGTTAGTGAAGTGTTTAATATATCTATAGATTGTATACATTAGAACAAACTGTGAACGGTTTGTTGTATGCACATATTATGCCATTTAATCATTTTTTCAATGAAATATTTTAAAATCGACTGCTTTCATTCTTATACACTTCAAACTTCTGATGATATTTCAACATTTTCCATTTGTTTTAATAACTCAGGGATAAATATCATTTTGAAGGTTTTTCTTAATAATAATCAATAAGCACGGAATTTGATTTTTTCTGGTAGCTATTTACAGCTGAATTTAATGAAATGGGGTACTTGAACTAATTATAAGTCTCGATGCATTCCATATATGTGTAATTGTTTTCTATATCGATATTTATGTGTTTTTATGAGATCTCAGGATTATAAATATAACAACTAACAAATAAATTAACTGAAAATATAATTAATAATTTTAAATTTTATACAATTTCATTGTTTTTACCTATTAAATATAAGTATTAATTAAATTATATTATTACCTCCAAGCAGTTAAAATTTATTATATTGAAAACAAAATAAATTTCCATATAATTATGAAATGAAATATTATTTCCAGAGCTACAAACTAATAATCTAAAGAGTTCTATAGAGAGAGTTCGTAAAAATAAAAATGTAGATATTATGGGAGTTCCTGTTTCTCCAAGTAGGTCAAATTAAAAAAAATTATAATTATAATTTATATGATATTTTAATAATAATTAATAAGTATTAACTCATTACTAAATTGAATTAGTTCATTATTACAATAATATATTTTACAACCTGTGGACGATCCGGTATTTGGAAACAAACTTCTTGTAGTATTCCGAAACAAAAAAATCCATCATTAGTAAACATATGGTTATGGCTGTTTTTTTTAACATTTTTGCATTTTTTTAATACCATACACAATAAAATCCCGTTATAGAATATATAAATACACTTAATATATAGGCATACTTCCTAACATAGTATAATTTTTAAAAATTTTGAGGAAGTGCGAAAATTGATCGATGATTTAATTGAAACTAACATCGTTCTTTAGACACGTATCGCCATGTGACCAGAAAGATGACCAAACACGCATTGCTTAATCGATAGTATACTATTTTTTCTCAACAAAAGTCTTTTTTAAGAGGAAAAATGATCAGAATACATGTAAGGACCTAATAAACAAAAACATTAAAATACATAAATAAAAAAATAGATACTTAGAAGGGAAGGGTCATTTGTGGTAGACGTTCAGTACAGGCTAATTAAGACTCCCATGGATTAATATCGGGCCCCACCAGCATGGTGGGGTAGTGGTAAAGGCGATAGGACGGTCCTCCTAATGATGCGATAGCAGCGGATTCGAATCCTGCTGGGGCATGGTCGTAAATTTATGTTTTTGATTGTGTAAAAATCGTGATTGTCCTAGACAAGAGTGTGAAATCAAGAAAACAACAAGGAAATGATCCCAGTCACGCCAGTAACCAGGCTGGGTAAGACCGGATGTCTTCTGGGATGATTTTTAAAGTTGGCTATTCGCCAGTCGGTACGCTTAATGCTGAGGACCGTGGTTTGATGCCCACTCCAAACTGTAGTATCAGTCCAGATAAACCCATAGTTTGTAAAAGGAGACTTTAAAATGAATTTTAAAAAAATCGAGAATAATATATGCATAGACAGAGTAGCCTCGACCAAGTATTGTAATGCAAGCGGATTAATCTGCTATGATATATTAACATCTATCGGTTTCACGGAGTTTAATTTGTGGCATTACTAAAAATTCACAAATTTTCGTGTCTTTAGATCCATACAGGTTTACTATTACTTTAGCCGCTTAACCAATAAATTTGTAAACAAAATAGTTAAAATAATATAAAATAGAATTAATAGTACGTTTCAATATTTTTGATATATTAACTGTATCTATAACCTATAAATAAAAAATAGATAACGATAATGAATGACCTTGGGATGAAAGATTGACCAACTCAAAAAACTAATTAATAGTTTTATATCACTATTAGAAAATATTTATAGAATTTATTATTTTTGGTTTTTATATATATGTTTTTTTGAAACATAAGAATAGGTGAAATAATTTTTATGCAAAAATTAAACTTATTTCATATTAACTGAGAGATCAAAGTAATCAAGAAAAACAGTTGGCATAAACTATTCAGCCGTTTTGATATTATTTTAATCGTCCAGTTTATTAGTCGTATTTTATTGTGTTTATAATTTACAATTTCTGGCTAAAGAAAATAAAATCATTTATAATGCCATCAAATATAGCAAGTTTTGTGAAACATTTACTGATATTGAATATCGAAACTCAAGAACCGTATCTAGGAAATGTTACAGATTTACCGGCCGGTACAAGTACGCCATTAAAGGAACAGATACCAAGGACTGCCTCTAAAACACTCGGATGGCTCTACATCGAATCGTCTAATATACCTTATATTATTGTTGATGATCTTTATGTTCGTATCAGAATCTTAAACGACAAAGTGTTTTCGCGTGTGAAGAAATTCTCGCTTGAAGTTTATAACTTGTTTTACGTGAAATGTAGTCGAATGAAAGTAGTAGAAGCAGATCTGTTCAATATGATTAACATTGCACATGAGGAAACTTTCGGAAGCAGATTTCTAGAGGGTAGTGATTATAAAATGTAGTCGAACAATTTTTTAGGGCTGTATTATTTTATAAAATTTTGCGAATATATTTTGTACGATTTAACAAGGAACATGTACCAAACTTTTCCTAAAAATACGTGCGGCTTTTTACAGATAACTGCTAATTGCCACATTCCATTTGTAGTGAGAAACAAAGAACTTTATGCACCCTTGTTTTACGTTGAAGGAGATTGTTCCTTTTTGGAAGACAAAATTATAGTTTGTACCAAGTAGGAAATGTCCTACTTTAAATTATTAGTCAGACTTCAAAATATTCAAATCCAATTAGGCAAACATGACTTGTGCCTAATGGTTAAAATTGATGATTTATTACCCTTCGTTGAAACCAAACAAGTGAATATCAAAATTGTATTGTCCAACATTAATAAATATTGTTTTCTTTTTTTTATATGAATTTATGTATTTGTTTATATTTCTAGAATTTCACAACGTAGTTTAGTAACATTTAAAAAACTAGTTTACAGTGTTTATGTATTAATGTAATATACAGATTAATAATTAATAAGAGTTTAATTTAACAAACTAAATTCATTTTATAATTTCTTGTGTCATTTAATAATAATAAATTGAATATAATTTAATATTAGCGTTGGGAACAATCGGCTCAAAACAGTGGATAATCGGAAAACAGCCGAAATAGTCGATAGTCAAAAAACTATATAAACTAGCGACCGAAAATAATAATTACCATTTTCAAATGCACATTATATTATAGTTCAAATGCACAAATTTATGTTTTTGATTATTTAAAAATCGTGATTGTCCTAGACAAGAGTGTAAAATCAAGAAAACAACAAGGAAAATGATCTCAGTCACTCCAGTAAGCAGGCTGGGTAAGACCGCATATGTTCTGGGATGATTTCTAAAGTTGGTCATTCGCCAGTCGGTATGCTTAATGCTGAGGACAGTGGTTTGGTGCCCACGCCAAACTGTAGGATCAGTCCAGATAAACCCATAGTTTGTAATAGAAACATTGACATTGAAATAGTCGATAGTGAAAAAACTTTATAAACTAGCGACAGAAAATAATAATTACCATTTTCAGATGCACATTATATTATAGTTCAAATGCACGGTTCGAATGTTTTTATCAATTCGTCAGAAGAAGATGTACGACCCCCTTTCCTGTATAAATTTTTGGAGAGGAAAGGACGGATATAATTGCTTGGAGCAATTAATTTTATTTATGCTAATATTTTCTAACGGTAGTATAAACGAGACGGAGATGTACATATTCCTTAACGTACTTTACAATAGAAAATTTAGAAACTTACTTTAAAATAGAAAAGGAGAAAAGTAATTAGTGAATATTATTAACTCGCAATTAATTCATTAATTATTCATTAGTAAATTTCATTTTAAACGAAGCAGAATTACTTTTATATTTGAATGTTCTCTGGATCTGTGAAAAGGTGATTCTGTGAACACATACATTTACCTACTCGACAGATGTTAATAGAGACTAAAGCCCTCATGTTTAAAAGAAAACATCGAAAGTATTAAATAATAGAAAAATAGAAACTTGGAAGACAAAATCAATTCTTGGATGATTTTCAAGAAAGACAATTTGGAAGACATTCAGTTTTGTTTAGCTAAGGTATTTATCGATTAATATCGTGAAGAATGTATGCGGAGATCATTGAGATGATTAACGATGATAAGTGTATTTATTATGCTATCGCTAATATTATCCACCAAAACTCGCTGGAAAGCTGAAATTCTTAAATACACCAGATCTCATTGTAAAAAATAATAAATATAAAATATAATAGGGCGTAGAGTGTCCACAGATCAATTGATTAACTTCAGTTAATGTACGATTGGTTAATAAGACAGATAAACGAGTAACATTGATTGATGTTTCCACGCGGAAAATAAACATCCAAGTTCTTGCATCAAGCAAGCAGTGGCAAAGGAAAATGAGCTGGGTCTGTACAAATATCTATCAAAATCATGCAAAAAGCATCTTTGTTAGTAACAACCTTTACATAATACTAAATCGAAAACCTGAAAAGAAAACTGGAAGAGAAGAAAGAATTTTGATATTTGTATCATTTTGATACTTATATTATCAGGTATATATAAATGTTTCATTTAGAAATAGTGAAAAAATCAACAATCAAATCAATAAAAATAAAACGAATACGTAACAACTGGATTCCTATAGACGAACTTCGATTACGTCGAAGTAATCTACTTTCAAATATTAATTATTTCCTTAGAAGATATCCTGCTTAGTTGATCAGTGTCATCAACTAAGCGGTTTCTGGTTTTACTGTGTTACATGTCCACCATTAAATGTAAAAAATTATATAAAAAATAAACATTAACTGTAAATGTTGTATATTATATAAAATTAATTATATATGCTTATTTCAAACATATTTAGTAACAACAGTATACATACCATCTATCTACAAAGACGGTTGGTATCAAGTAATCGGCCATTTTGATATTGTTTTAATCGTCAAGTTAATTACTTGCTTCTTGCCGGGTTTTTCACACCATTTGTGAATTCGGAAATAATTATAATGTCATCTAATACAGGAGGTAACAATTTAGGGCAAATACTAATATTGGAGATGGTACCTAACGAACCATCTCTAGGAAACGTTAGAGATTTACCGGCTGGTACTACTACGCAAGTTCAGGAAGAGGTGCTAACGCCTGTTACTTATACCTACGGATGGATTAACGTCTCATATTCCTTATATTATCGTTGATGATATTTATGTTAGTGTCAGAATATTAAACGACAAAGTGCTCTCAAGAATGAAGAGATTCTCATTTGAAGTGTATAACTTATTTTATCTGCAGTGTAGTATTATGAGTAAAGTGGAAGTAGATTTGTTCAATATGACTAACATTGCACATGGTGATTCTTTGGAAGCAGTTTTCGAGAGGGCCGTGAGAACAAAATACAGTTGTTTGAATTTTTAAGAATGTATTGTTTTTTAAAATTTTGTGAATATGTTTTGTACAATCTTATAAAACAAATGTACAAACAATTTCCTAAAAAGATATGCGGCTTTTCACAGATAACTGCTAAGTATCACGTACCATATATAGTGAGAGACAATGAAAGTTATACGCCTTTGTTTTTCTTTGAAGGAGATTTTTCCTTTTTGGGAGACTATATTATAGTGTACACTAATTGGAAAATAGCCTATTTTAAAATGTTATTCAAACTTCAGAAACTTAAAATCGAATTTGGGAAATATGACTTGTGTCAAATGGTTAAAGTTGATGATTTGTTACCCTTCGTTGGCACAAAATTAATATGGCCATTATCCTACATGCTCTGTATGAAGCCAGATAATGACTGAAAATCAAATATTTATTCTTCAACAATAATTAAAGCTGTATAATTTGTTCTTCAGTTTGACTTCAGATTCTAGGGATCAATCTTCTATTTTCTTAGATCAATTTTCTACCTGGCAAGTGACTTTCCCTCTCTTCTTTCTCTCTAGATTCTTAACACAAAAAAACATTTTAAAATAAAATATTTACATAATAATCGTTGTAATAACTAAATAAAAATAAACAAAAACCTATCTACTACCCGTATTTTTTATTCCACTACATACACACAATTTAACTTATACCTACCTAAACTTATTTATCTATTTACAATATTATTTTAATTACTACCAACTAATCACTTTGAGCGTGTGTGTCGAGCAACAAATTAGATTTGTTTTGTTCGTAATTTAATGTTTTGTATATGTCACAAAATTATATTACTATTTTTGTATTGTTTGGGTTCTGCACCGACTTCAAACTGATCAGTAGGTAGTAGTTAAAATAATAATAAAAAAATCATATCACATCAGCTCAGCGATAAAGTTGTACACAAATATCTGATTATTTTAGATAAAAAATATGTGAAAACTTTGAAATTTGAGCGTTTCCTTCGATTTCCCCCCTTCCCCCCAACATATCCTGTGCAAGTGCACTCTTTCTTGCAAATAATAAAAGAATTATGAAAATCGGTCTATTATTGATGGAGAAATTGGCGAACATACATTTATATATATATATATATATATATATATATATATATATATATATATATATATATATATATATATATATATATATATATATATATATATATATAGGTCCGTAGGTATAAGTAACAGGCGTTAGCACCTCTTCCTGCACTTGCGTAGTAGTACCAGCCGGTAAATCTCTAACGTTTCCTAGAGATGGTTCGTTAGGTACCATCTCCAATATTAGTATTTGCCCTAAATTGTTACCTCCTGTATTAGATGACATTATAATTATTTCCGAATTCACAAATGGTGTGAAAAACCCGGCAAGAAGCAAGTAATTAACTTGACGATTAAAACAATATCAAAATTGCCGATTACTTGATACCAACCGTCTTTGTAGATAGATGGTATGTATACTGTTGTAACTAAATATGTTTGAAATAAGCATATATAATTAATTTTATATAATATACAACATTTACAGTTAATGTTTATATTTTATGTAATTTTTTACATTTAATGGTGGACATGTAACACAGTAAAACCAGAAACCGCTTAGTTGATGACACTGATCAACTAAGCAGGATATCTTCTAAGGAAATAATTAATATTTGAAAGTAGATTACTTCGACATAATCGAAGTTCGTCTATAGGAATCCAGTTGTTACGTATTCGTTTTGTTTTTATTGATTTGATTGTTGATTTTTTCACTATTTCTAAATGAAACATTTATATATACCTGATAATATAAGTATCAAAATGATACAAATATCAAAATTCTTTCTTCTCTTCCAGTTTTCTTTTCAGGTTTTCGATTTAGTATTATGTAAAGGTTGTTACTAACAAAGATGCTTTTTGCATGGTTTTGATAGATGTTCGTACAGACCCAGCTCATTTTCCTTTGCCACTGCTTGCTTGATGCAAGACCTTAGATGTTTATTCCACTACATACACACAATTTAACTTATACCTACCTAAACTTATTTATATATTTACAATATTATTTTAACTACTACCAACTAATCACTTTGAGCGTGTGTGTCGAGCAACAAATTAGATTTGTTTTGTTCGTAATTTAATGTTTTGTATATGTCACAAAATTATGTTACTATTTTTGTATTGTTTGGGCTCGGCACCGACTTCAAACTGATCAGTAGGTAGTAGTTAAAATAATAATAAAAAAATCACATGACATCAGCTCAGCGATAAAGTTGTACACAAATATCTGATTATTTTATATAAAAAATATGTGAAAACTTTGAAATTTGAGCGTTTCCTTCGATTTCCCCCCTTCCCCCCAACATATCCTGTGCAAGTGCACTCTTTCTTGCAAATAATAAAAGAATTATGAAAATCGGACTATTATTGACGGAGAAATTGGCGAACATACATTATATATATATATATATATATATATATATATATATATATATATATATATATATATATATATATATATATATAACATATACATATATATATATATATATATATATAACATATACATATATATATATATATATATATATATATATATATATATATATATATATATATATAACATATACATATATATATATATATATATATATATATATATATATATATATATATATATAACATATACATATATATATATATATATATATATATATATAACATATACATATATATATATATATATATATATATATATATATATATATATATATATATATATATATATAACATAGAACCTCCACCTTTTACGAAGTTGACTAAAAGAAGTCGCGTAGGGCCAAATCTAGAGACTATGGAGGATGGGAGGGCGGTTCGTATCCGAATTAGGAAGTGGCGAACAACTAGAACACGATAACGAATAGCTGGCAACCCCGAAACGTTTATCTGGGATGTTATTGAAAGGTATTTCGATCGTTCAGTAACAGACCATCGTTTGATTCAAACGTCCCACCATCGACTGCCCAAGCCTCGTCACCAGCTAACACCGCTGCCATCCGTTTTATCTATTTTGTATTTTCCACATTTTTTATATTATTTCAATAAATGACGGTCACAAAATGTAAACCACCACACCATTCACCGAACCATCTAATTTACTCTAAAATGTCTTAAAGCAAAATTACAAAAAAAAACATGAAATAATGCCTAGAAGTAACACGAGTAGCAGTATTAATAAAGAAGATGATCTTATTATTTTTGTGAATAGGGAGAGTGACCAACTCTATATATATTTAACAAATATTAAAAATAAAGTTAGTTTCCTAAAAGATAAAAGCAAAATGCCTACTATCTTTGAACATTATCTAAAATATAGGGCCTATAAATTAATTTAAAAAATTTCATATCAATTAAATCGCATCGCATCAAACATGTATAACCAACTTCATATTGAAGCCTCACTGACAGGCTCCAGCTTTTAGTATGTGTCATTTTGTCGAAGTGTGAACAATTGTTTTCAATCCATTGAAGATGTCTGAATTTGTACCGAGTAAATCGCTTTTGTGGGAACTTTTACTTTTTTGTCAATTTTAAGAAAAAAGGCTTCGACGTTTTAGAAGTGGTGATTTTCATGCCGAACACAAATATTTGAAGGCATTACTCGATGAAACCATCCATGGGGATCGCTATCGACTACATTTGGCGCATTTGAGCTGAGCACTGCGCAAAAAACAACCGGAATACTAGCAGACGCAACAATGTTGTTCTTCAGCATGACAACGGTCGACTACATGTTGCTAAACTGGCAAAAACATACTTGGAAAGATTAAAATGAGAAGAGCTGCCCCACCTGCCATATTCTTCAGACCCGTTCTTTCGAGATGATATCCGTAAATTGCCTGGAAGATGAGAAAAAGTGCAACTATCGATAGACATTACTTTGAATAAAATACGTTGTATTTTATTCAGTACCGATTTTTAATAATAAAGCTTCAAATTAAAAAAATCCTTTAAAACTAATTATGGCTAAGGCCAATACAAGATGTGTTTATACAATATAACACAAGTTTGTGCTGATCCAGACCTGTAGAGAGACTGTTTTCTTTAGCAGATTTTTTTCATGTCCCCACAAGAGGTTGTTTAATGGTATATTTAAAAATTTAGTGTTCATGAAAGTTTTATTCTATATACATAATCTAACAGTTGATTGTATTTTGTAATTTGCGTTTTCAGTTTTAAGTAAATAGATTTAAAATACTGTATTTTGTATTTTAAATATTGTAATTAGTTAATTAGTATTTTGCATCTCGTATTTTAAAAATTATTTTGTAATTAAATATATCTTTTATATATTAATCGGCCTTGACGCTTTTTGGAGCAAAACGGGAGCACTTGTGTAATATGCGCTACAAATAAATAAATTTCAATAAAACGAAATAAGCTTAAATCAAATAACCAGGAATAGGTGTCGGATTGGCGGTACAAATTATATAAACAAATATTTTAGGCTCTGACTGACGCTCTGCCAGTTCCAACTCTTATACGGTAGATTAATCGCAAAATGCTTGTCAAAGCAATTTTTAATAGGAAAGCACGGTTCTGTATTATTCTGCCTTTAAAATGGAAAATTAATAAGTTAAAATATTATTAAATATGTTATTTAATTTTAAGCCATGTTGTTTATGATTTTGTATTCGTTTTGGATATTCCAGTATTGTTGGAACTATAAAAAAGTAATCGTAAGTTGGGAAACAAGTCTATATAGAATAATGTGATAATATAAAGTTACATTTTACATTTTTTGTAGGTATAGTCAGCTGTGAAATAAAAATATGACATGTTAAAATTTTATCCTAATATACAATGACAAAATTCCAGGATAACAAGAATTGTTTGGCCTGTATTCACAAGGTATTTACATTTTCGTAATTAACTTTTTCAAATACATAATATAAACATTAATGAATTGATTTTGAATTTTAAGAATGTCTGTAAATTTGATCTATGGAAAATATAGTACAGCTGAAAATTTATATTCATTTAAGAACCGAAGTAGTTCATATGGTAATGAAAACATAGTAGATCAGATATATTTGATGAACTGGGGAAAAAATATAATATAGACAATGAGTGAATGTGATAGTTATTGCCTTGAAGGTGAATTTTATTTGATAGGTAAATTGCTCTTTTACCAATTAAGCCCTGGTATTACCTTGAATGTAAATTTTAGGTGAAAAATATTATGTAGTAAAATGTGAAGATCCATAATAGATTAATCTGAGTTATTGAAACTATACAGAAAAATTAAGGAAGTAGACACACAATTTGTGTTGATGGTCCACAATCGATGTTGCAATTAAAAGAAATTGTGAATTTTTCACAGTAATTTAGTAAGTGCTTCAAAATATTTATACATTTCACTGTTATACATATTATATAATAAAATATGCTTTTTATCAATCATTATTTTAGTTATTTACTTGATAAACATAGTTGTTTAAAAGCCTAATGACCTTTTAATGACTGTATTAGAGTTCTTTTAATATATATATATAATAACCTTATATTTTCATTAATTGAAGAGTTTATTCTGTAAAAATAGTATTAAAAAGCATGTTTAATACAATAATCAGTAAATTAAAATAATGTTAAAGTGAGCTATTTAAACATGTCACATTCATATTATTATTTCAGTGTATAAGTCCGTTCAATCAAACACTGAAATCACGTCATCTAAATTGATGGCGTCCAAACATCGCAATGTTGCCGCATTAGTTCCAGCTTTAAGTCATTTTGGCTGTAGTATCTAAGTTTATTCTAAATAAACTAATGAATCATAAAATGTTATTAAATATAATTTATTTTAACATTATAATATATCTAGTGCATATTTTATCGGATTAAACTACAATTAATTATACAGTCATAATATTTTGGAGGTTAGGTTCTATTATATTTATATTGAACTCTTTGCCAGACCTTCTATGAGGTAGTTCTAGGAGCGTTTTTTATGTAGTATCCCCTGGATGCCTAATCAACCTAATTAACAATTGTATATCCAAGTACTGTATTTTACTTTAATTAGATTTAATATATTTATCTTTTACAGTTTGTTCTTGTTTCCTTGTAAAGTCATCCTCATTGATATCACTGTCTCTCCTTAATTTATTATCTTACTAGCTGTATACATCTCTCTTGATAAAACTAGATTTAGTGACAGCATTCTCCCTAATGGATTTGCCATATCTGCAAAACAGTGAGTATTCTTTCTCTCCTAGTACATTTTAACCAAATACTTATATATATTCTGAATAACTACACACATATATATGCACATAAGTCTTTCACACTCCTCAATATGATTTCCTACAGTTATTTTATATAAATTATATGTACACCTTCAGTTGTTTTCGCTCCCATCACCCTGTCTTGGAGATTGTCAGCATTCAATCATAATCCCATATCCACAAAGTTTTATTCAAGCGAATAACTAAGCCGTTAATTTTCCAGTCTATCTAACGCTTGTTCACAATTCCATCTTTTGTTAATTTCTTCTTCAATGTGTTTGATTGTGTTCATTCAAGCCGGACGTATTATTAACCATTACCGTTTCCAGCATGAAGCACAATATATCTGCAATGAATTACTAACAAAAATTAATCAATTGTTTTTCCAACCTTTACCTTTTCTCATCAATTTTTGTTTTATTAACACTTTTTATTATCATATTGCCATGAGTGACTCAATGTATAATTTTGCAATATATATATTTCATCTAAATACACAAATTGAAATAAGTCCTCCTTGATATTATATGCTTTCCTTTGTATTCTTTTGAATTCATAAGCATTGTCTGGACCTCTCTTTGAGTTATTTTTAAGTTATTTAAATCCAATATTACCCAAGAGTGTATAACGGATATTCTGAATGTCCCTAAGAGCTGCATATCTATAAGCTTTCTATCGATACTTTCCAGGCTGACAGTTTCTGAAATAATTGTATAAAATTATCTTTATAATGAAAAAATTACTCACTGTTTTATACATTTCATATATTTGATCTCTGATACAGATCAAATTGAGCTTGATTCGTCACCCGCTTCGTATTAGGACGGTTTCTTTTCGTTGAATCCAAGATTATATTTTTAATTTTTTGAGATATTTTAGTGACTGATAAAGCCCGGTGCAATCGGCATTTTAAATCAGAGTATTAATGTGAAGCGATTTGAAATTTATCAATAGAAATAAACCCTTAAAACAACGTTTGTCGCTTCTTAACCTGTAGTTTCTATATTATTTGAAAGAATTTTTTGAAAACGAAAATGTCTGTTTTTAAAACGGTTTTACAAAATGCGACAAGCAATACTATAAGCAACTAACGTGAGCTCACTCTGATTTTGAATAGTTAACTATCGTAATAACATAACTAATTTAACAAAGTATGCTGGAATTTCGACCACTATTATATATAAAGATTGGTTATAATATATCGTATTCGCTAATTTTGATAAATCCTATCGAAGATTAGTTACAATGCTAGTGAGCGGTCGTACCCGGTAGAGACGGGTGCGGGCGCCTACTCCAGGAACCGTCTTGACGGGTGGGGCCGCGTAGCCGTGTGCCTTATACCGCTTGTACGCTGTGAGTCAGTTGTTGCCACACCGGCGCCGTGAAAACGTCGATGACCGTCGACGCTCGTTCGCGCCGAAACGAATGATTTAGGTTATTTCGATATTGTTTTGCGACTTTGATGCCGGTTTAGTGCCAGTTATTTTTTACTTTTTTAATAAGATTTATTTTATATGTACACTCATGCAATAAGATTTTATGCTTTTTGTTCGTAATATAAGGTTTGTATTATTTTTATGACACATTATATTATCGCCATTATGTATCAGTTCGTTTAGATGATTATAAAATCTGAAAACAATGTTATTTTTTACATTAATAATCTTTTTAATAAGATTTCTAAACAGGATTTACATAGTTCCTTAATTCAATCTTAACACTGATTTTTTATTTAAATTTATATAGTTTCAGGTATTTTAATTAATTTAGTATAAAAGTTATCTATTTTCAGTATTAACATATATTTAACTTAACAATATATCGGTTTTTATTTCATTTATTTATATACTACATACATAATATTGAATTATATTGCGACTCAAATAAATTGTAATTTATTGAAAATATTTTTTACATAATATTGAAAACATAAATTTATTATTATTAATAAAAACAGTTTTAAAACAATTATTATTACTAAATATATTTATGATTAAATGTTTTCTTATTATTTTTAGCTACATTTTAATATTCCATTATAGAAACTAAAAAAATCCATGTAGGATGAATCAAATAACTTATAAAGTATTAAATAAAAAGATGCCTAATTATTGATATTTGAATAAATATACCTTTGTTTCGATCGATTTCGATATCATAAACACATTTATTTCTTACCACTCCAAGGAATATGTTTCCCTTTAATAGTTTTTCGAAAAATAAAAATTGTTGCTTGCCCGTTTCGGAAATAGTTTGTGCTATGTCTTATATTAAGTATGAATCTGTGAATTTTAGTGATGTGCAATTCAGGTTTATATTTATATAAAAGTAATTGAAAATAAAATGTAAATATTTTCCATGACATTTCTTGTTCGATGTCGAAATTATGAAAATCCTCGGCAGTGAAAGTAAATTTAATTAATTTCAATACAATTATAATATTTAATCAATATACTTATAATATTTATCATTACATTTGTTTAAATTTATATTATGTGTTTAAATTACTTCTATTATTATATTACTATACATTTATTTGACAGTTCAATTGTTGAATATGCATAAATAGAAAACTGAAAATAATTTAATTCGTGAATATCTAGTCTACAAATATTAAGCTCTATTACTATATTAGATAAAATTAATCGATAATATGATTATGTAAAATATTCCGGTATCATTTCAGTATTATCTTGCTTTTATGGTCGATTTTCACTGCTTGTTGAAGTTCGTCGATGTTGAAATTAATAAGTCAGTGTGCCCTGGAAACATTTCAGCATCAAACGTCATATTAATTTTGACAAAATAAAGTTATCGTCGCTATGAAAAGTTAAATTGTTTCAGTTCTTTGTAATTGTGATATATTATTAAGAGAATCTATAATAAGGAGGTGTTTCAAATATATATGAGTGTGTTATGGATACTCAACGTAACAATTGTGATACAAAATGGTTTATTCGGCGTAAGCACTGATAATTATTATGTTTATTTTATTTGTATTATATATTTAATATGATTTACCCGTAACGCATAAATAACATTTTTTTAACGTCCAGCACAGACATTCATATAGAATAGAATATTATTACATGAGTTTTTATTATTAATATTTAGTTAATTATTTTAAAGATGCTTGTAATACAAAAAATTAGCTTTATTACTTCTTTTTTCATCATTTTACTAGCGACCCGCCCCGGCTTCGCACGGGTACAATGCTGATACTAAATTAAATACACTACAGAAAAAATATGAACGTTGTATATAAAAACATAGCGGCCCGCTCCGACTTTGCACGGGCATAAAATATATATGCCTATGTCACTCAATGAAAACATGATTAAAATCGATCCAGTATTTTTAGTTCATTCACTACTGCCCTTGGCCTGCACGCATTAAATTTGGAGTAAAACAATTCCTCTTCCCCTATACTTACTATGAAGATTTCCTGCTATCTTTGGAATATCTAAATTCTTTGGAATATCTAAAATAATAATTTTTATTACATTACACATTTTTAAACGCAAATTTTAAATTTGTAATATCTCCGAAAATATTTGTTTAATTTACATGCTGTAAGGAACCATATTGATCTATATTAATTGCACACTGTATTTAAGGTACTTAATTCGATAAGGATTAATGCCGTATTGCTTAAAATAGCTTCGTAAATAAGCCATTTTCTCACGTAAAAAGTAAACAATAAAAATGGTTAATGTGGGTTATCCCTAAAAGTTAAACATATACCATCGCGGACTTTTTTGTAGACCTTTTTTTGGTGTACAATACTGTAGTACATTAATTTGACCTAACCCGTAGGGTTAGGCAGCGTTTTTGCTAATTGCTAAATAAGCCTAAAAAAATAGGTTAATTTACGACATCACGTTAGAAACCTCTAAAATTAGCAATGTTGCCTTGGTATATTATGCATGTATTATACATATAAACCTTCCTCTTGAATCACTCTATCTATTGAAATAAACCGCATCAAAATCCGTTGCGTAGTTTTAAAGATTTAAGCGCACATAAGGATATAGGGACAGAAAAGGTGACTTTGTTTTATACTATGTAGTGATGTAAATGATGATTAAAACTATTTTAATAACAAACCAATTATTTTGATAGCAGGTTTTGTAAATTTTGGTTTTTTCGTAGTGGTAAAAATACTTAAAATTACAACACTTTAATATATTTATTTTTATATTTTGTATAGAGCAACGTCTTTAGCAGTCTTTATTCTTATTATTATTATTAACTATTAACTCGGAATAATAATTAATTATTAGAAGTTCAATTATATGCCTTTATTGTTAAAAAACTAAAGAACCTTTTGATTTGATATACATGAATTAAGCCAATTTTGGTAATTTAATTAATATATGAGTTGTTGCTCGGATAAGTTATTCATTTCAGCAACTTGAACAACAAAATAAGTCCTAACTTGAATGAATCATGTCCAACGAATATGTCCATGGAATACAACGGATAAGTGATAGGATATAAGGGTTTTAACGTAGATTTTCAGAGATTCTGTTCAAAACTGGTTATTTCTTTCAATGCTAAACCCAAACACATTATTTTCAACGTTATATAAGTCTGTTCTTAAATTAGATGAATTATTGGTGACATATTTCTTTGGATATTGTTGTCTGTATGTTATATTAAAAATATATATTAAATTAGTTCAAATTAGATAAGATATGCACAGTTTAAATAAATTAATTGCTTTTTTATTTAATTAGCTTTTGTTAACTTCAGAATTGAGATTTCTATTCGTAGTAGCTGTTTATTTTAAATATTTAATTACGGATAAAAATAGGATGTTATATAACTTGAATTATTGGATCTATCATTTGAGATTTATACATGAGTGAATTATATATGTTGTACTTGTTTCGGTGGTCGGTAAATTCCGATGACCTTCACGCACAAATATTGAATTAGACGAAACACACTATTTCAATTTTTGACCGAACACAGACAGAATCGAGAACAGACTTCCGTCTATAGCAATTTTTTGGAAATAGAATGATGGAAGTCGTAGAATAACCAATTCAAACTTTAGAATTTTATAAAAGCACAACAACGTCCCAAATATATAATAAATAATAACATAGTTTTATTTGGTTATATATAATATATTTTTATTATACGTCTGCTTTAACCGTTCTATTATTTTTATTCCTTTTTTATCGGATTAACAGCTATCATGTATGTTTTGAATTTACAGGAAAAATATATATTCCGGAAATATATGAAGTATAATACAGTCTTGATACCGTGATAACGTAACTATTATCTCCCCTTAGTATTAATGATGAGTTTATTAATTTTACATTCCGTATAGATAAAATGTTTACAATTATATTTTTAATTGGTATATCATTAGCTATCTGTCTTCCTGTTATTAATAGCTTTAATTGTTGTTCTTTAGTTTGAGTGATTCAATAATTAAAATCACATGGCACGCATATTACAACTGGTTCCTAACTATAAGTATCTAGACATTTTTCCTTTATATTGTTTTTATAGCCCAAATAAAAGACCTAAACTGAATTGACATTTGATGGACGTACTTCCAGTAGTGCATTCCACATAGTTTTAAAGCATGGCGCAATTTTAACGAATAACTATGTTAGTTCAGATGGTATTTTGTCTCTTCAACCTCCGGATCCAAGTCCACTGTATGTTAATGTCCAATGTGGACGTCTTTTCGTAAATCTTTTAATATCTTCGTTGACCCTTGATATCTGTAGATCTTTGTGGATAACATCATTTCTAATGTACCATGGGTGTTAATATTGCTGCAGAGAACTTTAGTAGTAAATTCGTAATAGAAGGCTTCAAGATCTACGTCTTTAATAAACGTTTATTTCTGAAGTCCTAATTCAAATCGATCAAACAATCACCACATTCGTTTAAGCCTCATAATTATTAGTTGATAAATTGATAATGATTAACATATTATGGTATAATATGTCAAACTGTGGTATACTCAGTATACCACAGTTTGACATATCTATAAACATTTTGTTATATTATCGACATAGTAAAATCGCCGAATAATTTAAGATATAGCCAAACGACCTACTGAGAGTATATTAAAAAAATTTTGTTAGAGTTTGGGACACGAGATATTGCCTTGTCTCTATAAAATCAGTCTCAATTTGTGGGTCTACTGATTTATTCATAATTGTATGTAAACAAAAAGCACACTTCATTTCTTTTTTTAAAAGTTTTAGTAAATAACTTGAGATATACACTACGATACAACGTAAAACTTTGTTTGCTCTTATAGGAACATCTGGACTGAAGTTATAGTCAAGTAATTAATAGTAAAAATGAGCGGAAAGGAGGATACTGGCTGAATGAATACAAACTTACCTTGGACAAATACCATTACCTTCTGCAGTTTATTCAAGTATCGATGATATTTGCATCGAACAGCCTGGTTGTGGGCCTGGAATGACGGAAATAGGCACTACAAATGTAGTAAGACACTTTTGAAATTAATGGTAACAATTATGAACAGAAATGTGACTGACTCCTTCAATTTACCTTCTACATAATTTTGATTTTGATCCACTTCCATTTGTACATGTTCTGGGCTCGTGGTATTATTTTAATCATCACTAAATTGTTCATAAGTACTTAAAGGAAGGTTTAAATGTATCAAAAAATGTCTCACGTGGTAACTACAATAAATCTGCTTCATGTTTAATCAACCAGTTTAGGATTTTTAAAGTTTTCTACTCACTTCTTAAGGATCGCTTTTTTAACGGAAAACGATGAAGCATTTCCTCACTATCTGTGCATCCGAGCACACAGCACTTCCTAGAACGGGAATGTATTTCAACTACGGACTTGCACCTAGTAATAAACTAAAATAATAATTTAATCCATAAACGTTATAAACAAAGACTATAACATTTGTGCCGAGGTTGTAATAGTGAGTTAAATAATAATAATACTCTATTAACATAAGTGGTGACAGTGATAAAATAGCCTATGGACCATACCCGTCAAAAATGTAAAATCAGACTGTGTAGGAACTTTACTTGTCGTCTAATCAGAACAGAAGCTAGAAATAATTGAATTAGCGTAAAAATGTTGTATGGCGTGGTAAACTTCCTCATCTAATGCTTCTAGTGCACAAGCTGTGCCGTCAATCATGATGTCAACATTTGTTTGTCGAAAATCTAAACTACAAATTAGGGGTAAATGATAACATATAATTGTTAAGCAAGTTAATCTATCAAATTCCGGTACATTGTTACTATTTGAATGTCAAGCTATATATAATAGTAGAGGGAAGAATGTAATAGACCTTATTCTTGGTTTAGCTATAAATAATCTCCCAGTTAACTTGCCTATAATACAACCACTCTCTGATATGGTGTCAATATCCTGTAAGAAATACTTTTATCTCTTGGTAAATAAAATACAAATATTCAACAAACATTATAATGGTCACTATCTTGATAATATACTAGGGGTTGCAACGGTGATTACAAAAACAATCGTATCTCAACTACGTCAGCAAGATACTCTTCGAGAGACTCTAAGAAACTATATGATTTCCGGTCAAGGCGTCGCCCTTTGTATCCAAAAAGTATACATCTCAGCATTTCCATTGTTCGGACCCGTTACCACGTCCGCCTCGATTAGCGAATGAGTCATTAGGTGCCCTCTATGTAATTGGTCAACAATGCCGGTCTATATTTTCTAACGGTATATCTCTTAGTGATTATGGAAAATTTCACTTGATTCATTTACCACAACGACCTATTTTGATGCACTGTATTTAGTATCATTGAATAGGGCTATGTATTTTTAATCTGAAGCGGCAATAGAAATAAAAATTTGTGGGTATATACGAATAGTTAATTTAACTCAAGAAAGAAGTTCAAAAGCAAGTTCAAAACACCGTCCCGCCTTCTTCCTGTTCTGTAATCATTGTAAAGTCATCCCTTTGTACTGAATCATTGCAAAAAGCCCCATGCTGAACTTAGTTTTCGGCTAAATATTTTAAAACAAATAATACTAATTGTTCAACTCTAGAACAAATGAAATCTCCATAAATTCCCTATTCCTACTCAATTGTGCGATAACAAGACATAGCATTTCATTATAATGATGACTGGTGCAGAAACATCCTACAAACAACAAATTTCCGAGAAATCGACAGACCTAAAGCTTATGATGCAGATCTTTTCAAGTCGATGAACAAAGAGGGTATTCAATGTCGGCACCTGTGAACTTACAGCAGTATTACGGGCGGCCCATTTAATATTTTTATATATTAGCTATACATGATAAAGTTTTGCTCCAGGAATTAGATGTCGTCATAAACTGTAATGTGATCAGTAAAACTCAAGTTTCTGATATTAGGCAAATATCTATTTTTTGCATATCTAGGAATACTTTTAGGGTAGCGTGATGTTTCTGGATTCCATTAGCATTCCAAATTGCTATTCGGATATATTTTTTGCCATTTCGGGTTTTTGGTGCCACAGCCCTAATATTTTTCATTTTTAGTTTTTTAATCCATTCGGAAAAATATTCGATCATTTTTTCTTGTTTGTCCAGCTTTCCTATTAGTTTAAGTAGCAATTCGTTGGTGGTTGCTCCATCTTCCTTTGTGTCTCTTTGCTTATTTTGACTCATACTTCCATGAACGTTATTATATTTTTTCGGTTGTTTCTTTTCACTTATTGGTTCTTGAGGTTTAACTTGAGCTATTCTATTTCTCCTCCCTTGTATTGTTTTAGCAACTACACATCCTCTTTAACTTGCCGGATGCGCTTCATTGCAGTTTGCACATTTCGGCTTAGCTTCTTTGGGTCACACTCTGTGGTGATATGTTTACCTGAACATTTTACACATCTGTTTTTTGTGTCCGTATCATGTTCAAAGGCTAACATAAATAGACGTAATGGCTTCTTGTGGACTAAAAATTCTCCTTTGTTAATTTTGATTTTTTATATTTTAAAACTATTTGTCGCATTTAAGCATTTAAGCCCATTTTGGTTTAGTTCTGCATTAATTTTTCACTTTTAGCTGATGATGGAAGCGCTCTTGCCATAGCTTTGATGCCTCTGTTTTTTTTTTGTCGTCATAAGAGTGCCATTACAGTTTCAGCAACTGTAAACAATCTGTTATTTTTGTGAATATTGTACGACATTCGGCGTCGAGTTTTATTTGTCCATTGTTTAGTACCGTTGCTTTGAATATTATATATTTGGACCTCATCGTAAAGCAAGTCAAAGTCGGTAATATTACTTACGATACTTGGGGGTAACCTGGGCATTCTAATTTCTTTATTTTGTTCATTATTTGGTTTTACTTTTATTTGCTGTGATGATGATCCTGGGGAATTATTTGCTTTTATTTTTTTACTTTTACCCGTTATTCAGCCTATTTCTTTCTGCAAATCTTCTTCATCTGTTTCGTATGTAACAATTGGACTGATTTTGTTGGCTTGGTGATTTGTCCTTACCTTCAGAGCTTTGTTTATTTAGTTGTAGCTGGAGGGCATATATTTGTTTTTGAATATTGGTTAATGCAATTTCAAGACTCTCTGACTTTTCGTTCATCCACGCATTGTAGAGTGCCCGTTCGTTCTGGGTTCTAGTTGTGTTTTCTACATTCAAAACTGCAATATGTGATATCCTGATGTCGATATTTCCATTTTATCTATTTTTTGTGTAGTGTTCTCATATTTTTTTACGTGTTGTTGAAATAATACTGTTATTTTTATGTTTAAAATTATCCTACGCTGCATTTGTGGTCCAGATATTCAGTTTCGGCTCTTAACGTTTTATGGCATTTTGCATTTATTTTTTACTGTACTAACCTTTTTTTCCGATGGCACTTTCACTTTTTCTGTATATTCTAAAATCTCCTCCAATAATATATCTTGGGCTTATTTTTAATAATAAATGTCTATAACATGAACATAATAAAGGAGGATTTAATAAATAATAAATGGAAATTAGAAAGAGAAAACTGGCCCACTCTATGAACAAATTATCATTAAACTCAATCAGGGTGGTACAAAAGACACTAGAAATAGAAAATAAGAAAAGCGTAGTGATTCTGAACATGGCGTCTTTGGAAATGATGTGTTATGAAGTTCTAACATCTCTAGGATGTGTTACAACAACATGTCGTCAAAATGTGGACAAATTGTACATTTGAAAGGAAGTGGCAATCCCGTCTAGTTCATTTACACATTCCTTCAAATTTAAGAAAAAACATAACTGACATTACATGAAACGGTCTAAAATATCGCATTACTAGATCGAATTCTATGTACCTTAGATATTTGGAACCATTCATGATTTTCTTGAATAGTACAAGTCTTCGTCGGTATTTTTGGCCAAAATATTGAGAAAATATTAACATTAGAACTCGCTTTTATTCTATTATGTAATATCTAGAGGAATGATACTAAAATTATGGATTTATAAATACATAAGGATTGATAATCAATTTATCATAAACATATAAGTTGCATTTAATATATCTTAATATTAAACTTGAAAATCCGTTGTAGATCCTTCAGGTCTCTCCTAAAACCTTCTCTGAATAACAATAATAAAAATTCCCAAATTTAAATAAAAATATGCTACCTACCTAAATATACATATATTTATCTTAATCAATTTTAAGGCATATTGATATTTATTTTTCTTGTAAATACTCTAATATGCATCAATGATGCTGATGTTATAACAAAGCGATATTTAAGTTCAAAATAGCTATTCATTTCAAAAATATACGAAATATCTAATACCTGCATAACTAGACATTCAAAACTCTTTTGATTTATTTGTAATATAAATATTGTAAGATCAATTTCGTATTAAAATGGTACTGATAAAATAAATTGATTATGACCAAAAGCATACCTTTAATCTAGTATTATTTTATCAACCACCTTATAATAAACTAATATTAATGATTTACTGAAATCCTTATTTGGGATTTTTATTAATTAGACCTCATAAATAAAATTAACGATCGGCGATAATTGAAATTACAATTACTGACATGTTTAAATGTACTAGGTAAACTAATACATATTTATCTCAAAATATCTACGTTTCACTTATGAAATTAGGAAAAATACAAAACAACAATATTACAATAAACATAATTTATTTAAGTATAAAGGACAATAGGATAAAGTTATGTTATTTGTGTTGCATCCACTTCATCGATTTTCTCTGGACTATTTCTTAAGGGTCTAAGTTATATGGACTCACTAGGATTGTGGTAACATTGGCCATTAACTGCAAATTTATCATCTTCTTTCTAATTGAGGTAGACGTCCATATATCCACCTTGTGGGTTATATAACAGTATATATCTTGTTTCTTTCAACTCATTTGCCCATCGTTCTACACTTATGGCGTCATTTTCATCTCTATTAGCTGTGGATTCAAAATCATAAGCTGCTTTTATGTTTTGTAACTCTTCATGAGTCACTAAATCTATTCTTCTTACATTAGTAATATCCACAACGTTTCTTACATCATCCTCTATAACATTAAATGGTATTTTAGCTGCTCATTTGGTTACAATTTATTCTCTATTTGTTTTCGAGTGCTGCAAGAGTTTAAGGTATTTTCATGTCCAAAATATGTTTTGGTGAATTCTACTTCATATTCTTCACCTTTGTTCTAATTTAATACTAGCTAGGCAATGTGTATTTATCTCGTTTCTTCCTTGAACTTCCTTGGACCCTGAAATATTATGCTAGCACAATATAAAGAAATATAGCTTCTTCTCTCTTGACACGAGGTTGGGGCTTGCTCCATATCATTTTCCCATATTTGAATTTCTTTAAAGGTATTAAATTTCAATAACTCCTCAACGTTTAAGTTATGTGTTGAATGTAAATCATTCATTAGAAGATTCGCTTACATTGTAGTATGCTCGCATAACTTACATGTGTACAGTATTTTTGTTACTTTAGTATCTTCATTAATCGCAGAATGCTTTGTTTTGGATCCATGCTGTTTCAATATTTGTTTGCTGCTATATTTATTTTCGCAAGTAAAATATTTAAAAATGAATACACCCTTCAGATTTAATGCAGATATTTTTTCTAAAACATAAAATTATTGTAAGATTCAGCAGGAAAGTCTCTTGATATGGACATTCAAATTAGAGCAGGTATATAACTTCGTACAGTTTTTAAAATAGAAAAGCTTCTTTTGTTCCATGTTTTGTCTTTCCATAGCAATTTGATTTTCTTATATAATTACTTAATTCTACTATTATAATATAAAACAATGCAATATATATAGAAAAAATTAGTGTATACAATAATATAAACTAAATATTTCAATCAAAAACTAAATAAACTAAATAAACTATATTTCAATACAATAGTAAATTAAACTATCTAAAATTATAAAAAAGACTAATTAAGTAATAATTTGGTTAAAAAAATTTGCGTTTGCACTCGAAGAAGCGCACTTTTCCCCACTAAGAACACAAAGCGAAATGCACGTTAACAGCCTTGGCGTGAAATTCAAATAAAAAACAATTTTTTTCTGAAATAAATTTGTTAAATTAAATTTCAATTAAATATATATATATATATATATATATATATATATAATATATAACAATAAATATAAATTTATAATGTAAATTTATCTACATTTATCTAAATTTATCTAAAAATATAAATATAATAAAAAAAAACATATATCTATAAAATATAAATATTATATACATAAATATAAACCATAAGCAAAAAACTTTGGTGCATAGCAAAATAAAATTACCTCTTCCATCTTTCCGTCAGTACTTTTAATATTTTATCCGAAAGATCATTATGGAATGTACAATTGAAGGAGTTTTAATTTACTTTTTTAAAACATTTGACAAAAATTTTGTTATATAATCGACATGGCAAAATCGCTGAATAATTTAAGATATAGCTCAAAGACCTACTGACTACTTGTATATTAAAACAATTTTGTTAGAGTTTGGGACACGATATATTGTCTTGTCTCTATAAAATCAGTCTCAATTTGTGGGTTTACTGATTTATTCATAATTGTATGTAAACAAAAATCACATTTCATATCTTTTAAAAAGTTATACTAATTAACCTGAGATATACACTACGGTACAACGTAAAACTTTGTTTGCTGTTATAGGAACAGCTGGACTGAAGTTATAGTCAAGTAATTAACAGTAAAAATGAGCAGAAAGGGGGATACTAGTTGAATGAATAAAAACTTTACCATTACCTTCTGGAGTTTGTTCAAGTGTCGATGATATTTGCTTCGAACACCCTGGTTGCGGGCCTGGAATGATGGAAATAGGTACTACCAAGTAAGACAGTTTTGAAATTAACAATTATGAACAGAGATGTGACTGACTCCTTCAATTCACCTTCGATATAATTTTGATTTTGATCCACTTCCATTTGTACATGTTCTGGGCTCGTGATATTATTTTCACCATCACTAAATTGTTCATAAGTACTTAAAGGAAGGTTTAAATGTATCACACAAATATCTCAGGTGGTAACGATAATAAATTTGCTTCATGTTTAACCAACCAGTTTAGGATTTTTAAAGTTTTCTACTCACTTCTTAAGGATCGCTTTTTTAACGGAAAACGATGATGCATTTCCTCACTATCTGTGCATCCGGGCACACAACACTTCCTAGAACGGGAATACATTTCAACTACGGACTTCTACCTAGTAATAAAATAAAATAATAATTTAATCTATAAACGTTATAAAAAGCTGACCACACTGTTCTCTACATAGGGCACATTAAAAATGGGGTGCAAAATAAACAAACCATAGAACGAAATGAACGAATCAGATTCCGTCGCGGCTTTTAGCAGTTTCATGTTGGACGTGGCGAAACATTTCGCCAAAATTTCCATAAATTTCCATATATTCGCAAAATGTTACCAAAACACCCACTTACGAAACTTCCTGCCCTACTCGTATTTAACATAATAGTTAGGAGAGCATAATTGGCAACGCCTCCGACCGTTTTAATTTGGTAATATTAGGTAAGTCTGTATTTCTATCCGGTAGTTTCCAGAACAGTTTCAAATTTAAAAAATTAAAATAATATTTTTAAATTTTCAAACAAATTCCGGTACATTGTTACTATTTGAATGTCAAGCTATATATAATAGTACAGGGAAAGAATGTAATTGACCTTATTCTTGGGTTTGCTATAAATAATCTTGTTCGTTGATTGAAACATATTGCCTTATCTTACCTTTCGGACCAATAAACTAGTATTGAGGTCGAATAAAGGCCTTCTATTTATCCTGTCAAGTGTGTGTGTTTAGAATATAACGAACATTTCAAATACTACAACATTTGTGCTGAGGTTGTAAAAGTGAGTTAAATAAGAATTATTCTATTAACATAAATGGTGACAGTGATAAAATAGCCAATGGACCATCCCCGTTAAAATGGTAAAATCATACTGTGTAGGAACTTTGCTTATCGTCTAATCAGAAAATAAGCTATAAATAACTGAATTAGCGAAAAAATGCTGTATGGCGTGATAAACCTCTTCATTTGATGCTTCTAGTGCACAAGCTGTGCCGTCAACTATATAATTGTTGACATTATATACATATATATACATTGATAACATTATAATTGTTAAGACAAGTGAATCTAACAAATTCCGGTACATTGTTACTATTTGAATGTCAAGCTATATATAATAGTACAGGGAAAGAATAAAATTGACCTTATTCTTGGGTTTGCTATAAATAATCTCCGAGTTAACTTGCCAATAATGCAACCACTCTCTGATACGGTGTCAATGTCCTGTAAGAAATACTTTTATTTCTTGATAAATAAAATACAAATATTCAACAAACATTATAATGGTCACAATCTTGATAATATACTAGGGGTTGCAACGGTGATTACAATAACAATCGTATATCATCTATGTCAGCAAGATACTCTTCGAGAGACTCTAAGAACCTATATGAATTCCGGTCAAGGCATCGTCCGTTAAATGTACATCTCAGCATTCCCATCGTTCCGACCTCTATGTAATTGGTCAACAGTGCCGATCTATATTTTCTTACGGTCCATCTCTTAGTGACTATGGAAAATTTCACTTGATTCATTTACCACAACGACCTATTTTGATGCACTGTATGCAGCATCATTGATAAATTCTGGGAATATATGAAAAGTTAATTTAAGTTAATAAAAGCACCAGCCTTCTTTCTGTTCTGTCATCATTGTAAAGTCATCCATTTGTACTTAACCATTGCAAAAAGAATATTTGAAATATGTACATAATAATCCTTGTAATAACTAAATAAAAATAAACAAAAACCTTATCTGTGTTCCTTATTTATTTTTTGAAGTCGGATTAATTTTCTTGTTAAGAACTCTATATTTTTCTCTTTTTGGTGTTAGATATTTGCTCAACAAATTATGCAGTTATTATATTAAGTATTATAATGGGCATGTCAAGTAAAGTTGCAGTCTGTTTGAGGAAAAATATGAATAAAGGAACAATGATTGAAAATAAGAAATGCTTCAGGCACCGGTGTCCGCTACCTAACCTAACTGATTTGACAGGCATTAACCAAACTAGAACACCCACGAAAAGTCGTTGTTTCCACCGGGAATCGAACCCGCGACCTCCACGTGTGGTCTGAAGACTCTAATAACTAATCTCTACGGCTTCTCATATGATATGGTTAGTCTTTAAAAAGCAAACTGAACGAATTTGTACGGATAACTAAAATAGAATAATTAACTTAGATATTATAGACAAACATTTGTGCATTTTCAATTTTTCGTTCCCTTTTCAAGACCATAGGAACCTATAATTTACTTAATGAACTCTGCTTTTCTTGGAATCCTGTTTGGTCAGCTGATTAAAGTCCTTGTTGATGTGGAACGCGTGTTTGGTGTTGATAAGGATTTGGTATAGGAATTTTGCGATTATACTGCGGTGAATTTTTGAAAAGGGATGAGTGAAAAATTCCTTTTGAACCTTTGCACTAATGTATTTGAGTAATTCTGTATATGAGGCGCTCAAATTTTTTTCTCCACTATTTCTAAATTTGTTCATCTCTTCATGGCCGATGTACTTAGACTACTTTAACCCGTCTAAATAAAGGAGTATGTCTTATAGAGAACCATAATTATTAGAGACAATTTGCTTTTTCTACACGTGGGAGGATACAGGATTCTCTGTGGATTATAACGGCCTGGGTTTTCTTTGGGTTGAATTGCAACTTCCAAAAGTTTAACCATTTAACCTCAGTATTTAATTGTCCTACAAAAACTTCAATGTGAGAAGATTTTTGTCTTCAGAGATATCGAGCTATGTATATCTTGATTGTGAACTCTTCACCCTATAATCAAAATCTAAAGGGCCGGCTTGGTTGGCACAGTGGTCAAGGGCGACAGGAAGGCCCTCTTACTGTTGCGATAGTAGCAGTTTCGAATCCTGCTGGGTAAATTTATGTTTTTGACTATTTATAATACGAAAAAGAAAATCTGTGACTGCGATCAGCCACGCCAGTAACCAAGCTGGGTAAGACCGGATTTCTTCTGAAATCATCTCTTGGACCGTGGGGAACAGATAAACATTATTTAGTAAAAAAGAGACGTTCAGTGTTGTACATATTATGTACATACATATGTAAAATATTTTCTTGTCAACCCAATATAAACCCAAAAATATCTGAAAAATATGTAAAACATTATTTGAAAATGTCTATATTATGTTGTAGAGCCAGAGAGAATTACAAGAAAATAAATCAAATTGTAGATATATTAAGTTACTATGCTACAAATTATTGGAAGTTTGAGAACAGCAACGTGAAAACGCTATGGAAAGAAATGAGAAAGAGCGACCGGGAACTATTTGATTTTGATATTTGTGCTTTGAATTGGGACATGTACTTTTATACTTATATCCGAGGTAAATCTTACCTAGACTGAAGTTCATTAATGATTGATGCTAGATGAATGATTATAAATATCGATTATATGACAGAAGAACTGAAATAATCCAAATTAGAAGTTATTTTTGTTATTTCATTTCAACTCATATATATTTTTACATACTAATTACACCCAATTTTTCAATTATTTTGATATACCTTAAAATATTATTTGTTATATCAATTTATTTATGAATCATCATCTAAGTTAAAAAAAATTGGACAATTTGTATTATGATGTGATGGGAAATGATACAGTCATACTAGACCCAATAGTGATTCCTAACTAGTGCTCAAATATTTCAATATTTTAACGACAGATGACGCTGACTTCAAATTTTCCTATAATGTTTTGTCAGTATTATGTTCCGAATAAAAAAATATTTAATACTATAATATTTCTATTTCCTTATAAGAACAATATATATAAACCTAGTAATACTTGTTAAAAAGCTCGTAACACCTAATAACATTTCTAAGCTTACTAGCTAAAGAATTTCAGCCTTCCTTCTATTGAGTGTTTTCATTTGCCTTCATCAGATTGCCTATTTTTATCCAAGCACAGTCTGTGATGGGCCACATGAGAACAAAAGTGGTCTGGGGATTAAAATACGGCCTAATATCGGTAATATTCACTATATCACAGGAATTGAGATGGAGGAATTCTTTCTTCAGGTCTTCAAGTCTGAATAAAAACTGAAAATATGTCATTTCCCATTTGGTGGCCTTTATGAACTTGTTTTTAAACTGCAAACAGTCGCCTTTGAAATAGAATACCGGGGCATACCTTTCGTCGTTTCTCACCACGAAAAGTACCAAATTATCTACATTAATCTGCAGGAATCCACAGCAATCTTCATGTATGTCATTACATATATTATTAATCAAAACGAACATGATCCTGGTGCAGAATTTCAGAAAATAATACGTCTGCAGAAAGTCTTCCATCAATATTTTTCTATCTTTGCCTTCTACGAATAAAAGCTTCCCAGATGAACCGTCACAATGTTTAAAATTGGTCTCATTAAATAAATAAGCTTCGTATTCGCTAAGGGGATAACAATTTACTCGAAGGCTCTGATAAACTTCTGGTGAATATTTGTTCATCATGGAGAAAATTCTCTCATTTATAATTCGAACGGAGACATATAACAATAACAAAAATTCATCACCAGCCACTTGATTTTACATCAAATTAGTATTGTTGTTATAAAGGTGATTTTATTCATTTCTATATTCTATTTACAAATTTTATTGCGAATATTTTAGGAGCTTGAGTTTATATTTTGAAGAACCCATTGGACACTATTCCACAAGGAATAAGAAAAGTCTATAAGTTAATGATTATTTATTATTTAATATTATGTATATGTTGGTGTGTTATATTATATAGTGCTTTGTTAATTTTAAAATATTTCGTTATAAACATATGTTAATTTTTGCGTTTGTTTTAATAGTTTTCATACATATAACTCAGCCCAAATATTTAACCATTCTTAATTATAACCTTTTTTTTTCTTAATAATAATCCTTATTGTATATGATATTTCTCTTTTTTTTATCACTATTTACCTTTTATGCCATGTTATATTACTATAATCAAAATACCAGTATATAAAAGAAAAAATAAACGTACAAATGAACAAAAATAAGCCATTGTTGTTATATCATCAATGTTTTTGATATACCGATTATTTTGATTTTGTTTTCAAATTATATATTTATAAGTAATTTGTAATCAGCTATATTCCTCGTTCAAACGAGTAGACGACAGTGGCGATGACGAATCTGTAGTTAATTTTAGATATGACTTGCCCACAGCTGTTATCAAATGAGTCATCTACTTGAGGTTTTATAAATTGCAAGAATTCTCAACTTGTTCAAAACCACCTCTAACTATCTCACTTAATGATAAATAAAATGCCATAGTTGATATTTCAACTCTGTAACTGAAAAAAAAACCGAATAATTGAATCTAACCTGAAATCTAAACATAACCTCAGAGAAACATTAGGCTATATGGACATACATCCGAGCAGGTTTTATGGACCACTATAATTTGTTCAAAAATAATAAGCAGTAATTAACATAGTACGTTTATTGATGAAAAAACAAATTTCACATAATAGAACAAAAAATGTTAATTTCTTATAAGAAAAATATTACTGAACTTAATACTAATTTAACAGCCTATAAAACCTATAATAAGATTTGGAATGTTACTGACTAAAAATTTTTCTTTTATTTAACATTTCCATTCATTTGACTGCCTACACTCATCCAAGTGCAATCTACAACGGGCCATTTGGGAACGAAGCTTTCTTGATCAAAATATTGGCTAACATCCACAATATTCACTAAATCACAAGAACTTAGTTGAACATCTTCTTTCTCTAGGCCCTGAAGCCTAAACAAAAACCGCAAATAAGTTAACTCCCATTTGGTGACCTTCACGAACTTGTCTTTCAGCTGCCAGCAGGTTCCTTCGAAACAGAACATCGGTGAATATTTTTCGCCATTTCTTACCACAAAGGGTATGAATTTGTTTTCGTCAATTTGTAGAAATCCGCAGGAATCCTCGTTTATATCATTGTGCATGTTTTTACTTAAAGCGAACATAATTCTACCGCAGAATTGGAGAAAATCGTACATGTGCAGAAAGTCCTCCAACAACATCTTCGTATCTCTGCCTTCTATGAATAAAAGTTTTCCAAATTGACCATCGCAATGTTGCAAATTAATCTCATTAAATAAACACGCTTCCCATTTATTCAGAGGATCATAGTTTACTTGAAAACACTGGTGGACTTCTGGTGAAAACTTCGTAAAATTATTACACAACCTATGTTTTATAATTCTAACGGAGACATATTTTAATTCACCGACAATGATGTAAGGCAAATGCTGCAGGTCTATTGTGTGCCATCCAAATTTTACAACTGGAGAACATGGTGGTTCTTGCAATTCTGGTAACGTTTCGGTCTTACTCACTGCGTCTAGGACAACATGTCGGCTTAATTCGTTATCCATATTTTGTCGGTTCGCTGAGTTAATTGATGCCAATTTAACTACATAAACTTTTTTATTCGACATTTCACTTTTTACTTATATTATTTCAATTAACACTCTTCTTATATACTTAAAAAGTACACTACTCTTATAATCTCTACTTATATACTACCTTCTGTCACTGTCACTTCTGTCATTTCAATTGCGAATAATATATATCAAGTAATCTATGGAGAATGTTTTATGATACCATGGCAACTGTCGAATTGTTATAAGATTGTTGTTTTTAAATTAGTATTAGTTCTATATGCAATTTGTATGCTCTATTAACTTTAATATAAACAAATATATTATTACAGGCATATTAAGTATATGATTTTTTAGGTATAAGAGTTTATATTTTAAATTGTGTCGTTTTATATAGGACCTTTTTAATTTAAAAACATTTGAAGAAATTTGCGAGTGTTGCCTAAGTTTGCAATTGTGACATTACAAATAACTGAATGAACTAACCTAACTTCTATTTAATCTAGGGATATATTCTGAAAAATATGTTATTCTTTTTATAGTATAAATTAATCGTTGAATTTTAAATTGATCTAATTTAATATGTTTATGAGAGCAATAATTCGTTGAGATATACATTTATTTAGAGACATTGGTAATATTCTGCAGAAAATTTGTGCATGATTGAGAAAATCCTCTCACTTGTACCTAATTCGAAATGAAACGTGCTTCAGATCACTGATAGTGATGTAAAGGCTGCGGATATTCAATGGTGTGCCATTCGAATTTTAGAAATGAAGGTTTCTGAAGGAATGAAGAAGGCTGATGTTTCTTTCAATTCTGGCAATATCATTGTTGCCTACTGATTTAGCCATACCGGCTTTGTTATTTAAACTATTATTTATTAACCATTTGAATTTTTATAGCTTATGATGCATTTGATTTATTTAGGGATAAAAATATACTTTTAATTCATTTCAAATTTAAAACTAAAATATATTATTTCAAGAACAAGATGTACTGAATTGGTTCCACCAAGGGAATAACGACTCTGCCATAGGGCTGCCGAAAAAATATTCATATTTTTCTATGTTCATGGTTTCATATCTTTGGTGATATCATGTTCATATATGATATCATCTAAATTAAGGATTTCAAGCAATCTAAGGAGCTTAGATAGGTTTTCCGAAGCGAACAAGTGATAAACCGTGAAGGGAACTTAAGTTCGGTTTTCGATGTGGTCCAACTGTGGTATACTCAGTATACCACAGTGTGACATATCTATAAAAAATTTGTTATGTTATCGACATAGCAAAATCGCTGAATAATTTAAGATATAGCTGAAAGAACTACTGACAGTATATTAAAAAATTTAGTTAGAGTTTGGGACACGAGATATTGTCTTGTCTCTTGATACACTACGGTACAACGTAAAACTTTGTTTGCTCTTATAGGAACATCTGGACTGAAGTTATAGTCAAGTAATTAACAGTACAAATACGTAGAGAACAGTGTGGTCAGCTTTTTATAACGTTTATAGATTAATTTATTATTTTATTTTATTACTAGGTGCAAGTCCGTAGCTGAAATGCAGAAAGGGGGATACTAGCTGAATGAATACAAACTTTACCATTACCTTCTGGAGTTTGTTCAAGTGTCGATGATACTTGCTTCGAACACCCTGGTTGCGGGCCTGGAATGATGAAAATAGGTACTACCAAGTAAGACAATTTTGAAATTAATGGTAACAATTATAAACAGAAATGTGACTGAGTCCTTCAATTTACCTTCTATATAATTTTGATTTTGATTCACTTCCATTTGTACATGTTCTGGGCTCGTGGTATTATTTTCACCATCACTAAATTGTTCATAAGTACTTAAAGGAAGGTTTAAATGTATCACAAAAATGTCTCACGTGGTAACGATAATAAATTATGCCTCATGTTTAACCAACCAGTTTAGGATTTTGAAAGTTTTCTACTCATTTCTTAAGAATCGCTTTTTTAATGGAAAACAATGATGCATTTCCTCACTATCTATGCATCCGGGCACAAAACACCTCCTAGAACGGGAATGCATTTCAGCTACGGACTTGCACCTAGTAATAAAATAAAATAATAAATTAATCTATAAACGTTATAAAAAGCTGACCACACTGTTCTCTACGTAGGGATTCCGTCGCGGCTCTTAGCATAGCGAATAAAACAAGAAATGTGTTAAAGGTAGCGACATTTACATGTTGGACGTGGCGAAACATTACGCCAAAACTTAACGTTAGAATATAACGAACATTTCAAAGGCTATAACATTTGTGCTGAGGTTGTAATAGTGAGTTAAATAAGAATTACTTTATTAACATAAGTGGTGACAGTGATAAAATAGCCTCTGGACCATCCCCGTCAAAATGGTAAAATCAGACTGTGTAGGAACTTTGCTTATCGTCTAATCATAATAGAAGCTAGAAATAACTGAATTAGCGTAAAAATGCTGTATGGCGTGGTAAACTTCCTCATCTGATGCTTCTAATGCACAAGCTGTGCCGTCAATCATGATGTCATAATTTGTTTGTCAAAAATCTAAACTACAAATTAGGGCTAAGAGATAACATTGTAATTGTTAAGGCAAGTCAATCTATCAAATTCCGGTACATTGTTACTATTTGAATGTCAAGCTATATATAATAGTAGAGGGAAAGAATGTAGTAGAGCTTATTCTTGAGTTAGCTATAAATAATCTCCGAGTTAACTTGCCTATAATGTAACCACTCTCTGATATGGTGTCAATGTCCTGTAAGAAATACTTCTATTTATTGGTAATTAAAATACAAATATTCAACAAACATTATAATGGTCACAATCTTGATAATATACTAGGGGTTGCACGGTGTTGTACGGTGATTACAATAACAATCGTATATCAACTACGTCAGTAAGATACTCTTCGAGAGACTCTAAGAAACTATATGATTTCCGGTCAAGGCGTCGTCCTTTGTATCCAAAAGTGTCCATCTCAGCATTCCCATCGCTCGGTCCCGATACCACGTCTGTCTCGATTAGCGAATGAGTCATTAGGTGCCCTCTATGTTATTGGTCAACAATGCCAATCTATATTTTCTTACGGTCCATCTCTTAGTGATTATGGAAAATTTCACTTGATTCATTTACCACAACGACATATTTTGATGCACTGTATTCAGAATCATTGAATAGGGACTATGTCTTTTTAATCTGAAGCGGCAGTAGAAATAAAAAATTATGGGAATATAAGAAATAGTTAATTTAAATTAAGAAAGAAAAGAATTTTAAGCAAGTTCAAAGCACCGTCCCTCATTCTTCCTGTTCTGTCGGAAATTAATTATCGGTTAAAAAATTTTAAGCTAAATAATACTAATTGTTCTACTATAGAACAAAAGAAATCTCCGTAAATTCCCTATTCCTACTCTGTTGTGTGATAACAAGACATAGCATTTCATTATAATGATGACAGTGGTGCAGAAACATCCTACAAACAACAAATTTCCGAGAAATCGACAGACATAAAGCTTATGATGCAGATCTTTTCAAGTCGAGGAACAAAGAGGGTATTCAATGTCGGCACCTGTGAACATACAGGAGTTTTACGGGCGGCCCAATTGATATTTTTATATATTTGTTGTACATGATAAGGCTTTGCTCCAGGAATTAGATGTCGTCATAAACTGGAATGTGATCAGTAAAACCAATTTTAAAATATATAAAACTACTGATGGGTTGGAAATAAGGTATGACCTATTTATATTCCGAAAACTACGATAGATCTGAAGTATATTAATATAGATGATTAGTATTAATATAGATGGCGAAAAAATACAAAAAATGTTTTAAAAACGTTAAAATGTTCCTTTATTTCGTTTTCCTAAGATGTATTCGCAGCAGCTGTTGTATATGTGATGCGTATTGGGAAAATTCCATGAAGAGTGAAAAATATGTTGATATGCTTGAGATACTGATTATGAGGTTCTTTCGATCAAAAACAAGGGTTATACTCAAGTTCTGATCATAACGGATATAATTTTAAAAATGCTTTTGGCGTTATCTCGTAATAAACAAACAACTACAGACGCACTACTACACAGACATGACTACAGATAGACAATTTTCTACAAAATACTAAAAGGAATACAATATACCACGAAGAGATATAACAGAGAGAGCAGCACAATTTACATTTGTAACTTTTCGCAATTTCCTGGAACATGAAATGTGAAATTACGTCTCATCGCTATTGGAATGCCCCAAAATACATTATCTGTTGGAACTTTTGATCCGCACAGTTTTCAGTTTACTGAAGATCTGCTTAAAAATTAAGAAGGAAAGATAATAATTTGAATTAAAATATCTACCGGGTGTTGTGTTGCTTCGTTTTAATTTGGATTTAAATGGATTGTTAGTTGGACTGCTTCGATTTTGAACATTACACAACAGTATGAAATGCATAATGTATATAATATATATAGTAACTAAGTAGTAACTATATATAATAACTATGTAGTTTAAATGTTTACATATTTGTGAATTAGTTAACAATAAATTATTTTGAATAGATTTCTATTATAAAATTGAGAATTATATTATTTTTATTACTCCAGTTATTTCAAATATAGTAAGAATATACATGGGATTGACACTTAGTTTAATAACTACAAGAAAATTTCATTTTAAATCAATAGCATAAAATACACCAGACGGTTGAACTTTATTTTAATATACAAACAATAGTATGAGCTCTCTTCTGTTATTACAGAAATTTGTTTTATGTTTTTAAATATTACGAATTCTTGACATTTATTTTTGATATAGGTGAATTTTACAGCAGATGAAATTTGTGCCATGATGGTCAAAAAACGAAACATCCGTAATATATCCGTCATAGCTCACGTAGATAACGGAAAATCATTTTTAACAGACTCCTTAGTAGCAAAAACTGTTATTATTGCTGGTGCCGAAGTTAGAGAAATACATTTTACAGACACCGGAAAAAATTAACAAGACAGATTTATAAGCATATTAAGAATATGTAGTCTTTTGAAATATTGAACGACGAAATTTACAAACCACTGAACTTATGTGATAATTTTGATTAGTGATTCTGAAGCTTTATCTCTTTAAAATAAAACTGGGTATTTGTTATAACAAAAATACTAACTTTTTTCATAAATAATATTGATTAACGCGAAAAAGAATAGAAAGTTTTCTTGATTAATTTGATTGGTTCCTCTGGGCACATAGATTTCCGTTCTGAAGTACCTACTGCCCTTCGTATAACTGATGGTGCTCTTGTAGTAGATTGTGTTTCGGATAAGTAAATTCCTAAATAATTATTTGTATAATAAATTAAATAATTATGTATGTATTTTTGGTGTTACTTCACTTTGTATTAATTTTACTAAAGAACATGCATAATGCAATTCAATGCAAATGCAATAACGCATATCTAAATATATATCTGTGGTAAAGACAATTTATTAAGAACTTCCGAATTACAGTAGGAAACATTGTAGTGTCTTTACAATCTTTTAATTAATCGTGTTGTCATATCCAACGGCCCCAGGCCATCATCGGTTAATGATTGGTGCTACTGATGCTGCTAATTCGCTATAAATTATGAATTAAGTTAGAAACAATTTTGTAATAATGAATTATTTGCAGGTGTGTGTACAACCGGAAACTATGTGACGTCAGGCTATCGACGAACGTATTAAGCCAATCTTGTTCATGAACAAGATGGACCGTACCCATTTGAAATTGCAGTTGGATGCTGAATAACTTTACCAAACTTTCTGACGATTAACAATCTATGGGCTTAGGAATATTTCAACCCAAAAACAGAACAATAATCACAAAAGATCGTTTTATATGTACATCTTGAATCCATCTACAAAATTTTTGACTTGATTATGAACTGCAAGTAAACATCTGTTTTATTATTAAAAAAAAATTCTTCCAGCACAATTAGGCCACTATACAGTTTACAAAATAACTTTTATGAAGTCATTAGGAAATAAATATATTGTTGGCAGTGCATTGGAAGAAAATTATTAGCCTAGGTATTAAACTCTTTCATGTTACCTCTATCTTTATATCCTATGGTGACAAGCTGTTATATCCAGAATGCATTATATATTTTTAGCTCTTGGGTGTAACTAAAATTTTTATTTTAGGAAAGAAGAATATTCTCTCTACACTGCGCATTAACTTGAAATATGAAGACAAGGATAAGGATGGAAAACAATTTAGTTGGACATGGTTACCTGCTTGTGGGCCTTTGCTTCAGATGATTGCCGTTCACTTACCATCCCCAGTAACTGCTTTGAAATACAGAATGGAAATGTTATACGAAAGTCCACATGATGATGAAGCCGCTCTTGGTATGTGTCACCTATATGGTTTTTAAAACGCGTTAAATTTTGGTATTTATTTGTACGTGACGATTTGTAATTTACAACTCTAGGCTGATTCCTATGATGATGTGTCTAAAATGGTACTCACTTCTAATAAAGGTATTTTCTACGATTTTGGTCCTGTTTTTTCCGGTAAAGTAGCCACCGGCATGAAGGCCCCTATCCTGGGACCTAACTATATGGCCTCAACAAAGAGGATTTACACGAGAAGACAATTCAGGGAGCCATCCTCATGATTGGTCGTTATATAGAGGCCATGGAATATGTCCCATCTGGAAATATTTGCACTTTGTTCGGTCTGGATCAATTTTTGGTTAAGCCCGATGCCATCGCCACATACACAAACAAGTAGAACTTGAATGTCAAGAAGTTTAGCTTATCTTCCGTAATACGTGTAGCTGTGGAACAGAAGAATCCGACCGATTCAGAAAAACCTGTAGAAGGTACGCAAATGTTCGCTTTTATAGTGTGATTATCACTAAGTCGTCTTTACAATCTTTTAATTAATTGTGATGTCATCTCCTACCGCCCCAGGCCGACATTGGTTAATGATTGGTGCTACTGATGCTGCTAATTCGCTATAAATTATGGATAAAGTTAGAAACAATTTTGTAATAATGAATTATTTCAGGTGTGTGTACAAACGGAAATTATGTTACGTCAGGCTATCGACGAACGTATTAATATTATATCGAGAATGCATTATATATTTGGAGTTCTTGGGTGTAACTAAAATATTTATTTTAGGAAAGAATTATATGAAGCCCTTCTCTTCTCACTGCCAACTAACTTGAAATATGAAGACAAGGATAAGGATGGAAAACAATTTAGGCGGGCATGGTTACCTGTTGGTGAGACTTTGCTTCAGATGATTGCCGTTCACTTACCATACTCAGTAACTGCTCTGAAATACAGATTGGAAATGTTATACGAAGGTCCACATGATCATGAAGCCGCTCTTGGTATGTGTCACCTATATGGATTTTTTAAACGTGTTAAATTTTAGTATTTATTTGTACATGATGATGTGTAGTTTACAACTCTAGGCTGACTCACTGTGAATGATTGGTATAAACTAAACAACAATTACCAATTATTATTATTATTTTTTTAATATTTGCAAATGACTATATTTTGTTTTTTGTTTTTAGGTATTAAGAACAGTGATCCTAACAGTCCTATGATGATGTGTCTAAAATGGTACTCACTTCTAATAAAGGTATTTTCTACGATTTTGGTCCTGTTTTTTCCGGTAAAGTAGCCACCTGTATGAAGGCCCCTATCCTGGGACCTAACTATATGGCCTCAACAAAGAGGATTTACACGAGAAGACAATTCAGGGAGCCATCCTCATGATTGGTCGTTATCTAGAAGCAATGGAAGATGTTCCATCTGGAAATATCTGTACTTTGTTCGGTGTGGATCAATTTTTGGTTAAGCCTGATACCATCACCACATTCACAAACATGCAGATCTTGAATTTCATGAAATTCGGCGTAACTCTCGTAGTACGTGTAGCTGTGGAACCCAAGAATCCGGCCGATTCACCAAAACCTGTAGAAGGTACGCAAATGTTCGCTTTTATTGTATTATTATTACTAAGGTTTGTGTCATTTGTCTTAAGGTTTGAAACGTCTGGCTAGGTCTGATCTTATGGTACAATGTGTCATTGAAGAATCTAGCGAAAACATCATTGCCGGTGACAGAGAGCTCCACTTAGAAATCTCTCTGAAGGCCTTGGAGGAGGATCGATCATGCGTGAATTCAAGTTACTTAATCCGGCCCAATAGTGCCCTTCGTGTAACTGATTATGCTCTTGTTGTAGTAGATTGTATTACAGATAAGTACATTTCTAAATAATTATTTGTATAATAAATTAAATAATTATGGAAGTATTTTTGGTGTTACTTCACTTTGTACTAATTTTACTAAACAAAAATTAAAATTTTAAATAATGCATATATAAATATATTGCTGTAGTAAAGACAACTTATTAAGAATTTCCTAATTAAAGTAGGAAACATCGAAAAAAGAATTTTGTAGTATCTTTTCAATCTTTTAATTAATCGCGATGTCATCTCCAACCGCCCCAGGCCGACATTGGTTAATGATTGGTGCTACTGATGCTGCTAATTCGCTATAAATTATGAATAAAGTTAGAAACAATTTTGTAATAATGAATTATTTGCAGGGGTGTGTACAAATGGAAACTATGTTACGTCAGACTATCGACGAACGTATTAAGCTAATCTTGTTCATGAACAGTACCCATTTGAAATTGCAGTTGGATGCTGAATAACTTTACCAAATTTTCTGACGTTTAACAATCTATAGCGTTAGGAATATTTCAACCCAAAAACAGGATAATGATAGCAAAAGATGGTTTTGCATGTACTTCTTGAATCCCATATACAAAATTTTTGACTTGATTATGAACGGCAAATAAACATGTGTTTTATTATTTAAAAAAATTAATTCTTCCAGTACAATTAGGCCACTATATAGTTTACAAAATGATTTTTATGAAGTTATTAGGAAATAAACATATTGTTGGCAGTGTGTTGAAAGAAAATTATATGCCTAGGTATTAAATGCTTTCACGTTACCTCTATCTTTATATCCTATGGTGACATGCTATTATATTGAGAATGCATTATATATTTGTAGTTTTTGGGTGTAACTAAAATATTTATTTTAGGAAAGAAGAATATGAAGCCCTTCTCTCCACACTGCGCACTAACTTGAAATATGAAGACGAGGATAAAGATGGAAAACAATTTAGGCGGACATGGTTACCTGTTGGTGAGACTTTGCTTCAGATGATTACCGTTCACGGGCCATCCCCTGTAACTGCTCAGAAATACAGAATCGAAATGTTATACGAAGGTAAACATGTATGGATTTTTAAAAGGCTTGAAATTTTTGTATTTATTTGTACATGGCGATATGTAGTTTACAACTCTATGGTTATTCACTGTGAATGATTGGTATAAACTGAACAACAATTACCAATTTTTTATTATTTTTTTAGTATATGCAAATTACTATACATTTTTTTGTTTTAAGGTATTACGAACTGTGACCCTAACGGTCCTCTAACGATGTATGTGTCCAAAATGGTAGACACTTCTCATAAAGGTCGTTTCCACACCTTTTTTTTTCTGTCTTTTTCCGGTAAAGTAGCCAACGGCGTGAAGGCCCCTATCCCAAGACCTAAATATGTGGCATCAAGAAAGAAGATTTAAACGAAAAGACAATTCAAGGAGCCATCCCCATGATGGGTCGTTATGTAGAAGCTATTGAAGATGTCCCATCTGGAAATATTTACAGGCTGTTCGGAGTGGATCAATTTTTGGTTAAGCCCGATCCCATCCCCACATTCACAAACATACGCAACTTGAATGTCATCGTAGTACGTGTAGCTGTGGAACCCAAGAATCCGGCCGATTCACTAAAACTTTTAGAAGGTACGCAAATGTTCGCTTTTATTATGTGATCATCACTAAAGTCTGTGTTATTTGACTTCAGGTTTGAAACGAATGGCTAAGTCTGACCTTATGGTACAATGTGTCATGGAAGAATCTAGGGAAAACATCATTGCCGGTGCCAGAGAGTTCCACTTAGAAATCTCTCTGAAGGCCTTGGAGGAGGATCGATCATGCGTGAATTCAAGTTACTTAATCCGGCCCAATAGTGCCCTTCGTGTAACTGATGGTGCTCTTGTTCTAGTAGATAGTATTAGGGGTAAGTAAATTCCTAAATAATTATTTGTATAATAAATTAAATAATTATGCATGTATTTTTGGTGTTACTTCACTTTGTATTAATTTTACTAAAGAAACATGCATAATGCAATTCAATACAGATGCAAGAACGCATATCTAAATATATTTCTGTGGTAAAGACAATTTATCAAGAACTTCCGAATTAAAGTAGGAAACATTGTAGTGTCTTTGCTATATTTTAATTAATCGTGATGTCATCTCCAACCGCCCAAGGCCGACATTGGTTAATGATTGGTGCTACTGATGCTGCTAATTCGCTATAAATTATTAATAAAGTTAGAAACAATTTTGTAATAATGAATTATTTCAGGTGTGTGTACAAACGGAAACTATGTTACGTCAGGCTATCGACGAACGTATTAAGCCAAACTTGTTCATGAACAAGATGGACCATACCTATTTGAAATTGCTGTTAGGTGCTGAATAACTTTACCAAATTTTCTGACGTTTAACAATCTATGGGGTTAGGAATATTTCAACCCAAAAATAGGATATTGGTAACAAAAGATCGTTTTACATGTACATTTTGAATCCCATCTACAAAATTTTTGACTTGATTATGAACTGCAAGTAAACATGTGTTTTATTATTAAAAAAAATTAATTCTTCCATCACAATTAGGCTACTATATAGTTTCCAAATAACTTTTATGAAGTTATTAGGAAATAAATATATTCTTGGCAGTGCATTGGAAGAAAATTATAGGCCTAGGTATTAAACGCTTTCATGTTACCTCTATCTTTATATCTTATGGTGACAAGCTGTTATATCGAGAATGCATTATATATTTGTAGTTCTTCGGTGTAATTAAAATTTTTATTTTAGGAAAGAACAATATGAAGCCCTTCTCTCCACACTGCGCATTAACTTGAAATATGAAGACAAGGATAAGGATGGAAAACAATTTAGTCGGACATTGTTACCTCTTGGTGGGACTTTGCTTCAGATGATTGCCGTTCACTTAGCATCCCCAGTAACTGCTCTGAAATACAGAATGGAAATGTTATACGAAGGTCCACATGATGGTGAAGCCGCTCTTGGTATGTGTCACCTGCATGGATTTTTAAAACGCGTTAAATTTTGGTATTAATTTGTACTTGATGATGTGTAGTTTAAAACTCTAGACTGATTCACTGTGAATGATTGGTATAAACTAAACAACAACTACCAATTTTTTATTAATTTCTTAATATTTGCAAATGACTATACTTTGCTTGTTTTTGTTTTTAGGTATTAAAAATTGTAATCCTAACGGTCCTATGATGATATGTGTCTTAAATGGTGCCCACTTCTCATAAAGGTTATTTCTACGATTTTTGGTCCTGTTTTTTCCGGTAAAGTAGCCAAGGGCGTGAAGGCCCCTATCCCAAGACCTAAATATGTGGCTTCAAGAAAGAAGATTCGAGAAGACAATTCAGGGGGCCATCCTCATGATGGATCGTATGGTCGTTATATGTATAATTAGAGAATGATATATATTAGGTGAGTTAGTGTACAATTCTTTTGGTTTAATTTTAAAATATTTCTTCCGTACTCTGGAACAAATAAAACACGCACTATATAGAGTTTTGAACGAAAAGTTGCAGGCGTCTGAAAATTTTGAAACAAATGTGCTGTCTGGTATCTAGTACACTAAGAACAACGTTACTAATTATGTTCCTGTTTTTGTCTAGATGAATCTTCCACTGGCTTTTGGTTTATAGATCATACCAATTAATAAGCAAAAAAATGGCAACGCCCTCTTAATTTATTTTTTCAAATCATATTTAATGGAGTGAGTTTTATTCTTAATTCTATTTGCAGGATTCCAATGGGCAACAAAGCAATCCATCGTGGTGGCGGTTAGATCATTCCTACAACCCGTCGTATGTTGTCTTTATGCTTGCCTATTAGTCAATATATTATTAGAAGTTCAATAGTCTGGGCAGACGTCCAGCCCAAACTCATTGAACTTGTTTGTCAGTGTGAAATTCAGGTAAATCTTTTATACAATTATATTTTCACTCCATCTTAGAAATACGTTCCATATCACAGAAAGCGGCACCAGATGATACAGCGTTGTATAAGTAGCAATTTTGAATTGTTTACATAATTATATCCCGGTTGATTTAGAACTTCTATCCATTCTCAGATGATTCTCTAGAATCGACTTGTTGTAGGTATTTGAGTAATTAAAGTACTGGATACAACTTAGTCCATGCATATTTATACTTTACAAACATCTCGATTAAAGCCACAACACAGAAATGAATCAAGAGTGAGGGATCTTCATCTTGTCCGGGTGGTTTTATCACGAGCATGCGCCGTAGCATTTTTACGATTTTATATACAAAGTAACTACTCTTAACATTTAATTATTCAACAATATATAAGCCGATTCAGTATATAGGCGCATCCACCCAATTATTATATGTCCAACTATATGTGTTGTAACATTCGCAAGATATGTTATATTAATGGTATATTACTTTCGATTCTAAAGAATTCTTACTTTTTGGCCATTTGGAATAGGGGAACTAATAAAACATTAACAATCGTTAACAAAATTATTATATTAACAAATGTTTTATTAAAAGATATCCAAAATTACCTGATTTCTGCTATAGATTTAATTGGCTGGTTTTCACAATGTGTCAACATGCTTGTTGAAAAATATGATTTATAATGTTTCGCATTTATAATTTAATTTTTGGAGATATTTCTTCAAGTTTAATATGTTTAAAAAATATACCAAAAACCATACCATAAGTCATATATCTAATATTTGACCGAACTGCTTTATTATTGAATTTTCCGTTTTAATATTATAATTTTTCTGGAAACATAATTATTTATCAGATTATTTATTTATTATAAAAGCTAGTACTGTACTAATATACGAAATTCTTTTTTAACATATCTAATATTTTATTTTGTTGTTTTTCAGGATACATATAAAATAAAGAAAGTTTTCCATATCTCAGTCAATACTTGGAGAAAATGTAAACGCGTCGTTAATGACAATCCATTTTTTTCTATAGTACAAATAAAAAGGGCGTGATCCACGTTCTCATCAGAGAGTAGACGGCAGACTGCATCTGCTTTTTAAATCCCAAATATAACAACTTGAGGGAGTCCAAACTTGCTGGAGAAAGCGAATTATAGGAGAATTGGGGAATTGGACAGTAGGGGTTGACAGTACTTTGGTTGAAGGCTGCAATCCGACGAACTGTAGCATTTAAAAAGGATGAGCAATTTAATATATATTTGGGTATACATGTATGCTAGAGCCTGGTCTGGAATAAGGCGTAAAATACAGCTATAAGAATCACTCGCTGTTCGGTGAACTTGAGAGGACAGTTTTGTCCATTTTTAAGGTCCACCCGATAGAGGTGCGGTGGGCGTGGGTAGAAGAATGAGTCCATAAAGATACCAGATAACTGAAGTAAGGTAGTACATTCCATCTTACCGTGAACTTGTTAGGTTTATTAAGTTGTCTTTTTATAGCATTCATATGAATCGTAAAATTCAATTAATGTTATCAAAGTATTTAGTATTTAAATTTCAAACGTTAATTCATCAATAAACTATTATATTTCTTGTCATAGATTTTATAATTAATTAATAAATTTTTTTGGAAAAATGACTTGTTTTAATGCTTGACCATAAAAAATGACACAAAGTTTTAAAATTACTTTCCTGACGATGTGCATCCATTATAATATTTTTTAGAACCGATTTGGTGAAGGTAATTGGGCAATTAAAATACTGAATTCAGCTGAGCCGCTCTGTATTTATACTTTATGAATAAGTCGGTTATGGCTACATCACAGAATTAATTAAGATGCCGGAATCTTCATCCTGCCCGTGAGGCTATAACTCGATCTTGCTCCGTAGCGTTTTACATATTTATATTTCAAGGCAGCAAAACATTTATTTATGCAATCGTGCTTAAAAGCGCATTTACCATATAGGCGTCTCTAATCAATTATTTGTGTCTAAAATTCGGCCACCCTGACCTCGCAAAACTTCACTCCGACCTGCTCTTGGAATATGGTGGTTGTTATTCTGGTTTTTCTATAATGGAGACATACTCTTAACTACTTGATCTTTTAAAATTTCTTACCTTGTTGATGATTTTTTCTTTATAGTTCCATTTTATACTTTCCATACTGTGTATTTTATAACTTCTGTGAAATCAATTTTTTTACTTTTTGGGGTGACCTGCAGTTTATTCCTTCGGTGAGGTCTGACTGCCAGACACCATTTTAAATTCTCTTAATGGTCTGGTATATTCAATGACTCTTTTTCTGTTTTCTTTTTTTTGTTGTGGTGACTACCGATTGGTTGGCTACTCCTGTGCTGGCAGCCTGGCAGTAAACGTTCATAGCAACGTCGCTCGTGATGGCCCCCAGTTTTTGGTACCCTTCATATCATCAGCTAATTTGTTGTCACGTGCATTGGTTGTTCTTATCGTTGGAGTACCCCACATAGGTATGCCCCTTTTGCAAGCCCTCTTTACTTTCCTAAATATAACTATATATTTGTATTAGATATCGATGTTCTTTCCAGTTGCTCTATGTATTTGTGTTCTGAATCGCATCTTAAATTAATGACTTTATGTCTAACACGATCTGAGAATAGAATATATATTTTCATTGTGTAAAACTATCGAACACTTGTTACCTCCTACTGTCCAACCTCTTTGATAAAATTACTTTGAGCAGAAAGATAAAAAATAATTTGAATACATTTAGTGTTTAATATCTTACTATGTATTTTATAGCTTATCACTTTTGGCGCATAAAAAATATAACACACATTTATCTAATTTTTAGGCATTTAATTTTTAATCCTAAGCAAGCAGACCTTGATACTCAACAAGGCTTCTACTTATTGGCATATCAAAACACCAAATGATAGATAATCGAGGTAATAAAATAAAAAAATTAATGAATATGTTAACAATAAAAAAATAAAATACGGAATAAGTTTTACAAGGAATAGACTATTTATCTCTAAAAATATTTGTCAACTGTATAATTAAATAATATATAGTTAATAAACATACATTAAGCACATTTTTATAACATAAAACAATGAATTTTCAATAAATCACATAAACACTTCATATCGCACACTTATAATAAAATTTTAAAATAGAACATAATTTATTTGGTTTGGATAATATAGCTTTTGGACTTTTCCAATTTTTCGTTATTACATCACTTATTGCGTCAGGTGTTTTGTCTTTGTTTGTGATGAAACCACTGGTGTTTGTGGTACGTTTGCCTAAAAAGAAACCAATCAAAGCAAGTCAAATTTTTAAGAAAAACTCAAAAATTCATATTACATTTTGACGATCCTGACAACTATTCAATTTGGATTTATTGGATACGGCAGTGTCTGTAAGTTGTCCTATTCTTTGTCTTTCAGAATTCCGAAAATTCTGTCTCTTTGAAGCAGACTCTGTGTCTAAACGTCTCAATACTTGATGTTCGAGACAATATTGCTCTGCATTATAAGTTGGGCCCTCACTCTAAAAATACAAAAAAATTATAATATTTATAGATTATTAGGATTTTCTAAAATCATAAATTACGTTATCCCAACTATCATCAACTGGTACAAGTTTAATAGGTTCTAGAGGTGTTACCACCTTTTCAACTTCACTGCCTTCTTTTATTAGCTGCAATTCTATACACTTTTTATCCGGGCACATACTATGGTGTAACTAGTATAAAAAAAAGTACTGTATTGGTTTTCTTTAATAAATAATACACCTTACATTTAATTCTTCTGGTGGTACACGGTGACATGTATTATAATCACAAGGGACTAGTACAATATTCCCGCTGTTAGCAGCTTTGCATTTCTTCAAATGTAATTCCATCCTTGATACTCTTATGTGATGTGAGTTATTGTAAGGACAAATAACTTTTTCATTGGAACTGTAAAATATCGGTTAAGTATTATCTTTAAATTCTTTGGTCATACATTAATCTCTTAATATCTCCATTGTTTAAATTTCTGTATTATATGTTTTTAAGATATTTTAAAATATACACTAATATAAATTGTTAATAGTTAAATTATAAATGTTTATACGTGAATAAATGCACTTAACTTTGCAAAACTTTGAAATATTTCAATGTAGCAAACATTGTTTATCAAATTCTTTTGTCAAAATATTTTATGTTTTCTTATTGATTACATATATGGAAGATCAAAGAATAAACTAGAGATGATGAAAGAAAATCGTTTGTAACTTCCGATGTATCGATAGTTACATAAATTATTCCATAAATATTATAAAACCTTTTAATCATTTTTAATAAACTATTAAATTTGGTACTTAACCTTAAAAGATTAGCTTCTCTACACTAATTAAAATAAAATATTTATTAAAAAATTCGATACTTTAATGTACATTTTACAATCTTTAAATAATATCGATATTTTTTTGGGCCGTGCCCTGTATGTATGTAAAATCGCAATTTAAAATACTGACTTTATTTCTAACATGATCTTAGAAAAAAAAAACATTTCTAAAATGTAAAACATAATCGAAACATAACGATTAATATACTTTGAAAACGGATATTTAAATTTATATACTAATATACATATTAATATACTTTTTACAGTATTTACAAAACATCGGCCTATATATCAATATTTTTATTTTTTATTAAAAAATCTACATATTTTTTGTGAAATATCGAAGTATTTTCCAGTAGCAGTAGCTGTTAAAAAATATTTATATTTTATTCATCCCTTATATCCATATACTTTTTTTAAAACTTGACCTTGAAAGTGAAAGGAATACAACAAGGAATACATTCAACATCTTCCATTCAAGATCAAAATGATATTAAGTCGACTGCACGTTGTCGATATGTTCCCGTGCCGCACCACCGAATGGTTCCAGAACAGTCTCCGTTAGTTCGTTGATCGAAACGCATTGCGTTGTCTTACCTGTCGGACCAATAAGGTAGTATTTTTGTCGAATAAATGCCTCTTATTTAAACAAATAATGTTAGAATATAATGAACATTTTAAAGACTAGAACATCTGTGCTGAGGTTATAACAGTGAGTTAAATAAGAATTTCTTTATTAAAATAAGTGGTGACAGTGATAAAATAGCCGATGGATTATCCCCTTCAAAAATGGTTAAATCAGACTGTGTAGAAACTTTGCTTTTCGTCTTATCAGAACAGAAGCTGGAAATAACTGAATTAGCGTAAAAATACTGTATGGCGTGGTAAAATTCCTCATCTGTTGCTTCTAATGCACAAGCTAGAATGGTTTGGATATGCAATTAATCTAAACTAAAAATTAGGGGTAAGTGATAACATTATAATTGTTAAGGCAAGTCAATCTGTCAAAGTCCGGTACATACTATACAGTACATAGTTACTATTTGAATGTTAAGCTATATATAATAGTACAGGAAAAATATGTAACAGACCTTATTCTTGGGTTTACTAACAAATAATTTCCGAGTTAACTTGCCTATAATGCAACAACTCTCTGAATTGGCGTCAATGTCCTGTATGAAATACTTTTATTTCTTGGTAAATAAAATACAAATAATCAAAATACAAATTCAAATATTATAATGGTCACTATCTTGATAATATACTAGGTGTTGCAACGGTGATTACAATAACAATCGTATATCAACTACGTCAGCAAAAAACTCTTCGAGAGACTCTAAGAAACTATATGATTTCTGGTCAAGGCGTCGGCCTTTGTAGCCAAAAAGTGTCCATCTCAGCATTCCCATCGCTCGGTCCCGATACCACGTCTGTCTCGATTAGCGAATGAGTCATCAGGTGCCCTCTATGTAATTGGTTAACAATAACGATCTATATTTTGTTATAGCCCATCTCTCAGTGATTATGGAGAATTTCACTTGATTCATTTACCACAACGATCTACTTTGACGCACTGTATTAAGTAACATTGAATACGGACTATATCTTTTTACTCTGCATAGAAATAAAAAATTCTGGGAATATACGAATAGTTAATTTAAATCCAGAAAGAAGTCATCCGTTTGTACTCAATCATTGCAAAAAGGCCCATGCTGAAATTAGTTGTTGGTTAAAAAATTTTAAACCAAATAATACTAATTGTTCTACTATACAACAAAAGAAATCTCCATAAAATCCCTATTCCTACTCTGTTGTGTGATAACAAGACATAGCATTTCATTATAATGATGACTGTGGTGCAGAAACATCTACTAGAGGATAGAAACACCACTTAAAATCTGTCATTCGAGGGCAAAATGACGGCAAATCGACTGCTACGTTGTCGATATTTTAAATTATTATTTACATATAGGGAAAATAGTTTACTGGAGGATTTACAGATTTGCGGCTAGCTGCATATTAAAATTTTGCAGTAAGTCTTAAGTCTGCAATACGTTAACCTAATTCACAAACATACTGAATAATTTTTTCTGTTAAATAGATTTTGCAAATACTAAAATATCGCAATATAATATAGTTTTAAGCAATATAAATAAATATAGTTTTGCATAGTACTAGGATTTGTATTAAAAGTTTGAGTCTCGTTTTCCTCATTTTTCCGCTTTCTAACTTTTAAACTTTTAGGGCGCTTCGATTTCATTTGGATTATTTTATCATATTTCACATCACATCATAATGCAACCAGCAGCAAAAAGAACATAAATGAATAAATGGAACTAAAATGTATTAAGGCAAATAATCTAAATTTGCCTACAATATAACGACTACTGTGTGACTATAACTAAAATAATTTTAAAAATAGTTTAATAATATTTTTCTTTGTACTTCGAGATTTTGACTGTTTATGATCTGTGATCGGTGGTTAATTGAAATATTACTCCAAAAATATAAGGTTTTTTTTTGTTCTGGCCTAAAAACCAGGCGGTGGAATGCATGACGCATACCTGATCGCGGAGACTTGCCCTGGAGTGACAAGTTGGACCGGGTTATGTGGGACTGCCTCTGGGCTTACCAATACACTAAACCGAAACCGCCTCACAGTTGACCCCTGTGGATCACTACTGCTACTGCATTAGATTTGGGAATATGGCACCCGCTGATCGGGCAGCCGTTATTGGGCACGAGGGCCCGGCGATTCTATTGATTCTCGAACTTGAGTTAACACACAACTGGGTACTGTTCTATGGGGGCAAAAGTTATGACTGTAGCGACGGATGGGGTCGTTTCAGCCTGGAAAAGGGGGAGAGCTTAGCGGTGACGCGGTGCTAAGCTCCCAGCATGTGGACCAGCTCGCGAACAAGCGCGTTTTCAGAAGAACTTGAGCTGAGTTGTTGTTTGTGGAATGATTGAGATATGAAATGCTTGATCTGGAGTGTCAGTTTCCCTATGAATTTGATTATTTCTGACAAACCATGGAGCGTTTAATATTTTCCTGAGGAGCTTATTTTGGAAAACTTGAAGCCGTTTGACCTGGTTGGGTGCAACAAATTTGAAGTATACATTAGATCCGTAGAGGAGTACGGACCGAATTAACATCTTGTAAAATAAGCATTTGATGGAGATGGGAAGTCTGCTAGAAGATCAGATCAGAGAAGAAAGCAGGTTTGCTATCCCCGAACCTTTTTGGATTGCTTTCTGGATTTGGGAATGCCAACCGAACGCCGGTCGAAGTGAAGACCTAGGTACGTGACGTTATCCCGCCATGGAATTATTGCGGTGTCGATCTTAAGTTGCGAGACGCGCAGTGCGTAACGCTTCTTGTGGAAAATGATGGCCTGGGTTTTCAGGGGGTTGATTTGCAACCTCCAGAATTTGAACCACTTGACCGCATGATCGAGCTGCTTTTGTAAACTTCATGAATTGTAACTTCGAACCTGGCGGCCGTGAAGAAAGCAGTGTCGTCAGCGTAAAAGGCGACGTCAGTATGCTCTATTCTCGGCATATCTAAAATAAAGAGGTTAAATAAGGCTGGGGCCAGCCGGGAACCTTGAGGAACGCCAGCATCGATTTGTTTACGACTGGAAAGTGATGCCCTGATCTTGACCTGGAAAGATCTGTCCGAGAGATAGGACTTGAGAGCGGTTAGGTCTTCTGGGAGGCCTAACCGCACGCACTTTGCGAACAATCCGTCGTGCCAGACCTTGGCTTTGGTTAGGTCCAGAAGAACTGCTCTAAGCTTTTTACGTTGGTCAAGAGCCTGATGGATGCGTGCAGCCAGACGGGAAGTTTGATGGACGGATGAGTGGTGAGCGCGAAAGCCGAATTGTTCATCTAGAATGATGTTGTTTTCCTTTCTGAAAGAGTTGAGAGCGTAGAGTATTGCCCTCTCAGCAAGCTTCGAAATGGCGATGAGAAAGCTGATAGGCCTGTAATCAGATGGAGATGATTTTGCTCATTTCTTGGGTATAACCGCTATATGTGCGTGTTTCCAAGACGCCGGGAAGTGTTGCAGTCTCATGATGGAGTTAATGATGTTTGCCAGTTCTGCGAGCTGCTTATGCGGGAGCTTTTTTAACTGGGTAATCGATATTCCATCGAAACCTGGAGATTTTTTGTTTTGAAGTTTGGCGATCATAGTCTGTAGAGACTTTGGAGACACAAAATGGTTGAGAAGAAAGGCGGGGATTACTGGTCTTTTGACGGAGTTGGATTCGTTGATGACAGTGTCAATGTCTTTAGCTTTAGTGTTCTGTGCGGGTGGGAGGCATTTAATTTGAGCTTCGTAGGTCTCTGCAAGGAGCTCGACTTTTTCTTGGTTAGTGACTGCGAAATTTCCTGTAACCGCTGACTTCAGGGGAGGGATGACATTGTGCGTCTTCCCCATGAGGCATTTGGGGACACGCCAGAAGGAAGGGGGGCCATCCAGCCTTTGGTCCGCGAGAAATGAGTTCCAGTTCATTGATCGCCAAGTGGAGACGGCCGCCCTTACCCTCTTGCATGCTCTGTTCGCCTCCCTTTTGTCTGCAGCATCAAGGGTGAATCGAGCTAATCTGCATAAACCGTTTTTGATGCGAATTTCACGTTTAAGAGAAGCGGGAAGGTTGTTTTTCCACGGCTGGGGTTGTGATGAAATTTTGACTGTGGCAGATTCGTGAGCAAACTGAATATCGCGAGTTAGCTTCAGTACGGCTTCCTCGAGGCGTTCTGGTGTGTTAATTTTCGGAATTGGATCGGATTTCAGGAGAAGAGATTGGTAGTTTTTCCAGTCGGTTTTTTCCTGAATCTTGTTAGTGGGACTTGAGTGGTGGCGCAGATTCCGAGTTTGAGAAGGACCGGACGATGATCAGAGTCTAGTTCGTCAAGGACTCGAACTTCGGAATCACGATTTACGTCTTGAAGAATAAAGAAATCAAGGATTCTTGCTGCGCCTTGAGAGACTGTACTAGGGTGATGGGTGGGTTCATCTGGCAAGGCAAGACCGTAGCCCAGATCTGCACTTAGAGCTACGATGGCGTTACCTGCGGGATTCGCTCTGGAACACCCCCAGATGGGGTGGTGGGCGTTGAAGTCGCCACCTATTATTTTCGGAAATTTTCCTTCCACGAGTGATCGGTATTCGGCATAGTTGAATGCAGAAGATTTCCTGTACTGGGATTTAATCACGAAGGGACGTTCTTGGATATCGGTTTTAATGGAGGTTGTTTCGAAGTTGTTTACTGATAACGATGGAAGGAGCTCGTGTTTGACTCCTTTTCTGACGAGAATGGCGGTTCCACCGCCTCGACCCGGTGTTCTATCGTTTCTGTAGACAAAAAAGTGTTCGAAAGAGAGACGATGCGAAGGTTTCAGGAAAGTTTCCTGGATGAGCACGATGTCGACGTCATAGAATGTCATGACATCTTCCAATTCCGCTTGCTTTCCGCGTAAGCTATTTGCATTCCATGTCAGCAGTATAAGAGATTTCGGAACAGCCATTTCGAAGAGTTAAAGGCTGCTGGAAGTTATAGAGACAGGTAAGTGTTGCCGCCTAGGCAGCGACATTTGGAAAAAGACGAGCAAGTTGGTGAGCCAGGGCGATCACTTGCAGGAAAGCCTGCGGGTCAGTAAACGCCTGTATTGTGGAGTTAAGGTCCGGTGTATTGGTTGGAGCAGGAGTTTGAGTTGGGGCAGGCTGGGTGGCGCTGGCTAATTTTTGGGCTAGCTTCCTGCCACCTTGGTTACCCCATGCAGAACCTTGTGGAGGCCTGGTTTCGGTCGGAATTTTTGGTTTTCTTGGAGCAGGACGGCAGCTGCAACCGCTGAAGTTTGCGGTATGAATTTCACTGCAGTTGCTGCACTTTGGAGGTGCTTCTGGGATTTTGGTACAGTATCTAGTGTCGTGATGCCCGGCACATTTGACGCAACGTGGGGGGGTTCGGCAATATGAGCTGGAGTGCCCGAAAAGTTGGCAGTTGAAGCACTGCACTGACTGGCCGTTTCCCCTCTGGACCTCGACCTTCACTGTGATGACGCCGAGTTTGGTCATATATATGATCTGTCGCTCTTCGCGAGGGACAACTACCTGAACAATTGGTAGTTCTATCCCGGATTTTAATTTCCATCTTTGCACCAATTTTGGATGGAAGCCTTGATCAAAGAGAAGTTCACGTACTTCGTCAATGCAGAGTGATTCTGGGATGTTTTTATTATTACCCGGAATGCTCTCTCCTCCGGATGACAGAAGGAATGGTAAGGGTAATTCCTTTCCTCGAGCAGGGTAGTGAGTTTACGGTAATTGTTGCTTGTGGCGACGAATAAGAAAATGCCCTCCTTTTTGTTTCGGGCTATGATGTCTATTGATTGTGCCTTAGTAATTCTAATGAGCTCCATGTACCTCATCTTGTCACGGAGCACTATAGGCGGAATTTTTTCCTTTGGGGGACTTTGAGAAACAGTCGCCGAAACGGTTGGCACTGTTTTTGCTGTGGAGGTTAAGACTTGTTTAGTGGCCTGGCTTCTTACCTGCGCAGGTTGGGTTGGCCTTGTGGTAACTTGTTTCGGTACTGGCTGTGGGGCCGTCTTGGTGGTCGGCTTGTTTTGCACTGGTCTGGTGGCAAATTTTGTAATCGAAGGCTGTACGTTAGCCTTGGCTTTCGATTGGGTAGATTTAGTGGCCGGCTTGGCTACCGGATTGGGTTGTGATTTGGGAGCCTGTTTTCCCTTGTTGCCGGCCTTCGGCAGCTGGCTTTCCTGAGGTGGAGAGACGGGCCCTCTTTTCCTTTTTCCCACCAAGGTGAAACCGTTTAGCTGGTGTCTGGGTCTGGATTTCTATGGCAGCGGGAATCTTTACTTCCATGGCATCTTTTTGATGCTTCATGAATTGTGTTATCGTAGCTGTGAGAGTTTTGATTTCTTCCTTGAGATCTTCGGAAGCCTTTTCGCTCTTTTCCAGCTTTTCCGTCTGTTTGGGCTTTTGCGAACGTTTTAACGTCAGCTATCTGCTTTCGCAGGTCTTCGTTCTGTAAAAATATAAGGTCTAAAAGGATTAGTTTTCCAAACAATTGACAATGATCCTATTTCAATTGTTTAGTATTTTATTTACGTATTTGTTAATATTCGAGAAGCTACCCGGTCGTTCCGTTTTACCATTATCCCTCAAGTCGGAAAGAATTAAACAAGTTACAAAATTTTAAGCATCTGTTGTTAATATGAATTGTTTATCAAAGTTAGGATACATTAAAATACTATCAGATGTTATAATTTTTTTACATTTTTCAAAATATGTTCTTATTTTTCTTTAATATGGAATTAAGAGATTTCAAGAAATTTTAAACAAATTTAGAATATCAAAAAGGCCTATAATTTTTTTTAAAATTGGAAAATATGGAATTAAGAGGTTTCAAAGATCTGACAATTCATCCGGTGATAACCCCAAGTTGTCGTTATTGTGGAATATTTGTAATTTTTTCTATATATGTAGGGAACGACACCTGATCCATCTGTCTGACGGAGCCGTATCTACGTTTCAAGAATACGCTCTGAATGGTTCCTTGTTTGTGGAATAGCCGCCACCGAAAGAATACGTTCGAGTGGCATACAATAATGATTAGTTTTTAATTTTTTGTTATATTAATTTTGGTTATAATTTATATTAACAGAAGCAGCCGTACAATTATTATTATTGGCTTGCCATAAATTATGAATTATGATACACCTATATACACTAAACAAGTTCCTGTTGTTTGGTTCGCCTCGATCTTCTGATTTCCTGCGTGTTGTCCAATAGCTGTATAGCTTTCACGTTACTGTGATTATGCAACCGTATTTCAAGGCGAAATCTTGGATCACTTCTTGTCTCCATTTGATTTCGCGGTCATTGATAATTATTCGCAAAACTGTTTGATGTTTGGCGTATTATCAATATATGGCATTTGTCAACCCCATATGTGCACACCATGGATCTAAATTGGCTTTATGATTGACTGATAAACCAATCTCTTTGATTTTAGGTTAAGTGGAGAGTATATTTCAATTAACCAATACATTTTCTTGACTTTGAATCTAATCTGCTCTGCTTTTTGTCTAACATGAGGTTTTTAGTTTAACCTACTATCGAGACATATTTCGACGTATTTAGCTGATTCTGCTTGAATCAGGCATCTGTCAAGTGATATAATTATGTATTTGTCATTTTACTTCAATTCAAAATTAACATGGACGGATTTGGAGCGATTAAGCCATATTTTTCAGTCTCTAGTCCATTTGTAGATTTTTTTACCGCTACTTGTACGTTATCTACAGCCTTAGACAACTTAGACAATTTTTAATATGAAAACTGTGTCGTCGGCAAATGTTCCAAGTATTGTTTCTTCTGTTGTAGGGATACGTGGATCTTCAGCTGAAATAGGGTTGAGTGTAGAGATTGCTCGTGCATCTAAAACTCTAAATTTTTTCAAAATGTTATTATTCGAGGAGTCGACAGTAATTGGGCGGAAGCAATCTGTTCATTTTGTATATTAATCCCAAATGCCGTACCCGGTCAAAAGCTTGTGAGACGTCCAGTAATATTGCAGGGCAGTATTTCTTTTCTTCGAATTCCTTTTTAATTACCGCTGTTACTCTATGCGCTTTGTCCATTTTTGAGTGGTGATTTCAAACTGCAAATTGGAAATCTGGTATTTCTATAAATTACTTAATGCGTTTTAACAGCAGTTTCTCATATAATATTAATATCGTAGGTAACAGCGAAATACACTGGTAAGATCTAACTTGGTCTACTGGTTTATCAGGTTTTTTAAGCAAATGAATTCGAGCAACATTAAATAATTCCGAAACATGCCTCAGTCTCAAACAGGCATTGAATATTCAATATATCTTTTATTAACCAGCCTTTTTAGGATTGATGTTAATATAAATTTCTGTGGCAATTTCCATTGGAGAAATCTGATTTACAACAACATCGGCCTTATAAACAGGATTTGTATCTATTGCAGATTCTATAACCGTCGGTTGGAATACGTTATACGTTCTTGCATTATAAGACTAAACGGGTCTCTGATAGTAAATGTGTTAGTTGGATTGGGTTTGTTTGTTTTTTTCAGATTTGTCGCATCTAGTGCTAACAATACTGGAGTGTGATCAAATGATACTTCGCAAAATCTCTCGATTTGTATTTAATTTGAAGAGATGCCTTTCGAAATGTAAAAGTCCAGTAGGTCTGATAATTTTTGCTGCCCCAGTAAGTGGGTTTGCGCCCAGAGTAATAATTACATGTAGTTATATTTATTGCTGCGAATAGTTCGCTGGGTTTTCCAGGTATTATTAATCGTGAACCTCAGGCTGTATGTTTAACATTTTTTATTATTTAGTTATTATATTGTTACTAGTCGTTTCCGTCTAACCTACGATTTGTCTTTGTAATAACTTAAATCTAGGTATATAACTAGGAGGACCCATCGGCCCTATCTCAGTCTCTGGTGAAATAATGTTTATACGTGTCACTGCTGAATTTTTTAATATATGCACCTCACTACACAATGCTACCCAAGATCAAATGATTTGATTTTTTTGAGTCTGTGTTCTGGTGGTATCCAATAGTTGCAATATTTCAATATTCGTATGAGAATGGAATCTTTCCTCATGATCCCTTGCAATTCTCTTGATTTCTTGACTGACTGTGGGTATCTGAAGGTCTCGATGTAGGTAACAAGTGCTATAGTATTTGGGTGCACCCACAATACCTCTCAGGACTTTGTTCTGAAAAACTTATTTGATGTATGTTACTCTTTGCAGAACATCCCCATAATTGAACTCCGTATGTCCATATATGTGTTAGTAATTGCTTATATAATAGCAATTTATTATATACTGTTAATTGTGATTTTCTTGCAATTAGCCAGTAGATTTTCCTATTTTTCAACTCCAGTTCGTTTCTTTTCTTCTTTATATGTTCCTTCCAGCGAAGTTTTGCATCGAGATTCATTCGAAGATGTTTAGCGTTGTTGCTATATGGAAAGATAGTGTTATTTAATCTTATTGGTGCTTGTACGGTCTGTTTATATTATGAACTGCACGTGTCCAATTATTTAAATTGTCACTTGCCTGTTGTAATTTTCGTGAGGCTTCTTCATTATTATCTCCGACAGCTATAATCGCAGTATCATCAGCAAATGTAGCATTCGTAATATTTTCTATTTGAGGTATATCACAAGTGTAGAGCAGATAAAGCATTGATCCCAGTACACTTCATTGTGGTACACCTGCTTTAGCTTCTTTTATTGTAGAGTAAGCTTCTTCTAGTTTGACTCTGAACATTATGGTTGTAATGTATGATTTTAATAGTTAGGTGTGTTGTTTTGGTAGTATTTTCTGTAGTTTATGCACAAGGCCTTCATGCCAAACCTTATTTCGTTGGCTTTTTCAATAACATCTGTTATTCTGTGGACCTGGTCAATTGTTGAGTGCTTGTTAAAAACCCAAACTGGTGTGTTGGTATTAGGCTTTTTTTCTTTATATGATCGGTTTTATTCTTTTCAACAGGAGTTTTTCAAAAACCTTAGATATTACTGGGGGCAGTGATATAGGTCTAATTTCCACATAGGTCTCTTATAGACGAACTGTGTAGACATGAACGCTTTAAATATTTTGGGACTTTCCAGATTGAGTAATCAGTTTCTTTATCATGTGTTACATTTCTCAGATAATCATTTATGGTTTTGTTTTTTATTTTCCTTTTCACTCCTTGGGTTATATTGTTTAAACTATTTTTATTTTCAGGTGTTCTGTTTTGTTGCCATTTTTTTCGTAATTTACGTTTTTCAGCTACCATTTCCTTCACTTCTTTTGGATAATTAATTCCTTTAATTGTACTATTAATTTGTGGAGTATTATTCTAAGCAGCTTGTTGAATATCAACTACGAATTTCTCTGCTTCAAAATTTAATTGTTCAGTTGTCTTGAGGGGTACGTTTAGTTAAATTCGTTTGTTCAATTGTTCAGCAAATCGTTCCCAGTCTGTTCTCTTGATTGTTAATGTTGGGTTTCTTTCTTGTCTTATTATATTTTCGCTCAACGTCAGAATCACTGGCGTATGATCTGAACTTAGCTCAAAATTTTCTTCGATCTTTTTATAGTTGGCTGTTATGTTTCTTACTATGAAGAAATCTAACAGGTCTGGGGTTTTCTCTTGACTAGTCGGCTAATAAGTTGGTTTTCCAGTTGACATGTAACTACATCATTATTCAGCAGCTGCTTTATGCCGTTCATTGCCTTTAGTTGATGTCATTCTGTCATTGTTTTTATGATTGTATCTTCTTCTTCACTTCCTTCTCTTGCGGTGTTAGCTGGATGTATTGTATGATAAAATGTATATCCTCTAAATTTTATAAAGGACTCTTTTGTTAAATGGGTTTCTGATATTAGGCAAATATCTATTTTTTGCATATCTAGGAATACTTTTAAGGTAGCGTGATGTTTCTGCATTTTGCACTGTATTTTGGTTTAGTTCTGCATTAATTTTTCACTTTTAGCTGATTATGGAAGCGCTCTTGCCATAGCTTTGATGCCTCTGTTTTTTTTTGTAGTCATAAGAGTGCCATTACAGTTTCAGCAACTCTGAGCAATCTATTATTTTTGTGAATATTGTACGACATTCGGCGTCGAGTTTTATTTGTCCATTGTTTAGTACCGTTGCTTTGAATATTATATACTTGGACCTCATCGTAAAGCAAGTCAAAGTCGGTAATATTACTTACCATACTTGGGGGTGACCTGGGCATTCTAATTTCTTTATTTTGTTCATTATTTGGTTTTACTTTTATTTGCTGTGATGATGATCCCCGGGGAATTATTTGCTTTTATTTTTTACTTTTACCCGTTATTCAGCCTATTTCTTTCTGCAATTCTTCTTCATCTGTTTCGTATATAACAATTGCACTGCTTTTGTTGGCTTGGTGGTTTGTCCTTGCCTTCAGAGCTTTGTTTATTTAGTTGTAGCTGGAGGGCATATATTTGTTTTTGAATATTGGTTAATGCGATTTTAAGACTCTCTGACTTTTCGTTCATCCACGCATTGTAGAGTGCCCGTTCGTTCTGGGTTCTAGTTGTGTTTTCTACATTCAAAACTGCAATATGTGATATCCTGATGTCGATATTTAACATCGCATAACTTACATGTGTACAGTATTTTTGTTACTTTGGTATCTTCATTAATAGCAGGATGCTTTATTTTGGATCCACGCTGTTTCAATATTTGTTTGCTACTATATTTATTTTCGGAAGTAAAATATTTAAAAATGAATACACCCTTCAGATTTAATGCAGATATTTTTTCTAAAACATAAAATTATTGTAAGATTCAGCAGGAAAGTCTCTTGTTATGGACATTCAAATTAGAGCAGGTATATAACTTCGTACAATTTTCAAAATAGAAAAGCTTCTTTTGTTCCATGTTTTGTCTTTCCATAGCAATTTGATTTTCTTATATAATTACTTAATTCTACTATTATAATATAAAACAAAGCAATATATATAGAAAAAATTAGTGTATACAATAATATAAACTAAATATTTCAATCAAAAACTAAATAAACTAAATAAACTATATTTCAATACAATCGTAAATTAAACTATCTAAAATTATAAAAAAGACTAATTAAGTAATAATTTGGTTAAAAAAAATTTGCGGTTGCACTCGAAGAAGCGCAATTTTCCCCACTAAGAACACAAAGCGAAATGCACGTAACAGCCTTGGCGTGAAATTTAAATAAAAAACAATTTTTTTCTGAAATAAATTTGTTAAATTAAATTCAATTAAATATATATATATATATATATATATATATATATATATATATATATATATATATATATATATATATATATATATATATAAATATAATATATAACAATAAATATAAATTTATAATGTAAATTTATCTACATTTATCTAAATTTATCTAAAAATATAAATATAATATAAAAAATTTATATCTATAAAATATAAATATTATATACATAAATATAAACCATAAGCAAAAAACTTTGGTGCATAGCAAAATAAAATTACCTCTTCCATCTTTCCGTCAGTACTTTTAATATTTTATCCGAAAGATCATTATGGAATGTACAATTGAAGGAGTTTTAATTTACTTTTTTAAAACATTTGACAAAAATTTTGTTATATAATCGACATGGCAAAATCGCTGAATAATTTAAGATATAGCTCAAAGACCTACTGACTACTTGTATATTAAAACAATTTTGTTAGAGTTTGGGACACGATATATTGTCTTGTCTCTATAAAATCAGTCTCAATTTGTGGGTCTACTAATTTATTCATAATTGTATGTACACAAAAATCACATTTCGTATCTTTTTTAAAAAGTTATACTAATTAACCTGAGATATACACTACGGTACAACGTAAAACTTTGTTTGCTGTTATAGGAACAGCTGGACTGAAGTTATAGTCAAGTAATTAACAGTAAAAATGAGCAGAAAGGGGGATACTAGTTGAATGAATACAAACTTTACCATTACCTTCTGGAGTTTGTTCAAGTGTCGATGATACTTGCTTCGAACACCCTGGTTGCGGGCCTGGAATGATGGAAATAGGTACTACCAAGTAAGACAGTTTTGAAATTAATAATTATGAAAAGAGATGTGACTGACTCCTTCAATTTACCTTCGATATAATTTTGATTTTGATCCACTTCCATTTGTACATGTTCTGGGCTCGTGATATTATTTTCACCATCACTAAATTGTTCATAAGTACTTAAAGGAAGGTTTAAATGTATCACACAAATATCTCACGTGGTAACGATAATAAATTATGCCTCATGTTTAACCAACCAGTTTAGGATTTTAGAAGTTTTCTACTCACTTCTTAAGGATCGCTTTTTTAACGGAAAACGATGATGCATTTCCTCACTATCTGTGTATCCGGGCACACAACACTTCATAGATCGGGAATGCATTTCAACTACGGACTTCTACCTAGTAATAAAATAAAATAATAATTTAATCTATAAACGTTATAAAAAGCTGACCACACTGTTCTCTACATAGGGCACATTAAAAATGGGGTGCAAAATAGACAAACCATAGAACGAAATGAACGAATCAGATTCCGTCGCGGCTCTTAGCAGTTTCATGTTGGACGTGGCGAAACAAAATTTCCATAAATTTCCATATATTCGCAAAATGTTACCAAAACACCCACATACAAAACTTCCTTCCCTACTCGTATTTAACATAATAGTTAGGAGAGCATAATTGGCAACGCCTCCGACCGTTTTAATTTGGTAATATTAGGTACGTCTGTGTTTCTATCCGGTAGTTTCCAGAACAGTTTCAAATTTAAAAAATTAAAATAATATTTTTAAATTTTCAAACAAATTCCGGTACATTGTTACTATTTGATTGTCAAGCTATATATAATATAGTACAGGGCAAGAATGTAATTGACCTTATTCTTGGGTTTGCTATAAATAATCTTGTTCGTTGATTGAAACATATTGCCTTGTCTTACCTTTCGGACCAATAAACTAGTATTGTGGTCGAATAAAGGCCTTCTATTTATCCTGTCAAGTGTGTGTGTTTAGAATATAACGAACATTTCAAATACTATAACATTTGTGCTGAGGTTGTAATAGTGAGTTAAATAAGAATTATTCTATTAACATAAGTGGTGACAGTGATAAAATAGCCAATGGACCATCCCCGTTAAAATGGTAAAATCAGACTGTGTAGGAACTTTGCTTATCGTCTAATCAGAACAGAAGCTAGAAATAACTGAATTAGCGAAAAAATGCTGTATGGCGTGATAAACCTCCTCATTTGATGCTTCTAGTGCACAAGCTGTGCCGTCAACTATGATGTCAAAATTTGTTTGTCAAAAATCTAAACTACAAATTGTAAGTGATAACATTATAATTGTTAAGACAAGTGAATCTATCAAATTCCGGTACATTGTTACTATTTGAATGTCAAGCTATATATAATAGTACAGGTAAAGAATGTAATTGACCTTATTCTTGGGTTTGCTATAAATAATCTCCCAGTTAACTTGCCTATAATGCAACCACTCTCTGATACGGTGTCAATGTCCTGTAAGAAATACCTTTATTTCTTGATAAATAAAATACAAATATTCAACAAACATTATAATGGTCACAATCTTGATAATATACTAGGGGTTGCAACGGTAATTACAATTTCGAATTCGTATTTCGAATTTTGATTTTTTGTGATCTGTGATCGGTGGTTAATTGAAATATTACTCCAAAAATATAAGGTCTAAAAGGATTAGTTTTCCAAACAATTGACAATGATCCTATTTCAATTGTTTAGTATTTTATTTCCGTGTTTGTTAATATTCGAGAAGATACCCGGTCGTTCCGTTTTACCATTATCCCTCAAGTCGGAAAGAATTAAACAAGTTACAAAATTTAAGCATCTGTTGTTAATATGAATTGTTTATCAAAGTTAGGATACATTAAAATACTATCAGATATTATAATGTTTTTACATTTTTCAAAATATGTTCTTATTTTTTTAATATGGAATTAAGAGGTTTCAAGAAATTTTAAACAAATTTAGAATATCAAAAAGACCTATAGATTTTTTTAAAATTGGAAAATATGGAATTAAGAGGTTTCACAATTTCATCGAAATTTTAAACAAATTTAGAATATCAAAAAGACATATATTTTTTAAAATTCACTTTCATTTCTTGATATACGAAATCTACAATGGATTTCAAAACCTGAAAAACATTCACTAGAAAATATAAATCCTAAATACCATCGAAAGGAGATTTTTTGAAAACATATTAAGAGATTTATGCTGTCAGAGTGTAATAGAGGTTACATTTATTCCAAGTATATTAAATTTTTCTATTTCATTTTTACTATAAAAAAAGAATAATTCAAAATAAAGAAGCTACCGAATCCACAAATTATTTTAATAGCGACTGACTACTTATATGAAAGATTGTAATGCCGTCTGGGGATATTTGTTTACCATGAAGCTTTGGGGGTAAAAATTTGATCTAGCTCTATTGCAATTTCGTCGTTTTTATCAATATTTTCTTCATTAAAAGAAGCGTTGGGAGCCATTTTAATTTTAAAAGTTTAATAACAAATTTCGGAATTATATCTAATTGTATTGTACGTTCTCCATTTAGAATATTTAAGTTTCAAGCTACAAACATGTTAATTATACTAACTGCATTATCAAAATATAAAGTATAGCCAGTTTGAGTTGGATTTATTAAATAATATTTCATATTATTTTACTAATTTGATGTATATTCACTTTTATTTAATAATAGAATTTGAAAAACTTACAATTCACCTATTGTCTAAGACTTGCAGACGTTTCTTCGTCAGAACGATTTAGTCAAAACATTCAATAAATCAGATCTGACAAAAGGCTTGCCGGTGATAACGCCAAGTTGTCGTTATAGTGGAATATTTGTAATTTTTCCTGTATATGTAGGGAACGACATCTGATCCATCTGTTTGACGGAGCCGTATCTACGTTTCAAGAATACGCTCTGAATGGTTCCTTGTTTGTGGAATAGCCGCCACCGAAAGAATACGTTCGAGTGTCATACAATAATGATTAGTTTTTAATTTTTTGTTATATTAATTTTGGTTATAATTTATATTAACAGAAGCAACCATACAATTATTATTATTGACTTGCCATAAATTATGAATTATGGGTAATATAACACCTATACACTGATACATTTATACACACTAAACAAGTTCCTGTGGTTTGGTTCGCTTCGATCTTCTGATTTCCTGCGTGTTGTCCAATAGCTGTAGAGCTTCCACGTTACTGTGATTATGCAACCGTATTTCAAGGCGAAATCTTGGATCACTTCTTGTATCCATTTGATTTCGAGGTCATTGATAATTATTCGCAAAATTGTTTGATGTTTGGCGTATTATCAATATATGGCATTTGTCAACCCCATATGTGCACACCATGGATCCAAATTAGCTTTATGATTGACTGATAAACCAATCTCTTTAATGTTAGCTCAAGTGAAAAGTATATTCCAATTAACCAATACAATTGCTTGACTTTGAGTCTAATCTGCTCTGCTTTTTGTCTAACATGATATTTTTAGTTTAACCTACCATCGAGGCGTATTCCGACGTATTTAGCTGATTCTGCTTGAATCAGGCATCTGTCAAGTGATATAATTATGTATTTGTCATTTTACTTCAATTCAAAATTAACATGGACGGATTTGAAGCGATTAAGCCATATTTTTCAGTCTCTAGTCCATTTGTAGATTTTTTTACCGCTACTTGTACGTTATCTACAGCTTTAGACAACTTAGACAATTTTTAATATGAAAACTGTGTCGTCGGCAAATGTTCCAAGTACTGTTTCTTCTGCTGTAGGGATACGTGGATCTTCAGCTGAAATAGGGTTGAGTGTAGAGATTGCTCGTTCATCTAAAACTCTAAATTTTTTCAAAATGTTATTATTCGAGGAGTCGACAGTAATTGGGCGGAAGCAATCTGTTCATTTTGTATATTAATCCCAAATGCCATACCCGGTCAAAAGCTTGTGAGACGTCCAGTAATATTGCAGGGCAGTATTTCCTTTCTTCGAATTCCTTTTTAATTACCGCTGTTACTCTATGCGCTTCGTCCATTTTTGGTAAGATCTAACTTGGCCTACTGGTTTATCAGGTTTTTTAAGCAAATGAATTCGAGCAACATTAAATAATTCCGAAACATGCTTCAGTCTCAAACAGGCATTGAATATTCAATATATCTTTTATTAACCAGCCTTTTTAGGATTGATGTTAATATAAATTTATGTGGCAATTGGAGAAATCTGATTTACAGTAACATCGGCCTTATGAACAGGATTTGTATCTATTGTAGATTCTATAACTCTCGGTTGGAATACGTTATACGTTCTTGCATTATAAGACTAAACGGATCTCTGCTAGTAAATGTGGTAGTAGGATTGGGTTTGTTTGTTTTTTCAGATTTATCGCATCTAGTGCTAACAATACTTGAGTACAATACTGGAGTGTGATTAAATGATACTTCGCAAAATTTCTCGATTTGTGTTTAATTTGAAGAGATGCCTTTCGAAATGTAAAAGTCTAGTAGGTCTGATAATTGTTACTGCCCCAGTAAGTGGATTTGCGCCCAGAGTAATAATTACATGTAGTTATATTTATTGCTGCGAATAGTTCGTTGAGTTTTCCAGGTATTATTAATCGTGAACCTCAGGCTGTATGTTTAACATTTTTTTATTATTTAGTTATTATATTGTTACCAGTCGTTTCCGTCTAACCTACGATTTGTTTTTATAATAACTTAAATCTAGGTATATAACTCTGCTGAAATAATGTTTATACGTGTCACTGCTGAATTTTTTAATATATGCACTTCACTACATAATGCTACACAAGATCAGGTTTGATTTTTTTGAGTCTGTGTCGTGTTCTGGTGGTATCCAATAGTTGCAATATTTCAATATTCGTATGAGAATGGAATCTTTCCTCATGCTCCCTTGCAATTCTCTTGATTTCTTGGCTGACTGTGGGTATCTGAAGGTCTCGATATAGGTAACAAGTCCTATAGTATTTGGGTGCACCCACAATACCTCTCAGGACTTTGTTCTGAAAAACTTATTTGATTTATGTTACTCTTTGCAGAACATCCCCATAATTGAACTCCGTATGTCCATATATGTTTTAGTATTTGCTTATATAATAGCAATTTATTATATACTGTTAATTGTGATTTTCTTCCAATTAGCCAGTAGATTTTCCTATTTTTCAACTCCAGTTCGTTTCTTTTCTTCTTTATATGTTCCTTCCAGCGAAGTTTTGCATCGAGATTCATTCGAAGATGTTTAGCGTTGTTGCTATATGGAAATATAGTGTTATTTAATCTTATCGGTGCTTGTACGGTCTGTTTATATTATGAACTGCACATGTACATGTGTATTATTTTCCAAGCTTGTGTCCAATTTTTTAAATTGTCACTTGCCTTTTGTAATTTTCGTGAGGCTTCTTCAGTATTATCTCCGACAGCTATAATCGCAGTATCATCAGCAAATGTAGCCTTCGTAATATTTTCCATTTGAGGTATATCACAAGTGTAGAGCAGATAAAGCATTGATCCCAGTACACTTCCTTGTGGTACACCTGCTTTAGCTTCTTTTATTGTAGAGTAAGCTTGTTCTAGTTTGACTCTGAACATTATGGTTGTAATGTATGATTTTAATAGTTAGGTGTGTTGTTTTGGTAGTATTTTTTGTAGTTTATGCACAAGGCCTTCATGTCAAACCTTATCGAAGGCTTGTGTTACATCTAAAAATATAGCTATGCATACTTTTTTACTTTCGTAGGCTTTTTCAATAACATCTGTTATTCTGTGGACCTGGTTATTTCTTGAGTGCTTGTTAAAAACCCAAACTGGTGTGTTGGTATTAGGCTTTTATTCTTTATATGATCGGTTTTATTCTTTTCAACAGGAGTTTTTCAAAAACCTTAAATATTACTGGGAGCAGTGATATAGGTCTAATTTCCACATAGGTCTCTTATAGACGAACTGTGTAGACATGGACGCTTTAAATATTTTGGGACTTTCCAGATTGAGTAATCAGTTTCTTTATCATGTGTTACATTTCTCAGATAATAATTTATGGTTTTGTTTTTTATTTCCAATATTTCCTTGCTTCCTTCCTTCCTAGACTTGCCCTAGAGTGACAAGTTGGACAGGGTTATGTGGGACTGCCTCTGGGCTTACCAATACACTAAACCGAAACCGCCTCACAGTTGACCCCTGTGGATCACTACTGCTACTGCATTAAATTTGGGGATATGGCACCCGCTGATCGGGCAGCCGTTATTGGGCACGAGGGCCCGGCGATTCTATTGATTCGTGAACCTAAGTTAACACACAACTGGGTACTGTTGTATGGGGGAAAAAGTTATGACTGTAGCGACGGATGAGTTCGTTTCAGATTGGAAAAGGGGGAGAGCTTAGCGGTGACGCGGTGCTAAGCTCCCAGCATGTCGACCAGCTCGCGAACAAGAGCGTTTTCAGAAGAACTTGAGCTGAGTTGTTGTTTGTGGAATGATTGAGATATGAAATGCTTGATTCCTGGAGTGTCAGTTTCTTAAGTTGCGAGACGCGCAGTGCGTAACGCTTCTTGTGGAAAATGATGGCCTGGGTTTTCAGGGGGTTGATTTGCAACCTCCAGAATTTGAACCACTTGACCGCATGATCGAGCTGCTTCTGTAAACGTTCATGAATTGTAACTTCGAACCTGGCGGCCGTGAAGGAAGTAGTGTCGTCAGCGTAAAAGGCGACGTCAGTATGCTCTATTCTCGCCATATCTGAAATAAAGAGGTTAAATAAGGCTGGGGCCAGCGGGGAACCTTGAGGAACGCCAGCATCGATTTGTTTACGACTGGAAAGTGATGCCCTGATCTTGACCTGGAAAGATCTCTCCGAGAGATAGGACTTGATGAGAGCGGTTAGGTCTTCTGGGAGGCCTAACCGCACGCACTTTGCGAACAATCCGTCGTGCCAGACCTTGTCGAAGGCTTTGATTAGGTCCAGAGGAACTGCTCCAAGCTTTTTACGTTGGTCAAGAGCATGATGGATGCGTGCAGCCAGACGGGAAGCTTGATGGACGGATGAGTGGTGAGCGCGAAAGCCGAATTGTTCATCTAGAATGATGTTGTTTTCCTTTCTGAAAGAGTTGAGAGCGTAGAGTATTGCCCTCTCGGCAAGCTTCGGAATGGCGCTGAGAAGGCTGATAGGCCTGTAATCAGATGGAGATGATTTTACTCCTTTCTTGGGTATAACCGCTATATGTGCGTGTTTCCAAGACGCCGGGAAGTGTTGCAGTCTCATAATGGAGTTAATGATGTTTGCCAGTTCTGCGAGCTGCTTATGCGGGAGCTTTTTTAACTGGGTAATCGATATTCCATGGAAACCTGGAGATTTTTTGTTTTGAAGTTTGGCGATCATAGTCTGTAGAGACTTTGGAGACACAAAATGGTTGAGAAGAAAGGCGGGGATTACTGGTCTTTTGACGGAGTTGGATTCGTTGATGACAGTGTCAATGTCTTTAGCTTTAGTGTTCTGTGCGGGTGGGAGGCATTTCATTTGAGCTTCGTAGGTCTCTGCAAGGAGCTCGACTTTTTCTTGGTCAGTGACTGCGAAATTTCCTGTAACCGCTGACTTCAGGGGAGGGATGACATTGTGCGTCTTCCCCACGAGGCATTTGGAGACACGCCAGAAGGAAGGGATGCCATCCAGCCTTTGGTCCGCGAGAAATGAGTTCCATTTCATTGCTCGCCAAGTGGAGACGGCCGCCCTTACCCTCTTGCATGCTCTGTTCACCTCCCTTTTGTCTGCAGTATCAAGGGTGAATCGAGCTAATCTGCATAAACCGTTTTTGATGCGAATTTCACGTTTAAAAGAAGCGGAAGGTTGTTTTTCCACGGCTGGGGTTGTGATGAAATTTTGACTGTGGCAGATTCGTGAGCAGACTGAATATCGCGAGTTAGCTTAAGTACGGCTTCCTCGAGGTGTTCTGCTGTGTTAATTTTCGGAATTGGATCGGATTTCAGGAGAAGAGATTGGTAGTTTTTCCAGTCGGTTTTTTCCTGAATCTTGTTAGTGGGACTTGAGTGGTGGCGCAGTTTCCGAGTTTGAGAAGGACCGGACGATGATCAGAGTCTAGTTCGTCAAGGACTCGAACTTCGGAATCACGATTTACGTCTTGAAGAATAAAGAAATCAAGGATTCTTGCTGCGCCTTGAGAGATTGTACTAGGGTGATGGGTGGGTTCATCTGGCAAGGCAAGACCGTAGCCCAGATCTGCACTTAGAGCTACGATGGCGTTACCTGCGGGATTCGCTCTGGAACACCCCCAGGTGGGGTGGTGGGCGTTGAAGTCGCCATCTATTATTTTCGGAAATTTTCCTTCGACGAGTGATCGGTATTCGGCATAGTTGAATGCAGAAGATTTCCTGTACAGGGATTTAATCACGAAGGGACGTTCTTGGATATCGATTTTAATGGAGGTTGTTTCGAAGTTGTTTACTGATAACGATGGAAGGAGCTCGTGTTTGACTCCTTTTCTGACGAGAATGGCGGTTCCACCGCCTCGACCCAGAGTTCTGTCGTTTCTGTAGACAAAAAAGTGTTCGAAAGAGAGATGATGCGAAGGTTTCAGGAAAGTTTCTGGGTCTGGGGTTTTCTCTTGATCAGTCGGCTAATAAGTTGGTTTTCCAGTTGACATGTAACTACATCATTGTTCAGCAGCTGCTTTATGCCGTTCATTGTTTTTAGTTGATGTCATTCTGGGTCCCCATCTAGTATTTTCTGCATTGAAATCAACTCCAATTTTAAATTTTTCTCCCAGGTTGCTTAGGACATTCAAATAATTTTCCTTTTTTTGATTGTATCTTGGAGGACAATAAATTGCGGCTATTGTACCCTTGTATCTGCTTGATTTAATAGTTAGTGCTGTTACCTGATTTTCTGCTGTACCGAGCCGGGGTTCTTGATGGAGGCAAATGTTCTTTTTTTTTATTATTACACTTCTTCTCTCTCTCTCTCTATTTTGACTGATACTATTATATTTTTTCGGTTGTTTCTTATTGGTTCTTGAGGTTTAACTTGAGCTATTCTATTTCTCCTCCCTTGTATTGTTTTAGCAACTACACATCCTCTATAACTTGCCGGATGCGCTTCATTGCGGTTTACACATTTCGGCTTAGCTTCTTTGGGTCACGCTCTGTAGTAATATGTTTACCTGAACATTTTACACATCTGGGTTCTCTTCTGCACAATTTAATCATTGGCATCTTTTACATTGCGGTATTATGTTTGATTTTTTTAGAGGTTTGTTTTTTATTTCAACCCCTAAAATTCTTTTATACCTATTCTAAAATACCAAAAATGTTTTTTGTGCCCGTATCATGTTCAAAGGCTAATAATAAATAGACGTAATGACTTCTTGTATACTAAAAATTCTCTAATTAATTTTGGTTTTTTATTTTTTTAAACTATTTGTCGCATTTAAGCATTTAAGCTCATTTTGGTTTAGTTCTGCAGTAATTTTTCACTTTTAGCTGTTGATGGAAGCGCTCTTGCCATAGTTTTGATGCCTCTGTTTTTTTTGTCGTCATAAGAGTGCCATTACAGTTTCAGCAACTCTATCAATCTATTATTTTTGTGAATATTGTACGATATTCGGCGTCGAGTTTTATTTGTCCATTGTTTAGTATCGTTGCTTTAAATATTATATACTTGGACCCCATCGTAAAGCAAGTCAAAGTCGGTAATATTACTTACGATACTTGGGGGTGATCTGGGCATTCTAATTTCTTTATTTTGTTCATTATTTTGTTTTACTTTTATTTGCTGTGATGATGATCCTTGGGAATTATTTGCTTTTATTTTTTTACTTTTACCCGTTATTCAGCCTATTTCTTTCTGCAATTCTTCTTCATCTGTTTCGTATTTAACAATTGGACTGCTTTTGTTGGCTTGGTGGTTTGTCCTTGCCTTCAGAGCTTTGTTTATTTAGTTGTAGCTGGAGGGCATATATTTGTTTTTGAATATTGGTTAATGCAATTTCAAGACTCTCTGACTTTTCTTTCATCCACGCATTGTAGAGTGCCCGTTCGTTCTGGGTTCTAGTTGTGTTTTCTACATTCAGAACTGCAATATGTGATATCATGATGTCGATATTTCCATTTTATCTATTTTTTGTGTAGTGTTCTCATATTTTTTTACTTGTTGTTGAAATAATACTGTTATTTTTATGTTTCAAATTATCCTACGCTGCATTTGTGGTCCAGATATTCAGTTTCGGCTCTAAACGTTTTATGGCATTTTGCATTTATTTTCTACTGTACTGACCTTTTTTTCCGATGGCACTTTCACTTTTTCTGTATATTCTAAAATCCCCTCCAATAATATATCTTGGGCTTAATTTTAAAAATAAATGTCTATAACATGAACATAATAAAAGATGATTTAATAAATAATAAATGACACGAGGTTGGGGCTTGCTCCATATCATATTCCCATATTTTAATTTCTTGAAAGGTATTACATTTCAATAACTCCTCAACGTTTAAATTATGAGTTGACTGTAAATAATTCATTAGAAGATTCACTTACATTGTAGTATGCTCGCAAAACTTACATGTATACAATATTTTTGCTACTTTGGTATCTTCATTAATAGGAGGATGCTTTGTTTGGAACCACGCTGTTTCAATATTTGTCTGCTGCTATATTTATTTTCGCAAGTAAAATATTTAAAAATGAATACACCCTTCAGATTTTATGCAGGTATTTTTTCTAGAATATAAAATTATTGTAAGATTCAGTAGGAAATGCTCTTGATATGGATATTCAAATTAGAGCAGGTATATAACTTCGTAAAGTTTTCAAAATAGAAAAGCTTCTTTTGTTCCATGTTTTGTCTTTCCATAGCAACTTGATTTTCTTATATAATTACTTAATTCTAGTATTATAATATAAAACAAAGCAATATATATATATAGAAAAAATTAATGTATACAATAATATAAACTAAATATTTCAATCAAAACTAAATAAACTATATTTCAATACAATCGTAAATTAAACTATCTAAAATTATAAAAAAAAGACTAATTAAGTAATAATTTGGTTAAAAAAATTTTGCGTTTGCACTCGAAGAAGCGCACTTTTCCCCATTAAGAACACAAAGCGAAATGCACGTAACAGCTATAAAATATAAATATTATATACATAAATATAAACCATAAGCAAAAAACTTCGGTGCATAGCAAAATAAAATTATCTCTTCCATCTTTCCGTCAGTACTTTTAATATTTTATCCGAAAGATCATTATGGAATGTACAATTGAAGAGTTTTTAAGTTACTTTTTTTAAAACATTTGACAAAAATTTTGTTATATTATCGACATGGCAAAATCGCTGAATAATTTAAGATATAGCTCAAAGACCTACTGACTACTTGTATATTAAAGCAATTTTGTTAGAGTTTGGGACACGAGATAATTCTCTTGTCTCTATAAAATCAGTCTCAATTTGTGGGTTTACTGATTTATTCATAATCGTATGTAAACAAAAATCACATTTCATTTCTTTTTTAAAAAGTTTTACTAAATAACCTGAGATATACACTACGGTACAACGTACAACTTTGTTTGCTGTTATAGGAACATCTGGACTGAAGTTATAGTCAAGTAACTAACAGTAAGAATGAGCAGAAAGGGGGATACAAATTTTACCATTACTTTCTGGAGATTGTTCAAGTGTCGATGATACTTGTTTCGAACACCCTGGTTGTAGGCCTGGAATGATGGAAATAGGCACTACAAATATAGTAAGACAGTTTTGAAATTAATGGTAACAATTATGAACAGAGATGTGACTGACTCCTTCAATTTACCTTCTATATAATTTTGATTTTAATCCACTTCCATTTGTACATGTTCTAGGCTCGTGGTATTATTTTCACCGTCACTAAATTGTTCATAAATACTTAAAGGAAGGTTTAAATGTATCACACAAATGTCTCACCTGGTAACGATAATAAATCTGCTTCATGTTTAACCAACCAGTTTAGGATTTTTAAAGTTTTTTACTCATTTCTTAACGATCGCTTATTTAACGGAAAACGATGATGCATTTCCTCATTATCTGTGCATCCGGGCACACAACACTTCCTAGAACGGGAATGCATTTCAACCACGGACTTCTACCTAGTAATAAAATAAAATAATAATTTAATCTATATACGTTATAAAAAGCTGACCACACTGTTCTCTACATAGGGCACATTAAAAATAGGGTGCAAAATAAACAAACTATAGAACGAAATGAACGAATCAGATTCCGTCGCTGATCTTAGCATAGCGAATAAAACAAGAAATGTATTAAAGGTAGCGACATCTACATGTTGGACGTGGCGAAACATTTCGCCAAAATTTCCATAAATTTCCATATATTCGCAAAATATTACCAAAACTACAATATTAGGTACGTCTGTGTTTCTATCCGGTAGTTTCCAGAACAGTTTCCGTTAGTTCGTTGATTGAAACATATTGCCTTGTCTTACCTGTCGGACCAATAAACTAGTATTGTGGTCGAATAAATGCCTTCTATTTATCCTGTCAAGTGTCTGTGTTTAGAATATAACGAACATTTCAAATACTATAACATTTGTGCTGAGGTTGTAATAGTGAGTTAAATAAGAATTACTCTATTAACATAAGTGGTGACAGTCAAAAAATAGCCGATGGACCATCCCCATCAAAAATGGTAGAATCAGACTGTGTAGGAATTTTGCTTGTCCTCTAATCAGAACAGAAGCTAGAAATAACTGAATTAGCGTAAAAATGCTGTATGGCGCGGTAAACTTCCTCATCTGAAGCTTCTAGTGCACAAGCTGTGCCGTCAACTATGATGTCAAAATTTGTTTGCCAAAAATCGACAAATTAGGGGTAAGTGATAACATTATAATTGTTAAGGCAAGTCAATCTATCAAATTACGGTACATTGTTACTATTTGAATGTCAAGCTATATATAATAGTACAGGGAAAGTATATAATAGACCTTATTCTTGGGTTTGCTATAAATAATCTCCAAGTTAACTTGCCTATAATGCAACCATTCTCTGATATGGTGTCAATGTCTTGTAAGAATTACTTTTATTTCTTGGTAAATAAAATACAATTGAATATTTGTATTAAAAAATCATTATAATGGTCAATATCTTGATAATATACTAGCGGTTGCAACGGTGATTACAATAACAATCGTATATCAACTACGTCAGCAAAATACTCTTCGAGATACTCTAAGAAACTGTATTATTTCCGGTCAAGGCGTCGCTCTTTGTATCCAAAAAGTGTATATCTCAGTATGGAAATGCGTTCGGGCCCGTTACCATGTCGAATGAGTCATTAGATGCCCTCTATGTAATTGGTCAATAATGCCGATCTATATTTTCTTACGGTCCGTCTCTTAGTGATTATGGAAAATTTCACTTGATTCATTTACCACAACGACCTATTTTGATGCACAGTATTCAGTATCATTGAAACATTCTGGGAATATACGAAAAGTTAATTTAAATTATGAAAGTAAAGAATTTTAAGCAAGTTCAAAGTACCGTTCCGCCTTCTTCCTGTTCTGTCATTATTGTAAAGTCATCCAGTTATACTCAATCATTGTTAAAAGCATATTTGAAATATGTATATAATTATCGTTATAATAACTAAATAAAAATAAACAAAAACCTTGGGTGTGTTCCTTATTTATTTTTTGAAGTCGGTTTGATTTTCTTGTTAAAAACATTATATTTTTCTCTTTTTGGTGTTAGATATTTGCTCAAAAAATTATGCAGTTATTATATTAAGTATTACAATGGGTAGGCCAAGTAAAGTTGCATTCTGTTTGAGGAAATATAGGAATAAAGGAAAAACGATTGAAAATAGGAAATGCTTCAGGCCTCGGGGTCCGGTACCTAACCTAACTGATTTGACAAATACATTAACCAAACTAGAACAACCACGAAAAGTCGTTGTTCCCACCGGGAATCGAACCCGCGACCTCCACGTGTGATCTGAAGACTCTAATAACTATACCATAGAAGTACTTGCCTGCAATATTTCTACGGCTTCTCATATGATATGGTTAGTCTTTAAAAAGCAAACTGAACGAATTTGTACGGATAAGTAATATAGAATAATTAACTTAGATATTATAGACATCATTTGTGCATTTTCTATTTTCCGTTCCCTTTTCAAGATCTTAAGAACCTTTAATTTACTTAATGAACTATCCTTTTCTTGGAGTCTTGGAGTTTCTGTTTGGTCAGCTGATTAAAGTCCTTGTTGATGTGGAACCCCTGTTTGGTGATGTTAAGGATTTGGTATAGGAATTTTGCGATTGTACTGCGGTGAATTTTTTGAAAAGGGATGAGTGAAAATTTCCTTTTGAACCTTTGTGCTAATGTATTTGGGTAATTCTGTATATGAGGTGGTCAAATTTTTTTTGCCCTCAATTTCTAAATTTGTTCATCTCGTCATGACCGATGTACTTAGACTACTTTAACCCATCTAAATAAAGGAGTATGTCTGATAGAGCAGAACCATAATTATTGGAGACAATTTGCTTTTTCTACACGTGAGAGGATACAGGATTTTCTGTGGAATATAATGGCTTGGGTTTTCTTTGGGTTGATTTGCAACTTCCAAAAATTTAACCATTTAACCTCAACATTTAATTGTCCTACAAAAACTTCAATGTGAGAAGATTTTTGTCTTCAGAGATATCGGGCTATGTATATCTAGATTGTGAATCCTTCACGCCATAAACAAAATCTAAAGGGCCGGCTTGGTTGGCACAGTGGTCAAGGGCGACAGGAAAGCCCTCTTACTGTTGTGATAGTAGCGGTTTCGAATCCTGCTGGGTAAATTTATGTTTTTGATTGTTTATAATCCGAAAAATAAAATCTATGAGTGCGATCAGTCACGCCAGTAACCAAGCTGGGTAAAACCGGATTTCTTCTGGAATCATCTCGAGGACCGTTGTTCGGAGTGGGGAACAGATAAACACTAGTTAGTAAAAAAGAGACGTTCAGTGTTGTACGTACTATGTACATACATATGTAAAATATTTTCATGTCAACCCAATATAAACCCAAAAATATCTGAAAAATATGTAAAACATTGTTTGAAAACGTCTATATTGTGTTGTAGAGCCAGAGAGAATTACAAGAAGATAAATCAAATTGTAGATATGTTAAGTCACTATGCTACAAAAGAGTGGAAGTTTGAGAACAACAACGTGAAAACGTTATGGAAAGAAATGAGAAAGAGCGACCGGTAACTATTTGATTTTGATATGGGTGCTTTGAATTGGGACATGTACTTTTACACTTGTATCCGAGGTAAATCTTACCTAGACTGAAGTTCATTAATGATTGAATGATTATAAATATTGGTTATATGACATAAGAACTGAAAAAATCCAAATTAGAAGTTATGTTTGTTATTTCATTTCAACTCATATATATTTTTACATACTAAATACACCCAATTTTTCAATTATTTTGATATACCTTAAAATATTATTTGTTATATCAATTTATTTATTCATCATACAAGGTAACAAAAATTGGACAATTTGAATTATGATCTGATAGGAAATGACACAGTCATACTGGACCCAATAGTGATTCCTAACTAGTGCTTTTCAAACTTTTCTATAATGTTTCGTCAGTATTACGTTCCGAATAAAAAATATTTAATACTATAACATTTCTATTTCCTTATAAGAACAATGTGTATAAATCTAGTAATACTTGTTAAACCGCTCGTAACCCCTAATAACATTTCTAACCTTACTAGCTAAAGAATTTCAGCCTTCTTTCTATTAAGTGTTTTCATTTGTCTTCATCACACTCTGTAATGGGCCACATGAGTGGTCTAGGGATTAAAATACGGCCAAATATCGGTAATATTTACTATATCACAGGAATTGAGTTGGAGGAATTCTTTCCTCAGGTCTTGAAGTCTGAATAAAAACTGAAAATATGTCATTTCCCATTTGGTTGCCTTTATGAACTTGTTTTTCAATTGCGAACAGTCGCCTTCGAAATAAAATACCGAGACATAGCTTTCGCCGTTTCTCACCACGAAAGGCACAAAATGATCTACATTAATCTGCAGGAATCCGCAAGAATCTTCATGTATGTCAATATATATATTATTAATCAAAACGAATATGATCCTGGTGCAGAATTTCAGAAAATTATACGTCTGCAGAAAGTCTTCCATCAATATTTTTCTATCCCTGCCTTCTACGAATAATAGCTTCCCAAATGAACCGTCACAATGTTTAAAATTGATCTCATTAAATAAAAAGGCTTCGTATTTGCTAAGGGGATAACAATTTTCTCGAAGGCACTGATAAACTTCTGGTGAAAATTTATTCATCGTGAAGAAAATTTTCTCATTTATAATTCGAACGGAGACATATTTTAAATTACTCACTATGATGTAAGGAATGTGTTGAGATTCGATAGTGCTAATCTAGTTCTGCTAACCTATCGCTATTACTTACTGAAGCTGCCGGTACACCATGCCGGTTTGATTCAATATTTTTACTGTGTTCGTCATTACAATTATTTCTTATTATTCTAATATATCTTTGGCTATTTGGCGACGACTTAATTATATCAGTTTTTTTATCTGGATCGTTATTTATCGACATTTTCACTTTTTATTTGAATTTAATCTCTTATTGTTTCCTAGAGACGCCTGCCGTCACGTTGATAACTAAACAATAACAAAAATTCATCACTAGCAACTTGATTTTACATCACCCCCTAACAAAATATATAAAAATATTTTTTTATGTTTATGTTATTATTATAACTTCTGATAAAATATTAATAAAGCAGAGGTGTATTATTCAAAAAGACACCTTACTAATTTAAATGTATTAATTTATATGCTTATATATAAAAATAATCATAATTATTATAGTGACAGTAATAACGTCATTTAAATTATTTTGCTGTCACGGTGACAATATAAATATTAGTAAATATATCAATTTATCATTGGGATCGGTGTTTTATTACATCATAACAACTGTCAAATAATTATAAAGTTATTGTTATGTTAAATTAGTATTGTTGTTATAAAGGTGATTTTATTCATTTCTATATTATGTTTACAAATTTTATTACGAATATTTTAGGAGCTGGAGTTTATATTTTGAAGGACCCATTGGACACTATTCCAGAAAGAATAAGAAAATTCTATAAGTTTATATGTATGTTGTGTGTTATATTATATAGTGCTTTTTTAATTTTAAAATATTTCGTTATAAACATAAGTTAATTTTTGCGTTTGTTTTAATAGTTTTGATAAATATAACTTGCCCAAATATATTAACCATTTTTAATTATAACGTTTTTTATTAATAATAATCCTTATTGTATATGATATTTGTCTTTTATCCCTATTTACATTCTATGTCATGTTATATTACTATAAACATAATACCAGTATATAAAAGAAAAAATAAACGTATAAATGAACAAAAATAAGCTATTGTTTTTATGTCATCAATGTTTTTGAAATACCGATTATTTTGATTTTGTTTTCAAGTTTTATATTTGTAAGTAATTTGTAATCAGCTATATTCCTCGTTCAAACGAGTAGATGACAGTGGCGATGACGAATCTGCAGTTAATTTTAGATATGACTTACCAACAGCTGTTATCAAATGAGTCATCTACTTGATGTTTTATAACTTGCAAAAATTAACAACTTGTTCAAAAGCACCTCTAACTGTAACTACCTCAGTTAATGATAAATAAAACATCATAGTTGATATTTCAACTCTGTAACTGAAAAAAAAACCGAATAATTGAATGAAACTTCAAATCTAAACATAACCTCAGAGAAACATAAGGCTATATGGACATTCATACGAGCAGTTTTATGGACCACTATAATTTGTTCAACAATATTAAGCAGTAATTAATATAGTACGTTTATTGATGAAAAAACAAATTTCACATAATAAACAAAAACATGTTTAATTTCTTATAAGAAAAATATTAGTGAACTTAATACTAATTTAACAGCCTATAAAACTTATAACAATATTTGGAATGTTACTGACTAAAAATTCATCTTCTACTTAACATTTCCATTCATTGGACTGCCTACACTCATCCAAGTGCAATTTGCAACGGGCCATTTGGGAACGAAGCTTTCTTGATGATCAAAATATTGGCTAACATCCAGAATATTCACTAAATCACAAGAGTTTAGTTAAATATTTTCTTTCTCTAGACCCTGAAGTCTAAACAAAAAGCGCAAATAAGTTAACTCCCATTTGGTGACCTTCACGAACTTGTCTTTCAGCTGCCAGCAGGTTCTTTCGAAACAGAACATCGGTGAAGATTTTTCGCCATTTTACCACAAAGAGTACAAAGTAATCTATGGAAAAGATGTTTTATGATACCATGGCAACTGTCAAATTGTTATAAGATTGTTGTTTTTAAATCAGTATTAGTTCTATATGTAATTTATATACTCTATTAACTTTAATATAAATAAATAAATTATAAGTTGATCGGAAATCTTTACCGAAATCGTGTTTTCTGTATATGCTGATCTCTGTGTCATTACAATTTTGGTATATGGCTTAAAGTCGTGACGAAAGTGTTTAGCAAACAAAAACTATTTATTTACTTGAAAATATTATGTTATTTATCGGAAAGAAGAGGGGACTGGCTGAACGGCGATACATTGCGGCACTGAGGGTAAAACACACCTACCCGTCTCACAAAAAAAGAACAGATCGCCGGATAGCCTGGGCCGAAGCGAATACCGAAGAAATAGTTATATCAACATCTAGGTTAAATTTGAGTTAGTGAAGTGTTTAATATATCTATAGATTGTATACATTAGAACAAACTGTGAACGGTTTGTTGTATGCACATATTATGCCATTTAATCATTTTTTCAATGAAATATTTTAAAATCGACTGCTTTCATTCTTATACACTTCAAACTTGTGATGATATTTCAACATTTTCCATTTGTTTTAATAACTCAGGGATAAATATCATTTTGAAGGTTTTTCTTAATAATAATCAATAAGCACGGAATTTGATATTCTATTAAAATTATTAAGATTTTTTCTGGTAGCTATTTACAGCTGAATTTAATGAAATGGGGTACTTGAACTAATTATAAGTCTCGATGCATTCCATATATGTGTAATTGTTTTCTATATCGATATTTATGTGTTTTTGTGACATCTCAGGATTATAAATATAATAACTAACAAATAAATTAACTGGAAATATAATTAATAATTTTAAATTTTATACAATTTCATTGTTTTTACCTATTAAATATAAGTATTAATTAAATTATATTATTACCTCCAAGCAGTTAAAATTTATTATATTGAAAACAAAATAAATTTCCATATAATTATGAAATGAAATATTATTTCCAGAGCTACAAACTAATAATCTAAAGAGTTCTATAGAGAGAGTTCGTAAAAATAAAAATGTAGATATTATGGGAGTTTCTGTTTCTCCAAGTAGGTCAAATTAAAAAAAATTATAATTATAATTTATATGATATTTTAATAATAATTAATAAGTATTAACTCATTACTAAATTGAATTATTTCATTATTACAATAATATATTTTACAACCTGTGGACGATCCGGTATTTGGAAACAAACTTCTTGTAGTATTCCGAAACAAAAAAATCCATCATTAGTAAACATATGGTTATGGCTGTTTTTTTTAACATTTTTGCATTTTTTTAATACCATACACAATAAAATCCCGTTATAGAATATATAAATACACTTAATATATAGGCATACTTCCTAACATAGTATAATTTTTAAAAATTTTGAGGAAGTGCGAAAATTGATCGATGATTTAATTGAAACTAACATCGTTCTTTAGACACGTATCGCCATGTGACCAGAAAGATGACCAAACACGCATTGCTTAATCGATAGTATACTATTTTTTCTCAACAAAAGTCTTTTTTAAGAGGAAGGACCTAATAAGCAAAAACATTAAAATACATAAATAAAAAAAATAGATACTTAGAAGGGAAAGGTCATTTGTGGTAGACGTTCAGTACAGGCTAATTAAGACTCCCATGGATTAATATCGGGCCCCACCAGCTTGGTGGGGTAGTGGTAAAGGCGATGGGACGGTCCTCCTAATGATGCGATAGCAGCGGATTCGAATCCTGCTGGGGCATGGTCGTAAATTTGTGTTTTTGATTGTGTAAAAATCGTGATTGTCCTAGACAAGAGTGTGAAATCAAGAAAACAACAAGGAAATGATCCCAGTCACGCCAGTAACCAGGCTGGGTAAGACCGGATGTCTTCTGGGATGATTTTTAAAGTTGGCTATTCGCCAGTCGGTACGCTTAATGCTGAGGACCGTGGTTTAATGCCCACTCCAAACTGTAGTATCAGTCCAGATAAACCCATAGTTTGTAAAAGGAGACTTTAAAATGTATTTAAAAAAAATCGAGAATAATATATGCATAGACAGAGTAGCCTCGACCAAGTATTGTAATGCAAGCGGATTAATCTGCTATGATATATTAACATCTATCGGTTTCACGGAGTTTAATTTGTGGCATTACTAAAAATTCACAAATTTTCATGTCTTTAGATCCATACAGGTTTACTATTACTTTAGCCGCTTAACCAATAAATTTGTAAACAAAATAGTTAAAATAATATAAAATAGAATTAATAGTACGTTTCAATATTTTTGATATATTAACTGTATCCATAACCTATAAATAAAAAATAGATAACGATAAAGAATGACCTTGGGATAAAAGATTGACCAACTCAAAAAACTAATTAATAGTTTTATATCACTATTAGAAAATATTTATAGAATTTATTATTTTTGGTTTTTATATATATGTTTTTTTGAAACATAAGAATAGGTGAAATAATTTTTATGCAAAAATTAAACTTATTTCATATTAACTGAGAGATCAAAGTAATCAAGAAAAACAGTTGGCATAAACTATTCAGCCGTTTTGATTTTATTTTAATCGTCCAGTTTATTAGTCGTATTTTATTGTGTTTATAATTTACAATTTCTGGCTAAAGAAAATAAAATCATTTATAATGCCATCAAATATAGAAAGTGTTGTGAAACATTTACTGATATTGAATATCGAAACTCAAGAACCGTATCTAGGAAATGTTACAGATTTACCGGCCGGTACAAGTACGCCATTAAAGGAAAAGATACCAAGGCCTGCCTCAAAAACACTCGGATGGCTCTACATCGAATCGTCTAATATACCTTATATTATTGTTGATGATCTTTATGTTCGTATCAAAATCTTAAACGACAAAGTGTTTTCGCGTGTGAAGAAATTCTCGCTTGAAGTTTATAACTTGTTTTACGTGATGTGTAGTCGAATGAAAGTAGTAGAAGCAGATCTGTTCAATATGATTAACATTGCACATGAGGAAACTTTCGGAAGCAGATTTCTGGAGGGTAGTGATTATAAAATGTAGTCGAATAATTTTTTAGGGCTGTATTATTTTATAAAATTTTGCGAACATATTTTGTACGATTTAACAAGGAACATGTACCAAACTTTTCCTAAAAATACGTGCGGCTTTTTACAGATAACTGCTAATTGTTACATTCCATTTGTAGTGAGAAACAAAGAACTTTATGCACCCTTGTTTTACGTTGAAGGAGATTGTTCCTTTTTGGAAGACAAAATTATAGTTTGTACCAAGTGGGAAATGTCCTACTTTAAATTATTAGTCAGACTTCAAAATATTCAAATCCAATTAGGCAAACATGACTTGTGCCTAATGGTTAAAATTGATGATTTATTACCCTTCGTTGAAACCAAACAAGTGAATATCAAAATTGTATTGTTCAACAATAATAAATATTGTTTTCTTTTTTTTATATGAATTTATGTATTTGTTTATATTTCTAGAATTTCACAACGCAGTTTAGTAACATTTAAAAAACTAGTTTACAGTGTTTATGTATTAATGTAATATACAGATTAATAATTAATAAGAGTTTAATTTAACAAACTAAATTCATTTAATAATTTATTGTGTCATTTAATAATAATAAATTGAATATAATTTAATATTAGCGTTGGGAACAATCGGCTCAAAACAGTCGATAATCGGAAAACAGCCGAAATAGTCGATAGTCAAAAAACTATATAAACTAGCGACCGAAAATAATAATTACCATTTTCAAATGCACATTATATTATAGTGCAAATGCACAAATTTATGTTTTTGATTGTTTAAAAATCGTGATTGTCCTAGACAAGAGTGTAAAATCAAGAAAACAACAAGGAAAATGATCCCAGTCACTCCAGTAAGCAGGCTGGGTAAGACCGGATATGTTCTGGGATGATTTCTAAAGTTTTACATACAAGTTTTACAGTTTGGTGCCCACGCCAAACTGTAGTATCAGTCCAGATAAACCCATAGTTTGTAATAGAAACATTGACATTGAAATAGTCGATAGTGAAAAAACTTTATAAACTAGCGACAGAAAATAATAATTACCATTTTCAAATGCACATTATATTATAGTTCAAATGCACGGTTCGAATGTTTTTATCAATTCGTGATGTCAGAAGAAGATGTACGACCCCTTTCCTGTATAAATTTTTGGAGAGGAAAGGACGGATATAATTGCTTGGAGCAATTAATTTTATTTATGCTAATATTTTCTAACGGTAGTATAAACGAGACGGAGATGTACATATTCCTTAACGTACTTTACAATAGAAAATTTAGAAACTTACTTTAAAATAGAAAAAGAGAAAAGTAATTACTGAATATTATTAACTCGCAATTAATTCATTAATTATTCATTAGTAAATTTCATTTTAAACGAAGCAGAATTACTTTTATATTTGAATGTTCTCTGAATCTGTGAAAAGGTGATTCTGTGAACACATACATTTACCTACTCGACAGATGTTAATAGAGACTAAAGCCCTCATGTTTAAAAGAAAACATCGAAAGTATTAAATAATAGAAAAATAGAAACTTGGAAGACAAAATCAATTCTTGGATGATTTTCAAGAAAGACAATTTGGAAGACATTCAGTTTTATTTAGCTATGGTATTTATCGATTAATATCGTGAAGAATGTATGCGGAGATCATTGAGATGATTAACGATGATAAGTTTATTATGCTATCGCTAATATTATCCACCAAAACTCGCTGGAAAGCTGAAATTCTTAAATACACCAGATCTCATTGTAAAAAATAATAAATATAAAATATAATAGGGCGTAGAGTGTCCACAGATCAATTGATTAACTTCAGTTAATGTACGATTGGTTAATAAGACTGATAAACGAGTAACATTGATTGATGTTTCCACGCGGAAAATAAACATCCAAGTTCTTGCATCAAGCAAGCAGTGGCAAAGGAAAATGAGCTGGGTCTGTACGAACATCTATTAAAACCATGCAAAAAGCATCTTTGTTAGTAACAACCTTTACATAATACTAAATCGAAAACCTGAAAAGAAAACTGGAAGAGAAGAAAGAATTTTGATATTCGTATCATTTTGATACTTATATTATCAGGTATATATAAATGTTTCATTTAGAAATAGTGAAAAAATCAACAATCGAATCAATAAAAATAAAACGAATACGTAACAACTGGATTCCTATAGACGAACTTCGATTATGTCGAAGTAATCTACTTTCAAATATTAAATATTTCCTTAGAAGATATCCTGCTTAGTTGATCAGTGTCATCAACTAAGCGGTTTCTGGTTTTACTGTGTTACATGTCCACCATTAAATGTAAAAAATTACATAAAAAATAAACATTAACTGTAAATGTTGTATATTATATAAAATTAATTATATATGCTTATTTCAAACATATTTAGTTACAACAATATACATACCATCTATCTACAAAGACGGTTGGTATCAAGTAATCGGCCATTTTGATATTGTTTTAATCGTCAAGTTAATTACTTGCTTCTTGCCGGGTTTTTCACACCATTTGTGAATTCGGAAATAATTATAATGTCATCTAATACAGGAGGTAACAATTTAGGGCAAATACTAATATTGGAGATGGTACCTAACGAACCATCTCTAGGAAACGTTAGAGATTTACCGGCTGGTACTACTACGCAAGTGCAGGAAGAGGTGCTAACGCCTGTTACTTATACCTATATATATATATATATATATATATATATATATATATATATATATATATATATATATATATATATATATATATATATATATATATATATATATATATATATATAAATACAAAACAATACAAAATTGGTAATATAATTTTGTGACATATACAAAACATTAAATTACGAACAAAACAAATCTAATTTGTTGCTCGACACACACGCTCAAAGTGATTAGTTGGTAGTAGTTAAAATAATATTGTAAATAGAATAAATAAGTTTAGGTAGGTATAAGTTAAATTGTGTGTATGTAGTGGAATAAAAAATACGGGTAGTAGATAGGTTTTTGTTCATTTTTATTTAGTTATTACAACGATTATTATGTACATATTTTATTTTAAAATGTTTTTTTGTGTTAAAAATCTAGAGAGAAAGAAGAGAGGGAAAGTCACTTGCCAGGTAGAAAATTGATTCAAACGAGATCATCGCCTGCCTACTTTGCAGTCCTCGAAAAACCGTAATTTTCCAACGGGTTAAAATGAAGGTCGGAAATTATGGATTAAAATCGTCGGAAATTAAAATTGGAAAATATGACTTGTGTCAAATGGTTAAAGTTGATGATTTGTTACCCTTCGTTGACACAAAATTAATATGGCCATTATCCTACATGCTCTGTATGAAGCCAGATAATGACTGAAAATCAAATATTTATTCTTCAACAATAATTAAAGCTGTATAATTTGTTCTTCAGTTTGACTTCAGATTCTAGGGAATAATAAAATATTCATCTTGACGATAACAGTGTATACATACGCTGATCAGACCTATGGAATGCTCGATATTGCATATTTGACATTAATTACTTTCGTTGTGAAATCTGTTGCTGAATAAGCAAAGTGCTTTAAAGGTATATACTCAACCGAGTGAAACTGACCAGCTGATAGCGAGTAACAAACGCAAAGTTAGGATATACTGTTGCAGCTCGAATGACAAGTTACTCACCGGATTTTAAAATGCTGAAGATTTGCGAAACAACCAAATTACCAACATGGTTCTTTCAGCACAGTATCGTCACAAATATGAGGAAGCACTTATTTAATATGTCGTTTTTGCCCCTGTTATAACTATGGTATCTGTATGATTATGTCTCCTAATAATAGTCTCCTAAGTTTTTCTTGTACTATATTTTTTATGTATATATTGACATACATAGTTCGTCAACGTCTCAAAAAGCCAACATAATATCGTTGTTATATTGGCTGATTTTCGTATTGTTTGATGTACTAATAGAAGCATAATTTGATTTTTTGATAAAAATAATTAATATTTAAGAACAACAATACAGCTGTAAGTAAAGCAGGTTTTATTTCTCACTGCCTGAAAGACAAAAATAAATGCAATTGAAATCAGAATAAATTAGTTTCCAAATTCTGAGGATATGTGGGAATATATAAGTTGTAGAAAAAATATTTTGATTTATGTATATTGTGCCAATTTATAATTTAATTAATTTATCTACTATTATTAATTTATTGTTTTAATTAATAAAAATATTACTGAAATGATTATATGATTTATGATATTACTAAACTGAAATTGAGCTCGAACAGTTAATGAAAGAGCAAACCAATAATTACTGGCATGATTTTGTTTAATTGACGTCGGTAGACATCTGCAAAAACAGTTACATTGTATTTTCTGTTTTGTTTAACCCATGAATTGGTGCCTTGGGCTTGGGATTGTCGTAGTACAACCTCTTTTCATCGAATCACAATACACTACAGAAAAATATCCTGTCTTTTTGTCTGTTAAGCTGTATGAGAGTTCCTTGAGCAGAGTTTCCGTTCAATAAGTTTTACGATTTATTGTCGTCTAACTGATATCAATTTCGCCACTTTTAAGTCATTGCAGCCTATACCAACAATTGGAATATCACGAAGCAGCATGACAATACATTTTTAAAAGTGTTTCATGGGCTTCGGTAAGTGATTTCTTCGGTACTAAAAGCAACGAATATCGAAAATACATTTCTGAGAAGTAAATTATTAGCGTTTCCATACAACAAATAAATTAATAATCATAAGAGAATGCCCTTTATAACTATCTGAGATTCTTTATATTGATACAATGCATTTCCAGCAATAAATATCGCTAATTACGCAAATACACGCAAGCTCCTTGTAAATTGTATGACAATTTATCCACTAAGGATGGAGGTTACTGTTCAGTGGACATTTTAGTGCGTAAAATGGATTTAGTTCGTGGGTTACCTATAAACTGACAAAACAACAAACTATAAATATTATTCACATTTTTGTAATGAAACAATTCCTGAATAAAGATTTAATTTGCAGGTTAAAAAATACTTTTATTAAATGAGAAATAATTAGTTGCCATTGAGAGATATTTTATTCAGCATCCAGAAAACCATTATTAGTATGTAATTTTTTTATGTTTACGCATTTTTTGAACAACATGTTGATAGTACAAACCATAATGAGAGTTTGAAAGTAATGTCTGAAATTAAATTGTCATCACTATGGTTATATATTATAAAGCAACATCCCATGCTGCCTTTGTCCATTCGTGATAAACTGAAAATCGACTATACAGAGTTTTATGCGGTTTCGGAAAATTATGCGGAGAAAGGCCCGGGTGTGTATTATCTTGAGGTTTTAAAAATATCGATTGAAATACGAGGATGAACCAATAAGTACTTAGCCAAAAAAAGAAAAATGAAAATTTTGGAAAAGTGTTGATTTATTTCTCAACAGTCTCCTTTTAGCTCAATATACTTGACTCAGAGATGCTTCAACTTCTTTACCCGACCTTCATTTTAACCCGTTGGAAAATTACGGTTTTTCGAGGACTGCAAAGTAGGCAGGCGATGATCTCGTTTGAATCAATTTTCTACCTGGCAAGTGACTTTCCCTCTCTTCTTTCTCTCTAGATTTTTAACACAAAAAAACATTTTAAAATAAAATATGTACATAATAATCGTTGTAATAACTAAATAAAAATGAACAAAAACCTATCTACTACCCGTATTTTTTATTCCACTACATACACACAATTTAACTTATACCTACCTAAACTTATTTATTCTATTTACAATATTATTTTAACTACTACCAACTAATCACTTTGAGCGTGTGTGTCGAGCAACAAATTAGATTTGTTTTGTTCGTAATTTAATGTTTTGTATATGTCACAAAATTATATTACCAATTTTGTATTGTTTTGTATTATATATATATATATATATATATATATATATATATATATATATATATATATATATATATATATATATATAGGTATAAGTAACAGGCGTTAGCACCTCTTCCTGCACTTGCGTAGTAGTACCAGCCGGTAAATCTCTAACGTTTCCTAGAGATGGTTCGTTAGGTACCATCTCCAATATTAGTATTTGCCCTAAATTGTTACCTCCTGTATTAGATGACATTATAATTATTTCCGAATTCACAAATGGTGTGAAAAACCCGGCAAGAAGCAAATAATTAACTTGACGATTAAAACAATATCAAAATGGCCGATTACTTGATACCAACCGTCTTTGTAGATAGATGGTATGTATACTGTTGTAACTAAATATGTTTGAAATAAGCATATATAATTAATTTTATATAATATACAACATTTGCAGTTAATGTTTATTTTTTATGTAATTTTTTACATTTAATGGTGGACATGTAACACAGTAAAACCAGAAACCGCTTAGTTGATGACACTGATCAACTAAGCAGGATATCTTCTAAGGAAATAATTAATATTTGAAAGTAGATTACTTCGACATAATCGAAGTTCGTCTATAGGAATCCAGTTGTTACGTATTCGTTTTATTTTTATTGATTTGATTGCTGATTTTTTCACTATTTCTAAATGAAACATTTATATATACCTGATAATATAAGTATCAAAATGATACAAATATCAAAATTCTTTCTTCTCTTCCAGTTTTCTTTTCAGGTTTTCTATTTAGTATTACGTAAAGGTTGTTACTAACAAAGATGCTTTTTGCATGGTTTTGATAGATGTTCGTACAAACCCAGCTCATTTTCCTTTGCCACTGCTTGCTTGATGCAAGAACTTAGATGTTTATTCCACTACATACACACAATTTAACTTATACCTACCTAAACTTATTTATCTATTTACAATATTATTTTAACTACTACCAACTAATCACTTTGAGCGTGTGTGTCGAGCAACAAATTAGATTTGTTTTGTTCGTAATTTAATGTTTTGTATATGTCACAAAATTATATTACTATTTTTGTATTGTTTGGGCTCGGCACCGACTTCAAACTGATCAGTAGGTAGTAGTTAAAATAATAATAAAAAAAATCACATCACATCAACACATTCATCAATCACATTCATCAGCTCAGCGATAAAGTTGTACACAAATATCTGATTATTTTAGATAAAAAATATGTGGAAACTTTGAAATTTGAGCGTTTCCTTCGATTTCCCCCCTTCCCCCCAACATATCCTGTGCAAGTGCACTCTTTCATGCAAATAATAAAAGAATTATAAAAATCGGTCTATTATTGACGGAGAAATTGGCGAACATACATTTATATATATATATATATATATATATATATATATATATATATATATATATATATATATATATATATATATATATATATATACATACATATATATGTACAGGCTAACATAGAACCTCCACCTTTTACGAAGTTGACTAAAAGAAGCCGCGTAGGGCCAAATCTAGAGACTATGGAGGATGGGAGGGCGGTTCGTATCCTAATTAGGAAGTGGCGAACAACTAGAACACGATAACGAATAGCTGGCAACCCCGAAACTTTTATCTGGGATGTTATTGAAGGGTATTTCGATCGTTCAGTAACAGACCATCGTTTGGTTCAAACGTCCCACCATCGACTGCCCAAGCCTCGTCACCAGCTAACACCGCTGCCATCCGTTTTATCTATTTTGTATTTTCCACATTTTTTATATTACTTCAATAAATAACGGTCACAAAATGTAAACCACCACTGTTCCATTTCGTTTTACCACCATTCACCGAACCATCTAATTTACTCTAAAATGTCTTAAAGGCAAATTACAAAAAAAACATGAAAAAATGCCTGGAAGTAACACGAGTAGCAGTATTAATAAAGAAGATGATCTTATTATTTTTGTGAATAGGGAGAGTGACCAACTCTAAAATATAGGGCCTATAAATTAATTTAAGAAATTTCATATCAATTAAATCGCATCGCATCAAACATGTATAACCAACTTCATATTGAAGCCTCACTGACAGGCTCCAGCTTTTAGTATGTGTCATTTTGTCGAAGTGTGAACAATTGTTTTCAATCCATTGAAGATGTCTGAATTTGTACCGAGTAAATCGCTTTTGTGGGAACTTTTTTGTCAATTTGAAGAAAAAAGGCTTCGACGTTTTAGAAGTGGTGATTTTCATGCCGAACACAAATATTTGAAGGCATTACTCGATGAAACCATCCATGGGGATCGCTATCGACTACATTTGGCGCATTTGAGCTGAGCACTGCGCAAAAAACAACCGGAATACTAGCAGACGCAACAATGTTGTTCTTCAGCATGACAACGGTCGACTACATGTTGCTAAACTGGCAAAAACATACTTGGAAAGATTAAAATGAGAAGAGCTGCCCCACCTGCCATATTCTTCAGACCCGTTCTTTCGAGATGATATCCGTAAATTGCCTGGAAGATGAGAAAAAGTGCAACTATCGATAGACATTACTTTGAATAAAATACGTTGTATTTTATTCAGTACCGATTTTTAATAATAAAGCTTCAAATTAAAAAAATCCTTTAAAACTAATTATGGCTAAGGCCAATACAAGATGTGTTTATACAATATAACACAAGTTTGTGCTGATCCAGACCTGTAGAGAGACTGTTTTCTTTAGCAGATTTTTTTCATGTCCCCACAAGAGGTTGTTTAATGGTATATTTAAAAATTTAGTGTTCATGAAAGTTTTATTCTATATACATAATCTAACAGTTGATTGTATTTTGCAATTTGCGTTTTCAGTTTTAAGTAAATAGATTTAAAATACTGTATTTTGTATTTTAAATATTGTAATTAGTTAATTAGTATTTTGCATCTCGTATTTTAAAAATTCTTTTGTAATTAAATATATCTTTTATATATTAATCGGCCTTGACACTTTTTGGAGCAAAACGGGAGCACTTGTGTAATATGCGCTACAAATAAATAAATTTCAATAAAACGAAATAAGCTTAAATCAAATAACCAGGAATAGGTGTCGGATTGGCGGTACAAATTATATAAACAAATATTTTGGCTCTGACTGACGCCCTGCCAGTTCCAACTCTTATACGGTAGATTAATCGCAAAATGCTTGTCAAAGCAATTTTTAATAGGAAAGCACGGTTCTGTATTATTCTGCCTTTAAAATGGAGAATTAATAAGTTAAAATATTATTAAATCTGTTATTTAATTTTAAGCCATGTTGTTTATGATTTTGTATTCGTTTTGGATATTCCAGTATTGTTGGAACTATAAAAAAGTAATCGTAAGTTGGGAAACAAGTTTATATAGAATAATGTGATAATATAAAGTTACATTTTACATTTTTTGTAGGTATAGTCAGCTGTGAAATAAAAATATGACATGTTAAAATTTTATCCTAATATACAATGACAAAATTCCAGGATAACAAGAACTGTTTGGCCTGTATTCACAAGGTATTTACATTTTCGTAATTAACTTTTTCAAATACATAATATAAACATTAATGAATTGATTTTGAATTTTAAGAATGTCTGTAAATTTGATCTATGGAAAATATAGTACAGCTGAAAATTTATATTCATTTAAGAACCGAAGTAGTTCATATGGTAATGAAAACATAGTAGATCAGATATATTTGATGAACTGGGGAAAAAATATAATATAGACAATGAGTGAATGTGATAGTTATTGCCTTGAAGGTGAATTTTATTTGATAGGTAAATTGCTCTTTTACCAATTAAGCCCTGGTATTACCTTGAATGTAAATTTTAGGTGAAAAATATTATGTAGTAAAATGTGAAGATCCATAATAGATTAATCTGAGTTATTGAAACTATACAGAAAAATTAAGGAAGTAGACACACAATTTATGTTGATGGTCCACAATCGATGTTGCAATTAGAAGAAATTGTGAATTTTTCACAGTAATTTAGTAAGTGCTTCAAAATATTTATACATTTCACTGTTATACATATTATATAATAAAATATGCTTTTTATCAATCATTATTTTAGTTATTTACTTGATAAACATAGTTGTTTAAAAGCCTAATGACCTTTTAATGACTGTATTAGAGTTCTTTTAATATATATATATATATATATATATATATATAATAACCTTATATTTTCATTAATTCAAGAGTTTATTCTGTAAAAATAGTATTAAAAAGCAAGTTTAATACAATAATCAGTAAATTAAAATAATGTTAAGGTGAGCTATTTAAACATGTCACATTCATATTATTATTTCAGTGTATAAGTCCGTTCAATCAAACACTGAAATCACGTCATCTAAATTGATGGCGTCCAAACATCGCAATGTTGCCGCATTAGCTCGAGCTTTAAGTCATTTTGGCTGTAGTATCTAAGTTTATTCTAAATAAACTAATGAATCATCAAATGTTATTAAATATAATTTATTTTAACATTATAATACATCTAGTGCATATTTTATCGGATTAAACTACAATTAATTATACAGTCATAATATTTTGGAGGTTAGGTTCTATTATATTTATATTGAACTCTTTGCCAGACCTTCTATGAGGTAGAGTTCTAGGAGCATTTTTTATGTAGTATCCCCTGGATGCCTAATCAACCTAATTAACAATTGTATATCCAAGTACTGTATTTTACTTTAATTAGATTTAATATATTTATCTTTTACAGTTTGTTCTTGTTTCCTTGTAAAGTCATCCTCATTGATATCACTGTCTCTCCTTAATTTATTATCTTACTAGCTGTATACATCTCTCTTGATAAAACTAGATTTAGTGACTGCATTCTCCCTAATGGATTTGTCATATCTGCAAAACAGTGAGTATTCTTTCTCTCCTAGTACATTACAATTACAAACATATCTATGCACATAAGTTTTTCACACTCCTCAATATGATTTCCTACAGTTATTTTATATAAATTTTATGTACACCTTCAGTTGTTTTCGCTCCCATCACCATGTCTTGGAGATTGTCAGCATTCAATCATAATCCCATATCCACAAAGTTTTATTCAAGCGAATAACTAAGCCGTTAATTTTCCAGTCTATCTAACGCTTGTTCACAATTCCATCATTTGTTAATTTCTTCTTCGATGTGTTTGATTGTGTTCATTCAAGCCGGACGTATTATTAACCATTACCGTTTCCAGCATGAAGCACAATATATCTGCAATGAATTACTAACAAAAATTAATCAATTGTTTTTCCAACCTTTACCTTTTCTCATCAATTTTTGTTTTATTAACACTTTTTATTATCATATTGCCATGAGTGACTCAATGTATAATTTTGCAATATATATATATATATTTCATCTAAATACACAAATTGAAATAAGTCCTCCTTGATATTATATGCTTTTGAAAATTGTATTCTTTTGAATTCATAAGCATTGTCTGGACCTCTCTTTGAGTTATTTTTAAGTTATTTAAATCCTATATTACCCAAGAGTGTATAACGGATATTCTGAATGCCCCAAAGAGCTGCATATCTATAAGCTTTCTATCGATACTTTCCAGGCTGACAGTTTCTGAAATAATTGTATAAAATTATCTTTATAATGAAAAAATTACTCACTGTTTTATACATTTCATATATTTGATCTCTGATACAGATCAAATTGAGCTTGATTCGTCACCCGCTTCGTATTAGGACGGTTTCTTTTCGTTGAATCCAAGATTATATTTTTAATTTTTTGAGATATTTTAGTGACTGATAAAGCCCGGTGCAATCGGCATTTTAAATCAGAGTATTAATGTGAAGCGATTTGAAATTTATCAATAGAAATAAACCCTTAAAACAACGTTTGTCGCTTCTTAACCTGTAGTTTCTATAACTATTATTTGAAAGAATTTTTTAAAAACGAAAATGCCTGTTTTTAAAACGGTTTTACAAAATGCGACAAGCAATACTATAAACAACTAACGTGAGCTCACTCTGATTTTGAATAGTTAACTATCGTAATAACATAACTAATTTAACAAAGTATGCTGGAATTTCGACCACTATTATATATAAAGATTGGTTATAATATATCGTATTCGCTAATTTTGATAAATCCTATCGAAGATTAGTTACAATGCTAGTGAGCGGTCGTACCCGGTAGAGACGGGTGCGGGCGCCTACTCCAGGAACCGTCTTGACGGGTGGGGCCGCGTAGCCGTGTGCCTTATACCGCTTGTACGCTGTGAGTCAGTTGTTGCCACACCGGCGTCGCGGAGACGTCGATGACCGTCGACGCTCGTTCGCGCCGAAACGAATGATTTAGGTTATTTCGATATTGTTTTGCGACTTTAATGCCGGTTTAGTGCCAGTTATTTTTTACTTTTTTAATAAGATTTATTTTATATGTACACTCATGCAATAGGATTTTATGCTTTTTGTTCGTAATATAAGGTTTGTATTATTTTTATGACACATTATATTATCGCCATTATATATCAGTTCGTTTAGATGATTATAAAATCTGAAAACAATGTTATTTTTTACATTAATAATCTTTTTAATAAGATTTCTAAACAGGATTTACATAGTTCCTTAATTCAATCTTAACACTGATTTTTTATTTAAATTTATATAGTTTCAGGTATTTTAATTAATTTAGTATAAAAGTTATCTATTTTCAGTATTAACATATATTTAACTTAATAATATATCGGTTTTTATTTCATTTATTTATATACTACATACATAATATTGAATTATATTGCGACTCAAATAAATTGTAATTTATTGAAAATATTTTTTACATAATATTGAAAACATAAATTTATTATTATTAATAAAAACAGTTTTAAAACAATTATTATTACTAAATATATTTATGATTAAGTGTTTTCTTATTATTTTTAGCTGCATGTTAATATTCCATTATAGAAACTAAAAAAATCAATGTAGGATGAATCAAATAACTTATAAAGTATTAAATAAAATGATGCCTAATTATTGATATTTGAATAAATATACCTTTGTTGTAACTAACACTATTTACATTTAATTAAAGTAATATAAAAGTTGATTGTTTTCATTATTATATTTTTTAATATTTAACATATTTTTAATATCAATAAGTTTAATTTTGGTAAATTTGTTGCCAAGTTGCTTAATTATTTCGATATCATAAACACATTTATTTCTTACCACTCCAAGGAATATGTTTCCCTTTAATAGTTTTTCGAAAAATAAAAATTGTTGCTTGCCCGTTTCGGAAATAGTTTGTGCTATGTCTTATATTAAGTATGAATCTGTGAATTTTAGTGATGTGCAATTCAGGTTTATATTTATATAAAAGTAATTGAAAATATAATGTAAATATTTTCCATGACATTTCTTGTTCGATGTCGATATTATGAAAATCCTCGGCAGTGAAAGTAAATTTAATTAATTTCAATACATAAATTATAATATTTAATCAATATACTTATAATATTTATCATTACATTTGTTTAAATTTATATTATGTGTTTAAATTACTTCTATTATTATATTACTATACATTTATTTGACAGTTCAATTGTTGAATATGCATAAATAGAAAACTGAAAATAATTTAATTCGTGAATATCTAGTCTACAAATATTAAGCTCTATTACTATATTAGATAAAATTAATCGATAATATGATTATGTAAAATATTCCGATATCATTTCAGTATTATCTTGCTTTTATGGTCGATTTTCACTGCTTGTTGAAGTTCGTCGATGTTGAAATTAATAAGTCAGTGTGCCCTGGAAACATTTCAGCATCAAACGTCATATTAATTTTGACAAAATAAAGTTAATCGTCGCTATGAAAAGTTAAATTGTTTCAGTTCTTTGTAATTGTGATATATTATTAAGAGAATCTATAATATAGGAGGTGTTTCAAATATATATGAGTGTGTTATGGATACTCAACGTAACAATTGTGATACAAAATGGTTTATTCGGCGTAAGCACTGATAATTATTATGTTTATTTTATTTGTATTATATATTTAATATGATTTACCCGTAACGCATAAATAACATTTTTTTAACGTCCAGCACAGACATTCATATAGAACAGAATATTATTACATGAGTTTTTATTATTAATATTTAGTTAATTATTTTAAAGATGCTTGTAATACAAAAAATTAGCTTTATTACTTCTTTTTTTATCATTTTACTAGCGACCCGCCCCGGCTTCGCACGGGTACAATGCTGATACTAAATTAAATACACTACAGAAAAAATATGAACGTTGTATATAAAAACAAAGCGGCCCGCTCCGACTTTGCACGGACATAAAATATATATGCCTATGTCACTCAATGAAAACATGATTAAAATCGATCCAGTATTTTTGATTCATTCATTACTGCCCTTGGCCTGCACGCATTAAATTTGGAGTAAAACAATTCCTCTTCCCCTATACTTACTATGAAGATTTCCTGCTATCTTTGGAATATCTAAATTCATACAATTTTTATTACATTACACATTTTTAAACGCAAATTTTAAATTTGTAATATCTCCGAAAATATTTGTTTAATTTACATGCTGTAAGGAACCATATTGATCTATATTAATTGCACACTGTATTTAAGGTACTTAATTCGATAAGGATTAATGCCGTATTGCTTAAAATAGCTTCGTAAATAAGCCATTTTCTCACGTAAAAAGTAAACAATAAAAATGGTTAATGTGGGTTATCCCTAAAAGATAAACATATACCATCGCGGACTTTTTTGTAGACCTTTTTATGGTGTACAATACTGTATTACATTAATTTGATCTAACTCGTAGGGTTAGGCAGCGTTTTTGCTAATTGCTAAATAAGCCTAAAAAAATAGGTTAATTTACGACATCACGTTAGAAACCTCTAATATTAGCAATGTCGCCTTAGTATATTATGCATGTATTATACATATAAACCTTCCTCTTGAATCACTCTATCTATTGAAAAAAACCGCATCAAAATCCGTTGCGTAGTTTTAAAGATATAAGCGCACATAGGGACATAGGGACAGAAAAGGCGACTTTGTTTTATACTATGTAGTGATGTAAATGATGATTAAAACTATTTTAATAACAAACCAATTATTGATAGCAGGTTTTGTAAATTTTGGTTTTTTTCGTAGTGGTAAAAATACTTAAAATTACAACACTTTAACATATTTATTTTTATATTTTGTGTAAAGCAACGTCTTTAGCAGTCTTTATTCTTATTATTATTATTAACTATTAACTCGGAATAATAATTAATTATTAGAAGTTCAATTATATGCCTTTATTGTCAAAAAACGAAAGAACTTTTTGATTTGATATACATGAATTAAGCCAATTTTGGTAATTTAATTAATATATGAGTTGTTGCTCGGATAAGTTATTCATTTCAGCAACTAGAACAACAAAATAAGTCCTAACTTGAATGAATCATGTCCAACGAATATGTCCATGGAATACAACGGATAAGTGATAGGATATAAGGGTTTTAACGTAGATTTTCAGAGATTCTGTTCAAAACTGGTTATTTCTTTCAATGCTAAACTCAAACACATTATTTTCAACGTTATATAAGTCTGTTCTTAAATTAGATGAATTATTGGTGACATATTTCTTTGGATATTTTTGTCTGTATGTTATGTTAAAAATCTATATTAAATTAGTTCAAATTAGATAAGATATGCACTGGAAATATACAGTTTAAATAAATTAATTGCTTTTTTATTTAATTAGCTTTTGTTAACTTCAGAATTGAGATTTCTATTCGTAGTAGCTGTTTATTTTAAATATTTAATTACGGATAAAAATAGGATGTTATATAACTTGAATTATTGGATCTATCATTTGAGATTTATACATGAGTGAATTATATATGTTGTACTTGTTTCGGTGGTCGGTAAATTCCGATGACCTTCACGCACAAATATTGAATTAGACGAAACACACCTATTTCAATTTTTGACCGAACACAAACAGAATCGAGAACAGACTTCCGTCCATAGCAATTTTTTGGAAATAGAATGATGGAAGTCGTAGAATGGCCAATTCAAACTTTAGAATTTTATAAAAGCACAACAACGTCCCAAATATATAATAAATAATAACATAGTTTTATTTGGTTATATATAATATATTTTTATTATAAGTCTGCTTTAACCGTTCTATTATTTTTATCGGATTAACAGCTATCATGTATGTTTTGAATTTACAGGAAAAATATATATTCCGGAAATATATGAAGTATAATACAGTCTTGATACCGTGATAACGTATCTATTATCTCCCCTTAGTATTAATGATGAGTTTATTAATTTTACATTCAGTATAGATAAAATGTTTACAATTATATTTTTAATTGGTATATCATTAGCTATCTGTCTTCCTGTTATTAATAGCTTTAATTGTTGTTCTTTAGTTTGAGTGATTCAATAATTAAAATCACATGGCACGCATATTACAACTGGTTCCTAACTATAAGTATCTAGACATTTTTCCTTTATATTGTTTTTATAGCCCAAATAAAAGACCTAAACTGAATTGACATTTGATGGACGTACTTCCAGTAGTGCATTCCACATAGTTTTAAAGCATGGCGCAGTTTTAACGAATAACTATGTTAGTTCAGATGGTATTTTGTCTCTTCAACCTCCGGATCCTGACAATCCAAGTATGTTAATGTCCAATGTGGACGTCTTTTCGTAAATCTTTTAATATCTTCGTTGACCCTTGATATCCGTAGATCTTTGTGGATAACATCATTTCTAATGTACCATGGGTGTTAATATTGCTGCAGAGAACTTAAGTAGTAAATTCGTAATAGAAGGCTTCAAGATCTACGTCTATAATAAACGTTTATTTCTGAAGTCCTAATTCAAATCGATCAAACAATCACCACATTCGTTTAAGCCTCATAATTATTAGTTGATAAATTGATAATGATTAACATATTATGGTATAATATGTCAAACTGTATGACATATCTATAAACATATCTATAAACATTTTGTTATATTATCGACATAGTAAAATCGCCGAATAATTTAAGATATAGCCAAACGACCTACTGAGAGTATATTAAAACAATTTTGTTAGAGTTTGGGCCACGAGATATTGCCTTGTCTCTATAAAATCAGTCTCAATTTGTGGGTCTACTGATTTACTCATAATTGTATGTAAACAAAAAGCACACTTCATTTCTTTTTTTAAAAGTTTTACTAAATAACTTGAGATATACACTACGATACAACGTAAAACTTTGATTGCTCTTATAGGAACATCTGGACTGAAGTTATAGTCAAGTAATTAATAGTAAACATGAGCGGAACTTACTTACTTACTTACTTACTTACTTACTTACTTACAAACTTACCTTCTGGACAAATACCTTTACCTTCTGGAGTTTATTCAAGTATCGATGATACTTGCTTCGAACAGCCTGGTTGTGGGCCTGGAATGACGGAAATAGGCACTACAAATGTAGTAAGACACTTTTGAAATTAATGGTACCAATTATGAACAGAAATGTGACTGACTCCTTCAATTTACCTTCTACATAATTTTGATTTTGATCCACTTCCATTTGTACATGTTCTGGGCTCGTGGTATTATTTTAATCATCACTAAATTGTTCATAAGTACTTAAAGGAAGGTTTAAATGTATCAAAAAATGTCTCACGTAGTAACTACAATAAATCTGCTTCATGTTTAATCAACCAGTTTAGGATTTTTAAAGTTTTCTACTCACTTCTTAAGGATCGCTTTTTTAACGGAAAACGATGAAGCATTTCCTCACTATCTGTGCATCCGAGCACCCAGCACTTCCTAGAACGGGAATGTATTTCAACTACGGACTTGCACCTAGTAATAAACTAAAATAATAATTTAATCCATAAACGTTATAAAAAGCTGACCACACTGTCCTCTACATAAGGCACATTGAAAATGGTGTGCAAAATAAACAAACCATAGAACGAAATGAACGAATCAGATTCCGTCACGGTTCTTAGCATAGCGAATAAAACAAGGAATGTGTTAAAGGTAGCGACTTCTACATGTTGGACGGAAACTTCCTGCCCTACCCGTATTTAACATAATAGTTTGGAGAGCATAATTGGCAACGCCTCTGACCGTTTTAATTTGGTAATATTAGGTACGTCTGTGTTTCTATCCGGTAATTTCCAGAACTGTATCCGTTAGTTGGTTGATCGAAACACATTGCCCTGTCTTACCTGTTGGCCCAATAAACTTTTTATCTTAATTAATTACTGACATCAGAAGTGAGATTCTTATCCTGTCAAGTGTGTGTGGTTAAAATATAACGAATATTTCAAAGACTATAACATTTGTGCCGAGGTTGTAATAGTGGGTTAAATAAGAATTACTCTATTAACATAAGTGGTGACAGTGATAAAATAGCCTATGGACCATACCCGTCAAAAATGTAAAATCAGACTGTGTAGGAACTTTACTTGTCGTCTAATCAGAACAGAAGCTAGAAATAATTGAATTAGCGTAAAAATGTTGTATGGCGTGGTAAACTTCCTCATCTGATGCTTCTAGTGCACAAGCTGTGCCGTCAATCATGATGTCAACATTTGTTTGTCGAAAATCTAAACTACAAATTAGGGGTAAATGATAACATATAATTGTTAAGCAAGTTAATCTATCAAATTCCGGTACATTGTTACTATTTGAATGTCAAGCTATATATAATAGTAGAGGGAAGAATGTAATAGACCTTATTCTTGGTTTAGCTATAAATAATCTCCCAGTTAACTTGCCTATAATGCAACCACTCTCTGATATGGTGTCAATGTCCTGTAAGAAATACTTTTATCTCTTGATAAATAAAATACAAATATTCAACAAACATTATAATGGTCACTATCTTGATAATATACTAGGGGTTGCAACGGTGATTACAAAACCAATCGTATCTCAACTACGTCAGCAAGATACTCTTCGAGAGACTCTAAGAAACTATATGATTTCCGGTCAAGGCGTCGCCCTTTGTATCCTAAAAGTATACATCTCAGCATTTCCATTGTTCGGACCCGTTACCACGTCCGCCTCGATTAGCGAATGAGTCATTAGGTGCCCTCTATGTAATTGGTCAACAATGCCGGTCTATATTTTCTAACGGTATATCTCTTAGTGATTATGGAAAATTTCACTTGATTCATTTACCACAACGACCTATGTTGATGCACTGTATTTAGTATCATTGAATAGGGCTATGTATTTTTAATCTGAAGCGGCAATAGAAATAAAAATTTGTGGGTATATACGAATAGTTAATTTAAATCAAGAAAGAAAATAATTTTAAGCAAGTTCAAAACACCGTCCCGCCTTCTTCCTGTTCTGTAATAATTGTAAAGTCATCCCTTTGTACTCAATCAGTGTAAAAAGCCCCATGCTGAAATTAGTTTTCGGTTAAAAATTTTAAAACAAATAATACTAATTGTTCAACTCTAGACCAAAAGAAATCTCCATAAATTCCCTATTCCGACTCAATTGTGCGATAACAAGACATAGCATTTCATTATAATGATGACTGGTGCAGAAACATCCTACAAACAACAAATATCCGAGAAATCGACAGACCTAAAGCTTATGATGCAGATCTTTTCAAGTCGATGAACAAAGAGGGTATTAAATGTCGGCACCTGTGAACTTCAGCAGTTTTACGGGCGGTCCATTTAATATTTTTATATATTAGCTATACATGATAAAGTTTTGCTCCAGGAATTAGATGTCTTCATTACCTAATATTTTTCTTTTTTAGTTTTTTAATACCTTCGGGAAAATATTCGATCATTTTTTCTTGTTTGTCCAGCTTTCCTATTAGTTTAAGTAGTCCTTTGTGTCTCTTTGCTTATTTTGACTCATACTTCCATGAACGTTATTATATTTTTTCGGTTGTTTCTTTTCACTTATTGGTTCTTGAGGTTTAACTTGAGCTATTCTATTTCTCCTCCCTTGTATTGTTTTAGCAACTACACATCCCCTATAACTTGCCGGATGCGCTTCATTGCAGTTTACACATTTCGGCTTAGTTTCTTTGGGTCACACTCTGTGGTGATATGTTTACCTGAACATTTTACACATCTGTTTTTTTGTGTCCGTATCATGTTCAAAGGCTAACATAAATAGACGTAATGGCTTCTTGAGGACTAAAAGTTCTCCTTTGTTAATTTTGATTTTTTATATTTTAAAACTATTTGTCGCATTTAAGCATTTAAGCCCATTTTGGTTTAGTTCTGCATTAATTTTTCACTTTTAGCTGATGATGGAAGCGCTCTTGCCATAGCTTTGATGCCTCTGTTTTTTTTTGTCGTCATAAGAGTGCCATTACAGTTTCAGCAACTCTGAACAATCTATTATTTTTGTGAATATTGTAATTCGGCGTCGAGTTTTATTTGTCCATTGTTTAGTACCGTTGCTTTGAATATTATATACTTGGACCTCATCGTAAAGCAAGTCAAAGTCGGTAATATTACTTACGATACTTGGGGGTGACCTGGGCATTCCAATTTCTTTATTTTGTTCATTATTTGGTTTTACTTTTATTTGCTGTGATGATGATCCTGGTGAATTATTTGCTTTTATTTTTTTACTTTTACCCGTTATTCAGCCTATTTCTTTCTGCAATTCTTCTTCATCTGTTTCGTATGTAACAATTGGACTGCTTTTGTTGGCTTGGTGGTTTGTCCTTACCTTCAGAGCTTTGTTTATTTAGTTATAGCTGGAGGGCATATATTTGTTTTTGAATATTGGTTAATGCAATTTCAAGACTCTCTGACTTTTCGTTCATCCACGCATTGTAGAGTGCCCGTTCGTTCTGGGTTCTAGTAGTGTTTTCTACATTCAGAACTGCAATATATGATATCCTGATGTCGATGTTTCCATTTTATCTATTTTTTGTGTAGTGTTCTCATATTTTTTTACGTGTTGTTGAAATAATACTGTTATTTTTATGTTTAAAATTATCCTACGCTGCATTTGTTGTCCAGATATTCAGTTTCGGCTCTTAACGTTTTATGGCATTTTGCATTTATTTTTTACAGTACTGACCTTTTTTTCCGATGGCACTTTCACTTTTTCTGTATATTCTAAAATCTCCTCCAATAATATATCTTGGGCTTATTTTTAATAATAAATGTCTATAACGTGAACATAATAAAGGAGGATTTAATAAATAATAAATGGAAATTAAAAAGAGAAAACTGGAACACTCTATGAACAAATTATCATTAAACTCAATCAGGGTGGTACAAAAGACACTAGAAATAGTAAATAAGAGAAGCGTAGTAATTCTGAACATGGCGTCTTTGGAAATGATGTGTTATGAAGTTCTAACATCTCTAGGATGTGTTACAACAACATGTCGTCAAAATGTAGACAAATTGTACATTTAAAAAGAAGTGGCAATCCCGTCTAGTTCATTTACACTTTCCTTCAAATTTAAGAAAAAACATAACTGACATTAAATGAAACGGTCTAAAATATCGCATTACTAGATCGAATTCTATGTACCATAGATATTTGGAACCATTCATGATTTTCTTGAATAGTACAAGTCTTCGTCGGTATTTTTGGCCAAAATATTGAGAAAATATTAACATTAGAACTCGGTTTTATTCTATTATGTAATATCTAGAGGAATAATACTAAAATTATGGATTTATAAATACATAAGGATTGATAATCAATTTATCATAAACATATAAGTTGCATTTAATATATCTTAATATTAAACTTGAAAATCCGTTGTAGATCCTTCAGGTCTCTCCTAAAACCTTCTCTGAATAACAATAATCAAAATTCCCAAATTTAAATAAAAATATGCTACCTACCTAAATATACATATATTTATCTTAATCAATTTTAAGGCATATTGATATTTATTTTTCTTGTAAATACTCTAATATGCATCAATGATGCTGATGTTATAACAAAGCGATATTTAAGTTCAAAATAGCTATTCATTTCAAAAATATACTAAATATCTAATACCTGCATAACTAGACATTCAAAACTCTTTTGATTTATTTGTAATATAAATATTGTAAGATCAATTTCGTATTAAAATGGTACTGATAAAATAAATTGATTATGGCCAAAAGCATACCCTTAATCTAGTATTATTTTATCAACCACCTTATAATACACTAATATTAATGATTTACTGAAATCCTTATTTGAGATTTTTATTAATTAGACCTCATAAATAATATTGACGATCGGCGATGATTGAAATTACAATTACTGACATGTTTAAATGTACTAGGTAAACTAATACATATTTATCTCAAAATATCTACGTTTCACTTATGAAATTAGGAAAAATACAAAACAACAATATTACAATAAACATAATTTATTTAAGTATAAAGGACAATAGGATAAAGTTATGTTATTTGTGTTGCATCCACTTCATCGATTTTCTCTGGACTATTTCTTAAGGGTCTAAGTTATATGGACTCACTAGGATTGTGGTAACATTGGACATTAACTGCAAATTTATCATCTTCTTTCTAATTGAGGTAGACGTCCCATATATCCACCTTGTGGGTTATATAACAGTATATATCTTGTATCTTTCAATTCATTTGCCCATCGTTCTACACTTATGGCGTCATTTTCATCTCTATTAGCTGTGGATTCAAAATCATAAGCTGCTTTTATGTTTTGTAACTATTCATGAGTCACTAAATCTAATCTTCTTACATTAGTAATATCCACATCGTGTCTTACATCATCCTCTATAACATTAAATGGTAATTTAGCTGCTCATTTGGTTACAATTTATTCTCTATTTGTTTTCGAGAGCTGCAAGAGTTTAAGGTATTTTCATGTCCAAAATATGTTTTGGTGAATTCTACTTCATATTCATCTTTGTTCTAATTTAATACTAGCTAGGCAATATGTATTTATCTTGTTTCTTCCTTGAAATTCCTTGGACCCTGAAATATTATGCTAGCACAATATAAAGAAATATAGCTTCTTCTCTCTTGACACGAGGTTGGGGCTTGCTCCATATCATTTTCCCATATTTGAATTTCTTTAAAGGTATTAAATTTCAATAACCCCTCAACGTTTAAGTTATGAGTTGAATGTAAATGATTCATTAGAAGATTCGCTTACATTGTAGTATGCTCGCATAACTTACATGTGTACAGTATTTTTGTTACTTTGGTATCTTCATTAATCGCAGAATGCTTTGTTTTGGATCCAGGCTGTTTCAATATTTGTTTGCTGCTATATTTATTTTCGCAAGTAAAATATTTAAAAATGAATACACCCTTCAGATTTAATGCAGATATTTTTTCTAAAACATAAAATTATTGTAAGATTCAGCAGGAAAGTCTCTTGATATGGACATTCAAATTAGAGCAGGTATATAACCTCTTACAGTTTTCAAAATAGAAAAGCTTCTTTTGTTCCTTGTTTTGTCTTTCCATAGCAATTTGATTTGCTTATGTAAATACTTAATTTTACTATTATAATATAAAACAAAGCTAATATATATAGAAAAAATTAGTGTATACAATAATATAATCTAAATATTTCAATCAAAAACTAAATAAACTAAATAAACTATATTTCAATACAACCGTAAATTAAACTATCTAAAATTATAAAAAAGACTAATTATGTAATAATTTGGTTAAAAAAATTTGCGTTTGCACTCGAAGAAGCGTACTTTTCCCCAATGAGAACACAAAGCGAAATGCACGTAACAGCCTTGGCGTGAATTTCAAATAAAAAACAATTTTTTTTGAATTAAATTTGTTAAATTAAATTTCAATTAAATATATATATATATATATATATATATATATATATATATATATATATATATATATATATATATATATATATATATAATATATAACAATAAATATAAATTTATAATGTCAATTTATCTACATTTATCTAAATTTATCTAAAAATATAAATATAATATAAAAAACATAAAAAAATAAAAATCTATAAGATATAAATATAAACCATAAGCAAAAAACTTTGGTGCATAGCAAAATAAAATTACCTCTTCCATCTTTCCGTCAGTACTTTTAATATTTTATCCGAAAGATCATTATGGAATGTACAATTGAAGGAGTTTTAATTTACTTTTTTAAAACATTTGACAATAATTTTGTTACATAATCGACATGGCAAAATCGCTGAATAATTTAAGATATAGCTCAAAGACCTACTGACTACTTGTATATTAAAACAATTTTGTTAGAGTTTGGGACACGATATATTGTCTTGTCTCTATAAAATCAGTCTCAATTTGTGGGTTTACTGATTTATTCATAATTGTATGTAAACAAAAATCACATTTCATATCTTTTAAAAAGTTATACTAATTAACCTGAGATATACACTACGGTACAACGTAAAACTTTGTTGGCTGTTATAGGAACAGCTGGACTGAACTTATAGTCAAGTAATTAACAGTAAAAATGAGCAGAAAGGGGGATACTAGTTGAATGAATACAAACTTTACCATTACCTTCTGGAGTTTGTTCAAGTGTCGATGATACTTGCTTCGAACACCCTGGTTGCGGGCCTGGAATGATGGAAATAGGTACTACCAAGTAAGACAGTTTTGAAATTAACAATTATGAACAGAGATGTGACTGACTCCTTCAATTCGCCTTCGATATAATTTTGATTTTGATCCACTTCCATTTGTACATGTTCTGGGCTCGTGATATTATTTTCACCATCCCTAAATTGTTCATAAGTACTTAAAGGAAGGTTTAAATGTATCACACAAATATCTCACGTGGTAACGATAATAAATTTGCTTCATGTTTAACCAACCAGTTTAGGATTTTTAAAGTTTTCTACTCACTTCTTAAGGATCGCTTTTTTAACGGAAAACGATGATGCATTTCCTCACTATCTGTGCATCCGGGCACACAACACTTCCTAGAACGGGAATACATTTCAACTACGGACTTCTACCCAGTAATAAATTAAAATAATAATTTAATCTATAAACGTTATAAAAAGCTGACCACACTGTTCTCTACATAGGGCACATTAAAAATGGGGTGCAAAATAAAAAAACCATAGAACGAAAAGAACGAATCAGATTCCGTCGCGGCTCTTAGCAGTTTCATGTTAGACGTGGCGAAACATTTCGCCAAAATTTCCATAAATTTCCATATATTCGCAAAATGTTACCAAAACACCCACCTACGAAATTTCCTGCCCTACTCGTATTTAACGTAATAGTTAGGAGAGCATAATTGGCAACGCCTCCGACCGTTTTAATTTGGTAATATTAGGTAAGTCTGTGTTTCTATCCGGTAGTTTCCAGAACAGGTTCAAATTTAAAAAATTAAAATAATATTTTTAAATTTTCAAACAAATTCTGGTACATTGTTACCTTTCGGACCAATAAACTAGTATTGTGGTCGAATAAAGGCCTTCTATTTATCCTGTCAAGTGTGTGTGTTTAGAATATAACGAACATTTCAAATACTATAACATTTGTGCTGAGGTTGTAATAGTGAGTTAAATAAGAATTATTCTATTAACATAAGTGGTGACAGTGATAAAATAGCCAATGGACCATCCCCGTTAAATTGGTAAAATCAGACTGTGTAGGAAATTTGCTTATCGTCTAATCAGAACAGAAGCTAGAAATAACTGAATTAGCGAAAAAATGCTGTATGGCGTGATAAACCTCCTCATTTGATGCTTCTAGTGCACAAGCTGTGCCGTCAACTATGATGTCAAAATTTGTTTGTCAAAGATCTAAACTACACATTGTAAGTGATAACATTATAATTGTTAAGACAAGTGAATCTATCAAATTCCGGTACATTGTTACTATTTGAATGTCAAGCTATATATAATAGTACAGGGAACGAATGTAATTGACCTTATTCTTGGGTTTGCTATAAATAATCTCCGAGTTAACTTGCCTATAATGCAACAACTCTCTGATACGGTGTCAATGTCCTGTAAGAAATACTTTTATTTCTTGATAAATAAAATACAAATATTCAACAAACATTATAATGGTCTCAATCTTGATAATATACTAGGGGTTGCAACGGTGATTACAATAACAATCGTATATCAACTACGTCAGCAAGATACTCTTCGAGAGACTCTAAGAACCTATATGAATTCCGGTCAAGGCGTCGTCCGTTGTATCCGAAAAATGTACATCTCAGCATTCCCATCGTTCCGACCCGTTGTCCGCCTCGATTAGCGAATGAGTCATTAGGTGCCCTCTATGTAATTGGTCAACAATGCCGATCTATATTTTCTTACGGTCCATCTCTTAGTGACTATGGAAAATTTCACTTGATTCATTTACCACAACGACCTATTTTGATGCACTGTATGCAGCATCATTGAAAAATTCTGGGAATATATGACAAGTTAATTTAAGTTAATAAAAGCACCAGCCTTCGTTCTGTTCTGTCATCATTGTAAAGTCATCCATTTGTACTTAACCATTGCAAAAAGAATATTTGAAATATGTATATAATAATCCTTGTAATAACTAAATAAAAATAAACAAAAACCTTATCTGTGTTCCTTATTTATTTTTTGAAGTCGGATAAATTTTCTTGTTAAAAATATTATATTTTTCTCTTTTTGGTGTTAGATATTTGCTCAACAAATTGTGCAGTGATTATATTAAGTATTACAATGGGCATGTCAAGTAAAGTTGCAGTCTGTTTGAGGAAAAATATGAATAAAGGAACAATGATTGAAAATAAGAAATGCTTCAGGCACCGAGGTCCGCTACCTAACCTAACTGATTTGGCAAAGGCATTAACCAAACTAGAACACCCACGAAAAGTCGTTGTTTCCACCGGGAATCGAACCCGCGACCACCACGTGTGATCTGAAGACTCTAATAACTAATCTCTACGGCTTCTCATATGATATGGTTAGTCTTTAAAAAGCAAACTGAACGAATTTGTACGGATAACTAACATAGAATAATTAACTTAGATATTATAAACAAACATTAGTGCATTTTCCATTTTTCGTTCCCGTTTCAAGACCATAGGAACCTTTAATATACTTAATGAACTCTGCTTTTCTTGGAATCCTGTTTGGTCAGCTGATTAAAGTCCTTGTTGATGTGGAACGCGTGTTTGGTGTTGATAAGGATTTGGTATAGGAATATTGCGATTATACTGAGGTGAATTTTTGAAAAGGGATGAGTGAAAAATTCCTTTTGAACCTTTGCACTAATGTATTTGAGTAATTCTGTATATGAGACGCTCAAATTTTTTTCTTCGCTATTTCTAAATTTGTTCATCTCTTCATGGCCGATGTACTTAGACTACTTTAACCCGTCTAAATTAAGGAGTATGTCTTATAGAGCAGAACCATAATTATTAGAGACAATTTGCTTTTTCTACACGTGGGAGGATACAGAATTCTCTGTGGATTATAACGGCCTGGGTTTTCTTTGGGTTGAATTGCAACTTCCAAAAATTTAATCATTTAACCTCAGTATTTAATTGTCCTACAAAAACTTCAATGTGAGAAGATTTTTGTCTTCAGAGATATCGAGCTATGTATATCTTGATTGTGAATTCTTCACGCTATAAACAAAATCTAAAGGGCCGGCTTGGTTGGCACAGTGGTCAAGAGCGACAGGAAGGCCCTCTTACTGTTGCGATAGTAGCGGTTTCGAATCCGGCTGGGTAAATTTATGTTTTTGATTGTTTATAATACGAAAAAGAAAATCTGTGACTGCGATCAGCCACGTCGGTAACCAAGCTGGGTAAGACCGGATTTCTTCTGAAATCATATCTAGGGCCGTGGGGAACAGATAAACACTATTTAGTAAAAAAGAGACGTTCAGTGTTGTACATACTATGTACATACATATGTAAAATATTTTCTTGTCAACCCAATATAAACCCAAAAATATCTGAAAAATATCTAAAACATTATTTGAAAATGTCTATATTATGTTGTAGAGCGAGAGAATTACAAGAAGATAAATCAAATTGTAGATATGTTAAGTTACTATGCTACAAAGGAGTGGAAGTTTGAGAACAGCAACGTGAAAACGCTATGGAAAGAAATGAGAAAGAGCGACCGGGAACTATTTGATTTTGATATTTGTGCTTTGAATTGGGACATGTACTTTTACACTTGTATCCGAGGTAAATCTTACCTAGACTGAAGTTCATTAATGATTGATGCTAGATGAATGATTATAAATATCGATTATATGACAGAAGAACTGAACAAATCCAAATTAGAAGTTATTGTTGTTATTTCATTTCAACTCATATATATTTTTACATACTAATTACACCCAATTTTTCAATTATTTTGATATATATTAAAATATTATTTGTTATATCAATTTATTTATGAATCATCATCTAAGTTAAAAAAAATTCGACAATTTGTATTATGATGTGATGGGAAATGATACAATCATACTAGACCCAATAGTGATTCCTAACTAGTGCTCAAATATTTCAATATTTTAACGACAGATGACGCTGACTTCAAATTTTCCTATAATGTTTCGTCAGTATTACGTTCCGAATAAAAAAATATTTAATACTATAATATTTCTATTTCCTTATAAGAACAATATATATAAATCTAGTAATACTTGTTAAAAAGCTCGTAACACCTAATAACATTTCTAACCTTACTAGCTAAAGAATTTCAGCATTCCTTCTATTGAGTGTTTTCATTTGTCTTCATCAGATTGCCTATTTTTATCCAAGCACAGTCTGTGATGGGCCACATGAGAACAAAAGTGGTCTGGGGATTAAAATACGGCCTAATATCGGTAATATTCACTATATCACAGGAATTGAGATGGAGGAATTCTTTCTTCAGGTCTTGAAGTCTGAATAAAAACTGAAAATATGTCATTTCCCATTTGGTGGCCTTTATGAACTTGTTTTTCAACTGCAAACAGTCGCCTTTGAAATAGAATACCGGGGCATACCTTTCGCCGTTTCTCGCCGTTTTCACAGAAAAGTACCAAATTATCTACATTAATTTGCAGGAATCCACAGGAATCTTCATGTATGTCATTACATATATTATTAATCAAAACGAACATGATCCTGGTGCAGAATTTCAGAAAATTATACGTCTGCAGAAAGTCTTCCATGAATATTTTTCTATCTTTGCCTTCTACGAATAAAAGCTTCCCAGATGAACCGTCACAATGTTTAAAATTGATCTCATTAAATAAAGAAGCTTCGTATTCGCTAAGGGGATAACAATTTACTCGAAGGCTCTGATAAACTTCTGGTGAAAATTTGTTCATCGTGGAGAAAATTCTCTCATTTATAATTCGAACGGAGACATATAACAATAACAAAAATTCATCACCAGCCACTTGATTTTACATCAAATTAGTATTGTTGTTATAAAGATGATTTTATTCATTTCTATATTCTATTTACAAATTTTATTGCGAATATTTTAGGAGCTTGAGTTTATATTTTGAATGACCCATTGGACACTATTCCACAAGGAATAAGAAAATTCTATAAGTTAATGATTATTTATTATTTAATATTATGTGTATGTTGGTGTGTTACATTATATAGTGCTTTGTTAATTTTAAAATATTTCGTTATAAACATATGTTAATTTTTGCCTTTGTTTTAATAGTTTTTATACATATAACTCAGCCCAAATATTTAACCATTCTTAATTATAACCTTTTTTTTCTAATAATAATCCTTATTGTATATGATATTTCTCTTTTTTTTATCACTATTTACCTTCTATGCCATGTTATATTACTATAAACAAAGTACCAGTATATAAAGAAAAAATAAACGTACAAATCAACAAAAATAAGCCATTGTTGTTATATCATCAATGTTTTTGATATACCGATTATTTTGATTTTGTTTTCAAATTATATATTTGTAAGTAATTTGTAATCAGTTATATTCCTCGTTCAAACGAGTAGATGATAGTGGCGATGACGAATCTGTAGTTAATTTTAGATATGACTTACCAACAGCTGTTATCAAATGAGTCATCTACTTGAGGTTTTATAAATTGCAAGAATTCACAACTTGTTCAAAACCACCTCTAACTATCTCACTTAATGATAAATAAAATGCCATAGTTGATATTTCAACTCTGTAACTGAAAAAAAACCGAATAATTGAATCTAACCTGAAATCTAAACATAACCTCAGAGAAACATTAGGCTATATGGACATTCATCCGAGCAGGTTTTATGGACCACTATAATTTGTTCAAAAATAATAAGCAGTAATTAACATAGTACGTTTATTGATGAAAAAACAAATTTCACATAACAGAACAAAAAATTTTAATTTCTTATAAGAAAAATATTAGTGAACTTAATACTAATTTAACAGCCTATAAAACCTATAATAAGATTTGGAATGTTACTGACTAAAAATTTTTCTTTTATTTAACATTTCCATTCATTTGACTGCCTACACTCATCCAAGTGTAATCTGCAACGGGCCATTTGGGAACGAAGCTTTCTTGATGATCAAAATATTGGCTAACATCCACAATATTCACTAAATCACAAGAACTTAGTTGAACATCTTCTTTCTCTAGGCCCTGAAGCCTAAACAAAAACCGCAAATAAGTTAACTCCCATTTGGTGACCTTCACGAACTTGTCTTTCAGCTGCCAGCAGGTTCCTTCGAAACAGAACATCGGTGAATATTTTTCGCCATTTCTTACCTCAGAGGGTACAAATTTGTTTTCGTCAATTTGTAGAAATCCGCAGGAATCCTCGTTTATATCATTGTGCATGTTATTACTTAAAGCGAACATAATTCTACCGCAGAATTTGAGAAAATCGTACATGTGCAGAAAGTCCTCCAACAACATCTTCGTATCTCTGCTTTCTATGAATAAAAGTTTTCCAAATTGACCATCGCAATGTTGCAAATTAATCTCATTAAATAAACACGCTTCCCATTTATTCAGAGGATCATAGCTTACTTGAAAACACTGGTGGACTTCTGGTGAAAACTTCGTAAAATTATTACACAACCTATGTTTTATAATTCTAATGGAGACATATTTTAAATCACCGACAATGATGTAAGGCAAATGCTGCAGGTCTATTGTGTGCCATCCAAATTTTACAACTGGAGAACATGATGCTTCTTGCAATTCTGGTAACGTTTCGGTCTTACTCACTGCGTCTAGGACAACATGTCGACTTAATTCGTTATCCATATTTTGTCGGTTCGCTGAGTTAATTGATGCCAATTTAATTACTTAAACTTTTTTATTCGACATTTCACTTTTTACTTATATTATTTCAATTAACACTCTTCTTATATACTTAAAAAGTACATTACTCTTATAATCTCTACTTATATACTACCTTCTGTCACTGTCACCTTTGTCATTTCAATTGCGAATAATATATATCAAGTAATCTATGGAGAATGTTTTATGATACCATGGCAACTGTCAAATTGTTATAAGATTGTTGTTTTTAAATTAGTATTAGTTCTATATGCAATTTGTATGCTCTATTAACTTTAATATAAACAAATATATTATTACAGGCATATTAAGTATATGATTTTTTAGGTATAAGAGTTTATATTTTAAATTGTGTCGTTTTATATAGGACCTTTTTAATTTAAAAACATTTGAAGAAATTTGCGAGTGTTGCCTAAGTTTGCAATTGTGACATTACAAATAACTGAATGAACTAACCTAACTTCTATTTAATCTAGGGATATATTCTGAAAAATATGTTATTCTTTTTATAGTATAAATTAATCGTTGAATTTTAAATTGATCTAATTTAATATGTTTATGAGAGCAATAATTCGTTGAGATATACATTTATTTAGAGACATTGGTAATATTCTGCAGAAAATTTGTGCATGATTGAGAAAATCCTCTCACTTGTACCTAATTCGAAATGAAACGTGCTTCAGATCACTGATAGTGATGTAAAGGCTGCGGATATTCAATGGTGTGCCATTCGAATTTTAGAAATGAAGGTTTCTGAAGGAATGAAGAAGGCTGATGTTTCTTTCAATTCTGGCAATATCATTGTTGCCTACTGATTTAGCCATACCGGCTTTGTTATTTAAACTATTATTTATTAACCATTTGAATTTTTATAGCTTATGATGCATTTGATTTATTTAGGGATAAAAATATACTTTTAATTCATTTCAAATTTAAAACTAAAATATATTATTTCAAGAACAAGATGTACTGAATTGGTTCCACCAAGGGAGTTCCACCAACGACTCTGCCATAGGGCTGCCGAAAAAATATTCATATTTTTCTATGTTCATGGTTTCATATCTTTGGTGATATCATGTTCATATATGATATCATCTAAATTAAGGATTTCAAGCAATCTAAGGAGCTTAGATAGGTTTTCCGAAGCGAACAAGTGATAAACCGTGAAGGGAACTTAAGTTCGGTTTTCGATGTGGTCCAACTGTGGTATACTCAGTATACCACAGTGTGACATATCTATAAAAAATTTCTATGTTATCGACATAGCAAAATCGCTGAATAATTTAAGATATAGCTGAAAGAACTACTGACAGTATATTAAAAAATTTAGTTAGAGTTTGGGACACGAGATATTGTCTTGTCTCTTGATACACTACGGTACAACGTAAAACTTTGTTTGCTCTTATAGGAACATCTGGACTGAAGTTATGGTCAAGTAATTAACAGTAAAAATGAGCGGAAAGGAGAATACTGGCTGAATGAATACAAACTTACCTTCTGGACAAATACTATTACCTTCTGGAGTTTATTCAAGCGTCGATGATACTTGCTTAGAACAGCCTGGTTGTGGGCCTGGAATGATGGAAATAGGCACTACAAATGTAGTAAGACGCTTTTGAAATTAATGGTAACAATTATGAACAGAAATGTGACTGACTCCTTCTATTTACCTTCTACATAATTTTGATTTTGATCCACTTCCATTTGTACATGTTCTGGGCTCGTGGTATTATTTTCATCATCACTAAATTGTTCATAAGTACTTAAAGGAAGGTTTAAATGTACCAAAAAATGTCTCACGTGGTAACTATAATAAATCTGCTTCATGTTTAATCAACCAGTTTAGGATTTTTAAAGTTTTCTACTCATTTCGTAAGGATCGCTATCTGTGCATCCGAGCACACAACACTTCCTAGAACGGGAATGCATTTCAACTACGGACTTGCACCTAGTAATAAAATAAAATAATAATTTAATCCATAAACGTTATAAAAAGCTAACCACTCTGTCCTCTACATAAGGCACATTGAAAATGGTGAGCAAAATAAACAAACCATAGAACGAAATGGACGAATCAGATTCCGTCACGGTTCTTAGCATAGCGAATAAAACAAGGAATGTGTTAAAGGTAGCGACTTCTACATGTTGGACGGAAACTTCCTGCCCTACCCGTATTTAACATAATAGTCTGGAGAGCATAATTGGCAACGCCTCCGACCGTTTTAATTTGGTAATATTAGAAGTTTTCAGAACAGTCTCCGTTAGTTGGTTGATCGAAACACATTGCCTTGTCTTACCTGTTGGACCAATAAACTAGTATTGTGGTCGAATAAAAGTCTTTTATTTAAAAAAATACGACCTTTTTATCTTAATTAATTACTGACGTCAGAAGTGAGATTCTTCTCCTGTCAAGTGTGTGTGGTGGTAAAATACAACGAATATTTCAAAGACTATAACATTTGTTCCGAGGTTGTAATAGTAAGTTAAATAAGAATTACTCTTTTAACATAAATGGTGACAGTGATAAAAATAGCCTATGGACCATCCCCGTCAAAAATGTAAAATCAGACTGTGTAGGAACTTTGCTTGTCGTCTAATCAGAACAGAAGCTATAAATAACTGAATTAGCGTAAAATGTTGTATGGCGTGGTAAACTTCCTCATCTGATGCTTCTAGTGCACAAGCTGTGCCGTCAATCATGATGTCAAAATTTGTTTGTCAAAAATCTAAACTACAAATTAGTGGTAAGTGATAAAATTATAATAGTTAAGGCAAGTTGATCTATCAAATTCCGGTACATTGTTACTATTTGAATCTCAAGCTATATATAATAGTAGAGGGTAAGAATGTAATAGACCTTATTCTTGGTTTAGCTTTAAATAATCTCCCAGTTAACTTGCCTAAAATGCAATCACTCTCTGATATGGTGTCAATGTCCTGTAAGAAATACTTTTATCTCTTGTTAAATAAAATACAAATATTCAACAAACAATTACAAAAACAATCGTTTATCAACTACGTCAGCAAGATACTCTTCGAAAGACTCTAAGGAACTATATGATTTCCGGTCAAGGCGTCGCCCTTTGTATCCAAAAAGAGTACATCTCAGCGTTCCCATTGTTCGGACCCGTTACCACGTCCGCCTCGATTAGCGAATGAGTCATTAGGTGATCTCTATGTAATTGGCCAACAATGCCGGTCTATATTTTCTAACGGTATATCTCTTAGTGGTTATGGAAAATTTCACTTGATTCATTTACCACAACGACCTATTTTGATGCACTGTATTCAGTATCATTGAATAGGGCTATGTATTTTTAATCTGAAGCGGCAATAGAAATAAAAAATTGTGGGTATATACGAATAGTTAATTTAAATCAAGAAAGAAAAGAATTTTAAACAAGTTCAAAACACCGTCCCGCCTTCTTCCTGTTCTGTAATAATTGTAAAGTCATCCCTTTGTACTCAATCATTGCAAAAAGCCCCATGCTGAAATTATTTTTCGGTTAAAAATTTTAAAACAAATAATACTAATTGTTCTACTCTAGAACAAAAGAAATCTCCATAAATTCCCTATTCCTACTCAATTGTGCGATAACAAGACATAGCATTTCATTATAATGATGACTGTGGTGCAGAAACATCCTACAAACAACAAATTTCCGAGAAATCGACAGACCTAAAACTTATGATGCAGATCTTTTCAAGTCGATGAACAAAGAGGGCATTCAATGTCGGCACCTGAAAACTTACAGCAGTTTTACGGGCGGCCCATTTGATGTTTTTATATATTAGCTATACATGATAAAGTTTTGCTCCAGGAATTAGATGTCGTCATAAACTGTAATGCGATCAGTAAAACCAATTTTAAAATATATAAATCTACAGATGGATTAGAAATAAGGTATGACCTATTTATATTCTGAAAACTATGATAGGTCTGAAGTATATTAATATAGACGACTACTGTTAACATAGAAAGCGAAAAATACAAAAAATGTTTTAAAAACGTCAAAATGTTCCTTTATTTCGTTTTCCTAAGATGTATTCGCAGCAGCTGTTGTATATGTGACGCGTATTGGGAAAATTCCATGAAGAGTAAAAAATATGTTGATATGCTTGAGATATTGATTATGAGGCTCCTTCGATCAATTAACAAGGGTTATACTCAAGTTCTGATCACAACGGATGCAATTTTGAAAATGCTTTTGGCGTTATCTCGTAATAAACAAACAACTACAGACGCACTACTACACAGACATGACTACAGATAGACAATTTTCTACAAAATTCTAAAAGGAATACAATATACCACGAAGAGATATAGCAGCACAATTTACATCTGTAACTTTTCGCAATTTCCTGGAACATGAATTGTGAAATTACGTCTCATCGCTACTGGAATGCCTCAAAATACATTATCTGTTGGAACTTTTGATTCGCACAGTTTTTAGTTTACTGCAGATCTACTTAAAAATTAAGAAGGAAAGATAATTGAATTAAAATATCTAAGGGGTGTTGTGTTGCTTTGTTTTAATTTGGATTTAAATGGATTGTTAGTTGGTCTGTTTCGATTTTCAACATTACACAACAGTATGAAATGCATACTATATATATACATATATATATATATATATATATATATATATATATATATATATATATATATATATATATATCTATATATACATATATATATAATAACAATATAGTTTAAATGTTTAATATTTGTGAATTAGTTTATCTATTCAAAATAACAATAAGTTATTTTGAATAGATTTTTATTGTAAAATTTCGAATTATATTATTTTTATTACTCCAGTTATTTCAAATAAGGTAAGAATATATATGGGATTGACAGTTTAATAACTACAAGAAAAGTTCATTTTAAATCAATAGCATAAAATACACCAGATGGTTGAACTTTTATATACTATTTTTAATTTTAATATTCAAACAATATTATGAGCTTTCTTCTGATATTACAGAAATTTATTTTATGTTTCTAAACATTACGAATTCTTAACATTTATTTTTGATATAGGTGAATTTTATAGCAGATGAAATTTGTGCCATGATGGTCTAAAAACCAGACATCCGTAATATATCTGTCATAGCTCACGTAGATAACGGAAAATCATCTTTAACAGACTCCTTAATATCAAAAACTGGTATTATTGCTGGTGCCAAAGTTAGAGAAAAACATTTTACAGACACCAGTATAAATGAACAAGACAGATTTATTACCGTTATATCATATAATCATATATCAATATATAATTACCATATAATCATATGATAATTATATATAATCATATTCATAGCAACGTCGCTCGTGATGGCCCCCGGTTTTTGGTACCCTTCATATCGGAAGCTAATTTGTTGTCACTTGCATTGGTAACTTTAGTGGTTGTTATTATCGTTGGAGTACCCCACATAGGTATGCCCCTTTTGCAAGCCCTCTTTACATTTTTAAATATAACTATACATTTGTATTACATATCGATGTACTTTCCAGTTGCTCTTTGTGTTCTGAATCGCATCTTAAATTAATGACTTTATGTCTAATACGATCTGATAATAGAATATATATTTTCATTGTGTAAAACAATCGAACACTTGTTACCTCCTACTGTTCAACCACTTTGATAAAATTACTTTGAGCGGAAAGACAAAAAATAATTTGAATACATTTAGTGTTTAATATTTTACTATGCATTTTATAGCTTATCACTTTTGGCGCATAACACCAATATAAAATGAATTTCTGGAGAATTTATCTTCCTTAAAAATATAACACACATTTATCTAATGCTGTCTTCTAATTGATCCAATATTCAATTGGAATTAAATTGAGTTATATGGTGGCATTTTCTATGGAGGAATGTTGTTTTGTATATAGATTTCTTATTATTTTGATTATTTTTAGTCATTTAATTTTTAATCCTAAGCAAGCAGAACTTGGTACTCAACAAGGCTTCTACTTATTGGCATATCAAAACACCAAATGATGAGATAACCGAAGTAATAAAATAAAAAAATCAATGAATATGTTAACAATAAAAAAATAAAATACGGAATAAGTTTAACAAAGAATAAACTATTTATCTCTTAAAATATTTGTCAACTGCATAAGTAAATCATATATAGTTAATAAACACAAATTAAGCACATTTTTATAACATGAAACAATGAATTTTCAATAAATCGCATAAACACTTCATATCGCACACTTATAATAAAATTTTTAAATAGAACATAATTTATTTGGTTTGGATATTATAGCTTTTGGACTTTTCCAATTTTTCATTATTACATCACTTATTGCGTCAGGTGTTTTGTCTTTGTTTGTGATGAAACCACTGGTGCTTGTGGTACGTTTGTCTAAAATGAAAACAATCAAAGCAAGTCAAATTTTGAAGAGAAACTCAAAACTTCATATTACATTTTCACGATCCTGACAACTATTCAATTTGGATTTATTGGGTACGGCAGTGTCTGTAAGTTGTCCTATTCTCTGTCTTTCAGAATTCCGAAAATTCCGTCTTTTTAAAGCAGACCCTGTGTCTAAACTTCTCAATACTTGATGTTCGAGACCAATATTGCTCTGCATTATAAGTTGGGCCCTCACACTAAAAATACAAAAAAATTATAATATTTATAGATTATTAGGATTTTCTAAAATCATAAATTACATTATCTCAACTATCATCAACTGGTACAAGTTTAATAGGTTCTAGAGGTGTTTTCACCTTCACTGCCTTCTTTTATTAGCTGCAATTCTATACACTTTTTATCCGGGCAGATACTATGGTGTAACTAGCATAAAAAAACTTGTATTGGTTTTCTTTAATAAATAATATACCTTACATTTAATTCTTCTGGTGGTACACGGTGACATGTATTGTAATCACAAGGGACTAGTACAATATTCCCGCTGTTAGCAGCTTTGCACTTCTTCAAATATATGTACATAATGTAATTCTTCAAATGTAATTCCATCCTTGATACTCTCTGTATGATGTGTGATGTGAGTTATTGTATGGACAAATAACTTTTTCATTGGGACTGTAAAATATCGGTTAAGTATTATCTTTAAATTCTTTGGTCATACATTACTCTCTTAATATCTCCATTGTTTAAATTTCTGTATTATATGTTTTTAAGATATTTTAAAAAATACACTAATATAAATTGTTAATAGTTAAATTATAAACTTTTATACGTGAATAAATGCACTTAAACTTCAAAATATTTCAAGGTAGCAAATATTGTTTATCAAATTCTTTTGTCAAAATATTTTATGTTTTCATATTGGTTACATATAAGGAAGATCAAAGAATAAACTAGAGATAACGAAACAAAATCGATTGTAACCTCCGATATATCGATAGTTACGTCAACAGATATTTTTAAAAAAATTTTAAAAGTATTACATAAATATTATTAAACCTTCTAACTATTTTTAATAAACTATTAAATTTGGTACTTAATTTTAAAAGATTAGGTTCACTTCACTACTTAATATAAAAGATTTATTAATAAATTCGATACTTTAATGTACATTTTACAATATTTAAATAATATCAATCTTTTTTTGGGCCGTGCGCTGTGTGTATGTTAAATCGCAATTTAAAATACTGACTTTATTTCTAACACGATCTAAAAAAAAACATTTCTAAAATGTAAAATATAATCGAACAACACTTACAACAATAACATTTGCAGCATTTTTAAGAAAGTTTGGAAGAAATTTGAGTTATATCATAAGCGATTCACACATAAATAAACGCATTTAAAGTTTAAAATATTTCAAAGGAGCAATTCTTTTTTCAAATTTTTTAGCAATTTGTGGTAGATCACAGCGTAAACTAGAGATAGCGAATGAAAATCGATGTTTTCGATTGATAAATCCATATTTATATTTTTGATATTTCCTTCAATAATATTTTGAAAACGGATATTTCATTTTAAAAATTAGATGCACCTTGCTACTTAATTTTAAAAATTTATTAATATTACCATATTTTAATATACTTTTTACACTATTTACAAAACATCAGCCTATATATCAATATTTTTATTTTTTATTAAATCAACATCAAATGTCTACAAATTTTTTGTGAAAGATCGAAGTATTTTCTAGTAGCAGTAGCTGTTAAAAATATCTATATTTCATTCATCCTTTATATCCATATACTTTTTTAAAAGTTGACCTTGAAAGTGAAAGGAACACATAAAATTAAACAAATTAACTCGGCGGGAATGTGACACTAGAAGTTGGAAATATCATTCAACTTCTTCCATTCAAGATCAAAATGATATTAGGTCGACTGCACGTTGTCGATATGTTCCCGTGCCGCACCACCGAATGGTTCCAGAACAGTCTCCTTTAGTTCGTTGATCGAAACGCATTGCCTTGTCTTACCTGTCGGACCAATAAGGTAGTATTTTTGTCGAATAAAGGCCTCTTACTTAAACAAATAAGGTTAGAATATAATGAATATTTTAAAGACTAGAACATCTGTGCTGAGGTTATAAGAGTGAGTTAAATAAGAATTTCTGTATTAAAATAAGTGGTGACAGTGACAAAATAGCCGATGGATTATCCCCTTCAAAAATGGTAAAATCAGACTGTGTAGAAACTTTGCTTGTCGTCTTATCAGAACAGAAGCTACAAATAACTGAACTGAATTAGCGTAAAAACGCTGTATGGCGTGGTAAAATTCCTTATCTGATGCTGCTAGTGCACAAGCTAGAATGGTTTGGATATGCAATTAATCTAAACTAAAAATTAGGGGTAAGTGATAACATTATAATTGTTAAGGCAAGTCAATCTGTCAAAGTTCGGTACATACCATACAGTACATACTTACTATTTGAATGTTAGCTATATATATATAATAGTACAGGAAAAATATGTAACAGACCTTATTCTTGGGTTTACTAACAAATAATTTCCGAGTTAACTTGCCTATAATGCAACAACTCCCTGAATTGGCGTCAATGTCCTGTATGAAATACTTTTATTTCTTGGTAAATAAAATACAAATATTCAACAAACATTATAATGGTCACTATCTTGATAATATACTGGGTATTGCAATGGTGATTACAATAACAAACGTATTGTATCGTAACATCAACTACGTCAGCAAAATATTCTTCGAGAGACTCTAAGAAACTATATGATTTCTGGTCAAGGCGTCGGCCTTAGTATCCAAAAAGTGTACATCTCAGCATTCCCATCGCTCGGTCCTGATACCACGTCTGCCTCGATTAGCGAATGAGTCATCAGGTGCCCTCTATGTAATTGGTTAAAAATACCGATCTATATTTTCTTATAGCCCATCTCTTAGTGATTATGGAAAATTTCACTTGATTCATTTACCACAACGACCTACTTTGAGGCACTGTATTAAGTAACATTGAATACGTACTATATCTTTTTAATCTGAAGCGGCAATAGAAATAAAAAAATCTGGGAATATACGAATAGTTAATTTAAATCAAGAAATAAGTCATCCGTTTGTACTCAATCATTGCCAAAAGGCCCATGCTGAAATTAGTTGTTGGTTAAAAAATTTTAAACCAAATAATACTAATTGTTCTACTATACGACAAAAGAAATCTCCATAAAATCCCTATTCCTACTCTGTTTTGTGATAACAAGACATAGCATTTCATTATGACTGTGGTGCAGAAACATCTACTAGAGGATACAAACACCACTTAAAATCTGTCATTCGAGGGCAAAATGACGGCAAATCGACTGCTACGTTGTCGATATTTTAAATTATTATTTACATATAGGGAAAAGAGTGTAGGATTTACAGATTTGCGGCTAGCTGCATATTGAAATATTGCAGTTTATCTTAAGTCTACAATACGTTAACCTAATTCACAAACATACTAAATACATTTTTTTGTTAATTAGATTTTGCAAATACTAAAATATTTTACGAATCACTTATGATTCGGAACGGGACGGAATTAATACACCACTTATGGCCTTGGAACAAAAGAGAAACTTTATTTTGATCCCTGGTAATTTATACCCACTCGATTCAAGTCACAGCGCCCTCTACTAACTTTTCTTCCTCCTTTCTATACTGGCTCTTGTATCGAGACAAGTCATATATTAAACACTCCCCTTCAATTTAAATGTACTATATAACTTAACCTAACTAAGATTGTAAATAAAGATTACAAAAGTACATTTAAATGGCCAGAACAAAACTATTACATTGTACATACAAATTTGTTCAAACTTAAAGAACTATTTTATTTATACATCGCGAGAATTTTGACTTTAATTAATAATTTAATCAAATAAATCTACACAATTATGTGACAAACAAACGTAACGGTCAGTTTTCTACTTAAAAACAATTCTCTCTTTGAACAATCATATAAATAGTCGCTACAACACTGTCAATTTAATATCGATTTTATAGTTTGTTCTTGGGATGCCAAATATACACATGTATTTCTCTTCATTGAATTTCTTCCATGCCTCTGGGATGCTTTTATCAAATAGTATGAATCCATTAAAACTTCCTAGTTGATTACCGTACCAGTCTTCATAACTTGCTCCTTCAAGTCCACTTCCGCCTTAGATTAGTCCAGGGCCTTCTGGTATCACTGAGGTATCATGACTAATTCATCACTACTATCTCCATTTTCTGCTTCTAATATTGTACTCAATTTGGTTTTCTCCAGTTTTCTAACTCTATCACCTTTATTTATTACTTTCAACTCAATGATTCACTAACATTATTCTGCTTTATGAGCTTTCTTCTGATCTTTATCTCTATACTCCAAATCAATTATTAATGGGTGTTCACTTTTGTTTTTTCTTTTCTTTTAACATTCTTCACAGTTCCCTTTGTTTTATTCTTATTTTCATCTAGACCAGATTCATCAGAATCAAATCCTAATATGTTTGTTATTTCCATTACTATCAGATTCATTATCACTCCATTTCCAGCTCGAAATCAGAATCTTTTTAATATAACCCTGAACTGTCTAAGTGCTGTTCGTCTTTATCATATCTTAAATATTTTTGCTTAGGGCTTTCTTCTATGTCTTCGGATAAAGCTTCAGCTGTTGGTGTCTTTTCTGTTGAAATAAGCAGACAATAGGCGACACATATCTCATGGTCGTCTAATTTCCTTTCTCTTGCAAAATTATCTGTATCGGTTTACTCACAGATTCTTGTTTGGAATTTTATCTGCTCATCTTATATATATTCTCTAGTCTCTCTATATATTTTCAAATTGGTCTGTTTAGATGCGATTTTGTAACTAACGAAACTTATATAAAACTGCCTTTTAATCTTCTTTATAGTACCCTTTAAATTATAACTAAATTATTTTCCACTTTTGCTGGTATTAATATTAATATCAATTTGTGTAATAATCTCCGCTTTTTCCATTCCAATAAACTGTTTAACTTCATAAAGACAGTCCATTAAATCCACTATATGCTCTTCATGTCATTTTGTATTCCAACCTTTAGGTGAATTTCTCATCTATACAATGCTCGATTTAATCGATGGTATCTTGTTTAGTTCGTATACAGAACTAAATTTAATTAATTAATAATGTCCTATTTAATCTTTCCGCTTTTCCATTACTTTGTGATGAATGGGCTATTGCTATATTCTAAATGAATTCCTTTTTTCCTCCAAAATAGCTTTACTCCATGCTGTTTTTCTAATTCATTAATGTATTGTTTGAAATTATCTTCAGCTTCGTTTTCTGTCTTAAGGATTTTTACTGGTAAAATGGGACAAATCATCTAGTATTTTCTATCCTTTATAAATATCTTCCTCCATCTTCAGATATTGGGTTTACTAGTCTATAAATATCTGAATAAATTAACTCTTCGATTACACTTGTGCTTGCCTCTTTAAAGTAGAAAGGGCTCCTGGTTGCTTTAGCTTCTACTCTCATAGAACAAGATTTATCCTTCTTCTTAAGTCCCAATCGTATTGATATTTATATCAAAGTTCTAATATTTTGTAATTAAACTCTGCTAAGTAACTTTGTTCTCTATCCTTAAAAATTAAAAATTCTTCATTGGGTTCAATAGATTTCATTCTACCTGTAATTCTGTTCGACCCCTTGTTCCTAGTTTTCAATAATTCTCTGATCCTTGCAACACACATGGTTGATTTTCTAAACTCTTCTTCATTACTAATTGCTACATTGATTACAATGTTTCTTTGTCCTACCGATAATTATGTTGGACCCCATGTTACTCGTTTTCACACTAGTTTCCCTGATCGTTGTAAATCATACACGTGGTTAGTTTTCTAAACTGTTGATTACTTCATTACTAATTACTACATTGATTGCAATGTTTTCTTCTATCCTACTGATAATTCTGTTGGATCCCATGTTACTAGTTTACTAGTGCTTCATTGATCCTTGAATATTATACACGTTATTGATTTTCCAAACTCTTGGTTACTCCATAAATATTTACTACATTGATTACAATCTTTCCTTCTATCCTACTGGTAATTCTGTCAATTCTCATGTTACTAGTTTACTAGTGCTTCACTGATCCTTGTATATTATACATGTGATTGATTTTCTAAAATCTTAATTACTCCATAACTATTTACTACATTGATTACAATCTTTCCTCCTATCCTACTGATAATTCTGTTAGATCTCATGTTACTAGTTTACTAGTGCTTCACTGATCCTTGTATATTATACATATGATTGATTTACTAAACTCTTAATTACTGCATTACTATTTACTACATTGATTACAATGTTTTCTTCCTTCTTACTGATAACTCAAGATCACATGTTTCTAGTTTTCTGGTGTTCCTTCTGATGGTCATTGATCTTTGAGTGCTCTAGTGCCCCGAAATTAATTTCCGTCTGTTGCATACAACCATCTTGTTACTTCCACTTTCCTTCGTGTATATATAATTATATATACACTATACCGAACTAAAAACTTTACCTAATTTACATTCCCCTGCACCCTCCGTCGTGACCCTACTACTTCTCATTTACACCGAGAACTCTGGGCCCATAACCTTTTACGAATCACTTATGATTCGGGACGGGACGGAATTAATACACCACTTATGGCCTTGGAACAAAAGAGAAACTTTATTTTGATCCCTGGTAATTTATACCCACTCGATACAAGTCACAGCGCCCTCTACTAACTTTTCTTCCTCCTTTCTATACTGGCTCTTGTATCGAGGCAAGTCATATATTTAACAAAATATCGCAATATAATATAGTTTTAAGCAATATAAATATAGTTTTGCATAGTACTAGTATTTGTATTAAAATTTTCAGTCTCGTTTTCTTCATTTTTCCGATTTCTAACATTTAAACTTTTAGGGCGCTTCGATTTCATTTGGATAATTTATCATATTTCACAGTAAAAAAAATAGAACATAAATGAATAAATGGGACTAAAATATATTAAGGCAAATAATCTAAATTTGCCTACAATATAACGATTTTAAAAATAGTTTATTAAAATTTTTCTTTGTATTTCGAGATTTTGATTGTTTCTGATCTGTGGTCGGCGGCTAATTGAAATATTACTCCAAAAATATAAGGTCTAAAAGGATTAGTTTTCCAACCAATTGACAATGATCCTATTTCAATTGTTTAGTATTTTATTTCCGTGTTTGTTTATATTCGAGAAGCTACCCGGTCGTTCCGTTTTACCATTATCCCTCAAGTCGGAAAGAATTAAACAAGTTACATAATTTTAAGCATCTGTTGTTAATATGAATCGTTTATCAAAGTTAGGATACATTAAAATACTATCAGATGTTATAATTTTTTTAAATTTTTAAAAATATGTTCTTATTTTTTTAATATGGAATTAAGAGGTTTTACAATTTCATCGAAATTTTAAACAAATTTAGAATATCAAAAAGACCTACATATTTTTTTAAAATTCACTTTCATTTCATGATATACTAAATCTACAATGGATTTCATTTTCTTAGTTAGTCAAGTATTTTCGGCACTACCCCAGTTGGAGAATTCCATGGCGATATTCTAATATTCTCTAATCAAATAACTTTTAAATTTGATTTTTAATTTCTTGTTTTAGGTTATAACAGCACCCATAGGTTTAGTAATTGTGGGATACTCAAAATTTGTTTTTATGTGATATTTTATTTTACAACTGAAAGTCAAAGGATCACCCTTATCCCAAACAATGCCAAAACATATATACGTACATATTTAATTTTATTTTGTAAATCAAAATTTAAATATTTTGTTAAAAAATTGTTTCACGTAATTTGCTTCTTTGCATCTTTTGAATTGGATGAATATTTGGATGAGGATTGTCTTTGATTAAAAAAATAGTTGATAGCTTTCCCCGCTTATAAGCTATAAGAATTCAAAACCTGAAAAATATTCACTAGAAAATATAAATCCTAAATACCATCGAAAGGAGATTTTTTGAAAACATATTAAGAGATTTATGCTGTGAGAGTGTGTAACATAGGTTACATTTATTCCAAGTATATTAAATTTTTCTATTTCATTTTTACCATAAAAAAAGAATAATTCAAAATAAAGAAATTATTATTTATATTAACACAAATTATTTTAATAGCGACTGATTACTTTTATAAAAGGTTGTAATGCCGTCTGGGGATATTCGTTTACCATAAAGCTTTGGGGGTAAAAATTTAATCTAGCTCTATTGCAATTTCGTCGTTTTTATCAATATTTTCTTCGTTAAAAGAAGCGTTGGGAGAAATTTTAATTTTAAAAGTTTAATAACAATTTCCGGAATTATATCTAATTGTATTGTACGTTCTACATTTAGAATATTTAAGTTTCAAGCATCAAACATGTTAATTACACTAACTGCATTATCAAAATATAAAGTATAGCCAGATTGAGTTGGATTTATTAAATAATATTTCATATTATTTTACTAATTTAATGTATTATTCACTTTTATTTAATAATAGAATTTGATAAAACTTATAATTCACCTATTGTCTAAGATTTGCAGACGTTTCTTCGTCAGAACAATGATTTAGTCAAAACAATCAATATATCAGATCTGACAAAAGGCTTGCCGGTGATAACGCCAAGTTGTCGTTATTGTGGAATATTTGTAATTTTTCCTATATATGTAGGGTACGACACCTGATCCATCTATCTGACGGAGCCGTATCTATGTTTCAAGAATACGGTCTGAATGGTTCCTTGTTTGTGGAATAGCCGCCACCGAAAGAATACGTTAGAATGGCATACAATAATGATTAGTTTTTAATTTATTTATACACTGATGCACTTATACACACCAAAGAAGTTCCTGTGGGTTGGTTCGCTTCGCTCTTCTGATTTCCTGCGTCTTGTCCAATAGCTGTATAGCTTCCACGTTACTGTGATTATGCAACCGTATTTCAAGGCGAAATCTTGGATCACTTCTTGTATCCATTTGATTTCGAGGTCATTGATAATTATTCGCAAAACTGTTTGATGTTTGGCGTATTATCAATATATGGCATTTGTCAACCCCATATGTGCATACCAATTATTGATCCAAATTAGCTTTATGATTGACTGATAAACCAATCTCTTTGATTTTAGATCAAGTGGAGGGTATATTCCAATTAACCAATGCAATTGCTTGACTTTGAGTCTAATCTGCTCTGCTTTTTGTCTAACATGAGCTTTTTAGTTTAACCTACTATCGAGACGTATTTCGACGTATTTAGCTGAATCTGCTTGAATCAGGCATCTGTCAAGTGATTTAATTATGTTTTTGTCATTTTACTTCAATTCAAAATTATGGACGGATTTAGAGCGATTAAGCAATATTTTTCAGTCTCTAGTCCATTTCTAGATTTTTTTACCGCTACTTGTACGTTATATACCGCCTTAGACAACTTAGACAATTTTTAATATGAAAACTGTGTCGTCGGCAAATGTTCCAAGTATTGTTTCTTCTGTTGTAGGGATACGTGGATCTTCAGCTGAAATAGGGTTGAGTGTAGAGATTGCTCGTTCATCTAAAACTCTAAATTTTTTCAAAATGTTATTATTCGAGGAGTCAACAGTAATTGGGCGGAAGCAATCTGTTCATTTTGTATATTAATCCCAAACGCCATACCCGGTCAAAAGCTTGTGAGACGTCCAGTAATATTGCAGGGCAGTATTTCTTTTCTTCGAATGCCTTTTTAATCACCGCTGTTACTCTATGCGCTTGGTCCATTTTTGAGAGGTGATTTCAAACTGCAAATTGGAAATCTTGTATTTCCATAAATTACTTAATGCGTCTTAACAGCAGTTTCTCATATAATAATGATATCGTAGGTAACAGCGAAATACGCTGGTAAGATCTAACTTGGTCTACTGGTTTATCAGGTTTTTTAAGCAATGTCAACATGATTGTTACTTTTCGTGGAAGCTCTTTTATTAACCAGCCTTTTTAGGATTGATGTTAATATAAATTTCTATGGAAACTTCCATAGGAAAAATCTGATTTACAGCAACATCGGCCTTATGAACAGGATTTGTATCTAGTGTAGATTCTATAACTCTCGGTTGGTATACGTTATAGGTTCTTGCATTATAAGACTAAACGGGTCTCTGCTAGTAAAAGTGTTAGTAGGATTGGGTTTGTTTGTTTTTTTCAGATTTGTCGCACCTAGTACTAACAATACTGGAGTGTGATCAAATGATACTTCGCAAAATCTCTCGATTTGTATTTGATTTGAAGAGATGCCTTTCGAAATGTAAAAGTCCAGTAGGTCTGATAATTTTTACTGCCCCAATAAGTGGGTTTACACCCAGAGTAATAATTACATGTAGTAATATTTATTGCTGCGAATAGTTCAATGGGTTTTCCAGGTATTATTAATCGTGAACAACAGGCTGTAACATTTTTTAAATTATTTAATTACCATATTGTTACTAGTAGTTTCCGTCTAACCTACGATTTGTCTTTATAATAACTTAAATCTAGGTATATAACTCTGGTGAAATAATGTTTATACGTGTCACTGCTGAATTTTTTAATATATGCACTTCACTACACAACGCTACACAAGATCAGGTGATTTGATTTTTTTGAGTCTGTGTCGTGTTCTTGTGATATCCAATAGTTGCAATATTTCAATATTCGGATGAGAATGGAATCTTTCCTCACGCTCCCTTGCAATTCTCTTAATTTCTTGACTGACTTGACTTATTTGATTTATGTTACTCTTTGCAGAACATCCCCATCATAATTGAACTCCATATGTCCATATAGGTTTTAGTATTTGCTTATATAATAGCAATTTATTATATACTGTTAACTGTGATTTTCTTCCAATTAGCCAGTAGATTTTCCTATTTTTCAATTCCAGTTCGTTTCTTTTCTTCTTTATATGTTACTTCCAGCGAAGTTTTGCATCGATATTCATTCAAAGATGTTTAGCATTGTTGCTATATTAAATGATACTGTTATTTAATCTTATTGGTGCTTGTACGGTTTGTTTATATTATGAACTGCACATGTACAGATTTACTTTCATTAATTCTTATTTTCCAAGCTTGTGTCCAATTATTGAAACTGTCACTTACCTTTCGTAATTTTCGTGAGGCTTCTTCAGTATTATCTCCGACAGCTATAATTGCAGTATCATCAGCAAATGTAGCCTTCGTAATATTTTCCATTTGAGGTATATCACAAGTGTAGAGCAGATAAAGCATTGATCCCAGTACACTTCCTTGTGGTACACCTCCTTTAGCTTCTTTTATTATAGAGTAAGCTTCTTCTAGTTTGACTCTGAACATTCTGGTTGTAATGTATGATTTTAATAGTTAGGTGTGTTGTTTTGGTAGTATTTTCTGTAGTTTAAGCACAAGGCCTTCATGCCAAACCTTATCGAAGGCTTGTGTTACATCTAAAAATATAGCTAAGCATCTAAATGCTGTATTGATCTAGTTGGTGAGTTTTATAATTCCCTTTCTTATTAGTTTTTGCAGTAGTTCTCCTGTTATTAAATAGTAGCCTGGTGATTTCCTGGGGTTAATGTCAGTTTTAATAACTTTGTTTAACTCTTTCGACGTCACTAATTCAATCATCGAATTTTCAGCTTCTATATCCGGCAAAATATGTTCAATATTAGTTTCGTTTGGTTTGAAAGTATTTTCTAGATATTCAGCAGATGCTTCTGCTTTTTGGTGATTGTCACGTGCCTAATTTCCACATAGGTCTCTTATAGACGAACTGTGTAGACATGAACGCTTTAAATATTTTGGTGCTTTCCAGATTGAGTAATCAGTTTCTTTATCATGTGTCAAATTTCTCAGATAGTCATTAATGGTTTTGTTTTCAATTTCCTGTATTTCCCTTTTCACTCTTTGGGTTATATTGTTTAAATTATTTTTATTTTCAGGTGTTCTGTTTTGTTGCCATTTTTTTCGTAATTTACGTTTTCCAAGCAGCTTGTTGAATATCAACTACGAATTTTTCTGCTTCAAAATTTAATTTTTCAGTTGTCTTGAGGGGTACATTTAGTTAAATTCGTTTGTTCAATTCTTCAGCAAATCGTTCCCAGTCTGTTCTCTTGATTGTTAACGTTGGGTTTCTTTCTTGTCTTATTATATTTTCGCTCAACGTCAGAATCACTGGCGTATGATCTGAACTTATCTCAAAATTTTCTTCGATCTTTTTATAGTTGGATGTTATGTTTCTTACTATGAAGAAATCTAACAGGTCTGGGGTTTTCTCTTGATCAGTCGGCTAATAAGTTGGTTTTCCAGTTGACATGTAACTACATCTTAGTTCAGCAGCTGCTTTATGCCGTTCATTGCCTTTAGTTGTTGTCATTCTGGATCCACATCTAATATTTTTTGCATTGGAATCAACTCCAATTATAAATTTTTCTCCCAGGTTGCTTAGGACATTCAAATAATTTTCCTTTTTTTGATTGTATCTTGGAGGACAATAAATTGCGGCTATTGCACTCTTGTATCTGCTCGATTTAATAGTTAGTGCTATTACCTAATTTTCTTCTTTACTGAGCCGGGGTTCTTGATGGAGGTAAATGTTCTTTTTTGTTATTATTATACTTCCTTCTCTTGCGGTGTTAGCTGGATGTATGGTATGATAAAATGCATATCCTCTAAATTTTATAAAGGACTCTTTTGTTAAATGGGTTTCTGATATTAGGCAAATATCTATTTTTTGCATATCTAGGAATACTTTTAGGGTAGCGTATATAAAGCGTAAAAATATTCGATCATTTTTTCTTGTTTGTCCAGCTTTCCTATTAGTTTAAGTAGCAATTCGTTGGTGGTTGCTTCATCTTCCTTTGTGTCTCTTTGCTTATTTTGACTGATACTTTGGGCATAAGTCATTTCACCATGAACGTTATTATATTTTTTCGGTTGTTTCTTTTCACTTATTGGTTCTTGAGGTTTAACTTGAGCTATTCTATTTCTCCTCCCTTGTATTGTTTTAGCAACTACACATCCTCTATAACTCGCCGGATGCGCTTCATTGCAGTTTGCACATTTCGGCTTAACTTCTTTGGGTCACACTCTGTGGTGATATGTTTACATGAATATTTTACACATCTGGGTTCTGTTCTGCAGAATTACTGTATGTGTCCATGCAATTGGCATCATTTACATTGCGGTATTAAGTTTGATTTTTTTAGAGGTTTTATTTTTATTTCAACCCCAAAAATACTTTTATACCTGTTCTAAAATACCAAAAATGTTTTTTGTGTCCGTATCTTATCAAAGGCTAACATAAATAGACGTAATGGCTTCTTGTGGACTAAAAATTCTCCTTTGTTAATTTTGGTTTTTCCTTTTTTTTTAACTATTTGTCGCATTTAAACATTTAAGTCCATTTCGGTGTAGTTCTGCATTAATTTTTCATTTTTTGCTGTTGATGGAGGCGCTTTTGTCATAGTTTTGATGCCTCTGTTTTTTTGTCGTCATAAGAGTGCCATTACAGTTTCAGCAACTGTAAACAATCTGTTATTTTTGTGAATATTGTACGACATTCGGCGTCGAGTTTTATTTGTCCATTGTTTAGTACCGTTGCTTTGAATATTATATATTTGGACCTCATCGTAAAGCAAGTCAAAGTCGGTAATATTACTTACGATACTTGGGGGTAACCTGGGCATTCTAATTTTTTTATTTTGTTCATTATTTTGTTTTACTTTTATTTGCTGTGATCCTGGGGAATTATTTGCTTTTATTTTTTTACTTTTAACCGTTATTCAGCCTATTTCTGTCTGCAATTCTTCTTCATCTGTTTCGTATGTAACAATTGGACTACTTTTGTTGGCTTGGTGGTTTGTCCTTGCCTTCAGAGCTTTGTTTATTTAGTTGTAGCTTTAGGGCATTTATTTGTTTTTGAATATTAGTTAATGCAATTTCGAGAATCTCTGTCTTTTTGTACAAATTGTACAATTAAAAAGAAGTGGCAATCCCCTCTAGTTCCTTTACACTTTCCTTCAAATATAAGAAAAAACATAACTGACCCTAAATGAAACGGTCTAAAATATCGCACTACTAGATCGAAAGTTATGGATTTTTAAATACATTAGGATTGATAATCAATTTATCATAAAGATATAAGTTGCTTTTAATATATCTTAATATTAAACTTGAAAATCCGTTGTAGATCCTTCAGGTCTCTCCTAAAACGTTCTCTGAATAACAACAATCTAAATTCCGAAATTTAAATAAAATTAATAATTAACGATATTTAAGTTCAAAATAGCTATTCATTTCAAAAATATACGAAATATCTAATACCTGCATAACTAGACCTTCAAAACTCTTTTGATTTATTTGTAATATAAATATTGTAAGATCAATATCGTATTAAAATGGTACTGATAAAATACTTTGATTATGGCCAAAAGCATACCCTTAATCTAGTATTATTTTATCAACCACCTTATAATACACTAATATTAATGATTTACTGAATTCCTTATTTGGGATTTTTATTAATTAGACCTCATAAATGAAATTGACATTACTGTGATAATTGAAATTACAATTACTAACATGTTTAAATGTACTAGGTAAGCTAATACATATTTATCTCAAAATATCTACGTTTCACTTATGAAATTAGGAAAAATACAAAACAACAATATTACAATAAACATAATTTATTTAAATATAAAGGACAATAGGAGAATGTTATTTTATTTATGTTGCAGCCACTTCATCGATTTTCTATGGGCTATTCCTTAAGGATCTCAGTTATATGGACACACTAAGATTGTGGTAACATTGGCCAATAACTGCAAATTTATCATCTTTTTTCTAATTGGGGTAGATGTCCATATACCTTTTGGGTTATATAACACTACACATCCTGTATCTCTCAACTCATTTGCCCATGGTTCTACACTTAAGGCGTCATTTTCATTTCTATTAGCTGCAGATTTAAAATCATAAGCTGCTTTTATGTTTTGTAAATAATTATGAGTTACTAAATCTATTCTTCTTACATTAGTAATATCCACATCGTCTCTTAGATCATGCTTTATAATATTAAATAGTATTTTAGCTGCTCATTTGGTTACAATTTATTCTCTATTTGTTTTCGAGAGCTGCAGGAGTTTAAGGTATTTTCATGTCCAAAATATGTTTTGGTGAATTCCACTTCATATTCTTCACCTTTGTTCTAATTTAATACTAGCTAGGCAATGTGTATTTATCTTGTTTCTTCCTTGAACTTCCTTGGACACTGAAATATTATGCTAGCACAATATAAAGAAATATAGCTTCTTCTCTCTTGACACGAGGTTGGGGTTTGCTCCATATGATTTTCGCATATTTGAAATTCTTTAAAGGTATTAAATTTCAATAACTCCTCAACGTTTAAGTTATGAGTTGACTGTTGATTCATTAGAAGATTCGCTTTCATGGTAGTGTGCTCGCATAACTTACATGTGTAAAGTATTTTTGTTACTTTGGTATCTTCATTAATAGCAGGATGCTTTGTTTTGGATCCACGCTATTTCAATATTTGCTTGCTGCTATATTAATTTTCACAAGTAAAATATTTAAAAATGAATACACCCTTCAGATTTAATGCAGATAATTTTTCTAAAACATAAAATTATCTTAAGATTCGGCAGGAGAGTATCTTGATATGAACATTCAAATTAGTGCAGGTATATAACTTCGTACAGTTTTCAAAATAGAAAAGCTTCTTTTGTTCCATATTTTGTCCTTCCATAGCAATTAGATTTGTTTTGATTAAATACTTAATTCTACTATTATAATATAAAACAAAGCATTATATATAGAAAAAAGTTAATAAATAATATAAACTAAATATTTCAATCAAAAACTAAATAAACTATATTTCAATACAATCGTATATTAAACTATCTAAAATTATAAAAAAAAGACTTATTAAGTAATAATTTGGTTACCAAAATTTTGCGTTTGCACTCGAAGAAGCGCACCTTTCCCCACTAAGAACACAAAGCGAAATTCACGTAACAACCTTGGCGTGACCTTTAAATAAAAAACAATTTTTTTCTGAACTAAATTTATTCAATTAAATTCATTTAAATATACATATAAATATAATCTATAACAATAAATATAAATTTATAATGTAAATTTATCTACATTTATCTAAATTTATCTAAAAATATAAATATAATATAAAAAATATATATCTATATATATATATATATATAATATATATATATATATATATATATATATATATATATATATATAATATATATATATATATATATATATATATATATATATATAATATATATATATATATATATATATATAATCATAAGCAAAAAACTTTGGTGCATAGCAAATTAAAATTATCTCTTCCATCTTTCCGTCAGTACTTTTAATATTTTATCCGAAAGATCATTATGGAATGTACAATTGAAGGAGTTTTAATTTACTCTTTTTTAACATTTGACAAAAATTTTGTTATATTATCGACATGGCAAAATCGCTGAATAATTTAAGATATAGCTCAAAGACCTACTGACTACTTGTTGTATATTAAAACAATTTTGTTAGAGTTTCGGACTCGATATATTGTCTTGTCTCTATAAAATCAGTCTCAATTTGTGGGTCTACTGATTTATTCATAATTGTATGTAAATAAAAATCACACTTCATTTCTTTTTTAAAAAGTTTCACTAAATAACCTGAGATATACACTACGGTACAACGTAAAACTTTGTTTGCTCTTATAGGAACATCTGGACTGAAGTTATAGTCAAGTAACTAACAGTAAGAATGAGCAGAAAGGGGGATATTGGCTGAATGAATACAAACTGTACCATTACTTTCTGGAGTTTGTTCAAGTGTCGATGATACTTGTTTCGAACACCCTGGTTGTAGGCCTGGAATGATGGAAATAGGCACTACAAATATAGTAAGACAATTTTGAAATTAATGGTAATAATTATGAACAGAAATGTGACTGACTCCTTCAATATACCTTTTATATAATTTTGATTTTGATCCACTTCTATTTGTACATGTTCTGGGCTCGTGGTATTATTTTCACCATCACTAAATTGTTCATAAGTACTTAAAGGAAGGTTTAAATGTATCGCAAAAATGTCACGCGTAGTAACGATAATAAAACTGCTTCATGTTTAACCAACCAGTTTAGGATTTTTAAAGTTTTCTACTCATTTCTTAAGGATCGCTTTTTTAACGGAAAACGATGATGCATTTTCTAACTGTGCATCCGGGCACACAACACTTTCTAGAACGGGAATGCATTTCAGCTACGAACTTTCACCTAGTAATAAAATAAAATAATAATTTAATATATAAACGTTATAAAAAGCTGACCACACTATTCTCTACATTAGCATGGCGAATAAAACAAGAAATATGTTAAAGGTAGCGATATCTACATGTTGGACGTGGCGAAACATTTCGCCAAAATTTCCTAAGAAATTAAATTTCTATTTCTCTATGAGTATATTCGCAAAATATTACCAAAACACCCACCTACGAAACTTCCTGCCCTCATATTTAACATAATAGTTTGGAGAGCATAATTGTATTTGTATCCGGTAGCTTCCAGAACAGTCTCCGTTAGTTCGTTAATTGAAACATATTGCCTTGTCTTTCTTACCTGTCGGACCAATAAACTAGTGTTGTGGTCGAATAAAGGCCTTCTATTTATCCGGTCAAGTGTGTGTGTTTAGAAAATAAAGCACATTTCAAAGACTATAACATTTGTGCTGAAGTTGTAATAGTCAGTTAAATAAGAATTACTCTATTAACATATGTGGTGACAGTGATAAAATAGCCGATATACCATCACCGTCAAAAATGGTAAAATCAGACTGTGTAGGAACATTGCTTGTCGTCTAATCAGAACAGAAGCTAGAAATAACAGAATTAGCGTAAAAATGCTTTATGGCGTGGTAAACTTCCTTATCTGATGCTTCTAGTGCACAAGCTGTGCCGTCAACTATGATGTCAAAATTTGTTTGTCAAAAATCGACATATTAGGGGTAAGTGATAACATTATAATTATTAAGGCAAGTCAATCTATCAAATTCCGGTACATTGTTACTATTTGAATGTCAAGCTATATATAATAGTACAGGGAAAGAATGTAATAGACCTTATTCTTGGGTTTGCTATAAGTAATCTCCGAGTTAACTTGCCTATAATGTTAATTAATACTTTTATTTCTTGGTAAATAAAATACAAATATTCAACAAACATTTTAATGGTCACTATCTTGATAATATACTAGGGGTTGCAACGGTGATTACAATAACAATCGTATATCAACTACCTCAGCAAGATACTCTTTGAGAGACTCTAAGAAACTATATGATTTCCGGTCAAGGCGTCGTCCTTTGTATCCAAAAAGTGTACATCTCCCAATCAAAAAGCATTCCCATCGTTCGGACCCGTTACCACGTCCGCCTCATTTAGCTTCTGTTCTGATTAGACGACAAGCAATGTTCCTACACAGTCTGATTTTACCATTTTTGACGGTGATGGTATATCGGCTATTTTATCACTGTCACCACATATGTTAATAGAGTAATTCTTATTTAACTGACTATTACAACTTCAGCACAAATGTTATAGTCTTTGAAATGTGCTTTATTTTCTAAACACACACACTTGACCGGATAAATAGAAGGCCTTTATTCGACCACAACACTAGTTTATTGGTCCGACAGGTAAGAAAGACAAGGCAATATGTTTCAATTAACGAACTAACGGAGACTGTTCTGGAAGCTACCGGATACAAATACAATTATGCTCTCCAAACTATTATGTTAAATATGAGGGCAGGAAGTTTCGTAGGTGGGTGTTTTGGTAATATTTTGCGAATATACTCATAGAGAAATAGAAATTTAATTTCTTAGGAAATTTTGGCGAAATGTTTCGCCACGTCCAACATGTAGATATCGCTACCTTTAACATATTTCTTGTTTTATTCGCCATGCTAATGTAGAGAATAGTGTGGTCAGCTTTTTATAACGTTTATATATTAAATTATTATTTTATTTTATTACTAGGTGAAAGTTCGTAGCTGAAATGCATTCCCGTTCTAGAAAGTGTTGTGTGCCCGGATGCACATTAGGTGCCCTCTATGTAATTGGTCAACAATGCCGATCTATATTTTCTTACGGTCCATCTCTTAGTGATTATGGAAAATTTCACTTGATTCATTTACCACCACGACCTATTTTGATGCACTGTATTCAGTATCATTGAAAAATTCTGAGAATATAAGAAAAGTTAATTTAAATCACGAAAGAAAAGAATTTTAAGCAATTTCAAAGTACCGTCCTGCTTTCTTTCTGGGCTGTCATTATTATAAAGTCATCGGTTTGTACTCAATCATTGCAAAAAGCATATTTGAAATATGTACATAATAATCGTTGTAATAACAAAGTAAAAATAAACAAAAACCTTGTGTGTGTTCCTTATTTATTTTTTGAAGTCGGTTTAATTTTCTTGTTAAAAACATTATATTATTCTCTTTTTGGTGTTAGATATTTGCTCAATAAATATGCAGTTATTATATTAAGTATTACATAGGGTAGGCCAAGTAAAGTTGCAGCTTGTTTGAAGAAATATAGGAATAAAGGAACAATGATTGAAAATAAGAAATGCTTCAGGCCGGTACCTAACCTAACTGATTTGACAAATGCATTAACCAAACTAGATCAACCACGAAAAGTCGTTGTTCCCATCGGGAATCGAACACGCGATCTCCACGTGTGATCTGAAGACTCTAATAACTATACCATAGAAGCAGTTGCCTGCAATATTTCTACGGCTTCTCATACGATATGGTTAGTCTTTAAAAAGCAAACTGAACGAATTTGTACGGATAATTAACATAGAATAATTAACCTAGATATTATAGACAAACGTTTGTGCATTTTCTATTTTCCCTTCCCTTTTCAAGATCTTAGGAACCTTTAATTTACTTAATGAACTATCCTTTTCTTGGGGTCTTGGAGTTTCTGTTTGGTCAGCTGATTAAAGTCCTTGTTGATGTGGAACCCCTGTTTGGTGATGATAAGGACTTGGTATAGGAATTTTGCGATTGTACTGCGGTGAATTTTTTGAAAAGGGATGAGTGAAAAATTCCTTTTGAACCTTTGTGGTAATGCATTTGAGTAATTCTGTATATGACGCGCTCAAATTTTTTTCTCCCCTCTTTCTAAATTTGTTCATCCCTTCATGACCGATGTACTTGGACTACTTTAACCCGTCTAAATAAAGGAGTATATCTTTTAGAGCAGAACCATAATTATTGGAGACAATTTGCTTTTTCTACAGGTGAGAGGATATAGGATTTTCTGTGGAATAAATTGGCCTAGGTTTTTTCTGGGTTGATTTGCAACGTCCAAAATTTTAACAATTTGACCTCAGCATTTAATTGTCCTACAAAAACTTCAATGTGAGAAGATTTTTGTCTTCAGAGATATCGGGCTATGTATATCTGGATTGCGAATCCTTCACGCCTTAAACAAAATGTAAAGGGCCGGCTTGGTTGGCACAGTGGTCAAGGGCGACAGGAAGGCCCTCTTACTGTTGCGATAGTAGCCGTTTCGAATCTTGTTGGGTAAATTTATGTTCTTGATTGTTTATAATCCGAAAAAGAAAATCTGTGACTACGATTAGTCACGCCAGTAACCAAGCTGGGTAAAACCGGATTTATTCTGGAATCATCTCTAGGACCGTGGTTCGGAGTGGGGAACAGATAAACACTAGTTAATAAAAAAGAGACGTTCAGTGTTGTACGTACTATGTACATAGATATGTAAAATATTTTCTTGTCAACCCAATATAAACCCAAAAATATCTGAAAAATATGTAAAACATTATTTAAAAATGCCTATATTGTATTGTAGAGTCAGAAAGAATTACAAGAAGATAAATCAAATTGTAGATATGTTAAGTTACTATGCTACAAAAGAGTGGAAGTTTGAGATCAACAACGTGAAAACGATATGGAAAGAAATGAGAAAGAGCGACCGGGAACTATTTGATTTTGATATGGGTGCTTTGAATTGGGACATGTACTTTTACACTTGTATCCGAGGTAAATCTTACCTAGACTGAAATTCATTAATCATTGATGCTAGATGAACGATTATAAATATCGGTTATATGACAGAAGAACTAAAAAAATCCAAATTAGATGTTATTTTTGTTATTTCATTTCAACTCATATATATTTTTACATACTAATTACACCCAATTTTTCAATTATTTTTATATCAATTCATTTATTCATCATATAAGGTAACAAAAATTGGATAATTTGTATTATGATGTGATGGGAAGTCATACTGGACCCAATAGTGATTCTTAACTAGTGCTTTTCAAACTTTTCTATAATGTTTCGTCAGTATTATGTTCCAAATAAAAAATTATTTAATACTATAACATTTCTATTTCCTTATTAGAACAATATATATAAATCAAGTAATACGTGTTAAACTGCTCGTAACACCTAATAACATTTCTAACCTTTCTAGCTAAAGAATTTTAGCCTTCTTTCTATTGATAAATTTACAAATGAAGGTTTCTGAAGGAATGAAGAAGGCTATGCTGCCGAAAAAATATTCATATTTTTCAATGTTCATGGTTTTATATCTTTCATGATATCATGTTCATATATGATATCAAGTAAATTAAGGATTTCAAGCAATCTAAGGAGATTAGATATGTTTTCCGAAGTGAACAAGTGATAAACAGTGAAGGGAAGTTAAGTTCGGTTTTCGATGTGGTCAAACTGTGGTATACTCAGGTTGGAGAGCCATAGCGAGCACACCGAGGAGGGGGTATCCCTTCAGAAAATGGGAATATGTGCATTTATAACGACTTAGCGTAAGTGGGTTAGGCATAACTTGGCAGGATCATTAAGTATGAGCGTCAATTATTAATGGATGATCACATGAATATGCTTGAATTGCGTTCAGCGTAGTATAGAAATCCGTGCAGAATAGCTATTCACCAGGCCCTTCTTTCAATAGCTATCGAAGCTATCTCCAAACGGCAAACCTGTCAGCAGTAAAAATTATTATGTGTTTTGGGGTGCTGAAAATTAAGGAACTCGAAGGGCCTATAACGGACATGTTAACGCTCTCATTGCGTTTTAATCCATCGTTATTTGGGTAGGGATGTAAGTTGATCGGAAATCTTCACCGAAATCGTGTTTTCTGTATACGCTGATCTCTGTGTCATTACAATTTTAGTATATGGCTTAGAGTCGTGACAACAAACAAAAACTATCTTGGAGCATGGTCGTAAATTTATGTTTTTGATTGTTTAAAAAACGTGATTGTCCTAGGCAAGAGTGTAAAATCAAGAAAACAACAAGGATAATAATCCCAGTCACGCCAGTAACTAGGCTGGGTAAGACCGGATGTCTTCTGGGATGATTTCTAAAGTTGGTCATTCGCCAGTCGGTACGCTTAATGCTGAGGACCGTGGTTTGATGCCCACGCCAAACTGTAGTATCAGTCCAGATAAACCCATAGTTTGTAAAAGGAGACTTTAAAATGTATTTTAAAAAAAGCGAGAATAATATATGCATAGACGGAGTAGCCTCGACCAAGTATTGTAATGCAAGCGGATTAATCTGCTATGATATATTAACATCTATCGGTTTCACGGAGTTTAATTGGTGGCATTACTAAAAATTCACAAATTTTCATGTCTTAAGATCCATACAGGTTTACTATTACTTTAACCGCTTAACCAATAAATTTGTAAACAAAATAGTTAAAATAATATAAAATAGAATTAATAGTACGTTTCAATATTTTTAATATATTAGGCAAAATCCATTCTTGGAAGACATTCAGTTTGAGATGATTGACGATGATAAATGTATCATGCTATGGCTAATATTAACCACCAAAACTCGCTGGAAAGCTGAAATTCTTAAATACACCAGATCTCATTGTAAAAAATAATAAATATAAAATATAATGGGGCGTACAGTGTTCACAGATCAATTGATTAACTTCAGTTAATGTACAATGGTTAATAAAACAGATAAACGAGTAACATTGATTAATGTTTCCACACGGAATATAAACATCCAAGTTCTTGCATCAAGCAAGCATTGGCAAAGGAAAATGAGCTTGGTCTCTACGAACATCTACTAAAACCATGCAAAAAGCATCTTTGTTAGTAACAACCTTTACATAATACTAAATCGAAAACCTGAAAAGAAAACTGGAAGAGAAGAAAGAATTTTGATATTTGTATCATTTTGATACTTATATTATCAGGTATATATAAATGTTTGATTTAGAAATAGTGAAAAAATCAACAATCAAATCAATAAAAATAAAACGAATACTTAACAACTGGATTCCTATAGACGAACTTCGATTATATCGAAGTAATCTACTTTCAAATATTAATTTTTTCCTTAGAAGATATCCGGCTTAGTTGATCAGTGTCATCAACTAAGCGGTTTCGGGTTTTACTGTGTAACATGTCCACTTTACTCGCTTTACCAATAAACCATTTTGTTGTAAACGAAGTAGTACTATTCAACATCTCTAGAATATTAGTTATGGTGTAAACCTTAACCTATAAATTGATTCTGGACATTGGTAATGAATGACATTAGAATTACAGGTTGGCCAACTAAAAAATAATTAATATTATAAATATATAAGTTAAAAAAAGTTATAAATATTTAATCTTTACGGATTATATAATTGTTGTATATTATATAAAATTAATTATATATGCTTATTTCAAACATATTTAATTCCAACAGTATACATACCATCTATTTACAAAGACGGTTGGTATCAAGTACTCGGCCATTTTGACATTGTTTTAATCGTCAAGTTAATTACTTGCATCTTGCCGGGTTTTTCACACAATTTGTGATTTCGAAAACAGTTATAATGTCATCTAATACAGGAGGTAACAATTTAGAACAAATACTAATATTGGAGATGGTATCTAACGAACCATCTCTAGGAAACGTTAGAGATTTACCTTCTGGTACTACTACGCAAGTGCAAGAAGAGGTGCCAACGCCTGTTACTTATACCTACGGATGGATTAACGTCGAATCATCTAATATTCCTTATATTATCGTTGATGATATTTATGTTAGTGTCAGAATATTAAACGACAAAGTGCTCTCAAGAATGAAGAGATTCTCAGTTGAAGTGTATAACTTATTTTATATGCAGTGTAGTGTTATGAATAAAGTGGAAGTAGATCTGTTCAATATGATTAACATTGCACATGGTGATTCTTTTGGAAGCAGTTTTCGAGAGGGCCGTGAATACAAATTGCAGTTGTTTGAATTTTTAAGATTGTATTGTTTTTTAAAATTTTGTGAATATGTTTTGTACAATCTTATAAAACATATGTACGAACAATTTCCTAAAGAGATATGCGGCTTTTTACAGATAACTGCTAAGTATCACATACCATTTATAGTGAGAGACAATGAAAGTTACACGCCTTTGTTTTACTTTGAAGGAGATTTTTCCTTTTTGGAAGACAAAATTATAGTGTGCACTAATTGGGAAATGGCCTATTTTAAATTGTTATTCAAACTTCAGAAACTTAAAATCAAATTTGGAAAATATGACTTGTGTCGAATGATTAAAGTTGATGATTTGTTACCCTTCGTTGAAGGGGTTGTTGACACAAAATTAACTTGGCCATTATCCGATATGCTCTGGATGAAGCCAGATAATAACTGAAAATCAAATATTTATTCTTCAACAATAATTAAAATTGATGTTATTTTCAAATTTCTATATTTTAGTTTATGTTTGAGAACTTTCTCTAAATATTTTGTTGCAGAATACTTATAATCCTAGTTATAGTATTGTAATCATGTTTAAACACATTAATATTTAATAAAATTTTGATTTAACGAATCATATTCGTTTTAATTTTTATTGTGCCGTTTAATAATAATGAATTGAATATATTATTTGTATATAGTTTAAAAGTTGTTTTAAATAACATTAATTGATAGTGTTTATAGTTATTTAAAATTAAACATTTAAACCTCTCTATTTCGTTTAATATTTGTTTTTTTCCCTTGTTCATTTTAAATTTACTATTCATACATTTAGCCTATTTTTTAGTATGTGTCTTTTTTACCTGTTGTAACTATGGTATCTGTATGATTATGTCCCCAAATAATAGTCCGCTAACTGTTTCTTGTACTATATTTTTTATGTACGCCAATCTATATCGAAGGCCCATCTAAGAATATAACTGAGCTTATTTTTTAGCTTTCTTCTGTTATTACAGAAATAATTTTTATGTTTCTAAACATTACAAATTCTTAACATTTATTTTTCATAGAGGTGAATTTTACAGCAGATGAAATTTGTGCCATGATGGTCTAAAAACGAAACATCCGTAATATATCCGTCATAGCTTACGTAGATAACGGAAAATCATATTTAACAGACTCCTTAGTATCAAAAACTGGTATTATTGCTGGTGCCAAAGTTAGAGAAATACATTTTACAGACGCCAGAAAAAATGAACAAGACAGATTTATTACGAATATGTAGAATAAGAACTTGTAGTATTTTGAAATATTGAACGACGAAATTTACAAACGACTGAACATGTGGGATAATTTTGATTAGTCATTCTGAAGCTTTATCTCTTTAAAATAAAGCTGGGTATTTGTTTTAACAAAAATACTAACTAATCTATTTTTAGCGCCATATTTATGTATTTTGAGCTCGAAGATAGGGATTTTTTCACAAATAATATTGATTAACGCGAAAACGAATAGAAAGTTTTTTGATTAATTTGATTGGTTCCTCTGGGCACATAGATTTCCGTTCTGAAGTAACTGCTGCCCTTCATGTAACTGATGATGCTCTTGTTGTAGTAGATTGTGTTTCCTATAAGTAAATTCCTAAATAATTATTTGTATAATAAATAAAATAATTATGTATGTAATATTGGTGTAACTTCAGTGTGTATTAATTTTACTAAAGAAACATGCATAATGCAATTTAATGCAGATGCAATAACGCTTATCTAAATATATTTCTGTGGTAAAGACAATTTATTAAGAACTACCGAATTAAAGTAGGAAACATTGTAGTGTCTTTACAATCTTTTAATTAATCGTGATATCATCTCCAACCGCCCTAGGCCGACATTTCTACAATTTTGGTCCTGTTTTTTCCGGTAAAGTAGCCATCGCCATGAAGGCCCCCATCCTGGGACCTAACTATGTGGCCTCAAGAAAGAGGATTTAAACGAGAAGACAATTCAGGGAGCCATCCTTTTGATTGGTCATTATATAGAAGCCATGGAATATGTCCCATCTGGAAATATTTGCACTTTGTTCGGTCTGGATCAATTTTTGGTTAAGCCCGATACCATCTTCACATTCACAAACATGCAGAACTTGAATGCCATGAAATTCGGCGCAACTCTCGTAGAAGGTGTAGCTGTGGAACCCAAGAATCCGGCCGATTCACTAAAACCTGTAGAAGGTACGCAAATATTCGCTTTTATTGTGTGATTATCACTAAGGTCTGTGTGATTTGACTTCAGGTTTGAGACGTTTGGCTAAGTCTGATCTTATTGTACAATGTATCATTGAAGAATCTAGCGAAAACATCATTGCCGTTGCCAGAGAGGTCCACTTAGAAATCTGTCTGAAGGCCTTGTAGGAGGATCATGCTAGAATTCAAGTTACTTAATCCGACCCAGTAGTGCCCTTCGTGTAACTGATGGTGCTCTTGATGTAGTAGATTGTAAAATGTAAAATTTGTATTTTAGGAAAGATGAATATGAAGGCCTTCTCTCCACACTGTGCACTAACTTGAAATATGATAACAAGGATAAGGATGGAAAACAATTTAGGCGGACATGGTTACCTGTTGGTGAGACTTTGCTTCAGATGATTGCCGTTCACTTACCATACCCAGTAACTGCTCTGAAATACAGAATGGAAATGTTATAGGAAGGTCCACAAGATGATGAAGCCGCTCTTGGTATGTGTCACCTGTATGGATTTTTAAAACGCGTTAAACTTTGGTATTAATTTTTACTTGATGATGTGTAGTTTAGAACTCTAGGCTGATTCACTTTGAATGATTGGTATAAACTAAACAACAATTACCAATTTTTTATTATTTTTTTAATATTTGCGAATGACTATACTTAGCTTTGTTTGTTTTTAGGTATTAAAAATTGTAATCCTAACGGTCCTATGATGATATGTGTCTAAAATGGTGCCCACTTCTCATAAAGGTTATTTCTACGATTTTGGTCCTGTTTTTTCCGGTAAAGTAGCCACCGGCAGCAAGGCCCCTATCCCAAGAGCTAAATACGTGGCATCATTTAAGAAGATTTAAACGAGAAGACAATTCAGGGAGCCATCCTCATGATGGGTCGTTATGTAGAAGCTATTGAAGATGTCCCATCTGGAAATATTTACAGGCTGTTCGGAGTGGATCAATTTTTCCCGATCCCATCCCCACATTCACAAACATACGCAACTTGAATGTCATCGTAGTACGTGTAGCTGTGGAACCCAAGAATCCGGCCGATTCACCAAAACCTTTGGAAGGTACGCAAATGTTCGCTTTTATTGTGTGTTTATCACTAAGGTCTGTGTCATTTGACCTCAGGTTTGAAATGTTTGTCTAAGTCCGATCTTATGGTACAATGTGTCAGTGAAGAATCTAGCGAGAACATCATTGCCGGTGCCAGAGAGCTCCACTTAGAAATCTGTCTGAAGGCATTGGAGGAGGATCGATCATGCTAGAATTCAAGTTACTTAATCCGACCCAGTAGTACCCTTCGTGTAACTAATTGTGCTCTTGTTGTAGTAGATTGTATTACGGGTAGGTAAATTCCTAGATAATTATTTATATAATAAATTAAATAATTATGTATGTATTTTAGGTGTTACTTCACTTTGTATTAATTTTACTAAACAAAAATTAAAATTTTAAATAATGCATATATAAATATATTTCCGTAGTAAAGACAACTTATTAAGAATTTCTGAATCAAAGTAGGAAACATCAAAAAAAGGATATTGTAGTGTCTTTACAATATATTATTTAATCGTCATGTTATCTCCATCTGCCCTAGGCCGACATTCGTTAATGTTTGGTGGTACTGATGCTGCTAATTCGCTATAAATTGAGAAACAATTTTGTAATAATAAATTATTTGCAGGTGTGTGTGTACAAACGGAAACTGTCTTACGTCAGGCTATCGACGAACGTTTTAAACCAATCTTGTTCATGAACAAGATGAACCCGTACTCTTTTGCAATTGCAGTTGGACCCTGAATAACTTTACCAAACTTTCTAATGTTAAACAGTCTATGGGTTTAGAAATATTTTAACCCAAAAACAGGATAATGGTAACAAAAGATCGTTTTGCATGTACATCTTGAATCCCATCTACAAAATTTTTTACCTGATAATTAACAACAAGTAAACATGTGTTTAATTATTTAAACAAAATTAATTCTTCCAGCACAATTAGGTCACTATAACAATTTATCGAGAATGCATTATATATTTGTAGTTCTTGGGTGTAACTAAAATTTTTATTTTAGTAAAGAAGAAAATGAAGCCCTTCTCTCCATACTGCGCCTTAACTTGAAATGTGAAGACAAGGATAATGATAGAAAACAATTTAGTCAGACATGGTTACCTGCTGGTGGGACTTTGCTTCAGATGATTGCCGTTCATTTTCCGTCCCCAGTAACTGCTCTGAAATAGTGAATGGAAATGTTATACGAAGGTCCACATGATGATGAAGCCGCTCTTGGTATGTGTCACCTGCATGGATTTTTAAAACGCGTTAAATTTTGGTATTAATTTGTACTTGATGATGTGTAGTTTAGAACTCTAGGCTGATTCACTGTGAATGATTGGTATAAACTAATCAACAACTACCAATTTTTTATTATTTTTTTAATATTTGCAAATGACTATACTTTGCTTGTTTTTGTTTCTAGGTATTAAAAATTGTAATCCTAACGGTCCTATTATGATAAGTGTCTTAAATGGTGCCCAGTTCTCATAAAGTTTATTTCTACGATTTTGGTCCTGTTTTTTCCGGTAAAGTAGCCACCGGCAGCAAGGCCTCTATCCCAAGAGCTAAATATGTGGCAACATTAAAGAAGATTTAAACGAGAAGATAATTCAGGGAGCCATCCTCATGATGGGTCGTTATGTAGAAGTTATTGAAGATGTCCCATCTGGAAACATTTACAGGTTGTTCGGAGTGGATCAATTTTTGGTTAAGCCCGATACCATCCCCACATTCACAAACATGCAGAAGTTGAATGTTATGAAATTCGGTGTAACTCTCGAATGTTATGAAATTCACGTGTATCTGTGGAAACCAAGAATCCGGCCGATTCACCAAAACTTTTAGAAGGTACGCAAATGTTCGCTTTTATTGTGTGATTATCACTAAGATCTGTGTCATTTGACTTCAGGTTTGAGACGTTTGGCTAAGTCTGACCTTATGGTACAATGTGTCATTGAAGAATCTAGCGAAAATATCATTGCCGGTGCCAGAGAGTTCCACTTAGAAATCTCTCTGAGGCCTTGGGGGAGGATCGATCATGCGTGAATTCAAGTTACTTAATCCTGCCCAATAGTGCCCTTCGTGTAACAAGATGGACCATACCCATTTGAAATTGCAGTTGGATGCTGAATAACTTTACCAAATTTTCTGATGTTAAACAGTCTATGGGGTTAGAAATATTTCAACCCAAAAACAGGATAATGATAACAAAAGATTGTTTTGCATGTACATCTTGAATCCCATCTACAAAATTTTTGACCTGATTATAAGCTGCAAGTAAACATGTGATTTATTATTAAAAAAAAATTAATTCTTCCGGCACAATTAGGCCACTATATAGTTTACCAAAAACACTTTTATGAAGTTATTAGGAAATAAATATATTGTAGGCAGTGCATTGGAAGAAAATTATAAGCCTAGGTATTAAACACTTTCATGTTACCTCTATCTTTATATCCTATGGTGACAAGCTGTTATATCGAGAATGCATTATATATTTGTAGTTCTTGATTGTAACTAAAATTTTTATTTTAGTAAAGAAGAAAATGAACCCTTTCTCTCCACACTGCGCATTATCTTGAGATGTGAAAACAAGTATAAGGATGGAAAACAATTTAGTGGGACATGGTTACCTGCTAGTGGGACTTTGCTTCAGATGATTGCCGTTCATTTACCATCCCCAGTGACTGCTCTGATATACAGAATGGAAATGTTATACGAAGGTACACATGATAATGAAGCCGCTTCTGGTATGCGTCACCTATATGAGTTTTTAAAACGCGTTAAATTTTGGTATTTATATGTACATGATGATGTGTAGTTTACAACTCCCGGCTGATTCACTGTGAATGATTGATATAAACTAAATAACAATTACCAATTTTTTATTATTTTTTTAATATTTGCAAATGACTTTATTTTGCTTTTTTTATTTTTAGGTATTAAGAACTGTGATCCTAACGGTCCTATGATTATGTGTCTAAAATGGTACCTACTTCTCATAAAGTTTATTTCTTCGATTTTGGTCCTGTTTTTTCCGGTAAAGTAGCTACCGGCATGAAGGGCCCTATCCTGGGACCTAACTATGTGGCCTCAAGAAAGAGGATTTACACGGGAAGACAATTCAGGGAGCCATCCTCATGATTGGTCGTTACATAGAAGCCATGGAGGATGTCCCATCTGGAAATATTTGCACTTTGTTCGGTCTGAATCAATTTTTTTATGAAGCCCTTCTCTCCACACTAACTTGAAATATGAAGACAAGGATAAGGATGGAAAACAATTTAAGCGGACGTGGTTACCTGTTAGTGAGACTTTGCTTCAGATGATTGATGTTCACTGGCCATCCCCAGTAACTACTTAGAAGTACAGAATGGAAATGTTATACGAGGGTCCACATGTATAGATGTTTAAAACGCGTGAAATTTTAGGTTTTATTTGTACATAACGATATGTCGTTTACAACTCTATGCTGATTCACTGTGAATGATTGGTATAAACTGAGCAACAATTACCAATTTTTTATTATTTTTTTAGCATATGCAAATTACTATACTTCCCTTTTTGTTTTTAGGTATTACGAACTGTGATCCTAACTGCCCTCTGACGATGTATGTGTCTAAGATGGTACCCACTTCTCATAAAGGTCGTTTCCACGCTTTTTTTCCTGTATTTTCCGGTAAATTAGCCAAAGGCATGAAGGCCCCTATCCTAAAACTGAAATATGTGGCATCAAGAAAGAACATTTAAACGAGCAGACAATACATAGAACCATCCGCATGATGCGTCGTTATGTAGAAGTCATGGAAAATGTCCCATCTGGAAACATTTACAGTTTGTTCGGTGTGGATCAATTTTTGGTTAAGCCCGATACCATCACCACATTCACAAACAAGCAGAACTTGAATATCAAGAAGTTCAGCTTATCTTCCGTAGTACGTGTAGCTGTGGAACCGAAGAATCCGGCCCGTTCAGAAAAACCCGTAGAAGGTACGGAAATATTCGCTTTTATTGTGTGACTATCATTGTCTGTGTCATTTGACTTCAGGTTTGAAACCTTTGGCCAAGTCCGATCCTATGGTACTATGTGTAATTGAAGAATCTGGCGAATACATCATTGCCGGTGCCGGAGAGTTCCTCTTAGAAATTTGTCTGGAAGCCTTGGAGGGGGATCATCATTCGACCCTACTGGGTCGAATGATGATCTACGTGTTAAGGTATACTACTGTATCTTACCGTTAAACCGTCAGCGAAGAATCTGACCAGATGTGCCTGTCAAAGTCGCCAAACAAATACAACAGATATTGGCCCAAGTATTTTAGGTTCCAGGCTTTTAAATATATGCCGTATGGATTTCTATCAACATGTAGTCTATAAGATGTAGTTTATAAGGCTCTGCAATATAAAAGCTTGGAGTCTCATCAGTGAATATAACATTGATTAAAAAGGATTGAAACGACATGCTAATCAGCTAGTGGGATACTCATAAATTATTTAGACGGATATATAATTAGAGAATGATATATATTAGGTGAGTTAGTGTACAGTTCTTTTGGTTTAATTTTAAAATATTTCTTCCGTACTCTAGAACAAATAAAACACGCACTATATAGAATTTTGAACGAAAAGTTGCAGGCGTCTGAAAATTTTGAAGCAAATGTGCTGTCTGGTATCTAGTACACTAAGAACAACGTTACTAATTATGTTCCTGTTTTTGTCTAGATGAATCTTCCACTGGCTTTTGGTTTATAGATCATACCAATTAATAAGCAAAAAAATGGCAACGCCCTCTTAATTTATTTTTTCAAATCATATTTAATGGAGTGAGTTTTATTCTTAATTCTATTTGCAGGATTCCAATGGGCAACAAAGCAATCCATCGTGGTGGCGGTTAGATCATTCCTACAACCCGTCGTATGTTGTCTTTATGCTTGCCTATTAGTCAATATCTTATTAGAAGTTCAATAGTCTGGGCAGACGTCCAGCCCAGACTCATTGAACTTGTTTGTCAGTGTGAAATTCAGGTAAATCTTTTATACAATTAAATTTTCACTCCATCTTAGAAATACGTTCCATATCTCAGAAAGCGGCACCAGATGATACAGCGTTGTATAAGTAGCAATTTTGAATTGTTTACATTATTATATCCCGGTTGATTTAGGCCTTCTATCCATTCTCAGATGATTCTCTAGAATCGACTTGTTGTAGGTATTTGAGTAATTAAAGTACTGGATACAACTTAGTCCATGCATATTTATACTTTAAAAACATCTCGATTAAAGCCACAACACAGAAATGAATCAAGAGTGAGGGATCTTCATCTTGTCCGGGTGGTTTTATCACGAGCATGCGCCGTAGCGTTTTTACGATTTTATATACAAAACAACTACTCTTAACATTTAATTATTCAACAATATATAAGCCGATTCAGTATATAGGCGCATCCACCCAATTATTATATGTCCAACTATATGTGTTGTAACATTCGCAAGATATGTTATATTAATGGTATATTACTTTCGATTCTAAAGAATTCTTACTTTTTGGCCATTTGGAATAGCGGAACTAATAAAACATTAACGATCGTTAACAAAATTATTATATTAACAAATGTTTTATTAAAAGATATCCAAAATTACCTGATTTCTGCTATAGATTTAATTGGCTGGTTTTCACAATGTGTCAACATGCTTGTTGAAAAATATGATTATAATGTTTCGCATTTATAATTTAATTTTTGGAGATATTTCTTCCAGTTTAATATGTTTAAAAAATATACCAAAAACCATACCATAAGTTATGTATCTAATATTTGACCGAACTGCTTTATTATTGAATTTTCCGTTTTAATATTATAATTTTTCTGGAAACATAATTATTTATCAGATTATTTATTTATTATAAAAGCTAGTACTGTACTAATATACGAAATTCTTTTTTAACATATCTAATATTTTATTTTGTTGTTTTTCAGGATACACATAAAATAAAGAAAGTTTTCCAGATCTCAGTCAATACTTGGACAAAATGTAAACGCGTCGTTAATGACAATCCATTTTTTTCTATAGTACAAATAAAAAGGGCGTGATCCACGTTCTCATCAGAGAGTAGACGGCAGACTGCATCTGCTTTTTAATTCCCAAATATAACAACTTGAGGGAGTCCAAACTTGCTGGAGAAAGCGAATTATAGGAGAATTGGGGAATTGGACAGTAGGGGTTGACAGTACTTTGGTTGAAGGCTGCAATCCGACGAACTGTAGCATTTAAAAAGGATGAGCAATTTAATATATATTTGGGTATACATGTATGCTAGAGCCTGGTCTGGAATAAGGCGTAAAATACAGCTATAAGAATCACTCGCTGTTCGGTGAACTTGAGAGGACAGTTTTGTCCATTTTTAAGGTCCACCCGATAGAGGTGCGGTGGGCGTGGGTAGAAGAATGAGTCCATAAAGATACCAGATAACTGAAGTAAGGTAGTACATTCCATCTTACCGTGAACTTGTTAGGTTTATTAAGTTGTCTTTTTATAGCATTCATATGAATCGTAAAATTCAATTAATGTTATCAACGTTTTTAGTATTTAAATTTCAAACGTTAATTCATCAATAAACTATTATATTTCTTGTCATAGATTTTATAATTAATTAATAAATTTTTTTGGAAAAATGACTTGTTTTAATGCATCCATTATAATATTTTTTAGAACCGATTTGGTGAAGGTAATTGGGCAATTAAAATACTGAATTCAGCTGAGCCGCTCTGTATTTATACTTTATGAATAAGTCGGTTATGGCCACATCACAGAATTAATTAAGATGCCGGAATCTTCATCCTGCCCGTGAGGCTATAACTCGATCTTGCTCCGTAGCGTTTTACATATTTATATTTCAAGGCAGCAAAATACTTATTTATGCAATCGTGCTTAAAAGCGCATTTACCATATAGGCGTCTCTAATCAATTATTTGTGTCTAAAATTCGGCCACCCTGACCTCGCAAAACTTCACTCCGACCTGCTCTTGGAATATGGTGGTTGTTATTCTGGTTTTTCTATAATGGAGACATACTCTTAACTACTTGATCTTTTAAAATTTCTTACCTTGTTGATGATTTTTTCTTTATAGTTCCATTTCATACTGTGTACTTTCTTTATACTTTCCATACTGTGTATTTTATAACTTCTGTGAAATCAATTTTTTTACTTTTTGGGGTGACCTGCAGATTATTTCTTCGGTGAGGTCTGACTGCCAGACACCATTTTAAATTCTCTTAATGGTCTGGTATATTCAATGATTCTTTTTCTGTTTTCTTTTTTTTATGATCCTTATAATATACGTCTTGCTCGGACAGGAGTTCGGTGGTACTATGAACTTAACTTAAATATTATCTATATATTTTGATCAAACGATGATAACTCTATTCCTAATTTTTGAACTATTCTATACTGCTGGCGTAAAAACTTTCTGTTCGTCAGACTGCATGCATCCCATGTGATGGAGGGCTGGCTGTCATCATATTGTCGTCCGTAATGTAGACCTTTCCACGTCTGTTGTGGTGACTACCGATTGGTTGGCTACTCCTGTGCTGGCAGCCTGGCAGTAAACGTTCATGGCTACGTCGCTCGTGATGGCCCCCAGTTTTTGGTACCCTTCATATCATCAGCTAATTTGTTGTCACGTGCATTGGTTGTTCTTATCGTTGGAGTACCCCACATAGGTATGCCCCTTTTGCAAGCCCTCTTTACTTTCCTAAATATAACTATATATTTGTATTAGATATCGATGTTCTTTCCAGTTGCTCTATGTATTTGTGTTCTGAATCGCATCTTAAATTAATGACTTTATGTCTAACATGATCTGAGAATAGAATATATATTTTCATTGTGTAAAACTATCGAACACTTGTTACCTCCTAATGTCCAACCTCTTTGATAAACTTACTTTGAGCGGAAAGACAAAAAATAATTTGAATTCATTTAGTGTTTAATATCTTACTATGTATTTTATAGCTTATCACTTTTGGCGCATAAAAAATATAATACACATTTATTTAATTTTTAAGCATTTAATTTTTAATCCTAAGCAAGCAGACCTTGATACTTAACAAGGCTTCTACTTATTGGCATATCAAGACACCAAATGATAGATAATCGAGGTAATAAAATAAAAAAATTAATGAATATGTTAACAATAAAAAAATAAAATACGGAATAAGTTTTACAAGGAATAGACTATTTATTTCTAAAAATATTTGTCAACTGTATAATTAAATCATATATAGATAATAAACATACATTAAGCACATTTTTATAACATAATTTATTAGATACGGCAGTGTCTGTAAGTTGTCCTATTCTCTGTCTTTCTGAATTCCGAAAATTCCGTCTCTTTGAAGCAGACTCTGTGTCTAAACGTCTTAATACTTGATGTTCGAGACAATATCGCTCTGCATTATAAGTTGGGCCCTCACTCTAAAACGTTATCCCAACTATCATCAACTGGTACAAGTTTAATAGGTTCTAGAGGTGTTACCACCTTTTCAACTTCACTGCCTTCTTTTATTAGCTGCAATTCTATACACTTTTTATCCGGGCAGATACTATGGTGTAACTAGTATAAAAAAAGTACTGTATTGGTTTTCTTTAATAAATAATACACCTTACATTTAATTCTTCTGGTGGTACACGGTGACATGTATTATAATCACAAGGGACTAGTACAATATTCCCGCTGTTAGCAGCTTTGCATTTCTTCAAATGTAATTCCATCCTTGATACTCTTATGTGATGTGAGTTATTGTAAGGACAAATAACTTTTTCATTGGGACTGTAAAATATCGGTTAAGTATTATCTTTAAATTCTTTGGTCATACATTACTCTCTTAATATCTCCATTGTTTAAATTTCTGTATTATGTGTTTTTAAGATATTTTAAAGTATACACTAATATAAATTGTTAATAGTTAAATTATAAACGTTTATACGTGAATAAATGCACTTAAACTTTGAAATATTTCAAGGAAGCAAACATTGTTTATCAAATTCTTTTATCAAAATATTTTATGTTTTCTTATTGATTACATATATGGAAGATTAAAGAATAAACTAGAGATGATGAAAGAAAATCGTTTGTAACTTCCGATGTATCGATAGTTACATAAATTATTCCATAAATATTATAAAACCTTTAAATAAACTATTAAATTTGGTACTTAACCTTAAAAGATTAGCTTCTCTACACTAATTAAAATAAAATATTTATTAAAAAATTCGATACTTTAATGTACATTTTACAATCTTTAAATAATATCGATATTTTTTTGGGCCGTGCCCTGTGTGTATGTTAAATCGCAATTTAAAATACTGACTTTATTTCTAACATGATCTGTGAAAAAAAACCTTTCTAAAATGTAAAACATAATCGAAACATAACGATTAATATACTTTGAAAACGGATATTTAATTTTATATATTAATATACTTATTAATATACTTTTTACAGTATTTACAAAACATCGGCCTATATATCAATATTTTTATTTTTTATTAAAAAATCTACATATTTTTTGTGAAATATCGAAGTATATTCCAGTAGCAGTAGCTGTTAAAAAATATTTATATTTTATTCATCCCTTATATCCATATACTTTTTTTAAAAGTTGACCTTGAAAGTGAAAGGAATACATAAAATTAAACAAATTAACTCGGCGGGAATGTGACACTAGTTGGAAATATCATTCAACATCTTCCATTCAAGATCAAAATGATATTAAGTCGACTGCACGTTGTCGATATGTTCCCGTGCCGCACCTCCGAATGGTTCCAGAACAGTCTCCGTTAGTTCGTTGATCGAAACGCATTGGCTTGTCTTACCTGTCGGACCAATAAGGTAGTATTTTTGTCGAATAAAGGCCTCTTATTTAAACAAATAAGGTTAGAATATAATGAACATTTTAAAGACTAGAACATCTGTGCTGAGGTTATAACAGTGAGTTAAATAAGAATTTCTTTATTAAAATAAGTGGTGACAGTGATAAAATAGCCGATGGATTATCCCCTTCAAAAATGGTAAAGTCAGACTGTGTAGAAACTTTGCTTTTCGTCTTATCAGAACAGAAGCTGGAAATAACTGAATTAGCTTAAAAATGCTGTATGGCGTGGTAAAATTACTCATCTGGTGCTTCTAATGCACAAGCTAGAATGGTTTGGATATGCAATTAATCTAAACTAAAAATTAGGGGTAAGTGATAACATTATAATTGTTAAGGCAAGTCAATCTGTCAAAGTCCGGTACATACTATACAGTACATAGTTACTATTTGAATGTTAAGCTATATATAATAGTACAGGAAAAATATGTAACAGACCTTATTCTTGGGTTTACTAACAAATAATTTCCGAGTTAACTTGCCTATAATGCAACAACTCTCTGAATTGGCGTCAATGTCCTGTATGAAATGCTTTTATTTCTTGGTAAATAAAATACAAATTCAAATATTATAATGGTCACTATCTTGATAATATACTAGGTGTTGCAACGGTGATTACAATAACAATCGTATATCAACTACGTCAGCAAAATACTCTTCGAGACTCTAAGAAACTATATGATTTCTGGTCAAGGCGTCGGCCTTTGTAGCCAAAAAGTGTCCATCTCAGCATTCCCATCGCTCGGTCCCGATACCACGTCTGTCTCGATTAGCGAATGAGTCATCAGGTGCCATCTATGTAATTGGTTAACAATACCGATCTATATTTTCTTATAGCCCATCTCTTAGTGATTATGGAAAATTTCACTTGATTCATTTACCACAACGACCTATTTTGACGCATGGGAATATACGACAAAAAGGCCCATGCTGAATCCAACAAAAGAAATCTTCATAAAATCCCTATTCCTACTCTGTTGTGTGATAACAAGACATAGCATTTCATTATAATGATGACTGTGGTGCAGAAACATCTACTAGATGATAGAAACACCACCTAAAATCTGTCATTCGATGGCAAAATGACGGCAAATCGACTGCTACGTTGTCGATATTTTAAATTATTATTTACATATAGGGAAAATAGTTTAGTGGGGGATTTACAGATTTGCGGCTAGCTGCATATTGAAATTTTGCAGTTAGTCTTAAGTCTGCAATACGTTAACCTAATTCACAAACATACTAAATAATTTTTTCTGTTAATTAGATTTTGCAAATACTAAAATATCGCAATATAATATAGTTTTAAGCAATATAAATAAATATAATTTTGCATAGTACTAGGATTTGTATTAAAAGTTTGAGTCTCGTTTTCCTCATTTTTCCGCTTTCTAACATTTAAATTTTTAGGGCGCTTCGATTTCATTTGGATTATTTTATCATATTTCATATCACATCATAGTGCAACCAGCAGCAAAAAGAACATAAATGAATAAATGGAACTAAAATGTATTAAGGCAAATAATGTAAATTTGCCTACAATATAACGACTACTGTGTGACTATAACTAAAATAATTTTAAAAATAGTTTAATATTTTTCTTTGTACTTCGAGATTTTGACTGTTTATGATCTGTGATCGGTGGTTAATTGAAATATTACTCCAAAAATATAAGGTTTTTTTTTGTTCTGGCCTAAAATCAGGCGGTGGAATGCATGACGCATACCTGGTCGCGGAGACTTGCCCTGGAGTGACAAGTTGGACCGGGTTATGTGGGACTGTTGATGAATGATGTTGTTTTCCTTTGTGAAAGAGTTGAGAGCGTAGAGTATTGCCCTCTTGGCAAGCTTCGAAATGGCGCTGAGAAGGCTGATAGGCCTGTAATCAGATGGAGATGATTTTGCTCCTTTCTTGGGTATAACCGCTTTATGTGCGTGTTTCCAAGACGCCGGGAAGTGTTGCAGTCTCATGATGGAGTTAATGATGTTTGCCAGTTCTGCAAGCTGCTTATGCGGGAGCTTTTTTAACTGGGTAATCGACATTCCATCGAAACCTGGAGATTTTTTGGTTTGAAGTTTGGCGATCATAGTCTGTAGAGACTTTGGAGACACAAAATGGTTGAGAAGAAAGGCGGGGGTTACTGGTCTTTTGACGGAGTTGGATTCGTTGATGACAATGTCAATGTCTTTAGCTTTAGTGTTCTGTGCGGGTGGGAGGCATTTCATTTGAGCTTCGTAGGTCTCCGCAAGGAGCTCGACTTTTTCTTGGTCAGTGACTGTGAAATTTCCTGTAACCGCTGACTTCAGGGGAGGGATGACATTGTGCGTCTTCCCCACGAGGCATTTGGAGACACGCCAGAAGGAAAGGGGGCCATCCAGCCTTTGGTCCGCGAGAAATGAGTTCCATTTCATTGCTCGCCAAGTCGAGACGGCCGCCCTTACCCTCTTGCATGCTCTGGGTGAAGCAGCATCAAGGGTGAATCGAGCTAATCTGCATAAACCGTTTTTGATGCGAATTTCACGTTTAAGAGAAGCGGGAAGGTTGTTTTTCCACGGCTGGGGTTGTGATGAAATTTTGACTGTGGCAGATTCGTGAGCAGACTGAATATCGCGAGTTAGCTTCAGTACGGCTTCCTCGAGGTGTTCTGGTGTGTTAATTTTCGGAATTGGATCGAATTTCAGGAGAAGAGATTGGTAGTTTTTCCAGTCGGTTTTTTTCCTGAATCTTGTTAGTGGGACTTGAGTGGTGGCGCAGATTCCGAGTTTGAGAAGGACCGGACGATGATCAGAGTCTAGTTCGTCAAGGACTCGAACTTCGGAATCACGATTTACGTCTTGAAGAATAAAGAAATCAAGGATTCTTGCTGCGCCTTGAGAGACTGTACTAGGGTGATGGGTGGGTTCATCTGGCAAGGCAAGACCGTAGCCCAGATCTGCACTTAGAGCTACGATGGCGTTACCTGCGGGATTCGCTCTGGAACACCCCCAGATGGGGTGGTGGGCGTTGAAGTCGCCACCTATTATTTTCGGAAATTTTCCTTCCACGAGTGATCGGTATTCGGCATAGTTGAATGCAGAAGATTTCCTGTACAGGGATTTAATCACGAAGGGACGTTCTTGGATATCGGTTTTAATGGAGGTTGTTTCGAAGTTGTTTACTGATAACGATGGAAGGAGCTCGTGTTTGACTCCTTTTCTAACGAGAATAGCGGTTCCACCGCCTCGACTCGGTGTTCTATCGTTTCTGTAGACCAAAAAGTGTTCGAAAGAGAGACGATGCGAAGGTTTCAGGAAAGTTTCCTGGATGAGCACGATGTCGACGTCATAGAATGTCATGACATCTTCCAATTCCGCTTGCTTTCCGCGTAAGCTATTTGCATTCCATGTCATCAGTATAAGAGATTTCGGAACAGCCATTTCGAAGAGTTAAAGGCTGCTGGAAGTTATAGAGACAGGTAAGTGTTGCCGCCTAGGCAGCGACATTTGGAAAAAGACGAGCAAGTTGGTGAGCCAGGGCGATCACTTGCAGGAAAGCCTGCGGGTCAGTAAACGCCTGTATTGTGGAGTTAAGGTCCGGTGTATTGGTTGGAGCAGGAGTTTGAGTTGGAGCAGGCTGGGTGGCGCTGGCTAATTTTTGGGCTAGCTTCCTGCCACCTTGGTTACTCCATGCAGAACCTTGTGGAGGCCTGGTTTCGGTCGGAATTTTTGGTTTTCTTGGAGCAGGAAGGCAGCTGCAACCGCTGAAGTTTGCGGTATGAATTTCACTGCAGTTGCTACACTTTCGAGGTGCTTCTGGGATTTTGGTACAGTATCTAGTGTCGTGATGCCCGGCACATTTGACGCAACGTGGGGGGGCTCGGCAATATGAGCTGGAGTGCCCGAAAAGTTGGCAGTTGAAGCACTGCACTGACTGGCCGTTTCCCCTCTGGACCTCGACCTTCACTGTGATGACGCCGAGTTTGGTCATATATATGATCTGTCGCTCCTTCGCGAGGAACAACTACCTGAACAATTGGTAGTTCTATCCCGGATTTTAATTTCCATCTTTGCACCAATTTGGGATGGAAGCCTTGATCAAAGAGAAGTTCACGTACTTCGTCAATGCAGAGTGATTCTGGGATGTTTTTTATTATTACCCGGAATGCTCTCTCCTCCGGATGACAGAAGGAATGGTAAGGGTAATTCCTTTCCTCGAGCAGGGTAGTAAGTTTACGGTAATTGTCGCTTGTGGCGACGAATAAGAAAATGCCCTCCTTTTTGTTTCGGGTTATGATGTCTATTGATTGTGCCTTAGTAATTCTAATGAGCTCCATGAACCTCTTCTTGTCACGGAGCACTATAGGCGGAATTTTTTCCTTTGGGGGACTTTGAGAAACAGTCGCCGAAACGGTTGGCACTGTTTTTGCTGTGGAGGTTAAGACTTGTTTAGTGGCCTGGCTACTTACCTACGCAGGTTGGGTTGGTCTTGTGGTAACTTGTTTCGGTACTGGCTGTGGGGCCGTCTTGGTGGTCGGCTTGTTTTGCACTGGTCTGGTGGCAAATTTTGTAATCGAAGGCTGTACGTTAGCCTTGGCTTTCGAGTGATTTGGGAGCCTGTTTTCCCTTGTTGCCGGGCCCTCTTTTCCTTTTTCCCACCAAGGTGAAACCGTTTAGCTGGTGTCTGGGTCTGGATTTCTATGGCAGCGGGAATCTTTACTTCCATGGCATCTTTTTGATGCTTCATGAATTGTGCTATCGTAGCTGTGAGAGTTTTGATTTCTTCCTTGAGATCTTCGGAAGCCTTTTCGCTCTTTTCCAGCTTTTCCGTCTGTTTGGGCTTTTGCGAACATTTTAACGTCAGCTATCTGCTTTCGCAGGTCTTCGTTCTGTAAAAATATAAGGTCTAAAAGGATTAGTTTTCCAAACAATTGACAATGATCCTATTTCAATTGTTTAGTATTTTATTTACGTATTTGTTAATATTCGAGAAGCTACCCGGTCGTTCCGTTTTACCATTATCCCTCAAGTCGGAAAGAATTAAACAAGTTACAAAATTTTAAGCATCTGTTGTTAATATGAATTGCTTATCAAAGTTAGGATACATTAAAATACTATCAGATGTTATAATTTTTTTACATTTTTCAAAATATGTTTTATTTTTTTAATATGGAATTAAGAGATTTCAAGAAATTTTAAACAAATTTAGAATATCAAAAAGACCTATAAATTTTTTTAAAATTGGAAAATATGGAATTAAGAGGTTTCAGAGATCTAACAAAAGGCTTGCCGGTGATAACCCCAAGTTGTCGTTATTGTGGAATATTTGTAATTTTTTCTATATATGTAGGGAACGACACCTGATCCATCTGTCTGACGGAGCCGTATCTACGTTTCAAGAATACGCTCTGAATGGTTACGCTTGTTTGTGGAATAGCCGCCACCGAAAGAATACGTTCGAGTGGCATACAATAATGATTAGTTTTTAATTTTTTGTTATATTAATTTTGGTTATAATTTATATTAACAGAAGCAACCGTACAATTATTATTATTGGCTTGCCATAAATTATGAATTATGGGTAATGTAACACCTATACACTGATACACCTATATACACTAAACAAGTTCCTGTGGTTTGGTTCGCTTCGATCTTCTGATTTCCCGCGTGTTGTCCAATAGCTGTATAGCTTTCACGTTACTGTGATTATGCAACCGTAGTTCAAGGCGAAATCTTGGATCACTTCTTGTATTCATTTGATTTCGAGGTCATTGATAATTATTCGCAAAACTGTTTGATGTTTGGCGTATTATCAATATATGGCATTTGTCAACCCCTTATGTGCACACCATGGATCCAAATTGGCTTTATGATTGACTGATAAACCAATCTCTTTGATTTTAGGTTAAGTGGAGAGTATATTTCAATTAACCAATACATTTTCTTGACTTTGAATCTAATCTGCTCTGCTTTTTGTCTAACATGAGGTTTTTAGTTTAACCTACTATCGAGACATATTTCGACGTATTTAGCTGATTCTGCTTGAATCAGGCATCTGTCAAGTGATATAATTATGTATTTGTCATTTTACTTCAATTCAAAATTAACATGGACGGATTTGGAGCGATTAAGCCATATTTTTCAGTCTCTAGTCCATTTGTAGATTTTTTTACCGCTACTTGTACGTTATCTACAGCCTTAGATAACTTAGACAATTTTTAATATGAAAACTGTGTCGTCGGCAAATGTTCCAAGTATTGTTTCTTCTGTTGTAGGGATACGTGGATCTTCAGCTGAAATAGGGTTGAGTGTAGAGATTGCTCGTGCATCTAAAACTCTAAATTTTTTCAAAATGTTATTATTCGAGGAGTCGACAGTAATTGGGGGGAAGCAATCTGTTCATTTTGTATATTAATCCCAAATGCCGTACCCGGTCAAAAGCTTGTGAGACGTCCAGTAATATTGCAGGGCAGTATTTCTTTTCTTCGAGTTCCTTTTTAAGTACCGCTGTTACTCTATGCGCTTCGTCCATTTTTGAGTGGTGATTTCAAACTGCAAATTGGAAATCTGGTATTTCTATAAATTACTTAATGCGTTTTAACAGCAGTTTCTCATATAATATTGATATCGTAGGTAACAGCGAAATACACTGGTAAGATATAACTTGGTCTACTGGTTTATCAGGTTTTTTAAGCAAATGAATTCGAGCAACATTAAATAATTCCGAAACATGCTTCAGTCTCAAACAGGCATTGAATATTCAATATATCTTTTATTAACCAGCCTTTTTAGGATTGATGTTAATATAAATTTCTGTGGCAACTTCTATTGGAGAAATCTGATTTACAACAACATCGGTCTTATGAACAGGATTTGTATCTATTGCAGATTCTATAACCGTCGGTTTGTCGCATCTAGTGCTAACAATACTGGAGTGTGATCAAATGATACTTCGCAAAATCTCTCGATTTGTATTTAATTTGAAGAGATGCCTTTCGAAATGTAAAAGTCCAGTAGGTCTGATAATTTTTACTGCCCCAGTAAGTGGGTTTGCGCCCAGAGTAATAATTACATGTAATTCCAGGTATTATTAATCGTGAACCTCAGGCTGTATGTTTAACATTTTTTTATTATTTAGTTATTATATTGTTACTAGTCGTTTCCGTCTAACCTACGATTTGTCTTTGTAATAACTTAAATCTAGGTATATAACTAGGAGGACCCATCGGCCCTATCTCAGTCTTTGGTGAAATAATGTTTATACGTGTCACTGCTGAATTTTTTAATATATGCACCTCACTACACAATGCTACACAAGATCAGGTGATTTGATTTTCTTGAGTCTATGTCGTGTTCTGGTGGTATCTTTCCTCATGCTCCCTTGCAATTCTCTTGATTTCTTTACTGACTGTGGGTATCTGAAGGTCTCGATGTAGGTAACAAGTGCTATAGTATTTGGGTACACCCACAATACCTCTCAGGACTTTGTTCTGAAAAACTTATTTGATTTATGTTACTCTTTGCAGAACATCCCCATAATTGAACTCCGTATGTCCATATATGTGTTAGTAATTGCTTATATATTAGCAATTTATTATATACTGTTAATTGTGATTTTCTTCCAATTAGTCAGTAGATTTTCCTATTTTTCAACTCCAGTTCGTTTCTTTTCTTCTTCATATGTTCCTTCCAGCGAAGTTTTGCATCGAGATTCATTCGAAGATGTTTAGCGTTGTTGCTATATGGAAATATAGTGTTATTTAATCTTATTGGTGCTTGTACGGTCTGTTTATATTATGAACTGCACGTGTCCAATTATTTAAATTGTCACTTGCCTGTTGTAATTTTCGTGAGGCTTCTTCAGTATTATCTCCGACAGCTATAATCGCAGTATCATCAGCAAATGTAGCCTTCGTAATATTTTCCATTTGAGGTATATCACAAGTGTAGAGCAGATAAAGCATTGATCCCAGTACACTTCATTGTGGTACACCTGCTTTAGCTTCTTTTATTGTAGAGTAAGCTTCTTCTTGTTTGACTCTGAAGATTATGGTTGTAATGTATGATTTTAATAGTTAGGTGTGTTGTTTTGGTAGTATTTTCTGTAGTTTATGCATAAGGCCTTCATGCCAAACCTTATCGAAGGCTTGTGTTACATCTAAAAATATAGCTGAGCATACTTTTTTACTTTCGTAGGCTTTTTCAATAACATCTGTTATTCTGTGGACCTGGTCAATTGTTGAGTGCTTGTTAAAAACCCAAACTGGTGTGTTGGTATTAGGCTTTTTTTCTTTATATGATCGGTTTTATTCTTTTCAACAGGAGTTTTTCAAAACCTTAGATATTATTGGGAGCAGTGATATAGGTCTAATTTCCACATAGGTCTCTTATAGACGAACTGTGTAGACATGAACGCTTTAAATATTTTGGGACTTTCCAGATTGAGTAATCAGTTTCTTTATCACGTGTTACATTTCTCAGATAATCATTTATGGTTTTGTTTTTTATTTCCCTTTTCACTCTTTGAGTTATATTGTTTAAACTATTTTTATTTTCAGGTGTTCTGTTTTGTTGCCATTTTTTTCGTAATTTACGTTTTTCAGCTACCATTTCCTTCACTTCTTTTGGATAATTAATTCCTTTAGTTGTACTATTAATTTGTGGAGTATTATTCCAAGCAGCTTGTTGAATATCAACTACGAATTTCTCTGCTTCAAAATTTAATTGTTCAGTTGTCTTGAGGGGTACGTATAGTTAAATTCGTTTGTTCAATTGTTCAGCAAATCGTTCCCAGTCTGTTCTCTTGATTGTTAATGTTGGGTTTCTTTCTTGTCTTATTATATTTTCGCTGAACGTCAGAATCACTGGCGTATGATCTGAACTTATCTCAAAATTTTCTTCGATCTTTTTATAGTTGGCTGTTATGTTTCTTACTATGAAGAAATCTAACAGGTCTGGGGTTTTCTCTTGATTAGTCGGCTAATAAGTTGGTTTTCCAGTTGACATGTAACTACATCATTGTTCAGCAGCTGCTTTATGCCGTTCATTGCCTTTAGTTGATGTCATTCTGGGTCCCCATCTAATATTTTCTGCATTGAAATCAACTCCAATTTTAAATATTTCTCCCAGGTTGCTTAGGACATTCAAATAATTTTCCTTTTTTTGATTGTATCTTCTTCTTCACTTCCTTCTCTTGCGGTGTTAGCTGGATGTATGGTATGATAAAATGTATATCCTCTAAATTGTATAAGGACTCTTTTGTTAAATGGGTTTCTGATATTAGGCAAATATCTATTTTTTGCATATCTAGGAATACTTTTAAGGTAGCGTGATGTTTCTGCATTTTGCACTGTATTTTGGTTTAGTTCTGCATTAATTTTTCACTTTTAGCTGATGATGGAAGCGCTCTTGCCATAGCTTTGATGCCTCTGTTTTTTTTGTCGTCATAAGAGTGCCATTACAGTTTCAGCAACTCTGAACAATCTATTATTTTTGTGAATATTGTACGACATTCGGCGTCGAGTTTTATTTGTCCATTGTTCAGTACCGTTGCTTTGAATATTATATACTTGGACCTCATCGTAAAGCAAGTCAAAGTCGGTAATATTACTTACCATACTTGGGGGTGACCTGGGCATTCTAATTTCTTTATTTTGTTCATTATTTGGTTTTACTTTTATTTGCTGTGATGATGATCCCCGGGGAATTATTTGCTTTTATTTTTTTACTTTTACCCGTTATTCAGCCTATTTCTTTCTGCAATTCTTCTTCATCTGTTTCGTATATAACAATTGGACTGCTTTTGTTGGCTTGGTGGTTTGTCCTTGCCTTCAGAGCTTTGTTTATTTAGTTGTAGCTGGAGGGCATATATTTGTTTTTGAATATTGGTTAATGCGATTTCAAGACTCTCTGACTTTTCGTTCATCCACGCATTGTAGAGTGCCCGTTCGTTCTGGGTTCTAGTTGTGTTTTCTACATTCAAAACTGCAATATGTGATATCCTGATGTCGATATTTCCATTTTATCTATTTTTTGTGTAGTGTTCTCATATTTTTTACGTGTTGTTGAAATAATACTGTTATTTTTATGTTTAAAATTATCCTACCCTGCATTTGTGGTCCAGATATTCAGTTTCGGCTCTTAACGTTTTATGACATTTTGCATTTATTTTCTACTGTACTGACCTTTTTTTCCGATGGCACTTTCACTTTTTCTGTTTATTCTAAAATCTCCTCCAATAATATATCTTGGGCTTAATTTTAACAATAAATATCTATAACATGAACATAATAAAGGAGGATTTTATAAATAATAAATGGAAATTAGAAAGAGAAAACTGGAACACTCTATGAACAAATTATCATGAAACTCAATCAGGGTGGTACAGACACTAGAAATAGAAAATAAGAAAAGCGTAGTGATTCTGAACATGGCGTCTTTGGAAATGATGTGTTATGAAGTTCTAACATCTCTAGGATGTGTTACAACAACATGTCGTCAAAATGTGGACAAATTGTACATTTAAAAAGAAGTGGCAATCCCGTCTAGTTCATTTACACTTTCCTTCAAATTTAAGAAAAAACATAACTGACATTAAATTAAACGGTCTAAAATATCGCATTACTAGATCGATTTCTATGTACCATAGATATTTGGAACCATTCATGATTTTCTTGAATAGTACAAGTCTTCGTCGGTATTTTTGGCCAAAATGTTGAGAAAATATTAACAGTAGAACTCGCTTTTATTCTATTATGTAATATCTAGAGGAATAATACTAAAATTATGGATTTATAAATACATAAGGATTGATAATCAATTTATCATAAACATATAAGTTGCATTTAATATATCTTAATATTAAACTTGAAAATCCGTTGTAGATCCTTCAGGTCTCTCCTAAAACCTTCTCTGAATATCAATAATCAAAATTCCCAAATTTAAATAAAAATATGCTACCTATCTAAATATACATATATTTATCTTAATCAATTTTAAGGCATATTGATATTTATTTTTCTTGTAAATACTCTAATATGCATCAATGATGCTGATGTTATAACAAAGCGATATTTAAGTTCAAAATAGCTATTCATTTCAAAAATATACGAAATATCTAATACCTGCATAACTAGACATTCAAAACTCTTTTGATTTATTTGTAATATAAATATTGTAAGATCAATTTCGTATTAAAATGGTACTGATAAAATAAATTGATTATGGCCAAAAGCATACCCTTTATCTAGTATTATTTTATCAACCACCTTATAATACACTAATATTAATGATTTACTGAAATCCTTATTTGGGATTTTTATTAATTAGACCTCATAAATGAAATTGACGATGGGCGATAATTGAAATTACAATTACTGACATGTTTAAATGTACTAGGTAAACTAATACATATTTATCTCAAAATATCTACGTTTCACTTATGAAATTAGGAAAAATACAAAACAACAATATTACAATAAACATAATTTATTTAAGTATAAAGGACAATAGGATAAAGTTATGTTATTTGTGTTACATCCACTTCATCGATTTTCTCTGGACTATTTCTTAAGGGTCTAAGTTATATAGACTCACTAAGATTGTGGTAACATTGGCCAATAACTGCAAATTTATCATCTTCTTTCTAATTGAGGTAGACGTCCATATATCCACCTTGTGGGTTATATAACAGTATACATCTTGTATCTTTCAACTCATTTGCCCATGGTTCTACACTTATTGCGTCATTTTCATCTCTATTAGCTGTGGATTCAAAACCATAAGCGGTTTTTATGTTTTGGAACTCTTCGTGAGTCACTAAATCTATTCTTCTTACATTAGTAATATCCACATCGTGTCTTACATCATCCTCTATAACATTAAATGGTATTTTAGCTGCTCATTTGGTTACAATTTATTCTCTATTTGTTTTCGAGAGCTGCAGGAGTTTAAGGTATTTTCATGTCCAAAATATGTTTTGGTGAATTCTACTTCATATTCTTCACCTTTGTTCTAATTTAATACTTGCTAGGCAATGTGTATTTATCTTGTTTCTTCCTTGAACTTCCTTGGACCCTGAAATATTATGCTAGCACAATATAAAGAAATATAGCTTCTTCTCTCTTGACACGAGGTTGGGGCTTGCTCCATATCATTTTCCCATATTTGAATTTCTTTAAAGGTATTAAATTTCAATAACTCCTCAACGTTTAAGTTATGAGTTGACTGTAAATGATTCATTAGAAGATTCGCTTACATTATAGTATGCTCGCATAACTTACATGTGTACAGTATTTTTGTTACTTTGGTATCTTCATTAATAGCAGGATGCTTTGTTTTGGATCCACGCTGTTTCAATATTTGTTTGCTGCTATATTTATTTTCGCAAGTAAAATATTTAAAAATGAATACACCCTTCAGATTTAATGCAGATATTTTTCTAAAACATAAAATTATTGTAAGATTCAGCAGGAAATTCTCTTGTTATGGACATTCAAATTAGAGCAGGTATATAACTTCGTACAGTTTTCAAAATAGAAAAGCTTCTTTTGTTCCATGTTTTGTCTTTCCATAGCAATTTGATTTTCTTATATAATTACTTAATTCTACTATTATAATATAAAACAAAGCAATATATATAGAAAAAATTAGTGTATACAATAATATAAACTAAATATTTCAATCAAAAACTAAATAAACTAAATAAACTATATTTCAATACAATCGTAAATTAAACTATCTAAAATTATAAAAAAGACTAATTAAGTAATAATTTGGTTAAAAAAAATTTGCGGTTGCACTCGAAGAAGCGCAATTTTCCCCACTAAGAACACAAAGCGAAATGCACGTAACAGCCTTGGCGTGAAATTTAAATAAAAAACAATTTTTTTCTGGAAATAAATTTGTTAAATTAAATTCAATTAAATAAATATATATATATATATATATATATATATATATATATATATATATATATATATATTTTTATATATATATATATAAAATATGATATATAACAATAAATATAAATTTATAATGTAAATTTATATACATTTATCTAAATTTATCTAAAAATATAAATATAATATAAAAAATATATATCTATAAAATATAAATATTATATACATAAATATAAACCATAAGCAAAAAACTTTGGTGCATAGCAAAATAAAATTACCTCTTCCATCTTTCCGTCAGTACTTTTAATATTTTATCCGAAAGATCATTATGGAATGTACAATTGAAGGAGTTTTAATTTACTTTTTTAAAACATTTGACAAAAATTTTGTTATATAATCGACATGGCAAAATCGCTGAATAATTTAAGATATAGCTCAAAGGCCTACTGACTACTTGTATATTAAAACAATTTTGTTAGAGTTTGGGACACGATATATTGTCTTGTCTCTATAAAATCAGTCTCAATTTGTGGGTCTACTAATTTATTCATAATTGTATGTAAACAAAAATCATATTTCATATCTTTTTTAAAATGTTATACCAATTAACCTGAGATATACACTACGGTACAACGTAAAACTTTGTTTGCTGTTATAGGAACAGCTGGACTGAAGTTATAGTCAAGTAATTAACAGTAAAAATGAGCAGAAAGGGGGATACTAGTTGAATGAATACAAACTTTACCTTTACCTTCTGGAGTTTGTTCAAGTGTCGATGATACTTGCTTCGAACACCCTGGTTGCGGGCTTGGAATGATGGAAATAGGTACTACCAAGTAAGACAGTTTTGAAATTAACAATTATGAACAGAGATGTGATTGAGTCCTTCAATTTACCTTCGATATAATTTTGATTTTGATCCACTTCAATTTGTACATGTTCTGGGCTCGTGATATTATTTTCACCATAACTAAATTGTTCATAAGTACTTAAAGGAAGGTTTAAATGTATCACACAAATATCTCACGTGGTAACGATAATAAATTATGCCTCATGTTTAACCAACCAGTTTAGGATTTTAAAAGTTTTCTACTCACTTCTTAAGGATCGCTTTTTTAACGGAAAACGATGATGCATTTCCTCACTATCTGTGCATCCGGACACACAACACTTCATAGATCGGGAATACATTTCAACTACGGACTTCTACCTAGTAATAAAATAAAATAATAATTTAGTCTATAAACGTTATAAAAAGCTGACCACACTGTTCTCTACATAGGGCACGTTAAAAATGGGGTGCAAAATAAACAAACCATAGAACGAAATGAACGAATCAGATTCCGTCGCGGCTCTTAGCAGTTTCATGTTGGCGTGAAACTTCCTGCCCTACTCGTATTTAACATAATAGTTAGGGGAGCATAATTGCCAACGCCTCCGACCGTTTTAATTTGGTAATATTAGGTACGTCTGTGTTTCTATCCGGTAGTTTCCAGAACAGTTTCAAATTTAAAAAATTAAAATAATATTTTTAAATTTTCAAACAAATTCCGGTACATTGTTACTATTTGATTGTTAAGCTATATATAATAGTACAGGGAAAGAATGTAATTGACCTTATTCTTGGGTTTGCTATAAATAATCTTGTTCGTTGATTGAAACATATTGCCTTGTCTTACCTTTCGGACCAATAAACTAGTATTGTGGTCGAATAAAGGCCTTCTATTTATCCTGTCAAGTGTGTGTGTTTAGAATATAACGAACATTTCAAATACTATAACATTTGTGCTGAGGTTGTAATAGTGAGTTAAATAAGAATTATTCTATTAACATAAGTGGTGACAGTGATAAAATAGCCAATGGACCATCCCCGTTAAAATGGTAAAATCAGACTGTGTAGGAACTTTGCTTATCGTCTAATCAGAACAGAAGCTAGAAATAACTGAATTAGCGAAAAAATGCTGTATGGCGTGATAAACCTCCTCATTTGATGCTTCTAGTGCACAAGCTGTGCCGTCAACTATGATGTCAAAATTTGTTTGTCAAAAATCTAAACTACAAATTGTAAGTGATAACATTGTAATTGTTAAGACAAGTGAATCTATCAAATTCCGGTACATTGTTACTATTTGAATGTCAAGCTATATATAATAGTACAGGTAAAGAATGTAATTGACCTTATTCTTGGGTTTGCTATAAATAATCTCCCAGTTAACTTGCCTATAATGCAACCACTCTCTGATACGGTGTCAATGTCCTGTAAGAAATACTTTTATTTCTTGATAAATAAAATACAAATATTCAACAAACATTATAATGGTCACAATCTTGATAATATACTAGGGGTTGCAACGGTGATTACAATAACAATCGTATATCAACTACGTCAGCAAGATCTTCTTCGAGAGACTCCAAGAACCTATATGAATTCCGGTCAAGGCGTCGTCCGTTGTATCCGAAAAATGTACATCTCAGCATTCCCATCGTTCCGACCCGTTACCACGTCCGCCTCGATTAACGAATGAGTCATTAGGTGCCCTCTATGTAATTGGTCAACAATGCCGATCTATATTTTCTTACGGTCCATCTCTTAGTGACTATGGAAAATTTCACTTGATTCATTTACCACAACGACCTATTTTGATGCACTGTATGCAGCATCATTGAAAAATTCTGGGAATATATGAAAAGTTAATTTAAGTTAATAAAAGCACCAGCCTTCTTTCTGTTCTGTCATCATTGTAAAGTCATCCATTTGTACTTAACCATTGCAAAAAGAATATTTGAAATATGTACATAATAATCCTTGTAATAACTAAATAAAAATAAACAAAAACCTTATCTGTGTTCCTTATTTATTTTTTGAAGTCGGATTAATTTTCTTGTTAAAAACATTATGTTTTTCTCTTTTTGGTGTTAGATATTTGCTCAACAAATTATGCAGTTATTATATTAAGTATTATAATGGGCATGTCAAGTAAAGTTGCAGTCTGTTTGAGGAAAAATATGAATAAAGGAACAATGATTGAAAATAAGAAATGCTTCAGGCACCGGGGTCCGCTACCTAACCTAACTGATTTGACAGGCATTAACCAAACTAGAACACCCACGAAAAGTCGTTGTTTCCACCGGGAATCGAACCCGCGACCTCCACCTGTGGTCTGAAGACTCTAATAACTAATCTCTACGGCTTCTCATATGATATGGTTAGTCTTTAAAAAGCAAACTGAACGAATTTGTACGAATAACTAATAAAGAATAATTAACTTAGATATTATAGACAAACATATGTGCATTTTCAATTTTTCGTTCCCTTTTCAAGACCATAGGAACCTTTAATTTATTTAATAAACTCTGCTTTTTTTGGAATTCTGTTTGGTCAGCTGATTAAAGACCTTGTTGATGTGGAACGCGTGTTTGGTGTTGATAAGGATTTGGTATAGGAATTTTGCGATTATACTACGGTGAATTTTTGAAAAGGGATGAGTGAAAAATTCCTTTTGAACCTTTGCACTAATGTATTTGAGTAATTCTGTATATGAGGCGCTCAAATTTTTTTCTCCGCTATTTCTAAATTTGTTCATCTCTTCATGGCCGATGTACTTAGACTACTTTAACCCGTCTAAATAAAGGAGTATGTCTTATAGAGAACCATAATTATTAGAGACAATTTGCTTTTTCTACACGTGGGAGGATACAGGATTCTCTGTGGATTATAACGGCCTGGGTTTTCTTTGGGTTGAATTGCAACTTCCAAAAGTTTAACCATTTAACCTCATTATTTAATTGTCCTACAAAAACTTCAATGTGAGAATATTTTTGTCTTCAGAGATATCGAGCTATGTATATCTTGATTGTGAATTCTTCACGCCATAAACAAAATCTAAAGGGCCGGCTTGGTTGGCACAGTGGTCAAGGGCGACAGGAAGGCCCTCTTACTGTTGCGATAGTAGCAGTTTCGAATCCTGCTGGGTAAATTTATGTTTTTGACTATTTATAATACGAAAAAGAAAATCTGTGACTGCGATCAGCCACGCCGGTAACCAAGCTGGGTAAGACCGGATTTCTTCTGAAATCATCTCTTGGACCGTGGGGAACAGATAAACACTATTTAGTAAAAAAGAGACGTTCAGTGTTGTACATACTATGTACATACATATGTAAAATGTTTTCTTGTCAACCCAATATAAACCCAAAAATATCTGAAAAATATGTAAAACATTATTTGAAAATGTCTATATTATGTTGTAGAGCCAGAGAGAATTACAAGAAGATAAATCAAATTGTAGATATATTAAGTTACTATGCTACAAAGGAGTGGAAGTTTGAGAACAGCAACGTGAAAACGCTATGGAAAGAAATGAGAAAGAGCGACCGGGAACTATTTGATTTTGATATTTGTGCTTTGAATTGGGACATGTACTTTTACACTTGTATCCGAGGTAAATCTTACCTAGACTGAAGTTCATTAATGATTGATGCTAGATAAATGATTATAAATATCGATTATATGACAGAAGAACTGAAAAAATCCAAATTAGAAGTTATTTTTGTTATTTCATTTCAACTCATATATATTTTTACATACTAATTACACCCAATTTTTCAATTATTTTGATATACCTTAAAATATTATTTGTTATATCAATTTATTTATGAATCATCATCTAAGTTAAAAAAAATTGGACAATTTGTATTATGATGTGATGGGAAATGATACAGTCATACTAGACCCAATAGTGATTCCTAACTAGTGCTCAAATATTTCAATATTTTAACGACAGATGACGCTGACTTCAAATTTTCCTATAATGTTTCGTCAGTATTATGTTTCGAATAAAATATAAATATAAAATTTAATACTATAATATTTCTATTTCCTTATAAGAACAATATATATAAATCTAGTAATACTTGTTAAAAAGCTCGTAACACCTAATAACATTTCTAACCTTACTAGCTAAAGAATTTCAGCCTTCCTTCTATTGAGTGTTTTCATTTGTCTTCATCAGATTGCCTATTTTTATCCAAGCACAGTCTGTGATAGGCCACATGAGAACAAAAGTGGTCTGGGGATTAAAATACGGCCTAATATCGGTAATATTCACTATATCACAGGAATTGAGATGGAGGAATTCTTTCTTCAGGTCTTCAAGTCTGAATAAAAACTGAAAATATGTAATTTCCCATTTGGTGGCCTTTATGAACTTGTTTTTCAACTACAAACAGTCGCCTTTGAAATAGAATACCGGGGCATACCTTTCGCCGTTTCTCACCACGAAAAGTACCAAATTATCTACATTAATCTGCAGGAATCCACAGCAATCTTCATGTATGTCATTACATATATTATTAATCAAAACGAACATGATCCTGGTGTAGAATTTCAGAAAATTATACGTCTGCAGAAAGTCTTCCATCAATATTTTTCTATCTTTGCCTTCTACGAATAAAAGCTTCCCAGATGAACCGTCACAATGTTTAAAATTGATCTCATTAAATAAAAAAGCTTCGTATTCGCTAAGGGGATAACAATTTACTCGAAGGCTCTGACAAACTTCTGGTGAATATTTGTTCATCGTGGAGAAAATTCTCTCATTTATAATTCGAACGGAGACATATAACAATAACAAAAATTCATCACCAGCCACTTGATTTTACATCAAATTAGTATTGTTGTTATAAAGGTGATTTTATTCATTTCTATATTCTATTTACAAATTTTATTGCGAATATTTTAGGAGCTTGAGTTTATATTTTGAAGGGCCCATTGGACACTATTCCACAAGGAATAAGAAAATTCTATAAGTTAATGATTATTTATTATTTAATATTATGTGTATGTTGGTGTGTTATATTATATAGTGCTTTGTTAATTTTAAAATATTTCGTTATAAACATATGTTAATTTTTGCGTTTGTTTTAATAGTTTTGATACATATAACTCAGCCCAAATATTTAACCATTCTTAATTATAACCTTTTTTTTCTTAATAATAATCCTTATTGTATATGATATTTCTCTTTATTTATCACTATTTACCTTTTATGCCATGTTATATTACTATAATCAAAATACCAGTATATAAAAGAAAAAATAAACGTACAAATGAACAAAAATAAGCCATTGTTGTTATATCATCAATGTTTTTGATATACCGATTATTTTGATTTTGTTTTCAAATTATATATTTGTAAGTAATTTGTAATCAGCTATATTCCTCGTTCAAACGAGTAGATGACAGTGGCGATGACGAATCTGTAGTTAATTTTAGATATGACTTACCAACAGCTGTTATCAAATGAGTCATCTACTTGAGGTTTTATAAATTGCAAGAATTCACAACTTGTTCAAAACCACCTCTAACTATCTCACTTAATGATAAATAAAATGCCATAGTTGATATTTCAACTCTGTAACTGAAAAAAGCCGAATAATTGAATCTAACCTGAAATCTAAACATAAACTCAGAGAAACATTAGGCTATATGGACATGCATCCGAGCAGGTTTTATGGACCACTATAATTTGTTCAAAAATAATAAGCAGTAATTAACATAGTACGTTTATTGATGAAAAAACAAATTTCACATAATAGAACAAAAAATTTTAATTTCTTATAAGAAAAATATTAGTGAACTTAATACTAATTTAACAGCCTATAATAAGATTTGGAATGTTACTGACTAAAAATTTTTATTTATTTAACATTTCCATTCATTTGACTGCCTACACTCATCCAAGTGCAATCTACAACGGGCCATTTGGGAACGAAGCTTTCTTGATCAAAATATTGGCTAACATCCACAATATTCACTAAATCACAAGAACTTAGTTGAACATCTTCTTTCTCTAGGCCCTGAAGCCTAAACAAAAACCGCAAATAAGTTAACTCCCATTTGGTGACCTTCACGAACTTGTCTTTCAGCTGCCAGCAGGTTCCTTCGAAACAGAACATCGGTGAATATTTTTCGCCATTTCTTACCACAAAGGGTATAAATTTGTTTTCGTCAATTTGTAGAAATCCGCAGGAATCCTCGTTTATATCATTGTGCATGTTTTTACTTAAAGCGAACATAATTCTACCGCAGAATTTGAGAAAATCGTACATGTGCAGAAAGTCCTCCAACAACATCTTCGTATCTCTGCCTTCTATGAATAAAAGTTTTCCAAATTGACCATCGCAATGTTGCAAATTAATCTCATTAAATAAACACGCTTCCCATTTATTCAGAGGATCATAGTTTACTTGAAAACACTGGTGGACTTCTGGTGAAAACTTCGTAAAATTATTACACAACCTATGTTTTATAATTCTAACGGAGACATATTTTAAATCACCGACAATGATGTAAGGCAAATACTGCAGGTCTATTGTGTGCCATCCAAATTTTACAACTGGAGAACATGGTGGTTCTTGCAATTCTGGTAACGTTTCGGTCTTACTCACTGCGTCTAGGACAACATGTCGGCTTAATTCGTTATCCATATTTTGTCGGTTCGCTGAGTTAATTGATGCCAATTTAACTACATAAACTTTTTTATTCGACATTTCACTTTTTACTTATATTATTTCAATTAACACTCTTCTTATATACTTAAAAAGTACACTACTCTTATAATCTCTACTTATATACTACCTTCTGTCACTGTCACTTCTGTCATTTCAATTGCGAATAATATATATCAAGTAATCTATGGAGAATGTTTTATGATACCATGGCAACTGTCAAATTGTTATAAGATTGTTGTTTTTAAATTAGTATTAGTTCTATATGCAATTTGTATGCTCTATTAACTTTAATATAAACAAATATATTATTACAGGCATATTAAGTATATGATTTTTTAGGTATAAGAGTTTATATTTTAAATTGTGTCGTTTTATATAGGACCTTTTTAATTTAAAAACATTTGAAGAAATTTGCGAGTGTTGCCTAAGTTTGCAATTGTGACATTACAAATAACTGAATGAACTAACCTAACTTCTATTTAATCTAGGGATATATTCTGAAAAATATGTTATTCTTTTTATAGTATAAATTAATCGTTGAATTTTAAATTGATCTAATTTAATATGTTTATGAGAGCAATAATTCGTTGAGATATACATTTATTTAGAGACATTGGTAATATTCTGCAGAAAATTTGTGCATGATTGAGAAAATCCTCTCACTTGTACCTAATTCGAAATGAAACGTGCTTCAGATCACTGATAGTGATGTAAAGGCTGCGGATATTCAATGGTGTGCCATTCGAATTTTAGAAATGAAGGTTTCTGAAGGAATGAAGAAGGCTGATGTTTCTTTCAATTCTGGGAATATCATTGTTGCCTACTGATTTAGCCATACCGGCTTTGTTATTTAAACTATTATTTATTAACCATTTGAATTTTTATAGCTTATGATGCATTTGATTTATTTAGGGATAAAAATATACTTTTAATTCATTTCAAATTTAAAACTAAAATATATTATTTCAAGAACAAGATGTACTGAATTGGTTCCACCAAGGGAATAACGACTCTGCCATAGGGCTGCCGAAAAAATATTCATATTTTTCTATGTTCATGGTTTCATATCTTTGGTGATATCATGTTCATATATGATATCATCTAAATTAAGGATTTCAAGCAATCTAAGGAGCTTAGATAGGTTTTCCGAAGCGAACAAGTGATAAACCGTGAAGGGAACTTAAGTTCGGTTTTCGATGTGGTCCAACTGTGGTATACTCAGTATACCACAGTGTGACATATCTATAAAAAATTTGTTATGTTATCGACATAGCAAAATCGCTGAATAATTTAAGATATAGCTGAAAGAACTACTGACAGTATATTAAAAAATTTAGTTAGAGTTTGGGACACGATATATTGTCTTGTCTCTTGATACACTACGGTACAACGTAAAACTTTGTTTGCTCTTATAGGAACATCTGGACTGAAGTTATAGTCAAGTAATTAACAGTACAAATGAGCAGAAAGGGGGATACTAGCTGAATGAATACAAACTTTACCATTACCTTTTGGAGTTTGTTCAAGTGTCGATGATACTTGCTTCGAACACCCTGGTTGCGGGCCTGGAATGATGAAAATAGGTACCAAGTAAGACAGTTTTGAAATTAATGGTAACAATTATAAACAGAAATGTGACTGAGTCCTTCAATTTACCTTCTATATAATTTTGATTTTGATCCACTTCCATTTGTACATGTTCTGGGCTCGTGGTATTATTTTCACCATCACTAAATTGTTCATAAGTACTTAAAGGAAGGTTTAAATGTATCACAAAAATCTCTCACGTGGTAACGATAATAAATTATGCCTCATGTTACTATTTGAATGTCAAGCTATATATAATAGTAGAGGGAAAGAATGTAGTAGAGCTTATTCTTGAGTTAGCTATAAATAATCTCCGAGTTAACTTGCCTATAATGTAACCACTCTCTGATATGGTGTCAATGTCCTGTAAGAAATACTTCTATTTATTGGTAATTAAAATACAAATATTCAACAAACATTATAATGGTCACAATCTTGATAATATACTAGGGGTTGCACGGTGTTGTACGGTGATTACAATAACAATCGTATATCAACTACGTCAGTAAGATACTCTTCGAGAGACTCTAAGAAACTATATGATTTCCGGTCAAGGCGTCGTCCTTTGTATCCAAAAGTGTACATCTCAGCATTCCCATCGTTCGGACCCGTTACCACGTCCACCTCGATTAGCGAATGAGTCATTAGATGCCCTCTATGTTATTGGTCAACAATGCCAATCTATATTTTCTTACGGTCCATCTCTTAGTGATTATGGAAAATTTCACTTGATTCATTTACCACAACGACATATTTTGATGCACTGTATTCAGAATCATTGAATAGGGACTATGTCTTTTTAATCTGAAGCGGCAGTAGAAATAAAAAATTATGGGAATATAAGAAATAGTTAATTTAAATTAAGAAAGAAAAGAATTTTAAGCAAGTTCAAAGCACCGTCCCTCATTCTTCCTGTTCTGTCGGAAATTAATTATCGGTTAAAAAATTTTAAGCTAAATAATACTAATTGTTCTACTATAGAACAAAAGAAATCTCCGTAAATTCCCTATTCCTACTCTGTTGTGTGATAACAAGACATAGCATTTCATTATAATGATGACAGTGGTGCAGAAACATCCTACAAACAACAAATTTCCGAGAAATCGACAGACATAAAGCTTATGATGCAGATCTTTTCAAGTCGAGGAACAAAGAGATTTTTATATATTTGTTGTACATGATAAGGCTTTGTTCCAGGAATTAGATGTCGTCATAAACTGGAATGTGATCAGTAAAACCAATTTTAAAATATATAAAACTACTGATGGGTTGGAAATAAGGTATGACCTATTTATATTCCGAAAACTACGATAGATCTGAAGTATATTAATATAGATGATTAGTATTAATATAGATGGCGAAAAAATACAAAAAATGTTTTAAAAACGTTAAAATGTTCCTTTATTTCGTTTTCCTAAGATGTATTCGCAGCAGCTGTTGTATATGTGATGCGTATTGGGAAAATTCCATGAAGAGTGAAAAATATGTTGATATGCTTGAGATACTGATTATGAGGTTCTTTCGATCAAAAACAAGGGTTATACTCAAGTTCTGATCATAACGGATATAATTTTAAAAATGCTTTTGGCGTTATCTCGTAATAAACAAACAACTACAGACGCACTACTACACAGACATGACTACAGATAGACAATTTTCTACAAAATACTAAAAGGAATACAATATACCACGAAGAGATATAACAGAGAGAGCAGCACAATTTACATTTGTAACTTTTCGCAATTTCCTGGAACATGAAATGTGAAATTACGTCTCATCGCTATTGGAATGCCCCAAAATACATTATCTGTTGGAACTTTTGATCCGCACAGTTTTCAGTTTACTGAAGATCTGCTTAAAAATTAAGAAGGAAAGATAATAATTTGAATTAAAATATCTACCGGGTGTTGTGTTGCTTCGTTTTAATTTGGATTTAAATGGATTGTTAGTTGGACTGCTTCGATTTTGAACATTACACAACAGTATGAAATGCATAATGTATATAATATATATAGTAACTAAGTAGTAACTATATATAATAACTATGTAGTTTAAATGTTTACATATTTGTGAATTAGTTAACAATAAATTATTTTGAATAGATTTCTATTATAAAATTGAGAATTATATTATTTTTATTACTCCAGTTATTTCAAATATAGTAAGAATATACATGGGATTGACACTTAGTTTAATAACTACAAGAAAATTTCATTTTAAATCAATAGCATAAAATACACCAGACGGTTGAACTTTATTTTAATATACAAACAATAGTATGAGCTCTCTTCTGTTATTACAGAAATTTGTTTTATGTTTTTAAATATTACGAATTCTTGACATTTATTTTTGATATAGGTGAATTTTACAGCAGATGAAATTTGTGCCATGATGGTCAAAAAACGAAACATCCGTAATATATCCGTCATAGCTCACGTAGATAACGGAAAATCATTTTTAACAGACTCCTTAGTAGCAAAAACTGTTATTATTGCTGGTGCCGAAGTTAGAGAAATACATTTTACAGACACCGGAAAAAATTAACAAGACAGATTTATAAGCATATTAAGAATATGTAGTCTTTTGAAATATTGAACGACGAAATTTACAAACCACTGAACTTATGTGATAATTTTGATTAGTGATTCTGAAGCTTTATCTCTTTAAAATAAAACTGGGTATTTGTTATAACAAAAATACTAACTTTTTTCATAAATAATATTGATTAACGCGAAAAAGAATAGAAAGTTTTCTTGATTAATTTGATTGGTTCCTCTGGGCACATAAATTTCCGTTCTGAAGTACCTACTGCCCTTCGTATAACTGATGGTGCTCTTGTAGTAGATTGTGTTTCGGATAAGTAAATTCCTAAATAATTATTTGTATAATAAATTAAATAATTATGTATGTATTTTTGGTGTTACTTCACTTTGTATTAATTTTACTAAAGAACATGCATAATGCAATTCAATGCAAATGCAATAACGCATATCTAAATATATATCTGTGGTAAAGACAATTTATTAAGAACTTCCGAATTACAGTAGGAAACATTGTAGTGTCTTTACAATCTTTTAATTAATCGTGTTGTCATATCCAACGGCCCCAGGCCATCATCGGTTAATGATTGGTGCTACTGATGCTGCTAATTCGCTATAAATTATGAATTAAGTTAGAATCAATTTTGTAATAATGAATTATTTGCAGGTGTGTGTACAACCGGAAACTATGTGACGTCAGGCTATCGACGAACGTATTAAGCCAATCTTGTTCATGAACAAGATGGACCGTACCCATTTGAAATTGCAGTTGGATGCTGAATAACTTTACCAAACTTTCTGACGATTAACAATCTATGGGCTTAGGAATATTTCAACCCAAAAACAGAACAATAATCACAAAAGATCGTTTTATATGTACATCTTGAATCCATCTACAAAATTTTTGACTTGATTATGAACTGCAAGTAAACATCTGTTTTATTATTAAAAAAAAATTCTTCCAGCACAATTAGGCCACTATACAGTTTACAAAATAACTTTTATGAAGTCATTAGGAAATAAATATATTGTTGGCAGTGCATTGGAAGAAAATTATTAGCCTAGGTATTAAACTCTTTCATGTTACCTCTATCTTTATATCCTATGGTGACAAGCTGTTATATCCAGAATGCATTATATATTTTTAGCTCTTGGGTGTAACTAAAATTTTTATTTTAGGAAAGAAGAATATTCTCTCTACACTGCGCATTAACTTGAAATATGAAGACAAGGATAAGGATGGAAAACAATTTAGTTGGACATGGTTACCTGCTTGTGGGCCTTTGCTTCAGATGATTGCCGTTCACTTACCATCCCCAGTAACGGCTTTGAAATACAGAATGGAAATGTTATACGAAAGTCCACATGATGATGAAGCCGCTCTTGGTATGTGTCACCTATATGGTTTTTAAAACGCGTTAAATTTTGGTATTTATTTGTACATGACGATTTGTAATTTACAACTCTAGGCTGATTCCTATGATGATGTGTCTAAAATGGTACTCACTTCTAATAAAGGTATTTTCTACGATTTTGGTCCTGTTTTTTCCGGTAAAGTAGCCACCGGCATGAAGGCCCCTATCCTGGGACCTAACTATATGGCCTCAACAAAGAGGATTTACACGAGAAGACAATTCAGGGAGCCATCCTCATGATTGGTCGTTATATAGAGGCCATGGAATATGTCCCATCTGGAAATATTTGCACTTTGTTCGGTCTGGATCAATTTTTGGTTAAGCCCGATGCCATCGCCACATACACAAACAAGTAGAACATGAATGTCAAGAAGTTTAGCTTATCTTCCGTAGTACGTGTAGCTGTGGAACAGAAGAATCCGACCGATTCAGAAAAACCTGTAGAAGGTACGCAAATGTTCGCTTTTATAGTGTGATTATCACTAAGTAGTCTTTACAATCTTTTAATTAATCGTGATGTCATCTCCTACCGCCCCAGGCCGACATTGGTTAATGATTGGTGCTACTGATGCTGCTAATTCGCTATAAATTATGGATAAAGTTAGAAACAATTTTGTAATAATGAATTATTTCAGGTGTGTGTACAAACGGAAATTATGTTACGTCAGGCTATCGACGAACGTATTAATATTATATCGAGAATGCATTATATATTTGGAGTTCTTGGGTGTAACTAAAATATTTATTTTAGGAAAGAATTATATGAAGCCCTTCTCTTCTCACTGCCAACTAACTTGAAATATGAAGACAAGGATAAGGATGGAAAACAATTTAGGCGGACATGGTTACCTGTTGGTGAGACTTTGCTTCAGATGATTGCCGTTCACTTACCATACTCAGTAACTGCTCTGAAATACAGATTGGAAATGTTATACGAAGGTCCACATGATCATGAAGCCGCTCTTGGTATGTGTCACCTATATGGATTTTTTAAACGTGTTAAATTTTAGTATTTATTTGTACATGATGATGTGTAGTTTACAACTCTAGGCTGACTCACTGTGAATGATTGGTATAAACTAAACAACAATTACCAATTATTATTATTATTTTTTTAATATTTGCAAATGACTATATTTTGTTTTTTGTTTTTAGGTATTAAGAACAGTGATCCTAACAGTCCTATGATGATGTGTCTAAAATGGTACTCACTTCTAATAAAGGTATTTTCTACGATTTTGGTCCTGTTTTTTCCGGTAAAGTAGCCACCTGTATGAAGGCCCCTATCCTGGGACCTAACTATATGGCCTCAACAAAGAGGATTTACACGAGAAGACAATTCAGGGAGCCATCCTCATGATTGGTCGTTATCTAGAAGCAATGGAAGATGTTCCATCTGGAAATATCTGTACTTTGTTCGGTGTGGATCAATTTTTGGTTAAGCCTGATACCATCACCACATTCACAAACATGCAGATCTTGAATTTCATGAAATTCGGCGTAACTCTCGTAGTACGTGTAGCTGTGGAACCCAAGAATCCGGCCGATTCACCAAAACCTGTAGAAGGTACGCAAATGTTCGCTTTTATTGTATTATTATTACTAAGGTTTGTGTCATTTGTCTTAAGGTTTGAAACGTCTGGCTAGGTCTGATCTTATGGTACAATGTGTCATTGAAGAATCTAGCGAAAACATCATTGCCGGTGACAGAGAGCTCCACTTAGAAATCTCTCTGAAGGCCTTGGGGGAGGATCGATCATGCGTGAATTCAAGTTACTTAATCCGGCCCAATAGTGCCCTTCGTGTAACTGATTATGCTCTTGTTGTAGTAGATTGTATTACAGATAAGTACATTTCTAAATAATTATTTGTATAATAAATTAAATAATTATGGAAGTATTTTTGGTGTTACTTCACTTTGTACTAATTTTACTAAACAAAAATTAAAATTTTAAATAATGCATATATAAATATATTACTGTAGTAAAGACAACTTATTAAGAATTTCCTAATTAAAGTAGGAAACATCGAAAAAAGAATTTTGTAGTATCTTTTCAATCTTTTAATTAATCGCGATGTCATCTCCAACCGCCCCAGGCCGACATTGGTTAATGATTGGTGCTACTGATGCTGCTAATTCGCTATAAATTATGAATAAAGTTAGAAACAATTTTGTAATAATGAATTATTTGCAGGGGTGTGTACAAATGGAAACTATGTTACGTCAGACTATCGACGAACGTATTAAGCTAATCTTGTTCATGAACAGTACCCATTTGAAATTGCAGTTGGATGCTGAATAACTTTACCAAATTTTCTGACGTTTAACAATCTATAGCGTTAGGAATATTTCAACCCAAAAACAGGATAATGATAGCAAAAGATGGTTTTGCATGTACTTCTTGAATCCCATATACAAAATTTTTGACTTGATTATGAACGGCAAATAAACATGTGTTTTATTATTAAAAAAAATTAATTCTTCCAGTACAATTAGGCCACTATATAGTTTACAAAATGATTTTTATGAAGTTATTAGGAAATAAACATATTGTTGGCAGTGTGTTGTAAGAAAATTATATGCCTAGGTATTAAATGCTTTCACGTTACCTCTATCTTTATATCCTATGGTGACATGCTATTATATTGAGAATGCATTATATATTTGTAGTTTTTGGGTGTAACTAAAATATTTATTTTAGGAAAGGAGAATATGAAGCCCTTCTCTCCACACTGCGCACTAACTTGAAATATGAAGACGAGGATAAAGATGGAAAACAATTTAGGCGGACATGGTTACCTGTTGGTGAGACTTTGCTTCAGATGATTACCGTTCACGGGCCATCCCCTGTAACTGCTCAGAAATACAGAATCGAAATGTTATACGAAGGTAAACATGTATGGATTTTTAAAAGGCTTGAAATTTTTGTATTTATTTGTACATGGCGATATGTAGTTTACAACTCTATGGTTATTCACTGTGAATGATTGGTATAAACTGAACAACAATTACCAATTTTTTATTATTTTTTTAGTATATGCAAATTACTATACATTTTTTTGTTTTAAGGTATTACGAACTGTGACCCTAACGGTCCTCTAACGATGTATGTGTCCAAAATGGTAGACACTTCTCATAAAGGTCGTTTCCACACCTTTTTTTTTCTGTCTTTTTCCGGTAAAGTAGCCAACGGCGTGAAGGCCCCTATCCCAAGACCTAAATATGTGGCATCAAGAAAGAAGATTTAAACGAAAAGACAATTCAAGGAGCCATCCCCATGATGGGTCGTTATGTAGAAGCTATTGAAGATGTCCCATCTGGAAATATTTACAGGCTGTTCGGAGTGGATCAATTTTTGGTTAAGCCCGATCCCATCCCCACATTCACAAACATACGCAACTTGAATGTCATCGTAGTACGTGTAGCTGTGGAACCCAAGAATCCGGCCGATTCACTAAAACTTTTAGAAGGTACGCAAATGTTCGCTTTTATTATGTGATCATCACTAAAGTCTGTGTTATTTGACTTCAGGTTTGAAACGAATGGCTAAGTCTGACCTTATGGTACAATGTGTCATGGAAGAATCTAGGGAAAACATCATTGCCGGTGCCAGAGAGTTCCACTTAGAAATCTCTCTGAAGGCCTTGGAGGAGGATCGATCATGCGTGAATTCAAGTTACTTAATCCGGCCCAATAGTGCCCTTCGTGTAACTGATGGTGCTCTTGTTCTAGTAGATAGTATTAGGGGTAAGTAAATTCCTAAATAATTATTTGTATAATAAATTAAATAATTATGCATGTATTTTTGGTGTTACTTCACTTTGTATTAATTTTACTAAAGAAACATGCATAATGCAATTCAATACAGATGCAAGAACGCATATCTAAATATATTTCTGTGGTAAAGACAATTTATCAAGAACTTCCGAATTAAAGTAGGAAACATTGTAGTGTCTTTGCTATATTTTAATTAATCGTGATGTCATCTCCAACCGCCCCAGGCCGACATTGGTTAATGATTGGTGCTACTGATGCTGCTAATTCGCTATAAATTATTAATAAAGTTAGAAACAATTTTGTAATAATGAATTATTTCAGGTGTGTGTACAAACGGAAACTATGTTACGTCAGGCTATCGACGAACGTATTAAGCCAAACTTGTTCATGAACAAGATGGACCATACCTATTTGAAATTGCTGTTAGGTGCTGAATAACTTTACCAAATTTTCTGACGTTTAACAATCTATGGGGTTAGGAATATTTCAACCCAAAAATAGGATATTGGTAACAAAAGATCGTTTTACATGTACATTTTGAATCCCATCTACAAAATTTTTGACTTGATTATGAACTGCATGTAAACATGTTTTATTATTAAAAAAAATTAATTCTTCCATCACAATTAGGCTACTACCCAAAGAACTACTTTCCAAATAACTTTTATGAAGTTATTAGGAAATAAATATATTCTTGGCAGTGCATTGGAAGAAAATTATAGGCCTAGGTATTAAACGCTTTCATGTTACCTCTATCTTTATATCTTATGGTGACAAGCTGTTATATCGAGAATGCATTATATATTTGTAGTTCTTCGGTGTAATTAAAATTTTTATTTTAGGAAAGAACAATATGAAGCCCTTCTCTCCACACTGCGCATTAACTTGAAATATGAAGACAAGGATAAGGATGGAAAACAATTTAGTCGGACATTGTTACCTCTTGGTGGGACTTTGCTTCAGATGATTGCCGTTCACTTAGCATCCCCAGTAACTGCTCTGAAATACAGAATGGAAATGTTATACGAAGGTCCACATGATGGTGAAGCCGCTCTTGGTATGTGTCACCTGCATGGATTTTTAAAACGCGTTAAATTTTGGTATTAATTTGTACTTGATGATGTGTAGTTTAAAACTCTAGACTGATTCACTGTGAATGATTGGTATAAACTAAACAACAATTACCAATTTTTTATTAATTTCTTAATATTTGCAAATGACTATACTTTGCTTGTTTTTGTTTTTATGTATTAAAAATTGTAATCCTAACGGTCCTATGATGATATGTGTCTTAAATGTTGCCCACTTCTCATAAAGGTTATTTCTACGATTTTTGGTCCTGTTTTTTCCGGTAAAGTAGCCAACGGCGTGAAGGCCCCTATCCCAAGACCTAAATATGTGGCTTCAAGAAAGAAGATTCGAGAAGACAATTCAGGGGGCCATCCTCATGATGGATCGTATGGTCGTTATATATATAATTAGAAAATGATATATATTAGGTGAGTTAGTGTACAGTTCTTTTGGTTTAATTTTAAAATACTTCTTCCGTACTCTGGAACAAATAAAACACGCACTATATAGAGTTTTGAACGAAAAGTTGCAGGCGTCTGAAAATTTTGAAACAAATGTGCTGTCTGGTATCTAGTACACTAAGAACAACGTTACTAATTATGTTCCTGTTTTTGTCTAGATGAATCTTCCACTGGCTTTTGGTTTATAGATCATACCAATTAATAAGCAAAAAAATGGCAACGCCCTCTTAATTTATTTTTTAAATCATATTTAATGGAGTGAGTTTTATTCTTAATTCTATTTACAGGATTCCAATGGGCAACAAAGCAATCCATCGTGGTGGCGGTTAGATCATTCCTACAACCCGTCGTATGTTGTCTTTATGCTTGCCTATTAGTCAATATATTATTAGAAGTTCAATAGTCTGGGCAGACGTCCAGCCCAAACTCATTGAACTTGTTTGTCAGTGTGAAATTCAGGTAAATCTTTTATACAATTATATTTTCACTCCATCTTAGAAATACGTTCCATATCACAGAAAGCGGCACCAGATGATACAGCGTTGTATAAGTAGCAATTTTGAATTGTTTACATAATTATATCCCGGTTGATTTAGAACTTCTATTCATTCTCAGATGATTCTCTAGAATCGACTTGTTGTAGGTATTTGAGTAATTAAAGTACTGGATACAACTTAGTCCATGCATATTTATACTTTACAAACATCTCGATTAAAGCCACAACACAGAAATGAATCAAGAGTGAGGGATCTTCATCTTATCCGGGTGGTTTTATCACGAGCATACGCCGTAGCGTTTTTACGATTTTATATACAAAGCAACTACTCTTAACATTTAATTATTCAACAATATATAAGCCGATTCAGTATATAGGCGCATCCACCCAATTATTATATGTCCAACTATATGTGTAACATTCGCAAGATATGTTATATTAATGGTATATTACTTTCGAATCTAAAGAATTCTTACTTTTTGGCCATTTGGAATAGGGGAACTAATAAAACATTAACAATCGTTAACAAAATTATTATATTAACAAATGTTTTATTAAAATATATCCAAAATTACCTGATTTCTGCTATAGATTTAATTGGCTGGTTTTCACAATGTGTCAACATGCTTGTTGAAAAATATGATTTATAATGTTTCGCATTTATAATTTAATTTTTGGAGATATTTCTTCAAGTTTAATATGTTTAAAAAATATACCAAAAACCATACCATAAGTCATATATCTAATATTTGACCGAACTGTTTTATTATTGAATTTTCCGTTTTAATATTATAATTTTTCTGGAAACATAATTATCAGATTATTTATTTATTATAAAAGCTAGTACTGTACTAATATACGAAATTCTTTTTTAACATATCTAATATTTTATTTTGTTGTTTTTCAGGATACATATAATATAAAGAAAGTTTTCCAGATCTCAGTCAATACTTGGAGAAAATGTAAACGCGTCGTTAATGACAATCCATTTTTTTCTATAGTACAAATAAAAAGGGCGTGATCCACGTTCTCATCAGAGAGTAGACGGCAGACTGCATCTGCTTTTTAAATCCCAAATATAACAACTTGAGGGAGTCCAAACTTGCTGGAGAAAGCGAATTATAGGAGAATTGGGGAATTGGACAGTAGGGGTTGACAGTACTTTGGTTGAAGGCTGCAATCCGACGAACTGTAGCATTTAAAAAGGATGAGCAATTTAATATATATTTGGGTATACATGTATGCTAGAGCCTGGTCTGGAATAAGGCGTAAAATACAGCTATAAGAATCACTCTCTGTTCGGTGAACTTGAGAGGACAGTTTTGTCCAATTTTAAGGTCCACCCGATAGAGGTGCGGTGGGCGTGGGTAGAAGAATGAGTCCATTAGGTTTATTAAGTTGTCTTTTTATAGCATTCATATGAATCGTAAAATTCAATTAATGTTATCAACGTTTTTAGTATTTAAATTTCAAACGTTAATTCATCAATAAACTATTATATTTCTTGTCATAGATTTTATAATTAATTAATAAATTTTTTTGGAAAAATGACTTGTTTTAATGCTTGACCATAAAAAATGACACAAAGTTTTAAAATTACTTTCCTGACGATGTGCATCCATTATAATATTTTTTAGAACCGATTTGGTGAAGGTAATTGGGCAATTAAAATACTGAATTCAGCTGAGCCGCTCTGTATTTATACTTTATGAATAAGTCGATTATGGCCACATCACAGAATTAATTAAGATGCCGGAATCTTCATCCTGCCCGTGAGGCTATAACTCGATCTTGCTCCGTAGCGTTTTACATATTTATATTTCAAGGCAGCAAAACATTTATTTATGCAATCGTGCTTAAAAGCGCATTTACCATATAGGCGTCTCTAATCAATTATTTGTGTCTAAAATTCGGCCACCCTGACCTCGCAAAACTTCACTCCGACCTGCTCTTGGAATATGGTGGTTCTGGTTTTTCTATAATGGAGACATACTCTTAACTACTTGATCTTTTAAAATTTCTTACCTTGTTGATGATTTTTTCTTTATAGTTCCATTTTATACTTTCCATACTGTGTATTTTATAACTTCTGTGAAGTCAATTTTTTTATTTTTTGGGGTGACCTGCAGTTTATTCCTTCGGTGAGGTCTGGCTGCCAGACACCATTTTAAATTCTCTTAATGGTCTGGTATATTCAATGACTCTTTTTCTGTTTTCTTTTTTTTGTTGTGGTGACTACCGATTGGTTGGCTACTCCTGTGCTGGCAGTAAACGTTCATAGCAACGTCGCTCGTGATGGCCCCCAGTTTTTGCTACCCTTCATATCATCAGCTAATTTGTTGTCACGTGCATTGGTTGTTCTTATCGTTGGAGTACCCCACATAGATATGCCCCTTTTGCAAGCCCTCTTTACTTTCCTAAATATAACTATATATTTGTATTAGATATCGATGTTCTTTCCAGTTGCTCTATGTATTTGTGTTCTGAATCGCATCTTAAATTAATGATTTTTGTCTAACACGATCTCAGAATAGAATATATATTTTTATTGTGTAAAACTATCGAACACTTGTTACCTCCTACTGTCCAACCTCTTTGATAAAATTACTTTGAGCGGAAAGATAAAAAATAATTTGAATACATTTAGTGTCTAATATCTTACTATGTATTTTATAGCTTATCACTTTTGGCGCATAAAAAATATAACACACATTTATCTAATTTTTAGGCATTTAATTTTTAATCCTAAGCAAGCAGACCTTGATACTCAACAAGGCTTCTACCTATTGGCATATCAAAACACCAAATGATAGATAATCGAGGTAATAAAATAAAAAAATTAATGAATATGTTAACAATAAAAAAATAAAATACGGAATAAGTTTTACAAGGAATAGACTATTTATCTCTAAAAATATTTTTCAACTGTATAATTAAATAATATATAGTTAATAAACATACATTAAGCACATTTTTATAACATAAAACAATGAATTTTCAATAAATCACATAAACACTTCATATCGCACACTTATAATAAAATTTTAAAATAGAACATAATTTATTTGGTTTGGATAATATAGCTTTTGGACTTTTCCAATTTTTCGTTATTACATCACTTATTGCGTCAGGTGTTTTGTCTTTGTTTGTGATGAAACCACTGGTGTTTGTGGTACGTTTGCCTAAAAAGAAACCAATCAAAGCAAGTCAAATTTTGAAGAAAAACTCAAAAATTCATATTACATTTTGACGATCCTGACAACTATTCAATTTGGATTTATTGGATACGGCAGTGTCTGTAAGTTGTCCTATTCTCTGTCTTTCAGAATTCCGAAAATTCCGTCTCTTTGAAGCAGACTCTGTGTCTAAACGTCTCAATACTTGATGTTCGAGACAATATTGCTCTGCATTATAAGTTGGGCCCTCACTCTAAAAATACAAAAAAATTATAATATTTATAGATTATTAGGATTTTCTAAAATCATAAATTACGTTATCCCAACTATCATCAACTGGTACAAGTTTAATAGGTTCTAGAGGTGTTACCACCTTTTCAACTTCACTGCCTTCTTTTATTAGCTGCAATTCTATACACTTTTTATCCGGGCACATACTATGGTGTAACTAGTATAAAAAAAGTACTGTATTGATTTTCTTTAATAAATAATACACCTTACATTTAATTCTTCTGGTGGTACACGGTGACATGTATTATAATCACAAGGGACTAGTACAATATTCCCGCTGTTAGCAGCTTTGCATTTCTTCAAATGTAATTCCATCCTTGATACTCTTATGTGATGTGAGTTATTGTAAGGACAAATAACTTTTTCATTGGGACTGTAAAATATCGGTTAAGTATTATCTTTAAATTCTTTGGTCATACATTACTCTCTTAATATCTCCATTGTTTAAATTTCTGTATTATATGTTTTTAAGATATTTTAAATATACACTAATATAAATTGTTAATAGTTAAATTATAAACGTTTATACGTGAATAAATGCACTTAAACTTTGAAATATTTCAAGGTAGCAAACATTGTTTATCAAATTCTTTTGTCAAAATATTTTATGTTTTCTTATTGATTACATATATGGAAGATCAAAGAATAAACTAGAGATGATGAAAGAAAATCGATTGTAACTTCCGATGTATCGATAGTTACATAAATTATTCCATAAATATTATAAAACCTTTTAATCATTTTTAATAAACTATTAAATTTGGTACTTAACCTTAAAAGATTAGCTTCTCTACACTAATTAAAATAAAATATTTATTAAAAAATTCGATACTTTAATGCACATTTTACAATCTTTAAATAATATCGATATTTTTTTGGGCCTGCCCTGTGTGTATGTTAAATCGCAATTTAAAATGCTGATTTTATTTCTAACATGATCTTAGAAAAAAAAACATTTCTAAAATGTAAAACATAATCGAAACATAACGATTAATATACTTTGAAAACGGATATTTAATTTTATATACTAATATACTTATTAATATACTTTTTACAGTATTTACAAAACATCGGCCTATATATCAATATTTTTATTTTTTATTAAAAAATCTACATATTTTTTGTGAAATATCGAAGTATTTTCCAGTAGCAGTAGCTGTTAAAAAATATTTATATTTTATTCATCCCTTATATCCATATACTTTTTTTAAAAGTTGACCTTGAAAGTGAAAGGAATACAACAAGGAATACATTCAACATCTTCCATTCAAGATCAAAATGATATTAAGTCGACTGCACGTTGTCGATATGTTCCCGTGCCGCACCACCGAATGGTTCCAGAACAGTCTCCGTTAGTTCGTTGATCGAAACGCATTGCCTTGTCTTACCTGTCGGACCAATAAGGTAGTATTTTTGTCGAATAAATGCCTCTTATTTAAACAAATAAGGTTAGAATATAATGAACATTTTAAAGACTAGAACATCTGTGCTGAGGTTATAACAGTGAGTTAAATAAGAATTACTTTATTAACATAAGTGGTGACAGTGATAAAATAGCCTCTGGACCATCCCCGTCAAAATGGTAAAATCAGACTGTGTAGGAACTTTGCTTATCGTCTAATCATAATAGAAGCTAGAAATAACTGAATTAGCGTAAAAATGCTGTATGGCGTGGTAAACTTCCTCATCTGATGCTTCTAATGCACAAGCTGTGCCGTCAATCATGATGTCATAATTTGTTTGTCAAAAATCTAAACTACAAATTAGGGCTAAGAGATAACATTGTAATTGTTAAGGCAAGTCAATCTATCAAATTCCGGTACATTGTTACTATTTGAATGTCAAGCTATATATAATAGTAGAGGGAAAGAATGTAGTAGAGCTTATTCTTGAGTTAGCTATAAATAATCTCCGAGTTAACTTGCCTATAATGTAACCACTCTCTGATATGGTGTCAATGTCCTGTAAGAAATACTTCTATTTATTTGTAATTAAAATACAAATATTCAACAAACATTATAATGGTCACAATCTTGATAATATACTAGGGGTTGCACGGTGTTGTACGGTGATTACAATAACAATCGTATATCAACTACGTCAGTAAGATACTCTTCGAGAGACTCTAAGAAACTATATGATTTCCGGTCAAGGCGTCGTCCTTTGTATCCAAAAGTGTCCATCTCAGCATTCCCATCGCTCGGTTCCGATACCACGTCTGTCTCGATTAGCGAATGAGTCATTAGGTGCCCTCTATGTTATTGGTCAACAATGCCAATCTATATTTTCTTACGGTCCATCTCTTAGTGATTATGGAAAATTTCACTTGATTCATTTACCACAACGACATATTTTGATGCACTGTATTCAGAATCATTGAATAGGGACTATGTCTTTTTAATCTGAAGCGGCAGTAGAAATAAAAAATTATGGGAATATAAGAAATAGTTAATTTAAATTAAGAAAGAAAAGAATTTTAAGCAAGTTCAAAGCACCGTCCCTCATTCTTCCTGTTCTGTCGGAAATTAATTATCGGTTAAAAAATTTTAAGCTAAATAATACTAATTGTTCTACTATAGAACAAAAGAAATCTCCGTAAATTCCCTATTCCTACTCTGTTGTGTGATAACAAGACATAGCATTTCATTATAATGATGACAGTGGTGCAGAAACATCCTACAAACAACAAATTTCCGAGAAATCGACAGACATAAAGCTTATGATGCAGATCTTTTCAAGTCGAGGAACAAAGAGATTTTTATATATTTGTTGTACATGATAAGGCTTTGTTCCAGGAATTAGATGTCGTCATAAACTGGAATGTGATCAGTAAAACCAATTTTAAAATATATAAAACTACTGATGGGTTGGAAATAAGGTATGACCTATTTATATTCCGAAAACTACGATAGATCTGAAGTATATTAATATAGATGATTAGTATTAATATAGATGGCGAAAAAATACAAAAAATGTTTTAAAAACGTTAAAATGTTCCTTTATTTCGTTTTCCTAAGATGTATTCGCAGCAGCTGTTGTATATGTGATGCGTATTGGGAAAATTCCATGAAGAGTGAAAAATATGTTGATATGCTTGAGATACTGATTATGAGGTTCTTTCGATCAAAAACAAGGGTTATACTCAAGTTCTGATCATAACGGATATAATTTTAAAAATGCTTTTGGCGTTATCTCGTAATAAACAAACAACTACAGACGCACTACTACACAGACATGACTACAGATAGACAATTTTCTACAAAATACTAAAAGGAATACAATATACCACGAAGAGATATAACAGAGAGAGCAGCACAATTTACATTTGTAACTTTTCGCAATTTCCTGGAACATGAAATGTGAAATTACGTCTCATCGCTATTGGAATGCCCCAAAATACATTATCTGTTGGAACTTTTGATCCGCACAGTTTTCAGTTTACTGAAGATCTGCTTAAAAATTAAGAAGGAAAGATAATAATTTGAATTAAAATATCTACCGGGTGTTGTGTTGCTTCGTTTTAATTTGGATTTAAATGGATTGTTAGTTGGACTGCTTCGATTTTGAACATTACACAACAGTATGAAATGCATAATGTATATAATATATATAGTAACTAAGTAGTAACTATATATAATAACTATGTAGTTTAAATGTTTACATATTTGTGAATTAGTTAACAATAAATTATTTTGAATAGATTTCTATTATAAAATTGAGAATTATATTATTTTTATTACTCCAGTTATTTCAAATATAGTAAGAATATACATGGGATTGACACTTAGTTTAATAACTACAAGAAAATTTCATTTTAAATCAATAGCATAAAATACACCAGACGGTTGAACTTTATTTTAATATACAAACAATAGTATGAGCTCTCTTCTGTTATTACAGAAATTTGTTTTATGTTTTTAAATATTACGAATTCTTGACATTTATTTTTGATATAGGTGAATTTTACAGCAGATGAAATTTGTGCCATGATGGTCAAAAAACGAAACATCCGTAATATATCCGTCATAGCTCACGTAGATAACGGAAAATCATTTTTAACAGACTCCTTAGTAGCAAAAACTGTTATTATTGCTGGTGCCGAAGTTAGAGAAATACATTTTACAGACACCGGAAAAAATTAACAAGACAGATTTATAAGCATATTAAGAATATGTAGTCTTTTGAAATATTGAACGACGAAATTTACAAACCACTGAACTTATGTGATAATTTTGATTAGTGATTCTGAAGCTTTATCTCTTTAAAATAAAACTGGGTATTTGTTATAACAAAAATACTAACTTTTTTCATAAATAATATTGATTAACGCGAAAAAGAATAGAAAGTTTTCTTGATTAATTTGATTGGTTCCTCTGGGCACATAGATTTCCGTTCTGAAGTACCTACTGCCCTTCGTATAACTGATGGTGCTCTTGTAGTAGATTGTGTTTCGGATAAGTAAATTCCTAAATAATTATTTGTATAATAAATTAAATAATTATGTATGTATTTTTGGTGTTACTTCACTTTGTATTAATTTTACTAAAGAACATGCATAATGCAATTCAATGCAAATGCAATAACGCATATCTAAATATATATCTGTGGTAAAGACAATTTATTAAGAACTTCCGAATTACAGTAGGAAACATTGTAGTGTCTTTACAATCTTTTAATTAATCGTGTTGTCATATCCAACGGCCCCAGGCCATCATCGGTTAATGATTGGTGCTACTGATGCTGCTAATTCGCTATAAATTATGAATTAAGTTAGAAACAATTTTGTAATAATGAATTATTTGCAGGTGTGTGTACAACCGGAAACTATGTGACGTCAGGCTATCGACGAACGTATTAAGCCAATCTTGTTCATGAACAAGATGGACCGTACCCATTTGAAATTGCAGTTGGATGCTGAATAACTTTACCAAACTTTCTGACGATTAACAATCTATGGGCTTAGGAATATTTCAACCCAAAAACAGAACAATAATCACAAAAGATCGTTTTATATGTACATCTTGAATCCATCTACAAAATTTTTGACTTGATTATGAACTGCAAGTAAACATCTGTTTTATTATTAAAAAAAAATTCTTCCAGCACAATTAGGCCACTATACAGTTTACAAAATAACTTTTATGAAGTCATTAGGAAATAAATATATTGTTGGCAGTGCATTGGAAGAAAATTATTAGCCTAGGTATTAAACTCTTTCATGTTACCTCTATCTTTATATCCTATGGTGACAAGCTGTTATATCCAGAATGCATTATATATTTTTAGCTCTTGGGTGTAACTAAAATTTTTATTTTAGGAAAGAAGAATATTCTCTCTACACTGCGCATTAACTTGAAATATGAAGACAAGGATAAGGATGGAAAACAATTTAGTTGGACATGGTTACCTGCTTGTGGGCCTTTGCTTCAGATGATTGCCGTTCACTTACCATCCCCAGTAACTGCTTTGAAATACAGAATGGAAATGTTATACGAAAGTCCACATGATGATGAAGCCGCTCTTGGTATGTGTCACCTATATGGTTTTTAAAACGCGTTAAATTTTGGTATTTATTTGTACGTGACGATTTGTAATTTACAACTCTAGGCTGATTCCTATGATGATGTGTCTAAAATGGTACTCACTTCTAATAAAGGTATTTTCTACGATTTTGGTCCTGTTTTTTCCGGTAAAGTAGCCACCGGCATGAAGGCCCCCTATCCTGGGACCTAACTATATGGCCTCAACAAAGAGGATTTACACGAGAAGACAATTCAGGGAGCCATCCTCATGATTGGGCGTTATATAGAGGCCATGGAATATGTCCCATCTGGAAATATTTGCACTTTGTTCGGTCTGGATCAATTTTTGGTTAAGCCCGATGCCATCGCCACATACACAAACAAGTAGAACTTGAATGTCAAGAAGTTTAGCTTATCTTCCGTAATACGTGTAGCTGTGGAACAGAAGAATCCGACCGATTCAGAAAAACCTGTAGAAGGTACGCAAATGTTCGCTTTTATAGTGTGATTATCACTAAGTCGTCTTTACAATCTTTTAATTAATCGTGATGTCATCTCCTACCGCCCCAGGCCGACATTGGTTAATGATTGGTGCTACTGATGCTGCTAATTCGCTATAAATTATGGATAAAGTTAGAAACAATTTTGTAATAATGAATTATTTCAGGTGTGTGTACAAACGGAAATTATGTTACGTCAGGCTATCGACGAACGTATTAATATTATATCGAGAATGCATTATATATTTGGAGTTCTTGGGTGTAACTAAAATATTTATTTTAGGAAAGAATTATATGAAGCCCTTCTCTTCTCACTGCCAACTAACTTGAAATATGAAGACAAGGATAAGGATGGAAAACAATTTAGGCGGACATGGTTACCTGTTGGTGAGACTTTGCTTCAGATGATTGCCGTTCACTTACCATACTCAGTAACTGCTCTGAAATACAGATTGGAAATGTTATACGAAGGTCCACATGATCATGAAGCCGCTCTTGGTATGTGTCACCTATATGGATTTTTTAAACGTGTTAAATTTTAGTATTTATTTGTACATGATGATGTGTAGTTTACAACTCTAGGCTGACTCACTGTGAATGATTGGTATAAACTAAACAACAATTACCAATTATTATTATTATTTTTTTAATATTTGCAAATGACTATATTTTGTTTTTTGTTTTTAGGTATTAAGAACAGTGATCCTAACAGTCCTATGATGATGTGTCTAAAATGGTACTCACTTCTAATAAAGGTATTTTCTACGATTTTGGTCCTGTTTTTTCCGGTAAAGTAGCCACCTGTATGAAGGCCCCTATCCTGGGACCTAACTATATGGCCTCAACAAAGAGGATTTACACGAGAAGACAATTCAGGGAGCCATCCTCATGATTGGTCGTTATCTAGAAGCAATGGAAGATGTTCCATCTGGAAATATCTGTACTTTGTTCGGTGTGGATCAATTTTTGGTTAAGCCTGATACCATCACCACATTCACAAACATGCAGATCTTGAATTTCATGAAATTCGGCGTAACTCTCATAGTACGTGTAGCTGTGGAACCCAAGAATCCGGCCGATTCACCAAAACCTGTAGAAGGTACGCAAATGTTCGCTTTTATTGTATTATTATTACTAAGGTTTGTGTCATTTGTCTTAAGGTTTGAAACGTCTGGCTAGGTCTGATCTTATGGTACAATGTGTCATTGAAGAATCTAGCGAAAACATCATTGCCGGTGACAGAGAGCTCCACTTAGAAATCTCTCTGAAGGCCTTGGAGGAGGATCGATCATGCGTGAATTCAAGTTACTTAATCCGGCCCAATAGTGCCCTTCGTGTAACTGATTATGCTCTTGTTGTAGTAGATTGTATTACAGATAAGTACATTTCTAAATAATTATTTGTATAATAAATTAAATAATTATGGAAGTATTTTTGGTGTTACTTCACTTTGTACTAATTTTACTAAACAAAAATTAAAATTTTAAATAATGCATATATAAATATATTGCTGTAGTAAAGACAACTTATTAAGAATTTCCTAATTAAAGTAGGAAACATCGAAAAAAGAATTTTGTAGTATCTTTTCAATCTTTTAATTAATCGCGATGTCATCTCCAACCGCCCCAGGCCGACATTGGTTAATGATTGGTGCTACTGATGCTGCTAATTCGCTATAAATTATGAATAAAGTTAGAAACAATTTTGTAATAATGAATTATTTGCAGGGGTGTGTACAAATGGAAACTATGTTACGTCAGACTATCGACGAACGTATTAAGCTAATCTTGTTCATGAACAGTACCCATTTGAAATTGCAGTTGGATGCTGAATAACTTTACCAAATTTTCTGACGTTTAACAATCTATAGCGTTAGGAATATTTCAACCCAAAAACAGGATAATGATAGCAAAAGATGGTTTTGCATGTACTTCTTGAATCCCATATACAAAATTTTTGACTTGATTATGAACGGCAAATAAACATGTGTTTTATTATTAAAAAAAATTAATTCTTCCAGTACAATTAGGCCACTATATAGTTTACAAAATGATTTTTATGAAGTTATTAGGAAATAAACATATTGTTGGCAGTGTGTTGAAAGAAAATTATATGCCTAGGTATTAAATGCTTTCACGTTACCTCTATCTTTATATCCTATGGTGACATGCTATTATATTGAGAATGCATTATATATTTGTAGTTTTTGGGTGTAACTAAAATATTTATTTTAGGAAAGAAGAATATGAAGCCCTTCTCTCCACACTGCGCACTAACTTGAAATATGAAGACGAGGATAAAGATGGAAAACAATTTAGGCGGACATGGTTACCTGTTGGTGAGACTTTGCTTCAGATGATTACCGTTCACGGGCCATCCCCTGTAACTGCTCAGAAATACAGAATCGAAATGTTATACGAAGGTAAACATGTATGGATTTTTAAAAGGCTTGAAATTTTTGTATTTATTTGTACATGGCGATATGTAGTTTACAACTCTATGGTTATTCACTGTGAATGATTGGTATAAACTGAACAACAATTACCAATTTTTTATTATTTTTTTAGTATATGCAAATTACTATACATTTTTTTGTTTTAAGGTATTACGAACTGTGACCCTAACGGTCCTCTAACGATGTATGTGTCCAAAATGGTAGACACTTCTCATAAAGGTCGTTTCCACACCTTTTTTTTTCTGTCTTTTTCCGGTAAAGTAGCCAACGGCGTGAAGGCCCCTATCCCAAGACCTAAATATGTGGCATCAAGAAAGAAGATTTAAACGAAAAGACAATTCAAGGAGCCATCCCCATGATGGGTCGTTATGTAGAAGCTATTGAAGATGTCCCATCTGGAAATATTTACAGGCTGTTCGGAGTGGATCAATTTTTGGTTAAGCCCGATCCCATCCCCACATTCACAAACATACGCAACTTGAATGTCATCGTAGTACGTGTAGCTGTGGAACCCAAGAATCCGGCCGATTCACTAAAACTTTTAGAAGGTACGCAAATGTTCGCTTTTATTATGTGATCATCACTAAAGTCTGTGTTATTTGACTTCAGGTTTGAAACGAATGGCTAAGTCTGACCTTATGGTACAATGTGTCATGGAAGAATCTAGGGAAAACATCATTGCCGGTGCCAGAGAGTTCCACTTAGAAATCTCTCTGAAGGCCTTGGAGGAGGATCGATCATGCGTGAATTCAAGTTACTTAATCCGGCCCAATAGTGCCCTTCGTGTAACTGATGGTGCTCTTGTTCTAGTAGATAGTATTAGGGGTAAGTAAATTCCTAAATAATTATTTGTATAATAAATTAAATAATTATGCATGTATTTTTGGTGTTACTTCACTTTGTATTAATTTTACTAAAGAAACATGCATAATGCAATTCAATACAGATGCAAGAACGCATATCTAAATATATTTCTGTGGTAAAGACAATTTATCAAGAACTTCCGAATTAAAGTAGGAAACATTGTAGTGTCTTTGCTATATTTTAATTAATCGTGATGTCATCTCCAACCGCCCCAGGCCGACATTGGTTAATGATTGGTGCTACTGATGCTGCTAATTCGCTATAAATTATTAATAAAGTTAGAAACAATTTTGTAATAATGAATTATTTCAGGTGTGTGTACAAACGGAAACTATGTTACGTCAGGCTATCGACGAACGTATTAAGCCAAACTTGTTCATGAACAAGATGGACCATACCTATTTGAAATTGCTGTTAGGTGCTGAATAACTTTACCAAATTTTCTGACGTTTAACAATCTATGGGGTTAGGAATATTTCAACCCAAAAATAGGATATTGGTAACAAAAGATCGTTTTACATGTACATTTTGAATCCCATCTACAAAATTTTTGACTTGATTATGAACTGCAAGTAAACATGTGTTTTATTATTAAAAAAAATTAATTCTTCCATCACAATTAGGCTACTATATAGTTTCCAAATAACTTTTATGAAGTTATTAGGAAATAAATATATTCTTGGCAGTGCATTGGAAGAAAATTATAGGCCTAGGTATTAAACGCTTTCATGTTACCTCTATCTTTATATCTTATGGTGACAAGCTGTTATATCGAGAATGCATTATATATTTGTAGTTCTTCGGTGTAATTAAAATTTTTATTTTAGGAAAGAACAATATGAAGCCCTTCTCTCCACACTGCGCATTAACTTGAAATATGAAGACAAGGATAAGGATGGAAAACAATTTAGTCGGACATTGTTACCTCTTGGTGGGACTTTGCTTCAGATGATTGCCGTTCACTTAGCATCCCCAGTAACTGCTCTGAAATACAGAATGGAAATGTTATACGAAGGTCCACATGATGGTGAAGCCGCTCTTGGTATGTGTCACCTGCATGGATTTTTAAAACGCGTTAAATTTTGGTATTAATTTGTACTTGATGATGTGTAGTTTAAAACTCTAGACTGATTCACTGTGAATGATTGGTATAAACTAAACAACAACTACCAATTTTTTATTAATTTCTTAATATTTGCAAATGACTATACTTTGCTTGTTTTTGTTTTTAGGTATTAAAAATTGTAATCCTAACGGTCCTATGATGATATGTGTCTTAAATGGTGCCCACTTCTCATAAAGGTTATTTCTACGATTTTTGGTCCTGTTTTTTCCGGTAAAGTAGCCAACGGCGTGAAGGCCCCTATCCCAAGACCTAAATATGTGGCTTCAAGAAAGAAGATTCGAGAAGACAATTCAGGGGGCCATCCTCATGATGGATCGTATGGTCGTTATATGTATAATTAGAGAATGATATATATTAGGTGAGTTAGTGTACAATTCTTTTGGTTTAATTTTAAAATATTTCTTCCGTACTCTGGAACAAATAAAACACGCACTATATAGAGTTTTGAACGAAAAGTTGCAGGCGTCTGAAAATTTTGAAACAAATGTGCTGTCTGGTATCTAGTACACTAAGAACAACGTTACTAATTATGTTCCTGTTTTTGTCTAGATGAATCTTCCACTGGCTTTTGGTTTATAGATCATACCAATTAATAAGCAAAAAAATGGCAACGCCCTCTTAATTTATTTTTTCAAATCATATTTAATGGAGTGAGTTTTATTCTTAATTCTATTTGCAGGATTCCAATGGGCAACAAAGCAATCCATCGTGGTGGCGGTTAGATCATTCCTACAACCCGTCGTATGTTGTCTTTATGCTTGCCTATTAGTCAATATATTATTAGAAGTTCAATAGTCTGGGCAGACGTCCAGCCCAAACTCATTGAACTTGTTTGTCAGTGTGAAATTCAGGTAAATCTTTTATACAATTATATTTTCACTCCATCTTAGAAATACGTTCCATATCACAGAAAGCGGCACCAGATGATACAGCGTTGTATAAGTAGCAATTTTGAATTGTTTACATAATTATATCCCGGTTGATTTAGAACTTCTATCCATTCTCAGATGATTCTCTAGAATCGACTTGTTGTAGGTATTTGAGTAATTAAAGTACTGGATACAACTTAGTCCATGCATATTTATACTTTACAAACATCTCGATTAAAGCCACAACACAGAAATGAATCAAGAGTGAGGGATCTTCATCTTGTCCGGGTGGTTTTATCACGAGCATGCGCCGTAGCATTTTTACGATTTTATATACAAAGTAACTACTCTTAACATTTAATTATTCAACAATATATAAGCCGATTCAGTATATAGGCGCATCCACCCAATTATTATATGTCCAACTATATGTGTTGTAACATTCGCAAGATATGTTATATTAATGGTATATTACTTTCGATTCTAAAGAATTCTTACTTTTTGGCCATTTGGAATAGGGGAACTAATAAAACATTAACAATCGTTAACAAAATTATTATATTAACAAATGTTTTATTAAAAGATATCCAAAATTACCTGATTTCTGCTATAGATTTAATTGGCTGGTTTTCACAATGTGTCAACATGCTTGTTGAAAAATATGATTTATAATGTTTCGCATTTATAATTTAATTTTTGGAGATATTTCTTCAAGTTTAATATGTTTAAAAAATATACCAAAAACCATACCATAAGTCATATATCTAATATTTGACCGAACTGCTTTATTATTGAATTTTCCGTTTTAATATTATAATTTTTCTGGAAACATAATTATTTATCAGATTATTTATTTATTATAAAAGCTAGTACTGTACTAATATACGAAATTCTTTTTTAACATATCTAATATTTTATTTTGTTGTTTTTCAGGATACATATAAAATAAAGAAAGTTTTCCATATCTCAGTCAATACTTGGAGAAAATGTAAACGCGTCGTTAATGACAATCCATTTTTTTCTATAGTACAAATAAAAAGGGCGTGATCCACGTTCTCATCAGAGAGTAGACGGCAGACTGCATCTGCTTTTTAAATCCCAAATATAACAACTTGAGGGAGTCCAAACTTGCTGGAGAAAGCGAATTATAGGAGAATTGGGGAATTGGACAGTAGGGGTTGACAGTACTTTGGTTGAAGGCTGCAATCCGACGAACTGTAGCATTTAAAAAGGATGAGCAATTTAATATATATTTGGGTATACATGTATGCTAGAGCCTGGTCTGGAATAAGGTGTAAAATACAGCTATAAGAATCACTCTCTGTTCGGTGAACTTGAGAGGACAGTTTTGTCCATTTTTAAGGTCCACCCGATAGAGGTGCGGTGGGCGTGGGTAGAAGAATGAGTCCATAAAGATACCAGATAACTGAAGTAAGGTAGTACATTCCATCTTACCGTGAACTTGTTAGGTTTATTAAGTTGTCTTTTTATAGCATTCATATGAATCGTAAAATTCAATTAATGTTATCAAAGTATTTAGTATTTAAATTTCAAACGTTAATTCATCAATAAACTATTATATTTCTTGTCATAGATTTTATAATTAATTAATAAATTTTTTTGGAAAAATGACTTGTTTTAATGCTTGACCATAAAAAATGACACAAAGTTTTAAAATTACTTTCCTGACGATGTGCATCCATTATAATATTTTTTAGAACCGATTTGGTGAAGGTAATTGGGCAATTAAAATACTGAATTCAGCCGAGCCGCTCTGTATTTATACTTTATGAATAAGTCGATTATGGCCACATCACAGAATTAATTAAGATGCCGGAATCTTCATCCTGCCCGTGAGGCTATAACTCGATCTTGCTCCGTAGCGTTTTACATATTTATATTTCAAGGCAGCAAAACATTTATTTATGCAATCGTGCTTAAAAGCGCATTTACCATATAGGCGTCTCTAATCAATTATTTGTGTCTAAAATTCGGCCACCCTGACCTCGCAAAACTTCACTCCGACCTGCTCTTGGAATATGGTGGTTGTTATTCTGGTTTTTCTATAATGGAGACATACTCTTAACTACTTGATCTTTTAAAATTTCTTACCTTGTTGATGATTTTTTCTTTATAGTTCCATTTTATACTTTCCATACTGTGTATTTTATAACTTCTGTGAAATCAATTTTTTTACTTTTTGGGGTGACCTGCAGTTTATTCCTTCGGTGAGGTCTGACTGCCAGACACCATTTTAAATTCTCTTAATGGTCTGGTATATTCAATGACTCTTTTTCTGTTTTCTTTTTTTTGTTGTGGTGACTACCGATTGGTTGGCTACTCCTGTGCTGGCAGCCTGGCAGTAAACGTTCATAGCAACGTCGCTCGTGATGGCCCCCAGTTTTTGGTACCCTTCATATCATCAGCTAATTTGTTGTCACGTGCATTGGTTGTTCTTATCGTTGGAGTACCCCACATAGGTATGCCCCTTTTGCAAGCCCTCTTTACTTTCCTAAATATAACTATATATTTGTATTAGATATCGATGTTCTTTCCAGTTGCTCTATGTATTTGTGTTCTGAATCGCATCTTAAATTAATGACTTTATGTCTAACACGATCTGAGAATAGAATATATATTTTCATTGTGTAAAACTATCGAACACTTGTTACCTCCTACTGTCCAACCTCTTTGATAAAATTACTTTGAGCAGAAAGATAAAAAATAATTTGAATACATTTAGTGTTTAATATCTTACTATGTATTTTATAGCTTATCACTTTTGGCGCATAAAAAATATAACACACATTTATCTAATTTTTAGGCATTTAATTTTTAATCCTAAGCAAGCAGACCTTGATACTCAACAAGGCTTCTACTTATTGGCATATCAAAACACCAAATGATAGATAATCGAGGTAATAAAATAAAAAAATTAATGAATATGTTAACAATAAAAAAATAAAATACGGAATAAGTTTTACAAGGAATAGACTATTTATCTCTAAAAATATTTGTCAACTGTATAATTAAATAATATATAGTTAATAAACATACATTAAGCACATTTTTATAACATAAAACAATGAATTTTCAATAAATCACATAAACACTTCATATCGCACACTTATAATAAAATTTTAAAATAGAACATAATTTATTTGGTTTGGATAATATAGCTTTTGGACTTTTCCAATTTTTCGTTATTACATCACTTATTGCGTCAGGTGTTTTGTCTTTGTTTGTGATGAAACCACTGGTGTTTGTGGTACGTTTGCCTAAAAAGAAACCAATCAAAGCAAGTCAAATTTTTAAGAAAAACTCAAAAATTCATATTACATTTTGACGATCCTGACAACTATTCAATTTGGATTTATTGGATACGGCAGTGTCTGTAAGTTGTCCTATTCTTTGTCTTTCAGAATTCCGAAAATTCCGTCTCTTTGAAGCAGACTCTGTGTCTAAACGTCTCAATACTTGATGTTCGAGACAATATTGCTCTGCATTATAAGTTGGGCCCTCACTCTAAAAATACAAAAAAATTATAATATTTATAGATTATTAGGATTTTCTAAAATCATAAATTACGTTATCCCAACTATCATCAACTGGTACAAGTTTAATAGGTTCTAGAGGTGTTACCACCTTTTCAACTTCACTGCCTTCTTTTATTAGCTGCAATTCTATACACTTTTTATCCGGGCACATACTATGGTGTAACTAGTATAAAAAAAGTACTGTATTGGTTTTCTTTAATAAATAATACACCTTACATTTAATTCTTCTGGTGGTACACGGTGACATGTATTATAATCACAAGGGACTAGTACAATATTCCCGCTGTTAGCAGCTTTGCATTTCTTCAAATGTAATTCCATCCTTGATACTCTTATGTGATGTGAGTTATTGTAAGGACAAATAACTTTTTCATTGGAACTGTAAAATATCGGTTAAGTATTATCTTTAATTCTTTGGTCATACATTAATCTCTTAATATCTCCATTGTTTAAATTTCTGTATTATATGTTTTTAAGATATTTTAAAATATACACTAATATAAATTGTTAATAGTTAAATTATAAATGTTTATACGTGAATAAATGCACTTAACTTTGCAAAACTTTGAAATATTTCAATGTAGCAAACATTGTTTATCAAATTCTTTTGTCAAAATATTTTATGTTTTCTTATTGATTACATATATGGAAGATCAAAGAATAAACTAGAGATGATGAAAGAAAATCGTTTGTAACTTCCGATGTATCGATAGTTACATAAATTATTCCATAAATATTATAAAACCTTTTAATCATTTTTAATAAACTATTAAATTTGGTACTTAACCTTAAAAGATTAGCTTCTCTACACTAATTAAAATAAAATATTTATTAAAAAATTCGATACTTTAATGTACATTTTACAATCTTTAAATAATATCGATATTTTTTTGGGCCGTGCCCTGTATGTATGTAAAATCGCAATTTAAAATACTGACTTTATTTCTAACATGATCTTAGAAAAAAAAAACATTTCTAAAATGTAAAACATAATCGAAACATAACGATTAATATACTTTGAAAACGGATATTTAAATTTATATACTAATATACATATTAATATACTTTTTACAGTATTTACAAAACATCGGCCTATATATCAATATTTTTATTTTTTATTAAAAAATCTACATATTTTTTGTGAAATATCGAAGTATTTTCCAGTAGCAGTAGCTGTTAAAAAATATTTATATTTTATTCATCCCTTATATCCATATACTTTTTTTAAAACTTGACCTTGAAAGTGAAAGGAATACAACAAGGAATACATTCAACATCTTCCATTCAAGATCAAAATGATATTAAGTCGACTGCACGTTGTCGATATGTTCCCGTGCCGCACCACCGAATGGTTCCAGAACAGTCTCCGTTAGTTCGTTGATCGAAACGCATTGCGTTGTCTTACCTGTCGGACCAATAAGGTAGTATTTTTGTCGAATAAATGCCTCTTATTTAAACAAATAATGTTAGAATATAATGAACATTTTAAAGACTAGAACATCTGTGCTGAGGTTATAACAGTGAGTTAAATAAGAATTTCTTTATTAAAATAAGTTGTGACAGTGATAAAATAGCCGATGGATTATCCCCTTCAAAAATGGTTAAATCAGACTGTGTAGAAACTTTGCTTTTCGTCTTATCAGAACAGAAGCTGGAAATAACTGAATTAGCGTAAAAATACTGTATGGCGTGGTAAAATTCCTCATCTGTTGCTTCTAATGCACAAGCTAGAATGGTTTGGATATGCAATTAATCTAAACTAAAAATTAGGGGTAAGTGATAACATTATAATTGTTAAGGCAAGTCAATCTGTCAAAGTCCGGTACATACTATACAGTACATAGTTACTATTTGAATGTTAAGCTATATATAATAGTACAGGAAAAATATGTAACAGACCTTATTCTTGGGTTTACTAACAAATAATTTCCGAGTTAACTTGCCTATAATGCAACAACTCTCTGAATTGGCGTCAATGTCCTGTATGAAATACTTTTATTTCTTGGTAAATAAAATACAAATAATCAAAATACAAATTCAAATATTATAATGGTCACTATCTTGATAATATACTAGGTGTTGCAACGGTGATTACAATAACAATCGTATATCAACTACGTCAGCAAAAAACTCTTCGAGAGACTCTAAGAAACTATATGATTTCTGGTCAAGGCGTCGGCCTTTGTAGCCAAAAAGTGTCCATCTCAGCATTCCCATCGCTCGGTCCCGATACCACGTCTGTCTCGATTAGCGAATGAGTCATCAGGTGCCCTCTATGTAATTGGTTAACAATAACGATCTATATTTTGTTATAGCCCATCTCTCAGTGATTATGGAGAATTTCACTTGATTCATTTACCACAACGATCTACTTTGACGCACTGTATTAAGTAACATTGAATACGGACTATATCTTTTTACTCTGCATAGAAATAAAAAATTCTGGGAATATACGAATAGTTAATTTAAATCCAGAAAGAAGTCATCCGTTTGTACTCAATCATTGCAAAAAGGCCCATGCTGAAATTAGTTGTTGGTTAAAAAATTTTAAACCAAATAATACTAATTGTTCTACTATACAACAAAAGAAATCTCCATAAAATCCCTATTCCTACTCTGTTGTGTGATAACAAGACATAGCATTTCATTATAATGATGACTGTGGTGCAGAAACATCTACTAGAGGATAGAAACACCACTTAAAATCTGTCATTCGAGGGCAAAATGACGGCAAATCGACTGCTACGTTGTCGATATTTTAAATTATTATTTACATATAGGGAAAATAGTTTACTGGAGGATTTACAGATTTGCGGCTAGCTGCATATTAAAATTTTGCAGTAAGTCTTAAGTCTGCAATACGTTAACCTAATTCACAAACATACTGAATAATTTTTTCTGTTAAATAGATTTTGCAAATACTAAAATATCGCAATATAATATAGTTTTAAGCAATATAAATAAATATAGTTTTGCATAGTACTAGGATTTGTATTAAAAGTTTGAGTCTCGTTTTCCTCATTTTTCCGCTTTCTAACTTTTAAACTTTTAGGGCGCTTCGATTTCATTTGGATTATTTTATCATATTTCACATCACATCATAATGCAACCAGCAGCAAAAAGAACATAAATGAATAAATGGAACTAAAATGTATTAAGGCAAATAATCTAAATTTGCCTACAATATAACGACTACTGTGTGACTATAACTAAAATAATTTTAAAAATAGTTTAATAATATTTTTCTTTGTACTTCGAGATTTTGACTGTTTATGATCTGTGATCGGTGGTTAATTGAAATATTACTCCAAAAATATAAGGTTTTTTTTTTGTTCTGGCCTAAAAACCAGGCGGTGGAATGCATGACGCATACCTGATCGCGGAGACTTGCCCTGGAGTGACAAGTTGGACCGGGTTATGTGGGACTGCCTCTGGGCTTACCAATACACTAAACCGAAACCGCCTCACAGTTGACCCCTGTGGATCACTACTGCTACTGCATTAGATTTGGGAATATGGCACCCGCTGATCGGGCAGCCGTTATTGGGCACGAGGGCCCGGCGATTCTATTGATTCTCGAACTTGAGTTAACACACAACTGGGTACTGTTCTATGGGGGCAAAAGTTATGACTGTAGCGACGGATGGGGTCGTTTCAGCCTGGAAAAGGGGGAGAGCTTAGCGGTGACGCGGTGCTAAGCTCCCAGCATGTGGACCAGCTCGCGAACAAGCGCGTTTTCAGAAGAACTTGAGCTGAGTTGTTGTTTGTGGAATGATTGAGATATGAAATGCTTGATCTGGAGTGTCAGTTTCCCTATGAATTTGATTATTTCTGACAAACCATGGAGCGTTTAATATTTTCCTGAGGAGCTTATTTTGGAAAACTTGAAGCCGTTTGACCTGGTTGGGTGCAACAAATTTGAAGTAGACATTAGATCCGTAGAGGAGTACGGACCGAATTAACATCTTGTAAAATAAGCATTTGATGGAGATGGGAAGTCTGCTAGAAGATCAGATCAGAGAAGAAAGCAGGTTTGCTATCCCCGAACCTTTTTGGATTGCTTTCTGGATTTGGGAATGCCAACCGAACGCCGGTCGAAGTGAAGACCTAGGTACGTGACGTTATCCCGCCATGGAATTATTGCGGTGTCGATCTTAAGTTGCGAGACGCGCAGTGCGTAACGCTTCTTGTGGAAAATGATGGCCTGGGTTTTCAGGGGGTTGATTTGCAACCTCCAGAATTTGAACCACTTGACCGCATGATCGAGCTGCTTTTGTAAACTTCATGAATTGTAACTTCGAACCTGGCGGCCGTGAAGAAAGCAGTGTCGTCAGCGTAAAAGGCGACGTCAGTATGCTCTATTCTCGGCATATCTAAAATAAAGAGGTTAAATAAGGCTGGGGCCAGCCGGGAACCTTGAGGAACGCCAGCATCGATTTGTTTACGACTGGAAAGTGATGCCCTGATCTTGACCTGGAAAGATCTGTCCGAGAGATAGGACTTGAGAGCGGTTAGGTCTTCTGGGAGGCCTAACCGCACGCACTTTGCGAACAATCCGTCGTGCCAGACCTTGGCTTTGGTTAGGTCCAGAAGAACTGCTCTAAGCTTTTTACGTTGGTCAAGAGCCTGATGGATGCGTGCAGCCAGACGGGAAGTTTGATGGACGGATGAGTGGTGAGCGCGAAAGCCGAATTGTTCATCTAGAATGATGTTGTTTTCCTTTCTGAAAGAGTTGAGAGCGTAGAGTATTGCCCTCTCAGCAAGCTTCGAAATGGCGATGAGAAGGCTGATAGGCCTGTAATCAGATGGAGATGATTTTGCTCATTTCTTGGGTATAACCGCTATATGTGCGTGTTTCCAAGACGCCGGGAAGTGTTGCAGTCTCATGATGGAGTTAATGATGTTTGCCAGTTCTGCGAGCTGCTTATGCGGGAGCTTTTTTAACTGGGTAATCGATATTCCATCGAAACCTGGAGATTTTTTGTTTTGAAGTTTGGCGATCATAGTCTGTAGAGACTTTGGAGACACAAAATGGTTGAGAAGAAAGGCGGGGATTACTGGTCTTTTGACGGAGTTGGATTCGTTGATGACAGTGTCAATGTCTTTAGCTTTAGTGTTCTGTGCGGGTGGGAGGCATTTAATTTGAGCTTCGTAGGTCTCTGCAAGGCGCTCGACTTTTTCTTGGTTAGTGACTGCGAAATTTCCTGTAACCGCTGACTTCAGGGGAGGGATGACATTGTGCGTCTTCCCCATGAGGCATTTGGGGACACGCCAGAAGGAAGGGGGGCCATCCAGCCTTTGGTCCGCGAGAAATGAGTTCCAGTTCATTGCTCGCCAAGTGGAGACGGCCGCCCTTACCCTCTTGCATGCTCTGGGTGAAGCAGCATCAAGGGTGAATCGAGCTAATCTGCATAAACCGTTTTTGATGCGAATTTCACGTTTAAGAGAAGCGGGAAGGTTGTTTTTCCACGGCTGGGGTTGTGATGAAATTTTGACTGTGGCAGATTCGTGAGCAAACTGAATATCGCGAGTTAGCTTCAGTACGGCTTCCTCGAGGCGTTCTGGTGTGTTAATTTTCGGAATTGGATCGGATTTCAGGAGAAGAGATTGGTAGTTTTTCCAGTCGGTTTTTTCCTGAATCTTGTTAGTGGGACTTGAGTGGTGGCGCAGATTCCGAGTTTGAGAAGGACCGGACGATGATCAGAGTCTAGTTCGTCAAGGACTCGAACTTCGGAATCACGATTTACGTCTTGCTGAATAAAGAAATCAAGGATTCTTGCTGCGCCTTGAGAGACTGTACTAGGGTGATGGGTGGGTTCATCTGGCAAGGCAAGACCGTAGCCCAGATCTGCACTTAGAGCTACGATGGCGTTACCTGCGGGATTCGCTCTGGAACACCCCCAGATGGGGTGGTGGGCGTTGAAGTCGCCACCTATTATTTTCGGAAATTTTCCTTCCACGAGTGATCGGTATTCGGCATAGTTGAATGCAGAAGATTTCCTGTACTGGGATTTAATCACGAAGGGACGTTCTTGGATATCGGTTTTAATGGAGGTTGTTTCGAAGTTGTTTACTGATAACGATGGAAGGAGCTCGTGTTTGACTCCTTTTCTGACGAGAATGGCGGTTCCACCGCCTCGACCCGGTGTTCTATCGTTTCTGTAGACAAAAAAGTGTTCGAAAGAGAGACGATGCGAAGGTTTCAGGAAAGTTTCCTGGATGAGCACGATGTCGACGTCATAGAATGTCATGACATCTTCCAATTCCGCTTGCTTTCCGCGTAAGCTATTTGCATTCCATGTCAGCAGTATAAGAGATTTCGGAACAGCCATTTCGAAGAGTTAAAGGCTGCTGGAAGTTATAGAGACAGGTAAGTGTTGCCGCCTAGGCAGCGACATTTGGAAAAAGACGAGCAAGTTGGTGAGCCAGGGCGATCACTTGCAGGAAAGCCTGCGGGTCAGTAAACGCCTGTATTGTGGAGTTAAGGTCCGGTGTATTGGTTGGAGCAGGAGTTTGAGTTGGAGCAGGCTGGGTGGCGCTGGCTAATTTTTGGGCTAGCTTCCTGCCACCTTGGTTACCCCATGCAGAACCTTGTGGAGGCCTGGTTTCGGTCGGAATTTTTGGTTTTCTTGGAGCAGGACGGCAGCTGCAACCGCTGAAGTTTGCGGTATGAATTTCACTGCAGTTGCTGCACTTTGGAGGTGCTTCTGGGATTTTGGTACAGTATCTAGTGTCGTGATGCCCGGCACATTTGACGCAACGTGGGGGGGCTCGGCAATATGAGCTGGAGTGCCCGAAAAGTTGGCAGTTGAAGCACTGCACTGACTGGCCGTTTCCCCTCTGGACCTCGACCTTCACTGTGATGACGCCGAGTTTGGTCATATATATGATCTGTCGCTCTTCGCGAGGGACAACTACCTGAACAATTGGTAGTTCTATCCCGGATTTTAATTTCCATCTTTGCACCAATTTTGGATGGAAGCCTTGATCAAAGAGAAGTTCACGTACTTCGTCAATGCAGAGTGATTCTGGGATGTTTTTATTATTACCCGGAATGCTCTCTCCTCCGGATGACAGAAGGAATGGTAAGGGTAATTCCTTTCCTCGAGCAGGGTAGTGAGTTTACGGTAATTGTTGCTTGTGGCGACGAATAAGAAAATGCCCTCCTTTTTGTTTCGGGCTATGATGTCTATTGATTGTGCCTTAGTAATTCTAATGAGCTCCATGTACCTCATCTTGTCACGGAGCACTATAGGCGGAATTTTTTCCTTTGGGGGACTTTGAGAAACAGTCGCCGAAACGGTTGGCACTGTTTTTGCTGTGGAGGTTAAGACTTGTTTAGTGGCCTGGCTTCTTACCTGCGCAGGTTGGGTTGGCCTTGTGGTAACTTGTTTCGGTACTGGCTGTGGGGCCGTCTTGGTGGTCGGCTTGTTTTGCACTGGTCTGGTGGCAAATTTTGTAATCGAAGGCTGTACGTTAGCCTTGGCTTTCGATTGGGTAGATTTAGTGGCCGGCTTGGCTACCGGATTGGGTTGTGATTTGGGAGCCTGTTTTCCCTTGTTGCCGGCCTTCGGCAGCTGGCTTTCCTGAGGTGGAGAGACGGGCCCTCTTTTCCTTTTTCCCACCAAGGTGAAACCGTTTAGCTGGTGTCTGGGTCTGGATTTCTATGGCAGCGGGAATCTTTACTTCCATGGCATCTTTTTGATGCTTCATGAATTGTGTTATCGTAGCTGTGAGAGTTTTGATTTCTTCCTTGAGATTTTCGGAAGCCTTTTCGCTCTTTTCCAGCTTTTCCGTCTGTTTGGGCTTTTGCGAACGTTTTAACGTCAGCTATCTGCTTTCGCAGGTCTTCGTTCTGTAAAAATATAAGGTCTAAAAGGATTAGTTTTCCAAACAATTGACAATGATCCTATTTCAATTGTTTAGTATTTTATTTACGTATTTGTTAATATTCGAGAAGCTACCCGGTCGTTCCGTTTTACCATTATCCCTCAAGTCGGAAAGAATTAAACAAGTTACAAAATTTTAAGCATCTGTTGTTAATATGAATTGTTTATCAAAGTTAGGATACATTAAAATACTATCAGATGTTATAATTTTTTTACATTTTTCAAAATATGTTCTTATTTTTCTTTAATATGGAATTAAGAGATTTCAAGAAATTTTAAACAAATTTAGAATATCAAAAAGGCCTATAATTTTTTTTAAAATTGGAAAATATGGAATTAAGAGGTTTCAAAGATCTGACAATTCATCCGGTGATAACCCCAAGTTGTCGTTATTGTGGAATATTTGTAATTTTTTCTATATATGTAGGGAACGACACCTGATCCATCTGTCTAACGGAGCCGTATCTACGTTTCAAGAATACGCTCTGAATGGTTCCTTGTTTGTGGAATAGCCGCCACCGAAAGAATACGTTCGAGTGGCATACAATAATGATTAGTTTTTAATTTTTTGTTATATTAATTTTGGTTATAATTTATATTAACAGAAGCAGCCGTACAATTATTATTATTGGCTTGCCATAAATTATGAATTATGATACACCTATATACACTAAACAAGTTCCTGTTGTTTGGTTCGCCTCGATCTTCTGATTTCCTGCGTGTTGTCCAATAGCTGTATAGCTTTCACGTTACTGTGATTATGCAACCGTATTTCAAGGCGAAATCTTGGATCACTTCTTGTCTCCATTTGATTTCGCGGTCATTGATAATTATTCGCAAAACTGTTTGATGTTTGGCGTATTATCAATATATGGCATTTGTCAACCCCATATGTGCACACCATGGATCCAAATTGGCTTTATGATTGACTGATAAACCAATCTCTTTGATTTTAGGTTAAGTGGAGAGTATATTTCAATTAACCAATACATTTTCTTGACTTTGAATCTAATCTGCTCTGCTTTTTGTCTAACATGAGGTTTTTAGTTTAACCTACTATCGAGACATATTTCGACGTATTTAGCTGATTCTGCTTGAATCAGGCATCTGTCAAGTGATATAATTATGTATTTGTCATTTTACTTCAATTCAAAATTAACATGGACGGATTTGGAGCGATTAAGCCATATTTTTCAGTCTCTAGTCCATTTGTAGATTTTTTTACCGCTACTTGTACGTTATCTACAGCCTTAGACAACTTAGACAATTTTTAATATGAAAACTGTGTCGTCGGCAAATGTTCCAAGTATTGTTTCTTCTGTTGTAGGGATACGTGGATCTTCAGCTGAAATAGGGTTGAGTGTAGAGATTGCTCGTGCATCTAAAACTCTAAATTTTTTCAAAATGTTATTATTCGAGGAGTCGACAGTAATTGGGCGGAAGCAATCTGTTCATTTTGTATATTAATCCCAAATGCCGTACCCGGTCAAAAGCTTGTGAGACGTCCAGTAATATTGCAGGGCAGTATTTCTTTTCTTCGAATTCCTTTTTAATTACCGCTGTTACTCTATGCGCTTTGTCCATTTTTGAGTGGTGATTTCAAACTGCAAATTGGAAATCTGGTATTTCTATAAATTACTTAATGCGTTTTAACAGCAGTTTCTCATATAATATTAATATCGTAGGTAACAGCGAAATACACTGGTAAGATCTAACTTGGTCTACTGGTTTATCAGGTTTTTTAAGCAAATGAATTCGAGCAACATTAAATAATTCCGAAACATGCCTCAGTCTCAAACAGGCATTGAATATTCAATATATCTTTTATTAACCAGCCTTTTTAGGATTGATGTTAATATAAATTTCTGTGGCAACTTCCATTGGAGAAATCTGATTTACAACAACATCGGCCTTATGAACAGGATTTGTATCTATTGCAGATTCTATAACCGTCGGTTGGAATACGTTATACGTTCTTGCATTATAAGACTAAACGGGTCTCTGATAGTAAATGTGTTAGTTGGATTGGGTTTGTTTGTTTTTTTCAGATTTGTCGCATCTAGTGCTAACAATACTGGAGTGTGATCAAATGATACTTCGCAAAATCTCTCGATTTGTATTTAATTTGAAGAGATGCCTTTCGAAATGTAAAAGTCCAGTAGGTCTGATAATTTTTGCTGCCCCAGTAAGTGGGTTTGCGCCCAGAGTAATAATTACATGTAGTTATATTTATTGCTGCGAATAGTTCGCTGGGTTTTCCAGGTATTATTAATCGTGAACCTCAGGCTGTATGTTTAACATTTTTTATTATTTAGTTATTATATTGTTACTAGTCGTTTCCGTCTAACCTACGATTTGTCTTTGTAATAACTTAAATCTAGGTATATAACTAGGAGGACCCATCGGCCCTATCTCAGTCTCTGGTGAAATAATGTTTATACGTGTCACTGCTGAATTTTTTAATATATGCACCTCACTACACAATGCTACCCAAGATCAGGTGATTTGATTTTTTTGAGTCTGTGTCGTGTTCTGGTGGTATCCAATAGTTGCAATATTTCAATATTCGTATGAGAATGGAATCTTTCCTCATGATCCCTTGCAATTCTCTTGATTTCTTGACTGACTGTGGGTATCTGAAGGTCTCGATGTAGGTAACAAGTGCTATAGTATTTGGGTGCACCCACAATACCTCTCAGGACTTTGTTCTGAAAAACTTATTTGATGTATGTTACTCTTTGCAGAACATCCCCATAATTGAACTCCGTATGTCCATATATGTGTTAGTAATTGCTTATATAATAGCAATTTATTATATACTGTTAATTGTGATTTTCTTGCAATTAGCCAGTAGATTTTCCTATTTTTCAACTCCAGTTCGTTTCTTTTCTTCTTCATATGTTCCTTCCAGCGAAGTTTTGCATCGAGATTCATTCGAAGATGTTTAGCGTTGTTGCTATATGGAAATATAGTGTTATTTAATCTTATTGGTGCTTGTACGGTCTGTTTATATTATGAACTGCACGTGTCCAATTATTTAAATTGTCACTTGCCTGTTGTAATTTTCGTGAGGCTTCTTCATTATTATCTCCGACAGCTATAATCGCAGTATCATCAGCAAATGTAGCATTCGTAATATTTTCTATTTGAGGTATATCACAAGTGTAGAGCAGATAAAGCATTGATCCCAGTACACTTCATTGTGGTACACCTGCTTTAGCTTCTTTTATTGTAGAGTAAGCTTCTTCTAGTTTGACTCTGAACATTATGGTTGTAATGTATGATTTTAATAGTTAGGTGTGTTGTTTTGGTAGTATTTTCTGTAGTTTATGCACAAGGCCTTCATGCCAAACCTTATTTCGTTGGCTTTTTCAATAACATCTGTTATTCTGTGGACCTGGTCAATTGTTGAGTGCTTGTTAAAAACCCAAACTGGTTTGTTGGTATTAGGCTTTTTTTCTTTATATGATCGGTTTTATTCTTTTCAACAGGAGTTTTTCAAAAACCTTAGATATTACTGGGAGCAGTGATATAGGTCTAATTTCCACATAGGTCTCTTATAGACGAACTGTGTAGACATGAACGCTTTAAATATTTTGGGACTTTCCAGATTGAGTAATCAGTTTCTTTATCATGTGTTACATTTCTCAGATAATCATTTATAGTTTTGTTTTTTATTTCCCTTTTCACTCCTTGGGTTATATTGTTTAAACTATTTTTATTTTCAGGTGTTCTGTTTTGTTGCCATTTTTTTCGTAATTTACGTTTTTCAGCTACCATTTCCTTCACTTCTTTTGGATAATTAATTCCTTTAATTGTACTATTAATTTGTGGAGTATTATTCTAAGCAGCTTGTTGAATATCAACTACGAATTTCTCTGCTTCAAAATTTAATTGTTCAGTTGTCTTGAGGGGTACGTTTAGTTAAATTCGTTTGTTCAATTGTTCAGCAAATCGTTCCCAGTCTGTTCTCTTGATTGTTAATGTTGGGTTTCTTTCTTGTCTTATTATATTTTCGCTCAACGTCAGAATCACTGGCGTATGATCTGAACTTAGCTCAAAATTTTCTTCGATCTTTTTATAGTTGGCTGTTATGTTTCTTACTATGAAGAAATCTAACAGGTCTGGGGTTTTCTCTTGACTAGTCGGCTAATAAGTTGGTTTTCCAGTTGACATGTAACTACATCATTATTCAGCAGCTGCTTTATGCCGTTCATTGCCTTTAGTTGATGTCATTCTGTCATTGTTTTTTTGATTGTATCTTCTTCTTCACTTCCTTCTCTTGCGGTGTTAGCTGGATGTATTGTATGATAAAATGTATATCCTCTAAATTTTATAAAGGACTCTTTTGTTAAATGGGTTTCTGATATTAGGCAAATATCTATTTTTTGCATATCTAGGAATACTTTTAAGGTAGCGTGATGTTTCTGCATTTTGCACTGTATTTTGGTTTAGTTCTGCATTAATTTTTCACTTTTAGCTGATTATGGAAGCGCTCTTGCCATAGCTTTGATGCCTCTGTTTTTTTTTGTAGTCATAAGAGTGCCATTACAGTTTCAGCAACTCTGAGCAATCTATTATTTTTGTGAATATTGTACGACATTCGGCGTCGAGTTTTATTTGTCCATTGTTTAGTACCGTTGCTTTGAATATTATATACTTGGACCTCATCGTAAAGCAAGTCAAAGTCTTTAATATTACTTACCATACTTGGGGGTGACCTGGGCATTCTAATTTCTTTATTTTGTTCATTATTTGGTTTTACTTTTATTTGCTGTGATGATGATCCCCGGGGAATTATTTGCTTTTATTTTTTTACTTTTACCCGTTATTCAGCCTATTTCTTTCTGCAATTCTTCTTCATCTGTTTCGTATATAACAATTGGACTGCTTTTGTTGGCTTGGTGGTTTGTCCTTGCCTTCAGAGCTTTGTTTATTTAGATGTAGCTGGAGGGCATATATTTGTTTTTGAATATTGGTTAATGCGATTTTAAGACTCTCTGACTTTTCGTTCATCCACGCATTGTAGAGTGCCCGTTCGTTCTGGGTTCTAGTTGTGTTTTCTACATTCAAAACTGCAATATGTGATATCCTGATGTCGATATTTAACATCGCATAACTTACATGTGTACAGTATTTTTGTTACTTTGGTATCTTCATTAATAGCAGGATGCTTTGTTTTGGATCCACGCTGTTTCAATATTTGTTTGCTACTATATTTATTTTCGCAAGTAAAATATTTAAAAATGAATACACCCTTCAGATTTAATGCAGATATTTTTTCTAAAACATAAAATTATTGTAAGATTCAGCAGGAAAGTCTCTTGTTATGGACATTCAAATTAGAGCAGGTATATAACTTCGTACAATTTTCAAAATAGAAAAGCTTCTTTTGTTCCATGTTTTGTCTTTCCATAGCAATTTGATTTTCTTATATAATTACTTAATTCTACTATTATAATATAAAACAAAGCAATATATATAGAAAAAATTAGTGTATACAATAATATAAACTAAATATTTCAATCAAAAACTAAATAAACTAAATAAACTATATTTCAATACAATCGTAAATTAAACTATCTAAAATTATAAAAAAGACTAATTAAGTAATAATTTGGTTAAAAAAAATTTGCGGTTGCACTCGAAGAAGCGCAATTTTCCCCACTAAGAACACAAAGCGAAATGCACGTAACAGCCTTGGCGTGAAATTTAAATAAAAAACAATTTTTTTCTGAAATAAATTTGTTAAATTAAATTCAATTAAATATATATATATATATATATATATATATATATATATATATATATATATATATATATATATATATATATATATAAATATAATATATAACAATAAATATAAATTTATAATGTAAATTTATCTACATTTATCTAAATTTATCTAAAAATATAAATATAATATAAAAAATTTATATCTATAAAATATAAATATTATATACATAAATATAAACCATAAGCAAAAAACTTTGGTGCATAGCAAAATAAAATTACCTCTTCCATCTTTCCGTCAGTACTTTTAATATTTTATCCGAAAGATCATTATGGAATGTATAATTGAAGGAGTTTTAATTTACTTTTTTAAAACATTTGACAAAAATTTTGTTATATAATCGACATGGCAAAATCGCTGAATAATTTAAGATATAGCTCAAAAACCTACTGACTACTTGTATATTAAAACAATTTTGTTAGAGTTTGGGACACGATATATTGTCTTGTCTCTATAAAATCAGTCTCAATTTGTGGGTCTACTAATTTATTCATAATTGTATGTACACAAAAATCACATTTCATATCATTTTTAAAAAGTTATACTAATTAACCTGAGATATACACTACGGTACAACGTAAAACTTTGTTTGCTGTTATAGGAACAGCTGGACTGAAGTTATAGTCAAGTAATTAACAGTAAAAATGAGCAGAAAGGGGGATACTAGTTGAATGAATACAAACTTTACCATTACCTTCTGGAGTTTGTTCAAGTGTCGATGATACTTGCTTCGAACACCCTGGTTGCGGGCCTGGAATGATGGAAATAGGTACTACCAAGTAAGACAGTTTTGAAATTAACAATTATGAAAAGAGATGTGACTGACTCCTTCAATTTACCTTCGATATAATTTTGATTTTGATCCACTTCCATTTGTACATGTTCTGGGCTCGTGATATTATTTTCACCATCACTAAATTGTTCATAAGTACTTAAAGGAAGGTTTAAATGTATCACACAAATATCTCACGTGGTAACGATAATAAATTATGCCTCATGTTTAACCAACCAGTTTAGGATTTTAGAAGTTTTCTACTCACTTCTTAAGGATCGCTTTTTTAACGGAAAACGATGATGCATTTCCTCACTATCTGTGTATCCGGGCACACAACACTTCATAGATCGGGAATGCATTTCAACTACGGACTTCTACCTAGTAATAAAATAAAATAATAATTTAATCTATAAACGTTATAAAAAGCTGACCACACTGTTCTCTACATAGGGCACATTAAAAATGGGGTGCAAAATAAACAAACCATAGAACGAAATGAACGAATCAGATTCCGTCGCGGCTCTTAGCAGTTTCATGTTGGACGTGGCGAAACAAAATTTCCATAAATTTCCATATATTCGCAAAATGTTACCAAAACACCCACATACAAAACTTCCTTCCCTACTCGTATTTAACATAATAGTTAGGAGAGCATAATTGGCAACGCCTCCGACCGTTTTAATTTGGTAATATTAGGTACGTCTGTGTTTCTATCCGGTAGTTTCCAGAACAGTTTCAAATTTAAAAAATTAAAATAATATTTTTAAATTTTCAAACAAATTCCGGTACATTGTTACTATTTGATTGTCAAGCTATATATAATATAGTACAGGGAAAGAATGTAATTGACCTTATTCTTGGGTTTGCTATAAATAATCTTGTTCGTTGATTGAAACATATTGCCTTGTCTTACCTTTCGGACCAATAAACTAGTATTGTGGTCGAATAAAGGCCTTCTATTTATCCTGTCAAGTGTGTGTGTTTAGAATATAACGAACATTTCAAATACTATAACATTTGTGCTGAGGTTGTAATAGTGAGTTAAATAAGAATTATTCTATTAACATAAGTGGTGACAGTGATAAAATAGCCAATGGACCATCCCCGTTAAAATGGTAAAATCAGACTGTGTAGGAACTTTGCTTATCGTCTAATCAGAACAGAAGCTAGAAATAACTGAATTAGCGAAAAAATGCTGTATGGCGTGATAAACCTCCTCATTTGATGCTTCTAGTGCACAAGCTGTGCCGTCAACTATGATGTCAAAATTTGTTTGTCAAAAATCTAAACTACAAATTGTAAGTGATAACATTATAATTGTTAAGACAAGTGAATCTATCAAATTCCGGTACATTGTTACTATTTGAATGTCAAGCTATATATAATAGTACAGGTAAAGAATGTAATTGACCTTATTCTTGGGTTTGCTATAAATAATCTCCCAGTTAACTTGCCTATAATGCAACCACTCTCTGATACGGTGTCAATGTCCTGTAAGAAATACCTTTATTTCTTGATAAATAAAATACAAATATTCAACAAACATTATAATGGTCACAATCTTAATAATATACTAGGGGTTGCAACGGTGATTACAATTTCGAATTCGTATTTCGAATTTTGATTTTTTGTGATCTGTGATCGGTGGTTAATTGAAATATTACTCCAAAAATATAAGGTCTAAAAGGATTAGTTTTCCAAACAATTGACAATGATCCTATTTCAATTGTTTAGTATTTTATTTCCGTGTTTGTTAATATTCGAGAAGCTTCCCGGTCGTTCCGTTTTACCATTATCCCTCAAGTCGGAAAGAATTAAACAAGTTACAAAATTTAAGCATCTGTTGTTAATATGAATTGTTTATCAAAGTTAGGATACATTAAAATACTATCAGATATTATAATGTTTTTACATTTTTCAAAATATGTTCTTATTTTTTTAATATGGAATTAAGAGGTTTCAAGAAATTTTAAACAAATTTAGAATATCAAAAAGACCTATAGATTTTTTTAAAATTGGAAAATATGGAATTAAGAGGTTTCACAATTTCATCGAAATTTTAAACAAATTTAGAATATCAAAAAGACATATATTTTTTAAAATTCACTTTCATTTCTTGATATACGAAATCTACAATGGATTTCAAAACCTGAAAAACATTCACTAGAAAATATAAATCCTAAATACCATCGAAAGGAGATTTTTTGAAAACATATTAAGAGATTTATGCTGTCAGAGTGTAATAGAGGTTACATTTATTCCAAGTATATTAAATTTTTCTATTTCATTTTTACTATAAAAAAAGAATAATTCAAAATAAAGAAGCTCCCGAATCCACAAATTATTTTAATAGCGACTGACTACTTATATGAAAGATTGTAATGCCGTCTGGGGATATTTGTTTACCATGAAGCTTTGGGGGTAAAAATTTGATCTAGCTCTATTGCAATTTCGTCGTTTTTATCAATATTTTCTTCATTAAAAGAAGCGTTGGGAGCCATTTTAATTTTAAAAGTTTAATAACAAGTTTCGGAATTATATCTAATTGTATTGTACGTTCTCCATTTAGAATATTTAAGTTTCAAGCTACAAACATGTTAATTATACTAACTGCATTATCAAAATATAAAGTATAGCCAGTTTGAGTTGGATTTATTAAATAATATTTCATATTATTTTACTAATTTGATGTATATTCACTTTTATTTAATAATAGAATTTGAAAAACTTACAATTCACCTATTGTCTAAGACTTGCAGACGTTTCTTCGTCAGAACGATTTAGTCAAAACATTCAATAAATCAGATCTGACAAAAGTCTTGCCGGTGATAACGCCAAGTTGTCGTTATAGTGGAATATTTGTAATTTTTCCTGTATATGTAGGGAACGACATCTGATCCATCTGTTTGACGGAGCCGTATCTACGTTTCAAGAATACGCTCTGAATGGTTCTTTGTTTGTGGAATAGCCGCCACCGAAAGAATACGTTCGAGTGGCATACAATAATGATTACTTTTTAATTTTTTGTTATATTAATTTTGGTTATAATTTATATTAACAGAAGCAACCATACAATTATTATTATTGACTTGCCATAAATTATGAATTATGGGTAATATAACACCTATACACTGATACATTTATACACACTAAACAAGTTCCTGTGGTTTGGTTCGCTTCGATCTTCTGATTTCCTGCGTGTTGTCCAATAGCTGTAGAGCTTCCACGTTACTGTGATTATGCAACCGTATTTCAAGGCGAAATCTTGGATCACTTCTTGTATCCATTTGATTTCGAGGTCATTGATAATTATTCGCAAAATTGTTTGATGTTTGGCGTATTATCAATATATGGCATTTGTCAACCCCATATGTGCACACCATGGATCCAAATTAGCTTTATGATTGACTGATAAACCAATCTCTTTAATGTTAACTCAAGTGAAAAGTATATTCCAATTAACCAATACAATTGCTTGAATTTGAGTCTAATCTGCTCTGCTTTTTGTCTAACATGATATTTTTAGTTTAACCTACCATCGAGGCGTATTCCGACGTATTTAGCTGATTCTGCTTGAATCAGGCATCTGTCAAGTGATATAATTATGTATTTGTCATTTTACTTCAATTCAAAATTAACATGGACGGATTTGGAGCGATTAAGCCATATTTTTCAGTCTCTAGTCCATTTGTAGATTTTTTTACCGCTACTTGTACGTTATCTACAGCCTTAGACAACTTAGACAATTTTTAATATGAAAACTGTGTCGTCGGCAAATGTTCCAAGTACTGTTTCTTCTGCTGTAGGGATACGTGGATCTTCAACTGAAATAGGGTTGAGTGTAGAGATTGCTCGTTCATCTAAAACTCTAAATTTTTTCAAAATGTTATTATTCGAGGAGTCGACAGTAATTGGGCGGAAGCAATCTGTTCATTTTGTATATTAATCCCAAATGCCATACCCGGTCAAAAGCTTGTGAGACGTCCAGTAATATTGCAGGGCAGTATTTCCTTTCTTCGAATTCCTTTTTAATTACCGCTGTTACTCTATGCGCTTCGTCCATTTTTGGTAAGATCTAACTTGGCCTACTGGTTTATCAGGTTTTTTAAGCAAATGAATTCGAGCAACATTAAATAATTCCGAAACATGCTTCAGTCTCAAACAGGCATTGAATATTCAATATATCTTTTATTAACCAGCCTTTTTAGGATTGATGTTAATATAAATTTATGTGGCAATTGGAGAAATCTGATTTACAGTAACATCGGCCTTATGAACAGGATTTGTATCTATTGTAGATTCTATAACTCTCGGTTGGAATACGTTATACGTTCTTGCATTATAAGACTAAACGGATCTCTGCTAGTAAATGTGGTAGTAGGATTGGGTTTGTTTGTTTTTTCAGATTTATCGCATCTAGTGCTAACAATACTTGAGTACAATACTGGAGTGTGATTAAATGATACTTCGCAAAATTTCTCGATTTGTGTTTAATTTGAAGAGATGCCTTTCGAAATGTAAAAGTCTAGTAGGTCTGATAATTGTTACTGCCCCAGTAAGTGGATTTGCGCCCAGAGTAATAATTACATGTAGTTATATTTATTGCTGCGAATAGTTCGTTGAGTTTTCCAGGTATTATTAATCGTGAACCTCAGGCTGTATGTTTAACATTTTTTTATTATTTAGTTATTATATTGTTACCAGTCGTTTCCGTCTAACCTACGATTTGTTTTTATAATAACTTAAATCTAGGTATATAACTCTGCTGAAATAATGTTTATACGTGTCACTGCTGAATTTTTTAATATATGCACTTCACTACATAATGCTACACAAGATCAGGTTTGATTTTTTTGAGTCTGTGTCGTGTTCTGGTGGTATCCAATAGTTGCAATATTTCAATATTCGTATGAGAATGGAATCTTTCCTCATGCTCCCTTGCAATTCTCTTGATTTCTTGGCTGACTGTGGGTATCTGAAGGTCTCGATGTAGGTAACAAGTCCTATAGTATTTGGGTGCACCCACAATACCTCTCAGGACTTTGTTCTGAAAAACTTATTTGATTTATGTTACTCTTTGCAGAACATCCCCATAATTGAACTCCGTATGTCCATATATGTTTTAGTATTTGCTTATATAATAGCAATTTATTATATACTGTTAATTGTGATTTTCTTCCAATTAGCCAGTAGATTTTCCTATTTTTCAACTCCAGTTCGTTTCTTTTCTTCTTTATATGTTCCTTCCAGCGAAGTTTTGCATCGAGATTCATTCGAAGATGTTTAGCGTTGTTGCTATATGGAAATATAGTGTTATTTAATATTATCGGTGCTTGTACGGTCTGTTTATATTATGAACTGCACATGTACATGTGTATTATTTTCCAAGCTTGTGTCCAATTATTTAAATTGTCACTTGCCTGTTGTAATTTTCGTGAGGCTTCTTCAGTATTATCTCCGACAGCTATAATCGCAGTACCATCAGCAAATGTAGCCTTCGTAATATTTTCCATTTGAGGTATATCACAAGTGTAGAGCAGATAAAGCATTGATCCCAGTACACTTCCTTGTGGTACACCTGCTTTAGCTTCTTTTATTGTAGAGTAAGCTTGTTCTAGTTTGACTCTGAACATTATGGTTGTAATGTATGATTTTAATAGTTAGGTGTGTTGTTTTGGTAGTATTTTTTGTAGTTTATGCACAAGGCCTTCATGTCAAACCTTATCGAAGGCTTGTGTTACATCTAAAAATATAGCTATGCATACTTTTTTACTTTCGTAGGCTTTTTCAATAACATCTGTTATTCTGTGGACCTGGTTATTTCTTGAGTGCTTGTTAAAAACCCAAACTGGTGTGTTGGTATTAGGCTTTTTTTCTTTATATGATCGGTTTTATTCTTTTCAACAGGAGTTTTTCAAAAACCTTAAATATTACTGGGAGCAGTGATATAGGTCTAATTTCCACATAGGTCTCTTATAGACGAACTGTGTAGACATGGACGCTTTAAATATTTTGGGACTTTCCAGATTGAGTAATCAGTTTCTTTATCATGTGTTACATTTCTCAGATAATAATTTATGGTTTTGTTTTTTATTTCCAATATTTCCTTGCTTCCTTCCTTCCTAGACTTGCCCTAGAGTGACAAGTTGGACAGGGTTATGTGGGACTGCCTCTGGGCTTACCAATACACTAAACCGAAACCGCCTCACAGTTGACCCCTGTGGATCACTACTGCTACTGCATTAAATTTGGGGATATGGCACCCGCTGATCGGGCAGCCGTTATTGGGCACGAGGGCCCGGCGATTCTATTGATTCGTGAACCTAAGTTAACACACAACTGGGTACTGTTGTATGGGGGAAAAAGTTATGACTGTAGCGACGGATGAGGTCGTTTCAGATTGGAAAAGGGGGAGAGCTTAGCGGTGACGCGGTGCTAAGCTCCCAGCATGTCGACCAGCTCGCGAACAAGAGCGTTTTCAGAAGAACTTGAGCTGAGTTGTTGTTTGTGGAATGATTGAGATATGAAATGCTTGATTCCTGGAGTGTCAGTTTCTTAAGTTGCGAGACGCGCAGTGCGTAACTCTTCTTGTGGAAAATGATGGCCTGGGTTTTCAGGGGGTTGATTTGCAACCTCCAGAATTTGAACCACTTGACCGCATGATCGAGCTGCTTCTGTAAACGTTCATGAATTGTAACTTCGAACCTGGCGGCCGTGAAGGAAGTAGTGTCGTCAGCGTAAAAGGCGACGTCAGTATGCTCTATTCTCGCCATATCTGAAATAAAGAGGTTAAATAAGGCTGGGGCCAGCGGGGAACCTTGAGGAACGCCAGCATCGATTTGTTTACGACTGGAAAGTGATGCCCTGATCTTGACCTGGAAATATCTCTCCGAGAGATAGGACTTGATGAGAGCGGTTAGGTCTTCTGGGAGGCCTAACCGCACGCACTTTGCGAACAATCCGTCGTGCCAGACCTTGTCGAAGGCTTTGATTAGGTCCAGAGGAACTGCTCCAAGCTTTTTACGTTGGTCAAGAGCATGATGGATGCGTGCAGCCAGACGGGAAGCTTGATGGACGGATGAGTGGTGAGCGCGAAAGCCGAATTGTTCATCTAGAATGATGTTGTTTTCCTTTCTGAAAGAGTTGAGAGCGTAGAGTATTGCCCTCTCGGCAAGCTTCGAAATGGCGCTGAGAAGGCTGATAGGCCTGTAATCAGATGGAGATGATTTTACTCCTTTCTTGGGTATAACCGCTATATGTGCGTGTTTCCAAGACGCCGGGAAGTGTTGCAGTCTCATAATGGAGTTAATGATGTTTGCCAGTTCTGCGAGCTGCTTATGCGGGAGCTTTTTTAACTGGGTAATCGATATTCCATGGAAACCTGGAGATTTTTTGTTTTGAAGTTTGGCGATCATAGTCTGTAGAGACTTTGGAGACACAAAATGGTTGAGAAGAAAGGCGGGGATTACTGGTCTTTTGACGGAGTTGGATTCGTTGATGACAGTGTCAATGTCTTTAGCTTTAGTGTTCTGTGCGGGTGGGAGGCATTTAATTTGAGCTTCGTAGGTCTCTGCAAGGAGCTCGACTTTTTCTTGGTCAGTGACTGCGAAATTTCCTGTAACCGCTGACTTCAGGGGAGGGATGACATTGTGCGTCTTCCCCACGAGGCATTTGGAGACACGCCAGAAGGAAGGGATGCCATCCAGCCTTTGGTCCGCGAGAAATGAGTTCCATTTCATTGCTCGCCAAGTGGAGACGGCCGCCCTTACCCTCTTGCATGCTCTGTTCACCTCCCTTTTGTCTGCAGTATCAAGGGTGAATCGAGCTAATCTGCATAAACCGTTTTTGATGCGAATTTCACGTTTAAAAGAAGCGGAAGGTTGTTTTTCCACGGCTGGGGTTGTGATGAAATTTTGACAGATTCGTGAGCAGACTGAATATCGCGAGTTAGCTTAAGTACGGCTTCCTCGAGGTGTTCTGCTGTGTTAATTTTCGGAATTGGATCGGATTTCAGGAGAAGAGATTGGTAGTTTTTCCAGTCGGTTTTTTCCTGAATCTTGTTAGTGGGACTTGAGTGGTGGCGCAGTTTCCGAGTTTGAGAAGGACCGGACGATGATCAGAGTCTAGTTCGTCAAGGACTCGAACTTCGGAATCACGATTTACGTCTTGAAGAATAAAGAAATCAAGGATTCTTGCTGCGCCTTGAGAGATTGTACTAGGGTGATGGGTGGGTTCATCTGGCAAGGCAAGACCGTAGCCCAGATCTGCACTTAGAGCTACGATGGCGTTACCTGCGGGATTCGCTCTGGAACACCCCCAGGTGGGGTGGTGGGCGTTGAAGTCGCCACCTATTATTTTCGGAAATTTTCCTTCGACGAATGATCGGTATTCGGCATAGTTGAATGCAGAAGATTTCCTGTACAGGGATTTAATCACGAAGGGACGTTCTTGGATATCGATTTTAATGGAGGTTGTTTCGAAGTTGTTTACTGATAACGATGGAAGGAGCTCGTGTTTGACTCCTTTTCTGACGAGAATGGCGGTTCCACCGCCTCGACCCAGAGTTCTGTCGTTTCTGTAGACAAAAAAGTGTTCGAAAGAGAGATGATGCGAAGGTTTCAGGAAAGTTTCTGGGTCTGGGGTTTTCTCTTGATCAGTCGGCTAATAAGTTGGTTTTCCAGTTGACATGTAACTACATCATTGTTCAGCAGCTGCTTTATGCCGTTCATTGTTTTTAGTTGATGTCATTCTGGGTCCCCATCTAGTATTTTCTGCATTGAAATCAACTCCAATTTTAAATTTTTCTCCCAGGTTGCTTAGGACATTCAAATAATTTTCCTTTTTTTGATTGTATCTTGGAGGACAATAAATTGCGGCTATTGTACCCTTGTATCTGGTTGATTTAATAGTTAGTGCTGTTACCTGATTTTCTGCTGTACCGAGCCGGGGTTCTTGATGGAGGCAAATGTTCTTTTTTTTTATTATTACACTTCTTCTCTCTCTCTCTATTTTGACTGATACTATTATATTTTTCGGTTGTTTCTTATTGGTTCTTGAGGTTTAACTTGAGCTATTCTATTTCTCCTCCCTTGTATTGTTTTAGCAACTACACATCCTCTATAACTTGCCGGATGCGCTTCATTGCGGTTTACACATTTCGGCTTAGCTTCTTTGGGTCACGCTCTGTAGTAATATGTTTACCTGAACATTTTACACATCTGGGTTCTCTTCTGCACAATTTAATCATTGGCATCTTTTACATTGCGGTATTATGTTTGATTTTTTTAGAGGTTTGTTTTTTATTTCAACCCCTAAAATTCTTTTATACCTATTCTAAAATACCAAAAATGTTTTTTGTGCCCGTATCATGTTCAAAGGCTAATAATAAATAGACGTAATGGCTTCTTGTATACTAAAAATTCTTCTTTGTTAATTTTGGTTTTTTATTTTTTTAAACTATTTGTCGCATTTAAGCATTTAAGCCCATTTTGGTTTAGTTCTGCATTAATTTTTCACTTTTAGCTGTTGATGGAAGCGCTCTTGCCATAGTTTTGATGCCTCTGTTTTTTTTGTCGTCATAAGAGTGCCATTACAGTTTCAGCAACTCTATCAATCTATTATTTTTGTGAATATTGTACGATATTCGGCGTCGAGTTTTATTTGTCCATTGTTTAGTATCGTTGCTTTAAATATTATATACTTGGACCCCATCGTAAAGCAAGTCAAAGTCGGTAATATTACTTACGATACTTGGGGGTGATCTGGGCATTCTAATTTCTTTATTTTGTTCATTATTTTGTTTTACTTTTATTTGCTGTGATGATGATCCTTGGGAATTATTTGCTTTTATTTTTTTACTTTTACCCGTTATTCAGCCTATTTCTTTCTGCAATTCTTCTTCATCTGTTTCGTATTTAACAATTGGACTGCTTTTGTTGGCTTGGTGGTTTGTCCTTGCCTTCAGAGCTTTGTTTATTTAGTTGTAGCTGGAGGGCATATATTTGTTTTTGAATACTGATTAATGCAATTTCAAGACTCTCTGACTTTTCTTTCATCCACGCATTGTAGAGTGCCCGTTCGTTCTGGGTTCTAGTTGTGTTTTCTACATTCAGAACTGCAATATGTGATATCATGATGTCGATATTTCCATTTTATCTATTTTTTGTGTAGTGTTCTCATATTTTTTTACTTGTTGTTGAAATAATACTGTTATTTTTATGTTTCAAATTATCCTACGCTGCATTTGTGGTCCAGATATTCAGTTTCGGCTCTAAACGTTTTATGGCATTTTGCATTTATTTTCTACTGTACTGACCTTTTTTTCCGATGGCACTTTCACTTTTTCTGTATATTCTAAAATCCCCTCCAATAATATATCTTGGGCTTAATTTTAAAAATAAATGTCTATAACATGAACATAATAAAAGATGATTTAATAAATAATAAATGACACGAGGTTGGGGCTTGCTCCATATCATATTCCCATATTTTAATTTCTTGAAAGGTATTACATTTCAATAACTCCTCAACGTTTAAATTATGAGTTGACTGTAAATAATTCATTAGAAGATTCACTTACATTGTAGTATGCTCGCAAAACTTACATGTATACAATATTTTTGCTACTTTGGTATCTTCATTAATAGGAGGATGCTTTGTTTGGAACCACGCTGTTTCAATATTTGTCTGCTGCTATATTTATTTTCGCAAGTAAAATATTTAAAAATGAATACACCCTTCAGATTTTATGCAGGTATTTTTTCTAGAATATAAAATTATTGTAAGATTCAGTAGGAAATGCTCTTGATATGGATATTCAAATTAGAGCAGGTATATAACTTCGTAAAGTTTTCAAAATAGAAAAGCTTCTTTTGTTCCATGTTTTGTCTTTCCATAGCAACTTGATTTTCTTATATAATTACTTAATTCTAGTATTATAATATAAAACAAAGCAATATATATATATAGAAAAAATTAATGTATACAATAATATAAACTAAATATTTCAATCAAAACTAAATAAACTAAATAAACTATATTTCAATACAATCGTAAATTAAACTATCTAAAATTATAAAAAAAAGACTAATTAAGTAATAATTTGGTTAAAAAAATTTTGCGTTTGCACTCGAAGAAGCGCACTTTTCCCCATTAAGAACACAAAGCGAAATGCACGTAACAGCTATAAAATATAAATATTATATACATAAATATAAACCATAAGCAAAAAACTTCGGTGCATAGCAAAATAAAATTATCTCTTCCATCTTTCCGTCAGTACTTTTAATATTTTATCCGAAAGATCATTATGGAATGTACAATTGAAGAGTTTTTAAGTTACTTTTTTTAAAACATTTGACAAAAATTTTGTTATATTATCGACATGGCAAAATCGCTGAATAATTTAAGATATAGCTCAAAGACCTACTGACTACTTGTATATTAAAGCAATTTTGTTAGAGTTTGGGACACGAGATAATTCTCTTGTCTCTATAAAATCAGTCTCAATTTGTGGGTTTACTGATTTATTCATAATCGTATGTAAACAAAAATCACATTTCATTTCTTTTTTAAAAAGTTTTACTAAATAACCTGATATATACACTACGGTACAACGTACAACTTTGTTTGCTGTTATAGGAACATCTGGACTGAAGTTATAGTCAAGTAACTAACAGTAAGAATGAGCAGAAAGGGGGATACAAATTTTACCATTACTTTCTGGAGATTGTTCAAGTGTCGATGATACTTGTTTCGAACACCCTGGTTGTAGGCCTGGAATGATGGAAATAGGCACTACAAATATAGTAAGACAGTTTTGAAATTAATGGTAACAATTATGAACAGAGATGTGACTGACTCCTTCAATTTACCTTCTATATAATTTTGATTTTAATCCACTTCCATTTGTACATGTTCTAGGCTCGTGGTATTATTTTCACCGTCACTAAATTGTTCATAAATACTTAAAGGAAGGTTTAAATGTATCACACAAATGTCTCACCTGGTAACGATAATAAATCTGCTTCATGTTTAACCAACCAGTTTAGGATTTTTAAAGTTTTTTACTCATTTCTTAACGATCGCTTATTTAACGGAAAACGATGATGCATTTCCTCATTATCTGTGCATCCGGGCACACAACACTTCCTAGAACGGGAATGCATTTCAACCACGGACTTCTACCTAGTAATAAAATAAAATAATAATTTAATCTATATACGTTATAAAAAGCTGACCACACTGTTCTCTACATAGGGCACATTAAAAATAGGGTGCAAAATAAACAAACTATAGAACGAAATGAACGAATCAGATTCCGTCGCTGATCTTAGCATAGCGAATAAAACAAGAAATGTATTAAAGGTAGCGACATCTACATGTTGGACGTGGCGAAACATTTCGCCAAAATTTCCATAAATTTCCATATATTCGCAAAATATTACCAAAACTACAATATTAGGTACGTCTGTGTTTCTATCCGGTAGTTTCCAGAACAGTTTCCGTTAGTTCGTTGATTGAAACATATTGCCTTGTCTTACCTGTCGAACCAATAAACTAGTATTGTGGTCGAATAAATGCCTTCTATTTATCCTGTCAAGTGTCTGTGTTTAGAATATAACGAACATTTCAAATACTATAACATTTGTGCTGAGGTTGTAATAGTGATTTAAATAAGAATTACTCTATTAACATAAGTGGTGACAGTCAAAAAATAGCCGATGGACCATCCCCATCAAAAATGGTAGAATCAGACTGTGTAGGAATTTTGCTTGTCCTCTAATCAGAACAGAAGCTAGAAATAACTGAATTAGCGTAAAAATGCTGTATGGCGCGGTAAACTTCCTCATCTGAAGCTTCTAGTGCACAAGCTGTGCCGTCAACTATGATGTCAAAATTTGTTTGCCAAAAATCGACAAATTAGGGGTAAGTGATAACATTATAATTGTTAAGGCAAGTCAATCTATCAAATTACGGTACATTGTTACTATTTGAATGTCAAGCTATATATAATAGTACAGGGAAAGTATATAATAGACCTTATTCTTGGGTTTGCTATAAATAATCTCCAAGTTAACTTGCCTATAATGCAACCATTCTCTGATATGGTGTCAATGTCCTGTAAGAATTACTTTTATTTCTTGGTAAATAAAATACAATTGAATATTTGTATTAAAAAAACATTATAATGGTCAATATCTTGATAATATACTAGGGGTTGCAACGGTGATTACAATAACAATCGTATATCAACTACGTCAGCAAAATACTCTTTGAGATACTCTAAGAAACTGTATTATTTCCGGTCAAGGCGTCGGTCTTTGTATCCAAAAAGTGTATATCTCAGTATGGAAATGCGTTCATTATTAGATGCCCTCTATGTAATTGGTCAATAATGCCGATCTATATTTTCTTACGGTCCGTCTCTTAGTGATTATGGAAAATTTCACTTGATTCATTTACCACAACGACCTATTTTGATGCACAGTATTCAGTATCATTGAAACATTCTGGGAATATACGAAAAGTTAATTTAAATTATGAAAGTAAAGAATTTTAAGCAAGTTCAAAGTACCGTTCCGCCTTCTTCCTGTTCTGTCATTATTGTAAAGTCATCCATTTATACTCAATCATTGTTAAAAGCATATTTGAAATATGTATATAATTATCGTTATAATAACTAAATAAAAATAAACAAAAACCTTGGGTGTGTTCCTTATTTATTTTTTGAAGTCGGTTTGATTTTCTTGTTAAAAACATTATATTTTTCTCTTTTTGGTGTTAGATATTTGCTCAAAAAATTATGCAGTTATTATATTAAGTATTACAATGGGTAGGCCAAGTAAAGTTGCATTCTGTTTGAGGAAATATAGGAATAAAGGAAAAACGATTGAAAATAGGAAATGCTTCAGGCCTCGGGGTCCGGTACCTAACCTAACTGATTTGACAAATACATTAACCAAACTAGAACAACCACGAAAAGTCGTTGTTCCCACCGGGAATCGAACCCGCGACCTCCACGTGTGATCTGAAGACTCTAATAACTATACCATAGAAGTACTTGCCTGCAATATTTCTACGGCTTCTCATATGATATGGTTAGTCTTTAAAAAGCAAACTGAACGAATTTGTACGGATAAGTAATATAGAATAATTAACTTAGATATTATAGACATCATTTGTGCATTTTCTATTTTCCGTTCCCTTTTCAAGATCTTAAGAACCTTTAATTTACTTAATGAACTATCCTTTTCTTGGAGTCTTGGAGTTTCTGTTTGGTCAGCTGATTAAAGTCCTTGTTGATGTGGAACCCCTGTTTGGTGATGTTAAGGATTTGGTATAGGAATTTTGCGATTGTACTGCGGTGAATTTTTTGAAAAGGGATGAGTGAAAATTTCCTTTTGAACCTTTGTGCTAATGTATTTGGGTAATTCTGTATATGAGGTGGTCAAATTTTTTTTGCCCTCAATTTCTAAATTTGTTCATCTCGTCATGACCGATGTACTTAGACTACTTTAACCCATCTAAATAAAGGAGTATGTCTGATAGAGCAGAACCATAATTATTGGAGACAATTTGCTTTTTCTACACGTGAGAGGATACAGGATTTTCTGTGGATTATAATGGCTTGGGTTTTCTTTGGGTTGATTTGCAACTTCCAAAAATTTAACCATTTAACCTCAACATTTAATTGTCCTACAAAAACTTCAATGTGAGAAGATTTTTGTCTTCAGAGATATCGGGCTATGTATATCTAGATTGTGAATCCTTCACGCCATAAACAAAATCTAAAGGGCCGGCTTGGTTGGCACAGTGGTCAAGGGCGACAGGAAAGCCCTCTTACTGTTGTGATAGTAGCGGTTTCGAATCCTGCTGGGTAAATTTATGTTTTTGATTGTTTATAATCTGAAAAATAAAATCTATGAGTGCGATCAGTCACGCCAGTAACCAAGCTGGGTAAAACCGGATTTCTTCTGGAATCATCTCGAGGACCGTTGTTCGGAGTGGGGAACAGATAAACACTAGTTAGTAAAAAAGAGACGTTCAGTGTTGTACGTACTATGTACATATATATGTAAAATATTTTCATGTCAACCCAATATAAACCCAAAAATATCTGAAAAATATGTAAAACATTGTTTGAAAACGTCTATATTGTGTTGTAGAGCCAGAGAGAATTACAAGAAGATAAATCAAATTGTAGATATGTTAAGTCACAATGCTACAAAAGAGTGGAAGTTTGAGAACAACAACGTGAAAACGTTATGGAAAGAAATGAGAAAGAGCGACCGGTAACTATTTGATTTTGATATGGGTGCTTTGAATTGGGACATGTACTTTTACACTTGTATCCGAGGTAAATCTTACCTAGACTGAAGTTCATTAATGATTGAATGATTATAAATATTGGTTATATGACATAAGAACTGAAAAAATCCAAATTAGAAGTTATGTTTGTTATTTCATTTCAACTCATATATATTTTTACATACTAAATACACCCAATTTTTCAATTATTTTGATATACCTTAAAATATTATTTGTTATATCAATTTATTTATTCATCATACAAGGTAACAAAAATTGGACAATTTGAATTATGATCTGATAGGAAATGACACAGTCATACTGGACCCAATAGTGATTCCTAACTAGTGCTTTTCAAACTTTTCTATAATGTTTCGTCAGTATTACGTTCCGAATAAAAAATATTTAATACTATAACATTTCTATTTCCTTATAAGAACAATGTGTATAAATCTAGTAATACTTGTTAAACCGCTCGTAACCCCTAATAACATTTCTAACCTTACTAGCTAAAGAATTTCAGCCTTCTTTCTATTAAGTGTTTTCATTTGTCTTCATCACACTCTGTAATGGGCCACATGAGTGGTCTAGGGATTAAAATACGGCCAAATATCGGTAATATTTACTATATCACAGAAATTGAGTTGGAGGAATTCTTTCCTCAAGTCTTGAAGTCTGAATAAAAACTGAAAATATGTCATTTCCCATTTGGTTGCCTTTATGAACTTGTTTTTCAATTGCGAACAGTCGCCTTCGAAATAAAATACCGAGACATAGCTTTCGCCGTTTCTCACCACGAAAGGCACAAAATGATCTACATTAATCTGCAGGAATCCGCAAGAATCTTCATGTATGTCAATATATATATTATTAATCAAAACGAATATGATCCTGGTGCAGAATTTCAGAAAATTATACGTCTGCAGAAAGTCTTCCATCAATATTTTTCTATCCCTGCCTTCTACGAATAATAGCTTCCCAAATGAACCGTCACAATGTTTAAAATTGATCTCATTAAATAAAAAGGCTTCGTATTTGCTAAGGGGATAACAATTTTCTCGAAGGCACTGATAAACTTCTGGTGAAAATTTATTCATCGTGAAGAAAATTTTCTCATTTATAATTCGAACGGAGACATATTTTAAATTACTCACTATGATGTAAGGAATGTGTTGAGATTCGATAGTGCTAATCTAGTTCTGCTAACCTATCGCTATTACTTACTGAAGCTGCCGGTACACCATGCCGGTTTGATTCAATATTTTTACTGTGTTCGTCATTACAATTATTTCTTATTATTCTAATATATCTTTGGCTATTTGGCGACGACTTAATTATATCAGTTTTTTTATCTGGATCGTTATTTATCGACATTTTCACTTTTTATTTGAATTTAATCTCTTATTGTTTCCTAGAGACGCCTGCCGTCACGTTGATAACTAAACAATAACAAAAATTCATCACTAGCAACTTGATTTTACATCACCCCCTAACAAAATATATAAAAATATTTTTTTATGTTTATGTTATTATTATAACTTCTGATAAAATATTAATAAAGCAGAGGTGTATTATTCAAAAAGACACCTTACTAATTTAAATGTATTAATTTATATGCTTATATATAAAAATAATCATAATTATTATAGTGACAGTAATAACGTCATTTAAATTATTTTGCTGTCACGGTGACAATATAAATATTAGTAAATATATCAATTTATCATTGGGATCGGTGTTTTATTATATCATAACAACTGTCAAATAATTATAAAGTTATTGTTATGTTAAATTAGTATTGTTGTTATAAAGGTGATTTTATTCATTTCTATATTATGTTTACAAATTTTATTACGAATATTTTAGGAGCTGGAGTTTATATTTTGAAGGACCCATTGGACACTATTCCAGAAAGAATAAGAAAATTCTATAAGTTTATATGTATGTTGTGTGTTATATTATATAGTGCTTTTTTAATTTTAAAATATTTCGTTATAAACATAAGTTAATTTTTGCGTTTGTTTTAATAGTTTTGATAAATATAACTTGCCCAAATATATTAACCATTTTTAATTATAACGTTTTTTATTAATAATAATCCTTATTGTATATGATATTTGTCTTTTATCCCTATTTACATTCTATGTCATGTTATATTACTATAAACATAATACCAGTATATAAAAGAAAAAATAAACGTATAAATGAACAAAAATAAGCTATTGTTTTTATGTCATCAATGTTTTTGAAATACCGATTATTTTGATTTTGTTTTCAAGTTTTATATTTGTAAGTAATTTGTAATCAGCTATATTCCTCGTTCAAACGAGTAGATGACAGTGGCGATGACGAATCTGCAGTTAATTTTAGATATGACTTACCTACAGCTGTTATCAAATGAGTCATCTACTTGATGTTTTATAACTTGCAAAAATTAACAACTTGTTCAAAAGCACCTCTAACTGTAACTACCTCAGTTAATGATAAATAAAACATCATAGTTGATATTTCAACTCTGTAACTGAAAAAAAAACCGAATAATTGAATGAAACTTCAAATCTAAACATAACCTCAGAGAAACATAAGGCTATATGGACATTCATACGAGCAGTTTTATGGACCACTATAATCTGTTCAACAATATTAAGCAGTAATTAATATAGTACGTTTATTGATGAAAAAACAAATTTCACATAATAAACAAAAACATGTTTAATTTCTTATAAGAAAAATATTAGTGAACTTAATACTAATTTAACAGCCTATAAAACTTATAACAATATTTGGAATGTTACTGACTAAAAATTCATCTTCTACTTAACATTTCCATTCATTGGACTGCCTACACTCATCCAAGTGCAATTTGCAACGGGCCATTTGGGAACGAAGCTTTCTTGATGATCAAAATATTGGCTAACATCCAGAATATTCACTAAATCACAAGAGTTTAGTTAAATATTTTCTTTCTCTAGACCCTGAAGTCTAAACAAAAAGCGCAAATAAGTTAACTCCCATTTGGTGACCTTCACGAACTTGTCTTTCAGCTGCCAGCAGGTTCTTTCGAAACAGAACATCGGTGAAGATTTTTCGCCATTTTACCACAAAGAGTACAAAGTAATCTATGGAAAAGATGTTTTATGATACCATGGCAACTGTCAAATTGTTATAAGATTGTTGTTTTTAAATCAGTATTAGTTCTATATGTAATTTATATACTCTATTAACTTTAATATAAATAAATAAATTATAAGTTGATCGGAAATCTTTACCGAAATCGTGTTTTCTGTATATGCTGATCTCTGTGTCATTACAATTTTGGTATATGGCTTAAAGTCGTGACGAAAGTGTTTAGCAAACAAAAACTATTTATTTACTTGAAAATATTATGTTATTTATCGGAAAGAAGAGGGGACTGGCTGAACGGCGATACATTGCGGCACTGAGGGTAAAACACACCTACCCGTCTCACAAAAAAAGAACAGATCGCCGGATAGCCTGGGCCGAAGCGAATACCGAAGAAATAGTTATATCAACATCTAGGTTAAATTTGAGTTAGTGAAGTGTTTAATATATCTATAGATTGTATACATTAGAACAAACTGTGAACGGTTTGTTGTATGCACATATTATGCCATTTAATCATTTTTTCAATGAAATATTTTAAAATCGACTGCTTTCATTCTTATACACTTCAAACTTGTGATGATATTTCAACATTTTCCATTTGTTTTAATAACTCAGGGATAAATATCATTTTGAAGGTTTTTCTTAATAATAATCAATAAGCACGGAATTTGATATTCTATTAAAATTATTAAGATTTTTTCTGGTAGCTATTTACAGCTGAATTTAATGAAATGGGGTACTTGAACTAATTATAAGTCTCGATGCATTCCATATATGTGTAATTGTTTTCTATATCGATATTTATGTGTTTTTGTGACATCTCAGGATTATAAATATAATAACTAACAAATAAATTAACTGGAAATATAATTAATAATTTTAAATTTTATACAATTTCATTGTTTTTACCTATTAAATATAAGTATTAATTAAATTATATTATTACCTCCAAGCAGTTAAAATTTATTATATTGAAAACAAAATAAATTTCCATATAATTATGAAATGAAATATTATTTCCAGAGCTACAAACTAATAATCTAAAGAGTTCTATAGAGAGAGTTCGTAAAAATAAAAATGTAGATATTATGGGAGTTTCTGTTTCTCCAAGTAGGTCAAATTAAAAAAAATTATAATTATAATTTATATGATATTTTAATAATAATTAATAAGTATTAACTCATTACTAAATTGAATTAGTTCATTATTACAATAATATATTTTACAACCTGTGGACGATCCGGTATTTGGAAACAAACTTCTTGTAGTATTCCGAAACAAAAAAATCCATCATTAGTAAACATATGGTTATGGCTGTTTTTTTTAACATTTTTGCATTTTTTTAATACCATACACAATAAAATCCCGTTATAGAATATATAAATACACTTAATATATAGGCATACTTCCTAACATAGTATAATTTTTAAAAATTTTGAGGAAGTGCGAAAATTGATCGATGATTTAATTGAAACTAACATCGTTCTTTAGACACGTATCGCCATGTGACCAGAAAGATGACCAAACACGCATTGCTTAATCGATAGTATACTATTTTTTCTCAACAAAAGTCTTTTTTAAGAGGAAGGACCTAATAAGCAAAAACATTAAAATACATAAATAAAAAAAATAGATACTTAGAAGGGAAAGGTCATTTGTGGTAGACGTTCAGTACAGGCTAATTAAGACTCCCATGGATTAATATCGGGCCCCACCAGCTTGGTGGGGTAGTGGTAAAGGCGATGGGACGGTCCTCCTAATGATGCGATAGCAGCGGATTCGAATCCTGCTGGGGCATGGTCGTAAATTTGTGTTTTTGATTGTGTAAAAATCGTGATTGTCCTAGACAAGAGTGTGAAATCAAGAAAACAACAAGGAAATGATCCCAGTCACGCCAGTAACCAGGCTGGGTAAGACCGGATGTCTTCTGGGATGATTTTTAAAGTTGGCTATTCGCCAGTCGGTACGCTTAATGCTGAGGACCGTGGTTTAATGCCCACTCCAAACTGTAGTATCAGTCCAGATAAACCCATAGTTTGTAAAAGGAGACTTTAAAATGTATTTAAAAAAAATCGAGAATAATATATGCATAGACAGAGTAGCCTCGACCAAGTATTGTAATGCAAGCGGATTAATCTGCTATGATATATTAACATCTATCGGTTTCACGGAGTTTAATTTGTGGCATTACTAAAAATTCACAAATTTTCATGTCTTTAGATCCATACAGGTTTACTATTACTTTAGCCGCTTAACCAATAAATTTGTAAACAAAATAGTTAAAATAATATAAAATAGAATTAATAGTACGTTTCAATATTTTTGATATATTAACTGTATCCATAACCTATAAATAAAAAATAGATAACGATAAAGAATGACCTTGGGATAAAAGATTGACCAACTCAAAAAACTAATTAATAGTTTTATATCACTATTAGAAAATATTTATAGAATTTATTATTTTTGGTTTTTATATATATGTTTTTTTGAAACATAAGAATAGGTGAAATAATTTTTATGCAAAAATTAAACTTATTTCATATTAACTGAGAGATCAAAGTAATCAAGAAAAACAGTTGGCATAAACTATTCAGCCGTTTTGATTTTATTTTAATCGTCCAGTTTATTAGTCGTATTTTATTGTGTTTATAATTTACAATTTCTGGCTAAAGAAAATAAAATCATTTATAATGCCATCAAATATAGAAAGTGTTGTGAAACATTTACTGATATTGAATATCGAAACTCAAGAACCGTATCTAGGAAATGTTACAGATTTACCGGCCGGTACAAGTACGCCATTAAAGGAAAAGATACCAAGGCCTGCCTCAAAAACACTCGGATGGCTCTACATCGAATCGTCTAATATACCTTATATTATTGTTGATGATCTTTATGTTCGTATCAAAATCTTAAACGACAAAGTGTTTTCGCGTGTGAAGAAATTCTCGCTTGAAGTTTATAACTTGTTTTACGTGATGTGTAGTCGAATGAAAGTAGTAGAAGCAGATCTGTTCAATATGATTAACATTGCACATGAGGAAACTTTCGGAAGCAGATTTCTGGAGGGTAGTGATTATAAAATGTAGTCGAATAATTTTTTAGGGCTGTATTATTTTATAAAATTTTGCGAACATATTTTGTACGATTTAACAAGGAACATGTACCAAACTTTTCCTAAAAATACGTGCGGCTTTTTACAGATAACTGCTAATTGTTACATTCCATTTGTAGTGAGAAACAAAGAACTTTATGCACCCTTGTTTTACGTTGAAGGAGATTGTTCCTTTTTGGAAGACAAAATTATAGTTTGTACCAAGTGGGAAATGTCCTACTTTAAATTATTAGTCAGACTTCAAAATATTCAAATCCAATTAGGCAAACATGACTTGTGCCTAATGGTTAAAATTGATGATTTATTACCCTTCGTTGAAACCAAACAAGTGAATATCAAAATTGTATTGTTCAACAATAATAAATATTGTTTTCTTTTTTTTATATGAATTTATGTATTTGTTTATATTTCTAGAATTTCACAACGCAGTTTAGTAACATTTAAAAAACTAGTTTACAGTGTTTATGTATTAATGTAATATACAGATTAATAATTAATAAGAGTTTAATTTAACAAACTAAATTCATTTAATAATTTATTGTGTCATTTAATAATAATAAATTGAATATAATTTAATATTAGCGTTGGGAACAATCGGCTCAAAACAGTCGATAATCGGAAAACAGCCGAAATAGTCGATAGTCAAAAAACTATATAAACTAGCGACCGAAAATAATAATTACCATTTTCAAATGCACATTATATTATAGTGCAAATGCACAAATTTATGTTTTTGATTGTTTAAAAATCGTGATTGTCCTAGACAAGAGTGTAAAATCAAGAAAACAACAAGGAAAATGATCCCAGTCACTCCAGTAAGCAGGCTGGGTAAGACCGGATATGTTCTGGGATGATTTCTAAAGTTTTACATACAAGTTTTACAGTTTGGTGCCCACGCCAAACTGTAGTATCAGTCCAGATAAACCCATAGTTTGTAATAGAAACATTGACATTGAAATAGTCGATAGTGAAAAAACTTTATAAACTAGCGACAGAAAATAATAATTACCATTTTCAAATGCACATTATATTATAGTTCAAATGCACGGTTCGAATGTTTTTATCAATTCGTGATGTCAGAAGAAGATGTACGACCCCTTTCCTGTATAAATTTTTGGAGAGGAAAGGACGGATATAATTGCTTGGAGCAATTAATTTTATTTATGCTAATATTTTCTAACGGTAGTATAAACGAGACGGAGATGTACATATTCCTTAACGTACTTTACAATAGAAAATTTAGAAACTTACTTTAAAATAGAAAAAGAGAAAAGTAATTACTGAATATTATTAACTCGCAATTAATTCATTAATTATTCATTAGTAAATTTCATTTTAAACGAAGCAGAATTACTTTTATATTTGAATGTTCTCTGAATCTGTGAAAAGGTGATTCTGTGAACACATACATTTACCTACTCGACAGATATTAATAGAGACTAAAGCCCTCACGTTTAAAAGAAAACATCGAAAGTATTAAATAATAGAAAAATAGAAACTTGGAAGACAAAATCAATTCTTGGATGATTTTCAAGAAAGACAATTTGGAAGACATTCAGTTTTATTTAGCTATGGTATTTATCGATTAATATCGTGAAGAATGTATGCGGAGATCATTGAGATGATTAACGATGATAAGTTTATTATGCTATCGCTAATATTATCCACCAAAACTCGCTGGAAAGCTGAAATTCTTAAATACACCAGATCTCATTGTAAAAAATAATAAATATAAAATATAATAGGGCGTAGAGTGTCCACAGATCAATTGATTAACTTCAGTTAATGTACGATTGGTTAATAAGACAGATAAACGAGTAACATTGATTGATGTTTCCACGCGGAAAATAAACATCCAAGTTCTTGCATCAAGCAAGCAGTGGCAAAGGAAAATGAGCTGGGTCTGTACGAACATCTATTAAAACCATGCAAAAAGCATCTTTGTTAGTAACAACCTTTACATAATACTAAATCGAAAACCTGAAAAGAAAACTGGAAGAGAAGAAAGAATTTTGATATTCGTATCATTTTGATACTTATATTATCAGGTATATATAAATGTTTCATTTAGAAATAGTGAAAAAATCAACAATCGAATCAATAAAAATAAAACGAATACGTAACAACTGGATTCCTATAGACGAACTTCGATTATGTCGAAGTAATCTACTTTCAAATATTAAATATTTCCTTAGAAGATATCCTGCTTAGTTGATCAGTGTCATCAACTAAGCGGTTTCTGGTTTTACTGTGTTACATGTCCACCATTAAATGTAAAAAATTACATAAAAAATAAACATTAACTGTAAATGTTGTATATTATATAAAATTAATTATATATGCTTATTTCAAACATATTTAGTTACAACAATATACATACCATCTATCTACAAAGACGGTTGGTATCAAGTAATCGGCCATTTTGATATTGTTTTAATCGTCAAGTTAATTACTTGCTTCTTGCCGGGTTTTTCACACCATTTGTGAATTCGGAAATAATTATAATGTCATCTAATACAGGAGGTAACAATTTAGGGCAAATACTAATATTGGAGATGGTACCTAACGAACCATCTCTAGGAAACGTTAGAGATTTACCGGCTGGTACTACTACGCAAGTGCAGGAAGAGGTGCTAACGCCTGTTACTTATACCTATATATATATATATATATATATATATATATATATATATATATATATATATATATATATATATATATATATATATATATATATATATATATATATATAAATACAAAACAATACAAAATTGGTAATATAATTTTGTGACATATACAAAACATTAAATTACGAACAAAACAAATCTAATTTGTTGCTCGACACACACGCTCAAAGTGATTAGTTGGTAGTAGTTAAAATAATATTGTAAATAGAATAAATAAGTTTAGGTAGGTATAAGTTAAATTGTGTGTATGTAGTGGAATAAAAAATACGGGTAGTAGATAGGTTTTTGTTCATTTTTATTTAGTTATTACAACGATTATTATGTACATATTTTATTTTAAAATGTTTTTTTGTGTTAAAAATCTAGAGAGAAAGAAGAGAGGGAAAGTCACTTGCCAGGTAGAAAATTGATTCAAACGAGATCATCGCCTGCCTACTTTGCAGTCCTCGAAAAACCGTAATTTTCCAACGGGTTAAAATGAAGGTCGGAAATTATGGATTAAAATCGTCGGAAATTAAAATTGGAAAATATGACTTGTGTCAAATGGTTAAAGTTGATGATTTGTTACCCTTCGTTGACACAAAATTAATATGGCCATTATCCTACATGCTCTGTATGAAGCCAGATAATGACTGAAAATCAAATATTTATTCTTCAACAATAATTAAAGCTGTATAATTTGTTCTTCAGTTTGACTTCAGATTCTAGGGAATAATAAAATATTCATCTTGACGATAACAGTGTATACATACGCTGATCAGACCTATGGAATGCTCGATATTGCATATTTGACATTAATTACTTTCGTTGTGAAATCTGTTGCTGAATAAGCAAAGTGCTTTAAAGGTATATACTCAACCGAGTGAAACTGACCAGCTGATAGCGAGTAACAAACGCAAAGTTAGGATATACTGTTGCAGCTCGAATGACAAGTTACTCACCGGATTTTAAAATGCTGAAGATTTGCGAAACAACCAAATTACCAACATGGTTCTTTCAGCACAGTATCGTCACAAATATGAGGAAGCACTTATTTAATATGTCGTTTTTGCCCCTGTTATAACTATGGTATCTGTATGATTATGTCTCCTAATAATAGTCTCCTAAGTTTTTCTTGTACTATATTTTTTATGTATATATTGACATACATAGTTCGTCAACGTCTCAAAAAGCCAACATAATATCGTTGTTATATTGGCTGATTTTCGTATTGTTTGATGTACTAATAGAAGCATAATTTGATTTTTTGATAAAAATAATTAATATTTAAGAACAACAATACAGCTGTAAGTAAAGCAGGTTTTATTTCTCACTGCCTGAAAGACAAAAATAAATGCAATTGAAATCAGAATAAATTAGTTTCCAAATTCTGAGGATATGTGGGAATATATAAGTTGTAGAAAAAATATTTTGATTTATGTATATTGTGCCAATTTATAATTTAATTAATTTATCTACTATTATTAATTTATTGTTTTAATTAATAAAAATATTACTGAAATGATTATATGATTTATGATATTACTAAACTGAAATTGAGCTCGAACAGTTAATGAAAGAGCAAACCAATAATTACTGGCATGATTTTGTTTAATTGACGTCGGTAGACATCTGCAAAAACAGTTACATTGTATTTTCTGTTTTGTTTAACCCATGAATTGGTGCCTTGGGCTTGGGATTGTCGTAGTACAACCTCTTTTCATCGAATCACAATACACTACAGAAAAATATCCTGTCTTTTTGTCTGTTAAGCTGTATGAGAGTTCCTTGAGCAGAGTTTCCGTTCAATAAGTTTTACGATTTATTGTCGTCTAACTGATATCAATTTCGCCACTTTTAAGTCATTGCAGCCTATACCAACAATTGGAATATCACGAAGCAGCATGACAATACATTTTTAAAAGTGTTTCATGGGCTTCGGTAAGTGATTTCTTCGGTACTAAAAGCAACGAATATCGAAAATACATTTCTGAGAAGTAAATTATTAGCGTTTCCATACAACAAATAAATTAATAATCATAAGAGAATGCCCTTTATAACTATCTGAGATTCTTTATATTGATACAATGCATTTCCAGCAATAAATATCGCTAATTACGCAAATACACGCAAGCTCCTTGTAAATTGTATGACAATTTATCCACTAAGGATGGAGGTTACTGTTCAGTGGACATTTTAGTGCGTAAAATGGATTTAGTTCGTGGGTTACCTATAAACTGACAAAACAACAAACTATAAATATTATTCACATTTTTGTAATGAAACAATTCCTGAATAAAGATTTAATTTGCAGGTTAAAAAATACTTTTATTAAATGAGAAATAATTAGTTGCCATTGAGAGATATTTTATTCAGCATCCAGAAAACCATTATTAGTATGTAATTTTTTTATGTTTACGCATTTTTTGAACAACATGTTGATAGTACAAACCATAATGAGAGTTTGAAAGTAATGTCTGAAATTAAATTGTCATCACTATGGTTATATATTATAAAGCAACATCCCATGCTGCCTTTGTCCATTCGTGATAAACTGAAAATCGACTATACAGAGTTTTATGCGGTTTCGGAAAATTATGCGGAGAAAGGCCCGGGTGTGTATTATCTTGAGGTTTTAAAAATATCGATTGAAATACGAGGATGAACCAATAAGTACTTAGCCAAAAAAAGAAAAATGAAAATTTTGGAAAAGTGTTGATTTATTTCTCAACAGTCTCCTTTTAGCTCAATATACTTGACTCAGAGATGCTTCAACTTCTTTACCCGACCTTCATTTTAACCCGTTGGAAAATTACGGTTTTTCGAGGACTGCAAAGTAGGCAGGCGATGATCTCGTTTGAATCAATTTTCTACCTGGCAAGTGACTTTCCCTCTCTTCTTTCTCTCTAGATTTTTAACACAAAAAAACATTTTAAAATAAAATATGTACATAATAATCGTTGTAATAACTAAATAAAAATGAACAAAAACCTATCTACTACCCGTATTTTTTATTCCACTACATACACACAATTTAACTTATACCTACCTAAACTTATTTATTCTATTTACAATATTATTTTAACTACTACCAACTAATCACTTTGAGCGTGTGTGTCGAGCAACAAATTAGATTTGTTTTGTTCGTAATTTAATGTTTTGTATATGTCACAAAATTATATTACCAATTTTGTATTGTTTTGTATTTATATATATATATATATATATATATATATATATATATATATATATATATATATATATATATATATATATATATATAGGTATAAGTAACAGGCGTTAGCACCTCTTCCTGCACTTGCGTAGTAATACCAGCCGGTAAATCTCTAACGTTTCCTAGAGATGGTTCGTTAGGTACCATCTCCAATATTAGTATTTGCCCTAAATTGTTACCTCCTGTATTAGATGACATTATAATTATTTCCGAATTCACAAATGGTGTGAAAAACCCGGCAAGAAGCAAATAATTAACTTGACGATTAAAACAATATCAAAATGGCCGATTACTTGATACCAACCGTCTTTGTAGATAGATGGTATGTATACTGTTGTAACTAAATATGTTTGAAATAAGCATATATAATTAATTTTATATAATATACAACATTTACAGTTAATGTTTATTTTTTATGTAATTTTTTACATTTAATGGTGGACATGTAACACAGTAAAACCAGAAACCGCTTAGTTGATGACACTGATCAACTAAGCAGGATATCTTCTAAGGAAATAATTAATATTTGAAAGTAGATTACTTCGACATAATCGAAGTTCGTCTATAGGAATCCAGTTGTTACGTATTCGTTTTATTTTTATTGATTTGATTGCTGATTTTTTCACTATTTCTAAATGAAACATTTATATATACCTGATAATATAAGTATCAAAATGATACAAATATCAAAATTCTTTCTTCTCTTCCAGTTTTCTTTTCAGGTTTTCTATTTAGTATTACGTAAAGGTTGTTACTAACAAAGATGCTTTTTGCATGGTTTTGGTAGATGTTCGTACAAACCCCGCTCATTTTCCTTTGCCACTGCTTGCTTGATGCAAGAACTTAGATGTTTATTCCACTACATACACACAATTTAACTTATACCTACCTGAACTTATTTATCTATTTACAATATTAATTTAACTACTACCAACTAATCACTTTGAGCGTGTGTGTCGAGCAACAAATTAGATTTGTTTTGTTTGTAATTTAATGTTTTGTATATGTCACAAAATTATATTACTATTTTTGTATTGTTTGGGCTCGGCACCGACTTCAAACTGATCAGTAGGTAGTAGTTAAATTAATAATAAAAAAAATCACATCACATCAGCTCAGCGATAAAGTTGTACACAAATATCTGATTATTTTAGATAAAAAATATGTGGAAACTTTGAAAATTGAGCGTTTCCTTCGATTTCCCCCCTTCCCCCCAACATATCCTGTGCAAGTGCACTCTTTCATGCTAATAATAAAAGAATTATAAAAATCGGTCTATTATTGACGGAGAAATTGGCGAACATACATTTATATATATATATATATATATATATATATATATATATATACATACATATATATGTACAGGCTAACATAGAACCTCCACCTTTTACGAAGTTGACTAAAAGAAGCCGCGTAGGGCCAAATCTAGAGACTATGGAGGATGGGAGGGCGGTTCGTATCCTATAGGAAGTGGCGAACAACTAGAACACGATAACGAATAGCTGGCAACCCCGAAACTTTTATCTGGGATGTTATTGAAGGGTATTTCGATCGTTCAGTAACAGACCATCGTTTGGTTCAAACGTCCCACCATCGACTGCCCAAGCCTCGTCACCAGCTAACACCGCTGCCATCCGTTTTATCTATTTTGTATTTTCCACATGTTTTATATTACTTCAATAAATAACGGTCACAAAATGTAAACCACCACTGTTCCATTTCGTTTTACCACCATTCACCGAACCATCTAATTTACTCTAAAATGTCTTAAAGGAAAATTACAAAAAAAAACATGAAATAATGCCTGGAAGTAACACGAGTAGCAGTATTAATAAAGAAGATGATCTTATTATTTTTGTGAATAGGGAGAGTGACCAACTCTAAAATATAGGGCCTATAAATTAATTTAAGAAATTTCATATCAATTAAATCGCATCGCATCAAACATGTATAACCAACTTCATATTGAAGCCTCACTGACAGGCTCCAGCTTTTAGTATGTGTCATTTTGTCGAAGTGTGAACAATTGTTTTCAATCCATTGAAGATGTCTGAATTTGTACCGAGTAAATCGCTTTTGTCAATTTGAAGAAAAAAGGCTTCGACGTTTTAGAAGTGGTGATTTTCATGCCGAACACAAATATTTGAAGGCATTACTCGATGAAACCATCCACGGGGATCGCTATCGACTACATTTGGCGCATTTGAGCTGAGCACTGCGCAAAAAACAACCGGAATACTAGCAGACGCAACAATGTTGTTCTTCAGCATGACAACGGTCGACTACATGTTGCTAAACTGGCAAAAACATACTTGGAAAGATTAAAATGAGAAGAGCTGCCCCACCTGCCATATTCTTCAGACCCGTTCTTTCGAGATGATATCCGTAAATTGCCTGGAAGATGAGAAAATGTGCAACTATCGATAGACATTACTTTGAATAAAATACGTTGTATTTTATTCAGTACCGATTTTTAATAATAAAGCTTCAAATTAAAAAAATCCTTTAAAACTAATTATGGCTAAGGCCAATACAAGATGTGTTTATACAATATAACACAAGTTTGTGCTGATCCAGACCTGTAGAGAGACTGTTTTCTTTAGCAGATTTTTTTCATGTCCCCACAAGAGGTTGTTTAATGGTATATTTAAAAATTTAGTGTTCATGAAAGTTTTATTCTATATACATAATCTAACAGTTGATTGTATTTTACAATTTGCGTTTTCAGTTTTAAGTAAATAGATTTAAAATACTGTATTTTGTATTTTAAATATTGTAATTAGTTAATTAGTATTTTGCATCTCGTATTTTAAAAATTATTTTGTAATTAAATATATCTTTTATATATTAATCGGCCTTGACACTTTTTGGAGCAAAACGGGAGCACTTGTGTAATATGCGCTACAAATAAATAAATTTCAATAAAACGAAATAAGCTTAAATCAAATAACCAGGAATAGGTGTCGGATTGGCGGTACAAATTATATAAACAAATATTTTGGCTCTGACTGACGCCCTGCCAGTTCCAACTCTTATACGGTAGATTAATCGCAAAATGCTTGTCAAAGCAATTTTTAATAGGAAAGCACGGTTCTGTATTATTCTGCCTTTAAAATGGAAAATTAATAAGTTAAAATATTATTAAATCTGTTATTTAATTTTAAGCCATGTTGTTTATGATTTTGTATTCGTTTTGGATATTCCAGTATTGTTGGAACTATAAAAAAGTAATCGTAAGTTGGGAAACAAGTCTATATAGAATAATGTGATAATATAAAGTTACATTTTACATTTTTTGTAGGTATAGTCAGCTGTGAAATAAAAATATGACATATTAAAATTTTATCCTAATATACAATGACAAAATTCCAGGATAACAAGAACTGTTTGGCCTGTATTCACAAGGTATTTACATTTTCGTAATTAACTTTTTCAAATACATAATATAAACATTAATGAATTGATTTTGAATTTTAAGAATGTCTGTAAATTTGATCTATGGAAAATATAGTACAGCTGAAAATTTATATTCATTTAAGAACCGAAGTAGTTCATATGGTAATGAAAACATAGTAGATCAGATATATTTGATGAACTGGGGAAAAAATATAATATAGACAATGAGTGAATGTGATAGTTATTGCCTTGAAGGTGAATTTTATTTGATAGGTAAATTGCTCTTTTACCAATTAAGCCCTGGTATTACCTTGAATGTAAATTTTAGGTGAAAAATATTATGTAGTAAAATGTGAAGATCCATAATAGATTAATCTGAGTTATTGAAACTATACAGAAAAATTAAGGAAGTAGACACACAATTTATGTTGATGGTCCACAATCGATGTTGCAATTAGAAGAAATTGTGAATTTTTCCGCGAAAACACCGTCCCGCCTTCTTCCTGTTCTGTAATAATTGTAAAGTCATCATATTTGTAAAGTCACTCAATCATTGCAAAAAGCCCCATGCTGAAATTATTTTTCGGTTAAAAATTTTAAAACAAATAATACTAATTGTTCTACTCTAGAAAAAAAGAAATCTCCATAAATTCCCTATTCCTACTCAATTGTGCGATAACAAGACATAGCATTTCATTATAATGATGACTGTGGTGCAGAAACATCCTACAAACAACAAATTTCCGAGAAATCGACAGACCTAAAACTTATGATGCAGATCTTTTCAAGTCGATGAACAAAGAGGGCATTCAATGTCGGCACCTGAAAACTTACAGCAGTTTTACGGGCGGCCCATTTGATGTTTTTATATATTAGCTATACATGATAAAGTTTTGCTCCAGGAATTAGATGTCGTCATAAACTGTAATGCGATCAGTAAAACCAATTTTAAAATATATAAATCTACAGATGGATTAGAATTAAGGTATGACCTATTTATATTCTGAAAACTATGATAGGTCTGAAGTATATTAATATAGACGACTACTGTTAACATAGAAAGCGAAAAATACAAAAAATGTTTTAAAAACGTCAAAATGTTCCTTTATTTCGTTTTCCTAAGATGTATTCGCAGCAGCTGTTGTATATGTGATGCGTATTGGGAAAATTCCATGAAGAGTAAAAAATATGTTGATATGCTTGAGATATTGATTATGAGGCTCCTTCGATCAATTAACAAGGGTTATACTCAAGTTCTGATCACAACGGATGCAATTTTGAAAATGCTTTTGGCGTTATCTCGTAATAAACAAACAACTACAGACGCACTACTACACAGACATGACTACAGATAGACAATTTTCTACAAAATTCTAAAAGGAATACAATATACCACGAAGAGATATAGCAGCATAATTTACATCTGTAACTTTTCGCAATTTCCTGGAACATGAATTGTGAAATTACGTCTCATCGCTACTGGAATGCCTCAAAATACATTATCTGTTGGAACTTTTGATTCGCACAGTTTTTAGTTTACTGCAGATCTACTTAAAAATTAAGAAGGAAAGATAATTGAATTAAAATATCTAAGGGGTGTTGTGTTGCTTTGTTTTAATTTGGATTTAAATGGATTGTTAGTTGGTCTGTTTCGATTTTCAACATTACACAACAGTATGAAATGCATACTATATATATACATATATATATATATATATATATATATATATATATATATATATATATATATATATATATATATATATATATATATATATATATACATATATATATAATAACAATATAGTTTAAATGTTTAATATTTGTGAATTAGTTTATCTATTCAAAATAACAATAAGTTATTTTGAATAGATTTTTATTGTAAAATTTCGAATTATATTATTTTTATTACTCCAGTTATTTCAAATAAGGTAAGAATATATATGGGATTGACAGTTTAATAACTACAAGAAAAGTTCATTTTAAATCAATAGCATAAAATACACCAGATGGTTGAACTTTTATATACTATTTTTAATTTTAATATTCAAACAATATTATGAGCTTTCTTCTGATATTACAGAAATTTATTTTATGTTTCTAAACATTACGAATTCTTAACATTTATTTTTGATATAGGTGAATTTTATAGCAGATGAAATTTGTGCCATGATGGTCTAAAAACCAGACATCCGTAATATATCCGTCATAGCTCACGTAGATAACGGAAAATCATCTTTAACAGACTCCTTAATATCAAAAACTGGTATTATTGCTGGTGCCAAAGTTAGAGAAAAACATTTTACAGACACCAGTATAAATGAACAAGACAGATTTATTACCGTTATATCATATAATCATATATCAATATATAATTACCATATAATCATATGATAATTATATATAATCATATTCATAGCAACGTCGCTCGTGATGGCCCCCGGTTTTTGGTACCCTTCATATCGGAAGCTAATTTGTTGTCACTTGCATTGGTAACTTTAGTGGTTGTTATTATCGTTGGAGTACCCCACATAGGTATGCCCCTTTTGCAAGCCCTCTTTACATTTTTAAATATAACTATACATTTGTATTACATATCGATGTACTTTCCAGTTGCTCTTTGTGTTCTGAATCGCATCTTAAATTAATGACTTTATGTCTAATACGATCTGATAATAGAATATATATTTTCATTGTGTAAAACAATCGAACACTTGTTACCTCCTACTGTTCAACCACTTTGATAAAATTACTTTGAGCGGAAAGACAAAAAATAATTTGAATACATTTAGTGTTTAATATTTTACTATGCATTTTATAGCTTATCACTTTTGGCGCATAACACCAATATAAAATAAATTTCTGGAGAATTTATCTTCCTTAAAAATATAACACACATTTATCTAATGCTGTCTTCTAATTGATCCAATATTCAATTGGAATTAAATTGAGTTATATGGTGGCATTTTCTATGGAGGAATGTTGTTTTGTATATAGATTTCTTATTATTTTGATTATTTTTAGTCATTTAATTTTTAATCCTAAGCAAGCAGAACTTGGTACTCAACAAGGCTTCTACTTATTGGCATATCAAGACACCAAATGATGAGATAACCGAAGTAATAAAATAAAAAAATCAATGAATATGTTAACAATAAAAAAATAAAATACGGAATAAGTTTAACAAAGAATAAACTATTTATCTCTTAAAATATTTGTCAACTGCATAAGTAAATCATATATAGTTAATAAACACAAATTAAGCACATTTTTATAACATGAAACAATGAATTTTCAATAAATCGCATAAACACTTCATATCGCACACTTATAATAAAATTTTTAAATAGAACATAATTTATTTGGTTTGGATATTATAGCTTTTGGACTTTTCCAATTTTTCATTATTACATCACTTATTGCGTCAGGTGTTTTGTCTTTGTTTGTGATGAAACCACTGGTGCTTGTGGTACGTTTGTCTAAAATGAAAACAATCAAAGCAAGTCAAATTTTGAAGAGAAACTCAAAACTTCATATTACATTTTCACGATCCTGACAACTATTCAATTTGGATTTATTGGGTACGGCAGTGTCTGTAAGTTGTCCTATTCTCTGTCTTTCAGAATTCCGAAAATTCCGTCTTTTTAAAGCAGACCCTGTGTCTAAACTTCTCAATACTTGATGTTCGAGACCAATATTGCTCTGCATTATAAGTTGGGCCCTCACACTAAAAATACAAAAAAATTATAATATTTATAGATTATTAGGATTTTCTAAAATCATAAATTACATTATCTCAACTATCATCAACTGGTACAAGTTTAATAGGTTCTAGAGGTGTTTTCACCTTCACTGCCTTCTTTAATTAGCTGCAATTCTATACACTTTTTATCCGGGCAGATACTATGGTGTAACTAGCATAAAAAACTTGTATTGGTTTTCTTTAATAAATAATACACCTTACATTTAATTCTTCTGGTGGTACACGCTGACATGTATTGTAATCACAAGGGACTAGTACAATATTCCCGCTGTTAGCAGCTTTGCACTTCTTCAAATATATGTACATAATGTAATTCTTCAAATGTAATTCCATCCTTGATACTGTCTGTATGATGTGTGATGTGAGTTATTGTATGGACAAATAACTTTTTCATTGGGACTGTAAAATATCGGTTAAGTATTATCTTTAAATTCTTTGGTCATACATTACTCTCTTAATATCTCCATTGTTTAAATTTCTGTATTATATGTTTTTAAGATATTTTAAAAAATACACTAATATAAATTGTTAATAGTTAAATTATAAACTTTTATACGTGAATAAATGCACTTAAACTTCAAAATATTTCAAGGTAGCAAATATTGTTTATCAAATTCTTTTGTCAAAATATTTTATGTTTTCATATTGGCTACATATAAGGAAGATCAAATAATAAACTAGAGATAACGAAACAAAATCGATTGTAACCTCCGATATATCGATAGTTACGTCAACAGATATTTTTAAAAAAATTTTTAAAAGTATTCCATAAATATTATTAAACCTTCTAACTATTTTTAATAAACTATTAAATTTGGTACTTAATTTTAAAAGATTAGGTTCACTTCACTACTTAATATAAAAGATTTATTAATAAATTCGATACTTTAATGTACATTTTACAATATTTAAATAATATCAATCTTTTTTTGGGCCGTGCGCTGTGTGTATGTTAAATCGCAATTTAAAATACTGACTTTATTTCTAACACGATCTAAAAAAAAACATTTCTAAAATGTAAAATATAATCGAACAACACTTACAACAATAACATTTGCAGCATTTTTAAGAAAGTTTGGAAGAAATTTGAGTTATATCATAAGCGATTCACACATAAATAAACGCATTTAAAGTTTAAAATATTTCAAAGGAGCAATTCTTTTTTCAAATTTTTTAGCAATTTGTGGTAGATCACAGCGTAAACTAGAGATGGCGAATGAAAATCGATATTTTCGATTGATAAATCCATATTTATATTTTTGATATTTCCTTCAATAATATTTTGAAAACGGATATTTCATTTTAAAAATTAGATGCACCTTGCTACTTAATTTTAAAGATTTATTAATATTACCATATTTTAATATACTTTTTACACTATTTACAAAATATCAGCCTATATACCAATATTTTTATTTTTTATTAAATCAACATCAAATGTCTACAAATTTTTTGTGAAAGATCGAAGTATTTTCTAGTAGCAGTAGCTGTTAAAAATATCTATATTTCATTCATCCTTTATATCCATATACTTTTTTAAAAGTTGACCTTGAAAGTGAAAGGAACACATAAAATTAAACAAATTAACTCGGCGGGAATGTGACACTAGAAGTTGGAAATATCATTCAACTTCTTCCATTCAAGATCAAAATGATATTAGGTCGACTGCACGTTGTCGATATGTTCCCGTGCCGCACCACCGAATGGTTCCAGAACAGTCTCCTTTAGTTCGTTGATCGAAACGCATTGCCTTGTCTTACCTGTCGGACCAATAAGGTAGTATTTTTGTCGAATAAAGGCCTCTTACTTAAACAAATAAGGTTAGAATATAATGAATATTTTAAAGACTAGAACATCTGTGCTGAGGTTATAAGAGTGAGTTAAATAAGAATTTCTGTATTAAAATAAGTGGTGACAGTGACAAAATAGCCGATGGATTATCCCCTTCAAAAATGGTAAAATCAGACTGTGTAGAGGCTTTGCTTGTCGTCTTATCAGAACAGAAGCTACAAATAACTGAATTAGCGTAAAAACGCTGTATGGCGTGGTAAAATTCCTTATCTGATGCTGCTAGTGCACAAGCTAGAATGGTTTGGATATGCAATTAATCTAAACTAAAAATTAGGGGTAAGTGATAACATTATAATTGTTAAGGCAAGTCAATCTGTCAAAGTTCGGTACATACCATACAGTACATACTTACTATTTGAATGTTAGCTATATATATATAATAGTACAGGAAAAATATGTAACAGACCTTATTCTTGGGTTTACTAACAAATAATTTCCGAGTTAACTTGCCTATAATGTAACAACTCCCTGAATTGGCCTCAATGTCCTGTATGAAATACTTTTATTTCTTGGTAAATAAAATACAAATATTCAACAAACATTATAATGGTCACTATCTTGATAATATACTGGGTGTTGCAATGGTGATTACAATAACAAACGTATTGTATCGTAACATCAACTACGTCAGCAAAATATTCTTCGAGAGACTCTAAGAAACTATATGATTTCTGGTCAAGGCGTCGGCCTTAGTATCCAAAAAGTGTACATCTCAGCATTCCCATCGCTCGGTCCTGATACCACGTCTGCCTCGATTAGCGAATGAGTCATCAGGTGCCCTCTATGTAATTGGTTAAAAATACCGATCTATATTTTCTTATAGCCCATCTCTTAGTGATTATGGAAAATTTCACTTGATTCATTTACCACAACGACCTACTTTGAGGCACTATATTAAGTAACATTGAATACGTACTATATCTTTTTAATCTGAAGCGGCAATAGAAATAAAAAAATCTGGGAATATACGAATAGTTAATTTAAATCAAGAAATAAGTCATCCGTTTGTACTCAATCATTGCCAAAAGGCCCATGCTGAAATTAGTTGTTGGTTAAAAAATTTTAAACCAAATAATACTAATTGTTCTACTATACGACAAAAGAAATCTCCATAAAATCCCTATTCCTACTCTGTTTTGTGATAACAAGACATAGCATTTCATTATGACTGTGGTGCAGAAACATCTACTAGAGGATACAAACACCACTTAAAATCTGTCATTCGGGGTCAAAATGACGGCAAATCGACTGCTACGTTGTCGATATTTTAAATTATTATTTACATATAGGGAAAAGAGTGTAGGATTTACAGATTTGCGGCTAGCTGCATATTGAAATATTGCAGTTTATCTTAAGTCTACAATACGTTAACCTAATTCACAAACATACTAAATACATTTTTTTGTTAATTAGATTTTGCAAATACTAAAATATTTTACGAATCACTTATGATTCGGAACGGGACGGAATTAATACACCACTTATGGCCTTGGAACAAAAGAGAAACTTTATTTTGATCCCTGGTAATTTATACCCACTCGATTCAAGTCACAGCGCCCTCTACTAACTTTTCTTCCTCCTTTCTATACTGGCTCTTGTATCGAGACAAGTCATATATTAAACACTCCCCTTCAATTTAAATGTACTATATAACTTAACCTAACTAAGATTGTAAATAAAGATTACAAAAGTACATTTAAATGGCCAGAACAAAACTATTACATTGTACATACAAATTTGTTCAAACTTAAAGAACTACTATTTTATTTATACATCGCGAGAATTTTGACTTTAATTAATAATTTAATCAAATAAATCTACACAATTATGTGATAAACAAACGTAACGGTCAGTTTTCTACTTAAAAACAATTCTCTCTTTGAACAATCATATAAATAGTCGCTACAACACTGTCAATTTAATATCGATTTTATAGTTTGTTCTTGGGATGCCAAATATACACATGTATTTCTCTTCATTGAATTTCTTCCATGCCTCTGGGATGCTTTTATCAAATAGTATGAATCCATTAAAACTTCCTAGTTGATTACCGTACCAGTCTTCATAACTTGCTCCTTCAAGTCCACTTCCGCCTTAGATTAGTCCAGGGCCTTCTGGTATCACTGAGGTATCATGACTAATTCATCACTACTATCTCCATTTTCTGCTTCTAATATTGTACTCAATTTGGTTTTCTCCAGTTTTCTAACTCTATCACCTTTATTTATTACTTTCAACTCAATCATTCACTAACATTATTCTGCTTTATGAGCTTTCTTCTGATCTTTATCTCTATACTCCAAATCAATTATTAATGGGTGTTCACTTTTGTTTTTTCTTTTCTTTTAACATTCTTCACAGTTCCCTTTGTTTTATTCTTATTTTCATCTAGACCAGATTCATCAGAATCAAATCCTAATATGTTTGTTATTTCCATTACTATCAGATTCATTATCACTCCATTTCCAGCTCGAAATCAGAATCTTTTTAATATAACCCTGAACTGTCTAAGTGCTGTTCGTCTTTATCATATCTTAAATATTTTTGCTTAGGGCTTTCTTCTATGTCTTCGGATAAAGCTTCAGCTGTTGGTGTCTTTTCTGTTGAAATAAGCAGACAATAGGCGACACATATCTCATGGTCGTCTAATTTCCTTTCTCTTGCAAAATTATCTGCATCGGTTTACTCACAGATTCTTGTTTGGAATTTTATATGCTCATCTTATATATATTCTCTAGTCTCTCTATATATTTTCAAATTGGTCTGTTTAGATGCGATTTTGTAACTAACGAAACTTATATAAAAATGCCTTTTAATCTTCTTTATAGTACCCTTTAAATTATAACTAAATTATTTTCCACTTTTGCTGGTATTAATATTAATATCAATTTGTGTAATAATCTCCGCTTTTTCCATTCCAATAAACTGTTTAACTTCATAAAGACAGTCCATTAAATCCACTATATGCTCTTCATGTCATTTTGTATTCCAACCTTTAGGTGAATTTCTCATCTATACAATGCTCGATTTAATCGATGGTATCTTGTTTAGTTCGTATACAGAACTAAATTTAATTAATTAATAATGTCCTATTTAATCTTTCCGCTTTTCCATTACTTTGTGATGAATGGGCTATTGCTATATTCTAAATGAATTCCTTTTTTCCTCCAAAATAGCTTTACTCCATGCTGTTTTTCTAATTCATTAATGTATTGTTTGAAATTATCTTCAGCTTCGTTTTCTGTCTTAAGGATTTTTACTGGTAAAATGGGACAAATCATCTAGTATTTTCTATCCTTTATAAATATCTTCCTCCATCTTCAGATATTGGGTTTACTAGTCTATAAATATCTGAATAAATTAACTCTTCGATTGCACTTGTTCTTGCCTCTTTAAAGTAGAAAGGGCTCCTGGTTGCTTTAGCTTCTACTCTCATAGAACAAGATTTATCCTTCTTCTTAAGTGCCAATCGTATTGATATTTATATCAAAGTTCTAATATTTTGTAATTAAACTCTGCTAAGTAACTTTGTTCTCTATCCTTAAAAATTAAAAATTCTTCATTGGGTTCAATAGATTTCATTCTACCTGTAATTCTGTTCGACCCCTTGTTCCTAGTTTTCAATAATTCTCTGATCCTTGCAACACACATGGTTGATTTTCTAAACTCTTCTTCATTACTAATTGCTACATTGATTACAATGTTTCTTTGTCCTACCGATAATTATGTTGGACCCCATGTTACTCGTTTTCACACTAGTTTCCCTGATCGTTGTAAATCATACACGTGGTTAGTTTTCTAAACTGTTGATTACTTCATTACTAATTACTACATTGATTGCAATGTTTTCTTCTATCCTACTGATAATTCTGTTGGATCCCATGTTACTAGTTTACTAGTGCTTCATTGATCCTTGAATATTATACACGTTATTGATTTTCCAAACTCTTGGTTACTCCATAAATATTTACTACATTGATCACAATCTTTCCTTCTATCCTACTGGTAATTCTGTCAATTCTCATGTTACTAGTTTACTAGTGCTTCACTGATCCTTGTATATTATACATGTGATTGATTTTCTAAAATCTTAATTACTCCATAACTATTTACTACATTGATTACAATCTTTCCTCCTATCCTACTGATAATTCTGTTAGATCTCATGTTACTAGTTTACTAGTGCTTCACTGATCCTTGTATATTATACATATGATTGATTTACTAAACTCTTAATTACTGCATTACTATTTACTACATTGATTACAATGTTTTCTTCCTTCTTACTGATAACTCAAGATCACATGTTTCTAGTTTTCTGGTGTTCCTTCTGATGGTCATTGATCTTTGAGTGCTCTAGTGCCCCGAAATTAATTTCCGTCTGTTGCATACAACCATCTTGTTACTTCCACTTTCCTTCGTGTATATATAATTATATATACACTATACCGAACTAAAAACTTTACCTAATTTACATTCCCCTGCACCCTCCGTCGTGACCCTACTACTTCTCATTTACACCGAGAACTCTGGGCCCATAACCTTTTACGAATCACTTATGATTCGGGACGGGACGGAATTAATACACCACTTATGGCCTTGGAACAAAAGAGAAACTTTATTTTGATCCCTGGTAATTTATACCCACTCGATACAAGTCACAGCGCCCTCTACTAACTTTTCTTCCTCCTTTCTATACTGGCTCTTGTATCGAGGCAAGTCATATATTTAACAAAATATCGCAATATAATATAGTTTTAAGCAATATAAATATATTAAGGCAAATAATCTAAATTTGCCTACAATATAACGATTTTAAAAATAGTTTATTAAAATTTTTCTTTGTATTTCGAGATTTTGATTGTTTCTGATCTGTGGTCGGCGGCTAATTGAAATATTACTCCAAAAATATAAGGTCTAAAAGGATTAGTTTTCCAACCAATTGACAATGATCCTATTTCAATTGTTTAGTATTTTATTTCCGTGTTTGTTTATATTCGAGAAGCTACCCGGTCGTTCCGTTTTACCATTATCCCTCAAGTCGGAAAGAATTAAACAAGTTACATAATTTTAAGCATCTGTTGTTAATATGAATCGTTTATCAAAGTTAGGATACATTAAAATACTATCAGATGTTATAATTTTTTTAAATTTTTAAAAATATGTTCTTATTTTTTTAATATGGAATTAAGAGGTTTTACAATTTCATCGAAATTTTAAACAAATTTAGAATATCAAAAAGACCTACATATTTTTTTAAAATTCACTTTCATTTCATGATATACTAAATCTACAATGGATTTCATTTTCTTAGTTAGTCAAGTATTTTCGGCACTACCCCAGTTGGAGAATTCCATGGCGATATTCTAATATTCTCTAATCAAATAACTTTTAAATTTGATTTTTAATTTCTTGTTTTAGGTTATAACAGCACCCATAGGTTTAGTAATTGTGGGATACTCAAAATTTGTTTTTATGTGATATTTTATTTTACAACTGAAAGTCAAAGGATCATCCTTATCCCAAACAATGCCAAAACATATATACGTACATATTTAATTTTATTTTGTAAATCAAAATTTAAATATTTTGTTAAAAAATTGTTTCACGTAATTTGCTTCTTTGCATCTTTTGAATTGGATGAATATTTGGATGAGGATTGTCTTTGATTAAAAAAATAGTTGATAGCTTTCCCCGCTTATAAGCTATAAGAATTCAAAACCTGAAAAATATTCACTAGAAAATATAAATCCTAAATACCATCGAAAGGAGATTTTTTGAAAACATATTAAGAGATTTATGCTGTGAGAGTGTGTAACATAGGTTACATTTATTCCAAGTATATTAAATTTTTCTATTTCATTTTTACCATAAAAAAAGAATAATTCAAAATAAAGAAATTATTATTTATATTAACACAAATTATTTTAATAGCGACTGATTACTTTTATAAAAGGTTGTAATGCCGTCTGGGGATATTCGTTTACCATAAAGCTTTGGGGGTAAAAATTTAATCTAGCTCTATTGCAATTTCGTCGTTTTTATCAATATTTTCTTCGTTAAAAGAAGCGTTGGGAGAAATTTTAATTTTAAAAGTTTAATAACAATTTCCGGAATTATATCTAATTGTATTGTACGTTCTACATTTAGAATATTTAAGTTTCAAGCATCAAACATGTTAATTACACTAACTGCATTATCAAAATATAAAGTATAGCCAGATTGAGTTGGATTTATTAAATAATATTTCATATTATTTTACTAATTTAATGTATTATTCACTTTTATTTAATAATAGAATTTGATAAAACTTATAATTCACCTATTGTCTAAGATTTGCAGACGTTTCTTCGTCAGAGCAATGATTTAGTCAAAACAATCAATATATCAGATCTGACAAAAGGCTTGCCGGTGATAACGCCAAGTTGTCGTTATTGTGGAATATTTGTAATTTTTCCTATATATGTAGGGTACGACACCTGATCCATCTATCTGACGGAGCCGTATCTATGTTTCAAGAATACGGTCTGAATGGTTCCTTGTTTGTGGAATAGCCGCCACCGAAAGAATACGTTAGAATGGCATACAATAATGATTAGTTTTTAATTTATTTATACACTGATGCACTTATACACACCAAAGAAGTTCCTGTGGGTGGTTCGCTTCGCTCTTCTGATTTCCTGCGTCTTGTCCAATAGCTGTATAGCTTCCACGTTACTGTGATTATGCAACCGTATTTCAAGGCGAAATCTTGGATCACTTCTTGTATCCATTTGATTTCGAGGTCATTGATAATTATTCGCAAAACTGTTTGATGTTTGGCGTATTATCAATATATGGCATTTGTCAACCCCATATGTGCATACCAATTATTGATCCAAATTAGCTTTATGATTGACTGATAAACCAATCTCTTTGATTTTAGATCAAGTGGAGGGTATATTCCAATTAACCAATGCAATTGCTTGACTTTGAGTCTAATCTGCTCTGCTTTTTGTCTAACATGAGCTTTTTAGTTTAACCTACTATCGAGACGAATTTCGACGTATTTAGCTGAATCTGCTTGAATCAGGCATCTGTCAAGTGATTTAATTATGTTTTTGTCATTTTACTTCAATTCAAAATTATGGACGGATTTAGAGCGATTAAGCAATATTTTTCAGTCTCTAGTCCATTTCTAGATTTTTTTACCGCTACTTGTACGTTATATACCGCCTTAGACAACTTAGACAATTTTTAATATGAAAACTGTGTCGTCGGCAAATGTTCCAAGTATTGTTTCTTCTGTTGTAGGGATACGTGGATCTTCAGCTGAAATAGGGTTGAGTGTAGAGATTGCTCGTTCATCTAAAACTCTAAATTTTTTCAAAATGTTATTATTCGAGGAGTCAACAGTAATTGGGCGGAAGCAATCTGTTCATTGTAGGATTTGTATCTAGTGTAGATTCTATAACTCTCGGTTGGTATACGTTATAGGTTCTTGCATTATAAGACTAAACGGGTCTCTGCTAGTAAATGTGTTAGTAGGATTGGGTTTGTTTGTTTTTTTCAGATTTGTCGCACCTAGTACTAACAATACTGGAGTGTGATCAAATGATACTTCGCAAAATCTCTCGATTTGTATTTGATTTGAAGAGATGCCTTTCGAAATGTAAAAGTCCAGTAGGTTTGATAATTTTTACTGCCCCAATAAGTGGGTTTACACCCAGAGTAATAATTACATGTAGTAATATTTATTGCTGCGAATAGTTCAATGGGTTTTCCAGGTATTATTAATCGTGAACAACAGGCTGTATGTTTAACATTTTTTAAATTATTTAATTACCATATTGTTACTAGTAGTTTCCGTCTAACCTACGATTTGTCTTTATAATAACTTAAATCTAGGTATATAACTCTGGTGAAATAATGTTTATACGTGTCACTGCTGAATTTTTTAATATATGCACTTCACTACACAACGCTACACAAGATCAGGTGATTTGATTTTTTTGAGTCTGTGTCGTGTTCTTGTGATATCCAATAGTTGCAATATTTCAATATTCGGATGAGAATGGAATCTTTCCTCACGCTCCCTTGCAATTCTCTTAATTTCTTGACTGACTTGACTTATTTGATTTATATTACTCTTTGCAGAACATCCCCATCATAATTGAACTCCATATGTCCATATAGGTTTTAGTATTTGCTTATATAATAGCAATTTATTATATACTGTTAACTGTGATTTTCTTCCAATTAGCCAGTAGATTTTCCTATTTTTCAATTCCAGTTCGTTTCTTTTCTTCTTTATATGTTACTTCCAGCGAAGTTTTGCATCGATATTCATTCAAAGATGTTTAGCATTGTTGCTATATTAAATGATAGTGTTATTTAATCTTATTGGTGCTTGTACGGTTTGTTTATATTATGAACTGCACATGTACAGATTTACTTTCATTAATTCTTATTTTCCAAGCTTGTGTCCAATTATTGAAACTGTCACTTACCTTTCGTAATTTTCGTGAGGCTTCTTCAGTATTATCTCCGACAGCTATAATTGCAGTATCATCAGCAAATGTAGCCTTCGTAATATTTTCCATTTGAGGTATATCACAAGTGCAGAGCAGATAAAGCATTGATCCCAGTACACTTCCTTGTGGTACACCTCCTTTAGCTTCTTTTATTGTAGAGTAAGCTTCTTCTAGTTTGACTCTGAACATTCTGGTTGTAATGTATGATTTTAATAGTTAGGTGTGTTGTTTTGGTAGTATTTTCTGTAGTTTAAGCACAAGGCCTTCATGCCAAACCTTATCGAAGGCTTGTGTTACATCTAAAAATATAGCTAAGCATACTTTTTTACTTTCGTAGGCTTTTTCAATAAGATCTGTTATTCTGTGGAACTGGTCAATTGTTGAGTGCTTGTTAAAAACCCAAACTGGTGTGTTGGTATTAGGCTTTTTTTCTCTATATGATCGGTTTTATTCTTTTCAACGGGAGTTTTTCAAAAACCTTAAATATTACTGGCAGTAGTGATATAGGTCTATAGGCCCTTATTTCGTTTGGTGACCTCCCAGGTTTTGGGATCATTATAATTTCCTACAATCTTCAAATGTCTGGGACATGTTTTAATCTAAATGCTGTATTGATCTAGTTGGTGAGTTTTATAATTCCCTTTCTTGGTAGTTTTTGCAGTAGTTCTCCTGTTATTAAATAGTAGCCTGGTGATTTCCTGGGGTTAATGTCAGTTTTAATAACTTTGTTTAACTCTTTCGACGTCACTAATTCAATCATCGAATTTTCAGCTTCTATATCCGGCAAAATATGTTCAATATTAGTTTCGTTTGGTTTGAAAGTATTTTCTAGATATTCAGCAGATGCTTCTGCTTTTTGGTGATTGTCACGTGCCTAATTTCCACATAGGTCTCTTATAGACGAACTGTGTAGACATGAACGCTTTAAATATTTTGGTGCTTTCCAGATTGAGTAATCAGTTTCTTTATCATGTGTCAAATTTCTCAGATAGTCATTAATGGTTTTGTTTTCAATTTCCTGTATTTCCCTTTTCACTCTTTGGGTTATATTGTTTAAATTAATTTTATTTTCAGGTGTTCTGTTTTGTTGCCATTTTTTTCGTAATTTACGTTTTCCAAGCAGCTTGTTGAATATCAACTACGAATTTTTCTGCTTCAAAATTTAATTTTTCAGTTGTCTTGAGGGGTACATTTAGTTAAATTCGTTTGTTCAATTCTTCAGCAAATCGTTCCCAGTCTGTTCTCTTGATTGTTAACGTTGGGTTTCTTTCTTGTCTTATTATATTTTCGCTCAACGTCAGAATCACTGGCGTATGACCTGAACTTAGCTCAAAATTTTCTTCGATCTTTTTATAGTTGGATGTTATGTTTCTTACTATGAAGAAATCTAACAGGTCTGGGGTTTTCTCTTGATCAGTCGGCTATTAAGTTGGATTTCCAGTTGACATGTAACTACATCTTAGTTCAGCAGCTGCTTTATGCCGTTCATTGCCTTTAGTTGTTGTCATTCTGGATCCACATCTAATATTTTTTGCATTGGAATCAACTCCAATTATAAATTTTTCTCCCAGGTTGCTTAGGACATTCAAATAATTTTCCTTTTTTTGATTGTATCTTGGAGGACAATAAATTGCGGCTATTGCACTCTTGTATCTGCTCGATTTAATAGTTAGTGCTATTACCTAATTTTCTTCTTTACTGAGCCGGGGTTCTTGATGGAGGTAAATGTTCTTTTTTGTTATTATTATACTTCCTTCTCTTGCGGTGTTAGCTGGATGTATGGTATGATAAAATGCATATCCTCTAAATTTTATAAAGGACTCTTTTGTTAAATGGGTTTCTGATATTAGGCAAATATCTATTTTTTGCATATCTAGGAATACTTTTAGGGTAGCGTATATAAAGCGTAAAAATATTCGATCATTTTTTCTTGTTTGTCCAGCTTTCCTATTAGTTTAAGTAGCAATTCGTTGGTGGTTGCTTCATCTTCCTTTGTGTCTCTTTGCTTATTTTGACTGATACTTTGGGCATAAGTCATTTCACCATGAACGTTATTATATTTTTTCGGTTGTTTCTTTTCACTTATTGGTTCTTGAGGTTTAACTTGAGCTATTCTATTTCTCCTCCCTTGTATTGTTTTAGCAACTACACATCCTCTATAACTCGCCGGATGCGCTTCATTGCAGTTTGCACATTTCGGCTTAACTTCTTTGGGTCACACTCTGTGGTGATATGTTTACATGAATATTTTACACATCTGGGTTCTGTTCTGCAGAATTACTGTATGTGTCCATGCAATTGGCATCATTTACATTGCGGTATTAAGTTTGATTTTTTTAGAGGTTTTATTTTTATTTCAACCCCAAAAATACTTTTATACCTGTTCTAAAATACCAAAAATGTTTTTTGTGTCCGTATCTTATTCAAAGGCTAACATAAATAGACGTAATGGCTTCTTGTGGACTAAAAATTCTCCTTTGTTAATTTTGGTTTTTCCTTTTTTTTTTAACTATTTGTCGCATTTAAACATTTAAGTCCATTTCGGTGTAGTTCTGCATTAATTTTTCATTTTTTGCTGTTGATGGAGGCGCTTTTGTCATAGTTTTGATGCCTCTGTTTTTTTGTCGTCATAAGAGTGCCATTACAGTTTCAGCAACTGTAAACAATCTGTTATTTTTGTGAATATTGTACGACATTCGGCGTCGAGTTTTATTTGTCCATTGTTTAGTACCGTTGCTTTGAATATTATATATTTGGACCTCATCGTAAAGCAAGTCAAAGTCGGTAATATTACTTACGATACTTGGGGGTAACCTGGGCATTCTAATTTTTTTATTTTGTTCATTATTTTGTTTTACTTTTATTTGCTGTGATCCTGGGGAATTATTTGCTTTTATTTTTTTACTTTTAACCGTTATTCAGCCTATTTCTGTCTGCAATTCTTCTTCATCTGTTTCGTATGTAACAATTGGACTACTTTTGTTGGCTTGGTGGTTTGTCCTTGCCTTCAGAGCTTTGTTTATTTAGTTGTAGCTTTAGGGCATTTATTTGTTTTTGAATATTAGTTAATGCAATTTCGAGAATCTCTGTCTTTTTGTACAAATTGTACAATTAAAAAGAAGTGGCAATCCCGTCTAGTTCCTTTACACTTTCCTTCAAATTTAAGAAAAAACATAACTGACCCTAAATGAAACGGTCTAAAATATCGCACTACTAGATCGAAAGTTATGGATTTTTAAATACATTAGGATTGATAATCAATTTATCATAAAGATATAAGTTGCTTTTAATATATCTTAATATTAAACTTGAAAATCCGTTGTAGATCCTTCAGGTCTCTCCAAAACGTTCTCTGAATAACAACAATCTAAATTCCGAAATTTAAATAAAATTAATAATTAACGATATTTAAGTTCAAAATAGCTATTCATTTCAAAAATATACGAAATATCCAATACCTGCATAACTAGACCTTCAAAACTCTTTTGATTTATTTGTAATATAAATATTGTAAGATCAATATCGTATTAAAATGGTACTGATAAAATACTTTGATTATGGCCAAAAGCATACCCTTAATCTAGTATTATTTTATCAACCACCTTATAATACACTAATATTAATGATTTACTGAATTCCTTATTTGGGATTTTTATTAATTAGACCTCATAAATGAAATTGACATTACTGCGATAATTGAAATTACAATTACTAACATGTTTAAATGTACTAGGTAAGCTAATACATATTTATCTCAAAATATCTACGTTTCACTTATGAAATTAGGAAAAATACAAAACAACAATATTACAATAAACATAATTTATTTAAATATAAAGGACAATAGGAGAATGTTATTTTATTTATGTTGCAGCCACTTCATCGATTTTCTATGGGCTATTCCTTAAGGATCTCAGTTATATGGACACACTAAGATTGTGGTAACATTGGCCAATAACTGCAAATTTATCATCTTTTTTCTAATTGGGGTAGATGTCCATATACCTTTTGGGTTATATAACACTACACATCCTGTATCTCTCAACTCATTTGCCCATGGTTCTACACTTATGGCGTCATTTTCATTTCTATTAGCTGCAGATTTAAAATCATAAGCTGCTTTTATGTTTTGTAAATAATTATGAGTTACTAAATCTATTCTTCTTACATTAGTAATATCCACATCGTCTCTTAGATCATGCTTTATAATATTAAATAATATTTTAGCTGCTCATTTGGTTACAATTTATTCTCTATTTGTTTTCGAGAGCTGCAGGAGTTTAAGGTATTTTCATGTCCAAAATATGTTTTGGTGAATTCCACTTCATATTCTTCACCTTTGTTCTAATTTAATACTAGCTAGGCAATGTGTATTTATCTTGTTTCTTCCTTGAACTTCCTTGGACACTGAAATATTATGCTAGCACAATATAAAGAAATATAGCTTCTTCTCTCTTGACACGAGGTTGGGGTTTGCTCCATATGATTTTCGCATATTTGAAATTCTTTAAAGGTATTAAATTTCAATAACTCCTCAACGTTTAAGTTATGAGTTGACTGTTGATTCATTAGAAGATTCGCTTTCATGGTAGTGTGCTCGCATAACTTACATGTGTAAAGTATTTTTGTTACTTTGGTATCTTCATTAATAGCAGGATGCTTTGTTTTGGATCCACGCTATTTCAATATTTGCTTGCTGCTATATTAATTTTCACAAGTAAAATATTTAAAAATGAATACACCCTTCAGATTTAATGCAGATAATTTTTCTAAAACATAAAATTATCTTAAGATTCGGCAGGAGAGTATCTTGATATGGACATTCAAATTAGTGCAGGTATATAACTTCGTACAGTTTTCAAAATAGAAAAGCTTCTTTTGTTTCATATTTTGTCCTTCCATAGCAATTTGATTTGCTTTGATTAAATACTTAATTCTGCTATTATAATATAAAACAAAGCAATATATATAGAAAAAAGTTAATAAATAATATAAACTAAATATTTCAATCAAAAACTAAATAAACTATATTTCAATACAATCGTATATTAAACTATCTAAAATTATAAAAAAAAGACTTATTAAGTAATAATTTGGTTACCAAAATTTTGCGTTTGCACTCGAAGAAGCGCACCTTTCCCCACTAAGAACACAAAGCGAAATTCACGTAACAACCTTGGCGTGACCTTTAAATAAAAAACAATTTTTTTCTGAACTAAATTTATTCAATTAAATTCATTTAAATATACATATAAATATAATCTATAACAATAAATATAAATTTATAATGTAAATTTATCTACATTTATCTAAATTTATCTAAAAATATAAATATAATATAAAAAATATATATCTATATATATATATATATATATATATATATATATATATATATATATATATATATGTATATATATATATATATATATATATATAATATATATATATATAATATATATATATATATATATATATATATATATATATATGTATATATATATATATATATATATATATATATATATATATAATATATATATATATAATATATATATATATATATATATATATATATATATATATATATATATATATGTATATATATATATATGTATATATATATATATATATATATATATATATATATATATGTATATATATATATATGTATATATATATATATATATATATATATATATATATGTATATATATATATATATATATATATATATATGTATATATATATATATATATATATATGTATATATATATATATATATATATATAATATATATATATATATAATATATATATATATATAATATATATATATATATATATATGTATATATATATATATATATATATATATATATATATATACATAAGCAAAAAACTTTGGTGCATAGCAAATTAAAATTATCTCTTCCATCTTTCCGTCAGTACTTTTAATATTTTATCCGAAAGATCATTATGGAATGTACAATTGAAGGAGTTTTAATTTACTCTTTTTTAACATTTGACAAAAATTTTGTTATATTATCGACATGGCAAAATCGCTGAATAATTTAAGATATAGCTCAAAGACCTACTGACTACTTGTTGTATATTAAAACAATTTTGTTAGAGTTTCGGACTCGATATATTGTCTTGTCTCTATAAAATCAGTCTCAATTTCTGGGTCTACTGATTTATTCATAATTGTATGTAAATAAAAATCACACTTCATTTCTTTTTTAAAAAGTTTCACTAAATAACCTGAGATATACACTACGGTACAACGTAAAACTTTATTTGCTCTTATAGGAACATCTGGACTGAAGTTATAGTCAAGTAACTAACAGTAAGAATGAGCAGAAAGGGGGATATTGGCTGAATGAATACAAACTTTACCATTACTTTCTGGAGTTTGTTCAAGTGTCGATGATACTTGTTTCGAACACCCTGGTTGTAGGCCTGGAATGATGGAAATAGGCACTACAAATATAGTAAGACAATTTTGAAATTAATGGTAATAATTATGAACAGAAATGTGACTGACTCCTTCAATATACCTTTTATATAATTTTGATTTTGATCCACTTCTATTTGTACATGTTCTGGGCTCGTGGTATTATTTTCACCATCACTAAATTGTTCATAAGTACTTAAAGGAAGGTTTAAATGTATCGCAAAAATGTCACGCGTAGTAACGATAATAAAACTGCTTCATGTTTAACCAACCAGTTTAGGATTTTTAAAGTTTTCTACTCATTTCTTAAGGATCGCTTTTTTAACGGAAAACGATGATGCATTTTCTAACTGTGCATCCGGGCACACAACACTTTCTAGAACGGGAATGCATTTCAGCTACGGACTTTCACCTAGTAATAAAATAAAATAATAATTTAATATATAAACGTTATAAAAAGCTGACCACACTATTCTCTACATTAGCGTGGCGAATAAAACAAGAAATATGTTAAAGGTAGCGATATCTACATGTTGGACGTGGCGAAACATTTCGCCAAAATTTCCTAAGAAGTTAAATTTCTATTTCTCTATGAGTATATTCGCAAAATATTACCAAAACACCCACCTACGAAACTTCCTGCCCTCATATTTAACATAATAGTTTGGAGAGCATAATTGTATTTGTATCCGGTAGCTTCCAGAACAGTCTCCGTTAGTTCGTTGATTGAAACATATTGCCTTGTCTTTCTTACCTGTCGGACCAATAAACTAGTGTTGTGGTCGAATAAAGGCCTTCTATTTATCCGGTCAAGTGTGTGTGTTTAGAAAATAAAGCACATTTCAAAGACTATAACATTTGTGCTGAAGTTGTAATAGTCAGTTAAATAAGAATTACTCTATTAACATATGTGGTGACAGTGATAAAATAGCCGATATACCATCACCGTCAAAAATGGTAAAATCAGACTGTGTAGGAACATTGCTTGTCGTCTAATCAGAACAGAAGCTAGAAATAACAGAATTAGCGTAAAAATGCTTTATGGCGTGGTAAACTTCCTTATCTGATGCTTCTAGTGCACAAGCTGTGCCGTCAACTATGATGTCAAAATTTGTTTGTCAAAAATCGACATATTAGGGGTAAGTGATAACATTATAATTATTAAGGCAAGTCAATCTATCAAATTCCGGTACATTGTTACTATTTGAATGTCAAGCTATATATTATACTACAGGGAAAGAATGTAATAGACCTTATTCTTGGGTTTGCTATAAGTAATCTCCGAGTTAACTTGCCTATAATGTTAATTAATACTTTTATTTCTTGGTAAATAAAATACAAATATTCAACAAACATTTTAATGGTCACTATCTTGATAATATACTAGGGGTTGCAACGGTGATTACAATAACAATCGTATATCAACTACGTCAGCAAGATACTTTTTGAGAGACTCTAAGAAACTATATGATTTCCGGTCAAGGCGTCGTCCTTTGTATCCAAAAAGTGTACATCTCCCAAACAAAAAGCATTCCCATCGTTCGGACCCGTTACCACGTCCGCCTCATTTAGCGAATGAGTCATTAGGTGCCCTCTATGTAATTGGTCAACAATGCCGATCTATATTTTCTTACGGTCCATCTCTTAGTGATTGTGGAAAATTTCACTTGATTCATTTACCACCACGACCTATTTTGATGCACTGTATTCAGTATCATTGAAAAATTCTGAGAATATAAGAAAAGTTAATTTAAATCACGAAAGAAAAGAATTTTAAGCAATTTCAAAGTACCGTCCTGCTTTCTTTCTGGGCTGTCATTATTATAAAGTCATCGGTTTGTACTCAATCATTGCAAAAAGCATATTTGAAATATGTACATAATAATCGTTGTAATAACAAAGTAAAAATAAACAAAAACCTTGTGTGTGTTCCTTATTTATTTTTTGAAGTCGGTTTAATTTTCTTGTTAAAAACATTATATTATTCTCTTTTTGGTGTTAGATATTTGCTCAATAAATATGCAGTTATTATATTAAGTATTACATAGGGTAGGCCAAGTAAAGTTGCAGCTTGTTTGAAGAAATATAGGAATAAAGGAACAATGATTGAAAATAAGAAATGCTTCAGGCCGGTACCTAACCTAACTGATTTGACAAATGCATTAACCAAACTAGATCAACCACGAAAAGTCGTTGTTCCCATCGGGAATCGAACACGCGATCTCCACGTGTGATCTGAAGACTCTAATAACTATACCATAGAAGCAGTTGCCTGCAATATTTCTACGGCTTCTCATACGATATGGTTAGTCTTTAAAAAGCAAACTGAACGAATTTGTACGGATAATTAACATAGAATAATTAACCTAGATATTATAGACAAACGTTTGTGCATTTTCTATTTTCCCTTCCCTTTTCAAGATCTTAGGAACCTTTAATTTACTTAATGAACTATCCTTTTCTTGGGGTCTTGGAGTTTCTGTTTGGTCAGCTGATTAAAGTCCTTGTTGATGTGGAACCCCTGTTTGGTGATGATAAGGACTTGGTATAGGAATTTTGCGATTGTACTGCGGTGAATTTTTTGAAAAGGGATGAGTGAAAAATTCCTTTTGAACCTTTGTGGTAATGCATTTGAGTAATTCTGTATATGACGCGCTCAAATTTTTTTCTCCCCTCTTTCTAAATTTGTTCATCCCTTCATGACCGATGTACTTGGACTACTTTAACCCGTCTAAATAAAGGAGTATATCTTTTAGAGCAGAACCATAATTATTGGAGACAATTTGCTTTTTCTACAGGTGAGAGGATATAGGATTTTCTGTGGAATAAATTGGCCTGGGTTTTTTCTGGGTTGATTTGCAACGTCCAAAATTTTAACAATTTGACCTCAGCATTTAATTGTCCTACAAAAACTTCAATGTGAGAAGATTTTAGTCTTCAGAGATATCGGGCTATGTATATCTGGATTGCGAATCCTTCACGCCTTAAACTAAATGTAAAGGGCCGGCTTGGTTGGCACAGTGGTCAAGGGCGACAGGAAGGCTCTCTTACTGTTGCGATAGTAGCCGTTTCGAATCTTGCTGGGTAAATTTATGTTCTTGATTGTTTATAATCCGAAAAAGAAAATCTGTGACTACGATTAGTCACGCCAGTAACCAAGCTGGGTAAAACCGGATTTATTCTGGAATCATCTCTAGGACCGTGGTTCGGAGTGGGGAACAGATAAACACTAGTTAATAAAAAAGAGACGTTCAGTGTTGTACGTACTATGTACATAGATATGTAAAATATTTTCTTGTCAACCCAATATAAACCCAAAAATATCTGAAAAATATGTAAAACATTATTTAAAAATGCCTATATTGTATTGTAGAGTCAGAAAGAATTACAAGAAGATAAATCAAATTGTAGATATGTTAAGTTACTATGCTACAAAAGAGTGGAAGTTTGAGAACAACAACGTGAAAACGCTATGGAAAGAAATGAGAAAGAGCGACCGGGAACTATTTGATTTTGATATGGGTGCTTTGAATTGGGACATGTACTTTTACACTTGTATCCGAGGTAAATCTTACCTAGACTGAAATTCATTAATCATTGATGCTAGATGAACGATTATAAATATCGGTTATATGACAGAAGAACTAAAAAAATCCAAATTAGATGTTATTTTTGTTATTTCATTTCAACTCATATATATTTTTACATACTAATTACACCCAATTTTTCAATTATTTTTATATCAATTCATTTATTCATCATATAAGGTAACAAAAATTGGACAATTTGTATTATGATGTGATGGGAAATGATACAGTCATACTGGACCCAATAGTGATTCTTAACTAGTGCTTTTCAAACTTTTCTATAATGTTTCGTCAGTATTATGTTCCAAATAAAAAATTATTTAATACTATAACATTTCTATTTCCTTATTAGAACAATATATATAAATCAAGTAATACGTGTTAAACTGCTCGTAACACCTAATAACATTTCTAACCTTTCTAGCTAAAGAATTTTAGCCTTCTTTCTATTGATAAATTTACAAATGAAGGTTTCTGAAGGAATGAAGAAGGCTAATGTTTCTATGGGAACAACGACTCTGTCATAGGGATGCCGAAAAAATATTCATATTTTTCAATGTTCATGGTTTTATATCTTTCATGATATCATGTTCATATATGATATCAAGTAAATTAAGGATTTCAAGCAGTCTAAGTAGATTAGATATGTTTTCCGAAGTGAACAAGTGATAAACAGTGAAGGGAAGTTAAGTTCGGTTTTCGATGTGGTCAAACTGTGGTATACTCAGGTTGGAGAGCCATAGCGAGCACACCGAGGAGGGGGTATCCCTTCAGAAAATGGGAATATGTGCATTTATAACGACTTAGCGTAAGTGGGTTAGGCATAACTTGGCAGGATCATTAAGTATGAGCGTCAATTATTAATGGATGATCACATGAATATGCTTGAATTGCGTTCAGCGTAGTATAGAAATCCGTGCAGAATAGCTATTCACCAGGCCCTTCTTTCAATAGCTATCGAAGCTATCTCCAAACGGCAAACCTCTCAGCAGTAAAAATTATTATGTGTTTTGGGGTGCTGAAAATTAAGGAACTCGAAGGGCCTATAACGGACATGTTAACGCTCTCATTGCGTTTTAATCCATCGTTATTTGGGTAGGGATGTAAGTTGATCGGAAATCTTCACCGAAATCGTGTTTTCTGTATACGCTGATCTCTGTGTCATTACAATTTTAGTATATGGCTTAGAGTCGTGACAACAAACAAAAACTATCTTGGAGCATGGTCGTAAATTTATGTTTTTGATTGTTTAAAAAACGTGATTGTCCTAGGCAAGAGTGTAAAATCAAGAAAACAACAAGGATAATAATCCCAGTCACGCCAGTAACTAGGCTGGGTAAGACCGGATGTCTTCTGGGATGATTTCTGAAGTTGGTCATTCGCCAGTCGGTACGCTTAATGCTGAGGACCGTGGTTTGATGCCCACGCCAAACTGTAGTATCAGTCCAGATAAACCCATAGTTTGTAAAAGGAGACTTTAAAATGTATTTTAAAAAAAGCGAGAATAATATATGCATAGACGGAGTAGCCTCGACCAAGTATTGTAATGCAAGCGGATTAATCTGCTATGATATATTAATGGCATTACTAAAAATTCACAAATTTTCATGTCTTAAGATCCATACAGGTTTACTATTACTTTAGCCGCTTAACCAATAAATTTGTAAACAAAATAGTTAAAATAATATAAAATAGAATTAATAGTACGTTTCAATATTTTTGATATATTAGGCAAAATCCATTCTTGGAAGACATTCAGTTTGAGATGATTGACGATGATAAATGTATCATGCTATGGCTAATATTAACCACCAAAACTCGCTGGAAAGCTGAAATTCTTAAATACACCAGATCTCATTGTAAAAAATAATAAATATAAAATATAATGGGGCGTACAGTGTTCACAGATCAATTGATTAACTTCAGTTAATGTACAATGGTTAATAAAACAGATAAACGAGTAACATTGATTAATGTTTCCACACGGAAAATAAACATCCAAGTTCTTGCATCAAGCAAGCATTGGCAAAGGAAAATGAGCTTGGTCTCTACGAACATCTACTAAAACCATGCAAAAAGCATCTTTGTTAGTAACAACCTTTACATAATACTAAATCGAAAACCTGAAAAGAAAACTGGAAGAGAAGAAAGAATTTTGATATTTGTATCATTTTGATACTTATATTATCAGGTATATATAAATGTTTGATTTAGAAATAGTGAAAAAATCAACAATCAAATCAATAAAAATAAAACGAATACTTAACAACTGGATTCCTATAGACGAACTTCGATTATATCGAAGTAATCTACTTTCAAATATTAATTTTTTCCTTAGAAGATATCCGGCTTAGTTGATCAGTGTCATCAACTAAGCGGTTTCGGGTTTTACTGTGTAACATGTCCACTTTACTCGCTTTACCAATAAACCATTTTGTTGTAAACGAAGTAGTACTATTCAACATCTCTAGAATATTAGTTATGGTGTAAACCTTAACCTATAAATTGATTCTGGACATTGGTAATGAATGACATTAGAATTACAGGTTGGCCAACTAATAAATAATTAATATTATAAATATATAAGTTAAAAAAAGTTATAAATATTTAATCTTTACGGATTATATAATTGTTGTATATTATATAAAATTAATTATATATGCTTATTTCAAACATATTTAATTCCAACAGTATACATACCATCTATTTACAAAGACGGTTGGTATCAAGTACTCGGCCATTTTGACATTGTTTTAATCGTCAAGTTAATTACTTGCATCTTGTCGGGTTTTTCACACAATTTGTGATTTCGAAAACAGTTATAATGTCATCTAATACAGGAGGTAACAATTTAGAACAAATACTAATATTGGAGATGGTATCTAACGAACCATCTCTAGGAAACGTTAGAGATTTACCTTCTGGTACTACTACGCAAGTGCAAGAAGAGGTGCCAACGCCTGTTACTTATACCTACGGATGGATTAACGTCGAATCATCTAATATTCCTTATATTATCGTTGATGATATTTATGTTAGTGTCAGAATATTAAACGACAAAGTGCTCTCAAGAATGAAGAGATTCTCAGTTGAAGTGTATAACTTATTTTATATGCAGTGTAGTGTTATGAGTAAAGTGGAAGTAGATCTGTTCAATATGATTAACATTGCACATGGTGATTCTTTTGGAAGCAGTTTTCGAGAGGGCCGTGAATACAAATTGCAGTTGTTTGAATTTTTAAGATTGTATTGTTTTTTAAAATTTTGTGAATATGTTTTGTACAATCTTATAAAACATATGTACGAACAATTTCCTAAAGAGATATGCGGCTTTTTACAGATAACTGCTAAGTATCACATACCATTTATAGTGAGAGACAATGAAAGTTACACGCCTTTGTTTTACTTTGAAGGAGATTTTTCCTTTTTGGAAGACAAAATTATAGTGTGCACTAATTGGGAAATGGCCTATTTTAAATTGTTATTCAAACTTCAGAAACTTAAAATCAAATTTGGAAAATATGACTTGTGTCGAATGATTAAAGTTGATGATTTGTTACCCTTCGTTGAAGGGGTTGTTGACACAAAATTAACATGGCCATTATCCGATATGCTCTGGATGAAGCCAGATAATAACTGAAAATCAAATATTTATTCTTCAACAATAATTAAAATTGATGTTATTTTCAAATTTCTATATTTTAGTTTATGTTTGAGAACTTTCTCTAAATATTTTGTTGCAGAATACTTATAATCCTAGTTATAGTATTGTAATCATGTTTAAACACATTAATATTTAATAAAATTTTGATTTAACGAATCATATTCGTTTTAATTTTTATTGTGCCGTTTAATAATAATGAATTGAATATATTATTTGTATATAGTTTAAAAGTTGTTTTAAATAACATTAATTGATAGTGTTTATAGTTATTTAAAATTAAACATTTAAACCTCTCTATTTCGTTTAATATTTGTTTTTTTCCCTTCTTCATTTTAAATTTACTATTCATACATTTAGCCTATTTTTTAGTATGTGTCTTTTTTACCTGTTGTAACTATGGTATCTGTATGATTATGTCCCCAAATAATAGTCCGCTAACTGTTTCTTGTACTATATTTTTTATGTATGCCAATCTATATCGAAGGCCCATCTAAGAATATAACTGAGCTTATTTTTTAGCTTTCTTCTGTTATTACAGAAATAATTTTTATGTTTCTAAACATTACAAATTCTTAACATTTATTTTTCATAGAGGTGAATTTTACAGCAGATGAAATTTGTGCCATGATGGTCTAAAAACGAAACATCCGTAATATATCCGTCATAGCTTACGTAGATAACGGAAAATCATATTTAACAGACTCCTTAGTATCAAAAACTGGTATTATTGCTGGTGCCAAAGTTAGAGAAATACATTTTACAGACACCAGAAAAAATGAACAAGACAGATTTATTACGAATATGTAGAATAAGAACATGTAGTATTTTGAAATATTGAACGACGAAATTTACAAACGACTGAACATGTGGGATAATTTTGATTAGTCATTCTGAAGCTTTATCTCTTTAAAATAAAGCTGGGTATTTGTTTTAACAAAAATACTAACTAATCTATTTTTCGCGCCATATTTATGTATTTTGAGCTCGAAGATAGGGATTTTTTCACAAATAATATTGATTAACGCGAAAACGAATAGAAAGTTTTTTGATTAATTTGATTGGTTCCTCTGGGCACATAGATTTCCGTTCTGAAGTAACTGCTGCCCTTCATGTAACTGATGATGCTCTTGTTGTAGTAGATTGTGTTTCCTATAAGTAAATTCCTAAATAATTATTTGTATAATAAATAAAATAATTATGTATGTAATATTGGTGTAACTTCAGTGTGTATTAATTTTACTAAAGAAACATGCATAATGCAATTCAATGCAGATGCAATAACGCTTATCTAAATATATTTCTGTGGTAAAGACAATTTATTAAGAACTACCGAATTAAAGTAGGAAACATTGTAGTGTCTTTACAATCTTTTAATTAATCGTGATATCATCTCCAACCGCCCTAGGCCGACATTTCTACAATTTTGGTCTTGTTTTTTCCGGTAAAGTAGCCATCGCCATGAAGGCCCCCATCCTGGGACCTAACTATGTGGCCTCAAGAAAGAGGATTTAAACGAGAAGACAATTCAGGGAGCCATCCTTTTGATTGGTCATTATATAGAAGCCATGGAATATGTCCCATCTGGAAATATTTGCACTTTGTTCGGTCTGGATCAATTTTTGGTTAAGCCCGATACCATCTCCACATTCACAAACATGCAGAACTTGAATGCCATGAAATTCGGCGCAACTCTCGTAGAAGGTGTAGCTGTGGAACCCAAGAATCCGGCCGATTCACTAAAACCTGTAGAAGGTACGCAAATATTCGCTTTTATTGTGTGATTATCACTAAGGTCTGTGTGATTTGACTTCAGGTTTGAGACGTTTGGCTAAGTCTGATCTTATTGTACAATGTATCATTGAAGAATCTAGCGAAAACATCATTGCCGTTGCCAGAGAGGTCCACTTAGAAATCTGTCTGAAGGCCTTGTAGGAGGATCATGCTAGAATTCAAGTTACTTAATCCGACCCAGTAGTGCCCTTCGTGTAACTGATGGTGCTCTTGATGTAGTAGATTGTAAAATGTAAAATTTGTATTTTAGGAAAGATGAATATGAAGGCCTTCTCTCCACACTGTGCACTAACTTGAAATATGATGACAAGGATAAGGATGGAAAACAATTTAGGCGGACATGGTTACCTGTTGGTGAGACTTTGCTTCAGATGATTGCCGTTCACTTACCATACCCAGTAACTGCTCTGAAATACAGAATGGAAATGTTATAGGAAGGTCCACAAGATGATGAAGCCGCTCTTGGTATGTGTCACCTGTATGGATTTTTAAAACGCGTTAAACTTTGGTATTAATTTTTACTTGATGATGTGTAGTTTAGAACTCTAGGCTGATTCACTTTGAATGATTGGTATAAACTAAACAACAATTACCAATTTTTTATTATTTTTTTAATATTTGCGAATGACTATACTTAGCTTTGTTTGTTTTTAGGTATTAAAAATTGTAATCCTAACGGTCCTATGATGATATGTGTCTAAAATGGTGCCCACTTCTCATAAAGGTTATTTCTACGATTTTGGTCCTGTTTTTTCCGGTAAAGTAGCCACCGGCAGCAAGGCCCCTATCCCAAGAGCTAAATACGTGGCATCATTTAAGAAGATTTAAACGAGAAGACAATTCAGGGAGCCATCCTCATGATGGGTCGTTATGTAGAAGCTATTGAAGATGTCCCATCTGGAAATATTTACAGGCTGTTCGGAGTGGATCAATTTTTCCCGATCCCATCCCCACATTCACAAACATACGCAACTTGAATGTCATCGTAGTACGTGTAGCTGTGGAACCCAAGAATCCGGCCGATTCACCAAAACCTTTGGAAGGTACGCAAATGTTCGCTTTTATTGTGTGTTTATCACTAAGGTCTGTGTCATTTGACCTCAGGTTTGAAATGTTTGTCTAAGTCCGATCTTATGGTACAATGTGTCAGTGAAGAATCTAGCGAGAACATCATTGCCGGTGCCAGAGAGCTCCACTTAGAAATCTGTCTGAAGGCATTGGAGGAGGATCGATCATGCTAGAATTCAAGTTACTTAATCCGACCCAGTAGTACCCTTCGTGTAACTAATTGTGCTCTTGTTGTAGTAGATTGTATTACGGGTAGGTAAATTCCTAGATAATTATTTATATAATAAATTAAATAATTATGTATGTATTTTAGGTGTTACTTCACTTTGTATTAATTTTACTAAACAAAAATTAAAATTTTAAATAATGCATATATAAATATATTTCCGTGGTAAAGACAACTTATTAAGAATTTCTGAATCAAAGTAGGAAACATCAAAAAAAGGATATTGTAGTGTCTTTACAATATATTATTTAATCGTCATGTTATCTCCATCTGCCCTAGGCCGACATTCGTTAATGTTTGGTGGTACTGATGCTGCTAATTCGCTATAAATTATAAATATATTGAGAAACAATTTTGTAATAATAAATTATTTGCAGGTGTGTGTGTACAAACGGAAACTGTCTTACGTCAGGCTATCGACGAACGTTTTAAACCAATCTTGTTCATGAACAAGATGAACCCGTACTCTTTTGCAATTGCAGTTGGACCCTGAATAACTTTACCAAACTTTCTAATGTTAAACAGTCTATGGGTTTAGAAATATTTTAACCCAAAAACAGGATAATGGTAACAAAAGATCGTTTTGCATGTACATCTTGAATCCCATCTACAAAATTTTTGACCTGATAATTAACAACAAGTAAACATGTGTTTAATTATTTAAACAAAATTAATTCTTCCAGCACAATTAGGTCACTATAACAATTTATCGAGAATGCATTATATATTTGTAGTTCTTGGGTGTAACTAAAATTTTTATTTTAGTAAAGAAGAAAATGAAGCCCTTCTCTCCATACTGCGCCTTAACTTGAAATGTGAAGACAAGGATAATGATAGAAAACAATTTAGTCAGACATGGTTACCTGCTGGTGGGACTTTGCTTCAGATGATTGCCGTTCATTTTCCGTCCCCAGTAACTGCTCTGAAATAGTGAATGGAAATGTTATACGAAGGTCCACATGATGATGAAGCCGCTCTTGGTATGTGTCACCTGCATGGATTTTTAAAACGCGTTAAATTTTGGTATTAATTTGTACTTGATGATGTGTAGTTTAGAACTCTAGGCTGATTCACTGTGAATGATTGGTATAAACTAATCAACAACTACCAATTTTTTATTATTTTTTTAATATTTGCAAATGACTATACTTTGCTTGTTTTTGTTTCTAGGTATTAAAAATTGTAATCCTAACGGTCCTATTATGATAAGTGTCTTAAATGGTGCCCAGTTCTCATAAAGTTTATTTCTACGATTTTGGTCCTGTTTTTTCCGGTAAAGTAGCCACCGGCAGCAAGGCCTCTATCCCAAGAGCTAAATATGTGGCAACATTAAAGAAGATTTAAACGAGAAGACAATTCAGGGAGCCATCCTCATGATGGGTCGTTATATAGAAGTTATTGAAGATGTCCCATCTGGAAACATTTACAGGTTGTTCGGAGTGGATCAATTTTTGGTTAAGCCCGATACCATCCCCACATTCACAAACATGCAGAAGTTGAATGTTATGAAATTCGGTGTAACTCTCGAATGTTATGAAATTCACGTGTATCTGTGGAAACCAAGAATCCGGCCGATTCACCAAAACTTTTAGAAGGTACGCAAATGTTCGCTTTTATTGTGTGATTATCACTAAGATCTGTGTCATTTGACTTCAGGTTTGAGACGTTTGGCTAATTCTGACCTTATGGTACAATGTGTCATTGAAGAACCTAGCGAAAATATCATTGCCGGTGCCAGAGAGTTCCACTTAGAAATCTCTCTGAGGCCTTGGGGGAGGATCGATCATGCGTGAATTCAAGTTACTTAATCCTGCCCAATAGTGCCCTTCGTGTAACAAGATGGACCATACCCATTTGAAATTGCAGTTGGATGCTGAATAACTTTACCAAATTTTCTGATGTTAAACAGTCTATGGGGTTAGAAATATTTCAACCCAAAAACAGGATAATGATAACAAAAGATTGTTTTGCATGTACATCTTGAATCCCATCTACAAAATTTTTGACCTGATTATAAGCTGCAAGTAAACATGTGATTTATTATTAAAAAAAATTAATTCTTCCGGCACAATTAGGCCACTATATAGTTTACCAAAAACACTTTTATGAAGTTATTAGGAAATAAATATATTGTAGGCAGTGCATTGGAAGAAAATTATAAGCCTAGGTATTAAACACTTTCATGTTACCTCTATCTTTATATCCTATGGTGACAAGCTGTTATATCGAGAATGCATTATATATTTGTAGTTCTTGATTGTAACTAAAATTTTTATTTTAGTAAAGAAGAAAATGAACCCTTTCTCTCCACACTGCGCGTTATCTTGAGATGTGAAAACAAGTATAAGGATGGAAAACAATTTAGTGGGACATGGTTACCTGCTAGTGGGACTTTGCTTCAGATGATTGCCGTTCATTTACCATCCCCAGTGACTGCTCTGATATACAGAATGGAAATGTTATACGAAGGTACACATGATAATGAAGCCGCTTCTGGTATGCGTCACCTATATGAGTTTTTAAAACGCGTTAAATTTTGGTATTTATATGTACATGATGATGTGTAGTTTACAACTCCCGGCTGATTCACTGTGAATGATTGATATAAACTAAATAACAATTACCAATTTTTTATTATTTTTTTAATATTTGCAAATGACTTTATTTTGCTTTTTTTATTTTTAGGTATTAAGAACTGTGATCCTAACGGTCCTATGATTATGTGTCTAAAATGGTACCTACTTCTCATAAAGTTTATTTCTTCGATTTTGGTCCTGTTTTTTCCGGTAAAGTAGCTACCGGCATGAAGGGCCCTATCCTGGGACCTAACTATGTGGCCTCAAGAAAGAGGATTTACACGGGAAGACAATTCAGGGAGCCATCCTCATGATTGGTCGTTACATAGGAGCCATGGAGGATGTCCCATCTGGAAATATTTGCACTTTGTTCGGTCTGAATCAATTTTTTTATGAAGCCCTTCTCTCCACACTAACTTGAAATATGAAGACAAGGATAAGGATGGAAAACAATTTAAGCGGACGTGGTTACCTGTTAGTGAGACTTTGCTTCAGATGATTGATGTTCATTGGCCATCCCCAGTAACTACTTAGAAGTACAGAATGGAAATGTTATACGAGGGTCCACATGTATAGATGTTTAAAACGCGTGAAATTTTAGGTTTTATTTGTACATAACCATATGTAGTTTACAACTCTATGCTGATTCACTGTGAATGATTGGTATAAACTGAGCAACAATTACCAATTTTTTATTATTTTTTTAGCATATGCAAATTACTATACTTCCCTTTTTGTTTTTAGGTATTACGAACTGTGATCCTAACTGTCCTCTGACGATGTATGTGTCTAAGATGGTACCCACTTCTCATAAAGGTCGTTTCCACGCTTTTTTTCCTGTATTTTCCGGTAAATTAGCCAAAGGCATGAAGGCCCCTATCCTAAAACTGAAATATGTGGCATCAAGAAAGAACATTTAAACGAGCAGACAATACATAGAACCATCCGCATGATGCGTCGTTATGTAGAAGTCATGGAAAATGTCCCATCTGGAAACATTTACAGATTGTTCGGTGTGGATCAATTTTTGGTTAAGCCCGATACCATCACCACATTCACAAACAAGCAGAACTTGAATATCAAGAAGTTCAGCTTATCTTCCGTAGTACGTGTAGCTGTGGAACCGAAGAATCCGGCCCGTTCAGAAAAACCCGTAGAAGGTACGGAAATATTCGCTTTTATTGTGTGACTATCATTGTCTGTGTCAATTGACTTCAGGTTTGAAACCTTTGGCCAAGTCCGATCCTATGGTACTATGTGTAATTGAAGAATCTGGCGAATACATCATTGCCGGTGCCGGAGAGTTCCACTTAGAAATTTGTCTGGAAGCCTTGGAGGGGGATCATCATTCGACCCTACTGGGTCTTACTGTACTACGTGTTAAGGTATACTACTGTATCTTACCGTTAAACCGTCAGCGAAGAATCTGACCAGATGTGCCTGTCAAAGTCGCCAAACAAATACAACAGATATTGGCCCAAGTATTTTAGGTTCCAGGCTTTTAAATATATGCCGTATGGATTTCTATCAACATGTAGTCTATAAGATGTAGTTTATAAGGCTCTGCAATATAAAAGCTTGGAGTCTCATCAGTGAATATAACATTGATTAAAAAGGATTGGAACGACATGCTAATCAGCTAGTGGGATACTCATAAATTATTTAGACGGATATATAATTAGAGAATGATATATATTAGGTGAGTTAGTGTACAGTTCTTTTGGTTTAATTTTAAAATATTTCTTCCGTACTCTGGAACAAATAAAACACGCACTATATAGAATTTTGAACGAAAAGTTGCAGGCGTCTGAAAATTTTGAAGCAAATGTGCTGTCTGGTATCTAGTACACTAAGAACAACGTTACTAATTATGTTCCTGTTTTTGTCTAGATGAATCTTCCACTGGCTTTTGGTTTATAGATCATACCAATTAATAAGCAAAAAAATGGCAACGCCCTCTTAATTTATTTTTTCAAATCATATTTAATGGAGTGAGTTTTAGTCTTAATTCTATTTGCAGGATTCCAATGGGCAACAAAGCAATCCATCGTGGTGGCGGTTAGATCATTCCTACAACCCGTCGTATGTTGTCTTTATGCTTGCCTATTAGTCAATATCTTATTAGAAGTTCAATAGTCTGGGCAGACGTCCAGCCCAGACTCATTGAACTTGTTTGTCAGTGTGAAATTCAGGTAAATCTTTTATACAATTAAATTTTCACTCCATCTTAGAAATACGTTCCATATCTCAGAAAGCGGCACCAGATGATACAGCGTTGTATAAGTAGCAATTTTGAATTGTTTACATTATTATATCCCGGTTGATTTAGGCCTTCTATCCATTCTCAGATGATTCTCTAGAATCGACTTGTTGTAGGTATTTGAGTAATTAAAGTACTGGATACAACTTAGTCCATGCATATTTATACTTTAAAAACATCTCGTTTAAAGCCACAACACAGAAATGAATCAAGAGTGAGGGATCTTCATCTTGTCCGGGTGGTTTTATCACGAGCATGCGCCGTAGCGTTTTTACGATTTTATATACAAAACAACTACTCTTAACATTTAATTATTCAACAATATATAAGCCGATTCAGTATATAGGCGCATCCACCCAATTATTATATGTCCAACTATATGTGTTGTAACATTCGCAAGATATGTTATATTAATGGTATATTACTTTCGATTCTAAAGAATTCTTACTTTTTGGCCATTTGGAATAGCGGAACTAATAAAACATTAACGATCGTTAACAAAATTATTATATTAACAAATGTTTTATTAAAAGATATCCAAAATTACCTGATTTCTGCTATAGATTTAATTGGCTGGTTTTCACAATGTGTCAACATGCTTGTTGAAAAATATGATTATAATGTTTCGCATTTATAATTTAATTTTTGGAGATATTTCTTCCAGTTTAATATGTTTAAAAAATATACCAAAAACCATACCATAAGTTATGTATCTAATATTTGACCGAACTGCTTTATTATTGAATTTTCCGTTTTAATATTATAATTTTTCTGGAAACATAATTATTTATCAGATTATTTATTTATTATAAAAGCTAGTACTGTACTAATATACGAAATTCTTTTTTAACATATCTAATATTTTATTTTGTTGTTTTTCAGGATACATATAAAATAAAGAAAGTTTTCCAGATCTCAGTCAATACTTGGAGAAAATGTAAACGCGTCGTTAATGACAATCCATTTTTTTCTATAGTACAAATAAAAAGGGCGTGATCCACGTTCTCATCAGAGAGTAGACGGCAGACTGCATCTGCTTTTTAATTCCCAAATATAACAACTTGAGGGAGTCCAAACTTGCTGGAGAAAGCGAATTATAGGAGAATTGGGGAATTGGACAGTAGGGGTTGACAGTACTTTGGTTGAAGGCTGCAATCCGACGAACTGTAGCATTTAAAAAGGATGAGCAATTTAATATATATTTGGGTATACATGTATGCTAGAGCCTGGTCTGGAATAAGGCGTAAAATACAGCTATAAGAATCACTCGCTGTTCGGTGAACTTGAGAGGACAGTTTTGTCCATTTTTAAGGTCCACCCGATAGAGGTGCGGTGGGCGTGGGTAGAAGAATGAGTCCATTAGGTTTATTAAGTTGTCTTTTTATAGCATTCATATGAATCGTAAAATTCAATTAATGTTATCAACGTTTTTAGTATTTAAATTTCAAACGTTAATTCATCAATAAACTATTATATTTCTTGTCATAGATTTTATAATTAATTAATAAATTTTTTTGGAAAAATGACTTGTTTTAATGCATCCATTATAATATTTTTTAGAACCGATTTGGTGAAGGTAATTGGGCAATTAAAATACTGAATTCAGCTGAGCCGCTCTGTATTTATACTTTATGAATAAGTCGGTTATGGCCACATCACAGAATTAATTAAGATGCCGGAATCTTCATCCTGCCCGTGAGGCTATAACTCGATCTTGCTCCGTAGCGTTTTACATATTTATATTTCAAGGCAGCAAAATACTTATTTATGCAATCGTGCTTAAAAGCGCATTTACCATATAGGCGTCTCTAATCAATTATTTGTGTCTAAAATTCGGCCACCCTGACCTCGCAAAACTTCACTCCGACCTGCTCTTGGAATATGGTGGTTGTTATTCTGGTTTTTCTATAATGGAGACATACTCTTAACTACTTGATCTTTTAAAATTTCTTACCTTGTTGATGATTTTTTCTTTATAGTTCCATTTCATACTGTGTACTTCCTTTATACTTTCCATACTGTGTATTTTATAACTTCTGTGAAATCAATTTTTTTACTTTTTGGGGTGACCTGCAGATTATTTCTTCGGTGAGGTCTGACTGCCAGACACCATTTTAAATTCTCTTAATGGTCTGGTATATTCAATGATTCTTTTTCTGTTTTCTTTTTTTTATGATCCTTATAATATACGTCTTGCTCGGACAGGAGTTCGGTGGTACTATGAACTTAACTTAAATATTATCTATATATTTTGATCAAACGATGATAACTCTATTCCTAATTTTTGAACTATTCTATACTGCTGGCGTAAAAACTTTCTGTTCGTCAGACTGCATGCATCCCATGTGATGGAGGGCTGGCTGTCATCATATTGTCGTCCGTAATGTAGACCTTTCCACGTCTGTTGTGGTGACTACCGATTGGTTGGCTACTCCTGTGCTGGCAGCCTGGCAGTAAACGTTCATGGCTACGTCGCTCGTGATGGCCCCCAGTTTTTGGTACCCTTCATATCATCAGCTAATTTGTTGTCACGTGCATTGGTTGTTCTTATCGTTGGAGTACCCCACATAGGTATGCCCCTTTTGCAAGCCCTCTTTACTTTCCTAAATATAACTATATATTTGTATTAGATATCGATGTTCTTTCCAGTTGCTCTATGTATTTGTGTTCTGAATCGCATCTTAAATTAATGACTTTATGTCTAACATGATCTGAGAATAGAATATATATTTTCATTGTGTAAAACTATCGAACACTTGTTACCTCCTACTGTCCAACCTCTTTGATAAAATTACTTTGAGCGGAAAGATAAAAAATAATTTGAATACATTTAGTGTCTAATATCTTACTATGTATTTTATAGCTTATCACTTTTGGCGCATAAAAAATATAACACACATTTATCTAATTTTTAGGCATTTAATTTTTAATCCTAAGCAAGCAGACCTTGATACTCAACAAGGCTTCTACTTATTGGCATATCAAAACACCAAATGATAGATAATCGAGGTAATAAAATAAAAAAATTAATGAATATGTTAACAATAAAAAAATAAAATACGGAATAAGTTTTACAAGGAATAGACTATTTATCTCTAAAAATATTTTTCAACTGTATAATTAAATAATATATAGTTAATAAACATACATTAAGCACATTTTTATAACATAAAACAATGAATTTTCAATAAATCACATAAACACTTCATATCGCACACTTATAATAAAATTTTAAAATAGAACATAATTTATTTGGTTTGGATAATATAGCTTTTGGACTTTTCCAATTTTTCGTTATTACATCACTTATTGCGTCAGGTGTTTTGTCTTTGTTTGTGATGAAACCACTGGTGTTTGTGGTACGTTTGCCTAAAAAGAAACCAATCAAAGCAAGTCAAATTTTGAAGAAAAACTCAAAAATTCATATTACATTTTGACGATCCTGACAACTATTCAATTTGGATTTATTGGATACGGCAGTGTCTGTAAGTTGTCCTATTCTCTGTCTTTCAGAATTCCGAAAATTCCGTCTCTTTGAAGCAGACTCTGTGTCTAAACGTCTCAATACTTGATGTTCGAGACAATATTGCTCTGCATTATAAGTTGGGCCCTCACTCTAAAAATACAAAAAAATTATAATATTTATAGATTATTAGGATTTTCTAAAATCATAAATTACGTTATCCCAACTATCATCAACTGGTACAAGTTTAATAGGTTCTAGAGGTGTTACCACCTTTTCAACTTCACTGCCTTCTTTTATTAGCTGCAATTCTATACACTTTTTATCCGGGCACATACTATGGTGTAACTAGTATAAAAAAAGTACTGTATTGGTTTTCTTTAATAAATAATACACCTTACATTTAATTCTTCTGGTGGTACACGGTGACATGTATTATAATCACAAGGGACTAGTACAATATTCCCGCTGTTAGCAGCTTTGCATTTCTTCAAATGTAATTCCATCCTTGATACTCTTATGTGATGTGAGTTATTGTAAGGACAAATAACTTTTTCATTGGGACTGTAAAATATCGGTTAAGTATTATCTTTAAATTCTTTGGTCATACATTACTCTCTTAATATCTCCATTGTTTAAATTTCTGTATTATATGTTTTTAAGATATTTTAAATATACACTAATATAAATTGTTAATAGTTAAATTATAAACGTTTATACGTGAATAAATGCACTTAAACTTTGAAATATTTCAAGGTAGCAAACATTGTTTATCAAATTCTCTTGTCAAAATATTTTATGTTTTCTTATTGATTACATATATGGAAGATCAAAGAATAAACTAGAGATGATGAAAGAAAATCGATTGTAACTTCCGATGTATCGATAGTTACATAAATTATTCCATAAATATTATAAAACCTTTTAATCATTTTTAATAAACTATTAAATTTGGTACTTAACCTTAAAAGATTAGCTTCTCTACACTAATTAAAATAAAATATTTATTAAAAAATTCGATACTTTAATGCACATTTTACAATCTTTAAATAATATCGATATTTTTTTGGGCCTGCCCTGTGTGTATGTTAAATCGCAATTTAAAATACTGACTTTATTTCTAACATGATCTTAGAAAAAAAAACATTTCTAAAATGTAAAACATAATCGAAACATAACGATTAATATACTTTGAAAACGGATATTTAATTTTATATACTAATATACTTATTAATATACTTTTTACAGTATTTACAAAACATCGGCCTATATATCAATATTTTTATTTTTTATTAAAAAATCTACATATTTTTTGTGAAATATCGAAGTATTTTCCAGTAGCAGTAGCTGTTAAAAAATATTTATATTTTATTCATCCCTTATATCCATATACTTTTTTTAAAAGTTGACCTTGAAAGTGAAAGGAATACAACAAGGAATACATTCAACATCTTCCATTCAAGATCAAAATGATATTAAGTCGACTGCACGTTGTCGATATGTTCCCGTGCCGCACCACCGAATGGTTCCAGAACAGTCTCCGTTAGTTCGTTGATGGAAACGCATTGCCTTGTCTTACCTGTCGGACCAATAAGGTAGTATTTTTGTCGAATAAATGCCTCTTATTTAAACAAATAAGGTTAGAATATAATGAACATTTTAAAGACTAGAACATCTGTGCTGAGGTTATAACAGTGAGTTAAATAAAAATTTCTTTATTAAAATAAGTGGTGACAGTGATAAAATAGCCGATGGATTATCCCCTTCAAAAATGGTAAAATCAGACTGTGTAGAAACTTTGCTTTTCGTCTTATCAGAACAGAAGCTGGAAATAACTGAATTAGCGTAAAAATGCTGTATGGCGTGGTAAAATTCTTCATCTGGTGCTTCTAATGCACAAGCTAGAATGATTTGGATATGCAATTAATCTAAACTAAAAATTAGGGGTAAGTGATAACATTATAATTGTTAAGGCAAGTCAATCTGTCAAAGTCCGGTACATACTATACAGTACATAGTTACTATTTGAATGTTAAGCTATATATAATAGTACAGGAAAAATATGTAGCAGACCTTATTCTTGGGTTTACTAACAAATAATTTCCGAGTTAACTTGTCTATAATGCAACAACTCTCTGAATTGGCGTCAATGTCCTGTATGAAATACTTTTATTTCTTGGTAAATAAAATACAAATTCAAATATTATAATGGTCACTATCTTGATAATATACTAGGTGTTGCAACGGTGATTACAATAACAATCGTATATCAACTACGTCAGCAAAAAACTCTTCGAGAGACTCTAAGAAACTATATGATTTCTGGTCAAGGCGTCGACCTTTGTAGCCAAAAAGTGTCCATCTCAGCATTCCCATCGCTCGGTCCCGATACCACGTCTGTCTCGATTAGCGAATGAGTCATCAGGTGCCCTCTATGTAATTGGTTAACAATACCGATCTATATTTTGTTATAGCCCATCTCTCAGTGATTATGGAGAATTTCACTTGATTCATTTACCACAACGATCTACTTTGACGCACTGTATTAAGTAACATTGAATACGGACTATATCTTTTTACTCTGCATAGAAATAGAAAATTCTGGGAATATACGAATAGTTAATTTAAATCCAGAAAGAAGTCATCCGTTTGTACTCAATCATTGCAAAAAGGCCCATGCTGAAATTAGTTGTTGGTTAAAAAATTTTAAACCAAATAATACTAATTGTTCTACTATACAACAAAAGAAATCTCCATAAAATCCCTATTCCTACTCTGTTGTGTGATAACAAGACATAGCATTTCATTATAATGATGACTGTGGTGCAGAAACATCTTCTAGAGGATAGAAACACCACTTAAAATCTGTCATTCGAGGGCAAAATGACGGCAAATCGACTGCTACGTTGTCGATATTTTAAATTATTATTTACATATAGGGAAAATAGTTTACTGGAGGATTTACAGATTTGCGGCTAGCTGCATATTAAAATTTTGCAGTAAGTCTTAAGTCTGCAATACGTTAACCTAATTCACAAACATACTGAATAATTTTTTCTGTTAATTAGATTTTGCAAATACTAAAATATCGCAATATAATATAGTTTTAAGCAATATAAATAAATATAGTTTTGCATAGTACTAGGATTTGTATTAAAAGTTTGAGTCTCGTTTTCCTCATTTTTCCGCTTTCTAACTTTTAAACTTTTAGGGCGCTTCGATTTCATTTGGATTATTTTATCATATTTCATATCACATCATAATGCAACCAACAGCAAAAAGAACATAAATGAATAAATGGAACTAAAATGTATTAAGGCAAATAATCTAAATTTGCCTACAATATAACGACTACTGTGTGACTATAACTAAAATAATTTTAAAAATAGATTAATAATATTTTTCTTTGTACTTCGAGATTTTGACTGTTTATGATCTGTGATCGGTGGTTAATTGAAATATTACTCCAAAAATATAAGGTTTTTTTTTGTTCTGGCCTAAAAACCAGGCGGTGGAATGCATGGCGCATACCTGGTCGCGGAGACTTGCCCTGGAGTGACAAGTTGGACCGGGTTATGTGGGACTGCCTCTGGGCTTACCAATACACTAAACCGAAACCGCCTCACAGTTGACCCCTGTGGATCACTACTGCTACTGCATTAGATTTGGGGATATGGCACCCGCTGATCGGGCAGCCGTTATTGGGCACGAGGGCCCGGCGATTCTATTGATTCTCGAACTTGAGTTAACACACAACTGGGTACTGTTCTATGGGGGCAAAAGTTATGACTGTAGCGATGGTTGGGGTCGTTTCAGCCTGGAAAAGGGGGAGAGCTTAGCGGTGACGCGGTGCTAAGCTCCCAGCATGTGGACCAGCTCGCGAACAAGCGCGTTTTCAGAAGAACTTGAGCTGAGTTGTTGTTTGTGGAATGATTGAGATATGAAGTGCTTGATTTCTGGAGTGTCAGTTTCCCTATGAATTTGATTATTTCTGACAAACCATGGAGCGTTTAATATTTTCCTGAGAAGCTTATTTTGGGAAACTTGAAGCCGTTTGACCTGGTTGGGTGCAACAAACTTGAAGTAGACATTAGATCCGTAGAGGAGTACGGACCGAATTAACATCTTGTAAAATAAGCATTTGATGGAGATGGGAAGTCTGCTAGAAGGGCAGATCAGAGAAGATAGCAGGTTTGCTATCCCCGAACCTTTATGGATTGCTTTCTGGATTTGGGAATGCCAACCGAACGCCGGTCGAAGTGAAGACCTAGGTACGTGACGTTATCCCGCCATGGAATTATTGCGGTGTCGATCTTAAGTTGCGAGACGCGCAGTGCGTAACGCTTCTTGTGGAAAATGATGGCCTGGGTTTTCAGGGGGTTGATTTGCAACCTCCAGAATTTGAACCACTTGACCGCATGATCGAGCTGCTTCTGTAAACTTCATGAATTGTAACTTCGAACCTGGCGGCCGTGAAGAAAGCAGTGTCGTCAGCGTAAAAGGCGACGTCAGTATGCTCTATTCTCGGCATATCTAAAATAAAGAGGTTAAATAAGGCTGGGGCCAGCGGGGAACCTCAAGAGCATGATGGATGCGTGCAGCCAGACGGGAAGCTTGATGGACGGATGAGTGGTGAGCGCGAAAGCCGAATTGTTCATCTGGAATGATGTTGTTTTCCTTTCTGAAAGAGTTGAGAGCGTAGAGTATTGCCCTCTCAGCAAGCTTCGAAATGGCGCTGAGAAGGCTGATAGGCCTGTAATCAGATGGAGATGATTTTGCTCCTTTCTTGGGTATAACCGTTATATGTGCGTGTTTCCAAGACGCCGGGAAGTGTTGCAGTCTCATGATGGAGTTAATGATGTTTGCCAGTTCTGCGAGCTGCTTATGCGGGAGCTTTTTTAACTGGGTAATCGATATTCCATCGAAACCTGGAGATTTTTTGTTTTGAAGTTTGGCGATCATAGTCTGTAGAGACTTTGGAGACACAAAATGGTTGAGAAGAAAGGCGGGGATTACTGGTCTTTTGACGGAGTTGGATTCGTTGATGACAGTGTCAATGTCTTTAGCTTTAGTGTTCTGTGCGGGTGGGAGGCATTTAATTTGAGCTTCGTAGGTCTCTGCAAGGAGCTCGACTTTTTCTTGGTCAGTGACTGCGAAATTTCCTGTAACCGCTGACTTCAGGGGAGGGATGACATTGTGCGTCTTCCCCACGACGCATTTGGAGACACGCCAGAAGGAAGGGGGGCCATCCAGCCTTTGGTCCGCGAGAAATGAGTTCCAGTTCATTGCTCGCCAAGTGGAGACGGCCGCCCTTACCCTCTTGCATGCTCTGGGTGAAGCAGCATCAAGGGTGAATCGAGCTAATCTGCATAAACCGTTTTTGATGCGAATTTCACGTTTAAGAGAAGCGGGAAGGTTGTTTTTCCACGGCTGGGGTTGTGATGAAATTTTGACTGTGGCAGATTCGTGAGCAGACTGAATATCGCGAGTTAGCTTCAGTACGGCTTCCTCGAGGTGTTCTGGTGTGTTAATTTTCGGAATTGGATCGAATTTCAGGAGAAGAGATTGGTAGTTTTTCCAGTCGGTTTTTTTCCTGAATCTTGTTAGTGGGACTTGAGTGGTGGCGCAGATTCCGAGTTTGAGAAGGACCGGACGATGATCAGAGTCTAGTTCGTCAAGGACTCGAACTTCGGAATCACGATTTACGTCTTGAAGAATAAAGAAATCAAGGATTCTTGCTGCGCCTTGAGAGACTGTACTAGGGTGATGGGTGGGTTCATCTGGCAAGGCAAGACCGTAGCCCAGATCTGCACTTAGAGCTACGATGGCGTTACCTGCGGGATTCGCTCTGGAACACCCCCAGATGGGGTGGTGGGCGTTGAAGTCGCCACCTATTATTTTCGGAAATTTTCCTTCCACGAGTGATCGGTATTCGGCATAGTTGAATGCAGAAGATTTCCTGTACAGGGATTTAATCACGAAGGGACGTTCTTGGATATCGGTTTTAATGGAGGTTGTTTCGAAGTTGTTTACTGATAACGATGGAAGGAGCTCGTGTTTGACTCCTTTTCTGACGAGAATAGCGGTTCCACCGCCTCGACTCGGTGTTCTATCGTTTCTGTAGACCAAAAAGTGTTCGAAAGAGAGACGATGCGAAGGTTTCAGGAAAGTTTCCTGGATGAGCACGATGTCGACGTCATAGAATGTCATGACATCTTCCAATTCCGCTTGCTTTCCGCGTAAGCTATTTGCATTCCATGTCATCAGTATAAGAGATTTCGGAACAGCCATTTCGAAGAGTTAAAGGCTGCTGGAAGTTATAGAGACAGGTAAGTGTTGCCGCCTAGGCAGCGACATTTGGAAAAAGACGAGCAAGTTGGTGAGCCAGGGCGATCACTTGCAGGAAAGCCTGCGGGTCAGTAAACGCCTGTATTGTGGAGTTAAGGTCCGGTGTATTGGTTGGAGCAGGCTGGGTGGCGCTGGCTAATTTTTGGGCTAGCTTCCTGCCACCTTGGTTATTCCATGCAGAACCTTGTGGAGTCCTGGTTTCGGTCGGAATTTTTGGTTTTCTTGGAGCAGGAAGGCAGCTGCAACCGCTGAAGTTTGCGGTATGAATTTCACTGCAGTTGCTGCACTTTCGAGGTGCTTCTGGGATTTTGGTACAGTATCTAGTGTCGTGATGCCCGGCACATTTGACGCAACGTGGGGGGGCTCGGCAATATGAGCTGGAGTGCCCGAAAAGTTGACAGTTGAAGCACTGCACTGACTGGCCGTTTCCCCTCTGGACCTCGACATTCACTGTGATGACGCCGAGTTTGGTCATATATATGATCTGTCGCTCTTCGCGAGGAACAACTACCTGAACAATTGGTAGTTCTATCCCGGATTTTAATTTCCATTGTTGTGATTTGGGAGCCTGTTTTCCCTTGTTGCCGGCCTTCGGCAGCTGGCTTTCCTAAGGTGGAGAGACGGGCCCTCTTTTCCTTTTTCCCACCAAGGTGAAACCGTTTAGCTGGTGTCTGGGTCTGGATTTCTATGGCAGCGGGAATCTTTACTTCCATGGCATCTTTTTGATGCTTCATGAATTGTGTTATCGTAGCTGTTAGAGTTTTGATTTCTTCCTTGAGATCTTCGGAAGCCTTTTCGCTCTTTTCCAGCTTTTCCGTCTGTTTGGGCTTTTGCGAACGTTTTAACGTCAGCTATCTGCTTTCGCAGGTCTTCGTTCTGTAAAAATATAAGGTCTAAAAGGATTAGTTTTCCAAACAATTGACAATGATCCTATTTCAATTGTTTAGTATTTTATTTACGTATTTGTTAATATTCGAGAAGCTACCCGGTCGTTCGGTTTTACCATTATCCCTCAAGTCGGAAAGAATTAAACAAGTTACAAAATTTTAAGCATCTGTTGTTAATATGAATTGCTTATCAAAGTTAGGATACATTAAAATACTATCAGATGTTATAATTTTTTTACATTTTTCAAAATATGTTTTATTTTTTTTAATATGGAATTAAGAGATTTCAAGAAATTTTAAACAAATTTAGAATATCAAAAAGACCTATAAATTTTTTTAAAATTGGAAAATATGGAATTAAGAGGTTTTAGAGATCTGACAAAAGGCTTGCCGGTGATAACCCCAAGTTGTCGTTATTGTGGAATATTTGTAATTTTTTCTATATATGTAGGGAACGACACCTGATCCATCTGTCTGACGGAGCCGTATCTACGTTTCAAGAATACGCTCTGAATGGTTAGCTTGTTTGTGGAATAGCCGCCACCGAAAGAATACGTTCGAGTGGCATACAATAATGATTAGTTTTTAATTTTTTGTTATATTAATTTTGGTTATAATTTATATTAACAGAAGCAACCGTACAATTATTATTCTTGGCTTGCCATAAATTATGAATTATGGGTAATGTAACACCTATACACTGATACACCTATATACACTAAACAAGTTCCTGTGGTTTGGTTCGCTTCGATCTTCTGATTTCCCGCGTGTTGTCCAATAGCTGTATAGCTTTCACGTTACTGCGATTATGCAACCGTAGTTCAAGGCGAAATCTTGGATCACTTCTTGTATCCATTTGATTTCGAGGTCATTGATAATTATTCGCAAAACTGTTTGATGTTTGGCGTATTATCAATATATGGCATTTGTCAACCCCTTATGTGCACACCATGGATCCAAATTGGCTTTATGATTGACTGATAAACCAATCTCTTTGATTTTAGGTTAAGTGGAGAGTATATTTCAATTAACCAATACATTTTCTTGACTTTGAATCTAATCTGCTCTGCTTTTTGTCTAACATGAGGTTTTTAGTTTAACCTACTATCGAGACATATTTCGACGTATTTAGCTGATTCTGCTTGAATCAGGCATCTGTCAAGTGATATAATTATGTATTTGTCATTTTACTTCAATTCAAAATTAACATGGACGGATTTGGAGCGATTAAGCCATATTTTTCAGTCTCTAGTCCATTTGTAGATTTTTTTACCGCTACTTGTACGTTATCTATAGCCTTAGACAACTTAGACAATTTTTAATATGAAAACTGTGTCGTCGGCAAATGTTCCAAGTATTGTTTCTTCTGTTGTAGGGATACGTGGATCTTCAGCTGAAATAGGGTTGAGTGTAGAGATTGCTCGTGCATCTAAAACTCCTCTTTGTATTTTAATCCCAAATGCCGTACCCGGTCAAAAGCTTGTGAGACGTCCAGTAATATTGCAGGGCAGTATTTCTTTTCTTCGAGTTCCTTTTTAATTACCGCTGTTACTCTATGCGCTTCGTCCATTTTTGAGTGGTGATTTCAAACTGCAAATTGGAAATCTGGTATTTCTATAAATTACTTAATGCGTTTTAACAGCAGTTTCTCATATAATATTGATATCGTAGGTAACAGCGAAATACACTGGTAGGATATAACTTGGTCTACTGGTTTATCAGGTTTTTTAAGCAAATGAATTCGAGCAACATTAAATAATTCCAAAACATGCTTCAGTCTCAAACAGGCATTGAATATTCAATATATCTTTTATTAACCAGCCTTTTTAGGATTGATGTTAATATAAATTTCTGTGGCAACTTCCATTGGAGAAATCTGATTTACAACAACATCGGTCTTATGAACAGGATTTGTATCTATTGCAGATTCTATAACCGTCGGTTGGAATACGTTATACGTTTTTGCATTATAAGACTAAACGGGTCTCTGCTAGTAAATGTGTTAGTTGGATTGGGTTTGTTTGTTTTTTTCAGATTTGTCGCATCTAGTGCTAACAATACTGGAGTGTGATCAAATGATACTTAGCAAAATCTCTCGATTTGTATTTAATTTGAAGAGATGCCTTTCGAAATGTAAAAGTCCAGTAGGTCTGATAATTTTTACTGCCCCAGTAAGTGGGTTTGCGCCCAGAGTAATAATTACATGTAGTTATATTTATTGCTGCGAATAGTTCGCTGGGTTTTCCAGGTATTATTAATCGTGAACCTCAGGCTGTATGTTTAACATTTTTTTATTATTTAGTTATTATATTGTTACTAGTCGTTTCCGTCTAACCTACAATTTGTCTTTGTAATAACTTAAATCTAGGTATATAACTAGGAGGACCCATCGGCCCTATCTCAGTCTTTGGTGAAATAATGTTTATACGTGTCACTGCTGAATTTTTTAATATATGCACCTCACTACACAATGCTACACAAGATCAGGTGATTTGATTTTCTTGAGTCTATGTCGTGTTCTGGTGGTATCTTTCCTCATGCTCCCTTGCAATTCTCTTGATTTCTTGACTGACTGTGGGTATCTGAAGGTCTCGATGTAGGTAACAAGTGCTATAGTATTTGGGTACACCCACAATACCTCTCAGGACTTTGTTCTGAAAAACTTATTTGATTTATGTTACTCTTTGCAGAACATCCCCATAATTGAACTCCGTATGTCCATATATGTGTTAGTAATTGCTTATATATTAGCAATTTATTATATACTGTTAATTGTGATTTTCTTCCAATTAGTCAGTAGATTTTCCTATTTTTCAACTCCAGTTCGTTTCTTTTCTTCTTCATATGTTCCTTCCAGCGAAGTTTTGCATCGAGATTCATTCGAAGATGTTTAGCGTTGTTGCTATATGGAAATATAGTGTTATTTAATCTTATTGGTGCTTGTACGGTCTGTTTATATTATGAACTGCACGTGTCCAATTATTTAAATTGTCACTTGCCTGTTGTAATTTTCGTGAGGCTTCTTCAGTATTATCTCCGACAGCTATAATCGCAGTATCATCAGCAAATGTAGCCTTCGTAATATTTTCCATTTGAGGTATATCACAAGTGTAGAGCAGATAAAGCATTGATCCCAGTACACTTCATTGTGGTACACCTGCTTTAGCTTCTTTTATTGTAGAGTAAGCTTCTTCTTGTTTGACTCTGAAGATTATGGTTGTAATGTATGATTTTAATAGTTAGGTGTGTTGTTTTGGTAGTATTTTCTGTAGTTTATGCATAAGGCCTTCATGCCAAACCTTATCGAAGGCTTTTGTTACATCTAAAAATATAGCTGAGCATACTTTTTTACTTTCGTAGGCTTTTTCAATAACATCTGTTATTCTGTGGACCTGGTCAATTGTTGAGTGCTTGTTAAAAACCCAAACTGGTGTGTTGGTATTAGGCTTTTTTCTTTATATGATCGGTTTTATTCTTTTCAACAGGAGTTTTTCAAAACCTTAGATATTATTGGGAGCAGTGATATAGGTCTAATTTTCACATAGGTCTCTTATAGACGAACTGTGTAGACATGAACGCTTTAAATATTTTGGGACTTTCCAGATTGAGTAATCAGTTTCTTTATCACGTGTTACATTTCTCAGATAATCATTTATGGTTTTGTTTTTTATTTCCCTTTTCACTCTTTGAGTTATATTGTTTAAACTATTTTTATTTTCAGGTGTTCTGTTTTGTTGCCATTTTTTTCGTAATTTACGTTTTTCAGCTACCATTTCCTTCACTTCTTTTGGATAATTAATTCCTTTAGTTGTACTATTAATTTGTGGAGTATTATTCCAAGCAGCTTGTTGAATATCAACTACGAATTTCTCTGCTTCAAAATTTAATTGTTCAGTTGCCTTGAGGGGTACGTTTAGTTAAATTCGTTTGTTCAATTGTTCAGCAAATCGTTCCCAGTCTGTTCTCTTGATTGTTAATGTTGGGTTTCTTTCTTGTCTTATTATATTTTCGCTGAACGTCAGAATCACTGGCGTATGATCTGAAATTATCTCAAAATTTTCTTCGATCTTTTTATAGTTGGCTGTTATGTTTCTTACTATGAAGAAATCTAACAGGTCTGGGGTTTTCTCTTGATTAGTCGGCTAATAAGTTGGTTTTCCAGTTGACATGTAACTACATCATTGTTCAGCAGCTGCTTTATGCCGTTCATTGCCTTTAGTTGATGTCATTCTGGGTCCCCATCTAGTATTTTCTGCATTGAAATCAACTCCAATTTTAAATATTTCTCCCAGGTTGCTTAGGACATTCAAATAATTTTCCTTTTTTTGATTGTATCTTCTTCTTCACTTCCTTCTCTTGCGGTGTTAGCTGGATGTATGGTATGATAAAATGTATATCCTCTAAATTTTATAAGGACTCTTTTGTTAAATGGGTTTCTGATATTAGGCAAATATCTATTTTTTGCATATCTAGGAATACTTTTAAGGTAGCGTGATGTTTCTGCATTTTGCACTGTATTTTGGTTTAGTTCTGCATTAATTTTTCACTTTTAGCTGATGATGGAAGCGCTCTTGCCATAGCTTTGATGCCTCTGTTTTTTTTGTCGTCATAAGAGTGCCATTACAGTTTCAGCAACTCTGAACAATCTATTATTTTTGTGAATATTGTACGACATTCGGCGTCGAGTTTTATTTGTCCATTGTTCAGTACCGTTGCTTTGAATATTATATACTTGGACCTCATCGTAAAGCAAGTCAAAGCCGGTAATATTACTTACCATACTTGGGGGTGACCTGGGCATTCTAATTTCTTTATTTTGTTCATTATTTGGTTTTACTTTTATTTGCTGTGATGATGATCCCCGGGGAATTATTTGCTTTTATTTTTTTACTTTTACCCGTTATTCAGCCTATTTCTTTCTGCAATTCTTCTTCATCTGTTTCGTATATAACAATTGGACTGCTTTTGTTGGCTTGGTGGTTTGTCCTTGCCTTCAGAGCTTTGTTTATTTAGTTGTAGCTGGAGGGCATATATTTGTTTTTGAATATTGGTTAATGCGATTTCAAGACTCTCTGACTTTTCGTTCATCCACGCATTGTAGAGTGCCCGTTCGTTCTGGGTTCTAGTTGTGTTTTCTACATTCAAAACTGCGTTATGTGATATCCTGATGTCGATATTTCCATTTTATCTATTTTTTGTGTAGTGTTCTCATATTTTTTACGTGTTGTTGAAATAATACTGTTATTTTTATATTTAAAATTATCCTACCCTGCATTTGTGGTCCAGATATTCAGTTTCGGCTCTTAACGTTTTATGACATTTTGCATTTATTTTCTACTGTACTGACCCTTTTTTCCGATGGCACTTTCACTTTTTCTGTTTATTCTAAAATCTCCTCCAATAATATATCTTGGGCTTAATTTTAACAATAAATGTCTATAACATGAACATAATAAAGGAGGATTTAATAAATAATAAATGGAAATTAGAAAGAGAAAACTGGAACACTCTATGAACAAATTATCATGAAACTCAATCAGGGTGGTACAAAAGACACTAGAAAAGAAAATAAGAAAAGCGTAGTAATTCTGAACATGGCGTCTTTGGAAATTATATGTTATGAAGTTCTAACATCTCTAGGATGTGTTACAACAACATGTCGTCAAAATGTGGACAAATTGTACATTTAAAAAGAAGTGGCAATCCCGTCTAGTTCATTTACACTTTCCTTCAAATTTAAGAAAAAACATAACTGACATTAAATTAAACGGTCTAAAATATCGCATTACTAGATCGATTTCTATGTACCATAGATATTTGGAACCATTCATGATTTTCTTGAATAGTACAAGTCTTCGTCGGTATTTTTGGCCAAAATGTTGAGAAAATATTGACAGTAGAACTCGCTTTTATTCTATTATGTAATATCTAGAGGAATAATACTAAAATTATGGATTTATAAATACATAAGGATTGATAATCAATTTATCATAAACATATTGTTGCATTTAATATATCTTAATATTAAACTTGAAAATCCGTTGTAGATCCTTCAGGTCTCTCCTAAAACCTTCTCTGAATATCAATAATCAAAATTCCCAAATTTAAATAAAAATATGCTACCTATCTAAATATACATATATTTATCTTAATCAATTTTAAGGCATATTGATATTTATTTTTCTTGTAAATACTCTAATATGCATCAATGATGCTGATGTTATAACAAAGCGATATTTAAGTTCAAAATAGCTATTCATTTCAAAAATATACGAAATATCTAATACCTGCATAACTAGACATTCAAAACACTTTTGATTTATTTGTGATATAAATATTGTAAGATCAATTTCGTATTAAAATGGTACTGATAAAATAAATTGATTATGGCCAAAAGCATACCCTTTATCTAGTATTATTTTATCAACCACCTTATAATACACTAATATTAATGATTTACTGAAATCCTTATTTGGGATTTTTATTAATTAGACCTCATAAATGAAATTGACGATGGGCGATAATTGAAATTACAATTACTGACATGTTTAAATGTACTAGGTAAACTAATACATATTTATCTCAAAATATCTACGTTTCACTTATGAAATTAGGAAAAATACAAAACAACAATATTACAATAAACATAATTTATTTAAGTATAAAGGACAATAGGATAAAGTTATGTTATTTGTGTTACATCCACTTCATCGATTTTCTCTGGACTATTTCTTAAGGGTCTAAGTTATATAGACTCACTAAGATTGTGGTAACATTGGCCAATAACTGCAAATTTATCATCTTCTTTCTAATTGAGGTAGACGTCCATATATCCACCTTGTGGGTTATATAACAGTATACATCTTGTATCTTTCAACTCATTTGCCCATGGTTCTACACTTATGGCGTCATTTTCATCTCTATTAGCTGTGGATTCAAAACCATAAGCTGCTTTTATGTTTTGGAACTCTTCGTGAGTCACTAAATCTATTCTTCTTATATTAGTAATATCCACATCGTGTCTTACATCATCCTCTATAACATTAAATGGTAATTTTAGCTGCTCATTTGGTTACAATTTATTCTCTATTTGTTTTCGAGAGCTGCAGGAGTTTAAGGTATTTTCATGTCCAAAATATGTTTTGGTGAATTCTACTTCATATTCTTCACCTTTGTTCTAATTTAATACTTGCTAGGCAATGTGTATTTATCTTGTTTCTTCCTTGAACTTCCTTGGACCCTGAAATATTATGCTAGCACAATATAAAGAAATATAGCTTCTTCTCTCTTGACACGAGGTTGGGGCTTGCTCCATATCATTTTCCCATATTTGAATTTCTTTAAAGGTATTAAATTTCAATAACTCCTCAACGTTTAAGTTATGAGTTGACTGTAAATGATTCATTAGAAGATTCGCTTACATTGTAGTATGCTCGCATAACTTACATGTGTACAGTATTTTTGTTACTTTGGTATCTTCATTAATAGCAGGATGCTTTGTTTTGGATCCACGCTGTTTCAATATTTGTTTGCTGCTATATTTATTTTCGCAAGTAAAATATTTAAAAATGAATACACCCTTCAGATTTAATGCAGATATTTTTCTAAAACATAAAATTATTGTAAGATTCAGCAGGAAATTCTCTTGTTATGGACATTCAAATTAGAGCAGGTATATAACTTCGTACAGTTTTCAAAATAGAAAAGCTTCTTTTGTTCCATGTTTTGTCTTTCCATAGCAATTTGATTTTCTTATATAATTACTTAATTCTACTATTATAATATAAAACAAAGCAATATATATAGAAAAAATTAGTGTATACAATAATATAAACTAAATATTTCAATCAAAAACTAAATAAACTAAATAAATTATATTTCAATACAATCGTAAATTAAACTATCTAAAATTATAAAAAAGACTAATTAAGTAATAATTTGGTTAAAAAAAATTTGCGGTTGCACTCGAAGAAGCGCAATTTTCCCCACTAAGAACACAAAGCGAAATGCACGTAACAGCCTTGGCGTGAAATTTAAATAAAAAACAATTTTTTTCTGGAAATAAATTTGTTAAATTAAATTCAATTAAATAAATATATATATATATATATATATATATATATATATATATATATATATATATATATATATATTTATATATATATATATATATATATATATATATATATATATATATTTATATATATATATATATATATATATATTTATATATATATATATATATAAAATATGATATATAACAATAAATATAAATTTATAATGTAAATTTATATACATTTATCTAAATTTATCTAAAAATATAAATATAATATAAAAAATATATATCAATAAAATATAAATATTATATACATTTATCTAAATTTATCTAAAAATATAAATATAATATAAAAAATATATATCAATAAAATATAAATATTATATACATTTATCTAAATTTATCTAAAAATATAAATATAATATAAAAATATATATCAATAAAATATAAATATTATATACATAAATATAAACCATAAGCAAAAAACTTTGGTGCATAGCAAAATAAAATTACCTCTTCCATCTTTCCGTCAGTACTTTTAATATTTTATCCGAAAGATCATTATGGAATGTACAATTGAAGGAGTTTTAATTTACTTTTTTAAAACATTTGACAAAAATTTTGTTATATAATCGACATGGCAAAATCGCTGAATAATTTAAGATATAGCTCAAAGACCTACTGACTACTTGTATATTAAAACAATTTTGTTAGAGTTTGGGACACGATATATTGTCTTGTCTCTATAAAATCAGTCTCAATTTGTGGGTCTACTAATTTATTCATAATTGTATGTAAACAAAAATCATATTTCATATCTTTTTTAAAATGTTATACTAATTAACCTGAGATATACACTACGGTACAACGTAAAACTTTGTTTGCTGTTATAGGAACAGCTGGACTGAAGTTATAGTCAAGTAATTAACAGTAAAAATGAGCAGAAAGGGGGATACTAGTTGAATGAATACAAACTTTACCTTTACCTTCTGGAGTTTGTTCAAGTGTCGATGATACTTGCTTCGAACACCCTGGTTGCGGGCCTGGAATGATGGAAATAGGTACTACCAAGTAAGACAGTTTTGAAATTAACAATTATGAACAGAGATGTGATTGAGTCTTTAGGGTATTATGATGTGGCTCGGTGAATGGAGGTAAATCGTAATAAAACAGTGGTGTTTACATGATGTGACCGTTATTTATTGACAATAAAAAAATGAGAAAAATACAAAGATAAAAAGGATGGCAGCGGAGTTACCTGTTGACGAGGCTTGGGCAGTCGATGGTGGCACGTCTAAACCAAACGAGGGTTGAGCACTGAATGACCGAAATACCCTTCAGTAATATCCCAGATAAACGTCTCGGGGTTGCCGCCAGCTATTCGGTGTCGGGTTCCAATTGGCACCCCGCCCGTATTCAACATCTGGGATTATATTTCTGGGTATTTTGTAGACCGTTATTCCACGATGTAAAATTCGACATGCCTCAATTCGCTACAAGTCCTTCAATTTACCTTCGATATAATTTTGATTTTGATCCACTTCAATTTGTACATGTTCTGGGCTCGTGATATTATTTTCACCATAACTAAATTGTTCATAAGTACTTAAAGGAAGGTTTAAATGTATCACACAAATATCTCACATGGTAACGATAATAAATTATGCCTCATGTTTAACCAACCAGTTTAGGATTTTAAAAGTTTTCTACTCACTTCTTAAGGATCGCTTTTTTAACGGAAAACGATGATGCATTTCATCACTATCTGTGCATCCGGACACACAACACTTCATAGATCGGGAATACATTTCAACTACGGACTTCTACCTAGTAATAAAATAAAATAATAATTTAGTCTATAAACGTTATAAAAAGCTGACCACACTGTTCTCTACATAGGGCACGTTAAAAATGGGGTGCAAAATAAACAAACCATAGAACGAAATGAACGAATCAGATTCCGTCGCGGCTCTTAGCAGTTTCATGTTGGACGTGGCGAAACATTTCGCCAAAATTTCCATAAATTTCCATATATTCGCAAAATTTTACCAAAACACCCACCTACGAAACTTCCTGCCCTACTCGTATTTAACATAATAGTTAGGGGAGCATAATTGCCAACGCCTCCGACCGTTTTAATTTGGTAATATTAGGTACGTCTGTGTTTCTATCCGGTAGTTTCCAGAACAGTTTCAAATTTAAAAAATTAAAATAATATTTTTAAATTTTCAAACAAATTCCGGTACATTGTTACTATTTGATTGTTAAGCTATATGTAATAGTACAGGGAAAGAATGTAATTGACCTTATTCTTGGGTTTGCTATAAATAATCTTGTTCGTTGATTGAAACATATTGCCTTGTCTTACCTTTCGGACCAATAAACTAGTATTGTGGTCGAATAAAGGCCTTCTATTTATCCTGTCAAGTGTGTGTGTTTAGAATATAACGAACATTTCAAATACTATAACATTTGTGCTGAGGTTGTAATAGTGAGTTAAATAAGAATTATTCTATTAACATAAGTGGTGACAGTGATAAAATAGCCAATGGACCATCCCCGTTAAAATGGTAAAATCAGACTGTGTAGGAACTTTGCTTATCGTCTAATCAGAACAGAAGCTAGAAATAACTGAATTAGCGAAAAAATGCTGTATGGCGTGATAAACCTCCTCATTTGATGCTTCTAGTGCACAAGCTGTGCCGTCAACTATGATGTCAAAATTTGTTTGTCAAAAATCTAAACTACAAATTGTAAGTGATAACATTATAATTGTTAAGACAAGTGAATCTATCAAATTCCGGTACATTGTTACTATTTGAATGTCAAGCTATATATAATAGTACAGGTAAAGAATGTAATTGACCTTATTCTTGGGTTTGCTATAAATAATCTCCCAGTTAACTTGCCTATAATGCAACCACTCTCTGATACGGTGTCAATGTCCTGTAAGAAATACTTTTATTTCTTGATAAATAAAATACAAATATTCAACAAACATTATAATGGTCACAATCTTGATAATATACTAGGGGTTGCAACGGTGATTACAATAACAATCGTATATCAACTACGTCAGCAAGATCTTCTTCGAGAGACTCCAAGAACCTATATGAATTCCGGTCAAGGCGTCGTCCGTTGTATCCGAAAAATGTACATCTCAGCATTCCCATCGTTCCGACCCGTTACCACGTCCGCCTCGATTAGCGAATGAGTCATTAGGTGCCCTCTATGTAATTGGTCAACAATGCCGATCTATATTTTCTTACGGTCCATCTCTTAGTGACTATGGAAAATTTCACTTGATTCATTTACCACAACGACCTATTTTGATGCACTGTATGCAGCATCATTGAAAAATTCTGGGAATATATGAAAAGTTAATTTAAGTTAATAAAAGCACCAGCCTTCTTTCTGTTCTGTCATCATTGTAATGTCATCCATTTGTACTTAACCATTGCAAAAAGAATATTTGAAATATGTACATAATAATCCTTGTAATAACTAAATAAAAATAAACAAAAACCTTATCTGTGTTCCTTATTTATTTTTTGAAGTCGGATTAATTTTCTTGTTAAAAACATTATGTTTTTCTCTTTTTGGTGTTAGATATTTGCTCAACAAATTATGCAGTTATTATATTAAGTATTATAATGGGCATGTCAAGTAAAGTTGCAGTCTGTTTGAGGAAAAATATGAATAAAGGAACAATGATTGAAAATAAGAAATGCTTCAGGCACCGGGGTCCGCTACCTAACCTAACTGATTTGACAGGCATTAACCAAACTAGAACACCCACGAAAAGTCGTTGTTTCCACCGGGAATCGAACCCGCGACCTCCACCTGTGGTCTGAAGACTCTAATAACTAATCTCTACGGCTTCTCATATGATATGGTTAGTCTTTAAAAAGCAAACTGAACGAATTTGTACGGATAACTAATAAAGAATAATTAACTTAGATATTATAGACAAACATATGTGCATTTTCAATTTTTCGTTCCCTTTTCAAGACCATAGGAACCTTTTGAAGACCATAGGAATTTATTTAATAAACTCTGCTTTTTTTGGAATTCTGTTTGGTCAGCTGATTAAAGTCCTTGTTGATGTGGAACGCGTGTTTGGTGTTGATAAGGATTTGGTATAGGAATTTTGCGATTATACTACGGTGAATTTTTGAAAAGGGATGAGTGAAAAATTCCTTTTGAACCTTTGCACTAATGTATTTGAGTAATTCTGTATATGAGGCGCTCAAATTTTTTTCTCCGCTATTTCTAAATTTGTTCATCTCTTCATGGCCGATGTACTTAGACTACTTTAACCCGTCTAAATAAAGGAGTATGTCTTATAGAGAACCATAATTATTAGAGACAATTTGCTTTTTCTACACGTGGGAGGATACAGGATTCTCTGTGGATTATAACGGCCTGGGTTTTCTTTGGGTTGAATTGCAACTTCCAAAAGTTTAACCATTTAACCTCATTATTTAATTGTCCTACAAAAACTTCAATGTGAGAATATTTTTGTCTTCAGAGATATCGAGCTATGTATATCTTGATTGTGAATTCTTCACGCCATAAACAAAATCTAAAGGGCCGGCTTGGTTGGCACAGTGGTCAAGGGCGACAGGAAGGCCCTCTTACTGTTGCGATAGTAGCAGTTTCGAATCCTGCTGGGTAAATTTATGTTTTTGACTATTTATAATACGAAAAAGAAAATCTGTGACTGCGATCAGCCACGCCGGTAACCAAGCTGGGTAAGACCGGATTTCTTCTGAAATCATCTCTTGGACCGTGGGGAACAGATAAACACTATTTAGTAAAAAAGAGACGTTCAGTGTTGTACATACTATGTACATACATATGTAAAATGTTTTCTTGTCAACCCAATATAAACCCAAAAATATCTGAAAAATATGTAAAACATTATTTGAAAATGTCTATATTATGTTGTAGAGCCAGAGAGAATTACAAGAAGATAAATCAAATTGTAGATATATTAAGTTACTATGCTACAAAGGAGTGGAAGTTTGAGAACAGCAACGTGAAAACGCTATGGAAAGAAATGAGAAAGAGCGACCGGGAACTATTTGATTTTGATATTTGTGCTTTGAATTGGGACATGTACTTTTACACTTGTATCCGAGGTAAATCTTACCTAGACTGAAGTTCATTAATGATTGATGCTAGATAAATGATTATAAATATCGATTATATGACAGAAGAACTGAAAAAATCCAAATTAGAAGTTATTTTTGTTATTTCATTTCAACTCATATATATTTTTACATACTAATTACACCCAATTTTTCAATTATTTTGATATACCTTAAAATATTATTTGTTATATCAATTTATTTATGAATCATCATCTAAGTTAAAAAAAAATGGACAATTTGTATTATGATGTGATGGGAAATGATACAGTCATACTAGACCCAATAGTGATTCCTAACTAGTGCTCAAATATTTCAATATTTTAACGACAGATGACGCTGACTTCAAATTTTCCTATAATGTTTCGTCAGTATTATGTTTCGAATAAAATATAAATATAAAATTTAATACTATAATATTTCTATTTCCTTATAAGAACAATATATATAAATCTAGTAATACTTGTTAAAAAGCTCGTAACACCTAATAACATTTCTAACCTTACTAGCTAAAGAATTTCAGCCTTCCTTCTATTGAGTGTTTTCATTTGTCTTCATCAGATTGCCTATTTTTATCCAAGCACAGTCTGTGATAGGCCACATGAGAACAAAAGTGGTCTGGGGATTAAAATACGGCCTAATATCGGTAATATTCACTATATCACAGGAATTGAGATGAAGGAATTCTTTCTTCAGGTCTTCAAGTCTGAATAAAAACTGAAAATATGTCATTTCCCATTTGGTGGCCTTTATGAACTTGTTTTTCAACTACAAACAGTCGCCTTTGAAATAGAATACCGGGGCATACCTTTCGCCGTTTCTCACCACGAAAAGTACCAAATTATCTACATTAATCTGCAGGAATCCACAGCAATCTTCATGTATGTCATTACATATATTATTAATCAAAACGAACATGATCCTGGTGTAGAATTTCAGAAAATTATACGTCTGCAGAAAGTCTTCCATCAATATTTTTCTATCTTTGCCTTCTACGAATAAAAGCTTCCCAGATGAACCGTCACAATGTTTAAAATTGATCTCATTAAATAAAAAAGCTTCGTATTCGCTAAGGGGATAACAATTTACTCGAAGGCTCTGACAAACTTCTGGTGAATATTTGTTCATCGTGGAGAAAATTCTCTCATTTATAATTCGAACGGAGACATATAACAATAACAAAAATTCATCACCAGCCACTTGATTTTACATCAAATTAGTATTGTTGTTATAAAGGTGATTTTATTCATTTCTATATTCTATTAACAAATTTTATTGCGAATATTTTAGGAGCTTGAGTTTATATTTTGAAGGACCCATTGGACACTATTCCACAAGGAATAAGAAAATTCTATAAGTTAATGATTATTTATTATTTAATATTATGTGTATGTTGGTGTGTTATATTATATAGTGCTTTGTTAATTTTAAAATATTTCGTTATAAACATATGTTAATTTTTGCGTTTGTTTTAATAGTTTTGATACATATAACTCAGCCCAAATATTTAACCATTCTTAATTATAACCTTTTTTTTCTTAATAATAATCCTTATTGTATATGATATTTCTCTTTATTTATCACTATTTACCTTTTATGCCATGTTATATTACTATAATCAAAATACCAGTATATAAAAGAAAAAATAAACGTACAAATGAACAAAAATAAGCCATTGTTGTTATATCATCAATGTTTTTGATATACCGATTATTTTGATTTTGTTTTCAAATTATATATTTGTAAGTAATTTGTAATCAGCTATATTCCTCGTTCAAACGAGTAGATGACAGTGGCGATGACGAATCTGTAGTTAATTTTAGATATGACTTACCAACAGCTGTTATCAAATGAGTCATCTACTTGAGGTTTTATAAATTGCAAGAATTCACAACTTGTTCAAAACCACCTCTAACTATCTCACTTAATGATAAATAAAATGCCATAGTTGATATTTCAACTCTGTAACTGAAAAAAGCCGAATAATTGAATCTAACCTGAAATCTAAACATAAACTCAGAGAAACATTAGGCTATATGGACATGCATCCGAGCAGGTTTTATGGACCACTATAATTTGTTCAAAAATAATAAGCAGTAATTAACATAGTACGTTTATTGATGAAAAAACAAATTTCACATAATAGAACAAAAAATTTTAATTTCTTATAAGAAAAATATTATTGAACTTAATACTAATTTAACAGCCTATAATAAGATTTGGAATGTTACTGACTAAAAATTTTTATTTATTTAACATTTCCATTCATTTGACTGCCTACACTCATCCAAGTGCAATCTACAACGGGCCATTTGGGAACGAAGCTTTCTTGATCAAAATATTGGCTAACATCCACAATATTCACTAAATCACAAGAACTTAGTTGAACATCTTCTTTCTCTAGGCCCTGAAGCCTAAACAAAAACCGCAAATAAGTTAACTCCCATTTGGTGACCTTCACGAACTTGTCTTTCAGCTGCCAGCAGGTTCCTTCGAAACAGAACATCGGTGAATATTTTTCGCCATTTCTTACCACAAAGGGTATAAATTTGTTTTCGTCAATTTGTAGAAATCCGCAGGAATCCTCGTTTATATCATTGTGCATGTTTTTACTTAAAGCGAACATAATTCTACCGCAGAATTTGAGAAAATCGTACATGTGCAGAAAGTCCTCCAACAACATCTTCGTATCTCTGCCTTCTATGAATAAAAGTTTTCCAAATTGACCATCGCAATGTTGCAAATTAATCTCATTAAATAAACACGCTTCCCATTTATTCAGAGGATCATAGTTTACTTGAAAACACTGGTGGACTTCTGGTGAAAACTTCGTAAAATTATTACACAACCTATGTTTTATAATTCTAACGGAGACATATTTTAAATCACCGACAATGATGTAAGGCAAATGCTGCAGGTCTATTGTGTGCCATCCAAATTTTACAACTGGAGAACATGGTGGTTCTTGCAATTCTGGTAACGTTTCGGTCTTACTCACTGCGTCTAGGACAACATGTCGGCTTAATTCGTTATCCATATTTTGTCGGTTCGCTGAGTTAATTGATGCCAATTTAACTACATAAACTTTTTTATTCGACATTTCACTTTTTACTTATATTATTTCAATTAACACTCTTCTTATATACTTAAAAAGTACACTACTCTTATAATCTCTACTTATATACTACCTTCTGTCACTGTCACTTCTGTCATTTCAATTGCGAATAATATATATCAAGTAATCTATGGAGAATGTTTTATGATACCATGGCAACTGTCAAATTGTTATAAGATTGTTGTTTTTAAATTAGTATTAGTTCTATATGCAATTTGTATGCTCTATTAACTTTAATATAAACAAATATATTATTACAGGCATATTAAGTATATGATTTTTTAGGTATAAGAGTTTATATTTTAAATTGTGTCGTTTTATATAGGACCTTTTTAATTTAAAAACATTTGAAGAAATTTGCGAGTGTTGCCTAAGTTTGCAATTGTGACATTACAAATAACTGAATGAACTAACCTAACTTCTATTTAATCTAGGGATATATTCTGAAAAATATGTTATTCTTTTTATAGTATAAATTAATCGTTGAATTTTAAATTGATCTAATTTAATATGTTTATGAGAGCAATAATTCGTTGAGATATACATTTATTTAGAGACATTGGTAATATTCTGCAGAAAATTTGTGCATGATTGAGAAAATCCTCTCACTTGTACCTAATTCGAAATGAAACGTGCTTCAGATCACTGATAGTGATGTAAAGGCTGCGGATATTCAATGGTGTGCCATTCGAATTTTAGAAATGAAGGTTTCTGAAGGAATGAAGAAGGCTGATGTTTCTTTCAATTCTGGCAAATATCATTGTTGCCTACTGATTTAGCCATACCGGCTTTGTTATTTAAACTATTATTTATTAACCATTTGAATTTTTATAGCTTATGATGCATTTGATTTATTTAGGGATAGAAATATACTTTTAATTCATTTCAAATTTAAAACTAAAATATATTATTTCAAGAACAAGATGTACTGAATTGGTTCCACCAAGGGAATAACGACTCTGCCATAGGGCTGCCGAAAAAATATTCATATTTTTCTATGTTCATGGTTTCATATCTTTGGTGATATCATGTTCATATATGATATCATCTAAATTAAGGATTTCAAGCAATCTAAGGAGCTTAGATAGGTTTTCCGAAGCGAACAAGTGATAAACCGTGAAGGGAACTTAAGTTCGGTTTTCGATGTGGTCCAACTGTGGTATACTCAGTATACCACAGTGTGACATATCTATAAAAAATTTGTTATGTTATCGACATAGCAAAATCGCTGAATAATTTAAGATATAGCTGAAAGAACTACTGACAGTATATTAAAAAATTTAGTTAGAGTTTGGGACACGAGATATTGTCTTGTCTCTTGATACACTACGGTACAACGTAAAACTTTGTTTGCTCTTATAGGAACATCTGGACTGAAGTTATAGTCAAGTAATTAACAGTACAAATGAGCAGAAAGGGGGATACTAGCTGAATGAATACAAACTTTACCATTACCTTCTGGAGTTTGTTCAAGTGTCGATGATACTTGCTTCGAACACCCTGGTTGCGGGCCTGGAATGATGAAAATAGGTACTACCAAGTAAGACAGTTTTGAAATTAATGGTAACAATTATAAACAGAAATGTGACTGAGTCCTTCAATTTACCTTCTATATAATTTTGATTTTGATCCACTTCCATTTGTACATGTTCTGGGCTCGTGGTATTATTTTCACCATCACTAAATTGTTCATAAGTACTTAAAGGAAGGTTTAAATGTATCACAAAAATGTCTCACGTGGTAACGATAATAAATTATGCCTCATGTTTAACCAACCAGTTTAGGATTTTGAAAGTTTTCTACTCATTTCTTAAGAATCGCTTTTTTAATGGAAAACAATGATGCATTTCCTCACTATCTATGCATCCGGGCACAAAACACCTCCTAGAACGGGAATGCATTTCAGCTACGGACTTGCACCTAGTAATAAAATAAAATAATAAATTAATCTATAAACGTTATAAAAAGCTGACCACACTGTTCTCTACGTAGGGATTCCGTCGCGGCTCTTAGCATAGCGAATAAAACAAGAAATGTGTTAAAGGTAGCGACATTTACATGTTGGACGTGGCGAAACATTACGCCAAAACTTAACGTTAGAATATAACGAACATTTCAAAGGCTATAACATTTGTGCTGAGGTTGTAATAGTGAGTTAAATAAGAATTACTTTATTAACATAAGTGGTGACAGTGATAAAATAGCCTCTGGACCATCCCCGTCAAAATGGTAAAATCAGACTGTGTAGGAACTTTGCTTATCGTCTAATCATAATAGAAGCTAGAAATAACTGAATTAGCGTAAAAATACTGTATGGCGTGGTAAACTTCCTCATCTGATGCTTCTAATGCACAAGCTGTGCCGTCAATCATGATGTCATAATTTGTTTGTCAAAAATCTAAACTACAAATTAGGGCTAAGAGATAACATTGTAATTGTTAAGGCAAGTCAATCTATCAAATTCCGGTACATTGTTACTATTTGAATGTCAAGCTATATATAATAGTAGAGGGAAAGAATGTAGTAGAGCTTATTCTTGAGTTAGCTATAAATAATCTCCGAGTTAACTTGCCTATAATGTAACCACTCTCTGATATGGTGTCAATGTCCTGTAAGAAATACTTCTATTTATTGGTAATTAAAATACAAATATTCAACGAACATTATAATGGTCACAATCTTGATAATATACTAGGGGTTGCAACGGTGATTACAATAACAATCGTATATCAACTACGTCAGTAAGATACTCTTCGAGAGACTCTAAGAAACTATATGATTTCCGGTCAAGGCGTCGTCCTTTGTATCCAAAAGTGTACATCTCAGCATTCCCATCGTTCGGACCCGTTACCACGTCCACCTCGATTAGCGAATGAGTCATTAGGTGCCCTCTATGTTATTGGTCAACAATGCCAATCTATATTTTCTTACGGTCCATCTCTTAGTGATTATGGAAAATTTCACTTGATTCATTTACCACAACGACATATTTTGATGCACTGTATTCAGAATCATTGAATAGGGACTATGTCTTTTTAATCTGAAGCGGCAGTAGAAATAAAAAATTATGGGAATATAAGAAATAGTTAATTTAAATTAAGAAAGAAAAGAATTTTAAGCAAGTTCAAAGCACCGTCCCTCATTCTTCCTGTTCTGTCGGAAATTAATTATCGGTTAAAAAATTTTAAGCTAAATAATACTAATTGTTCTACTATAGAACAAAAGAAATCTCCGTAAATTCCCTATTCCTACTCTGTTGTGTGATAACAAGACATAGCATTTCATTATAATGATGACAGTGGTGCAGAAACATCCTACAAACAACAAATTTCCGAGAAATCGACAGACATAAAGCTTATGATGCAGATCTTTTCAAGTCGAGGAACAAAGAGGGTATTCAATGTCGGCACCTGTGAACTTACAGGAGTTTTACGGGCGGCCCAATTGATATTTTTATATATTTGTTGTACATGATAAGGCTTTGCTCCAGGAATTAGATGTCGTCATAAACTGGAATGTGATCAGTAAAACCAACTTTAAAATATATAAAACTACTGATGGGTTGGAAATAAGGTATGACCTATTTATATTCCGAAAACTACGATAGATCTGAAGTATATTAATATAGATGATTAGTATTAATATAGATGGCGAAAAAATATAAAAAATGTTTTAAAAACGTCAAAATGTTCCTTTATTTCGTTTTCCTAAGATGTATTCGCAGCAGCTGTTGCATATGTGATGCGTATTGGGAAAATTCCATGAAGAGTGAAAAATATGTTGATATGCTTGAGATACTGATTATGAGGTTCTTTCGATCAAAAACAAGGGTTATACTCAAGTTCTGATCATAACGGATATAATTTTAAAAATGCTTTTGGCGTTATCTCGTAATAAACAAACAACTACAGACGCACTACTACACAGACATGACTACAGATAGACAATTTTCTACAAAATACTAAAAGGAATACAATATACCACGAACAGATATAACAGAGAGAGCAGCACAATTTACATTTGTAACTTTTCGCAATTTCCTGGAACATGAAATGTGAAATTACGTCTCATCGCTATTGGAATGCCCCAAAATACATTATCTGTTGGAACTTTTGATCCGCACAGTTTTCAGTTTACTGAAGATCTGCTTAAAAATTAAGAAGGAAAGATAATAATTTGAATTAAAATATCTACCGGGTGTTGTGTTGCTTCGTTTTAATTTGGATTTAAATGGATTGTTAGTTGGACTGCTTCGATTTTGAACATTACACAACAGTATGAAATGCATAATGTATATAATATATATAGTAACTAAGTAGTAACTATATATAATAACTATGTAGTTTAAATGTTTACATATTTGTGAATTAGTTAACAATAAATTATTTTGAATAGATTTCTATTATAAAATTGAGAATTATATTATTTTTATTACTCCAGTTATTTCAAATATAGTAAGAATATACATGGGATTGACACTTAGTTTAATAACTACAAGAAAATTTCATTTTAAATCAATAGCATAAAATACACCAGACGGTTGAACTTTATTTTAATATACAAACAATAGTATGAGCTCTCTTCTGTTATTACAGAAATTTGTTTTATGTTTTTAAATATTACGAATTCTTGACATTTATTTTTGATATAGGTGAATTTTACAGCAGATGAAATTTGTGCCATGATGGTCAAAAAACGAAACATCCGTAATATATCCGTCATAGCTCACGTAGATAACGGAAAATCATTTTTAACAGACTCCTTAGTAGCAAAAACTGTTATTATTGCTGGTGCCGAAGTTAGAGAAATACATTTTACAGACACCGGAAAAAATTAACAAGACAGATTTATAAGCATATTAAGAATATGTAGTCTTTTGAAATATTGAACGACGAAATTTACAAACCACTGAACTTATGTGATAATTTTGATTAGTGATTCTGAAGCTTTATCTCTTTAAAATAAAACTGGGTATTTGTTATATCAAAAATACCAACTTTTTTCATAAATAATATTGATTAACGCGAAAAAGAATAGAAAGTTTTCTTGATTAATTTGATTGGTTCCTCTGGGCACATAGATTTCCGTTCTGAAGTACCTACTGCCCTTCGTATAACTGATGGTGCTCTTGTAGTAGATTGTGTTTCGGATAAGTAAATTCCTAAATAATTATTTGTATAATAAATTAAATAATTATGTATGTATTTTTGGTGTTACTTCACTTTGTATTAATTTTACTAAAGAACATGCATAATGCAATTCAATGCAAATGCAATAACGCATATCTAAATATATATCTGTGGTAAAGACAATTTATTAAGAACTTCCGAATTACAGTAGGAAACATTGTAGTGTCTTTACAATCTTTTAATTAATCGTGTTGTCATATCCAACGGCCCCAGGCCATCATCGGTTAATGATTGGTGCTACTGATGCTGCTAATTCGCTATAAATTATGAATTAAGTTAGAAACAATTTTGTAATAATGAATTATTTGCAGGTGTGTGTACAACCGGAAACTATGTGACGTCAGGCTATCGACGAACGTATTAAGCCAATCTTGTTCATGAACAAGATGGACCGTACCCATTTGAAATTGCAGTTGGATGCTGAATAACTTTACCAAACTTTCTGACGATTAACAATCTATGGGCTTAGGAATATTTCAACCCAAAAACAGAACAATAATCACAAAAGATCGTTTTATATGTACATCTTGAATCCATCTACAAAATTTTTGACTTGATTATGAACTGCAAGTAAACATCTGTTTTATTATTTAAAAAAAATTCTTCCAGCACAATTAGGCCACTATACAGTTTACAAAATAACTTTTATGAAGTCATTAGGAAATAAATATATTGTTGGCAGTGCATTGGAAGAAAATTATTAGCCTAGGTATTAAACTCTTTCATGTTACCTCTATCTTTATATCCTATGGTGACAAGCTGTTATATCCAGAATGCATTATATATTTTTAGCTCTTGGGTGTAACTAAAATTTTTATTTTAGGAAAGAAGAATATTCTCTCTACACTGCGCATTAACTTGAAATATGAAGACAAGGATAAGGATGGAAAACAATTTAGTTGGACATGGTTACCTGCTTGTGGGCCTTTGCTTCAGATGATTGCCGTTCACTTACCATCCCCAGTAACTGCTTTGAAATACAGAATGGAAATGTTATACGAAAGTCCACATGATGATGAAGCCGCTCTTGGTATGTGTCACCTATATGGTTTTTAAAACGCGTTAAATTTTGGTATTTATTTGTACGTGACGATTTGTAATTTACAACTCTAGGCTGATTCCTATGATGATGTGTCTAAAATGGTACTCACTTCTAATAAAGGTATTTTCTACGATTTTGGTCCTGTTTTTTCCGGTAAAGTAGCCACCGGCATGAAGGCCCCTATCCTGGGACCTAACTATATGGCCTCAACAAAGAGGATTTACACGAGAAGACAATTCAGGGAGCCATCCTCATGATTGGTCGTTATATAGAGGCCATGGAATATGTCCCATCTGGAAATATTTGCACTTTGTTCGGTCTGGATCAATTTTTGGTTAAGCCCGATGCCATCGCCACATACACAAACAAGTAGAACTTGAATGTCAAGAAGTTTAGCTTATCTTCCGTAGTACGTGTAGCTGTGGAACAGAAGAATCCGACCGATTCAGAAAAACCTGTAGAAGGTACGCAAATGTTCGCTTTTATAGTGTGATTATCACTAAGTCGTCTTTACAATCTTTTAATTAATCGTGATGTCATCTCCTACCGCCCCAGGCCGACATTGGTTAATGATTGGTGCTACTGATGCTGCTAATTCGCTATAAATTATGGATAAAGTTAGAAACAATTTTGTAATAATGAATTATTTCAGGTGTGTGTACAAACGGAAATTATGTTACGTCAGGCTATCGACGAACGTATTAATATTATATCGAGAATGCATTATATATTTGGAGTTCTTGGGTGTAACTAAAATATTTATTTTAGGAAAGAATTATATGAAGCCCTTCTCTTCTCACTGCCAACTAACTTGAAATATGAAGACAAGGATAAGGATGGAAAACAATTTAGGCGGACATGGTTACCTGTTGGTGAGACTTTGCTTCAGATGATTGCCGTTCACTTACCATACTCAGTAACTGCTCTGAAATACAGAATGGAAATGTTATACGAAGGTCCACATGATCATGAAGCCGCTCTTGGTATGTGTCACCTATATGGATTTTTTAAACGTGTTAAATTTTAGTATTTATTTGTACATGATGATGTGTAGTTTACAACTCTAGGCTGACTCACTGTGAATGATTGGTATAAACTAAACAACAATTACCAATTATTATTATTATTTTTTTAATATTTGCAAATGACTATATTTTGTTTTTTGTTTTTAGGTATTAAGAACAGTGATCCTAACAGTCCTATGATGATGTGTCTAAAATGGTACTCACTTCTAATAAAGGTATTTTCTACGATTTTGGTCCTGTTTTTTCCGGTAAAGTAGCCACCTGTATGAAGGCCCCTATCCTGGGACCTAACTATATGGCCTCAACAAAGAGGATTTACACGAGAAGACAATTCAGGGAGCCATCCTCATGATTGGTCGTTATCTAGAAGCAATGGAAGATGTTCCATCTGGAAATATCTGTACTTTGTTCGGTGTGGATCAATTTTTGGTTAAGCCTGATACCATCACCACATTCACAAACATGCAGATCTTGAATTTCATGAAATTCGGCGTAACTCTCGTAGTACGTGTAGCTGTGGAACCCAAGAATCCGGCCGATTCACCAAAACCTGTAGAAGGTACGCAAATGTTCGCTTTTATTGTATTATTATTACTAAGGTTTGTGTCATTTGTCTTAAGGTTTGAAACGTCTGGCTAGGTCTGATCTTATGGTACAATGTGTCATTGAAGAATCTAGCGAAAACATCATTGCCGGTGACAGAGAGCTCCACTTAGAAATCTCTCTGAAGGCCTTGGAGGAGGATCGATCATGCGTGAATTCAAGTTACTTAATCCGGCCCAATAGTGCCCTTCGTGTAACTGATTATGCTCTTGTTGTAGTAGATTGTATTACAGATAAGTACATTTCTAAATAATTATTTGTATAATAAATTAAATAATTATGGAAGTATTTTTGGTGTTACTTCACTTTGTACTAATTTTACTAAACAAAAATTAAAATTTTAAATAATGCATATATAAATATATTACTGTAGTAAAGACAACTTATTAAGAATTTCCTAATTAAATTAGGAACCATCGAAAAAAGAATTTTGTAATATCTTTTCAATCTTTTAATTAATCGCGATGTCATCTCCAACCGCCCCAGGCCGACATTGGTTAATGATTGGTGCTACTGATGCTGCTAATTCGCTATAAATTATGAATAAAGTTAGAAACAATTTTGTAATAATGAATTATTTGCAGGGGTGTGTACAAACGGAAACTATGTTACGTCAGACTATCGACGAACGTATTAAGCTAATCTTGTTCATGAACAGTACCCATTTGAAATTGCAGTTGGATGCTGAATAACTTTACCAAATTTTCTGACGTTTAACAATCTATAGCGTTAGGAATATTTCAACCCAAAAACAGGATAATGATAGCAAAAGATGGTTTTGCATGTACTTCTTGAATCCCATATACAAAATTTTTGACTTGATTATGAACGGCAAATAAACATGTGTTTTATTATTAAAAAAAATTAATTCTTCCAGTACAATTAGGCCACTATATAGTTTACAAAATGATTTTTATGAAGTTATTAGGAAATAAACATATTGTTGGCAGTGTGTTGAAAGAAAATTATATGCCTAGGTATTAAATGCTTTCACGTTACCTCTATCTTTATATCCTATGGTGACATGCTATTATATTGAGAATGCATTATATATTTGTAGTTTTTGGGTGTAACTAAAATATTTATTTTAGGAAAGAAGAATATGAAGCCCTTCTCTCCACACTGCGCACTAACTTGAAATATGAAGACGAGGATAAAGATGGAAAACAATTTAGGCGGACATGGTTACCTGTTGGTGAGACTTTGCTTCAGATGATTACCGTTCACGGGCCATCCCCTGTAACTGCTCAGAAATACAGAATCGAAATGTTATACGAAGGTAAACATGTATGGATTTTTAAAAGGCTTGAAATTTTTGTATTTATTTGTACATGGCGATATGTAGTTTACAACTCTATGGTTATTCACTGTGAATGATTGGTATAAACTGAACAACAATTACCAATTTTTTATTATTTTTTTAGTATATGCAAATTACTATACATTTTTTTGTTTTAAGGTATTACGAACTGTGACCCTAACGGTCCTCTAACGATGTATGTGTCCAAAATGGTAGACACTTCTCATAAAGGTCGTTTCCACACCTTTTTTTCTGTCTTTTTCCGGTAAAGTAGCCAACGGCGTGAAGGCCCCTATCCCAAGACCTAAATATGTGGCATCAAGAATGAAGATTTAAACGAAAAGACAATTCAAGGAGCCATCCCCATGATGGGTCGTTATGTAGAAGCTATTGAAGATGTCCCATCTGGAAATATTTACAGGCTGTTCGGAGTGGATCAATTTTTGGTTAAGCCCGATCCCATCCCCACATTCACAAACATACGCAACTTGAATGTCATCGTAGTACGTGTAGCTGTGGAACCCAAGAATCCGGCCGATTCACTAAAACTTTTAGAAGGTACGCAAATGTTCGCTTTTATTATGTGATCATCAATAAAGTCTGTGTTATTTGACTTCAGGTTTGAAACGAATGGCTAAGTCTGACCTTATGGTACAATGTGTCATGGAAGAATCTAGGGAAAACATCATTGCCGGTGCCAGAGAGTTCCACTTAGAAATCTCTCTGAAGGCCTTGGAGGAGGATCGATCATGCGTGAATTCAAGTTACTTAATCCGGCCCAATAGTGCCCTTCGTGTAACTGATGGTGCCCTTGTTCTAGTAGATAGTATTAGGGGTAAGTAAATTCCTAAATAATTATTTGTATAATAAATTAAATAATTATGCATGTATTTTTGGTGTTACTTCACTTTGTATTAATTTTACTAAAGAAACATGCATAATGCAATTCAATACAGATGCAAGAACGCATATCTAAATATATTTCTGTGGTAAAGACAATTTATCAAGAACTTCCGAATTAAAGTAGGAAACATTGTAGTGTCTTTGCTATATTTTAATTAATCGTGATGTCATCTCCAACCGCCCCAGGCCGACATTGGTTAATGATTGGTGCTACTGATGCTGCTAATTCGCTATAAATTATTAATAAAGTTAGAAACAATTTTGTAATAATGAATTATTTCAGGTGTGTGTACAAACGGAAACTATGTTACGTCAGGCTATCGACGAACGTATTAAGCCAAACTTGTTCATGAACAAGATGGACCATACCTATTTGAAATTGCTGTTAGGTGCTGAATAACTTTACGAAATTTTCTGACGTTTAACAATCTATGGGGTTAGGAATATTTCAACCCAAAAATAGGATATTGGTAACAAAAGATCGTTTTACATGTACATTTTGAATCCCATCTACAAAATTTTTGACTTGATTATGAACTGCAAGTAAACATGTGTTTTATTATTAAAAAAAATTAATTCTTCCATCACAATTAGGCTACTATATAGTTTCCAAATAACTTTTATGAAGTTATTAGGAAATAAATATATTCTTGGCAGTGCATTGGAAGAAAATTATAGGCCTAGGTATTAAACGCTTTCATGTTACCTCTATCTTTATATCTTATGGTGACAAGCTGTTATATCGAGAATGCATTATATATTTGTAGTTCTTCGGTGTAATTAAATTCACCAAAACCTGTAGAAGGTACGCAAATGTTCGCTTTTATTGTATTATTATTACTAAGGTTTGTGTCATTTGTCTTAAGGTTTGAAACGTCTGGCTAGGTCTGATCTTATGGTACAATGTGTCATTGAAGAATCTAGCGAAAACATCATTGCCGGTGACACAGAGCTCCACTTAGAAATCTCTCTGAAGGCCTTGGAGGAGGATCGATCATGCGTGAATTCAAGTTACTTAATCCGGCCCAATAGTGCCCTTCGTGTAACTGATTATGCTCTTGTTGTAGTAGATTGTATTACAGATAAGTACATTTCTAAATAATTATTTGTATAATAAATTAAATAATTATGGAAGTATTTTTGGTGTTACTTCACTTTGTACTAATTTTACTAAACAAAAATTAAAATTTTAAATAATGCATATATAAATATATTACTGTAGTAAAGACAACTTATTAAGAATTTCCTAATTAAAGTAGGAAACATCGAAAAAAGAATTTTGTAATATCTTTTCAATCTTTTAATTAATCGCGATGTCATCTCCAACCGCCCCAGGCCGACATTGGTTAATGATTGGTGCTACTGATGCTGCTAATTCGCTATAAATTATGAATAAAGTTAGAAACAATTTTGTAATAATGAATTATTTGCAGGGGTGTGTACAAACGGAAACTATGTTACGTCAGACTATCGACGAACGTATTAAGCTAATCTTGTTCATGAACAGTACCCATTTGAAATTGCAGTTGGATGCTGAATAACTTTACCAAATTTTCTGACGTTTAACAATCTATAGCGTTAGGAATATTTCAACCCAAAAACAGGATAATGATAGCAAAAGATGGTTTTGCATGTACTTCTTGAATCCCATATACAAAATTTTTGACTTGATTATGAACGGCAAATAAACATGTGTTTTATTATTAAAAAAAATTAATTCTTCCAGTACAATTAGGCCACTATATAGTTTACAAAATGATTTTTATGAAGTTATTAGGAAATAAACATATTGTTGGCAGTGTGTTGAAAGAAAATTATATGCCTAGGTATTAAATGCTTTCACGTTACCTCTATCTTTATATCCTATGGTGACATGCTATTATATTGAGAATGCATTATATATTTGTAGTTTTTGGGTGTAACTAAAATATTTATTTTAGGAAAGAAGAATATGAAGCCCTTCTCTCCACACTGCGCACTAACTTGAAATATGAAGACGAGGATAAAGATGGAAAACAATTTAGGCGGACATGGTTACCTGTTGGTGAGACTTTGCTTCAGATGATTACCGTTCACGGGCCATCCCCTGTAACTGCTCAGAAATACAGAATCGAAATGTTATACGAAGGTAAACATGTATGGATTTTTAAAAGGCTTGAAATTTTTGTATTTATTTGTACATGGCGATATGTAGTTTACAACTCTATGGTTATTCACTGTGAATGATTGGTATAAACTGAACAACAATTACCAATTTTTTATTATTTTTTTAGTATATGCAAATTACTATACATTTTTTTGTTTTAAGGTATTACGAACTGTGACCCTAACGGTCCTCTAACGATGTATGTGTCCAAAATGGTAGACACTTCTCATAAAGGTCGTTTCCACACCTTTTTTTCTGTCTTTTTCCGGTAAAGTAGCCAACGGCGTGAAGGCCCCTATCCCAAGACCTAAATATGTGGCATCAAGAAAGAAGATTTAAACGAAAAGACAATTCAAGGAGCCATCCCCATGATGGGTCGTTATGTAGAAGCTATTGAAGATGTCCCATCTGGAAATATTTACAGGCTGTTCGGAGTGGATCAATTTTTGGTTAAGCCCGATCCCATCCCCACATTCACAAACATACGCAACTTGAATGTCATCGTAGTACGTGTAGCTGTGGAACCGAAGAATCCGGCCGATTCACTAAAACTTTTAGAAGGTACGCAAATGTTCGCTTTTATTATGTGATCATCACTAAAGTCTGTGTTATTTGACTTCAGGTTTGAAACGAATGGCTAAGTCTGACCTTATGGTACAATGTGTCATGGAAGAATCTAGGGAAAACATCATTGCCGGTGCCAGAGAGTTCCACTTAGAAATCTCTCTGAAGGCCTTGGAGGAGGATCGATCATGCGTGAATTCAAGTTACTTAATCCGGCCCAATAGTGCCCTTCGTGTAACTGATGGTGCTCTTGTTCTAGTAGATAGTATTAGGGGTAAGTAAATTCCTAAATAATTATTTGTATAATAAATTAAATAATTATGCATGTATTTTTGGTGTTACTTCACTTTGTATTAATTTTACTAAAGAAACATGCATAATGCAATTCAATACAGATGCAAGAACGCATATCTAAATATATTTCTGTGGTAAAGACAATTTATCAAGAACTTCCGAATTAAAGTAGGAAACATTGTAGTGTCTTTGCTATATTTTAATTAATCGTGATGTCATCTCCAACCGCCCCAGGCCGACATTGGTTAATGATTAGTGCTACTGATGCTGCTAATTCGCTATAAATTATTAATAAAGTTAGAAACAATTTTGTAATAATGAATTATTTCAGGTGTGTGTACAAACGGAAACTATGTTACGTCAGGCTATCGACGAACGTATTAAGCCAAACTTGTTCATGAACAAGATGGACCATACCTATTTGAAATTGCTGTTAGGTGCTGAATAACTTTACGAAATTTTCTGACGTTTAACAATCTATGGGGTTAGGAATATTTCAACCCAAAAATAGGATATTGGTAACAAAAGATCGTTTTACATGTACATTTTGAATCCCATCTACAAAATTTTTGACTTGATTATGAACTGCAAGTAAACATGTGTTTTATTATTAAAAAAAATTAATTCTTCCATCACAATTAGGCTACTATATAGTTTCCAAATAACTTTTATGAAGTTATTAGGAAATAAATATATTCTTGGCAGTGCATTGGAAGAAAATTATAGGCCTAGGTATTAAACGCTTTCATGTTACCTCTATCTTTATATCTTATGGTGACAAGCTGTTATATCGAGAATGCATTATATATTTGTAGTTCTTCGGTGTAATTAAAATTTTTATTTTAGGAAAGAACAATATGAAGCCCTTCTCTCCACACTGCGCATTAACTTGAAATATGAAGACGAGGATAAGGATGGAAAACAATTTAGTCGGACATTGTTACCTCTTGGTGGGACTTTGCTTCAGATGATTGCCGTTCACTTAGCATCCCCAGTAACTGCTCTGAAATACAGAATGGAAATGTTATACGAAGGTCCACATGATGGTGAAGCCGCTCTTGGTATGTGTCACCTGCATGGATTTTTAAAACGCGTTAAATTTTGGTATTAATTTGTACTTGATGATGTGTAGTTTAAAACTCTAGACTGATTCACTGTGAATGATTGGTATAAACTAAACAACAATTACCAATTTTTTATTAATTTCTTAATATTTGCAAATGACTATACTTTGCTTGTTTTTGTTTTTAGGTATTAAAAATTGTAATCCTAACGGTCCTATGATGATATTTATACGATTGATTATTTCTACGATTTTTGGTCCTGTTTTTTCCGGTAAAGTAGCCAACGGCGTGAAGGCCCCTATCCCAAGACCTAAATATGTGGCTTCAAGAAAGAAGATTCGAGAAGACAATTCAGGGGGCCATCCTCATGATGGATTAGTGTACAGTTCTTTTGGTTTAATTTTAAAATACTTCTTCCGTACTCTGGAACAAATAAAACACGCACTATATAGAGTTTTGAACGAAAAGTTGCAGGCGTCTGAAAATTTTGAAACAAATGTGCTGTCTGGTATCTAGTACACTAAGAACAACGTTACTAATTATGTTCCTGTTTTTGTCTAGATGAATCTTCCACTGGCTTTTGGTTTATAGATCATACCAATTAATAAGCAAAAAAATGGCAACGCCCTCTTAATTTATTTTTTAAATCATATTTAATGGAGTGAGTTTTATTCTTAATTCTATTTACAGGATTCCAATGGGCAACAAAGCAATCCATCGTGGTGGCGGTTAGATCATTCCTACAACCCGTCGTATGTTGTCTTTATGCTTGCCTATTAGTCAATATGTTATTAGAAATTCAATAGTCTGGGCAGACGTCCAGCCCAAACTCATTGAACTTGTTTGTCAGTGTGAAATTCAGGTAAATCTTTTATACAATTATATTTTCACTCCATCTTAGAAATACGTTCCATATCACAGAAAGCGGCACCAGATGATACAGCGTTGTATAAGTAGCAATTTTGAATTGTTTACATAATTATATCCCGGTTGATTTAGAACTTCTATCCATTCTCAGATGATTCTCTAGAATCGACTTGTTGTAGGTATTTGAGTAATTAAAGTACTGGATACAACTTAGTCCATGCATATTTATACTTTACAAACATCTCGATTAAAGCCACAACACAGAAATGAATCAAGAGTGAGGGATCTTCATCTTGTCCGGGTGGTTTTATCACGAGCATGCGCCGTAGCGTTTTTACGATTTTATATACAAAGCAACTACTCTTAACATTTAATTATTCAACAATATATAAGCCGATTCAGTATATAGGCGCATCCACCCAATTATTATATGTCCAACTATATGTGTAACATTCGCAAGATATGTTATATTAATGGTATATTACTTTCGAATCTAAAGAATTCTTACTTTTTGGCCATTTGGAATAGGGGAACTAATAAAACATTAACAATCGTTAACAAAATTATTATATTAACAAATGTTTTATTAAAAGATATCCAAAATTACCTGATTTCTGCTATAGATTTAATTGGCTGGTTTTCACAATGTGTCAACATGCTTGTTGAAAAATATGATTTATAATGTTTCGCATTTATAATTTAATTTTTGGAGTTATTTCTTCAAGTTTAATATGTTTAAAAAATATACCAAAAACCATACCATAAGTCATATATCTAATATTTGACCGAACTGTTTTATTATTGAATTTTCCGTTTTAATATTATAATTTTTCTGGAAACCTAATTATTTATCAGATTATTTATTTATTATAAAAGCTAGTACTGTACTAATATACGAATATTTTATTTTGTTGTTTTTCAGGATACATATAAAATAAAGAAAGTTTTCCAGATCTCAGTCAATACTTGGAGAAAATGTAAACGCGTCGTTAATGACAATCCATTTTTTTCTATAGTACAAATAAAAAGGGCGTGATCCACGTTCTCATCAGAGAGTAGACGGCAGACTGCATCTGCTTTTTAAATCCCAAATATAACAACTTGAGGGAGTCCAAACTTGCTGGAGAAAGCGAATTATAGGAGAATTGGGGAATTGGACAGTAGGGGTTGACAGTACTTTGGTTGAAGGCTGCAATCCGACGAACTGTAGCATTTAAAAAGGATGAGCAATTTAATATATATTTGGGTATACATGTATGCTAGAGCCTGGTCTGGAATAAGGCGTAAAATACAGCTATAAGAATCACTCGCTGTTCGGTGAACTTGAGAGGACAGTTTTGTCCATTTTTAAGGTCCACCCGATAGAGGTGCGGTGGGCGTGGGTAGAAGAATGAGTCCATTAGGTTTATTAAGTTGTCTTTTTATAGCATTCATATGAATCGTAAAATTCAATTAATGTTATCAACGTTTTTAGTATTTAAATTTCAAACGTTAATTCATCAATAAACTATTATATTTCTTGTCATAGATTTTATAATTAATTAATAAATTTTTTTGGAAAAATGACTTGTTTTAATGCTTGACCATAAAAAATGACACAAAGTTTTAAAATTACTTTCCTGACGATGTGCATCCATTATAATATTTTTTAGAACCGATTTGGTGAAGGTAATTGGGCAATTAAAATACTGAATTCAGCTGAGCCGCTCTGTATTTATACTTTATGAATAAGTCGGTTATGGCCACATCACAGAATTAATTAAGATGCCGGAATCTTCATCCTGCCCGTGAGGCTATAACTCGATCTTGCTCCGTAGCGTTTTACATATTTATATTTCAAGGCAGCAAAACATTTATTTATGCAATCGTGCTTAAAAGCGCTTTTACCATATAGGCGTCTCTAATCAATTATTTGTGTCTAAAATTCGGCCACCCTGACCTCGCAAAACTTCACTCCGACCTGCTCTTGGAATATGGTGGTTGTTATTCTGGTTTTTCTATAATGGAGACATACTCTTAACTACTTGATCTTTTAAAATTTCTTACCTTGTTGATGATTTTTTCTTTATAGTTCCATTTTATACTTTCCATACTGTGTATTTTATAACTTCTGTGAAGTCAATTTTTTTATTTTTTGGGGTGACCTGCAGTTTATTCCTTCGGTGAGGTCTGGCTGCCAGACACCATTTTAAATTCTCTTAATGGTCTGGTATATTCAATGACTCTTTTTCTGTTTTCTTTTTTTTGTTGTGGTGACTACCGATTGGTTGGCTACTCCTGTGCTGGCAGCCTGGCAGTAAACGTTCATAGCAACGTCGCTCGTGATGGCCCCCAGTTTTTGGTACCCTTCATATCATCAGCTAATTTGTTGTCACGTGCATTGGTTGTTCTTATCGTTGGAGTACCCCACATAGGTATGCCCCTTTTGCAAGCCCTCTTTACTTTCCTAAATATAACTATATATTTGTATTAGATATCGATGTTCTTTCCAGTTGCTCTATGTATTTGTGTTCTGAATCGCATCTTAAATTAATGATTTTTGTCTAACACCATCTCAGAATAGAATATATATTTTCATTGTGTAAAACTATCGAACACTTGTTACCTCCTACTGTCCAACCTCTTTGATAAAATTACTTTGAGCGGAAAGATAAAAAATAATTTGAATACATTTAGTGTCTAATATCTTACTATGTATTTTATAGCTTATCACTTTTGGCGCATAAAAAATATAACACACATTTATCTAATTTTTAGGCATTTAATTTTTAATCCTAAGCAAGCAGACCTTGATACTCAACAAGGCTTCTACTTATTGGCATATCAAAACACCAAATGATAGATAATCGAGGTAATTAAAGGGTAAAATTAATGAATATGTTAACAATAAAAAAATAAAATACGGAATAAGTTTTACAAGGAATAGACTATTTATCTCTAAAAATATTTTTCAACTGTATAATTAAATAATATATAGTTAATAAACATACATTAAGCACATTTTTATAACATAAAACAATGAATTTTCAATAAATCACATAAACACTTCATATCGCACACTTATAATAAAATTTTAAAATAGAACATAATTTATTTGGTTTGGATAATATAGCTTTTGGACTTTTCCAATTTTTCGTTATTACATCACTTATTGCGTCAGGTGTTTTGTCTTTGTTTGTGATGAAACCACTGGTGTTTGTGGTACGTTTGCCTAAAAAGAAACCAATCAAAGCAAGTCAAATTTTGAAGAAAAACTCAAAAATTCATATTACATTTTGACGATCCTGACAACTATTCAATTTGGATTTATTGGATACGGCAGTGTCTGTAAGTTGTCCTATTCTCTGTCTTTCAGAATTCCGAAAATTCCGTCTCTTTGAAGCAGACTCTGTGTCTAAACGTCTCAATACTTGATGTTCGAGACAATATTGCTCTGCATTATAAGTTGGGCCCTCACTCTAAAAATACAAAAAAATTATAATATTTATAGATTATTAGGATTTTCTAAAATCATAAATTACGTTATCCCAACTATCATCAACTGGTACAAGTTTAATAGGTTCTAGAGGTGTTACCACCTTTTCAACTTCACTGCCTTCTTTTATTAGCTGCAATTCTATACACTTTTTATCCGGGCACATACTATGGTGTAACTAGTATAAAAAAAGTACTGTATCGGTTTTCTTTAATAAATAATACACCTTACATTTAATTCTTCTGGTGGTACACGGTGACATGTATTATAATCACAAGGGACTAGTACAATATTCCCGCTGTTAGCAGCTTTGCATTTCTTCAAATGTAATTCCATCCTTGATACTCTTATGTGATGTGAGTTATTGTAAGGACAAATAACTTTTTCATTGGGACTGTAAAATATCGGTTAAGTATTATCTTTAAATTCTTTGGTCATACATTACTCTCTTAATATCTCCATTGTTTAAATTTCTGTATTATATGTTTTTAAGATATTTTAAATATACACTAATATAAATTGTTAATAGTTAAATTATAAACGTTTATACGTGAATAAATGCACTTAAACTTTGAAATATTTCAAGGTAGCAAACATTGTTTATCACATTCTTTTGTCAAAATATTTTATGTTTTCTTATTGATTACATATATGGAAGATCAAAGAATAAACTAGAGATGATGAAAGAAAATCGATTGTAACTTCCGATGTATCGATAGTTACATAAATTATTCCATAAATATTATAAAACCTTTTAATCATTTTTAATAAACTATTAAATTTGGTACTTAACCTTAAAAGATTAGCTTCTCTACACTAATTAAAATAAAATATTTATAAAAAAATTCGATACTTTAATGCACATTTTACAATCTTTAAATAATATCGATATTTTTTTGGGCCTGCCCTGTGTGTATGTTAAATCGCAATTTAAAATACTGACTTTATTTCTAACATGATCTTAGAAAAAAAAACATTTCTAAAATGTAAAACATAATCGAAACATAACGATTAATATACTTTGAAAACGGATATTTAATTTTATATACTAATATACTTATTAATATACTTTTTACAGTATTTACAAAACATCGGCCTATATATCAATATTTTTATTTTTTATTAAAAAATCTACATATTTTTTGTGAAATATCGAAGTATTTTCCAGTAGCAGTAGCTGTTAAAAAATATTTATATTTTATTCATCCCTTATATCCATATACTTTTTTTAAAAGTTGACCTTGAAAGTGAAAGGAATACAACAAGGAATACATTCAACATCTTCCATTCAAGATCAAAATGATATTAAGTCGACTGCACGTTGTCGATATGTTCCCGTGCCGCACCACCGAATGGTTCCAGAACAGTCTCCGTTAGTTCGTTGATCGAAACGCATTGCCTTGTCTTACCTGTCGGACCAACAAGGTAGTATTTTTGTCGAATAAATGCCTCTTATTTAAACAAATAAGGTTAGAATATAATGAACATTTTAAAGACTAGAACATCTGTGCTGAGGTTATAACAGTGAGTTAAATAAGAATTTCTTTATTAAAATAAGTGGTGACAGTGATAAAATAGCCGATGGATTATCCCCTTCAAAAATGGTAAAATCAGACTGTGTAGAAACTTTGCTTTTCGTCTTATCAGAACAGAAGCTGGAAATAACTGAATTAGCGTAAAAATGCTGTATGGCGTGGTAAAATTCTTCATCTGGTGCTTCTAATGCACAAGCTAGAATGGTTTGGATATGCAATTAATCTAAATTAAAAATTAGGGGTAAGTGATAACATTATAATTGTTAAGGCAAGTCAATCTGTCAAAGTCCGGTACATACTATACAGTACATAGTTACTATTTGAATGTTAAGCTATATATAATAGTACAGGAAAAATATGTAGCAGACCTTATTCTTGGGTTTACTAACAAATAATTTCCGAGTTAACTTGTCTATAATGCAACAACTCTCTGAATTGGCGTCAATGTCCTGTATGAAATACTTTTATTTCTTGGTAAATAAAATACAAATTCAAATATTATAATGGTCACTATCTTGATAATATACTAGGTGTTGCAACGGTGATTACAATAACAATCGTATATCAACTACGTCAGCAAAAAACTCTTCGAGAGACTCTAAGAAACTATATGATTTCTGGTCAAGGCGTCGGCCTTTGTAGCCAAAAAGTGTCCATCTCAGCATTCCCATCGCTCGGTCCCGATACCACGTCTGTCTCGATTAGCGAATGAGTCATCAGGTGCCCTCTATGTAATTGGTTAACAATACCGATCTATATTTTGTTATAGCCCATCTCTCAGTGATTATGGAGAATTTCACTTGATTCATTTACCACAACGATCTACTTTGACGCACTGTATTAAGTAACATTGAATACGGACTATATCTTTTTACTCTGCATAGAAATAAAAAATTCTGGGAATATACGAATAGTTAATTTAAATCCAGAAAGAAGTCATCCGTTTGTACTCAATCATTGCAAAAAGGCCCATGCTGAAATTAGTTGTTGGTTAAAAAATTTTAAACCAAATAATACTAATTGTTCTACTATACAACAAAAGAAATCTCCATAAAATCCCTATTCCTAGTCTGTTGTGTGATAACAAGACATAGCATTTCATTATAATGATGACTGTGGTGCAGAAACATCTACTAGAGGATAGAAACACCACTTAAAATCTGTCATTCGAGGGCAAAATGACGGCAAATCGACTGCTACGTTGTCGATATTTTAAATTATTATTTACATATAGGGAAAATAGTTTAGTGGAGGATTTACAGATTTGCGGCTAGCTGCATATTAAAATTTTGCAGTAAGTCTTAAGTCTGCAATACGTTAACCTAATTCACAAACATACTGAATAATTTTTTCTGTTAATTAGATTTTGCAAATACTAAAATATCGCAATATAATATAGTTTTAAGCAATATAAATAAATATAGTTTTGCATAGTACTAGGATTTGTATTAAAAGTTTGAGTCTCGTTTTCCTCATTTTTCCGCTTTCTAACTTTTAAACTTTTAGGGCGCTTCGATTTCATTTGGATTATTTTATCATATTTCATATCACATCATAATGCAACCAACAGCAAAAAGAACATAAATGAATAAATGGAACTAAAATGTATTAAGGCAAATAATCTAAATTTGCCTACAATATAACGACTACTGTGTGACTATAACTAAAATAATTTTAAAAATAGTTTAATAATATTTTTCTTTGTACTTCGAGATTTTGACTGTTTATGATCTGTGATCGGTGGTTAATTGAAATATTACTCCAAAAATATAAGGTTTTTTTTTGTTCTGGCCTAAAAACCAGGCGGTGGAATGCATGACGCATACCTGGTCGCGGAGACTTGCCCTGGAGTGACAAGTTGGACCGGGTTATGTGGGACTGCCTCTGGGCTTACCAATACACTAAACCGAAACCGCCTCACAGTTGACCCCTGTGGATTACTACTGCTACTGCATTAGATTTGGGGATATGGCACCCGCTGATCGGGCAGCCGTTATTGGGCACGAAGGCCCGGCGATTCTATTGATTCTCGAACTTGAGTTAACACACAACTGGGTACTGTTCTATGGGGGCAAAAGTTATGACTGTAGCGATGGTTGGGGTCGTTTCAGCCTGGAAAAGGGGGAGAGCTTAGCGGTGACGCGGTGCTAAGCTCCCAGCATGTGGACCAGCTCGCGAACAAGCGCGTTTTCAGAAGAACTTGAGCTGAGTTGTTGTTTGTGGAATGATTGAGATATGAAGTGCTTGATTTCTGGAGTGTCAGTTTCCCTATGAATTTGATTATTTCTGACAAACCATGGAGCGTTTAATATTTTCCTGAGGAGCTTATTTTGGGAAACTTGAAGCCGTTTGACCTGGTTGGGTGCAACAAACTTGAAGTAGACATTAGATCCGTAGAGGAGTACGGACCGAATTAACATCTTGTAAAATAAGCATTTGATGGAGATGGGAAGTCTGCTAGAAGGGCAGATCAGAGAAGATAGCAGGTTTGCTATCCCCGAACCTTTATGGATTGCTTTCTGGATTTGGGAATGCCAACCGAACGCCGGTCGAAGTGAAGACCTAGGTACGTGACGTTATCCCGCCATGGAATTATTGCGGTGTCGATCTTAAGTTGCGAGACGTGCAGTGCGTAACGCTTCTTGTGGAAAATGATGGCCTGGGTTTTCAGGGGGTTGATTTGCAACCTCCAGAATTTGAACCACTTGACCGCATGATCGAGCTGCTTCTGTAAACTTCATGAATTGTAACTTCGAACCTGGCGGCCGTGAAGAAAGCAGTGTCGTCAGCGTAAAAGGCGACGTCAGTATGCTCTATTCTCGGCATATCTAAAATAAAGAGGTTAAATAAGGCTGGGGCCAGCGGGGAACCTTGAGGAACGCCAGCATCGATTTGTTTACGACTGGAAAGTGATGCCCTGATCTTGACCTGGAAAGATCTGTCCGAGAGATAGGACTTGATGAGAGCGGTTAGGTCTTCTGGGAGGCCTAACCGCACGCACTTTGCGAACAATCCGTCGTGCCAGACCTTGGCTTTGGTTAGGTCCAGAAGAATTGCTCCAAGCTTTTTACGTTGGTCAAGAGCATGATGGATGCGTGCAGCCAGACGGGAAGCTTGATGGACGGATGAGTGGTGAGCGCGAAAGCCGAATTGTTCATCTGGAATGATGTTGTTTTCCTTTCTGAAAGAGTTGAGAGCGTAGAGTATTGCCCTCTCAGCAAGCTTCGAAATGGCGCTGAGAAGGCTGATAGGCCTGTAATCAGATGGAGATGATTTTGCTCCTTTCTTGGGTATAACCGTTATATGTGCGTGTTTCCAAGACGCCGGGAAGTGTTGCAGTCTCATGATGGAGTTAATGATGTTTGCCAGTTCTGCGAGCTGCTTATGCGGGAGCTTTTTTAACTGGGTAATCGATATTCCATCGAAACCTGGAGATTTTTTGTTTTGAAGTTTGGCGATCATAGTCTGTAGAGACTTTGGAGACACAAAATGGTTGAGAAGAAAGGCGGGGATTACTGGTCTTTTGACGGAGTTGGATTCGTTGATGACAGTGTCAATATCTTTAGCTTTAGTGTTCTGTGCGGGTGGGAGGCATTTAATTTGAGCTTCGTAGGTCTCTGCAAGGAGCTCGACTTTTTCTTGGTCAGTGACTACGAAATTTCCTGTAACCGCTGACTTCAGGGGAGGGATGACATTGTGCGTCTTCCCCACGACGCATTTGGAGACACGCCAGAAGGAAGGGGGGCCATCCAGCCTTTGGTCCGCGAGAAATGAGTTCCAGTTCATTGCTCGCCAAGTGGAGACGGCCGCCCTTACCCTCTTGCATGCTCTGGGTGAAGCAGCATCAAGGGTGAATCGAGCTAATCTGCATAAACCGTTTTTGATGCGAATTTCACGTTTAAGAGAAGCGGGAAGGTTGTTTTTCCACGGCTGGGGTTGTGATGAAATTTTGACTGTGGCAGATTCGTGAGCAGACTGAATATCGCGAGTTAGCTTCAGTACGGCTTCCTCGAGGTGTTCTGGTGTGTTAATTTTCGGAATTGGATCGAATTTCAGGAGAAGAGATTGGTAGTTTTTCCAGTCGGTTTTTTTCCTGAATCTTGTTAGTGGAACTTGAGTGGTGGCGCAGATTCCGAGTTTGAGAAGGACCGGACGATGATCAGAGTCTAGTCCGTCAAGGACTCGAACTTCGGAATCACGATTTACGTCTTGAAGAATAAAGAAATCAAGGATTCTTGCTGCGCCTTGAGAGACTGTACTAGGGTGATGGGTGGGTTCATCTGGCAAGGCAAGACCGTAGCCCAGATCTGCACTTAGAGCTACGATGGCGTTACCTGCGGGATTCGCTCTGGAACACCCCCAGATGGGGTGGTGGGCGTTGAAGTCGCCACCTATTATTTTCGGAAATTTTCCTTCCACGAGTGATCGGTATTCGGCATAGTTGAATGCAGAAGATTTCCTGTACAGGGATTTAATCACGAAGGGACGTTCTTGGATATCGGTTTTAATGGAGGTTGTTTCGAAGTTGTTTACTGATAACGATGGAAGGAGCTCGTGTTTGACTCCTTTTCTGACGAGAATAGCGGTTCCACCGCCTCGACTCGGTGTTCTATCGTTTCTGTAGACCAAAAAGTGTTCGAAAGAGAGACGATGCGAAGGTTTCAGGAAAGTTTCCTGGATGAGCACGATGTCGACGTCATAGAATGTCATGACATCTTCCAATTCCGCTTGCTTTCCGCGTAAGCTATTTGCATTCCATGTCATCAGTATAAGAGATTTCGGAACAGCCATTTCGAAGAGTTAAAGGCTGCTGGAAGTTATAGAGACAGGTAAGTGTTGCCGCCTAGACAGCGACATTTGGAAAAAGACGAGCAAGTTGGTGAGCCAGGGCGATCACTTGCAGGAAAGCCTGCGGGTCAGTAAACGCCTGTATTGTGGAGTTAAGGTCCGGTGTATTGGTTGGAGCAGGAGTTTGAGTTGGAGCAGGCTGGGTGGCGCTGGCTAATTTTTGGGCTAGCTTCCTGCCACCTTGGTTATTCCATGCAGAACCTTGTGGAGTCCTGGTTTCGGTCGGAATTTTTGGTTTTCTTGGAGCAGGAAGGCAGCTGCAACCGCTGAAGTTTGCGGTATGAATTTCACTGCAGTTGCTGCACTTTCGAGGTGCTTCTGGGATTTTGGTACAGTATCTAGTGTCGTGATGCCCGGCACATTTGACGCAACGTGGGGGGGCTCGGCAATATGAGCTGGAGTGCCCGAAAAGTTGACAGTTGAAGCACTGCACTGACTGGCCGTTTCCCCTCTGGACCTCGACCTTCACTGTGATGACGCCGAGTTTGGTCATATATATGATCTGTCGCTCTTCGCGAGGAACAACTACCTGAACAATTGGTAGTTCTATCCCGGATTTTAATTTCCATTGTTGTGATTTGGGAGCCTGTTTTCCCTTGTTGCCGGCCTTCGGCAGCTGGCTTTCCTAAGGTGGAGAGACGGGCCCTCTTTCCTTTTTCCCACCAAGGTGAAACCGTTTAGCTGGTGTCTGGGTCTGGATTTCTATGGCAGCGGGAATCTTTACTTCCATGGCATCTTTTTGATGCTTCATGAATTGTGTTATCGTAGCTGTGAGAGTTTTGATTTCTTCCTTGAGATTTTCGGAAGCCTTTTCGCTCTTTTCCAGCTTTTCCGTCTGTTTGGGCTTTTGCGAACGTTTTAACGTCAGCTATCTGCTTTCGCAGGTCTTCGTTCTGTAAAAATATAAGGTCTAAAAGGATTAGTTTTCCAAACAATTGACAATGATCCTATTTCAATTGTTTAGTATTTTATTTACGTATTTGTTAATATTCGAGAAGCTACCCGGTCGTTCGGTTTTACCATTATCCCTCAAGTCGGAAAGAATTAAACAAGTTACAAAATTTTAAGCATCTGTTGTTAATATGAATTGCTTATCAAAGTTAGGATACATTAAAATACTATCAGATGTTATAATTTTTTTACATTTTTCAAAATATGTTTTATTTTTTTTAATATGGAATTAAGAGATTGCAAGAAATTTTAAACAAATTTAGAATATCAAAAAGACCTATAAATTTTTTTAAAATTGGAAAATATGGAATTAAGAGGTTTCAGAGATCTGACAAAAGGCTTGCCGGTGATAACCCCAAGTTGTCGTTATTGTGGAATATTTGTAATTTTTTCTATATATGTAGGGAACGACACCTGATCCATCTGTCTGACGGAGCCGTATCTACGTTTCAAGAATACGCTCTGAATGGTTAGCTTGTTTGTGGAATAGCCGCCACCGAAAGAATACGTTCGAGTGGCATACAATAATGATTAGTTTTTAATTTTTTGTTATATTAATTTTGGTTATAATTTATATTAACAGAAGCAACCGTACAATTATTATTCTTGGCTTGCCATAAATTATGAATTATGGGTAATGTAACACCTATACACTGATACACCTATACACTGATACACCTATATACACTAAACAAGTTCCTGTGGTTTTGTTCGCTTCGATCCTCTGATTTCCCGCGTGTTGTCCAATAGCTGTATAGCTTTCACGTTACTGTGATTATGCAACCGTAGTTCAAGGCGAAATCTTGGATCACTTCTTGTATCCATTTGATTTCGAGGTCACTGATAATTATTCGCAAAACTGTTTGATGTTTGGCGTATTATCAATATATGGCATTTGTCAACCCCATATACACCATGGATCCAAATTGGCTTTATGATTGACTGATAAACCAATCTCTTTGATTTTAGGTTAAGTGGAGAGTATATTTCAATTAACCAATACATTTTCTTGACTTTGAATCTAATCTGCTCTGCTTTTTGTCTAACATGAGGTTTTTAGTTTAACCTACTATCGAGACATATTTCGACGTATTTAGCTGATTCTGCTTGAATCAGGCATCTGTCAAGTGATATAATTATGTATTTGTCATTTTACTTCAATTCAAAATTAACATGGACGGATTTGGAGCGATTAAGCCATATTTTTCAGTCTCTAGTCCATTTGTAGATTTTTTTACCGCTACTTGTACGTTATCTACAGCCTTAGACAACTTAGACAATTTTTAATATGAAAACTGTGTCGTCGGCAAATATTCCAAGTATTGTTTCTTCTGTTGTAGGGATACGTGGATCTTCAGCTGAAATAGGGTTGAGTGTAGAGATTGCTCGTGCATCTAAAACTCTAAATTTTTTCAAAATGTTATTATTCGAGGAGTCGACAGTAATTGGGGGGAAGCAATCTGTTCATTTTGTATATTAATCCCAAATGCCGTACCCGGTCAAAAGCTTGTGAGACGTCCAGTAATATTGCAGGGCAGTATTTCTTTTCTTCGAGTTCCTTTTTAATTACCGCTGTTACTCTATGCGCTTCGTCCATTTTTGAGTGGTGATTTCAAACTGCAAATTGGAAATCTGGTATTTCTATAAATTACTTAATGCGTTTTAACAGCAGTTTCTCATATAATATTGATATCGTAGGTAACAGCGAAATACACTGGTAAGATCTAACTTGGTCTACTGGTTTATCAGGTTTTTTAAGCAAATGAATTCGAGCAACATTAAATAATTCCGAAACATGCTTCAGTCTCAAACAGGCATTGAATATTCAATATATCTTTTATTAACCAGCCTTTTTAGGATTGATGTTAATATAAATTTCTGTGGCAACTTCCATAGGAAAAATCTGATTTACAGCAACATCGGCCTTATGAACAGGATTTGTATCTAGTGTATATTCTATAACTCTCGGTTGGTATACGTTATAGGTTCTTGCATTATAAGACTAAACGGGTCTCTGCTAGTAAATGTGTTAGTAGGATTGGGTTTGTTTGTTTTTTTCAGATTTGTCGCACCTAGTGCTAACAATACTGGAGTGTGATCAAATGATACTTAGCAAAATCTCTCGATTTGTATTTAATTTGAAGAGATGCCTTTCGAAATGTAAAAGTCCAGTAGGTCTGATAATTTTTACTGCCCCAGTAAGTGGGTTTGCGCCCAGAGTAATAATTACATGTAGTTATATTTATTGCTGCGAATAGTTCGCTGGGTTTTCCAGGTATTATTAATCGTGAACCTCAGGCTGTATGTTTAACATTTTTTTATTATTTAGTTATTATATTGTTACTAGTCGTTTCCGTCTAACCTACGATTTGTCTTTGTAATAACTTAAATCTAGGTATATAACTAGGAGGACCCATCGGCCCTATCTCAGTCTTTGGTGAAATAATGTTTATACGTGTCACTGCTGAATTTTTTAATATATGCACCTCACTATACAATGCTACACAAGATCAGGTGATTTGATTTTCTTGAGTCTATGTCGTGTTCTGGTGGTATCTTTCCTCATGCTCCCTTGCAATTCTCTTGATTTCTTGACTGACTGTGGGTATCTGAAGGTCTCGATGTAGGTAACAAGTGCTATAGTATTTGGGTGCACCCACAATACCTCTCAGGACTTTATTCTGAAAAACTTATTTGATTTATGTTACTCTTTGCAGAACATCCCCATAATTGAACTCCGTATGTCCATATATGTGTTAGTAATTGCTTATGTATTAGCAATTAATTATATACTGTTAATTGTGATTTTCTTCCAATTAGTCAGTAGATTTTCCTATTTTTCAACTCCAGTTCGTTTCTTTTCTTCTTCATATATTCCTTCCAGCGAAGTTTTGCATCGAGATTCATTCGAAGATGTTTAGCGTTGTTGCTATATGGAAATATAGTGTTATTTAATCTTATTGGTGCTTGTACGGTCTGTTTATATTATGAACTGCACGTGTCCAATTATTTAAATTGTCACTTGCCTGTTGTAATTTTCGTGAGGCTTCTTCAGTATTATCTCCGACAGCTATAATCGCAGTGTCATCAGCAAATGTAGCCTTCGTAATATTTTCCATTTGAGGTATATCACAAGTGTAGAGCAGATAAAGCATTGATCCCAGTACACTTCCTTGTGGTACCCCTGCTTTAGCTTCTTTTATTGTAGAGTAAGCTTCTTCTAGTTTGAATCTGAACATTCTGGTTGTAATGTATGATTTTAATAGTTAAGTGTGTTGTTTTTTTAGTATTTTTAGTAGTTTATGCTCAAGGCCTTCATGCCAAACCTTATCGAAGGCTTGTGTTATATCTAAAAATATAGCTATACATACTTCTTTTACTTTCGTAGGCTTTTTCAATAACATCTGTTATTCTGTGGACCTGGTCAATTGTTGAATGCTTGTTAAAAACCCAAACTGGTGTGTTGGTATTAGGCTTTTTTTCTCTATATGATCGGTTTCATTCTTTTCAACAGGAGTTTTTCAAAAACCTTAGATATTACTGACAGCAGTGATATAGGTCTATAGGCTCTTATTTCGTTTGGTGACCTCCCAGGTTTTGGGATCATTATAATTTCCTACATTCTTCAAATGTCTGGGACATGTTTTAATCTAAATGCTGTATTGATCCAGTTGGTTCTATAATTCCCTTTCTTCGTAGTTTTTGCAGTAGTTCTCCTCTTATTAAATCGTAGCCTGGTGATTTCCTGCGGTTAATGTCAGTTTCAATAACTTTGTTTAACCCTTTCGGCGTCACTAATTCAATCGTTGAATTTTCAGCTTCTATATCCGGCAAAATATGTTCAATATTAGTTTCGTTTGGTTTGATATTATTGATGATGATTAGTATTTTCTAGATATTCAGCAAATGCTTCTGCTTTTTGGTGATTGTCATGTGCCTAATTTCCACATAGGTCTCTTATAGACGAACTGTGTAGACATGAACGCTTTAAATATTTTGGGGCTATCCAGATTGAGTAATCAGTTTCTTTATCATGTGTCAAATTTCTCAGATAGTCATTAATGGTTTTGTTTTCAATTTTCAGTATTTCCCTTTTCACTCTTTGGGTTATATTGTTTAAATTATTTTTATTTTCAGGTGTTCTGATTTGTTGCCATTTTTTTCGTAATTTACGTTTTTCAGCTACCATTTCCTTCACTTCTATTGGATAATTAATTCCTTTAGTTGTACTATTAAATTGTGGAGTATTATTCCAAGCAGCTTGTTGAATATCAACTACGAATTTCTCTGCTTCAAAATTTAATTGTTCAGTTGTCTTGAGGGGTACATTTAGTTAAATTCGTTTGTTCAATTGTTCAGCAAATCGTTCCCAGTCTGTTCTCTTGATTATTAATGTTGGGTTTCTTTCTTGTCTTATTATGTTTTCGCTCAACGTCAGAATCACTGGCGTATGATCTGAACTTAGCTCAAAATTTTCTTCGATCTTTTTATAGTTGGCTGTTATGTTTCTTACTATGAAGAAATCTAACAGGTCTGGGGTTTTCTCTTGATCAGTCGGCTAATAAGTTGGTTTTCCAGTTGACATGTAACTACATCATTGTTCAGCAGCTGCTTTATGCCGTTCATTGTCTTTAGTTGATGTCATTCTGTGTCCCCATCTAGTATTTTCTGCATCGAAATCAACTCCAATTTTAAATTTTTCTCCCAGGTTGCTCAGGACATTCAAATAATTTTCCTTTTTTTGATTGTATCTTGTAGGACAATAAATTGCGGCTATTGTACCCTTGTATCTGCTTGATTTAATAGCTAGTGCTGTTACCTGATTTTCTGCTGTACTGAGCTGGGAGCTTAGGTTCTTGATGGAGGCAAATGTTTTTTTTTATTATTATTACACTTCCTTCTCTTGCGGTGTTAGCTGGATGTATGGTATGATAAAATCTATATTCTCTAAATTTTATAAAGGACTCTTTTGTTAAATGGGTTTCTGATATTAGGCAAATATCTATTTTTTGCATATCTAGGAATACTTTTAGGGTAGCGTATATATAGCGTTAAAATATTCGTTCATTTTTCTTGTTTGTCCAGCTTTCCTATTAGTTTAAGTAGCAATTCGTTGGTGGTTGCTTCATCTTCCTTTTTGTCTCTTTGCTTATTTTGACTGATACTTTGGGCATAAGTCATTTCACCATGAACGTTATTATATTTTTTCGGTTGTCTCTTTTCACTTATTGGTTCTTGAGGTTTAACTTGAGCTATTCTATTTCTCCTCCCTTGTATTGTTTTAGCAACTACACATCCTCTATAACATGCCGGATGCGCTTCATTGCAATTTGCACATTTCGACTTAGCTTCTTTGGGTCACACTCTGTGGTGATATGTTTACCTGAATATTTTACACATCTGGGTTCTCTTCTGCAGAATTACTGTATGTGTCCATGCAATTGGCATCATTTACATTGCGGTATTAAGTTTGATTTTTTTAGAGGTTTTATTTTTATTTCAACCCCAAAAATACTTTTATACCTGTTCTAAAATACCAAAAATGTTTTTTGTGTCCGTATCTTATTCAAAGGCTAACATAAATAGACGTAATGGCTTCTTGTGGACTAAAAATTCTCCTTTGTTAATTTTGGTTTTTTCTTTTTTAAAACTATTTGTCGCATTTAAGCATTTATGCCCATTTTGGTTTAGTTCTGCATTAATTTTTCACTTTTGTTGATGACTTTCACGACTGTTGATGGAAGCGCTCTTGCCATTTGATGCCTCTGTTTCTTTTGTCGTCATAAGAGTGCCATTACAGTTTCAGTAACTCTAAACAATCTATTATTATTGTGAATATTGTAAGACATTCGGCGTCGAGTTTTATTGGTCCATTGTTTAGTACCGCTGCTTTGAATATTATATACTTGGACCTCATCGTAAAGCAAGTCAAAGTCGGTAATATTATTTACGATACTTGGGGGTGACCTGGGCATTCTAATTTCTTTATTTTGTTCATTATTTTGTTTTACTTTTATTTGCTGTGATCCTGGGGAATTATTTGCTTTTATTTTTTTTACTTTTAACCGTTATTCAGCCTATTTCTATCTGTAATTCTTCTTCATCTGTTTCGTATGTAACAATTGGACTGCTTTTGTTAGCTTGGTGGTTTGTCCTTGCCTTCAGAGCTTTGTTTATTTAGTTGTAGTTTTAGGGCATTTATTTGTTTTTGAATATTAGTTAATGCAATTTCAAGACTCTCTGTCTTTTCGTTCATCCATTGTAGAGTGCCTATTCGTTCTGGGTTCTAGTTGTGTTCTCTATATTTAAAACTGCAATATGTGATATCCTGATGTCGATATTTCCATTTTATCTATTTTTTGTGCAGTGTTCTTCTTAATATTTTTTTACGTATTGTTGAAATAATACTGTTATTTTTATATTTCAAATTATCCTACGCTGCATTTATGGTCCAGATATTCAGTTTCGGCTCTTAACGTTTTATGGCATTTTGCATTTATTTTCTACTGTACTGACCTTTTTTTCCGATGGCACTTTCACTTTTTTTATATATTCTAAAATCCGCTCCAATAATATATCTTGGGCTTAATTTTAAAAATAAATGTCTATAACACGAACATAATAAAAGAGGATTTAATAAGTAATAAATGGAAATTAGAAAGGGAAAACTGGAACACTCTATGAACAAATTATCATGAAACTCAACCAGGGTGGTACAAAAGACACTAGAATAAACTGAATAAGAAAAGCTTAGTGATTCTGAGCATCGCGTTTTTGGAAATGATGTGTTATGAAGTTTTAGCACCTCTAGGATCTGTTACAACAACATGTCGTCAAAATATGGACAAATTGTACAATTAAAAAGAAGTGGCAATCCTGTCTAGTTCCTATATACTTTCCTTCAAATTTAAGAAAAAACATAACTGATATTAAATGAAACTGCCTAAAATATCGCATTACAAGATCGAATTCTACCATAGATAGTACCATAGATATTTGGAACCATTCATGATTTTCTTGAATGGTACAAGTCTTCGTCGGTGTTTTAGTTCAAAATATTGAGAAAATATTAACAATAGAACTCGCTTTTATTCTATGATGTAATATATAGAGGAATAATACTAAAATTATAAATTTTTAAATACATTAGGATTCATAATCAATTTGTCATAAAGATATAAGTTGCATTTAATATATCTTAATATTAAACTTGAAAATACGTTGCAGATCCTTCAGGTCTCTCCTAAAACCTTCTCTGAATAACAACAATCGAAATTCCCAAATTTAAATAAAATTAATAATTAACGATATTTAAGTTCAAAATAGCTATTCATTTCAAAAATATACGAAATATCTAATACCTGCATAACTAGACCTTCAAAATTCTTTTGATTTATTTGTAATATAAATATTGTAAGATCAATATCGTATTAAAATGGTACTGATAAAATACTTTGATTATTGCCAAAAGCATACCCTTAATCTAGTATTATTTCATCAACCACCTTATAATACACTAATATTAATGATTTACTGAATTCCTTATTTGGGATTTTTATTAATTAGACCTCATAAATTAAATTGATATTACTGCGATAATTGAAATTACAATTACTAACATGTTTAAATGTACTAGGTAAACTAATACATATTTATCTCAAAATATCTACGTTTCACTTATGAAACTAGGAAAAATACAAAACAACAATATTACAATAAACATAATTTATTTAAATATAAAGGACAATAGGAGAATGTTATGTTATTTGTGTTACATCCACTTCATCGATTTTCTATGGGCTATTCCTTAAGGGTATGGACTTAAGTTATATGGACTCACCAGGATTGTGGTAATATTGGCCAGTAACTGCAAATTTATCATCTTTTTTCTAATTGGGGTAGATGTCCATATATTCACCTTTTGGGTTATATAACACTACACATCCTGTATCTTTCACCTCATTTGCCCATGCTTCTACACTTATGGCGTCATTTTCATTTCTATTAGCTGTATATTTAAAATCATAAGCTCCTTTTATGTTTTGTAAATAATTATGAGTTACTAAATCTATTCTTCTTACATTATTAATATCCACATCGTCTCTTACATCATCCTTTATAACAGTAAATGTTATTTTAGGTGCTCATTTGGTTACAATATATTCTCTATTTATTTTCGAGAGCTGCAGGAGTTTAAGGTATTTTCATGTCCAAAATATGTTTTGATGAATTCTACTTCATATTCTTCACCTTTGTTCTAATTTAATACTAGCTAGGCAATGTGTATTTATCTTGTTTCTTCCTTGAACTTTCTTGGTCCCTGAAATATTATGCTAGCGCAATATAAAGAAATATAGCTTCTTCTCTCTTGACACGAGGTTGGGGCTTGCTCCATATGATTTTCCAATATTTGAAATTCTTTACAGGTATTAAATTTCAATAACTCTTCAACGTTTAAGTTATGAGTTGACTGTAAATGATTCATTAGAAGATTTGCTTTCATTGTAGTGTGCTCGCATAACTTACATGTGTACAGTATTTTTGTTACTTTGGTATCTTCATTAATAGCAGGATGCTTTGTTTTATGCTGCTATATTAATTTTCACAATTAAAATATTTAAAAAGGAATACACCCTTCAGATTTAATGCAGATAATTTTTCTAAAACATAAAATTATTGTAAGATTCAGCAGGAAAGTATCTTGATATGGACATTCAAATTAGAGCAGGTATATAACTTCGTACAGTTTTCAAAATAGAAAAGCTTCTTTTGTTCCATGTTTTGTCCATCCATAGCAATTTGATTTGCTTCGATTAAATACTTAATTCTACTATTATAATATAAAACAAAGCAATATATATATATATATATAGAAAAAAATTAGTGTATGCATATTAACTAAATTAATTAACTGTATGTAATATAAACTAAATATATCAATCAAAAACTAAATAAACTATATTTCAATACAATCGTATATTAAACTATCTAAATTCACGTAACAGCCTTGGCGTGACCTTTAAATAAAAAAAAATTTCTGAACTGAATTTATTCAATTAAATTCATTTAAATATACATATAAACATAATCTATTACAATAAATATAAATTTATAATGTAAATTTATCTAAAAATATAAATATAATATAAATATATATATATATATATATATATATATATATATATATATATATAAAATATAAATATTATATATATATATATATATATATATATATATATATATATATATATATATAAAATATAAATATTATATATATATATATATATATATATATATATATATATAAAATATAAATATTATATATATATATATATATATATATATATATATAAAATATAAATATTATATATATATATATATATATATATATATATATATATATATATATATATATAAACCATAAGCAAAAAACTTTGGTACATAACAAATTAAAATAATCTCTTCCATCTTTCCGTCAGTACTTTTAATATTTTATCCGAAAGATCATTATGGAATGTACAATTGAAGGAGTTTTAATTTACGTTTTTTTAACATTTGACAAAAATTTTGATATATTATTGACATGGCAAAATCGCTGAATAATTTAAGATATAGCTCAAAGACCTACTGACTACTTGTTGTTTATTAAAACAATTTTGTTAGAGTTTGAGGCACGCGATATTCTCTTGTCTCTATAAAATCAGTCTCAATTTGTGGGTCTACTGATTTATTCATAATTGTATGTAAACAAAAATCACACTCTATTTCTTTTTTAAAAAGTTTCACTAAATAAAATGAGATATACACTACGGTACAACGTAAAACTTTGTTTGCTGTTATAGGAACATCTGGACTGAAGTTATAGTCAAGTAATTAACAGTAAGAATGAGCAAAAAGGGGGATACTGGCTGAATGAATACAAACTTTACCATTACCTTCTGGAGTTTATTCAAGTGTCCATGATACTTGCTTCAAACACCTTGTTTGTGGGCCTGGAATGATGGAAATAAGCACTACAAATTTAGTAAGACAGTTTTGAAATTAATGGTAATAATTATGAACAGAAATGTGACTGACTCCTTCAATATACCTTCTATATAATTTTGATTTTGATCCACTTCCATTTGTACATATTCTGGGGTCGTGGTATTATTTTCACCATCAGTAAATTGTTCATAAGTACTTAAAGGAAGGTTTAAATGTGTCGCAAAAATTTCATGCGTAGTAACGATAATAAATCTGCTTCATGTTTAACCAACCAGTTTAAGATTTTTAAAGTTTTCTACTCATTTCTTAAGGATAGCTTTTTTAACGGAAAATGATGATGCATTTCCTCACTGTGCATCCGGGCACACAACACTTTCTATAACGGGAATGCATTTCAGCTACGGATTTTCACCTAGTAATAAAATAAAATAATAATTTAATATATAAACGTTATAAAAAGCTGACCACACTGTTCTCTACATTAGCATGGCGAATAAAACAAGAAATATGTTAAAGGTAGCGAGATGTAACATGTTGGACGTGGCGAATCATTTCGCCAAAATTTCCTAAGAAGTTAAATTTCTATTTCTCTATGAGTATATTCGCAAAATATTACCAAAACACCCACCTACGAATCTTCCTGCCCTACTCGTATTTAACATAATAGTTTGGAGAGCATAATTGTGTTTCTATCCAGTAGCTTCCAGAACAGTCTCCGTTAGTTCGTTGATTGAAACATATTGCCTTGTCTTACCTGTCGGACCAATAAACTAGTATTGTGGTCGAATAAAGGCCTTCTATTTATCCTGTCTAGTGTGTGTGTTTAGAATATAACGTACATTTCAAAAACTATAACATTTGTGCTGAGGTTGTAATAGTCAGTTAAATAAGAATTACTCTATTAACATAAGTGACAGTGATAAAATAGCCGATGGGCCATCTCAGACTGTGTAGGAACTTTGCTTGTCGTCTAATCAGATCAGAAGCTAGAAATAACAGAATTAACGTAAAAATGCTTTATGGCGTGGTAAAGTTCCTCATCTGATGCTTCTAGTGCACAAGCTGTGCCGTCAACTATGATGTCAAAATTTGTTTGTCAAAAATCGACAAATTAGGGGTAAGTGATAACATTATAATTGTTAAGGCAAGTCAATCTATCAAATTCCGGTACATTGTTACTATTTGAATGTCAAGCTATATATAATAGTAGAGGGAAAGAATGTAGTAGACCTTATTCTTGAGTTAGCTATAAATAATCTCCGAGTTAGCTTGCCTATAATGCAACCACTCTCTGATATGGTGTCAATGTCCTGTAAGAAATACTTTTATTTCTTGGTAAATAAAAGACAAATATTCAACAAACATTATGATGGTCACTATCTTGATAATATACTAGGGGTTGCAACGGTGATTACAATAACAATCGTATATCAACTACGTCAGCAAGATACTCTTTGGAGAGACTCTAAGAAACTATATGATTTCCGGTCATGGCGTCGTCCTTTGTATCCAAAAAGTGTACATCTCCCAAACAAAAAGCATTCCCATCGTTCGGACCCGTTACCACGTCCGCCTCGTTTAGCGAATGAGTCATTAGGTTCCCTCTATGTAATTGGGCAACAATGCCGATCTATATTTTCTTACGGTCCATCTCTTAGTGATTATGGAAAATTTCACTTGATTCATTTACCACAACGACCTATTTTGATGCACTGTATTCAGTATCGTTGAAAAATTCTGGGAATATACGAAAAGTTAATTTAAATCACGAAAGAAAAGAATTTTAAGCAATTTCAAAGTACCGTCCCGCTTTCTTCCTGTTCTATCATTATTATAAAGTCATCCGTTTGTACTCAATCATTGCAAAAAGCATATTTGAAATATGTACCTAATAATCGTTGTAATAACAAAATAAAAATAAACAAAAATCTTGTGTGTGTTCCTTATATATTTTTTGAAGTCGGTTTAGTTTTCTTGTTAAAAACATTATATTTTTCTCTTTTTGGTGTTAGATATTTGCTCAATAAATTATGCAGTTATTATATTAAGTATTACATTGGGTAGGCCAAGTATAGTTGCAGCTTCTTTTAGGAAATATAGGAATAAAGGAACAACGATTGAAAATAAGAAATGCTTCAGGCCGGTACCTAACCTAACTGATTTGACAAATACATTAACCAACTAGATCAACCACGAAAATTTGTTGTTCCCATCGGGAATCGAACCCGCGATCTCCAGGTGTGATCTGAAGACTCTAATAACTATACCAGGGAAGCAGTTGCCTGCAGTATTTCTACGGCTTCTCATATGATATGATTAGTCTTTAAAGAGCAAACTGAACGAATTTGTACGAATAATTAACATAGAATAATTAACTTATATATTATAGACAACCATTTGTGCATTTTCTATTTTCCCTTCCCTTTTCAAGATCTTAGGAACCTTTAATTTACTTACTACTAATGAACTATCCTTTTCTTGGAGTCTTGGAGATTCTGTTTGGTCAGCTGACTAAAGTCCTTGTTGATGTGGAACCCCTGTTTGGTGATGATAATGACTTGGTATAGGAATTTTGCGATTGTACTACGGTGAATTTTTTGAAAAGGGATGACTGAAAAATTCCTTTTGAACCTTTGTGGTAATGCATTTGAGTAATTCTGTATATGAGGCGCTCAAATTTTTTTCTCCGCTATTTCTAAATTTGTTCATCTCTTCATGGCCGATGTACTTAGACTACTTTAACCCGTCTAAATAAAGGAGTATGTCTTATAGAGCAGAACCATAATTATTAGAGACAATTTGCTTTTTCTACACATGAGAGGTTACAGGATTTTCTGTGGAATATAATGGCCTGGGTTTTCTCTGGGTTGATTTGCAACTTTCAAAAGTTTAACCATTTGACCTCAGCATTTAATTATCCTACAAACACTTCAATGTTAGGAGATTTTTGTCTTCAGAGATATCGGGCTATGTATATCTGGATTGTGAATCATTCACGCCTTAAACAAAATCTTAAGGGCCGGCTTGGTTGGCACAGTGGTCAAAGGCGACAGAAAGGCCCTCTTACTGTTGCGATAGTAGCCGTTTCGAATCCTGCTGGGTAAATTTATGTTGTTGATTGTTTATAATCCGAAAAAGAAAATCTGTGACTTCAATTAGTCACGCCAGTAACCAAGCTGGGTAAAACCGGATTTATTCTGGAATCATCTCTAGGGCCGTGGTTCGGAGTGGGGAACAGATAAACACTATTTAATAAAAAAAGAAACGTTCAGTGTTGTACGTACTATGTACATAGATATGTAAAATATTTTCTTGTCAACCCAATATAAACCCAAAAATATCTGAAAAATATGTAAAACATTATTTGAAAATGTCTATATTGTATGGTAGAGCCAGAGAGAATTACAAGAAGATAAATCAAATTGTAGATATGTTAAGTTACTATGCTACAAAAGAGTGGAAGTTTGAGAACAACAACGTGAAAACGCTATGGAAAGAAATGAGAAAGAGCGACCGGGAACTATTTGATTTTGATATGGGTGCTTTGAATTGGGACATGTACTTTTACGCTTGCATCCGTGGTAAATCTTACCTGGACTGAAGTTCATTAATGACTGATGCTAGATGAACGATTATAAATATCGGTTATATGACAGAGGAACTAAAAAAAGATCATATAAGGTAACAAAAATTGGACAATTTGTATTATGATGTGATGGGAAATGATACAGTCATACTGGACCCAATAGTGATTCTTAACTAGTGCTTTTCAAACTTTTCTATAATGTTTCGTCAGTATTATGTTCCGAATAAAAAATTATTTAATACTATAACATTTCTATTTCCTTATTAGAACAATATGTATAAATCTAGTAATACGTGTTAAACTGCTCGTAACACCTAATAACATTTCTAACCTTACTAGCTAAATAATTTTAGCCTTCTTTCTATTGAGTGTTTTCATTTATCTTCATCCGATTGCCTATTTTAATGGTCTGCGATCCGAAATTTACAAATGAAGGTTTCTGAAGGAATGAAGAAGGCTAATGTTTCTTTCAATTCTGGCAATATCGTTGCTGGTTACTGATTTAACCATACCGGCTTTATGATTTAAACGATTATTTATTAATCATTTCAATTTTTATAGCTTATGACGCATTTGATTCATTTACGTATAAAAATATACTTTTATTTCATTTGAAATTTAAAACTAAAATATATTATTTTAAGAACAAGTAATGAATTGGATCCACTAAGGGAACAACGACTCTGTCATAGGGATGCCGAAAAAATATTCATATTTTTCAATGTTCTTGGTTTTATATCTTTAATGATATCATGTTCATATATGATATCAAGTAAATTAAGGATTGCAAGCAATCTAAGGAGCTTAGATATGTTTTCCGAAGTGAACAAGTGATAAACAGTGAAGGGAAGTTAAGTTCAGTTTTCGATGTGCTCAAACTGTGGTATACTCAGGTTCGAGAGCCATAGCGAGAACACTGAGGAGGGGGTATCCCTTCAGAAAATGGGAATATGTGCATTTATAACGACTTAGCGTAAGTGGGTTAGGCATAACTTGGCAGGATCATTAATTATGAGCATCAATTATTAATGGATGATCACATGAATATGCTTGAATTGCGTTCAGCGTAGTATAGAAATCCGTGCAGATCAGCTATTCACCAGGCCCTTCTTTCAATAGCTATCGAAGCTATCTCCAAATGGCAAACCTCTCAGCAGTAAAAATTGTTATGTGTTTTGGGGTGCTGAAAATTAAGGAACTCGAAGGGACTATAACGGACATGTTAACGCTCTCATTGCGTTTTAATCCATCGTTATTTAGGTAGAGATGTAAGTTGATCGGAAATCTTCACCGAAATCGTGTTTTCTGTATACGCTGATCTCTGTGTCATTACAATTTTAGTATATGGTTTAAAGTCGTGGCAACAAACAAAAACTATCAATTTACCTGAAAATATTATTTTATTTAATGGAAAGAAGAGGCAACTGGCTGAACAGCGATACATAGTGACACTGAGGGTAAAACACACCTACCCGTGTCACAAAAAAAGAACAGATCGCCGGATAGCCCTGGGCCGAAGCGAATACCCAAGAAATAGTTATATCAGCTTCTAGGTTAAATTTGAGTTAGCGAATTGTTTAATATATCTATAGATTGTATACATTAGAACAAACTGTGAACGGCTTGTTGTATGCACATATTTTGCCTTTTAATAATTTTTTCAATGAAATATTTTAAAACCGACTGCTTTCATTCTTATACACTTCAAACTTGTGATGATATTTCAACATTTTCCACTTGTTTTAATAACTCAGGGATAAATTTCATTTTGAAGGTTTTTCTTAATAATAATCAATAAGCACGGAATTTGATACTCTATTAAAATTATTAAGATTTTTTTCTGGTAGCTAATTACAGCTGAATTTAATGAAATGGGGTACTTGAATTAATTATAAGTCTCGATGCATCCCATATATGTGTAATTGTTTTCTAGATCGATATTTATGTGTTTTTTGTAACATCTCAGGTTTATAAATATAATAACTAACAAACAAAGTAACTGAAAGTATAATTAATAATTTTAAATTTTATACAATTTCATTGTTTTTACCTATTAAATAAAGAAATAATTAAATTACATTATTACCTCCAAGCAGGTAAAATTTATTATATTGAAAACAAAATAAATTTCCATACAATTATGAAGTGAAATATTATTTCCGGAACTACAAACTAATAATCTAAAGAGTTCTATAGAGAGGGTTCATAAAAATAAAGAGGTAGATATTATGGGAGTTTCTGAATCTGAGAGATTCTGAATCATTTCTCCAAGTAGTTCCAATTAAAAAATTTTAATAATTATAATTTATATGATATTTTAATAATAATTAATAAGTATTAACTCATTACTAAATTGAATTAATTCATTATTACAATAATATATTTTACAACCTGTGGACGATCCGGTATTTGGAAACAAACTTCTTGTAGTATTCCTAAACTAAAATAAAATCTATCATTGGTAAAGATATGGTTATGGCTGTTTTCTTTAACATTTTTGAATTTTTTTAATACCATACACAATAAAATCCCGTTATACAATATATAAATACACATAATATATAGGCATACTGTCTAACAGTATAATTTTTAAAAATTTTGAGGAAGTGCAAAAATTGATCGATGATTTAATTGAAACCAACATCGTTTTTATCACGTATTGCTTAATCCATAATCTACTATTTTTTCTCAACAAATGTCTTTTTTAAGAGGAAAAATGATCAGAATACATGTAAGGACCTAATAAACAAAAACATTAAAATACATAAATAAAAAAAACAAACTTAGAAGGGAAAGGTCATTTGTGGTAGACGTTCAGTACAGGCTATTTAAGACTCCCATGGATTAATATCGGGCCCCACCAGTTTGGTGGGGCAGTGGTAAAGGTCATAGGACGGTCCTCCTAATGATGCGATAGCCACGGTTTCGAATCCTGCTGGAGCATGGTCGTAAATTTATGTTTTTGATTGTTTAAAAATCGTGATTGTCCTAGGCAAGAGTGTAAAATCAAGAAAACAACAAGGAAAATGATCCCAGGCACGCCAGTAACCAGGCTGGGTAAGACCGGATGTCTTCAGGGATGATTTCTAAAGTTGGTCATTCGCCAGTCGGTACGCTTAACGTTGAGGACCGCGGTTTGGTGCCCACTTCCAACTGTGGTATCAATCCTGATAAACCCATAGTTTGTAAAAGGAGACTTTAAAATGTATTTAAAAAAAAATCGAGAATAATATATGCATAGACGGAGTAGCCTCGACCAAGTATTGTAATGCTGACAGAATGGAAGCCAAGGCAGGTAACCTTTACAATATGCCATGTGACAGCTAAGATAATCCATCAAGAACTGATAAATTGCTAAGTTGCACATCTGTCAACCACAAAGAGTTGCATGTTATAGGTATACACCACGACTATTTAATGTGTTGATAAAGAACAAAATAAATAACATAAAATGTATTGTAAATGTACAGAAAGCGGTTTTATTAGCGACAGCCTAAGTGTAATAGTGAATGTAAAACCTGGAAACGCATTAGAATTCAACCATTTTAATATTTATAACATCAGGTATATATCAATATTTTTCTAAAGGCCTACTGGAATTCATAATAAAATCAGTAAAACATTATCTAACAGATTTCAATTTTTAAAAATTATACATTTACGAAGTAATCTACTTTCAAATATTAATTTTTTCCTTACAAGATATCCGGCTTAGTTAATCAGTGTCATCAACTAAGCGGTTTCTGGTTTTACTGTGTTACATGTCCACTTTACGCGCTTTATCAATAAACCATTTTGTTGTAAGCGAAGTAGTAGTATTCAACATCTCTAGAATATTAGTTATGGTGCAAACCTTAACCTATAAATTGATTCTGGACATCGGTAATGAATGACATTAGAATTACAGGTTGGCCAACTAAAAAATAATTAATATTATAAATATATAAGTTAAAAAAAAGTTATAAATATTTAATCTTTAAGGATTATATAATTGTTGTATATTATATAAAATTAATTATATATGCTTATTTCAAACATTTTAATTACAACACTATACATACCATCTATTTACAAAGACGGTTGGTATCAAGTACTCGGCCATTTTGACATTGTTTTAATCGTTAAGTTAATTACTTGCATCTTGCCGAGTTTTTCACACAATTTGTGATTTCGAAAATAGTTATAATGTCATATAATACAGGAGGTAACAATTTAGAACAAATACTAATATTGGAGATGGTATCTAACGAACCATCTCTAGGAAACATTAGAGATTTACCGGCTGGTACTACCACGCAAGTGCAAGAAGAGGTGCCAACGCCTGTTACTTATACCTACGGATGGATTAACGTCGAATGATCTAATATTCCTTATATTATCGTTGATGATATTTATATTAGTGTCAGAATATTAAATGACAAAGTGCTCTCAAGAATGAACAGATTCTCAGTTGAAGTGTATTACTTATTTTATATGCAGTGTAGTGTTATGAGTAAAGTGGAAGTAGATCTGTTCAATATGATTAACATTGCACATGGTGATTTTTTTGGAAGCAGTTTTCGAGAGGGCCGTGAATACAAAATGCTGTTATTTGAATTTTTAAGATTGTATTGTTTCTTAAAAATTTGTGAATATGTTTTGTACAATCTTATAAAACAAATGTACAAACAATTTCCTAAAGAGATATGCGGCTTTTTACAGATAACTGCTAAGTATCACGTACCATTTATAGTGAAAGATAATGAAAGTTACACTTCTTTGTTTTACTTTGAAGAAGATTTTTCCTTTTTGGGGGACAAAATTATAGTGTGCACTAATTGGGAAATGGCCTATTTTAAATTGTTATTCAAAGTTCAGAAACTTAAAATCAAATTTGAAAATATGACTTGTGTCGAATGATTAAAGTTGATGATTTGTTACCCTTCGTTGAGGGGGTTGTTGACACAAAATTAACTTGGCCATTATCCGATATGCTCTGGATGAAGCCAGATAATAACTGAAAACCAAATATTTATTCTTCAAGAATAATTAAAATTGATGTTATTTTCAAATTTCTATATTTTAGTTTATGTTTGAGAACTTTCTCTACATATTTTGTTGCAGAATACTTATAATCCTAGTTATAGTATTGTAGTCATGTTTAAACACATTAATATTTAATAAAAGTTTGATTTAACGAATCATATTTGTTTTAATTTTTATTGTGCCATTTAATAATAATGAATTGAATATATTATTTGTATATAGTTTAAAAGTTATTTTAAATAACATTAATTGATAGTGTTTATAGTTATTTAAAATTAGACATTTAAACCTCTATATTTCGTTTAATATTTGTTTTTTTTCCCTTGTTCATTTTAAATTAACTATTCATACATTTAGCCAATTTTTTAATATGTCTTTTTTGCCTGTTGTAACTATGGTATCTGTATGATTATGTCCCCATGTAAATAATAGTCCGCTAACTGTTTCTTGTACTATATTTTTTATGTATGCCAAACTATATCGAAGGCCCATCTAAGAATATAACTGAGCTTATTTTTTAGCTTTCTTCTGTTATTACAGAAGTTAGTTTTATGTTTTTAAACATTACGAATTCTTAACATTTATTTTTCATAGAGATGAATTTTACAGCAGATGAAATTTGTGCCATGATGGTCTAAAAACAAAACATCCGTAATATATCCGTCATAGCTTACGTAGATAACGGAAAATCATCTTTAACAGACTCCTTAGTATCAAAAACTGGTATTATTGCTGGTGCCAAAGTTATAGAAATACATTTTACAGACACCATAAAAAATGAACAAGACAGATTTATTACCATTAAATCATCGTAAGCATATTAAGAATATGTAGTCTTTTGAAATATTGAACGACGAAATTTACAAAATACTGAACATGTGTGATAATTTTGATTAGTCATTCTGAAGCTTTATTTCTTTAAAATAAAGCTGGGTATTTGTTTTAACAAAAATACTAACTAATCTATTTTTAGCGCCGTATTTATGTATTTTGAGCTCGAAGATAGGGATTTTTTCACAAATAATATTGATTAACGCGAAAAAGAATAGAAAGTTTTTTTGATTAATTTGATTGGTTCCTCAGGGCACATAGATTTCCGTTCTGAAGTAACTGCTGCCCTTCGTGTAACTGATGATGCTCTTGTTATAGTAGATTGTATTTCCTATAAGTAAATTCCTAATTAATTATTTGTATAATAAATTAAATAATTATGTATGTATTTTTAGTGTTACTTCACTTTGTATTAATTTTACTAAAGAAACGTGCATAATACAATTCAACTCAAATGCAATAACGCATATCTAAATATATTTCTGTGGTAAAGGCTACCGAATTAAAGTAGGAAACATAGTAGTGTCTTTACAAACTTTTAATTAATCGGGATGTCATGTCCAAACGCCCTAGGCCGACATTGGTTAATGATTGGTGCTACTGATGCTGCTAATTCGCTATAAATTTGAATAAAGTTAGAAACAATTTTGTAATAATGAATTATGTGCAGGTGCGTGCACTTCTCATATAGGTTATTTCTACAATTTTGGTCCTGTTTTTTTCCGGTAAAGTAGCTATCGCCATGAAGGCCCCCATCCTGGGACCTATGTGGCCTCAAGAAAGAGGATTTACACGAGAAGGCAATTCAGGGAGCCATCCTCTTGATTGGTCGTTATATAGAAGCCATGGAAGATGTCCCATCTGGAAATATTTGCACTTTGTTCGGTCTGGATCAATTTTTGATGAAGCCCGATACCATCCCCACATTCACAAACATGCAGAACTTGAATGTCATGAAATTCGGCGTAACTCTCGTAGTACGTGTAGTTGTGGAACCCAAGAATCCGGCCGATTCATCAAAACCTGTAGAAGGTACGCAAATGTTCGCTTTTATTATGTAATTATCACTAAGGTCTGTGTCATTTGACTTCAGGTTTGAAACGTTTGGCTAAGTCTGATCTTATTGTACAATGTGTCATTGAAGAATCTAGCGAAAACATCATTGCCATTGCCAGAGAGCTCCACTTAGAAATCTGTCTAAAGGCCTTGGAGGAGGATCATGCTAGAATTCAAGTTACTTAATCCGACCCAGTATTGCCCTTCGTGTAACTGATGGTGCTCTTGTTGTAGTAGATTGTATTACGGGTGAGTAAATTCCTAAATAATTATTTGTATAATAAATTAACTAATTATATGTGTATTTTTGGTGTTACTTAACTTTGTATTAATTTTACTAAAGAAACATGCACAATGCAATTCAATGCAGATGCAATAACGCATATTTAAATATATTTCTGTGGTAAAGACAATTTATTAAGAACTTCCGAATTAATGTAGGAAACATTGTAGTGTCTTTACAATCTTTAATTAATCGTGATGTCATCTCCATCCGCCCCAGGCAGACATTGGTTAATGATTGGTGCTACTGATGCTGCTAATTCGCTATAAATTATGGATAAAGTTAGAAACAATTTTGTAATAATGAATTATTTCATGTGTGTGTACAAACGGAAACTATGTTACGTCAAGATATCGACGAACGTATTAAGCCAATCTTGTTCAAGAACAAGATGGACCATACCCATTTGAAATTGCACTTGGGTGCTGAATAACTTTACCAAATTTTCTGAAGTTTAACAATCTATAGGGTTGGGAGTATTTCAACCCAAAAACAGGATAATAATGACAAAAAATCGTTTTGCATGTACATATTGAATCCCATCTACAAAATTTTTGACTTGATTATAAATTGCAAGTAAACATGTGTTTTATTATTAAAAATAAATTAATTCTTCCAACACAATTAGGCCACTATATAGTTTACAAAATAACTTTTATGAAGTTAATATATTGTTGGCATTGCATTGGAAGAAAATTATAAGCCTAGGTATTAAACGCTTTCATGTTACCTCTATCTTTATATCTTATGGTGACAAGCTGTTATATCGAGAATGCATTATATATTTGTAGTTCTTGGGTGTAATTAAAATTTTTATTTTAGGAAAGAACAATATGAAGTCCTTCTCTCCACACTGCGCACTAACTTGAAATGACAAGGATAAGATGGATCCTCATGATGGGTCGTTATGTAGAAGTCATGGAAGATGTCCCATCAGGAAACATTTACAGGTTGTTCGGTGTGGATCAATTTTTGGTTAAGCCCGATACCATCCCCACATTCACAAACATGCAAAATTTGAATGTCATGAAATTCGGCGTAACTCTCGTAGTACGTATAGCTGTAGAACCAAAGATTCCGGCCGATTCGAAAAAATAATATTGTAGTGTCTTTACTATCTTTTTATTAAGCGCGATGTCATCTGCAACCACCCCAGGCCGCCATTGGTTAATGATTGGTGCTACTGATGCTGCTAATTCGCTATAAATTATGAATAAAATTAGAAACAATTTGGTAATACAATTTGGCAATCGGCAACTTAATTGACATGCCGAATATTACTTGTAATATGAATAGGAACGAAATCATTAATTCATAGGACCATTTTACAATTTGGGCCCAAGTAGAAACAGAGCCTAAGGCGTAAAATTACGTAGTACGTGTAGCTGTGGAAGCCAAGAATCCCGCTGATTCACCTAAACCTGTAGAATGTACGCAAGTGTTCGCTATTATTGTGTGAATATCATTAAGGTCTGTGTCATTCGACTTCAGGTTTGAAATGTTTGGCAAAGTCTGATCTTATGGTACAATGTGTCATTGAAGAATCTAGCGAAAACATCATTGCCGTTGCCAGAGAGCTCCACTTAGAAATCTGTCTGAAGGCCTTGGAGGAGTATCATGCTAGAATTCAAGTTACTTAATTCGACCCAGTAGTGCCCTTCGTGTAACTGATGGTGCCCTTGTTGTAGTAGATTGTATTACGGGTGAGTAAATTCCTAAATAATTATTTGTATAATAAATTAAATAATTATGTATGTATTCTTGGTGTTACTTCACTGTGTATTAATTTTACTAAAGAAACGTGCATAATGCAATTCAATGCAGATGCAATAACGCATTTCTAAATATATTTCTGTGGTAAAGACAATTTTAAGAACTTCCGAATTAAAGTAGGAAATATTGTAGTGTCTTCACAATGTCTTAATTAATCGTGATGTCATCTCCAACCGCCCCAGGCCGACATTGGCTAATGATTGGTGCTACTAATTCGCTATAAATTATGGATAAAGTTAGAAAGAATTTTGTAATAATGAATTATTTCAGGTGTGTGTACAAATAGAAACTATGTTACATCAGGATATCGACGAACGTATTAAGCCAATCTTGTTCACAAACAAGATGGACCATACCCATTTGAAATTGCAGTTTGGTGCTGAATATTTTCTCACGTTTAACAATCTATGGGGTTGGGAATATTTCAACCCAAAAACAGGATAATGATAACAAAAGATCGTTTTCGTGTACATCTTGAATCCCATCTACAAAATTTTTGACTAGATTTTGAACTGCAAGCAAACATGTGTTTTATTATTAAAAAAAAAATTAATTCTTCCAGCACAATTAGGCCACTATATAGTTTACAAAATAACTTTTATGAAGTTATTAGGAAATAAATATGTTGTTGGCAGTGCATTGGAAGAAAATTCTAAGCCTAGGTATTAAACGCTTTCATGTTACCTCTATCTTTATATGCTATGGTGACAAGCTGTTATATCGAGAATGCATTATATATATGTACTTCTTGGGTCTTACTAAAATTTGTATTTTAGAAAAGAAGAATATAAAGGCCTTCTCTCCACACTGCGCACTAACTTGAAATATGAAGACAAGGATAAGGATGCAAAACAATTTAGGCGGACATGGCTACCTGTTGGTGAGACTTTGATGATGATGAAGCCGCTTCTGGTATGTGTCACCTATATGGATTTTTTAAACTCGTTAAATTTTGGTATTTATTTGTACATGATGATGTGTAGTTTACAACTCTAGACTGATTCACTGTGAATGATTGGTATAAACTAAACAACAATTACCATTTTTTATTACATTTTTTAATATTTGCAAATGACTATACTTTGTTTTTTTGTTTTTAGGTATTAAGAACAGTGATCCTAACGGTCCTATGATGATGTGTCTAAAATGGTACCCACTTCTCATAAAGGTTTTTTTCTACAATTTTGTTGCAGTTTTTTTCAGTAAAGTAGCCACCGGCATGAAGGCCCCTATCCTGGGACCTCATGATTGGTCGTTACATAGAAGCCATGGAGGATGTCCCATCTGGAAATATTTGCACTTGTGTAGTGTAGTAGATTGTATTACAGGTGAGTAAATTCCTAAATAATTATTTGTATAATAAATTAAATAATTATGTATGTATTTTTGGTGTTACTTCACTTTGTATTAATTTTACTAAAGAAACATGCATAATGCAATTCAATGCAGATGCAATAACGCATATCTAAATATATTTCTGTGGTAAGGACAATTAAAATTATACCTAAAAACTAACTTAAAATTATGACTAAAATTATTATTTTAGTAAAGAAGAAAATGAAGCCTTTCTCTCCACACTGCGCATTAACTTGAAATGTGAAAACAAGTATAAGGATGGAAAACAATTTAGTGGGACATGGTTACTTGCTGGTGGGACTTTGCTTCAGATGATTGCCGTTCATTTGCCATCCCCAGTGACTGCTCTGAAATACAGAATGGAAATGTTATACGAAAGTCCACATGATGATGAAGCCGCTGATGGTATGTGTCACCTATATGGGTTTTTAAAACTCGTTAAATTTTTTTATTTATTTGTACATGTTGATGTGCAGTTTACAACTCTAGGCTGATTCACTGTGAATGATTGGTATAAACTAAATAACAATTACCAATTTTTTATTATTTTTTTAATATTTGCAAATGATTATATTTTGCTTTTTTTGTTTTTAGGTATTAAGAACTGTGATCCTAACGGTCCTATGATGATGTGTCTAAAATGGTACCCACTTCTCATAAAGGTTATTTCTACGATTTTGGTCCTGTTTTTTCCGGTAAAGTAGCCACCGGCATGAAGGGCCCTATCCTGGGACCTCATGATTGGTCGTTACATAGAAGCCATGGAGGATGTCCCATCTGGAAATATTTGCACTTGTTGTAGTAGATTGTATTACAGGTGAGTAAATTCCTAAATAATTATTTGTATAATAAATTAAATAATTATGTATGTATTTTTGGTGTTACTTCACTTTGTATTAATTTTACTAAAGAAACATGCATAATGCAATTCAATGCAGATGCAATAACGCATATCTAAATATATTTCTGTGGTAAGGACAATTAAAATTATACCTAAAAACTAACTTAAAATTATGACTAAAATTATTATTTTAGTAAAGAAGAAAATGAAGCCTTTCTCTCCACACTGCGCATTAACTTGAAATGTGAAAACAAGTATAAGGATGGAAAACAATTTAGTGGGACATGGTTACTTGCTGGTGGGACTTCGCTTCAGATGATTGCCGTTCATTTGCCATCCCCAGTGACTGCTCTGAAATACAGAATGGAAATGTTATACGAAAGTCCACATGATGATGAAGCCGCTGATGGTATGTGTCACCTATATGGGTTTTTAAAACTCGTTAAATTTTTTTATTTATTTGTACATGATGATGTGCAGTTTACAACTCTAGGCTGATTCACTGTGAATGATTGGTATAAACTAAATAACAATTACCAATTTTTTATTATTTTTTTAATATTTGCAAATGATTATATTTTGCTTTTTTTGTTTTTAGGTATTAAGAACTGTGATCCTAACGGTCCTATGATGATGTGTCTAAAATGGTACCCACTTCTCATAAAGGTTATTTCTACGATTTTGGTCCTGTTTTTTCCGGTAAAGTAGCCACCGGCATGAAGGGCCCTATCCTGGGACCTCATGATTGGTCGTTACATAGAAGCCATGGAGGATGTCCCATCTGGAAATATTTGCACTTTGTTCGGTTTGAATCAATTTTTTATGAAGCCCTTCTCTCCACACTAACTTGAAATATGAAGACAAGGATAAGGATGGAAAACAATTTAAGCGGACATGGTTACCTGTTAGTGAGACTTTGCTTCAGATGATTGCCGTTCACTGGCCATCCCCAGTAACTGCTCAGAAATACAGAATGGAAGTGTTATACGAAAGTCCACATGTATGGATGTTTAAAACGCGTGAATTTTTAGGTTTTATTTGTACATGACGATATGTAGTTTACAACTCTATGCTCATTCACTGTGAATGATTGGTATGAACTGAACAACAATTACCAATTTTTTATTATTTTTTTAGCATATCCAAATTACTATACTTCGTTTTTTGTTTTTAGGTATTACGAACTGTGGTCCTAACGGTCCTCTGACAATGTATGTATCTAAAATGGTATCCACTTCTCATAAAGGTCGTTTCCAAGCTTTTTTTCCTGTCTTTTCCGGTAAATTAGCCAAAGGCATAAAATCCCCAATCCTAAGACCTAAATATGTGGCATCAAAAATGAAGATTTAAACGGGCAGACAATACATGGAACCATCCTCATGATGCGTCGTTATGTAGAACTCATGGAAGATGTCCCATCTATAAACATTTACAAGTTGTTTGGTGTAGATCAATTTTTGGTTAAGCCCGATACCATTACCACATTCACAAACAAGCAGAACTTGAATATCAAGGAGTTCAGCTTATCTTCCGTAGTACGTGTAGCTGTGGAACCGAAGAATCCGGCCCATTCAAAAAAACCTGTAGAAGGTACGGAAATATTCGCTTTTATTGTGTGACTATCACTAAGGTCTGTGACATTTAACTTCAGGTTTGAAATTTTTGGCCAAGTCCGATCCTATGGTACAATGTGTCATTGAAGAATCTGGCGAATACATTATTGCCGGTGCCGGAGAGCTCCGTTTAGAAATCTGTCTGGTAGCCTTGAAGGGGTATCATGCTAGCATTCAATTTAATTTATTCGACCCTACTGGGTCTTACTGTACTACGTGTTACGGTATACTACTGTATCTTACCGTGAAACCGTCAGCGAAGAATCTGACCAGATGTGCCTGTCAAAGTCGTCAAACAAATACAACAGATATTGGCCCAAGTATTTTAGCTTCCAGGCTTTTAAATATATGCCGTTTGGATTTCTATCAACATGTAGTCTATAAGATGAAGTTTATAAGGCTTTGCAATATAAAAGCTTGAAGTCTCATCAGTGAATATAACATTGATTAAAAAGGATTGAAACGACATTCTAGTCAGCTAGTGGGACACCCATAAACTATTTAGATGAATATATAATTAGAGAATGATAGATATTAGGTGAGATAGTGTACAATTCTTTTGGTTTAATTTTTAAATATTTCTTCCGTACTCTGGAACAAATAAAACACGCACTATATAGAGTATTGAACGAGAAGTTGCAGGCGTCTGAAAATTTCGAAACAAATGTGCTGTCTGGTATCTTGTACACTAAGAACAACGTTACTAGTTTATACCAATCATTCACAGTGAATCAGCATAGAGTTGTAAACTACATATCGCCATGTACAAATAAATACTAAATTTTCACGCGTTTTAAAAATCTATACATCTTTACCTTCGTATAACATATCCATTCTGTATTGTTGAGCAGTTACTGGGGATGGCCTGTGAACGGTAAACATCTGAAGCAAAGTCGCACCAACAGGTAACCATGTCCGCCTAAATTGTTTTCCATCCTTATCCTTGTCTTCATATTTCAAGTTAGTGCGCAGTGTGGGGAGAAGGGCTTCATATTATTCTTTCCTAAAATAACTATTTTAGTTACACCCAAGCACTACAAATATATAATGCATTCTCGATATAACAGCTTGTCACCATAGGATATAAAGATAGAGGTAACATGAAAGCGTTTAATACCTAATTTTATGTTCATGAACAAGATTGGCTTAATACGTTCATCGATATCCTGACGTAACATAGTTTCCGTTTGTACACATACCTGAAATAATTCATTATTACAATATTGTTTCTAACTTTATCCATAATTTACAGCGAATTAGCAGCATCAGTAGCACCAATCATTAACCAATGTCGGCCTGGGGCCGTTGGAGATGTCATCACGATTAATTAAAAGATTGTAAAAACACTACAATGTTTCCTACTTTAATTCGGAAGTTCCTAATAAATCGTCTTTACCACAAAAATATATTTAGATAAGCGTTATTGCATCTGCATTGAATTGCATTATGCATGTTTCTTTAGTAAAATTATTACAATGTGAAGTAACACCAAAAATACATACATAATTATTTAGTATATTATAGAAATAATTATTTAGGAATTTACTTACCGGTAATACAATCTACTGCAACAAGAATACCATCAGTTTCACGAAGGGCACTACTGGGTCGGATTAAGTAACTTGAATTCTAGCATGATCGATCCTCCTCCAATGCCTTCAGACAGATTTCTAAGTGGAGCTCTCTGGCACCGGTAATGATATTTTCGCTAGATTCTTCAATGACACATTGTACCATAAGGTCAGACTTAGCCAAACGTTTCAAACCTGATGTCAAATGACACAGACCTTAGTGATAATCACACAATAAAAGCGAACATTTGCGTACCTTCTACAGGTTTATGGTGAATCGGCCGGATTCATGGGTTCCACAGCTACACGTACTACGAGAGTTACGCCGAATTTCATGACATTCAAGTTCTGCATGTTTGTGAATGTTGGGATGGTATCGGGAAAAATTGATCCAGACTGAACAAAGTGCAAATATTTCCAGATGGGACATCTTCCATGGCTTCTATGTAACGACCAATCATGAGGATGGTAGTAGAAAATCGTAGAAATAAACTTTATGAGAAGTGGGTACCATTTTAAACGCATCATAATAGGACCGTTAGGATCACAGTTCTTAATACCTAAAAACAAAAAAGCAAAATATAGTCATTCGCAAATATTAAAAAACAAATAAAAAATTGGTAATTGTTGTTTAGTTTATACTAATCATTCACAGTGAATCAGCCTAGAATTGTAAACTACACATCATCATGTACAAATAAATACCAAAATTTAACGCGTTTTAAAAATCCATATAGGTGACACATACCAAGAGTGGCTTCATCATCATGTGGATTTTCGTATAACATTTCCATTCTGTATTTCAGAGCAGTTACTGGGGACGGTAAATGAACAGCAATCATCTGAAGCAAAGTCCCACCAGCAGGTAACCATGTCCGACTAAATTGTTTCCTATTCTTATCCTTGTCTTCACATTTCAAGTAAATGCGCAGTATGGAGAGAAGGGCTTCATTTTCTTCTTTACTAAAATAAAAATTTTAGTTACACCCAAGAATTACAACTATATAATGCATTCTCGATATAACAAATTGTCACCATAGGATATAAAGATAGAGGTATACATGAAAGCGTTTAATACCTAGGCTTATAATTTTCTTCCATTGCACTGCCTGCAATATATTAATTTACTAATAACTTCATAAAGGTTTTTTTGTAAACTATATAGTGGCCTAATTGTGCTGGAAGAATTAATTTTTTTTTAAGTAATAAAACACATGTTGACTTGTAGTTTATAATCAGGTCAAAAATTTTGTTGATGGGATTCAAGATGTACATGCAAAACGATCTTTTATTATCATTATCCTGTTTTTGGGAATTTGATATATTTCTAAACCCATTGACTGTTTAACATCAGAAAATTTGGTAAAGTTATTCAGCATCCAACTGCAATTTCAAATGGTTACGGTCCATCTTGTTCATGAACAAGATTGTGTATCAATAGCACCCTCAACGAAGGGTAATAAATCATCAATTTTAACCATTAGGCACAAGTCATGTTTGCCTAATTGGATTTGAATATTTTGAAGTCTGATTAATAATTTAAAATAGGACATTTCCCACTTGGTACAAACTATAATTTTGTCTTCCAAAAAGGAACAATCTCCTTCAACGTAAAACAAGGGTGCATAAAGTTCTTTGTTTCTCACTACAAATGGAATGTGACAATTAGCAGTTATCTGTAAAAAGCCGCACGTATTTTTAGGAAAAGTTTGGTACATGTTCCTTGTTAAATCATACAAAATATATTCGCAAAATTTTAAAAAATAATACAGCCCTAAAAAATCATTCAACTGCATTTTATAATCACTTCCCTCTAGAAATCTGCTTCCGAAAGTTTCCTCATGTGCAATGTTAATCATATTGAACAGATCTGCTTCTACTTTTTTCATTCGACTACATTTCACGTAAAACAAGTTATAAACTTCAAGCGAGAATTTCTTCACTCGCGAAAACACTTTGTCGTTTAAGATTCTAATACTAACATAAATATCATCAACAATAATATAAGGTATATTAGACGATTCGATGTAGAGCCATCCGAAGGTTTTAGGGGCAGGCGTTGGTATCTGTTCCTTTAATGGCGTACTTGTACCGGCCCGTAGATCTATAACATTCCCTAGATACGGTTCTTGAGTTTCGATATTCAATATCAGTAAATGTTTCACAGCACTCTCTATATTTGATGACATTATAAATGGTTTTATTTTCTTGAGCCACAAATTGTAAATTATAAACTCAATAAAATACGACTAATGAACTGGACAATTAAAATAATAACAAAATGGCTGAAAAGTTTATGCCAACGGTTTTTCTTGATTACTTTAATCTCTCAGTTAATATGAAATAAGTTAAATTTTTGCATAAAAATTATTTCACATATTCTTATGTTTCAAAAACACATCTATAAAAGCCAAAAATAATAAATTCTATAAATATTTTGTAATAGTGATATAATTTTGTTAATTAGTTTTTTGAGTTGGTCAATCTTTTATACCAAGGTCATTCATTATCGTTATCCATTTTTTATTTATAGGTTATGGTTACAGTTAATATATCAAAAATATTGAAACGTACTATTAATTTTATTTTATATTATTTAAACTATTTTGTTTACAAATTTATTGGCTAAGCGGCTAAAGTAATAGTAAATTTGTATGGATCTGGATAAGACATGAAAATTTGTGAATTTTTAGTAATGCCACCAATTAAACTCCGTGAAACCGATAGATGTTAATATATCATAGCAGATTAATCCGTGGGAATCCTGATTGAAGTTCGCCTGTAAAAATCAGGTTATTAGTTTTTTAAATTTAAGGGTAAATGTATAATTTTAAAAAAATGAAATTTGTTAGATAATGTTTTTTTTGATTTTATTATGAATTCCAGTAAGCCTTTAGGAAAATATTGATATATACCTGATGTTATAAATATTAAAATGGTTGAATTCTAATGCGTTTCCAGGTTTTCCATTCACTATTACACTTAGGCTGTCTCTAATAAAACCGCTTTCTGTACATTTACAATACATTTTATGTTATTTATTTTGTTCTTTATCAACACATTAAATAGTCGTGATGTATACCTATAACATGCAACTCTTTGTGGTTGACAGATGTGCAACTTAGCAATTTATCAGTTCTTGATGGATTATCTTAGCTGTCACATGGCATATTGTAAAGGTTACCTGCCTTGGCATCCATTCTGCTTGCATTACAATACTTGGTCGAGGCTACTCCGCCTATTATGCTCGATTTTTTAAAAATACGTTTCAAAGTCTCCTTTTACAAACTATGGGTTTATCTGGACTGATACTACAGTTTGGCGTGGGCATCAAACCACGGTCCTCAGCATTAAGCATACCGACTGGCGAATGACCAACTTTAGAAATCATCCGGTCTTACCCAGCCTAGTTACTGGCGCGACTGGGATCATTATCCTTGTTGTTTTCTTGATTTTACACTCTTGCCTAGGACAATCACGATTTTTAAACAATCAAAAACATAAATTTACGACCATGCCCCAGCAGGATTCGAACCCGCGGCTATCGCATCATTAGATATTAATCCATGGGAGTCTTAATTAGCCTGTACTGAACGTCTACCACAAATGACCTTTCCCTTCTAAGTTTCTTTTTTTTTTTCATTTATGTATTTTAATGTTTTTGTTTATTAGGTCCTTACATGTATTCTGATCATTTTTCCTCTTAAAAAAGACATTTGTTGAGAAAAAATAGTAGATTATGGATTAAGAAATGCGTGTTTCGTCATCTTTCTGGCGATACGTGTCTAAAGAACGATGTTGGTTTCAATTAAATCATCGATCAATTTTTGCACTTCCTCAAAATTTTGAAAAATTATGCTGTTATGGAAGTATGCCTATATATTATGTGTATTTATATATTGTATAACGGGATTTTATTGTGTATGGTATTAAAAAAATTCAAAAATGTTAAAGAAAACAGCCATAACCATATCTTTACTAATGATGTTTTTTTTTTGTTTAGGAATACTACAAGAAGTTTGTTTCCAAATACCGGATCGTCCACAGGTTGTAAAATATATTATTGTAATAATGAATTAATTCAATTTAGTAATGAGTTAATACTTATTAATTATTATTAAAATATCATATAAATTATAATTATTAAAAGTTTTTAATTTGGCCTACTTGGCTCTCTCAGATTCAGAAACTCCCATAATATCTACCTCTTTATTTTTATGAACCCTCTCTATAAAACTCTTTAGATTATTAGTTTGTAGCTCCGGAAATAATATTTCATTTCATAATTGTATGGAAATTTATTTTGTTTTTAATATAATAAATTTTACCTGCTTGGAGGTAATAATATAATTTAATTAATTCTTTATTTAATAGGTACAAACAATGAAATTGTATAAAATTTAAAATTATTAATTATACTTTCAGTTAATTTGTTTGTTAATTAGTATATTTATAAATCTGAGATGTCACAAAAAACACATAAATATCGATATAGAAAACAATTACACATATATGGGATGCATCGAGACTTTAATTAATTCAAGTACCCCATTTCATTAAATTCAGCTGTAAATCAGCTACCAGAAAAAATCTTAATAATTTTAATAGAGTATCAAATTCCGTACTTATTGATTGTTGTTAAGAAAAACCTTCAAAATGATATTTATCCCTCAGTTATTAAAAGAAATGGAAAATGTTGATATATCATCACAAGTTTGAAGTGTATAAATATGAAAGCAGTCGATTTTAAATTATTTCATTGAAAAAATGATTAAATGGCATAATATGTGCATACAACAAGCCGTTCACAGTTTGTTCTAATATGTACAATCTATAGATATATTAAACAATTCACTAACTTAAATTTAACCTATAAGCTGATATAACTATTTCTTCGGTATTCGCTTCGGCCCAAGGCTATCCGGGGATCTGTTCTTTTTTTGTGACACGGGTAGGTGTGTTTTACCCTCAGTGTCACTATGTATCGCCGTTCAGCCAGTCGCCTCTTCTTTCAATTAAATAAGGTAATATTTTCAGGTAAATTGATAGTTTTTGTTTGTTGTCACTACTTTATGCCATATACTAAAATTGTAATGACACAGAGATCAGCATATACAGAAAACACGATTTCGGTGAAGATTTCCGATCAACTTACATCCCTACCCAAATAACGATGGATTAAAACGCGAACATTAACATGTCCGTTATAGGCCCTTCGGGTTCCTTAATTTTCAGCACCCCAAAACACATAATAATTTTTACTGCTGAGAGGTTTGCCATTTGGAGATAGCTTCGATAGCTATTGAAAGAAGGGCCTGGTGAATAGTTGATCTGCACGGATTTCTATACTACGCTGAACGCAATTCAAGTATATTGATGTGATCATCCATTAATAATTGATGCTCACAATTAATGATCCTGCCAAGTTATACCTAACCCACTTACGCTAAGTCGTTATAAATGCATATATTCCCATTTTCTGAAGGGATACCCCCTCTTCAGTGTTCTCGCTATGGCTCTCCAACCTGAGTATACCACAGTTTGATCACATCGAAAACCGAACTTAACTTCCCTTCACTGTTTATCACTTGTTTACTTCGGAAAACATATCTAAGCTCTTTAGATTGCTTGAAATCCTTAATTTACATGATATCATATATGAACATGATATCATGAAAGATATAAAACCATGAACATAGAAAAATATGAATATTTTTTCGGCATCCCTATGACAGAGTCGTTGTTCCCTTAGTGGATCCAATTCAGTACTTGTTCTTAAAATAATATATTTTAGTTTTAAATTTCAAATAAAATAAAAGTATATTTTTATCCATAAATGAATCAAATGCGTCATAAGCTATAAAAATTGAAATGATTAATGAATAATCGTTTAAATAATAAAGCCGGTATGGTTTAATCAGTAAGCAGCAATGATATTGCCAGAATTGAAAGAAACATTAGCCTTCTTCATTCCTTCAGAAACCTTCATTTGTAAATTTCGGATCGCTGACCTTTGAATACTCGCATCCTTTACATCACTATCAGTGACCTGAAGCACGTTTCATCTCGAATTAGGCACAAGTGAGAGGATTTTCTCAATCATGCACAAATTTTCTCCAGAAGATTGCCAATGTTTTCAAATAAATGTATATCAACGAATTTTTGCTCTCAGTATATTTATTAAATTAGATTAATTTTTATATCCGACGATTAATTTATATTATAAAAAGTATAATATATTTTTCAGAATATATCTCTAGATTAAAGAGAGGTTTGGTTAGTTTATTCAGTTATTTATAATGTCACAATTGCAAACTTAGGCAACACTCGCAAATTTCTTCAAATATTTTTAAATTAAAAAGGTCCTATATAAAACAAGACAATTTAAAATATAAACTCTTATACCTAAAAACTCATATACTTAATACGCCTGTTATAATTTATTTATTTATATTAAAATTAATAGAGCATACAAATTACATATAGAACTAATACTAATTTAAAAACAACAATCTTATAACAATTTGACAGTTGCCATGGTATTATAAAACATCTTTTCCATAGATTAGTTGATTAATATTACTCGTAGTTGAAATGTGATGAATGTTTAAAGAAAACCAAAAAAATATATACTGAACGTTAACGGGTGTTTTTTAAATAATATGTTATTATCTTAATATATTTTTCCGAACAAGTTATAATGAACAAAAAATATTTCTATGTAAATTATTGAAATCGGATTTAAAATCAAGTAGCTTGTGGGGAGTTGTGCAAATGTTTAATTGTGACAGTGACAGAAGGTAGTATATAAGTAGAGATTATAAGAGTAGTGTACTTCTTAAATATATAACAAGAGTGTTAATTGAAATAATATAAGTAAAAAGTGAAATGTCGAATAAAAATCATTCGAATTACAAAGTTTATATAATTAAATTGTCATAAATTAACTCAGCGAACCGACAAAATATAGATAACGAATTAAGCCGACATGTTATCCTAGATGCAGTGAGTAAGACCGAAACGTTACCAGAATTGCAAGAAGCATCATGTTTTCCAGTTGTAAAATTTGGATGGCACGCAATAGACCTGCAGCATTTGCCTTACATCATTGTCGGTGATTTAAAATAGAACAGAAGTCTACCAATGTTTTCAAGTAAACTATGATACTCTGAATAAATGGGAAGCGTGTTTATTTAATGAGATTAATTTAGTCATTGTAACATAGCGATGGTCAATTTGGAAAACTTTTATTCATAGAAAGCAGAGATACGAAGATGTTGTAGGAGGACTTTCTGCACATGTATGATTTCCTCAAATCCTGCGCTAGAATTATGTTCGCTTTAAATAATAACATGCACAATGACATAAACGAGGATTCCTGCGGATACTTACAAATTGACGCAAACAAATTTGTACCCTTTGTGGTAAGAAATGGCGAAAAATATTCACCGATGTTCTGTTTCGAAAGAACCTGCTGGCAACTGAAAGACAAGTTGGTGACGGCCACCAAATGGGAGTTAACTTATTTGCGGTTTTTGTTTAGACTTCAGGGTCTAGAGAAAGAAGTTATTCAACTAAATTCTTGTGATTTAGTGAATATTGTGGATGTTAGCCAATATTTTGATCATCAAGAAAGCTTCGTTCCCAAATGGCCCGTTGCAAATCGCACTTGGATGAGTATAGGCAGTCAAATGAATGGAAATGTTAAGTAGAAGATGAATTTTTAGCCAGTAACATTCCAAATATTGTTATAAGTTTTATAGGCTGTTAAATTAGTATTAAGTTCACTAATATTTTTCTTATAAGAAATTAAACATGTTTTTGTTCTATTATGTGAAATTTGTTTCTTCATCTATAAACGTACTATATTAATTACTGCTTGATATTTTTGAACAAATTATAGTGATCCATAAAACTGCTCGTATGAATGTCCATATAGCCTTATGTTTCTCTGAGATTATGTTTAGATTTGAAGTTTCATTCAATTATTCGTTTTTTTTTTCAGTTACAGAGTTGAAATATCAACTATGATGTTTTATTTATCATTAAGTGAGGTAGTTACAGTTAGAGGTGCTTTTGAACAAGTTGTTAATTTTTGCAAGTTATAAAACATCAAGTAGATGACTGATTTGATAACAGCTGTTGATAAGTCATATCTAAAATTAACTACAGATTCGTCATCGCCATTGTCATCTACTCGTTTGAACGAGGAATATAGCTAATTAGAAATATATAAAACTTGAAAACAAAATCAAAATAATCGGTATTCCAAAAACATTGATGATATAAAAACAATGGCTTATTTTTGTTAATTTGTACGTTTATTTTTTCCTTTATATACTGGTATTTTGTTTATAGTAATATAACATCACATAGAAGGTAAATAGGGATAAAAAAGACAAATATCATACACAATAAGGGTTATTATTAATAAAAAACGTTATAATTAAAAATTGTTAATATATTTTTTGAACGAAGGATATAGCTAATTACATATATATAAAACTTAAGACGAAATCAAAATAATAGGTTTTTCAAAAGCATTGATATAAAAACAATGGCTTATTTTTGTTCATTTGTACGATTATTTTTTCTTTTATATTCTGGTATTTTGTTTATAGTAATATAACATGGCATAGAAGGTAAATAGTGATAAAAAAGAGAAATATCATATACAATAAGGATTATTATTAATAAAAAAACGTTATAATTAAAAATGGTTAATATATTTGGGCTAAGTTATATTTATCAAAACTATTAAAACAAACGCTAAAACTAACATATGTTTATAACGAAATTTTAAAATTAAAAAAACACTATATAATATAACACACCAACATATACATAATATTAAATAGTAAATAATCATTAACTTATAGAATTTTCTTATTCCTTCTAGAATAGTGTCCAATGGGTCCTTCAAAATATAAACTCGAGCTCCTAAAATATTCGTAATAAAATTTGTAAACATAATATGGAAATAAATAAAATCACCTTTATAACAACAATACTAATTTAACATAACAATACATTTATAATTACTTAACAGTTGTTATGATGTAATAAAACACCGATCCCAATGATAACTTGATATATTTACTAATATTTATATTGTCACCGTGATAGCAAAATAATATAAATTACGTTGTTACTGTCACTATAATAATTATGGTTATTTTTATATATAAGCATATAAATTAATTCATTTTAATTGGTAAGGTATCTTTTTGAATAATACACCTCTGCTTTATTAATATTTTTATCAGAAGTTATAATAATATCATAATTATAAAAAAATATTTTTTTATATTTTGTTAGGGGGTGATGTAAAATCAATGTGCTGGTGATGAATTTTTGTTATTGTTTAGTTACCAACGTGACGGAAGGCGTCTCTAGATAACAATAAGAGATTAAATTCAAATAAAAAGTGAAAATGTCGATAAATAACGATCCAGATAACAAAATTGATATAATTAAATCGTCGCCAAATAGCCAAAGATATATTAGAATAATCAGAAATAATTCGAATGACGAACACAGTAAAATTATTGAATCAAACCGGCATGGTGTACCGGCAGCTTCAGTAAGTAATACCGATAGATTAGCAGAACTACATTAGCACTATCGAATCTCAACACATTCCTTACATCATAGTGAGTAATTTAAAATATGTCTCCGTTCGAATTATAAATGAGAGAATTTTCTCCACGATGAATAAATTTTCACCAGAAGTTTATCAGTGCCTTCGAGTAAATTGTTATCCCCTTAGCAAATACGAAGCTTCTTTATTTAATAAGATCAATTTTAAACATTGTGACGGTTCATTTGGGAAGCTATTGTTCGTAGAAGGCAGAGAAAAATATTGATGGAAGACATCCTGCAGACCTATAATTTTCTGAAATCTGCACCAGGATCATATTCGTTTTTATTAATAATATATATAATGACATAATGTAGATAATTTTGTACCTTTCGTGGTGAGAAACGGCGAAAGGTATGCCACGGTATTCTATTTCGAAGGCGACTGTTTGCAGTTGAAAAACAAGTTCATAAAGGCAACCAAATGGGAAATGACATATTTTCACTTTTTATTCAAACTTCAAGACCTGAAGAAAGAATTCCTCTGACTCAATCGGGACCGAGCGATGGGAATGCTGAGATGTACACTTTTGGATACAAAGGACGACGCCTTGACCGGAAATCATATAGTTTCTTAGAGTCTCTCGAAGAGTATCGTGCTGACGTAGTTGATATACGATTCTTATTGTAATTACCGTTGCAACCCCTAGTATATTATCAAGATAGTGACCATTATAATGTTTGTTGAATATTTGTATTTTATTTACCAAGAAATAAAAGTATTTCTTACAGGACATTGACACCATATCAGAGAGTGGTTGCATTATAGGCAAGTTAACTCGGAGATTATTTATAGCAAACCCAAGAATAATGTCTATTACATACTTTCCCTGTACTATTATATATAGCTTGCCATTCAAATAGTAACAATGTACCGGAATTTCATAGATTGACTTGCCTTAACAATTATAATGTTATCACTTACCCCTAATTTGTCGATTTTTGACAAACAAATTTTGACATCATAGTTGACGGCACAGCTTGTGCTCTAGAAGCATCAGATGAGGAAGTTTACGACGCCATACAGCATTTTTACGCTAATTCAGTTATTTCTAGCTTCTGTTCTGATTAGACGACAGGCAAAGTTCCTACACAGTCTGATTTTACCATTTTTGACGGAGATAGTCCATCGGCTATTTTATCACTGTCACCACTTATGTTAATAGAGTAATTCTTATTTAACTGACTATTTCAACCTCAGCACAAATGTTATAGTCTTTGAAATGTACGTTATATTCTAAACACACACACTTGACAGGATAAATAGAAGGCCTTTATTCGACCACATTACTAGTTTATTGGTCCGACAGGTAAGACAAGGCAACATGTTTCAATCAACGAACTAACGGAGACTGTTCTGGAAGCTACCGGATAGAAGCACAATTATGCTCTCCAAACTATTATGTTAAATACGAGTAGGGCAGGAAGTTTCGTAGGTGGGTGTTTTGGTAATATTTTGCGAATATACTCATAGAGTAATAGAAATTTAACTTCTTAGGAAATTTTGGCGAAATGTTTCGCCAAGTCCAACATGTAGATCTCGCTACCTTTAACACATTTCTTGTTTTATTCGCCACGCTAAGAGCCGCGACGGAATCTGAAACGTTCATTTCGTTTTATGGTTTGTTCATTTTGCACCCCATTTTCAATGTGCCCTACGTAGAGAACAGTGTGGTCAGCTTTTTATAACGTTTATAGATTAAATTATTATTTTATTTTATTACTAGGTGAAAGTCCGTAGCTGAAATGCATTCCCGTTCTAGAAAGTGTTGTGTGCCCGGATGCACAGTGAGGAAATCATCGTTTTCCGTTAAAAAAGCGATCCTTAAGAAATGAGTAGAAAATTTTAAAAATCTTAAACTGGTTGGTTAAACATGAAGCAGATTTATTTCCGTCACTACGTGTGACATTTTTGTGATATATTTAAATCTTCCTTTAATTACTTATGAACAATTTAGTAATGGTGAAAATAATACCACGAGCCCAGCACATGTACAAATGGAAGTGGATCAAAATCAAAATTATATAGAAGGTATATTGAAGGAGTCAGTCACATTTCTGTTCATAATTATTACCATTAATTTCAAAACTGTCTTACTATATTTGTAGTGCCTATTTCCATCATTCCAGGCCCACAAACAAGGTGTTTGAAGCAAGTATCATGGACACTTGAACAAACTCCAGAAGGTAATAGTAAAGTTTGTATTCATTCAGCCAGTATCCCCCTTTTTGCTCATTCTTACTGTTAATTACTTGACTATAACTTCAGTCCAGATGTTCCTATAAGAGCAAACAAAGTTTTACGTTGTATCGTAGTGTATATCTCAGGTTATTTAGTGAAACTTTTTAAAAAAGAAATGAAGTGTGATTTTTGTTTACATACAATTATGAATAAATCAGTATACCCACAAATTGAGACTGATTTTATAGAGACAAGAGAATATCTCGTGTCCCAAACTCTAACAAAATTGTTTTAATATACAAGTATTCAGTAGGACTTTGAGCTATATCTTAAATTATTCAGCAATTTTGCCATGTCGATAATATAACAAAATTTTTATCAAATATTTAAAAAAAAGTAAATTAAAACTCCTTCAATTGTACATTCCATAATGATCTTTATGATTAATGATTAAGGGTATGCTTTTGGCCATAATCAAATTATTTTATCAGTACCATTTTAATACGATATTGATCTTACAATATTTATATTACAAATAAATCAAAAGAGTTTTGAAGGTCTAGTTATGCAGGTATTGGATATTTCGTATATTTTTGAAATGAATAGCTATTTTGAACTTAAATATCGTTTTGTTATAACATCAGCATCATTGATGCATATTAGAGTATTTACAAGAAAAATAAATACCAATATGCCTTAAAATTGATTACTTTTATTTAAATTTGGGAATTTTGATTATTGTTATTCAGAGAAGGTTTTAGGAGAGACCTGAAGGATCTGCAACGGATTTTCAAGTTTAATATTAAGATATATTAAATGCAACTTACATCTTTATGATAATGTGATTGTCAATCATAATGTATTTAAAAATCCATAATTTTAGTATTATTCCTCTGTATATAATACATAATAGAATAAAAGCGAGTTCTATTGTTAATATTTTCTCAATATTTTGACCAAAAACACCGACGAAGACTTGTATCATTCAAGATTGTCATGAATGGTTCCAAATATCTATGGTACATAGAATTCGATCTAGTAGTGCGATATTTTAGACCGTTTCATTTAGGGTCAGTTATGTTTTTTTTTAAATTTGAAGGAAGGTGTATAGGAACTAGACGGGATTGCCACTTCTTTTTAATTGTAAAATTTGTCCATATTTTGACGACATGTTGTTGTAAAACATCCTAGAGCTGTTAGAACTTCAAAACACATCATTTCCAAGGACGCGATGCTCATAATCACTAAGATTTTCTTATTCAGTTTATTCTAGTGTCTTTTGTACCACCCTGGTTGAGTTTTATGATAATTTATTCATAGAGTGTTCCAGTTTTCAAGATATATTATTGGAGCAGATTTTAGAATATACAGAAAAAGTGAAAGTGCCATCGGAAAAAAAGGTCAGTACAGTAGAAAATAAATGCAAAATGCCATAAAACGTTAAGAGCCGAAACTGAATATCTGGACCACAAATGCAGCGTAGGATAATTTGAAACATAAAAATAACAGTATTATTTCAACAATACGTAAAAAAATATTGAGAAGAACACTGCACAAAAATTAGATAAAACAAAGTAATATTACCGACTTTGACTTGCTTAACGATGAGGTCCAAATATATGATATTCAAAGCAAGGGTACTTAACAATGGATAAATAAAACTCGACGCCGAATGTCTTACAATATTCACAATAATAATAGATTGTTTAGAGTTGCTGAAACTGTAATAGCACTCTTATGACGACAAAAGAAACAGAGGCCTCAAAGCTATGGCAAGAGCGCTTCCATCAACAGTCGTGAAAGTCATCAACAAAAGTGAAAAATTAATACAGAACTAAACCAAAATGGGCTTAAATGCTTAAACGCGACAAATAGTTTTAAAAAAGAAAAAACCAAAATTAACAAAGGAGAATTTTTAGAAAATGATACGGACACAAAAAACATTTTTGGTATTTTAGAACAGGTATAAAAGAATTTTAGGGGTTGAAATAAATATAAAACCTCTAAAAAATCAGACTTAATACCGCAATGTAAATGATGCCAATTGCATGGACACATACAGTAATTCTGCAGAAGAGAACCCAGATGTGTAAAATATTCAGGTAAACATATCACCACAGAGTGTGACCCAAAGAAGCTAAGCCGAAATGTGCAAACTGCAATGAAGCGCATCCGGCAAGTTATAGAGGATGTGTAGTTGCTAAAACAATACAAGGGAGGAGAAATAGAATAGCTCAAGTTAAAATTCAAGAAATAGTAAGTGAAAAGAAACAACTGAGAAAATATAATAACGTTCATGGTGAAATGACTTATGCCCAAAGTATCAGTGAAAATAAGCAAAGAAGGAAGGAAGATGAAGCAACCACCAACGAATAGCTACTTAAACTAATAGGCAAGCTGGACAAACAAGAAAAAATTATCGAATATTTTTACGCTTGAAAAATATTAGTCCTGTGGCATCAAAAACCAGAAATGGCAAAAAATATATCCGAATAGCAATTTGGAATGCTAATGGAATCCAAAAACATCACGCTACCCTAAAAGTATTCCTAGATATGCAAAAAATAGATATTTGCCTAATATCAGAAACCCATTTAACAAAAGAGTCCTTTAAAAAATTTAGAGGATATACATTTTATCATACCATACATCCAGCTAACACCGCAAGAGAAGGAAGTGTAATAATAATAAAAAAGAACATTTGCCTCCATCAAGAACCCCGGCTCAGTACAGCAGAAAATCAGGTAACAGCACTAACTACAAGGGTACAATAGCCGCAATTTATTGTCCTCCAAGATACAATCAAAAAAAGAAAAATTATTTGAATGCCCTAAGCAACCTGGGAGAAAAATTTATAATTGGAGTTGATTTCAATGCAAAAAATATTAGATGTGGATCCAGAATGACAATAACTAAAGACAATGAACGGCATAAAGCAGCTGCTGAACTACGACGTAGTTACATGTCAACTGGAAAACCAACTTATTAGCCGACTGATCAAGAGAAAACCCCAGACTTGTTAGATTTCTTCATAGTAAGAAACATAACATCCAACTATAAAAAGATCGAAGAAAATTTTGAGCTAAGTTCAGATCATACGCCAGTGATTCTGACGTTGAGCGAAAATATAATAAGACAAGAAAAAAACCTAACGTTTACAATCAAGAGAACAGACTGGGAACGATTTGCTGAAGAATTGAACAAACGAATTTAACTAAATGTACCCCTCAAGACAACTGAACAATTAAATTTTGAAGCAGAGAAATTCGTAGTTGATATTCAACAAGCTGCTTTGAATAATTCTCCAGAAATTAATAGTACAACTAAAGGAATTAATTATCCTAAAGAAGTGAAGGAAATGGTAGCTGAAAAACGTAAATTACAAAAAAAATGGCAACAAAACAGAACACCTGAAAATAAAAATAGTTTAAACAATATAACTCAAAGAGTGAAAAGGGAAATACTGGAAATTAAAAACAAAACCATAAATGACTATCTGAGAAATTTGGCACATGATAAAGAAACTGAATACTCAATCTGGAAAGCCCTAAAATATTTAAAGCGTTCATGTCTACACAGTTCGTCTATAAGAGACCTATGTAGAAATTAGGCACGTGACAATCACCAAAAAGCAGAAGCATTTGCTGAATATCTAGAAAACACTTTCAAACCAAACGAAACTAATATTGAACATATTTTGCCGGATATAGAAGCTGAAAATTCGACGATTGAACTAGTGACGCCGAAAGAGTTAAACAAAGTTATTGAAACTGGCATTAACCCCAGGAAATCACCAGGCTACGATTTAATAACAGGAGAACTACTGCAAAAACTACCAAGAAAGGGAATTATAAAACTCACCAACTGGATCAATACAGCATTTAGATTAAAACATGTCCCAGACATTTGAAGATTGAGGAAATTATAATGATCCCAAAACGTGGGAGGTCCCCAAACGAAATAAGAGCCTATAGACCTATATCACTGCTGCCAGTAATATCTAAGGTTTTTGAGAAACTTCTGTTGAAAAGGATAAAACCGATCATATAAAGAAAAAAATCCTAATACCAACACACCAGTTTGGGTTTTTAACAAGCACTCAACAATTGAGCAGGTCCACAGAATAACAGATGTCATTGAAAAAGCCTACGAAAGTAAAAAAGTATGCTCAGCTATATTTTTAGATGTAACACAAGCCTTCTATAAGGTTTGACATGAAGGCCTTGTGCATAAACTACAGAAAATACTACCAAAACAACACACCTAACTATTAAAATTATACATTACAACCAGAATGTTCAGAGTCAAACTAGAAGAAGCTTACTCTACAATAAAAGAAGCTAAAGCAGGTGTACCACAAGGAAGTGTACTGGGATCAATGCTTTATCTGCTCTACACTTGTGTTATACCTCAAATGGAAAATATTACGAAGGCTACATTTGCTGATTGATACTGCGATTATAGCTGTCGTAGATAATACTGAAGAAGCCTCACGAAAATTACAACAGGCAAGTGACAGTTTAAATAATTGGACACAAGCATGGAAAATAAGAATTAATGAAAGTAAATCTGTACATGTGCAGTTCATAATATAAACAGACCGTACAAGCACCAATAAGTTTAAATAACACTATCATTCCATATAGCAACAACGCTAAACATCTTTGAATGAATCTCGATGCAAAACTTCGCTGGAAGGAATATATAAAGAAGAAAAGAAACGAACTGGGGTTGCAAAATAGGAAAATCTACTGGCTAATTGGAAGAAAGTCACAATTAACAGTATATAATAAATTGCTATTATATAAGCAAATGCTAAAACCTATATGAACATACGGAGTTCAATTATGGGGATGTTCTGCAAAGAGTAACATAAATCAAATAAGTTTTTCAGAACAAAGTCCTGAGAGGTATTGTGGGTGCACCCAAATACCATAGGACCTGTTACCTACATCAAGACCTTCAGACACCCACAGTCAGTCAAGAAATCAAGAGAATTGCAAGGGAGCATGAGGAAAGATTCCATTCTCATACGAATATTGAAATATTGCAACTATTGGATATCACCGGAATACGCCACAGACTCAAAAAAATCAAATCACCTGATCTTGTGTAGCGTTATGTAGTGAGGTGCATATATTAAAAAATTCAGCAGTGACACGTATTACAATATATACACAATATAGTAATTAAATAATTAAAAAAATGTTAAACATACAGCCTGTGGTTCACGATTAATAATACCCGGAAAACCCATCGAACTATTCGCAGCAATATATATACTACATGTAATTATTGTATTATATTATATATAATTATGCAATTATCAGACCTACTGGACTTTTACATTTCGGAGGGCATCTCTTCAAATCAAATACAAATCGAGAGATTTTGCGAAGTATCATTTGATCACACTCCAGTGCTGTTAGCACTAGGTGCGACAAATCTGAAAAAACAAACAAACCCAATTCTACTAACACATTTACTAGCAGAGACCCGTTTAGTCTTATAATGCAAGAACGTATAACCTATTCCAACCGAGAGTTATAGGATCTACAATAGATACAAATCCTGTTCATAAGGCCGATGTTGCTGTAAATCAGATTTTTCCAATGGAAGTTGCCATAGAAATTTATATTAACATCAATCCTAAAAAGGCTGGTTAATAAAAGAGCTTCCACGAAAAGTAACAATCATGTTGACATTGCTTATAAAACCTGATAAACCAGTATACCAAGTTAGATCTTACCAGCGTATTTCGCTGTTACCTACGATATCAATATTATATGAGAAACTGCTGTCAAAACGCATTAAGTAATTTATAGAAATACCAGATTTCCAATTTGCAGTTTGAAATCACCACTCAAAAATGGACCAAGCGCATAGAGTGACAGCGGTGATTAAAAAGGCATTCGAAGAAAAGAAATACTGCCCTGCAATATTACTGGACGTCTCACAAGCTTTTGACCGGGTATGGCATTTGGGATTAATATACAAAATGACCAGATTGCTTCCGCCCAATTACTAGCGACTCCTCGAATAATAACATTTTGAAAAAATTTAGAGTTTTAGATGAACGAGCAATCTCTACACTCAATGCTATTTCAGCTGAAGGTCCACGTATCCCTACAACAGTTTTAGCAGTTTTCATATTAAAAATTGTCTAACTAAGGCTATAGATAACGTACAAGTAGCAGTAAAAAAATCTACAAATGGACTAGAGAAAAAATATGGCTTAATCGCTCCAAATCCGTCCATGTTAATTTTGAATTGAAGCAAAATGACAAAAACATAATTATATCACTAGACAGATGCTCAAAAATATGGCGTAATCGCTCCAAATCCGTCCATGTTAATTTTGGATTGAAGCAAAATGACAAAAGCATAATTATATCACTTGACAGATGCCTGATTCAAGCAGAATCAGCTAAATACGTCGAAATACGAATAAATATTTTTTTTAGATTTATATTTAGGTTAAACTAAAAACCTCATGTTAGACAAAAAGCAGAGCAGGTTAGACTCAAAGTCAAGCAATTGTATTGGTTAATTGGAATATACTCTCTACCTGACCTAAAATCAAAGAGATTGGTTTATCAGTCAATCATAAAGCCAATTTGGAACCATGGTGCGCACATACGGGGTTGACAAATGCCATATATTTATAATACGCCAAACATCAAACAGTTTTGCGAATAATAATCAATGACCTCGAAATCAAATGGTTACAAGAAGTGATCCAAGATTTCGCCTTGAAATACGGTTACATAATCACAGTAACGTGGAAGCTATACAGCTATTGGACAACACGCAGGAAATCAGAAGATCGAAGCGAACCAAACCACAGGGACTTGTTTAGTGTGTATAAGTGTATCAGTGTATAGGTGTTATATTACCCATAATTCATAATTTAAGGCAAGTCAATAATAATAACTGTGTGGTTGCTTCTGTTAATATAAACTATAACTAAAATTAATATAACAATAAATTAAACACTAATCATTATTGTATGTCACTCGAACGTATTCTTTCGGTGGCGGCTATTCCACAAACAAGGAACCATTCAGAGCGTATTCTTGAAACGTAGATACGGCTCCGTCAGACAGATGGATCATGTGTCGTTCCCTACATATATAGAAAAAATTACAAATATTCCACAATAACGACAACTTGGCGTTACCACCGGCAAGCCTTTTGTCAGATCTGATATATTGATTGTTTTGATTAAATCGTTCTGACGAAGAAACGTCTGCAAGTCTTAGACAATAGGTCAATTGTAAGTTTATCAAATTCTATTATTAAATAAAAGTGAAAAATACATCAAATTAGTAAAATGATATGAAATATTATTTAATAAATCCAACTCAATCTGGCCATACTTTATATTTCGATAATGCAGTTAGTGTAATTAACATGTTTTTCGCTTGAAACTTAAATATTCTAAATGTAGAACGTACCATACAATTAGACATAATTCCTAAAATTGTTATTAAACTTTTAAAATTAAAATTGGCCCCAACGCTTCTTTTAGTGAAGAAAATATTGCTTAAAATGACGAAATTGCAGTAGAGCTAGATCAAATTTTTATCCCCAAAGCTTTATGGTAAACGAATATCCCCAGACGGCATTACAACATTTCATATAAGTAATCTGTCGGTATTAAAATAATTTGTGGATTCGGGAGCTTCTTTATTTTGAATTATTCTTTTTTTATAGTAAAAATGAAATAGAAAAATTTAATATACTTGGAATAAATGTAACCTCTATTACATACTCTCACAGCAAAAATCTCTTAATATGTTTTCAAAAAATCTCCTTTCGATGGTATTTAGGATTTATATTTTCTAGTTAATGTTTTTCAGGTTTTGAATTCTCATGGCTTATAAGCGGGGAAAGCTATCAACTATTTTTAATCAAAGACAATCCTCGTCCAAATATTCATCCAATTCAAAAGATACAAAGAAGCAAATTAGGTGAAACAAATTTTTAACAAAATATTTAAATTTTGATTTACAACATAAAATTAAATATGTACATATATATGTTTTGGCATTGTTTTGGATAAGGATGAACCTTTGACTTTCAGTTGTAAAATAAAATATCACATAAAAACAAATTTTGAAAATCCCAAAATTACTAAATCTATGGGTGCTGTTATAACCTAAAACAAGAAATTAAAATTCAAATTTAAAATTTATTTGATTAGAGAATATTAGAATATCGCCATGAAATTCTCCAATTGGGGTAGCGCCGAAAATACTTGACCAACTAAGAAAATGAAATCCATGGTAGATTTCGTATATCAAGAAATTAAAGTGAATTTTAAAAAAATATATAGGTCTTTTTGATATTCTAAATTTGTTTAAAATTTCGATGAAATTGTGAAACCTCTTAATTCCATATTTTCCAATTTTAAAAAAACTATAGGTCTTTTTGATATTCTAAATTTGTTTAAAATTTCTTGAAACCTCTTAATTCCATATTAAAAAAATAAGAACATATTTTGAAAAATGTAAAAAAATTATAACATCTGATAGTATTTTAATGTATCCTAACTTTGATAAACAATTCGTATTAACAACAGATGCTTAAAATGTTGTAACTTGTTTAATTCTTTCCGACTTGAGGGATAATGGTAAAACGGAACGACCGGGAAGCTTCTCGAATATTAACAAACACGGAAATAAAATACTAAACAATTGAAATAGGATCATTGTCAATTGTTTGGAAAACTAATCCTTTTAGACCTTATATTTTTGGAGTAATATTTCAATTAGCCACAGATCAGAAATAATCAAAATCTCGAAATACAAAGAAAAATATTAATAAACTATATTTAAAATTATTTTAGTTATAGTCACACAGTAGTCGTATATTGTAGGCAAATTTAGATTATTTGCCTTAATACATTTTAGTTCCATTTATTCATTTATGGTTTTTTGCTGCTGGTGGCACTAAACTTATTTTTGTTTCTGTGAAATATGATAAATAATCCAAATGAAATCGAAGCGCCCTAAAGGTTTAAATGTTAGAAATCGGAAAAATGAATAAAACGAAACTCAAACTTTTAATACAAATCCTAGTACTATGCAAAACTATATTTATATTGCTTAAAACTATATTATATTGCGATATTTTAGTATTTGAAAAATCTAATTAACAGAAAAAATTATTTAGTATGTTTGTGAATTAGGTTAACGTATTGCAGACTTAAGATAAACTGCAATATTTCAATATGCAGCTAGCCGCAAATCTGTAAATCCTCCACTAAACTATATGTAAATAATAATTCTCATTCTCATTCTCATTCTCATGATCTGTCGTCAATTTGCCCTCGAATGACAGATTTTAAGTGGTGTTTCTATCCTTTAGTAGATGTTTCTGCACCACAGTCATCATTATAATGAAATGCTATGTCTTGTCATCACACAACAGAGTAGGAATAGGGATTTTATGGAGATTTCTTTTGTTGTGTAGTAGAACAATTAGTATTATTTGGTTTAAAATTTTTTAACCAACAACTAATTTCAGCATGGGCCTTTTTGCAATGATTGAGTACAAACGGATGACTTCTTTCTTGATTTAAATTAACTATTCGTATATTCCCAGAATTTTTTATTTCTATTGCCGCTTCACCGTAAAAAGATATAGTCCGTATTCAATGTTATTTAATACAGTGCCTCAAATTAGGTCGTTGTGGTAAATGAATCAAGTGAAATTTTCCATAATCACTAAGAAATGGGCTATAAGAAAATATAGATCGGTATTGTTAACCAATTACATAGAGGGCACCTGATTCGCTCATCGAGGCAGACGTGGTATCGGGACCGAGCGATGGGAATGCTGAGATGTACACTTTTTGGATACAAAGGCTGACGTACTTGATATACGATTGATATTGTAATCACCGTTACAACGCCTAGTATATTATCAAGATAGTGACCATTATAATATTTGTAGAATATTTGTATTTTATTTACCAAGAAATAAAAGTATTTCATACAGGACATTGACGCCAATTCAGATAGTTGTTGCATTATAGGCAAGTTAACTCGGAAATTATCTGGTAGTAAACCCAAGAATAAGGTCTGTTACATATTTTTCCTGTACTATTATATATAGCTTAACATTCAAATAGTAACTATTTACTGTATAGCATGTACCGGACTTTGACAGATTGACTTGCTTTAACAATTATAATGTTATCACTTACCCCTAATTTTTAGTTTAGATTAATTGCATATCCAAACCATCCTAGCTTGTGCACTAGAAGCACCAGATGAGGAATTTTACCACGCCATACAGCATTTTTACGCTAATTCAGTAATTTCTAGCTTCTGTTCTGATAAGACGACAAGCAAAGTTTCTACACAGTCTGATTTTACCATTTTTGTTGGGGATAATCCATCGGCTATTTTATCACTGTCACCACTTATTTTAATACAGAAATTCTTATTTAACTCACTGTTATAACCTCAGCACAGATGTTATAGTCTTTAAAATGTTCATTATATTCTAACCTTATTTGTTTAAATAAGAGGCCTTTATTGGTCCGACAGGTAAGACAAGCCAATGCGTTTCGATCAACGAACTAACGGAGACTGTTCTGGAACCATTCGGTTGTGCGGCACGGGAACATATCGACAACGTGCAGTCGACCTAATATTATTTTGATCTCGAATGGAAGTTGTTGAATAATATTTCCAACTTCTAGTATCACATTCCCGCCGTGTTAATTTGTTTAATTTTATGTATTTCTTTCACTTCCAAGGTCAACTATTAAAAAAAGTATATGGATATAAGGGATGAATAAAATATAGATATATTTTAACAGCTACTGCTACTGGAAAATACTTCGATATTTCACAAAAAATATGTAGATATTTTTAATAAAAAATGAAAATATTGGTATGTAGGCCGATGTTCTGTAAATACTGTAAAAAGTATATTAAAATATGGAAATATTTATAAACCTTTAAAATTAAGTAGCGAGGTAAACCTAATTTTTAAAATTAAATATCCTTTTTCAATGTATATTAAAAATAATGTAAAGGATTTTATTATGTTTATAGAATGAATATCTTTAAATATTGAAGGAAATATCGAAAAATATAAATATCGGTTTATCAATCGAAAACATCGATTTTCATTCGCCATCTCTAGTTTACTCTGTGATCTATAACAAATTGCTAAAAAATGTGAAAAAAAAATTGCTCCTATGAAATATTTTAAAGTTTAAGTGCGTTTATTTATGTGTGAATCGCTTATGATATCACTCAAATTTATTCCAAACTTTCTTAAACATGCTGCAACTGTTATTGTTGTAAGTGTTGTTCGATTATGTTTTACATTTTGGAAATGTTTTTTTTTCAGATCGTGTTAGAAATAAAGTCAGTATTTTAAATTAAGATTTAACATACACACGGGGCACGGCCCAAAAAATATCGATATTATTTAAATATTGTAAAATGTACATTAAAGTATCGAATTTATTAATAAATCTTTTATATTAAGTAGTGAAGTGAACCAAATCTTTTAAAATTAAGTACCAAATTTAATTGTTTATTAAAAATGGTTAGAAGGTTTTATAATATTTATGGAATACTTTTAAAAAATATCGGTTGACGTAACTATCGATATATCGGAGGTTACAATCGATTTGGTTTCGTCATATCTAATTTATTCTTTGATCTTCAGTATATGTAACCAATAAGAAAACATAAAATATTTTGACAAAAGAATTTGATAAACAATATTTGCTACCTTGAAATATTTTAAGTGCATTTATTCACTTATAAACGTTTATGATTTAACTTAAAAACATATAATACAGAAATTTAAACAATGGAGATATTAAGAGACTAATATATGACCAAAGAATTTAAAACTAATACTTACCGATATTTTACAGTCCCAATGAAAAAGTTATTTGTCTATACAATAACTCACATCACATAAGAGTATCAAGGATGGAATTACATTTGAAGAATTACATTACCTACATACATTTGAAGAAGTGCAAAGCTGCTAACAGCGGGAATATTGTACTAGTCCCTTGTGATTACAATACATGTCACCGTATATTATTTATTAAAGAAAACCAATACAGTACTTTTTTATATATTAGTTACACCATAGTACCTGCCCCGATAAAAATTGTATAGAATTGCAGCTAATAAAAGAAGGCAGTGGAGTTGAAAAGGTGGTAACACCTCTAGAACCTATTAAACTTGTACCAGTTGATGATAGTTGGGATAATGTAATTTATGATTTTAATAAAAGAATATAATGCAGAGCAATATTGTCTCGAACATAAAGTATTGAGAAGTTTAGACACACGGTCTGCTTTAAAGAGACGGAATTTTCAGAATTCTGAAAGACAGAGAACAGGACAACTTACAGACACTGCCGTATCCAATAAATCCAAATTGAATAGTTGTCAGGATCGTGAAAATGTAATATGAAGTTTTGAGTTCTTCTTCAAAAATTGGTTTCTTTTAGACAAACGTACCACAAGCACCAGTGGTTTCATCACAAACAAAGACAAAACACCTGACGCAATAAGTGATATAATAATGAAAAATTGGAAAAGTCCAAAAGCTATTTTATCCAAACCAAATAAATTATGTTCTATATTAAAATTTTATTATAAGTGTGCGATATGAAGTGTTTATGCGATTTATTGAAAATTCATTGTTTTATGTTATAAAAATGTGCTTAATTTGTGTTTATTAACTATATGTCATTGACTTATGCAGTTGACAAATTTTTTAAGAGATAAATAGTTTATTCTTTGTAAAACTTATTCTTATTCTATTTTTTTATTGTTAACATATTCATTGATTTTTTTTATTTTATTACTTCGTTTATCTCATCATTTGGTGTCTTGATATGCCAATAAGTAGAAGCCTTGTTGAGTACCAAGTTCTGCTTGCTTATGATTAAAAACTAGATGACTAAAAATAATCAAAATAATAAGAAATCTATATACAAAACTACATTCCTCCATAGAAAATGCCGCCATATAACCCAATTTAATTTCAAATGAACATTGGATCAATTAGAAGACAGCATTAGATAAATGTGTGTTATATTTTTAAGGGGGATAAATTCTCCAGAAATTCATTTTATATTGGTGTTATGCGCCAAAAGTGATAAGCTATAAAATACATAGTAAGATATTAAACACTAAATGTATTCAAATTATTTTTTGTCTTTCCGCTCAAAGTAGTTTTATCAAAGAGGTTGGACAGTAGGAGGTAACAAGTGTTCGATTGTTTTACACAATGAAAATATTTATTCTATTCTCAGATCGTATTAGACATAAAGTCATTAATTTAAGATGCGATTCAGAACACAAATCCACAGAGCAACTGGAAAGAACATCGTATTTGTAGTACAAATATATAGTTATATTTAAGAAAGTAAAGAGGGCTTGCAAAAGGGGCATACCTATGTGGGATACTCAAAAACCGGGGGCCATTACGAGCGACGTTACTATGAACGTTTACGGCCAGGCTGCCAGCACAGGAGTAGCCAACCAATCTGTGGTCACCACAACAGACGTGGATAGGTCTACATTACGGACGAGAGTAGCAGACACGACATGCATATAAATGTCGGCAGCCAGCCCTCCATTCCATGGGATACCTGCAGTCTGACGAACAGGAAGCTTTTCCGCCAGCAGTATAGAATAATTCAAAAATTAGGAATAGAGTTGACATCGTTTGATCAAAATATATAGATAATGTTTATGTTAAGTTCATAGTACCACCGAACTCCTGCCCGAGCAAGACGTATATTATAAGGATCATAAGAAAAAAAAAAGAAAACAGAAAAAGAATCATTGAATATACCAGGATATTAAGAGAATTTAAAATGGTGTCTGGCAGTCGGACCTCACCGAAGGAATAAACTGCAGGTCACCCCCAAAAAGTAAAAAAATTTATTTCACAGAAGTTATAAAATACACAGTATGGAAAGTATAAAATGGAACTATAAAGAAAAAATCATCAACAAGGTAAGACATTTTAAAAGATCAAGTAGCTAAAAGTATGTCTCCGTTATAGAAAAACCAGAATAAAAACCACCATATTCCAAGAGCAGGCCGGAGTGAAGTCTTGCAAGGTCAGGGTGGCCGAATGTTAGACACAAATAATTGATTAGAGACGCCTATATGGTAAATGCGCTTTTATGCACGATTGCATAAATAAATGTTTTGCTGCCCTGAAATACAAATATGTAAAACGCTACGGGGCAAGCTCGAGTTAAAGCCTCACGGGCACGATGAAGATTCCAGCTTGATTAATTCTGTGATGTGGCCATAACCGACTTATTCATAAAGTATAAATACAGAGCGGCCCAGTTGAACTCAGTATTTTAATTGCCCAATTACCTTCATCAAATCTGTTCTAAAAATATTATAATGGATGCACATCGCCTGTAGAGTAATTTTTTAACTTTGTGTCATTTTTTATGGTCAAGCATTAAAACAAGTCATTTTTCCAAAAAATTTATTAATTAATTATAAAATCTATGACAAGAAATATAATAGTTTATTGATGAATTAACGTTTGAAATTTAAATTCTAAAAACGTTGATAACATGAACTCGTAATAAAAATAAATATTTAGCTATTGAACTTTACGATTCATATGAATGCTACAAAAAGACAACTTAATAAACCTAACAAGTTCACGGTAAGATGGAATGTATTACCTTACTTCAGTTATCTGGTATCTTTATGGACTCATTCTTCTACCCACGCCCACCACACCTCTATCGGGTGGACCTTAAAAATGGACAAAACTGTCCTCTCAAGTTCACCGAACAGCGAGTGATTCTTATAGCTGTATTTTACGCCTTATTCCAGACCAGGCTCTAGCATACATGTATACCCAAATATATATTAAATTGCTCATCCTTTTTCCAAAGTACTGTCAACCCCTACTGTCCAATTCCCCAATTCTCCTATAATTGGCTTTCTCCAGCAAGTTTGGACTCCCTCAAGTTGTTATATTTGGGAATTAAAAAGCAGATGCAGTCTGCCGTCTACTCTCTGATGAGAACGTGGATCACGCCCTTTTTATTTGTACTATAGAAAAAAATGGATTGTCATTAACGACGCGTTTACATTTTGTCCAAGTATTGACTGAGATCTGGAAAACTTTCTTTATTTTATGTGTATCCTGAAAAACAACAAAATAAAATATTAGATATGTTAAAAAAGAATTTCGTATATTAGTACAGTACTAGCTTTTATAATAAATAAATAATCTGATAAATAATTATGTTTCCAGAAAAATTATAATATTAAAACGTAAAATTCAATAATAAAACGATCGAATATTAGATTCATGACTTAAGGTATGGTATTTGGTCTATATTTTAGACATATTAAACTTGAAGAAATATCTCCAAAAATTAAATTATAAATGCGAAACATTTTAAGGCATATTTTTTCAACAAGCATGTTTACACATCCAATTAAATCTATAGAAGAAATCAGGTATTTTTTTGTTTGGTATTTTCATTAAAAGTTGAAACATTTGTTAATATAATAATTTGTTAACGATTGTTAATGTTTTATTAGTCCCCCTATTCCAAATGGCCAAAAAGTAAGAATTCTTTAAACCGAAAGTAATATACCATTAATCTAACATATCTTGCGAATGTTACAATACATATGTTAGACATATAATAATTGGGTGGATGCGCCTATATACTGAATCGGCTTCTATATTGTTGAATAATTAAATATTAAGAGTAGTTGTTTTGTATATAAAATCGTAAAACAGCTACGGCGCATGCTCGTGATAAAGCCACCCAGATAGGTTGAAGATCCCTCCCTCTTGATTCATTTATCTGTTGTGGCTTTAACCAAGTTGTTTGAAAAGTATAAATATAGATGGACTAAATTGTATCCAGTACTTTAATTGTCCAAACCCTTACACCAAGTCGATTCTGGAGAATTATCTGAGAATGGATAGAAATCCTAAATCAACCGGGATATAATTATTTCAACAATTCAAAATTGCTACTTATACACCGCTGTATCATCAGGTGAGGCTTTCTGCGATATCGAACGGATTTCTAACATTCAATACCAAATAAAGATGGAGTGAAAATTTAATTGTATAAAAGATTTATCTGAATTTCACACTGACAAACATGTTCAATAAGTCTGGGCTGGACGTCTGCCCAGACTACTGACCTGTTAATAATATATTAACTAATAGGCAAGCATACAAGACAACATACGACGGGTAGTAGGAATGATCTAACCGCCACCACGATGGATTCCTTTGTTACTCATTGGAATCCTGTAAATAGAATTAAGAATAAAATTCACTCCATTAAATATGATTTGAAAAAATTAATTAAGAGCGCGTTGCCATTTTTTTGCTTAATAATGGGTATGATCTATAAATCAAAAGTAAATATATATATATATATATATATATATATATATATATATATATATATATATATATCAAAATAAATCAAACAGAGACATAATTAATATCGTTGTTCTTAATGTTCAAGATACCAGACAGCACATTTGTTTCGAAATTTTCACACGTCTGCAAATTTTCGTTCAATACTCTATATAGTGCGTGTTTTATTTGTTCCAGAGTACGGAAGAAATATTTAAAAATGAAACCAAAAGAACTGTACACTAACTCTCCTAATATATATCATTCTCTAATTATATATTCATCTAAATAATTTATGAGTATCCCACTAGCTGACTAGCATGCCGTTTCAATCCTCTTTAATCAATGCTATATTCACTTAGGAGACTTTGAGCTTTTTTATTGCAGAGCCTTATAAACTAACAATAGAAATAAGTCAATTGAAATCCAAACGGCATATATTTAAAAGCCTGGAAGCTAAAATACTTGGGGCCAGGAATACGGAAGAATGTGAAACCCACGATAGAAATACAAGCCTATATCTGTTGTAATTTTTGGCGATTTTGACAGGCACATCTGGTCAGATTGTTCGCTGACGGTTTCACGGTAACGTACTACTGGCTCGGATAAATTAACTTGAATGCTACCATGATCCCCCTCCAAGGCCTTCAGACAGATATCTAAGTGGAACTCTCCGGCACCGACAATGATGTATTCGCCAGATTTTTCAATGCCACATTGTATCATAGGATCGGATTTGGCCAAACGTTTCAAACCCGAAGTCAACAAGTCAAACCTGCAAATATTTCCAGATGGGACATCTTCATGGAAAAAAGCATGGAAACGATTTTTATGAGAAGTGGGTATCATTTTAGACACATATATCGTCAGAGGACCTTTAGGTACACAGTTCTTAATACCTTAAAACAAAAAAGCGAAGTACAGTAATTTGCATATACTAAAAAATAATAAAAAATTGATAATTGTTCAGTTTATAACAATCATTCATAGTGAATCAGCATAGAGTTGTAAACTACATATAGCCATGTATAAATAAATACTAAAATTTCACGCGTTTTAAAAATTCATACATGTGGACCTTCGTATAACATTTCGATTCTGTATTTCTCAGCAGTTACAGGGGATGGCCCGTGAACGGTAATCATCTGAAGCAAAGTCTCAACAACAGGTAACCATGTCCGCCTAAATTGTTTTCCATCCTTATCCTCGTGGTCATATTTCAAGTTAGTGCGCAGTGTAGAGAGAAGGGCTTCATATTCTTCTTTCCTAAAATAAATATTTATTTACACCCAAAAACTACAAATATATAATGCATTCTCAATATAATAGCATGTCACCATAGGATATAAAGATAGAGGTAACGTGAAAGCATTTAATACCTAGGCATATAATTTTCTTGCAACGAACTGCCAACAATATAATTATTTCCTAATTACTTAATAAAAGTTATTTTGTAATCTATGTAGTGGCCTAAATGTGCTGGAAAATTATTTTTTTTAAATAATAAAACACATGTTTACTTGCAGTTCATAATCAAGTCAAAAATTTTGTATAAGGAATTCAAGAAGTATATGCAAAACGACCTTTTGTTATCATTATCCTATTTTTGGGTTGAAATATTCCTAACCCCATAGATTGTTAAACGTCAGAAAATTTGGTAAAGTTATTCAGCATCCAACTGCAATTTCAAATGGGTATGGTCCGTATTGTTCATGAACAAGATTGGCTTAATACGTTCGTCGATAGCCTGACGTAACATAGTTTCCGTTTGTAAACACACCTGCAAATAATTCATTATTACCAAATTGTTTCTAACTTTATTCATAATTTATAGCGATTTAGCAGCATCAGTAGCACCAATCATTAACCAATGTCAGCCTGGGGCGGTTGGAGATGACATCGCGATTAATTAAAAGATTGTAAAGACACTACAAGATTCTCTTTTCGATGTTTCCTACTTTACTTCGGAAATTCTTAATAAGTTTTCTTTACCACAGAAATATATTTATATATGCATTATTTAAAATTTTAATTTTTGTTTAGTAAAATTAGTACAAAGTGAAGTAACACCAAAAATACTTCCATAATTATTTAATTTATTATAAAAATAATTATTTAGGAATTTACATACCCATAACACAATCTACTACAACAAGAGCACCATCAGTTACACCAAGTGTACTACTAGGTCGGATTAAGTTACTTGAATTCTAGCATGATCCTCCTCCAAGGCCTTCAGACAGATTTCTAAGTGGAGGTCTCTGTCACCGGCAATGATGTTTTCGCTAGATTCTTCAACGACACATTGTACCATAAGATCAGACGTAGCCAAACGTTTCAAACCTGAAGACAAATGACACAGACCTTAGTAATAATCACACAATAAATGCGAACATTTGCGTACCTTCTACAGGTTTTGGTGAATCGGCCGGATTCTTGGATTCCACAGCTACACGAATTTCATGACATTCAAGATCTGCATGTTTGTGAATGTGGTGATGGTATCGGGCTTAACCAAAAATTGATCCAGACCGAACAAAGTGCAAATATTTCCAGATGAGACATCTTCCATGGCTTCTATATACCGACCAATCATGAGGATGGCATGAGGATGGATGGCAGGATAGCACCCTTCATGCCGCTGGCTACATCACCGGAACAAACAGGACTAAAATCGTAGAAATAACCTTTATGAGAAGTGGGTACCATTATAGACACATATCATCATTTTACCGTTAGGATAACAGTTCTTAATACCTAAAAACAAATAAAGCAAAGTATAGTCATTTGCAAATATTAAAAAAATAATAAATTGGTAATTGTTGTTTAGTTTATACCAATCATTCACAGTGAATCAGCCTAGAGTTGTAAACTACAAATCTTCATGTACAAATAAACACCAAAATTTAATGCGTTTTAAAAATCCATATAGGTGACACATACCAAGAGCGGCTTCATCATCATGTGGACCTTCGTATAACACTTTCATTCTGTATTTCAGAGCAGTTACTGGGGATGGTAAATGAACGGCAATCATCTGAAGCAAAGGCCCACAAGCAGGTAACCATGTCCGACTAAATTGTGTTCCATCCTTATCCTTGTCTTCACATTTCAGGTCAATGCGCAGAGTGGAGTGAAGAGCTTCATATACTTCTTTACTAAAATAGAAATTTTAGTTACACCCAAGAACTACAAGTATATAATGCATTCTCGATATAACAACTTGTTACCATAGGATATAAAGATAGAGGTAACATGAAAGCGTTTAATACTTGGCTTATAATTTTCTTCCAATGCACTGCCAACAATATATTTATTAATAATAATTTCATAAAAGTTATTTTGTAAACTATATAGTGGCCTAATTGTGCTGGAAGAATTAATTTTTTTTTAAAATAACAAAATACATGTTTACTTGCAGTTCATAAACAGGTCAAAAATTTTGTAGATGGGATTCAAGATGTACATGCAAAACAATATTTTGTGATCATTATCCTGTTTTTGGGTTGAAATATTCCTAACCCCATAGATTGTTAAACGTCAGAAAATTTGGTAAAGTTAATCAGCATCCAACTGTAATTTCAAATGGGTATGGTCCATCTTGTTCATGAACAAGATTGGCTTAATACGTTCGCCGATAGCCTGACTTAACATAGTTTCCGTTTGTACATACACCTGCAAATAATTCATTATTACAAAATTGTTTCTAACTTTATTCATAATTTATAGCGAATTAGCAGCATCAGTAGCACCAATCATTAACCAATGTCGGCCTGGGGCGGTTGGAGATGACATCGCGATTAATTAAAAGATTGTAGACACTACAAGATTCTTTTTTCGATGTTTCCTACTTTAATTCGGAAATTCTTAATAAGTTGTCTTTACCACAGAAATATATTTATATATGCATTATTTAAAATTTTAATTTTTGTTTAGTAAAATTAATATAAAGTGAAGTAACACCAAAAATACTTACATAATTATTTTATTTATTATACAAATAATAATTTAGGAATTTACATACCCATGACACAATCTACTACAACAAGAGCACCACCAGTTATACCAACGGTATTACTGGCACCGGCAATGATGTTTTCGCTAGATTCTTCAATGACACATTGTACCATAAGGCCAAACGTTTCAAACGTAAAGTCAAATGACGAAGACCTTAGTGATAATCACACAATAAAAGCGAACATTTGCATACCTTCTACAGGTTTTAGTGAATCGGCCGGATTCTTGGGTTCCACAGCTACGTACAACGAGAGTTACGCTGAATTTCATGACATTTAAGTTCTGCATGTTTATGAATGTGGGGATGGTATCGGGCTTAACCAAAAATTGATCCAAACCGAACAAAGTGCAAATATTTCCAGATGGGACATCTTCAATGACTTCTATATAACGGCCAATCATGAGGATGGCTCCCTGAATTGTCTTCTCGTTTAAATCTTCTTTCCTGATGCCACATATTTAGGTTTTGGAATAGGAGCCTTCATGCCGGTGGCTACTTTACCGGATAAAATAGGACCAAAATCGTAGAAATAACCTTTATGAGAAGTGGGTACCATTTTAGACACATATCATCATAGAACCAGGATTCTTCGGTTCCTCAGCTACGCGTACTACGGAAGATAAGCTGAACTTCTTGAAATTCAAGTTCTGCTTGTTTGTAAATGTGGGGATGGTATCGGGTTTAACCAAAAATTGATCCACACCGAACAACCTGCAAATGTTTCCAGAAGGGACATCTTCAATGGCTTCTGCATAACGACCCATCATGAGGATGGCTCCCTGAATTGTCTTCTCGTTTAAATCTTCTTTCCTGATGCCACATATTTAGGTCTTGGGATAGGGGCATTCATGCCGGTGTCTACTTTACTGGAAAAAAACAGGACCAAAATCGTAGAAATAACTCTTATGAGAAATGGGTACCATTTTAGACACATATCATCATAGGACCGTTAGGATCACAGTTCTTAATACCTAAAAACAAAAAAAGCAAAGTATTGTCATATGCAAATATTAAAAAAATAATAAAAAATTGGTAATTGTTGTTTAGTTTATACCAATCATTCACAGTGAATCAGCCTAGAGTTGTAAATTACAAATAATCACGTACAAATAAATACCAAAATTTAAGACGTTTTAAAAACCATATAGGTGACACATACCAAGAGCGGCTTCATCATCATGTGGACTTTCGTATAAAATTTCCATTCTGTATTTCAGAGCAGTTACTGGGGATGGTAAATGAACGGCAATCATCTGAAGCAAAGACCCACAAGCAGGTAACCATATCCAACTAAATTGTTTTCCATCCTTATCCTTGTCTTCATATTTCAAGTTAATGCGCAGTGTAGACAGAATATTCTTCTTTCCTAAAATAAAAATTTTAGTTACACCCAAGAACTAAAAATATATAATGCATTCTGGATATAACAGCATGTCACCATAGGATATAAAGATACAGGTAACATGAAAGAGTTTAATACCTAGGCTTATAATTTTCTTTCAATGCACTGCCAACAATATATTTATTTCCTAATAACTTCATAAAAGTTATTTTGTAAACTATATAGTGGCCTAATTGTTCTGGAAGAATTTTTTTGTTAATAATAAAACAGATGTTTACTTGCAGTTCATAATCAAGTCAAAAATTTTGTAGATGGGATTCAAGATGTACATGTAAAACGACCTTTTGTAATTATTATTCTGTTTTTGGGTTGAAATATTCCTAACTCCATAGATTGTTAATCGTCAGAAAGTTTGATAAAGTTATTCAGCATCCAACTGCAATTTCAAATGGGTACGGTCCATCTTGTTCATGAACAAGAATGTCTTAATACGTTCGTCGATAGCCTGACGTCACATAGTTTCCGGTTGTAAATTGTTTCTAACTTAATTCATAATTTATAGCGAATTAGATCAGTAGCACCAATCATCAACCGATGACGGCCTGGGGCGTTTGGAGATGACATCACGATTAATTAAAAGATTGTAAAGACACTACAATGTTTCCTACTTTAATTCGGAATAAATAAATTGTCTTTACAACAGAAATATATTTAGATATGCGTTATTGCATTTGCATTGAATTGCATTATGCATGTTCTTTAGTAAAATTAATACAAAGTGAAGTAATACCAAAAATACATACATAATTATTTAATTTATTATACAAATAATTATTTAGGAATTTACTTATTCGAAACACAATCTACTACAAGAGCACCATCAGTTATACGAAGGGCAGTAGTTACTTCAGAACGGAAATCTATGTGCCCAGAGGAACCAATCAATTTAATCAAGAAAACTTTCTATTCTTTTTCGCGTTAATCAATATTATTTATGAAAGAAGTTAGTATTTTTGTTATAACAAATACCCAGTTTTATTTTAAAGAGATAAAGCTTCAGAATCACTAATCAAAATTATCACATAAGTTCAGTTTTTTGTAAATTTCGTCTTTCAATATTTCAAAAGACTACATATTCTTGATATGCTTATAAATCTGTCTTGTTAATTTTTTCCGGTGTCTGTAAAATGTATTTCTCTAACTTTGGCATCAGCAATAATAACAGTTTTTGCTACTAAGGAGTCTGTTAAAAATGATTTTCCGTTATCAGCGTGAGCTATGACGGATATATTACGGATGTTTCGTTTTTTGACCATCATGGCACAAATTTCATCTGCTGTAAAATTCACCTATATCAAAAATAAATGTCAAGAATTCGTAATGTTTAAAAACATAAAACAAATTTCTGTAATAACAGAAGAGAGCTCATACTATTGTTTGTATATTAAAATAAAGTTTAACCGTCTGGTGTATTTTATGCTATTGGTTTAAAATGACATTTTCTTGTAGTTATTAAACTAAGTGTCAATCCCATGTATATTCTTACCATATTTGAAATAACTGGAGTAATAAAAATAATAAAATTCTCAATTTTATAATAGAAATCTATTCAAAATAATTTATTGTTAACTAATTCACAAATATGTAAACATTTAAACTACATAGTTATTATATATAGATACTACTTAGTTACTATATATATTATATACATTATGCATTTCATACTGTTGTGTAACATTCAAAATCGAAGCAGTCCAACTAACAATCCATTTAATACCAAATTAAAACGAAGCAATACAACACCCGGTAGATATTTTAATTCAAATTATTATCTTTCCTTCTTAATTTTTAAGCAGATCTTCACTAAACTGAAAACTGTGCGGATCAAAAGTTCCAACATATAATGTATTTTGGGGCATTCCAATAGCGATGAGACGTAATTTCACATTTCATGTTCCAGGAAATTGCGAAAAGTTACAAATGTAAATTGTGCTGCTCTCTCTGTTATATCTCTTCGTGGTATATTGTATTCCTTTTAGTATTTTGTAGAAAATTGTCGATCTGTAGTCATGTCTGTGTAGTAGTGCGTCTGTAGTTGTTTGTTTATTACGAGATAACGCCAAAAGCATTTTTAAAATTGTATCCGTTATGATCAGAACTTGAGTATAACCCTTGTTTTTGATCGAAAGACCCTCATAATCAATATCTCAAGCATATCAACATATTTTTCACTCTTCATGGAATTTTCCCAATACGCATCACATATACAACAACTGCTGCGAATACATCTTAGGAAAACGAAATAAAGGAACATTTTGACGTTTTTAAAACATTTGTTGTATTTCTTCGCCATCCATATTAATACTAATTGTCTATATTAATATACTTCAGACCTATCATAGTTTTCGGAATATAAATAGGTCATACCTTATTTCCAATCCATCAGTAGTTTTATATATTTTAAAATTGGTTTTACTGATCACATCCCAGTTTATGACGACATCTAATTCCTGGAGCAAACCCTTATCATGTACAACAAATATATAAAAATATCAATTGGGCCGCCCGTAAAACTCCTGTAAGTTCACAGGTGCGGACATTGAATACCCTCTTTGTTCCTTGACTTGAAAATATCTGCATCATAAGCTTTATGTCTGTCGATTTCTCGGAAATTTGTTGTTTGTAGGATGTTTCTGCACCACTGTCATCATTATAATGAAATGCTATGTCTTGTTATCACACAACAGAGTAGGAATAGGGAATTTACGGAGATTTCTTTTGTTCTATAGTAGAACAATTAGTATTATTTAGTTTAAAATTTTTTAACCGACAATTAATTTCCGACAGAACAAGAAGAATGAGGGACGGTGCTTTGAACTTGCTTAAAATTCTTTTTTTTCTTAATTTAAATTAACTATTCGTATATTCCCACAATTTTTTGTTTCTATTGCCGCTTCAGATTAAAAAGACATAGTCCCTATTCAACGATTCTGAATACAGTGTATCAAAATATGTCGTTGTGGTAAATGAATCAAGTGAAATTTTCCATAATCACTAAGAGATGGACCGTAAGAAAATATAGATCGGCATTGTTGACCAATAACATAGAGGGCACCTAATGACTCATTCGCTAATCGAGGTGGACGTGGTAACGGGTCCGAACGATGGGAATGCTGAGATATACACTTTTGGATACAAAGGACGACGCCTTGACCGGAAATCATATAGTTTCTTAGAGTCTCTCGAAGAGTATCTTACTGACGTAGTTTATATACGATTGTTATTGTAATCACCGATGAAACCCCTAGTATATTATCTAGATAGTGACCATTATAATGTTTGTTGAATATTTGTATTTTAATTACCAATAAATAGAAGTATTTCTTACAGGACATTGACACCATATCAGAGAGTGGTTGCATTATAGGCAAGTTAACTCGGAGATTATTTATAGCTAACTCAAGAATAAGGTCTACTACATTCTTTCCCTCTACTATTATATATAGCTTGACATTCAAATAGTAACAATGTACCGGATTTTGATAGATTGACTTGCCTTAACAATTATAATGTTATCACTTAGCCCTAATTTGTAGTTTAGATTTTTGACAAACAAATTATAACATCATGATTGACGGCACAGCTTGTGCATTAGAAGCATCAGATGAGGAAGTTTACCACGCCATACAGTAATTTTACGCTAATTCAGTTATTTCTAGCTTCTATAATGATTAGACGATAAGCAAAGTTCCTACACAGTCTGTTTTTACCATTTTGACGGGGATGGTCCAGAGGCTATTTTATCACTGTCACCACTTATGTTAATAAAGTAATTCTTATTTAACTCACTATTACAACCTCAGCACAAATCTTATAGCCTTTGAAATGTTCGTTATATTCTAACCACATACACTTGACGGGATAAGAATGCCACTTCTGATGTTAGTAATTAAGATAAAAAGGCCGTATTTGTTTAAATAAAAGGCCTTTATTCGACCACAATACTAGTTTATTGGTCCGACAGGTAAGACAAGGCAATGTGTTTCGATCAACGAACTAACGAAGACTGTTTTGGACACAACCGGATAGAAACGCAGGTCAAACTATTATGTTAAATACGAGTAGGACAAGAAGTTTGGTAGGTGTAGGTTCTGGTAATATTTTGCGAATATACTCATAGAGAAGTATAAATTTAACTTCATGGGAAATTTTGGCGTAATGTTTCGCCACGTCCAACATGCAAATGTCGCTACCTTTAACACATTCCTTGTTTTATTCGCTATGCTAAGAGCCGCGACGGAATCTGATTCGTTCATTTCGTTCTATGGTTTGTTTATTTTGCGCACCATTTTCAATGTACCCTACGTAGAGAACAGTGTGGTCAGCTTTTTATAACGTTTATAGATTAATTTATTATTTTATTTTATTACTAGGTGCAAGTCCGTAGCTGAAATGCATTCCCATTCTAGGAGGTGTTGTGTGCCCGGATGCATAGGTAGTGAGGAAAACATAGGTTGTGTAATAATTTTACGAAGTTTTCACCAGAAGTCCACCAGTGTTTTCAAGTAAACTATGGTCCTCTGAATAAATGGGAAGCGTGTTTATTTAATGAGATTAATTTTCAACATTGCGATGGTCAATTTGGAAAACTTTTATTCATAGAAGGCAGAGATACGTAGATGTTGTTGGAGGACTTTCTACACATGTATGATTTTCTCAAATTCTGCGCTAGATTTATGTTCGCTTTAATTAATAACATGCACAATGACATAAACGAGGATTCTTGCGGATTTCTACAAATTTACGAAAACAAATTTGTACCCTTTGTGGTAAGAAATGGCGAAAAATATTCACTGATGTTCTGTTTCGAAGGAACCTGCTGGCAGCTGAAAGACAAGTTCGTGAAGGTCACCAAATGGGAGTTAACTTATTTGCGGTTTTTGTTTAGGCTTCAGGGTCTAGAGAAAGAAGATGTTCAACTAAATTCTTGTGATTTAGTGAATATTGTGGATGTTAGCCAATATTTTGATCATCAAGAAAGCTTCGTTCCCAAATGGCTCGTTGCAGATTGCACTTGGATGAGTGTAGGCAGTCAAATGAATGGAAATGTTAAATAAAATAAAACATTTTAGTCAGTAATATTCCAAATCTTATTATAAGTTTTATAGGCTATTAAATTAGTATTAAGTTCACTAATATTTTTCTTATAAGTAATTAAAATGTTTTTGTTCTATTATGTGAAATTTGTTTTTTCATCAATAAACGTACTATGTTAATTACTGCTTATTATTTTTGAACAAATTATAGTGGTCCATGAAACCTGCTCGGATGAATGTCCATATAGCCTTATGTTTCTCTGAGGTTATGTTTAGATTTCAGGTTAGATTCAATTATTCGGTTTTTTTCAGTTACACAGTTGAAATATCAACTATGGTATTTTATTTATCATTAAGTGAGATAGTTAGAGTTAGAGGTGGTTTTGAACAAGTTGTGAATTCTTGCAACTTATAAAACCTCAAGTAGATGACTCATTTGATAACAGCTGTTGGCAAGTCATATCTAAAATTAACTACAGATTCGTCATCGTCATTGTCATCTACTCGTTTGAACGAGGAATATAGCTGATTACAAATTACTTACAAATATATAACTTGAAAACAAAATCAAAATAATCGGTATTTCAAAAACATTGATGATATAACAAGAATGGCTTATTTTTGTTCATTTGTGAAGGTAAATAGTGATAAAAAAGAGAAATATCATATACAATAAGGATTATTATTAATAAATAAAGGTTATAATTAAAAATGGTTAAATATTTGGGCTAAGTTATATTTATCAAAACTATGAAAACAAACGCAAAAATTAACATATGTTTATAACGAAATATTTTAAAATTAACGAAGCACTATATAATATAAAACACCAACATACACATAATATTAAATAATAAATAATCATTAATTTATAGAATTTTCTTATTCCTTGTGGAATAGTGTCCAATGGGTCCTTCAAAATATAATCTCGAGCTCCTAAAATATTCGCAATAAAATTTGTAAACAGAATATATAAATGAATAAAATCACCTTTATAACAACAATACTAATTTAACATAACAATAACTTTATAATTATTTGGCAGTTGTTATGATGTAATAAAACACCGATCCCAACTATAACTTGATATATTTACTAATATTTATATTGTCACCGTGCCAGCAAAATAATTTAGATGACGTTATTACTGTCACTATAATGGTTATTTTTATATATAAGCATATAAATTAATACATTTAAATTAGTAAGGTATCTTCTTGAATAATACACCAATGCTATATTAATATTTTTTTCAGTAGTTATAATAACATAAATATAAAAAACTGTTTTTATATATTTTGTTAGGGGGTGATGTAAAATCAAGTGGCTGGTGATGAATTTATGTTATTATTTAGTTGTCAACGTGACGAAAGGCATCTCTAGGACACAATAACAGATTAAATTCAAATAAAAAGTGAAAATGTCTATAAATAACGATCCAGATAACAAAATTTACATAATTAAATCGTCGCCAAATAGCCAAAGATATATTAGAATAATCCGAAATAATTCGAATGACGAACACAGTAAAAATATTGAATCAAACCGGCATGGTGTACCGGCAGCTTCAATAAGTAATACCGATAGATTAGCAGAACTAGATTAGCACTATCGAATCTCAACACATTCCTTGCATCATAGTGAGTAATTTAAAATATGTCTCCGTTCGAAATATAAATGAGAGAATTTTCTCCACGATGAATAAATTTTCACCAAAAGTTTATCAGAGCCTTCGAGTAAATTGTTATCCCCTTAGCAAATACGAAGCTTCTTTATTTAATGAGATCAATTTTAAACATTGTGACGGTTCATCTGGGAAGCTTTTATTCGCAGAAGGTAAAAATATTGATGGAAGACTTTCTGCAGACGTATAATTTTCTGAAATTCTGCACCAGGATCATATTCGTTTTGATTAATAATATATGTAATGACATACATGAAGATTCCTATGGATTCCTGCAGATTAATGTAGATAATTTTGTACCTTTCGTGGTGAGAAACGGCGAAAGGTATGCCCCGGTATTCTATTTCGAAGGCGACTGTTTGCAGTTGAAAAACAAGTTCATAAAGGCCACCAAATGGGAAATGACATATTTTCAGTTTTCATTCAGACTTCAAGACCTGAAGAGAGAATTCCTCCATCTCAATTCCTGTGATATAGTGAATATTACCAATATTAGGCCGTATTTTAATCCCTAGGCCACTTTTGTTCTCAAGTGGCCCATCACAGACTGTGCTTGGATAAAAATAGGCAATCTGATGAAGACAAATGAAAACACTCAATAGAAGGAAGGCTGAAATTCTTTAGCTAGTACGGTTAGAAATGTTATTAGGTGTTACGAGCTTTTTAACAAGTATTACTAGATTTATACATATTGTTCTTATAAGGAAGTAGAAATATTATAGTATTAAATATTTTTTTATTCGGAACATAATACTGACGAAACATTATAGGAAAGTTTGAAGTCAGCGTCATCTGTCGTTAAAATATTGAAATATTTGAGCACTTGTTAGGAATCACTATTGGGTCTAGTATGACTGTATCATTTCCCATCACATCATAATACAAATTGTCCAATTTTTTTAACATAGATGATGATTCATAAATAAATTGATATAACAAATAATATTTTAAGGTATATCAAAATAATTGAAAAATTGGGTGTAATTAGTATGTAAAAATATATATGAGTTGAAATGAAATAACAAAAATAACTTCTAATTTGGATTTCTTCAGTTCTTCTGTCATATAACCGATATTTATAACCATTCATCTAGCATCAATCATTAATGAACTTCAGTCTAGGTAAGATTTACCTCGGATACAAGTGTAAAAGTACATGTCCCAATTCAAAGCACCCATATCAAAATCAAATAGTTCCCGGTCGCTCTTTCTCATTTCTTTCCATAGCGTTTTCACGTTGTTGTTCTCAAACTTCCACTCTTTTGTAGCATAGTAACTTAACATATCTACAATTTGATTTATCTTCTTGTAATTCTCTCTGGCTCTAGAACATAATATAAACATTTTCAAATAATGTTTTACATATTTAGTATGTACAACACTGAACGTCTCTATTTTACTAAATAGTGTTTATCTATTCCCCACGGTCCTAGAGCTGATTTCAAGAAGAAATCCGGTCTTACCCAGCTTGGTTACTGGCGTGGCTGATCGCAGTCACAGATTTCCTTTTTCGGATTATAAACTAGCAAAAGCATAAATTTACCCAGCAGGATTCAAAACCGCTACTATCGCAACAGTAAGAGGGCCTTCCTGTCGCCCTTGACCACTGTGCCAACCAAGCCGGCCCTTTAGATTTTGTTTATGGCGTGAAGAATTCACAATCAAGATATACATAGCTCGATATCTCTGAAGATAAAAATATTCTCACATTGAAGTTTTTGTAGGACAATTAAATGCTGAGGTTAAATGGTTAAACTTTTAGAAGTTGCAAATCAATCCAAAGAAAACCCAGGCCGTTATAATCGACAGAAAATCCTGTATCCTCCCACGTGTAGAAAAAGCAAATTGTCTCTAATAATTATGGTTCTGCTCTATAAGACATACTCCTTTATTTAGACGGGCAAAAATAGTCTAAGTACATCGGCCATGAAGAGATGAACAAATTTAGAAATAGCAGAGAAAAAAATTTGAGCGCCTCATATACAGAATTACTCAAATACATTAGCGCAAATGTTCAAAAGGAATTTTTCACTCATCCCTTTTCAAAAATTCACCGCAGTATAATTGCAAAATTCCTATACCAAATCCTTATCAACACCAAACACGCGTTCCACATCAACAAGGACTTTAATCAGCTGACCAAACAGGATTCCAAGAAAAGCAGAGTTCATTAAGTAAATTAAAGATTCCTAAGGCCTTGAAAAGGTAACGGAAAATGGAAAATGCACAAATGTTTGTCTATAATATCTAAGTTAATTATTCTATGTTAATTATCCGTACAAATTCATTCAGTTTGCTTTTTAAAGACTAACCATATCATATGAGAAGCCGTAGAAATATTGCAGGCAACTACTTCTATGGTATAGTTATTATAGTCTTCAGATCACACGTGGAGGTCGCGGGTTCGATTCCCGGTGGGAACAAAGACTTTTCGTGGTTGTTCTAGTTTGGTTAATGCCTTTGTCAAATCAGTTAGGTTAGGTAGCGGACCCCGGTGCCTGAAACATTTCTTGTTTTCAATAATTGTTCCTTTATTCATATTTTTCTTCAAACGGACTGCAAGTTTACTTGGCATACCCATTTTAATACTTAATATAATAACTGCATAATTTATTGAGCAAATATCTAACACCAAAAAGAGAAAAATATAATGTTTTTAACAAGAAAATTAATCAGATTTCAAAAAATAAATAAGGAACACAGACAAGGTTTTTGTTTATTTTTATTTAGTTATTACAACGATTATTATATACATATTTCAAATATCCCTTTTGCAATGGTTAAGTACAAATGGATGACTTTACAATGATGACAGAACAGGAAGAAGGCTGGTGATTTTATTAACTTAAATTACCTTTTCATATATTCCCATAATTTTTCAATGATACTGAAAATACAGTGCATCAAAATAGGTCATTGTGGTAAATGATTCAAGTGATATTTTCCATAATCACTAAGAGATGGACCGTAAGAAAATATAGATCGGCATTGTTGACCAATTACATAGAGGGCACCTAATGACTCATTCGATAATCGAGGCGGACGTGGTAACGGGTCGGAACGATGGGAATGCTGAGATGTACATTTTTCGGATACAAAGGACGACGCCTTGACCGGAATTCATATAGTTTCTTAGAGTCTCTCGAAGAGTATCTTGCTGACGCAGTTGATATGCGATTGTTATTGTAATCACCGTTGCAACACCTAGTATATTATCAAGATAGTGACCATTAAAATGTTCGTTGAATATTTGTATTTTATTTATCAAGAAATAAAAGTATTTCTTACAGGACATTGACACCATATCAAGGAGTGGTTGCATTATAGGCAAGTTAACTCGTAGATTATTTATCAACCCAAGAATAAGGTCAATTACATTCTTTCCCTGTACTATTATATATAGCTTGACATTCAAATAGTAACAATGTACCGGAATTTGATAGATTCACTTGTCTTAACAATTATAATGTTATCACTTACCCCTAATTTTTAGTTTAGATTTTTGACAAACAAATTTTGACATCATAGTTGACGGCACAGCTTGTGCACTAGAAGCATCAGATGAGGAAGTTTACCACGCCATACAGCATTTTTTCGCTAATTCAGTTATCTGAATCTGTTAATGATATCTAGCTTCTGTTCTGATTAGACGATAAGCAAAGTTCCTACACAGTCTGATTTTACAATTTTAACGGGGATGGTCCATTGGCTATTTTATCACTGTCACCACTTATGTTAATAGAGTAATTCTTATTTAACTCACTATTACAACCTCAGCACAAATGTTGTAGTAATTGAAATGTTCTTTATATTCTAAACACACACACTTGACAGGATAAATAGAAGGCCTTTATTCGACCACAATACTAGTTTATTGGTCCGAAAGGTAAGATAAGGCAATATGTTTCTATCAACGAACTAACGAAAACTGTTCTGGAAACTACCGGATAGAAACACAGACGTACCTAATATTACCAAATTAAAACGGTCGGAGGCGTTGGCAATTATGCTCTCCAAACTATTATGTTAAATATGAGTAAGGCAGGAAGTTTCGTAGGTGGGTGTTTTGGTAATATTTTGCGAATATATGGAAATTTATGGAAATTTTGGCAAGATGTTTCGCCACGTCCAACATGTAGATGTCGCTATCTTTAACACATTTCTTATTTTATTCGCTATGCTAAGAGCCGCGACGGAATCTGATTCGTTCATTTCGTTCTATGGTTTGTTTATTTTGCACCCCATTTTTAATGTGCCCTATGTAGAGAACAGCGTGGTCAGCTTTTTATAAAGTTTATAGAATAAATTGTTATTTTATTTCATTACTAGGTAGAAGCCCGTAGTTGAAATGCACTCCCGTTCTAGGAAGTGTTGTGTACTCAGATGCACAGAAAGTGAGGAAATGCATCATCGTTTTCCGTTAAAAAAGCGATCCTTAAGAAATGAGTAGAAAATTTTAAAAATCCTAAACTGGTTGGTTAAACATGAAGCAGATTTATTATCGTTACCACGTGAGACATTTGTGTGATACATTTTAACCTTCCATTAAGTACTTATGAACAATTTAGTGATGGTGAAAATAATACCACGAGCCTAGAACAACACAAATGGAAGTGGATCTAAATCAAAATTATATCGAAGGTAAATTGAAGGAGTCAGTCACATCTCTGTTCATAATTGTTAATTTCAAAACTGTCTTACTTGGTAGTACCTATTTCCATCATTCCAGGCCCGCAACCAGTGTGTCCGAAGCAAGTATCATCGAAACTTGAATAAACTCCGGAAGGTAATGGTAAAGTTTGTATTCATTCAGCCAGTATCTCCCTTTTTGCTCATTCTTACTGTTAATTACTTGACTATAACTTCAGTCCAGATGTTCCTATAACAGCAAACAAAGTTTTACGTTGTACAGTAGTGTATATCTCAGGTTATTTAGTAAAACTTTTTAAAAAAGAAATGAAATGTGATTTTTGTTTACATACAATTATGAATAAATCAGTAGACCCACAAATTGAGACTGATTTTATAGAGACAAGACAATATATCGTGTCCCTAACTCTAACAAAATTGTTTTAATATACAAGTAGTCAGTAGGTCTTTGATCTATATCTTAAATTATTCAGCGATTTTGCCATGTCGATTATGTTACAAAATTTTTGTCAAATGTTTTAAAAAAAGTAAATTAAAACTCCGTCAATTGTACATTCCATAATGATCTTTCGGATAAAATATTAAAAGTACTGACGGAATGATGGAAAAGATAATTTTATTTTGCTATGCACCTATGTTTTTTGCTTATGGTTTATATTTATGTATATAATATTTATATTTTATGGATATATATTTTTTATATTATATTTATATTTTTAGATAAATTTAGCTAAATGTAGATAATATATATATATATATATATATATATATATATATATATATATATATATATATATATATATATATATATATATATATATATATATTTAATTGAATTTAATTTAATAAATTTATATATTTCACGCCAAGGGGAAAAGTGCGCTTCTTCGAGTGCAAACGCAAAATTTTTTTAACCAAATTATTACTTAATTAGTCTTTTTTTATAATTTTAGATAGTTTAATTTACGATTGTATTGAAATATAGTTTGTTTAGTTTATTTAGTTTTTGATTGAAATATTTAGTTTATATTATTGTATACACTAATTTTTTCTATATATATTGCTTTGTTTTATATTATAATAGTAGAATTAAATAATTATATAAGAAAATCAAATTGCTGTGGAAAGACAAAACATGGAACAAAAGAAGCTTTTCTATTTTGAAAACTGAACGAAGTTATATACCTGCTCTAATTTGAATGTCCATATCAAGAGACTTTCCTGCTGAATCTTACAATAATTTTATGTTTTAGAAAAAATATCTGCATTATATCTGAGGGCTGTATTCATTTTTAAATATTTTACTTGCGAAAATAAATATAACAGCAAACAAATATTGAAATAGCGTGGATCCAAAACAAAGCATCCTGCTATTAATGATACCAAAGTAACAAAAATACTGTACACATGTAAGTTATGCGAGCATACTACAATGTAAGCGAATCTTCTAATGAATAATTTACAGTCAACTTATAACTTAAACGTTGAGGAGTTATTGAAATTTAATAGCTTTAAAGAAATTCAAATATGGGAAAATGATATGGAGCAAACCCCAAGCACGTGTCAAGAGAGAAGAAGCTATATTTCTTTATATTGTGCTAGCACAATATTTCTGGGTCCAAGGAAGTTCAAGGAAGAGACAAGATAAATACACATTGCCTAGCTAGTATTAAATTAGAACAAAGGTGAAGAATATGAAGTAGAATTCACCAAAACATATTTTGGACATGAAAATACTTTAAACTCCTGCAGCTCTCAAAAACAAATAGAGAATAAATTGTAACCAAATGAGCAGCTAAAATACCATTTAATGTTATAATGTATGATGTAAGAGACGATGTGGATATTACTAATGTAAGAAGAATAGATTTAGTGACTCATAAATATTTACAAAACATAAAAGCAGCTTATGATTTTGAATCCACAGCTAGTAGAGATGAAAATGACGCCATAAGTGTAGAACCGTGGGCAAATGAGTTGAAAGATACAAGATGTATACTGTTATATAACCCACAAGGTGGATATATGGACGTCTACCTCAATTAGAAAGAAGATGATAAATTTGCAGTTATTGGCCAATGTTACCACAATCTTAGTGAGTCCATATAACTTAGACCCTTAAGAAATAGTCCAGAGAAAATCGATGAAGTGGATGCAACACAAATAACATAACTTTATCCTATTGTCCTCTATATTTAAATAAATTATGTTTATTGTAATATTGTTGTTTTGTATTTTTCCTAATTTCATAAGTGAAACGTAGATATTTTGAGATAAATATGTATTAGTTTACCTAGTACATTTAAACATGTTAGTAATTGTAATTTCAATTATCGCAGTAATATCAATTTCATTTATGAGGTCTAATTAATAAAAATCCCAAATAAGGAATTCAGTAAATCATTAATATTAGTGTATTATAAGGTGGTTGATAAAATAATGCTAGATTAAGGGTATGCTTTTGGCCATAATTCAATTAATTTATCAGTACCATTTTAATGCGATATTGATCTTACAATATTTATATTACAATTAAATCAAAAGGGTTTTGAAGGTCTAGTTATGCAGGTATTAAATATTTCGTATATTTTTGAAATGAATAACTATTTTGAACTTAAATATCGCTTTGTTATAACATCAGCATCATTGATGCATATTAGAGTATTTACAAGAAAAATAAATACCAATATGTCTTAAAATTGACTAAGATAAATAAACGTATATTTAAGTAGGTAGCATACTTTTATTTAAATTTGTGAATTTTGATTATTGTTATTCAGAGAAGGTTTTAGGAAAGATCTGAAGGATCTACAACGGATTTTCAAGTTTAATATTAACATATATTAAATGCAACTTATATGTTTATTTCAAGGTCAACTTTTAAAAAAAGTATATGGATATAAGGGATGAATAAAATTTAGATATTTTTTAACAGCTACTGCTACTCTAAAATACTTCGATATTTGACAAAAAATATGTAGATGTTTTTAATAAAAAGAAAATATTGATATATAGGCCGATGTTTTGTAAATACTGTAAAAATTATATTAAAATATGGAAATATTTATAAACCTTTAAAATTAAGTAGCGAGGTGTACATAATTTTTAAATTTAAATATCCGTTTTCAAATTATATTAATCGTTATGTTTCTATTATGTTTTACATTTTAGAAATTTTTTTTCTCTGATCATGTTAGAAATAAAGTCAGTATTTTAAATTGCGATTTAACATACACACAGGGTACGGCCCAAAAAAATATCGATATTATTTAAAGATTGTAAAATGTACATTAAAGTATCGAATTTTTTAATAAATCTTTTATTTTAATTAGTGTAGTGAAGCTAATCTTTTAAAGTTAAGTACCAAATTTAATAGTTTATTAAAAATAATTAAAAAGTTTTATAATATTTATGGAATAATTTATGTAATTATCGATACATCGGAAGTTACAATCGATTTTATTTCATCCTTTCTGGTTTATTCATTGATCTTCCATATATGTAATCAATAAGAAAACATAAAATATTTTGACAAAAGAATTTGATAAACAATGTTTGCTACCTTGAAATATTTCAAAGTTTAAGTGCATTTATTCAGGTATAAACGTTTATAATTTAACTATTAACAATTTATACAAGTGTATATTTTAAAATATCTTAAAAACATATAATACAGAAATTTAAATAATGGAGATATTAAGAGAGTAATATATGACCAAAGAATTTAAAGATAATACTTATCGATATTTTACAGTTCCAATGAAAAAGTTATTTGTCTATACAATAACTCACATCATATAAGAGTACCAAGGATGGAATTATATTTGAAGAATTACATTACGTACATACATTTGATAAAGTGCGAAGCTGTTAACAGCGGGAATATTGTACTAGTCCCTTGTGATTACAATATATGTCACCGTGTATTATTTATTAAAGAAGACCAATACAGTACTTTTTTTATAATAGTTACACCATAGTACCAGCCCAGATAAAAGTGTATAGAATTGCAGCTAATAAAAGAAGGCAGTGAATTTGAAAAGGTGGTAACACCTCTAGAACCTATTAAACTTGTACCAGTTGATGATAGTTGAGATAATGTAATTTATGATTTTAGAAAATCCTAATAATCTATAAATATATTTTTTTTGTATTTTTAGTGTGAGGGCCCAATTTAAAATGCAGAGCAATATTGTCTCGAACATCAAGTATTGAGAAGTTTAGACACAGGGTCTTCTTTAAAGAGACAGAATTTTCAGAATTCTGAAAGACAGAGACCAGGACAACTTACAGACACTGCCGTATCCAATAAATCCAAATTGAATAGATGTCAGGATCGTGAAAATATAATATGAGGATTTGAGTTTTTCTTCAAAACTTGACTTGCTTTGATTGGTTTCTTTTTAGACAAACGTACCACAAGCACCAGTGGTTTCATCACAAACAAAGACAAAACACCTGACGTAATAAGTGATGTAATAATGAAAAATTGGAAAAGTCCAAAAGCTATGTTATCCAATAAATTATGTTCTATTTTAAAATTTTATTATAAGTGTGCGATATGAAGTGTTTATGTGATTTATTGAAAATTCATTGTTTTATGTTATAAAAATATGCTTAATTTGTGTCTATTAACTATATATGATTTACTTATGCAGTTGACAAATGTTTTTAGAGATAAATAGTTTATTCCTTGTAAAACTTATTCCGTATTTTATTTTTTTATTGTTAACATATTCATTGATTTTTTTTATTTTATTACTTCGGTTATCTCATCATTTGGTGTCTTGATATGCTAATAAGTAGAAGCCTTGTTGAGTACCAAGTTGTGCTTGCTTAGGATTACAAATTAAATGACTAAAAATAATCAAAATAATAAGAAATCTATATACAAAGCAACATTCCATAGAAAATGCCAGCATATAACTCAATTTAATTCCAATTGAATATTGGATCAATTAGAAGACAGCATTAGATAAATATGTGTTATATTTTTAAAGGGGATAAGTTCTCCAGAAATTCATTTTATATTGGTGTTATGCGCCAAAAGTGATTAGCTATAAAATACGTAGTAAGATATTAAACACTAAATGTATTCAAATTATTTTTTGTCTTTCCTCTCAAAGTAATTTTATTAAAGCGGTTGAACAGTAGGAGGTAACAAGTGTTCCATTGTTTTACACAATGAAAATATATATTCTATTCTCAGTTCGTATTAGACAAAAAGTCATTAATTTAAGATGCAATTCAGAACACAAATACACAGAGCAACTGGAAAGAACATCGTATTTGTAATACAAATATATAGTTATATTTAAGAAAGTAAAGAGAGCATGCAAAAGGGGCATACCTATGTGGGGTATTCAAAAACCGGGGGCCATCACGAGCGACGTTGATTTGAACGTTTACGGCCAGGCTGCCAGCACAGGAGTAGGCAACTTATCTGTGGTCACCACAACAGACGTGGATAGGTCTACATTACGGACGACAGTAGCAGACACGACATGCATATAAATGTCGGCAGCCAGCCCTCCATCCCATGGGATACATGCAATCTGACGAACAGGAAGCTTTTCCGCCAGCAGCATAGAATAATTGAGAATTAGGAATAGAGTTATCATCGTTTGATCAAAATATATAGATAATGTTTAAGTTAAGTTCATAGTACCACTGAACTCCTGCCTGAGCAAGACATATATTATAAGGATCATAAAAAAAAAAGAAAACAGAAAAAGAATCATTGAGTACAACAGACCATTATAAAGAAAAAATCATCAACAAGGTAAGAAATTTTAAAAGATCAAGTAGTTAAGAGTATGTCTCCATTATAGAAAAACCAGAATAACAACCACTATATTCCAAGAACAGGCCGGAGTGAAGTTTTGCGAGGTCAGGGTGGCCGAATGTTAGACACAAATAATTGATTAGAGACGCCTATATGGTAAATGCGCTTTTATGCACGATTGCATAATTAAATGATTTGCTGCCTTGAAATATAAATATGTAAAACGCTACGGGGCAAGATCGAGTTATAGCCTCACGGGCAGGATTAAGATTCCGGCATCTTAATTAATTCTGTGATGTGGCCATAACCGACTTACTCATAATGTATAAATACAGAGCGGCTCAGCTGAATTCAGTATTTTAATTGCCCAATTACCTTCACCAAATCGGTTCTAAAAAATATTATAATGGATGCACATCGCCTGGAAAGTAATTTTACAACTTTGTGTCATTTTTTATGGTCAAGAATTAAAACAAGTCATTTTTCCAAAAAAATTAATTAATTAATTATAAAATCTATGACAAGAAATATAGTAGTTTATTGATGAATTAACGTTTGAAATTTAAATACTAAAAACGTTGATAACATTAATTGAATTTTACGATTCATATGAATGCTATAAAAACAACTTAATAAACCTAACAAGTTCACGGTAAGATGGAATGTACTACCTTACTTCAGTTATCTGGTATCTTTATGGACTCATTCTTCTACCCACACCTACCGCACTTCTATCGGGTGGACCTTAAAAATGGACAAAACTGTCCTCTCAAGTTCACCGAACAGCGAGTGATTCTTATAGCTGTATTTTACGCCTTATTCCAGACCAGGCTCTAGCATACATGTATACCCATATATATATTAAATTGCTCATCCTTTTCAAATGCTACAGTTCGTCGGATTGCAGCCTTTAACCAAAGTACTGTCAACCCCTACTGTCCAATTCCCCAATTCTCCTATAATTCGCTTTCTCCAGCAAGTTTGGACTCCCTCAAATTGTTATATTTGGGAATTAAAAAGCAGATGCAGTCTGCCGTCTACTCTCTGATGAGAACGTGGATCACGCCCTTTTTATTTGTACTGTAGAAAAAAATGAATTGTCATTGACGACGCGTTTACATTTTGTCCAAGTATTGACTGAGATCTGGAAAACTTTCTTTATTTTATGTGTATTCTGAAAAATAACAAAATAAAATATTAGATATGTTAAAAAAGAATTTCGTATTTTAGTACACTACTAGCTTTTATAATAAATAAATAATCTGACAAATAATTATGTTTTCAGAAAAATTATAATATTAAAACGGAAAATTCAATAATAAAGCAGTTCGGTCATATATTAGATACATGACTTATGGTATGGTTTTTGGTATATTTCGGTACTACGGCGCATGCTCGTGATAAAACCACCCGGACAAGATGAAGATCCCTCACTCTTGATTCATTTCTGTGTTGTGGCTTTAACCAAGTTGTTTGTAAAGCATAAATATGCATGGACTAAGTTGTATCCAGTACTTTAATTGCTCAAACACCTACACCAAGTCGATTCTAGAGAATTATCTGAGAATGGATAGAAGTCCTAAATCAATCGGGATATAATTATGTAAACAATTCAAAATTGCTACTTATACAACGCTGTATCATCTGGCGCCTTTTTCTGTGATATCGAACTTATTTCTAAGATGGAGTGAAAATTTAATTGTATAAAAGATTTACTTGAATTTCACACTGACAAACACGTTCAATGAGTCTGGGCTGGACGTCTGCCCAGACTATTAACCAGACTTTTAATATTAACTAATAGGCAAGCATACAAGACAACATACGCCGGGTTGTAGGAATGATCTAACCGCCACCACGATGGATTGTTTTGTTGCCCATTGGAATCCTGTAAATAGAATTAAGAATAAAACCAACTCTATTAAATATGATTTGAAAAAATAAATTAAGAGGGCGTTGCCATTTTTTTGCTTATTAATTGGTATGATCTATAAACCAAAAGCCAGTGGAAGATTCATCTAGACAAAAACAGAATCATAATTAGTAACGTTGTTCTTAGTGTACAAGATACCAGACAGCACATTTGTTTCGACATTTTCGGAAGCCTGCAACTATTCGTTCAATATTCTATATAGTGCGTGTTTTATTTGTTCCAGAGTACGGAAGAAATATTTAAAAATTAAACCAAAAGTACTGTACACTAACTCACCTAATATATATCATTCTCTATTTATATATCCGTCTAAATAATTTATGAGTATCCCACTAGCTGACTAGCATGTCGTTTCAATCCTTTTTAATCAATGTTATATTCACTGATGAGACTCCAAACTTTTATATTGCAGAGCCTTATAAACTACATCTTATAGACTACATGTTGATAGAAATCCAAACGGCATATATTTAAAAGCCTGGAAGCTAAAATACTTGGGCCAATATCTGTTGTATTTGTTTGGCGACTTTGACAGGCACATCTGGTCAGATTCTTCGCTGATGGTTTAACGGTAAGATACAGTAGTATACCGTAACACGTAGTACAGTAAGACCCAGTAGGGTCGAATGATGATCCCCCTCCAGTTCCACTCAGAACTTCCAGACAGATTTCCAAGTGGAACTCTCCGGCACCGGCAATGATGTGTTCCAGATTCTTCATTGACACATAGTACCATAGGATCGGATTTGGCCAAACGTTTCAAACCTGAAGTAAAATGACACAGACAATGATAGTCACACAATAAAAGCGAATATTTCCGTACCTTCTACAGGTTTTTCTGAACGAACCGGATTCTTCGGTTCCACAGCTACACGTACTACGGAAGATAAGCTGAACTCCTTGATATTCAAGTTCTGCTTGTTTGTGAATGTGGTAATGGTATCGGGCTTACCCAAAAATTGATCCACACCGAACAACCTGTAAATGTTTCCAGATGGGACATCTTCAATGACTTCTACATAACGACGCACCATGAGGATGGTTCCATGTATTGTCTGCTCGTTTAAATCTTCTTTCTTGATGCCACATATTTAGGTCTTAGGATAGGGACATCCATGCCTTTGTCTAATTTACCGGAAAAGACAGGAAAAAAAGCGTGGAAACGATCTTTATGAGTACCATTTTAGACACATACATCAGAGGACCGTTAGGATCACAGTTCGTAATACCTAAAAACAAAAAGCGAAGTATAGTAATTTGCATATGCTAAAAATATTAAAAAATAGGTAATTGTTGTTCAGTTTATACCAATCATTCACAGTGAATCAGCATAGAGTTGTAAACTACATATCGTCATATACAAATAAAACCTAAAATTTCACACGTTTTAAACATCCATACATGTGGACCTTCGTATAACATTTCCATTCTGTACTTCTGAACAGTTACTGGGGATGGCCAGTGAACGGCAATCATCTGAAGCAAAGTCACACCAACAGGTAACCATGTCCGATTAAATTGTTTTCCATTCTTATCCTAGTCTTCATATTTCAAGTTAGTGCACAGTGTGGAGAGAAGGCCTTCATATTCTTCTTTCCTAAAATACAAATTTTAGTCACACCCAAGAACTACAAGAATTACACCCAAGAACTACAACATGAAAGCGTTTAATACCTAGGCTTAAAATTTCTTCCAATGCACTGCCAACAATATATTTAATTTCTAATAACTTCATAAAAGTTATTTTGTAAACTATATAGTGGCCTAATTGAGCTGGAAGAATTAATTTTTTTTAAATAATAAAACACATGTTTGCTTACAGGTCATAATTAAGTCAAAAATTTTGTAGACGGGATTCAAGATGTACATGCAAAACGATCATTTTTTATCATTATCCTGTTTTTGGGTTGAAATATTCCCAACCCCATAGATTGTTAAACGTCGATTGTTATTCAGCACCCAACTGCAATTTCAAATGGGTATAGTCCATCTTGTTCATGAACAAGATTGGCTTAATACGTTCGTCGATATCCTGACGTAACATAGTTTCTGTTTGTACATACACCTGAAATAATTCATTATTACAAAATTCTTTCCAAATTTATCCATAATTTATAGCGAATTAGCTGCATCAGTAGGACCAATCATTAGCCAATATCGGCCTGCGGCGGTTGGAGATGATATCACGGTTAATTAAAAGATTGTAAAGACACTACAATGTTTCCTACTTTAATTCGGAAGTTCTTAAAATTGTCGTAAACGCAGAAATATATTTAGATATGCGATATTGCATCTGCATTGAATTGCATTATGCATGTTTCTTTAGTAAAATTAATTCAAAGTGAAGTAACACCAAGAATACATACATAATTATTTAATTTATTATACAAATAATTGTTTAGGAATTTACTCACCCGTAATACAATCTACTGCAACAAGGGACCATCACTTACACAAAGGGTACTACTGGGTCGGATCAAGTAACTTGAATTCTAGCATGATCCTTCTCCAAGACCTTCAGAGAGATTTTTAAGTGGAGCTCTCTGGCACCGGCAATGATGTTTTCGCTAGGTTCTTCAATGACACATTGTACCATAAGGTCAGACTTAGCCAACCGTTTCAAACCTGAAGTCAAATGACACCGACCTTAGTGATAATCATACAATAAAGGCGAACATTTGCGTACCTTCTAAAGGTTTTGGTGAATCGGCCGGATTCTTGGGTTCCACAGCTACACGTACTACGAGAGTTACACCGAATTTCATGACATTCAAGTTCTGCATGTTTGTGAATGTGGGGATGGTATCGGGCTTAATCATAAATTATTCTACTCCGAACAACCTGTAAATGTTTCCAGATGGGACATCCTCAATGGCTTCTACATAACGACCGATCATGAGGATGGCTCCCTGAATTGTCTTCTCGTGTAAATCTTCTTTCTTGATGCCACATATTTAGGTCTTGGGATAGGGACCTCCATCCCGATGGCTACTTTACCGGAAAAGACAGAAAGAAGCGTGGAAACGACCTTTATGAGAAGTGGGTACCATTTTAGACACATAAATCGTCAGAGGACCATTAGGATCAAAGTTTTTTAACACCTTAAAGCAAAAAAATCAGAAAAAAAGCCAGAAAATTTGGTAAAGTTATTCAGCACCCAACTGCAATTTCATATGGGTATGGTCCATCTTGTTCATGAACAAGATTGGTTTAATATGTTCGTCGATAGCCTGACGTAACATAATTTCCGTTTGTACTTACACCTGAAATAATTGATTATTACAAAATTGTTTCTAAATTTATCCATAATTTATAGCGAATTAGCAGCAAGAGTAGCACCAATCATTAACAAATGTCGGCCGGGGCCGGTTGGAGATGACATCACGTTTAATTAAAATATACTAAAGAAACATGAACAAGATGGACCGTACCTATTTGAAATTGCAGTTGGATGCTGAATAACTTTACCAAATTTTCTGATCTTAAACAATCTATGGGGTTAGAGATATTTCAACTCAAAAACAGGATAATGATAAAAGATCGTTTTGCATGTACATATTGAATCCCAACTACAATATTTTTGACCTGATCATAAACTGCAAGTAAACATGTATGTTATTATTAAAAAAAAATTAATTCATCCAGCACAATTAGGCCACAAATTTGAAGCCTAGGTATTAAACGCTTTCATGTTACCTCTATCTTAATATCCTATGGTGACAAGCTATTATATCGAGAATGCATTATATATTTGTAGTTCTTGGGTGTAATTAAAATTTGTATTTTAGGAAAGAAGAATACGAAGGCCTTCTCTTCACACTGTGTACTAACTTGAAATATGAAGACAAGGATAAGGGTGGAAAGCAATTTAGGCGGACATGGTTACCTGTTGATGGAGACTTTGCTTCAGATGATTGCCGTTCACTTACCATACCCAGTAACTGCTCTGAAATACAGAATGGAAATGTTATACGAATTATACGAAGGTCCACATGATGATGAAGCCGCTCCTGGTATGTGTCACCTATATGGATTTTTTAAACGAGTTAAATTTTGGTATTAATTTGTACTTGATGATGTGTAGTTTAGAACTCTAGGCGGATTCACTGTGAATGATTGGTAAAAAGTAAACCATAATTACCAATTTTTTATTAATTTTTTAATATTTGCAAATAACTATACTTTGATTTTTTGTCTTTAGACATTAAGAACCGTGATCCATCCTAACGGTTCTATGATAATGTGTCTAAAATGGTACTCACTTCTCATAAAGGTATTTTCTACGATTTTGGTCCTGTTTTTTCCGGTAAAGTAGCCACCGGCGTGAAGGCCCCTATCCTGGGACCTAACTATGTGGCCTCAACAGAGAGGATTTACACGAGAAGACAATTCAGGGAGCCATCCTCATGATTGGTCGTTATATAGAAGCCATGGAAGATGTCCCATCTGGAAATATTTGCACTTTGTTCGGTCTGGATCAATTTTTGTTTAAGCCCGATACCACCGCCATATTCACAAACAAGCAAAACTTGAATGTCAAGAACTGCAGCTTATCTTCCGTAGTACGTGTAGCTGTGGAACCGAAGAATCCGGCCGATTCAGAAAAACCTGTAGAAGGTACGCAAATATGCCCTTTTAGTGTGTGTTTATCACTAAGGTCTGTGTCACTTGACTTCAAGTTTGAAACGTTAGGCTAAGTCTGATCTTATGGTACAATGTGTCATTGACGAATCTAGAGAAAACATCATTGCCGGTACTAGAGAGCTCCACTTAGAAATCTGTCTGAAGGCCTTGGAGGAGTATCCTGCTAGAATTCAAGTTACTTAATCCGACCCTGTAGTTGCCTTCGTTTAAATGATGGTGCTCTTGTTGTAGTAGATTGTGTTACGGGTAGGTAAATTCCTAAATAATTATTTATATAATAAATTAAATAATTATGTATGTATTTTAGATGTTACTTCACTTTGTATTAATTTTACTAAACAAAAATTAAAATTTTAAATAATGCGTATATAAATATATTTCTGTGGTAAAGACAACTTATTAAGAATGTCTGAATTAAAGCATGAAACATCGAAAAAAGAATCTTGTGGTGTCTTTACAATATATTAATTAATCGTGATGTCATCTCCATCTGCCCTAGGCAGACATTCGTTAATGTTTGGTGGTACTGATGCTGCTAATTCGCTATAAATTATGAATAAAGTTAGAAACAATTTTATAATAATAAATTATTTGCAGATGTGTGTGTGTACAAACGGAAACTGTCTTACGTCAGGCTATCGACGAACGTTTTAAACCAATCTTGTTCATGAACAAGATTAACCCGTACTCTTTTGCAATTGCAGTTGGACGCTGAATAACTTTACGAAACTTTCTGATGTTAAACAGTCTATGGGGTTAAAAATATTTGAACCCAAAAACAGGATAATGTTAACAAAGGATCGTTTTGGATGTACATTTGAATCCAATCTACAAAATTTTTGACTTAATTATGAACTGCAAGTAAACATTTTATTATTAAAAAAAAAATAATTCTTCCACCACAATTAGGCCACTATATAGTTTACAAAATAACTTTTATGAAGTCATTAGGAAATAAATATAGTGTTGGCAGTGCATTGGAAGAAAATTATAAACCTAGGTATTAAACGCATTCATATTACCTCTATCTTTATATCCTATGGTGACAAGCTATTATATCGAGAATGCATTATATATTTGTAGTTCTTGGGTGTAACTAAAATGTTTATTTCAGAAAAGAATAATATGAAGCCCTTCTCTCCACACTGCGCACTAACTTGAAATATGAAGACAAGGATAAGGATGAAAACAATTTAGGCGGAGACTTTGCTTCAGATGACTGCCGTTCACTTACCATACACAGTAACTGCTCTGAAATACAGAATGGAAATGTTATATGAAGGTCCACATGATGATGAAGCCGCTCTTGGTATGTGTTACCTATATGGATTTTTTAAATGTGTTAAATTTTAGTATTTATTTGTACATGATGATATGTAGTTTACAACTCTAGGCTGATTCACTGTGAATGATTGGTATAAACTAAACAACAATTACCAATTTTTTATAATTTTTTTAATATTTGCAAATGACTATACTTTGCTTTTTTTTGTTTTTAGGTATTAAAAATTGTAATCCTAACGGTCCTATGATGATATGTGTCTAAAATGGTGCCCACTTCTCATAAAGATTATTTCTACGATTTTGGTCCTGTTTTTTCCGGTAAAGTAGCCACCGGCAGCAAGGCCCCTATCCCAAGACCTAAATACATGGCATCAAGAAAGAAGATTTACACGAGAAGACAATTCAGGGAGCCATCCTCATGATGGGTAATTATGTAGAAGCCATTGGAGATGTCCCATCTGGAAACATTTACAGGTTGTTCGGTGTGGATCAATTTTTGATTAAGCCCGATACCATCCCCACATTCACAAACATGCAGAACTTGAAAGTCATGAAATTCGGCGTAACTCTCGTAGTACGTGTAGCTGTGGAACCCAAGAATCCGGCCGATTCATCAAAACCTGTAGAAGGTACGCAAATGTTCGCTTTTATTGTGTGATTATCACTAATGTCTGTGTCATTTGACTTCAAGTTTGAAAGTTTGGGTAAGTCTGATCTTATGGTACAATATGTCATTGAAGAATCTATCGAAAACATCATTGCCGTTGCCAGAGAGCTCCACTTAGAAATCTGTCTGAAGGCCTTGGAGGAGGATCATGCTAGAATTCAATTTACTTAATCCTACCCAGTAGTGCCCTTCATGTAATTGATGGTTCTCTTGTTCTAGTAGATTGTATTAGGGGTAAGTAAATTCCTAAATAATTATTTGTATAATAAATTAAATAATTATCTATGTATTTTTGGTGTTACTTCACTTTGTATTAGTTTTACTTAAGAAACATGCATAATGCAATTCAATTCAAATGCAATAACGCTTATCTAAATATATTTCTATGGTAAAGACAATTCATTAAGAACTTTCGAATTAAAGTAGGTAACAATGTAGTGTCTTTACTATATTTTAATTAATCGTGATGTCATCTCCAAACGCCCCAAGCCGACATTGGTTAACGATTGGTGCTACTGATGCTGCTAATTCGCTATAAATTATGGATAAAGTTAGAAACAATTTTGTAATAATGAATTATTTCAGGTGTGTGTACAAACGGAAACTATGTTACGTCAGGCTATCGACGAACGTTTTAAGCCAATCTTGTTCATGAACAAGATGGACCATACCCATTTGAAATTGCAGTCGGGTGCTGAATAACCTTACCAAATTTTCCGACGTTTAACAATCTATGGGGTTAGGAATATTTCAACGCAAAAACAGTATAATGATAACAAAAGGTCGCTTTGCATGTACATCTTGAAACCCATCTACAAAATTTTTGACCTGATTGTGAAATGCAAGTAAACATGTGTTTTATTATTAAAAAAAATTAATACTTCCAGCACAATTAGACCACTATATAGTTTACAAAATAACTTTTATGAAGTTATTAGGAAATAAATATATTGTTGGCAGTGCATTGGAAGAATATTATAAGCCTAGGTATTAAACGCTTTCATGTTACCTCTATCTTTACATCCTATGGTGAAAAGCTGTTATATCGAGAATGCATTATATATTTGTAGTTTTTGGGAGTAACTAAAATTTTTATTTTAGGAAAGAAGAATATGAAGCCCTTCTCTCCACACTGTGCACTAACTTGAAATATGAAGACAAGGATAAGGATGGAAAACAATTTAGGTGAACAGGGTTACCTGTTGGTGAGACTTTGCTTCAGATGATTGCCGTTCAATTACCATACCCAGTAACTGCTCTGAAATACAGAATAGAAATGTTATACGAAGGTCCACATGATGATGAAGCCGCTCTTGGTATGTGTCACCAGTATGGATTTTTAAAGCGCACTAAATTTTGGTATTTACTTGTACTTGATGATGAGTATGTTTACAACTCCAGGCTGATTCACTATGAATGATTGGTATAAACTAAACAACAATTACCAATTTTTTATTATTTTTTTAAATATTTTCAAATGACTATATTTTGTTTTTTTTTTATTTATAGGTATTAAGAACAATGACCCTAACGGTTCTGTGATGATATGTGTCTAAAATGGTGCCCACTTCTCATAAAAGTTATATCTACGATTTTGGTCCTGTTTTTTCCGGTAAAGTAGCCACCGGCAGCAAGGCCCCTAGAAGAAGAAGAAGAAGTAGAAGCCATTGAAGATGTCCCAACGGGTTGTTCGGTGTGGATCAATTTTTGGTTAAGCCCGATACCATCCCCTCATTCACAAACATGCAGAACTTGAAAGTCATGAAATTCGGCGTAACTCTCGTAGTACGTGTAGCTGTGGAACCCAAGAATCCGGCCGATTCGAAAAAAGAATCTTGTAGTGTCTTTACTATCTTTCAATTGATCGCGATATCATTTCCAACCGCCCCAGGCCACATTGGTTAATGATTGGTGCTACTGATGCTACTAATTCGCTATAAATTATGAATAAAGTTAGAAACAATTTGGTAATGCAATTTGGCACTCGGCAACGTAATTGACATGCCGAATATTACTTGAAATGTGAATTGGAACTAAATCATTAATTCATAGGACCATTTTACAATTTGGGCCCAAGTAGAAACAGAGCCTAAGGGTAAAATTTCGATTGCCCATATCTCGGAAAAAATAAGAGATAATGCAATCTGGCAATCGGCAACGTAATTCGCATGCGGAATATTACTTGCAATGTGAATTGGAACGAAATCGGTAATTTTTAGGATCATTTTACAATTTGGGCCGAAGTAGAAACAGAACCTAAGATGTAAAATTTCGATTGCCCATATCTCGGAAACTATAAGATATAATGTCATCTGGCAATCGGCAACGGAGTTAGCATGCCGAATATTACTTGGACTGTGAATTGGAACGAAATCGATAATTCATAGGACTATTTTACAATTTGGGCTCAAGTAGAAACAGAGCCTAAGGTGTAAAATTTGAATTGCCCATATCTCGGAAACTATAAGAGGTAATACAATTTGGCAAGCGGCAACGTAATTGACATGCCGACTATTACTTGGAATATGAATTGGAACGAAATCGGTAACTCTAGAATCTAGCGAAAACATCATTGCCGGTGCCAGAGAGCTCCACTTAGAAATCTGTCTGAAGGCCTTGGAGGAGGATCATGCTTGAATTCAAGTTACTTAATCCGACCCAGTAGTGCCCTTTGTGTAACTGATGGTGTACTTGTTGTAGTAGATTGCTTTAGGGGTAAGTAAATTCCTAAGTAATTATTTGTATAATAAATTAAATAACTATGTATGTATTTTTGGTGTTACTTCACTTTGTATTAATTTTACTAATGAAACATGCATAATATAATTCAATGCAGATGCAATAACGCATGTCTAAATAAATTTTTGTGGTAAAGACAATTTATTAATAAATTCCGAATTAAAGTAGGAAACATTGTAGTGTCTTTACAATCTTTTAATTAGTCGTAATGTCATCTCCAATTGCACCAGGCCGACATTGGTTAATGATTGGTGCTACTCTTGCTGCTAATTTGCTATAAATTATGGATAAAGTTAGAAACAATTTTGTAATAATGAATTATTTGCAGGTGTGTGCACTTCTCATAACGGTTATTTTTACAATTTTGGTCCTGTTTTTTCGGGTAAAGTAGCCACCGACATGAAGGCCCCTATCCTGGGACCTAGCTATGTCGCCTCAAGAAAGAGGATTTACACGAAAAGACAATTCAGGGAGCCATCCTCGTGATTAGTCGTTATACAGAAGCCATGGAAGATGTCCCATCTGGAAATATTTGCACTTTGTTCGGTCTGGATCAATTTTTGGTTAAGCCCGATGCCATCGCCACATACACAAACAAGCAGAACTTGAATGTCAAGAAGTTCAGCTTATCTTCTGTAGTACGTGTTGCTGTGGAACTCAAGAATCCGGCCGATTGTACAAAAGCTGTAGAAGGTATGCAAATGTTCGCTTTTATAGTGTGATTATCACTAAGTCGTCTTTACAATCTTTTAATTAATCGTGATGTCATCTCCTACCGCCCCAGGCCGATATTGGTTAATGATTGGTGCTACTGATGCTGCTAATTCGCTATAAATTATGGATAAAGTTAAAAAATAATTTTGTAATAATGAATTATTTCAGGTGTGTGTACAAACGGAAACTATGTTACGTCAGGCTATCGACGAACGTATTAAGCCAATCTTGTTCATGAACAAGATGGACCATACCCATTTGAAATTGCAGTTATGTGCTGAATAACTTTACCAAATTTTCTGACGTTTAACAATCTATGGGGTTAGGAATATTTCAACCCAAAAATAGGATAATGATAACAAAAGATCGTTTTGCATGTACTTTTTGAATCCCATCTACAAAATTTTTGACTTGATTATGAACTGCAAGTAAACATGTGTTTTATTATTAAAAAAAAATAATTCTTCCATCACTATTAGGCTACTATATAGTTTCCAAATAACTTTTATGAAGTTATTAGGAAATAAATATATTCTTGGTAGTGCGTTGGAAGAAAATCATAAGCCTAGGTATTAATTGCTTTCATGTTACCTCTATCTTTATATCCTATGGTGACAAGCTATTATATCGAGAATGCATTATATATTTGTAGTTCTTGGGTGTAATTAAAATTTTTATTTTAGGAAAGAACAATATGAAGCAATTCTCTCCACAATGTGCATTAACTTGAAATATGAAGACAAGGATAAGGATGGAAAACAATTTAGTCGGATATGGTTACCTGCTGGTGGGACTTTGCTCCTGATGATTGCCGTTCACTTAGCATCCCCAGTAACTGGTTTGAAATACAGAATGGAAATGTTATACGAAGGTCCACATGATGATGAAGCCGCTCTTGGTATGTGTCACCTGTATGGATTTTTAAAACGCGTTAAACTTTGGTATTAATTTTTACTTGATGATGTGTAGTTTAGAACTCTAGGCTGATTCACTTTGAATGATTGGTATAAACTAAACAACAATTACCAATTTTTTATTATTTTTTTAATATTTGCGAATGACTATACTTAGCTTTGTTTGTTTTTAGGTATTAAAAATTGTAATCCTAACGGTCCTATGATGATATGTGTCTTAAATGGTGCCCACTTCTCATAAAGGTTATTTGTACAATTTTTGGTCCTGTTTTTTCCGGTAAAGTAGCCACTGGCAGCAAGGCCCCTATCCCGAGAGCTAAATACGTGGCATCATGATAGAAGATTTAAACGAGAAGAAAATTCAGGGGGCCATCCTCGTGATGGGTCGTTATGTAGAAGCCATTGAAGATGTCCCATCTGGAAACATTTACAGATTGTTCGGTGTAGATAAATTTTTGGTTAAGCCCGATACCATCTCCACATTCACAAACATGCAGAACTTGAATGTCATGAAATTCGGCGTAACTCTCGTAGTACGTGTAGCTGTGGAACCCAAGAATCCGGCCGATTCACCAAAACCTTTAGAAGGTACGCAAATGTTCGCTTTTATTGTGTGATTATCACTAAGGTCTGTGTCATTTGACCTCAGGTTTGAAATGTTTGGCTAAGTCCGATCTTATGGTACAATGTGTCATTGAAGAATCTAGCGAAAACATCATTGCCGGTGCCAGAGAGCTCCACTTAGAAATCTGTCTGAAGGCCTTGGAGGAGGATCGATCATGCTAGAATTCAAGTTACTTAATCCGACCCAGTAGTACCCTTCGTGTAATTGATGGTTCTCTTGTTCTAGTAGATTGTATTAGGGGTAAGTAAATTCCCAAATAATTATTTGTATAATAAATTAAATAATTATGTATGTATTTTTGGTGTTACTTCACTTTGTATTAATTTTACTAAAGAAACATGCATAATGCAATTCAATGCAGATGCAATAACGCATATCTAAATACATTTCTGTGGCAAAGACAATTTATTAAGAACTTTCGAATTAAAGTAGGAAACAATGTAGTGTCTTTACTATATTTTAATTAATCGTGATGTCATCTCCAACCGCCCCAGGCCGACATTGGTTAATGATTGGTGCTACTGATGCTGCTAATTCGCTATAAATTATGGATAAGGTTAGAAACAATTTTGTAATAATGAATTATTTAAGGTGTGTGTACAAACGGAAACTATGTTACGTCAGGCTATCGACCAACGTATTAAGCTAATCTTGTTCATGAACAACATTGACCATACCCATTTGAAATTGCAGTTGGGTGCTGAATAACTTTACTAAATTTTCTGACGTTTAACAATCTATGGGGTTAGGTATATTTCAACCCAAAAATAGGATAATGATAACAAAAGATCGTTTTGCATGTACAGCTTGAATCCCATCTACAAAATTTTTGACTTGATTATGAACTGCAAGCAAACATATGTTTTATTATTAAAAAAAAAATTAATTCCGCCACCACAATTAGGCCACTATATAGTTTACAAAATAACTTTTATGAAGTTATTAGGAAATAAATATATTGTTGGCAGTGCATTGGAAGAAAATTATAAGCCTAGGTATTAAACGCTTTCATGTTACCTCTATCTTTATATCCTATGGTGACAAGCTATTATATCGAGAATGCATTATATATTTGTAGTTCTTGGGTGTAACTAAAATGTTTATTTCAGAAAAGAATAATATGAAGCCCTTCTCTCCACACTGCGCACTAACTTGAAATATGAAGACAAGGATAAGGATGAAAACAATTTAGGCGGAGACTTTGCTTCAGATGACTGCCGTTCACTTACCATACACAGTAACTGCTCTGAAATACAGAATGGAAATGTTATATGAAGGTCCACATGATGATGAAGCCGCTCTTGGTATGTGTTACCTATATGGATTTTTTAAATGTGTTAAATTTTAGTATTTATTTGTACATGATGATATGTAGTTTACAACTCTAGGCTGATTCACTGTGAATGATTGGTATAAACTAAACAACAATTACCAATTTATTATTTTTTTAATATTTGCAAATGACTATACTTTGCTTTATTTGTTTTTAGGTATTAAGAACTGTTATCCTAACGGTAAAATGATGATATGTGTCTATAATGGTACCCACTTCTCATAAAGGTTATTTCTACGATTTTAGTCCTGTTTGTTCCGGTGATGTAGCCAGCGGCATGAAGGGTGCTATCCTGCCATCCATCCTCATGCCATCCTCATGATTGGTCGGTATATAGAAGCCATGGAAGATGTCTCATCTGGAAATATTTGCACTTTGTTCGGTCTGGATCAATTTTTGGTTAAGCCCGATGCCATCGCCACATACACCAACAAGCAGAACTTGAATGTCAAAAAGTTCAGCTTATCTTCAGTAGTACGTGTAGCTGTGGAACTCAAGAATCCGGTCGATTGTACAAAGCCTGGAGAAGGTACGCGAATGTTCGTTTTTATAGTGTGATTATCACTAAGTCGTCTTTACAATCTCTTAATTAATCATGATGTCATCTCCTACCGCCCCAGGCCGACGTTGGTTAATGATTGGTGCTACTGATGCTGCTAATTCGCTATAAATTATGGATAAAGTTAAAAACAATTTTGTAATAATGAATTATTTCAAGTGTGTGTACAAACGGAAACTATGTTACGTCAGGCTATCGACGAACGTATTAAGCCAATCTTGTTCATGAACAAGACGGACCATACCCATTTGAAATTGCAGTTAGGTGCTGAATAACTTTACCAAATTTTCTGACGTTTAACAATTTATGGGGTTAGGAATATTTCAACCCAAAAATAGGATAATGATAACAAAAGATCGTTTTGCATGTACATTTTGAATCCCATCTACAAAATTTTTGACTTGATTATGAACTGCAAATAAACATGTGTTTAATTATTTAAAAAAAAATAATTCTTCCATCACAATTAGGCTACTATATAGTTTCCAAATAACTTTTATGAAGTTATTAGGAAATATATTCTTGGCAGGGCATTGGAAGAAAATTATAGGCCTAGGTATTAAACGCTTTCATGTTACCTCTATCTTTATATCTTAAGGTGACAAGCTGTAATATCGAGAATGCATTATATATTTGTAGTTCTTGGGTGTAATTAAAATTTTTATTTTAGGAAAGAACATTATGAAGGCCTTCTCTCCACACTGCGCATGAACTTGAAATATGAAGACAAGGACAACGATGGAAAACAATTTAGTCGGACATAGTTACCTGCTGGTGGGACTTTGCTTCAGATGATTGCCGTTCAGTTAGCATCCCCAGTAACTGCTCTGAACTACAGAATGGAAATGTTATACGAAGGTCCACATGATGATGATGCCGCTCTTGGTATGTGTCACCTGTATGGATTTTTAAAACGCGTTAAATTTTGGTATTAATTTGTACTTAATGATGTGTAGTTTAGAACTCTAGGCTGACTAGAGTGTGAATGATTGGTATAAACTATACAACAACTACCAATTTTTTATTATTTTTTTAATATTTGCAAATGACTATACTTTGCTTGTTTTTGCTTTTAGGTATTAAAAATTGTAATCCTAACGGTCCTATGAAGATATATGTCTTAAATGATGCCCACTTCTCATAAAGTTTAATTCTACGATTTTGGTCCGGTTTTTTCCGGTAAAGTAGCCACCGGCAGCAAGGCCCCTGTCCCAGGAGCTAAATATGTGGCATCATGAAAGAAGATTTAAACGAGAAGACAATTCAGGGAGCCATCCTTATGATGGGTCGTTATGTAGAAGTTATTGAAGATGTCCCATCTGGAAATATTTAGAGGTTGTTCGGAGTGGATCAATTTTTGGTTAAGCCCAATACCATCCCCACATTCACAAACATGCAGAAGTTGAATGTCATGAAATTCGGCGTAACTCTCGTAGTACGTGTAGCTGTGGAAAGAAAGAATCCGGCCGATTCACCAAAACTTTTAGAAGGTACGCAAATGTTCGCTTTTATTGTATGATTATCACTAAGGTCTGTGTCATTTGACTTCAGGTTTGAAACGTTTGGCTAAGTCTGATCTTATGGTACCATATGTCATGGAAGAATCTAGGGAAAACATCATTGCCGGTGCCAGAGAGTTCCACTTAGAAATCTCTCTGAAGGCCTTGGGGGAGGATCGATCATGCGTGAATTCAAGTTACTTAATCCGGCCCAATAGTGCCCTTCGTGTAACTGATGGTGCTCTTGTTGTAGTAGATTGTATTACAGATAAGTACATTTCTAAATTAATTATTTGTATAATAAATTAAATAATTATGTATGTATTTTTGGTGTTACTTCACTTTGTATTAATTTTACTAAAGATACGTGCATAATGCCATTCAATGCAGATGCAATAACGCTTATATAAATATATCTCTGTGGTAAAGACAATTTATTAAGAAATTCCGAATTAAAGTAGGAAACATTGTAGTGTCTTTACAATCTTATAATTAATCGTGATGTTATCTCCAACCGCCCCAGGCCGACATTGGTTAAAGATTGGTGCTACTGATGCTGCTAATTCGCTATATATTATGAATAAATTTAGAAATAATTTTGTAATAATGAATTATTTCAGGTGTGAGTACAAACGGAAACTATGTTACGTCAGGCTATCGACGAACGTATTAAGCCAATCTTGTTCATGAACAAGATGGACCATACCCATTTGAAATTGCAGTTGGATGCTGAATAACTTTACCAAATTTTCTGATGTTAAACAGCCTATGGGGTTAGAAATATTTCAACCTAAAAACAGGATAATGATAACAAAATATTGTTTTGCATGTACATCTTGAATCCCATCTACAAAATTTTTGACCTGATTATAAGCTGCAAGTAAACATGTGATTTATAATTTGAAAAAAATAATTCTTCCAGCTCAATTAGGCCACTATATAGTATACCAAAAAAACTTTTATGAAGTTATTAGGAAATAAATATATTGTAGGCAGTGCATTGGAAGAAAATTATAAGCCTAGTTATTAAACGCTTTCATGTTACCTCTATCTTAATATCCTATGATGACAAGCTGTTATATCGGGAATGCATTATATATTTGTAGTTCTTGGGTGTAACTAAAATGTGTATTTTAGGAAAGAAGAATATGAAGGCCTTCTCTCCACACTGTGCACTATCTTGAAATATGAAGACAAGGATAAGGATGGAAAACAATTTAGTCAGACATGGTTACCTGCTGGTGGGACTTTGCTTCAGATTATTGCCGTTCATTTACCGTCCCCAGTAACTGCTCTGAAATACAGAATGGAAATGTTATACAAAAGTCCACATGATGATGAAGCCACTCTTGATATGTGTCACCTATATGGATTTTTAAAACGCGTTAAATTTTGGTATTTATTTGTACATGATGATGTGTAGTTTACAACTCTAGGCTGACTCACTGTGAATGATTGGTATAAACTAAACAACAATTACCAATTATTTAATACTTTTTTTAATATTTGCAAAGGACTATACTTTGTTATTTTGTTTTTAGGTATTAAGAACAGTGATCCTAACAGTCCTATGATGATGTGTCTAAAATGGTACCCACTTCTCATAAAGGTATTTTCTACGATTTTGGTAATTATCTTAAATTATCTTACGCTGCATTTGTGGTCCAGATATTCAGTTTCGGCTCTTAACGTTTTATGTCATTTTGCATTTATTTTCTACTGTACTGACCTTTTTTTCCGATGGCACTTTCACTTTTTCTGTATATTCTAAAATCCCTTCCAATAATATATCTTGGGCTTAATTTTAATAATAAATGTCTATAACATGAACATAATAAAGGAGGGTTTAATAAATAATAAATGGAAATTAGAAAGAGAAAACTGGAACACTCTATGAACAAATTATCATGAAACTCAATCAGGGTGGTACAAAAGACACTAGAAATAGAAAAGAAGAAAAGCGTAGTGATTCTGAACATGGCGTCTTTGGAAATGATGTGTTATGAAGTTCTAACATCTCTAGGATGTGTTACAACAACATGTCGTCAAAATGTGAAGAAATTGTACTTTTAAAAAGAAGTGGCAATCCCGTCTAGTTCCTTTACACTTTCCTTCAAATTTAAGAAAAAAACATAACTGACATTAAATGAAACGGTCTAAAATATCGCATTACTAGATCGAATTCTATATACCATAGATATTTGGAACCATTCATGAATTTCTTGAATAGTACAAGTCTTCGTCGGTATTTTTGGCCAAAATATTGAGAAAATATTAACAGTAGAACTCGCTTTTATTCTATTATGTAATATCTAGAGGAATAATACTAAAATTATGGATTTATAAATACATTAGGATTGATAATCAATTTATCATAAACATATAAGTTGCATTTAATATATCTTAATATTAAACATGGAAATCAGTTGTAGATCCTTCAGGTCTTTCCTAAAACCTTCTCTGAATAACAATAATCAAAATTCCCAAATTTAAATAAAAATATGCTACCTACCTAAATATACATTTAATACGAAATATCTAATACCTGCATAACTAGACATTCAAAACTCTTTTAATTTATTTGTAATATAAATATTGTAAGATCAATGTCGTATTAAAATGGTACTGATAAAATAAATTGATTATGGCCAAAAGCATACCCTTAATCTAGTATTATTTTATCAACCACCTTATAATACACTAATTTTAATGATTTAGTGAAATCCTTATTTGGGATTTTTATTAATTAGACCTCATAAATGAAATTGACGATGGGCGATAATTGAAATTACAATTACTGACATGTTTAAATGTACTAGGTAAACTAATACATATTTATCTCAAAATATCTACGTTTCACTTATGAAATTAGGAAAAATACAAAACAACAATATTGCTATAAACATAATTTATTTAAATATAAAGGACAATAGGATAAAGTTATGTTATTTGTGTTGCCTCCACTTCATCGATTTTCTCTGGACTATTTCTTAAGGGTCTAAGTTATATGGACTCACTAAGATTGTGGTAACATTGGCCATTAACTGCAAATTTATCATCTTCTTTCTAATTGAGGTAGACGTCCATATATCCACCTTGTGGGTTATATAACAGTATACATCTTGTTTCTTTCAACTCATTTGCCCATGGTTCTACTCTTATGGCGTCATTTTCATCTCTATTAGCTGTGGATTCAAAATCATAAGCTGCTTTTATGTTTTGTAACTCTTTATTAGTCACTAAATCTATTCTTCTTACATTAGTAATATCCACATCGTCTCTTACATCATCCTTTATAACACTAAATGGTATTTTAGCTCCTCATTTGGTTACAATTTATTCTGTATTTGTTTTCGAGAGCTGCAGGAGTTTAAGGTATTTTCATATCCAAAATATGTTTTGGTGAATTCTACTTCATATTCTTCACCTTTGTTCTAATTTAATACTAGCTAGGCAATGTGTATTTATCTTGTTTCTTCCTTGGGACACGAGATATTCTCTTGTCTCTATAAAATCAGTCTCAATTTGTGGGTTTACTGATTTATTCATAATTGTATGTAAACAAATATCACATTTCATTTTTTTTTAAGTTTTACTAAATAACCTGAGATATACACTACGGTACAACGTAAAACTTTGTTTGCTCTTATAGGAACATCTGGACTGAAGTTATAGTCAAGTAACTAACAGTAAGAATGAGCAGAAAGGGGGATACTGGCTGAATGACTATAAACTTTACCATTATTTTCTGGAGTTTGTTCAAGTGTCGATGATACTTGTTTCGAACACCCTGGTTGTAGGCCTGGAATGATGGAAATAGGCACTACAAATTTAGTAAGACAGTTTTGAAATTAATGGTAACAATTATGAACAGAGATGTGACTGACTCCTTCAATTTACCTTCTATATAATTTTGATTTTAATCCACTTCCATTGGTACATGTTCTAGGCTTGTGGTATTATTTTCACCATCACTAAATTGTTCATAAGTACTTAAAGGAAGGTTTAAATGTATCACACAAATGTCTCACTTGGTAACGATAATAAATCTGCTTCATGTTTAACCAACCAGTTTAGGATTTTTAAAGTTTTCTACTCATTTCTTAAGGATCGCTTATTTAACGGAAAACTATGATGCATTTCCTCACTATCTGTGCATCCGTGCACACAACACTTCCTAGAACGGGAATGAATTTCAACTACGGACTTCTACCTAGTAATAAAATAAAATAATAATATAATCAATAAACGTTATAAAAAGCTGACCACACTGTTCTCTACATAGGGCACATTAAAAATAGGGTGCAAAATAAACAAACTATAGAACGAAATGAACGAATCAGATTCCGTCGCGGCTCTTAGCATAGCGAATAAAACAAGAAATGTGTTAAAGGTAGCGACATCTACATGTTGGACGTGGCGAAACATTTCGCCAAAATTTCCATAAATTTCCATATATTCGCAAAATATTACCAAAACACCCACCTACGAAATATCCTGCCCTACTCGTATTTAACATAATAGTTTAGAGAGCATAATTGGCAACGCCTCCGACCGTTTTAATTTGGTAATACTAGATACGTCTGTGTTTCTATCCGGTAGTTTCCAGAACAGTTTCCGTTAGTTCGTTGATTGAAACATATTGCCTTGATTTAACTGTCGGACCAATAAACTAGTATTGTGGTCGAATAAAGGCCTTCTATTTATCCTGTCAAGTGTGTGTGTTTAGAATATAACGAACATTTCAAATACTATAACATTTGTGCTAAGGTTGTAAAGTTAAATAAGAATTACTCTATTAACATAAGTGGTGACAGCCATAAAATAACCGATGGACCATCCCCATCAAAAATGGTAAAATCAGACTGTGTAGGAACTTTGCTTGTCCTCTAATCAGAACAGAAGCTAGAAATAACTGAATTAGCGTAAAAATGCTGTATGGCGTGGTAAACTTCCTCATCTGATGCTTCTAGTGCACAAGCTGTGCCGTCAACTATGGTGTTAAAATTTGTTTGTCAAAAATCTAAACTACAAATTAGGGGTAAGTGATAACATTATAATTGTTAAGACAATTATTATTCTTGGGTTTGCTATAAATAATCTCCCAGTTAACTTGCCTATAATGCAACCAATCTCTGATATGGTGTCAATGTCCTGTAAGAAATACTTTTATTTCTTGGTAAATAAAATACAAATATTCAACAAACATTATAATGGTCAATATCTTGATAATATACTAGGTGTTGCAACGGTGATTACAATAACAATCGTATATCAACTACGTCAGCAAAATACTCTTCGAGATACTCTAAGAAACTATATGATTTTCGGTCAAGGCATCGTTCTTAAAAGGCAAGTCAAGGCATCGTATCCAAAAAGTATACATCTCAGCATGGGAATGCGTTCGGACCCGTTACCACGTCGAATGAGTCATTAGGTACCCTCTGTGTAATTGGTCAACAATGCCGATCTATATTTTCTTACGGTCCATCTCTTAGTGATTATGGAAATTTTCACTTGATTCATTTACCACAATGACCTATTTTGATGCACTGTATTTTCAGTATCATTGAAAAATTCTGGGAATATATGAAAAGGTAATTTAAATTATGAAAGTAAAGAATTTTAAGCAAGTTCAAAGTACCGTTCCGCCTTCTTCCTGTTCTGTCATTATTGTAAAGTCATCCATTTAAACTCAATCATTGCTAAAAGCATATTTGAAATATGTACATAATTATCGTTGTAATAACTAAATAAAAATAAACAAAAACCTTGGGTGTGTTCCTTATTTATTTTTTGAAGTCGGTTTAATTTTCTTGTTAAAAACATTATATTTTTCTCTTTTTGGTGTTAGATATTTGCTCAAAAAATTATGCAGTTATTATATTAAGTATTACAATGGGTAGGCCAAGTAAAGTTGCATTCTGTTTGAGGAAATATAGGAATAAAGGAACAACGATTGAAAATAGGGAATGCTTCAGGCCTCGGGGTCCGGTAACTAACCTAACTGATTTGACAAATACATTAACCAAACTAGAACAACCACGAAAAGTCGTTGTTCCCACAGGGAATCGAACCCGCGACCTCCACGTGTGATCTGAGGACTCTAATAACTATACCGTAGAAGCAGTTGCCTGCAATATTTCTATTGCTTCTCATATGGTATGGTTAGTCTTTAAAAAGCAAACTTAACGAATTTGTACGGATAAGTAATATAGAATAATTAACTTTGATATTATAGATATCATTTGTGCATTTTCTATTTCCCGTTCCCTTTTCAAGATCTCAGTAACCTTTAATTTACTTAATGAACTATCCTTTCCTTGGAGTCTTGGAGTTTCTGTTTGGTCAGCTAATTAAAGTCCTTGTTGATGTGGAACCCCTGTTTGGTGATGTTAAGGACTTGGTATAGGAATTTTGCGATTGTACTGCGGTGAATTTTTTGAAAAGGGATGAGTAAAAAATTCCTTTTGAACCTTTGTGCTAATGTATTTGTGCTAATGTATTTAGGTAATTCTGTATTTGAGGTGGTCAAATTTTTTTTTGCCTTCAATTTCTAAATTTGTTCATCTCTTCATGACCGATGTACTTAGACTACTTTAACCCGTCTAAATAAAGGAGTATGTTTGATAGAGCAGAACCATAATTATTGGAGACAATTTGCTTTTTCTACACGTGAGAGGATACAGGATTTTCTATGGAATATAATGGCCTGGGTTTTCTTTGGGTTGATTTGCAACTTCCAATAGTTTAACCATTTAACCTCAGCATTTAATTGTCCTACAAAAACTTCAATGTGGGAAGATTTTTGTCGTCAGAGATATCGGGCTATGTATATCTGGATTGTGAATCCTTCACGCCATAAACAAAATCTAAAGGGCCGGCTTGATTGGCAAAGCGGTCAAGGGCGACAGGAAAGCCCTCTTACTGTTGTGATAGTAGCGGTTTCGAATCCTGCTGGGTAAATTTATGTTTTTGATTGTTTATAATCCGAAAAAGAAAATCTGTGAGTGCGATCAGTCACGTCAGCAACCAAGCTGGGTAAAACCGGATTTCTTCTGGAATCATCTCGAGGACCGTGGTTCGGAGTGGGGAACAGATAAACACTAGTTAGTAAAAAAGAGACGTTAATTGTTGTACGTACTATGTACATACATATGTAAAATATTTTCATGTCAACCCAATATAAACCCAAAAATATCTGAAAAATATGTAAAACTTTGTTTGAAAACGTCTATATTGTGTTGTAGAGCCAGGGAGAATTACAAGAAGATAAATCAAATTGTAGATATGTTATCACTATGCTACAAAAGAGTGGAAGTTTGAGAACAACAACGTGAAAACGTTATGCAAAGAAATGAGTAAGAGCGACCGGTAACTATTTGATTTTGATATGGGTGCTTTGAATTGGGACATGTACTTTTACACTTGTATCCGAGGTAAATCTTACCTAGACTGAAGTTCATTAATGATTGATGCTAGAGGAACGATTATAAATATCGCTTATATGACAGAAGAACTAAAAAAATCCAAATTAGATGTTATTTTTGTTATTCCATTTCAACTCATATATATTTTTACATACTAATTACACCCAATTTTTCAATTATTTTGATATACCTTAAAATATTATTTGTTATATCAATTTATTTATTCATCATACAAGGTAACAAAAATTGGACAATTTGTATTATGATGTGATGGGAAATGACACAGTCATACTGGACCCAATAGTGATTCCTAACTAGTGCTTTTCAAACTTTTCTATAATGTTTCGTCAGTATTATGTTCCGAATAAAAAATATTTAATACTATAACATTTCTATTTCCTTATAAGAACAATGTGTATAAATCTAGTAATACTTGTTAAACTGCTCGTAACACCTAATAACATTTCTAATCTTACTAGCTAAAGAATTTCAGCCTTCTTTCTATTAAGTGTTTTCATTTGTCTTCATCACACTCTGTAATGGGCCACATGAGAACAAAAGTGGTCCAGGGATTAAAATACGGCCTAATATCGGTAATATTCACTATATCACAGGAATTGAGTTGGAGGAATTCCTTCCTCCGGTCTTGAAGTCTGAATAAAAACTGAAAGTATGACATTTCCCATTTGGTTGCCTTTATGAACTTGTTTTTCAATTGCGAACAGTCGCCTTCGAAATAGAATACCGGGACATAGCTTTCGCCGTTTCTCACCACGAAAGTCACAAAATGATCTACATTAATCTGCAGGAATCCGCAGGAATCTTCATGTATGTCAATATATATGTTATTAATCAAAACGAATATGATCCTGATGCAGAATTTCAGAAAATTATACGTCTGCAGAAAGTCTTCCATCAATATTTTTCTATCTCTGCCTTCTACGAATAATAGCTTCCCAAATGAACCGTCACAATGTTTAAAATTAATAAAGCTTAAATAATAACATTAAATAAAGAAGCTTCGTATTTGCTAAGGGGATAACAATTTTCTCGAAGGCACTGATAAACTTCTGGTGAAAATTTATTCATCGTGGAGAAAATTCTCTCATTTATAATTCGAACGGAGACATATTTTAAATTACTCACTATGATGTAAGGAATGTGTTGAGATTCGATAGTGCTAATCTAGTTCTGCTAACCTATCGGTATTACTTACTGAAGCTGCCGGTACACCATGCCGGTTTGATTCAATATTTTTACTGTGTTCGTCATTACAATTATTTCTTATTATTCTAATATATCTTTGGCTATTTGGCGACGATTTAATTATATCAGTTTTATTATCTGGATCGATATTTATCGACATTTTCACTTTTTATTTGAATTTAATCTCTTATTATTTTCTAGAGACGCCTGCCGTCACGTTGATAACTAAACAATAACAAAAATTCATCACCAGCAACTTGATTTTACATCACCCCTAACAAAATATATAAAAATATTTTTTTATGTTTATGTTATTATTATAACTTCTGATAAAATATTAACAAAGCAAAGGTGTATTATTCAAAAAGACACCTTACTAATTTAAATGTATTAATTTATATGCTTATATATAAAAATAACCATAATTATTATAGTGACAGTAATAACGTCATTTAAATTATTTTGCTGTCACGGTGACAATATAAATATTAGTAAATATATCAAGTTATCATTGGGATCGGTGTTTTATTACATCATAACAACTGTCAAATATTTATAAAGTTATTGTTATGTTAAATTAGTATTGTTGTTATAAAGGTGATTTTATTCACTTCTATATTATGTTTACAAATTTGATTACGAATATTTTAGGAGTTGGAGTTTATATTTTGAAGGACCCATTGGACACTATTCCAGAAGGAATAAGAAAATTCTATAAGTTAATGATTATTTATTATTTGATATTATGTGTATGTTGTGTGTTATATTATATAGTGCTTTTTTAATTTTAAAATATTTCGTTATAAACATATGTTAATTTTTGCATTTGTTTTAATAGTCTTATATATTTAATAGTCTAATCTTATATAATATAACTTGCCCAAATATATTAACCATTTTTAATTATAACGTTTTTTATTAATAATAATCCTTATTGTATATGATATTTGTCTTTTATCCCTATTTACATTCTATGTCATGTTATATTACTATAAACATAATACCAGTATATAAAAGAAAAAATAAACGTATAAATGAACAAAAATAAGCTATTGTTTTTATGTCATCAATGTTTTTGAAATACCGATTATTTTGATTTTGTTTTCAAGTTTTATATTTGTAAGTAATTTGTAATCAGCTATATTCCTCGTTCAAACGAGTAGATGACAGTGGCGATGACGAATCTGTAGTTAATTTTAGATATGACTTACCAACAGCTGTTATCAAATGAGTCATCTACTTGAGGTGTTATAACTTGCAAAAATTCACAACTTCTTCAAAAGCACCTCTAACTCTAACTATCTCACTTAATGATAAATTAAACATCATAGTTGATATTTCAACTCTGTAAATGAAAAAAAAACCGAATAATTAAATCTAACTTCAAATCTAAACGTAACCTCAGAGAAACATAAGGCTATATGGACATTCATACGAGCAGTTTTATGGACCACTATAATTTGTTCAACAATAGTAAGTAGTAATTAATATGGTACGTTTATTGATGAAAAAACAAATTTCACATAATAAACAAAAACATGTTTAATTTCTTATAAGAAAAATATTAGTGAACTTAATACTAATTTAACAGCCTATAAAACTTATAACAATATTTGGAATGTTACTGACTAAAAATTCATCTTCTACATAACATTTCCATTCATTGGACTGCCTACACTCATCCAAGTGCAATCTGCAACGGGCCATTTGGGAACGAAGCTTTCTTGATGATCAAAGTATTGGCTAACATCCACAATATTCACTAAATCACAAGAATTTAGTTAAATATCTTCTTTCTCTAGACCCTGAAGTCTAAACAAAAAGCGCAAATAAGTTAACTCCAATTTGGTGTCCTTCACGAACTTGTCTTTCAGCTGCCAGCAGGTTCTTTCGAAACAGAACATCGGTGAATATTTTTCGCCATCTTACCACAAAGAGTACAAAGTAATCTATGGAAAAGATGTTTTATGATACCATGGCAACTGTCAAATTGTTATAAGATTGTTGTTTTTAAATCAGTATTAGTTCTATATGTAATTTATATGCTCTATTAACTTTAATATAAATAAATAAATTATAAGTTGATCGGAAATCTTTACCGAAATCGTGTTTTCTGTATATGCTGATCTCTGTGTCATTACAATTTTGGTATATGGCTTAAAGTCGTAACGAAAGTATTTAGCAAACAAAAACTATTTATTTACTTGAAAATATTATGTTATTTATCGAAAAGAAGAGGGGACTGGCTGAACGGCGATACATTGCGGCACTGAGGGTAAGACACATCTACCCGTCTTACAAAAAAAGAACAGATCGCCGGATAGCCTGGGCCGAAGCGAATACCAAAGAAATAGTTATATCAACATCTAGGTTAAAATTGAGTTAGTGAAGTGTTTAATATATCTATAGATTGTATACATTAGAACAAACTCAGAATGGCTTGTTGTATACACCTATTATGCCATTTAATCATTTTTTCAATGAAATATTTTAAAATCGACTGCTTTCATTCTTATACACTTCAAACTTGTGATGATATTTCAACATTTTCCATTTGTTTTAATAACTCAGGGATAAATATCATTTTGAAGGTTTTTCTTAATAATAATCAATAAGCACGGAATTTGATATTCTATTAAAATTATTAAGATTTTTTCTGGTAGCTATTTACAGCTGAATTTAATGAAATGGGGTACTTGGACTAATTATAAGTCTCGATGCATCCCATATATGTGTAATTGTTTTCTATATCGATATTTATGTGTTTTTGTGACATCTCAGGATTATAAATATAATAACTAACAAATAAATTAACTGAAAATATAATTAATAATTTTAAATTTTATACAATTTCATTGTTTTTACCTATTAAATAAAGTATTAATTAAATTATATTATTACCTCCAAGCAGTTAAAATTTATTATATTGAAAACAAAATAAATTTCCATATAATTATGAAGTGAAATATTATTTCCAGAGCTACAAACTAATAATCTAAAGAGTTCTATAGAGAGAGTTCGTAAAAATAAATATGAAGATATTATGGGAGTTTCTGTTTCTCCAAGTAGGTCAAATAAAAAAATTTATAATTATAATTTATATGATATTTTAATAATAATTAATAAGTATTAACTCATTACTAAATTGAATTAGTTCATTATTACAATAATATATTTTACAACCTGTGGACGATCCGGTATTTGGAAACTTCTTGTAGTATTCCGAAACAAAAAAATCCATCATTAGTAAACATATGGTTATGGCTGTTTTTTTTTAACATTTTTGAATTTTTTTAATACCATACGCAATAATATCCCGTTATAGAAAATATAAATACACTTAATATATAGGTATACTTCCTAACATAGTATAATTTTTAAAAATTTTGAGGAAGTGCGAAAATTGATCGATGATTTAATTGAAACTGACATCGTTCTTTAGACGATGTTAGTATCGCCATGTGACCAGAAAGATGACCAAACACGCATTGCTTAATCGATAATATACTATTTTTTCTCATATGTCTTTTTTAAGAAGAAAAATGATCAGAATACATGTAAGGACCTAATAAACAAAAACATTAAAATACATAAATAAAAAAATAGAAACTTAGAAGGGAAAGGTCATTTGTGGTAGACGTTCAGTACAGGCTAATTAAGACACCCATGGATTAATATCGGGCACCACCAGCTTGGTGGGGTAGTGGTAAAGGCGATATGACGGTCCTCCTAATGATGCGATAGCCGCGGGTTCGAATCCTGCTGGGGCATGGTCGTAAATTTATGTTTTGATTGTTTAAAAATCGTGATTGTCCTAGACAAGAGTGTGAAATCAAGAAAACAAGAAGGAAAATGATCCCAGTCACGCCAGTAACCAGGCTGGGTAAGACCGGATGTCTTCTGGGATGATTTTTAAAGTTGGCCATTCGCCAGTCGGTACGCTTAATGCTGAGGACCGTAGTTTGATACCCACGCCAAACTGTAGTATCAGTCCAGATAATCCCACAGTTTGTAAAAGGAGACTTTAAAATGTATTTTTAAAAAATCGAGAATAATATATGCATAGACTGAGTAGCCTCGACCAGGTATTGTAATGCAAGCGGATTAATCTGCTATGATATATTAACATCTATCGGTTTCACGGAGTTTAATTGGTGTCATTAAAAATTCACAAATTTTCATGTCTTAAGATTCATACAGGTTTACTATTACTTCAGCCGCTTAACCAAAAAATTTGTAAACAAAATAGTTAAAATAATATAAAATAGAATTAATAGTACGTTTCAATATTTTTGATATATTAACTGTATCCATAACCTATAAATAAAAAATAGAAAACGATAATGAATGACCTTGGGATAAAAGATTGACCAACTCAAAAAACTAATTAATAGTTTTATAATATTTGGCATAAACTACTATGTCAATTATTTCAGTATTTTATTGTGTTTATAATTTACAATTTGTGGCTAAAGAAAATAAAATCATTTATAATGCCATCAAATATAGAAAGTGTTGTGAAACATTTACTGATATTGAATATCGAAACTCAAGAACCGTATCTAGGAAATGTTACAGATTTACCGGCCGGTACAAGTACGCCATTAAAGGAACAGATACCAAGGCCTGCCTCTAAAACCCTCGGATGCCTCTACATCGAGTCGTCTAATATACCTTATATTATTGTTGATGATCTTTATGTTCGTATCAGAATCTTAAACGACAAAGTGTTTTCGCGAGTGAAGAAATTCTCGCTTGAAGTTTATAACTTGTTTTACGTGAAATGTAGTCGAATGAAAAAAGTAGAAGCAGATCTGTTCAATATGATTAACATTGCACATGAGGAAACTTTCGGAAGCAGATTTCTAGAGGGTAGTGATTATAAAATACAGTTGAATGATTTTTAGGGCTGTATTATTTTTTAAAAATTTGCGAATATATTTAGTACGATTTAATAAGGAACAAGTACCAAACTTTTCCTAAAAATACGTGCGGCTTTTTACAGATACTGCTAATTGTCACATTCCATTTGTAGTGAGAAACAAAGAACTTTATTCACCCTTGTTTTACGTTGAAGGAGATTGTTCCTTTTTGGAAGACAAAATTATAGTTTGTACCAAGTGGAAAATGTCCTACTTTAAATTATTATTCAGACTTCAAAATATTCAAATCCAATTAGGCAAACATGACTTGTACTTAATGGTTAAAATTGATGATTTATTACCCTTCGTTGAAACCAAATAAGTGAATATCAAAATTGTATTGTCCAACAATAATAAATATTGTTTTCTTTTTTTTATATGAATTTATGTATTTGTTTATATTTCTAGAATTTCACAACGCAGTTTAGTAACATTCAAAAAACTAGTATACAGTGGTTAGGTATTAATGTAATATACAGATTAATAATTAATAAGAGTTTAATTTAACAAACTAAATTCATTTTATAATTTATTGTGTCATTTAATAATAATAAATTGAATATAATTTAATATTAGCGTTGGGAACAATCGACTCAAAACCGTCGATAATCGCAAAACAGCCGAAATAGTCGATAGTCAAAAAACTATATAAACTAGCGACCGAAAATAATAATTACCATTTTTAAATGCACATTATATTATAGTTCCAATGCACAAATTTATGTTTTTGATTGTTTAAAAATCGTGATTGTCCTAGACAAGAGTGTAAAATCAAGAAAACAATAAGGAAAATGATCCCAGTCACGCCAGTAAGCAGGCTGGGTAAGACCGGATGTGTTCTGGGATACGGTACGCTTAATGCTGAGGTCCGTGGTTTGGTGCCCACGCCAAACTGTAGTATCAGTCTATATCAGTCCATAGAAACATTGACATCGAAATAGTCGATAGTCAAAAAACTATATAAACTAGCGACCGAAAATAATAATTACCATTTTCAAATGCACATTATATTATAGTTCAAATGCACGGTTCGAATGTTTTTATCAATTCGTGATGTCAGACGAAGATGTATGACCCTTTTCCTGTATAAATTTTTGGAGAGGAAAGGACGGATATAATTGCTTGGAGCAATTAATTTTATTTATGCTAATATTTTCTAACGATAGTATAAAAGAGACGGAGATGTACATATTCCTTAACGTACTTTACAATAGAAAACTTAGAAACTTACTTTAAAATAGAAAAGGAGAAAAGTAATTACTGAATATTATTAGCTCGCAATTAATTTATTAATTATTCATTAGTTAATTTCATTTTAAACGAAGCAGAATTACTTTTATATTTGAATATTCTCTGGATCTGTGAAAAGGTGATTCTGTGAACACATACGTTCACCTACTCGACAGATATTAATAGAGACTAAAGCCCTCATGTTTAAAAGAAAACATCGAAAGTATTAAATAATAGAAAAATAGAAACTTGGAAGACAAAATCAATTCTTGGATGATTTTCAAGAAAGACAATTTGGAAGACATTCAGTTTTGTTTAGCTAAGGTATTTATCTATTAATATCGTGAAGAATGTATGCGGAGCTCATTGAGATGATTAACGATGATAAGTGTATTATGCTATCGCTAATATTATCCACAAAAACTCGCTGGAAAGCTGAAATTCTTAAATACACCAGATCTCATTGTAAAAAATAATAAATATAAAATATAATAGGGCGTAGAGTGTCCACAGATCAATTGATTAACTTCAGTTAATGTACGATTGGTTAATAAGACAGATAAACGAGTAACATTGATTGATGTTTCCACGCGGAAAATAAACATCCAAGTTCTTGCATCAAGCAAGCAGTGGCAAAGGAAAATGAGCTGGGTCTGTACGAACATCTATCAAAACCATGCAAAAAGCATCTTTGTTAGTAACAACCTTTACATAATACTAAATCGAAAATCTGAAAAGAAAACTGGAAGACAAGAAAGAATTTTGATATTTGTATCATTTTGATACTTATATTATCAGGTATATATAAATGTTTCTTTTAGAAATAGTGAAAAAATTAACAATCAAATTAATAAAAATAAAACGAAATCATAACAACTGGATTCCTATAGACGAATTTCGATTATGTCAAAGTAATCTACTTTCAAATATTAATTATTTCCTTAGAAGATATCTTGCTTAGTTGATCAGTGTCATCAACTAAGCGGTTTGTGGTTTTACTGTGTAACATGTCCACCATTAAATGTAAAAAATTACATAAAAATAAACATTAACTGTAAATGTTGTATATTATATAAAATTAATTATATATGCTTATTTCAAACATATTTAGTTACAACAGTATACAAACCATCTATCTACAAAGGCGGTTGGTATCAAGTAATCGGCCATTTTGATATTGTTTTAATCATCAAGTTAATTACTTGCTTCTTGCCGGGTTTTCCACACCATTTGTGATTTCGAAAATAGTTATAATGTCATCTAATACAGGAGATAACAATTTAGGACAAATACTAATATTGGAGATGGTACCTAATGAACCGCCTCTAGGAAACGTTAGAAATTTACCGGCTGGTACTACTACGCAAGTGCAGGAAGAGGTGCTAACGCCTGTTACTTATACCTACGGATGGATTAACGTCGAATCATCTAATATTCCTTATATTATCGTTGATGATATTTATGTTAGTGTCAAAATATTAAACGACAAAGTGCTCTCAAGAATGAAGAGATTCTCAGTTGAAGTGTATAACTTATTTTATATGCAGTGTAGTGTTATGAGTAAAGTGGAAGTAGATCTGTTCAATATGATTAACATTGCACATGGTTATTCTTTTGGAAGCAGTTTTCGAGAGGGCCGTGAATACAAAATGCAGTTGTTTGAATTTTTAAGATTGTATTAAAATTTTGTGAATATGTTTTGTACAATCTTATAAAACAAATGTACAAACAATTTCCTAAAGAGATATGCGGCTTTTTACAGATAACTGCTAAGTATCACGTACCATTTATAGTGAGAGACAATGAGTTTACACGCCTTTGTTTTACTTTGAAGGAGATTTTCCCTTTTTGTTAGACAAAATTATAGTGTGCACTAATTGGGAAATGGCCTATTTTAAATTGTTATTCAAGCTTCAGAAACTTAAAATCAAATTTGGAAAATATGACTTATATCGAATGATTAAAGTTGATGATTTGTTACCCTTCGTTGAAGAGGTTGTTGACACAAAATTAATATGGCCATTATCCGATATGCTCTGGATGAAGCCAGATAATAACTGAAAATCAAATATTTATTCTTCAACAATAATTAAAATTGATATTATTTTCAAATTTCTATATGTTAGTTTATGTTTGAGAACTTTCTCTACATATATTGTTGCAGAATACTTGTAATCCTAGTTATAGTATTGTAATCATGTTTAAACACATTAATAGTTAATAAAAGTTTGATTTAACGAATCATACTTGTTCTAATTTTTATTGTGCCATTTAATAATAATGAATTGAATATATTATTTGTATATAGTTTAAAAGTTGTTTTAAATAACATTAATTGATAGTGTTTATAGTTATTTAAAATTAGACATTTAAACCTGTCTATTTCGTTTAATATTTGTTTTTTCCCCTTGTTCATTTTTAATTTACTATTCATACATTTAGCCTATTTTTAGTATGTGTCTTTTTTGGCTGTTATAACTATGGTATCTGTATAATTATGTCCCCAAATAATAATCCGCTATCTGTTTTTTGTACTATATTTTTTATGTATGCCAAACTATATCGAAGGTCCATCTAAGAATATAACTGTGCTTATTTTTTATCCTCGAAAACTGTGAATCTATTTACCTGGTATATTGTTGAATATTTGTTCATATAATAAAACTGACGAATGAATGAATATATTTCTTTTTTGTATAAATGGTTTTAGTATTTTCAAAAAGAGTTTATCAAATACCTTAGCTATTTTAGTTCATTTTGTAGTTTTCCTTATGCTGCTTCAAATACAAAATAATTGAAATAAAATGGTATACAGTCTGATGACGATGTATTGTCGTCGAACTAATATCAAAATCGCCACTTTTTAGTCATTGCAGCCTATACCAACAATTGGAATATCACGAAGCAGCATGACAATAAATTTTTAAAAGTGTTTCATGGGCTTCGGTAACTGATTTCTTCGGTAGTAAAAGCAACGAATATCGAAAATACATTTCTGAGAACTAAATTATTAGTGTTTCCATACACCAAATAACTTAATAATCATAAGAGAATGCCCTTTATAATTAGCTGAGATTCTTTATATCGATACAATACATTTCCAGCAGTAAATATCGCTGATTACGCAAATACACGCAAGCTCCTTGTATATTGTATGACAATTTATCCACTAAGGATGGAGGTTACTGTTCAGTGGACATTTTAGTGCGTAAAATGGATTTAGTTCGTGGGTTACCTCTAAACTGACAAAACAACAAACTATAAATATTATTCACATGTTTGTAATGAAACAATTCCTGAATAAAGATTTAATTTGCAGGTTAAAAAATACTTTTATTAAAAGAAAGATAATCAGTTGCCATTGAGAGATATTTTATTCAGCATAAACCATTATTAGTATGTAATTTTTTTATGTTTACGCATTTTTTGAACAACATGTAGATAGTACAAACCATAATGAGAGTTTGAAAGTAATGTCTGAAATTAAATTGTCATCACTATGGTTATATATTATAAAGCAACATCCCATGCTGCATTTGTCCATTCGTGATAAACTCAAAATCGACTAAACAGAGTTTTATGCGGTTTCGGAAAATTATGCGGAGAAAGGTCCAGGTGTGTATTTTCTTGAGGTTTTAAAAATATCGATTGAAATACGAGGGTGAACCAATAAGAACTTAGCCAACAAGAGAAAAACAAAAATTTTGGAAAAGTGTTGATTTATTTCTCAACAGTCTCCTTTTAGCTCAATATACTTGACTCAGCGATGCTTCAACTTCTTTACCCGACCTTCATTTTAACCCGTTGGAAAATTACAGTTTTTCAAGGACTGCAAAGAGGGCGGGCGATGATCTCGTTTGAATCAATTTTCTACCTGGTGAGTGACTTTCCCTCTCTTTTTTCTCTCTAGATTTTTAACACAAAAAAACATTTTAAAATAAAATATGTACATAATAATCGTTGTAATAACTAAATAAAAATAAACAAAAAGCTATCTACTACCCGTATTTTTTATTCCACTACATACACACAATTTAACTTATACCTACCTAAACTTATTTATCTATTTACAATATTTTTTTAACTACTACCAACTACTCACTTTGAGCGTGTGTGTCGAGCAACAAATTAGATTTGTTTTGTTCGTAATTTAATGTTTTGTATATGTCACAAAATTATATTATTATTTTTGTACTGTTTGGGCTCGGCATCGACTTCAACCTGATCAGTAGGTAGTAGTTAAAATAATAATAAAAAATCACATCACATCAGCTCAGCAATAAAGTTGTACACAAATATCTCATTATTTTAGATAAAAAATATGTGAAAACTTTGAAATTTGAACGTTTCCTTCGATTTCCCCCCTTCCCCCCAACATATCCTGTGCAAGTGCACTCTTTCTTGCAAATAATAAAAGAATTATGAAAATCGGTCTTTATTGACGGAGAAATTGGTGAACATACATTTATATATATATATATATATATATATATATATATATATTATTCCGTTTTACCGCCATTCACCGAACCATCTAATTTACCCTAAAATGTCTTAAAGGAAAATTACAAAAAAAAAAACATGAAATAATGTCTGGAAGTAACACGAGTAGCAGTATTAATAAAGAAGATGATCTTATTATTTTTGTGAATAGGGAGAGTGACCAACTCTATATATATTTAACAAATATTAAAAATAAAGTCAGTTTCCTAAAAGATAAAAGCAAAATGCCTACTATCCTTGAACGTTATCTAAAATATAGTGCCTATAAATTAATTTAAAAAATTTCATATCAATTAAATCGCATCGCATCAAACATGTATAACCAACTTCATATTGAAGCCTCACTGACAGGCTCCAGCTTTTAGTATGTGTCATTTTGTCGAAGTGTGAACAATTGTTTTCAATCCATTGAAGATGTCTGAATTTGTACCGAGTAAATCGCATTTGTGGGAAGTTTTACTTTTTTGTTTCAATTTGAAGAAAAAAGCGGCTGAAGGTCAGCGAATATTAGGCTTCGACGTTTTAAAAGTGGTGATTTTCATGCCGAACACAAATATTTGAAGGCATTACTCGATGAAACCATCCATGGGAATCGCTACCGACTACATTTGGCGCATTTGAGCTGAGCACTGCGCAAAAAACAACCGGAATACTAGCAGACACAACAATGTTGTTCTTCAGCAAGACAACGGTCGACCACATGTTGCTAAACTGGCAAAAACATACTTGAAAAGATTAAAATGAGAAGAGCTGCCCTCGTGCTGCTTGCGTTTTCAGTTTTAAGTAAATAGATTTAAAATACTGTATTTTGTATTTTAAATATTTTAATTAGTTAATTAGTATTTTGCATCTCGTATTTCAAAAATTATTTTGTAATTAAATATATCTTTTATATATTAATCGGCCTTGACCCTTTTTGGAGCAAAACGGGAGCACTTGTGTAATATGCGCTACAAATAAATAAATTTTAATAAAACAAAATAAGCTTAAATCAAATAACCAGGAATAGGTGTCGGATTGGCGGTACAAATTATATAAACAAATATTTTAGGCTCTGACTGACGCCCTGCCAGTTCCCACTCTTATACGGTAGATTAATTGCCGTTTCTGTTGTTCGTAGACTGACCAGGAACGTGTAATTTCAATGTTTAAAATCTGGCAACGCTGTCGCAAAATGCTTGTCAAAGCAATTTTTAATAGGAAAGCACGGTTCTATATTATTCTGCCTTTAAAATGGAAAATTTATAAGTTAAAATATTATTAAATGCTGTTATTTAATTTTAAGCCATGTTGTTTATGATTTTGTATTCGTTTTGGATATTCCAGTATTGTTGGAACTATAAAAAAGTAATCGTAAGTTGGGAAACAAGTCTATATAGAATAATGTGATAATATAAAGTTACATTTTACATTTTTTGTAGGTATAGTCAGCTGTGAAATAAAAATATGACATGTTAAAATTTTATCCTAATATACAATGACAAAATTCCAGGATAACAAGAATTGTTTGGTCTGTATTAACAAGGTATTTACATTTTCGTAACTAACTTTTTTAAATACATAATATAAACATTAATGAATTGATTTTGAATTTTAAGAATGTCTGTAAATTTGATCTATGGAAAATATAGTACAGCTGAAAATTTATATTCATTTAAGAACCGAAGTAGTTCATATGGTAATGAAAACATAGCAGATCAGATATATTTGATGAACTGGGGAAAAATATAATATAGACAATGAGTGAATGTGATAGTTATTGCCTTGAAGGTGAATTTTATTTGATAGGTAAATTGCTCTTTTACCACTTAAGCCCTGGTATTACCTAGAATGTAAATTTTAGGTGAAAAATTTTATGGAGTAAAATGTGAAGATCCATAATAGATTAATCTGAGTTACTGAAACTATACAGAAAAATTAAGAAAGTAGACACACAATTTACGTTGATGGTCCACAATCGATGTTGCACTTAGAAGAAATTGTGAATTTTTCACAGTAATTTAGTAAGTGTTTCAAAATATTTATACATTTCACTATTATACATATTATACAATAAAATATTTTTTTTATCAATCATTATTTTAGTTATTTACTTGATAAACATAGTTGTTTAAAAGCCTAATGACCTTTTAATAACTGTATTAGAGTTCTTTTAATATATATAATAACCTTATATTTTGATTAATTGAATAGTTTATTCTGTAAAAATAGTATTAAAAAGTATGTTTAATACAATAATCAGTAAATTAAAATAATATTAAGGTGAGCTATTTAAACATGTCACATTTATATTATTATTTTAGTGTATATATCCGTTCAATCAAACAGTGAAATCACGTCATCTAAATTGATGGCGTCCAATCATCGCAATGTTGCCGCATTAGCTCGAGCTTTAAATCATTTTGACTGTAGTATCTATGTTTATTCTAAATAAACTAATGAATCATCAAATGTTATTAAATATAATTTATTTTAACATTATAATACATCTAGTGCATATTTTATCGGATTAAACTACAATTAATTATACAGTCATAATATTTTGGAGGTTAGGTTTTATTATATTTATATTGAACTCTTTGCCAGACCTTCTATGAGGTAGAGTTCTAGGAGCGTTTTTTATGTAGTATCCCCTGGATGCCTAATCAACCTAATTAACAATTGTATATCCAAGTACTGTATTTTACTTTAATTAGATTTAATATATTTATCTTTTACAGTTTGTTCTTGTTTCCTTGTAAAGTCATCCTCATTGATATCACTGTCTCTCCTTAATTTATTATCTTACTAGCTGTATACATCTCTCTTGATAAAACTAGATTTAGTGACTGCATTCTCCCTAATGGATTTGCCATATCTGCAATACAGTGAGTATTCTTTCTCTCCTAGTACATTTTAACCAAACACTCATATATATTCTGAATAATTACACACATATCTATGCACTTGCTATTATATGCTTTTGAAAATTGTATTCTTTTTCATTCATAAGCATTGTCTGGACCTCTCTTTGAGTTATTTTTAAGCTATTTAAATCCTATATTACCCAAGAGTGTATAACGGATATTCTGAATGCCTCAAAGAGCTGCATATCTATAAGCTTTCTATCGATACTTTCCAGGCTGACAATTTCTGAAATAATTGTATAAAATTATCTTTATAATGAAAAAATTACTCACTGTTTTATACATTTCATATATTTGTTCTCTGATACAGATCAAATTGAGCTTGATTCGTCACCCGCTTCGTATTAGGACGGTTTCTTTTCGTTGAATCCAAGATTATATTTTTAATTTTTTAAGATATTTTAGTGACTGATAAAACCCGCAGCAATCGGCATTTTAAATCAGAGTATTAATGTGAAGCGATTCGAAATTTATCAATAGAAGTAAAGCCTTAAAACAACGTTTGTCGCTTCTTAACCTGTAGTTTCTATAACTATTATTTGAAAGAATTTTTTGAAAACGAAAATGTCTGTTTTTAAAACGGTTTTACAAAATGCGACAAGCAATACTATAAACAACTAACGTGAGCTCACTCTGATTTTGAATAGTTAACTATCGTAATAACATAACTAATTTAACAAAGTATGCTGGTATTTCGACCACTATTATATATAAAGATTGGTTATAATATATCGTATTCGCTAATTTTGATAAATCCTATCGAAGATTAGTTACAATGCTAGTGAGTGGTCGTACCCGGTAGAGGCCGGTGCGGGCGCCTACTCCAGGAACCGTCTTGACGGGTGGGGCCGCATAGCCGTGTGCCTTATACCGCTTGTACGCTGTGAGTCAGTTGTTGCCACACCGGCGTCGCGGAAACACCTAAAACCGTCGACGCTCGTTCGCGCCGAAACGCATGATTTAGGGTATTTCGATATTGTTTTGCGACTTTGATGCCGGTTTATTGCCAGTTATTTTTTACTTTTTTAATAAGTTTTATTTTATATGTACACACATGCAATAGGATTTATTGCTTTTTGTTCGTAATATAAGGTTTGTATTATTTTTATGACACATTATATTATCGCCATTATGTATCAGTTCGTTTAGATGATTATAAAATCTGAAAACAATGTTATTTTTTACTTTAATAATCTTTTTAATAAGATTTCTGAACAGGATTTACATAGTTCCTTAATTCAATCTTAACACTGATTTTTTATTTTAATTATATAGTTTCAGGTATTTTAATTAATTTAGTATAAAAGTTATCTATTTTCAGTATTAACATATATTTAACTTAACAATATATCGGTTTTTATTTCATTTATTTATATACTGAATATTGAATTATATTGCGACTCAAATAAATTGTAATTTATTGAAAATATTTTTTACGTAATATTGAAAACCTAAATTTATTATTAATAAAAACAGTTTAAAACAATTATTATTACTAAATGTATTTATGATTAAGTGTTTTCTTAATTATTTTTAGCTACATTTTAATATTCCATTATAGAAACTAAAAAAATCAATGTAGGATGAAACAAATAACTTATAAAGTGTTAACTAAAATGATGCCTAATTTTTTATATTTGAATAAATATACCTTTGTTGTAACTAACACTATTTACATTTAATTAAAGTAATATAATAGTTGATTGTTTTCATTATTACACTTTTTAATATTTAACATATTTTTAATATCAATAAGTTTTATTTTGGTAAAATTGTTGCCAAGTTGCTTAATTATTTCGATATCATAAACACATTTATTTCTTACCACTCCAAGGAATATGTTTCCCTTTAATAGTTTTTCGAAAAATAAAAATTGTTGCTTGTCCGTTTCGGAAATAGTTTGTGCTATGTCTTATATTAAGTATGAATTTGTGAATTTTAGTGATGTACAATTCAGGTTTATATTTATATAAAACTAATTGACAATAAAATGTAAATATTTTCCATGACATTTCTTGTTCGATGTCGAAATTATGAAAATCCTCGGCAGTGAAACTATATTTAATTAATTTCAATACAATTATAATATTTAATCAATATACTTATAATATTTATCATTACATTTGTTTAAATTTATATTATGTGTTCAAATTACTTCTATTATTATATTACTATACATTTATTTGACAGTTCAATTGTTGAATATGCATAAATAGAAAACTGAAAATAATTTAATTCGTAAATATTTAGTCTACAAATATTAAGCTCTATTACTATATTAGATAAAATTAATCGATAATATGATTATGTAAAATATTCAGGTATCATTTCAGTATTCTCTTGCTTTTATGGTCGATTTTCACTTCTTGTTGAAGTTTGTCGATGTTGAAATTAATAAGTCAGTGTGCCCTGGAAACATTTCAGCATCAAACGTCATATTAATTTTGACAAAATAAAGTTATCGTCGCTATGAAAAGTTAAATTGTTTCAGTTCTTTGTAATTGTGATATATTATTAAGAGAATCTATAATATAGGAGGTGTTTCAAATATATATGAGTGTGTTATGGATACTCAACGTAACAATTGTGATACAAAATGGTTTATTCGGCGTAAGTACTGATAATTATTATGTTTATTTAATTTGTATTATATATTTAATATGATTTACCCGTAACGCATAAATAACATTTTTTTTAACGTCCAGTACAGACATTCATATAGAACAGAATATTATTAGATGAGTTTTTAATATTAATATTTAGTTGATTATTTTAAAGATGCTTGTAATACAAAAAATTAGCTTTATTACTCCTTTTTTTATAATTTTATGCAAATGATGATTAAAACTATTTTAATAAAAAACCGATTATTTTGATAGCAGGTTTTGTAAATTTTGGTTTTTTCGTAGTGGTAAAAATACTTAAAATTACAATAATTTAACATATTTATTTTTATATTTTGTGTAATGCAACGTCGTTAGCAGTCTTTATTCTTATTATTATTATTAACTATTAACTCGGAATAATAATTGATTATTAAAGTTCAATTATATGCCTTTATTGTCAAAAAACGAAAGAACTTTTTGATATAATATACATGAATTAAGCCAATTTTGGTAATTTAATTAATATATGAGTTGTTGCTCGGATAAGTTATTCATTTCAGTAACTTGAACAACAAAACAAGTCCTAACTTGAATGAATCATATCCAGGGAATACAACGGATAAGTGATAGGATATAAGGGTTTTAACGTAGATTTTCAGAGATTCTGTTCAAAACTGGTTGTTTCTTTCAATGCTAAACTCAAACACATTATTTTCAACGTTATATAAGTCTGTTCTTAAATTAGATGAATTATTGGTGATATATTTCTTTGGATATTGTTGTCTGTATGTTATGTTAAAAATCTATATTAAATTAGTTCAAATTAGATAAGATATGCACTGGAAATATACAGTTTAAATAAATTAATTGCTTTTTTATTTAATTAGCTTTTGTTAAATTCAGAATTGAGATTTCCATTCGTAGTAGCAGTTTATTTTAAATATTTAATTACGGATAAAAATAGGATGTTATATAACTTGAATTATTGGATCTATCATTTGAGATTTATACATGACTGAATTATATATGTTGTACTTGTTTCGGTGGTCGGTAAATTCCGATGACCTTCACGCGCAAATATTGAATTAGACGAAACACACCTATTTCAATTTTTGGCCGAACACAAACAGAATCGAAAACAGACTTCCGTCTATAGCAATTTTTTGGAAATAGAATGATGGAAGTCGTAGAATGACCAATTCAAACTTTAAAATTTTATAAAAGCACAACAACGTCCCAAATATATAATAAATAATAACATAGTTTTATTTGGTTATATATAATATATTTTTATTATAAGTCTGCTTTAACCGTTCTATTATTTTTATTCATTTTTTATCGGATTAACAGCTATCATGTATGTTTTGAATTTACAGGAAAAATATATATTCCGGAAATATATGAAGTATAATACAGTCTTGATACCGTGATAACGTAACTATTATCTCCCCTTAGTATTAACGATGAGTTTATTAATTTTACATTCAGTATAGATAAAATGTTTACAATTATATTTTTAATTGGTATTTATATATTTATATTATATAATTTGTATCATTAGCTATCTGTCATACTGTTATTAATAGCTTTAATTATTGTTTTTTTGGTTTGAGTGATTAAATAATTAAAATCACATGGCACGCATATTACAACTGGATCCTAACTATAAGTATCTAGACATTTTTCCTTTATATTGTTTTTATAGCCCAAATAAAAGACCTAAACTGAATTGACATTTGATGGACGTACTTCCAGTAGTGCATTCCACATAGTTTTAAAGCATGGCGCAGTTTTAACGAATAACTATGTTAGTTCAGATGGTATTTTGTCTCTCCAACCTCCGGATCCAAGTCCATTGTATGTTAATTTCCAATGTGGACGTCTTTTCGTAAATCTTTTAATTTCTTCGTTGACCCTTGATATCCGTAGATCTTTGTGGATAACATCATTTCTAATGTACCAAGGGTGTTAATATTGCTGCAGAGAACTTTGTTTTAGTAAATTCGTAATAGACGGCTTCAAGATCTGCGTCTATAATAAACGTTTATTATGAAGTGCTAATTCAAATCGGTGAAACAATCACCACATTCGTTTAAGCCTCATAATTATTAGTTGATAAATTGATAATGATTAACATATTATGGTACAATATGTCAAACTGTGGTATACTCAGTATACCTCAGTTTGACATATCTATAAGCATTTTTTTATTTATTAGTTTATCGACATAGTAAAATCGCCGAGTAATTTAAGATATAGCCAAATGACCTACTGACAGTATATTAAAACAATTTTGTTAAGAGTTTGGGACACGAGATATTGCCTTGTCTCTATAAAATCAGTCTCAATTTGTGGGTTTACTTATTTATTCATAATTGCATGTAAACAAAAAGCACACTTCATTTGTTTTTTTAAAAGTTTTACTAAATAACCTGAGATATACACTTCGATACAACGTAAAACTTTGTTTGCTCTTATAGGAACATCTGGACTGAAGTTATAGTCAAGTAATTAACAGTAAAAATGAGCGGAAAGGAGAATACTGGCTGAATGAATACAAACTTACCTTCTGGACAAATACTATTACCTTCTGGAGTTTATTCAAGCGTCGATGATACTTGCTTAGAACAGCCTGGTTGTGGGCCTGGAATGATGGAAATAGGCACTACAAATGTAGTAAGACGCTTTTGAAATTAATGGTAACAATTATGAACAGAAATGTGACTGACTCCTTCAATTTACCTTCTACATAATTTTGATTTTGATCCACTTCCATTTGTACATGTTCTGGGCTCGTGGTATTATTTTCATCATCACTAAATTGTTCATAAGTACTTAAAGGAAGGTTTAAATGTACCAAAAAATGTCTCACGTGGTAACTATAATAAATCTGCTTCATGTTTATTCAACCAGTTTAGGATTTTTAAAGTTTTCTACTCATTTCGTAAGGATCGCTATCTGTGCATCCGAGCACACAACACTTCCTAGAACGGGAATGCATTTCAACTACGGACTTGCACCTAGTAATAAAATAAAATAATAATTTAATCCATAAACGTTATAAAAAGCTAACCACACTGTCCTCTACATAAGGCACATTGAAAATGGTGAGCAAAATAAACAAACCATAGAACGAAATGGACGAATCAGATTCCGTCACGGTTCTTAGCATAGCGAATAAAACAAGGAATGTGTTAAAGGTAGCTACTTCTACATGTTGGACGGAAACTTCCTGCCCTACCCGTATTTAACATAATAGTCTGGAGAGCATAATTGGCAACGCCTCCGACCGTTTTAATTTGGTAATATTAGAAGTTTTCAGAACAGTCTCCGTTAGTTGGTTGATCGAAACACATTGCCTTGTCTTACCTGTTGGACCAATAAACTAGTATTGTGGTCGAATAAAAGTCTTTTATTTAAAAAAATAAGACCTTTTTATCTTAATTAATTACTGACATCAGAAGTGAGATTCTTCTCCTGTCAAGTGTGTGTGGTGGTAAAATACAACGAATATTTCAAAGACTATAACATTTGTTCCGAGGTTGTAATAGTAAGTTAAATAAGAATTACTCTTTTAACATAAATGGTGACAGTGATAAAAATAGCCTATGGACCATCCCCGTCAAAAATGTAAAATCAGACTGTGTAGGAACTTTGCTTGTTGTCTAATCAGAACAGAAGCTATAAATAACTGAATTAGCGTAAAATGTTGTATGGCGTGGTAAACTTCCTCATCTGATGCTTCTAGTGCACAAGCTGTGCCGTCAAGCATGATGTCAAAATTTGTTTGTCAAAAATCTAAACTACAAATTAGTGGTAAGTGATAAAATTATAATAGTTAAGGCAAGTTGATCTATCAAATTCCGGTACATTGTTACTATTTGAATCTCAAGCTATATATAATAGTAGAGGGTAAGAATGTAATAGACCTTATTCTTGGTTTAGCTATAAATAATCTCCCAGTTAACTTGCCTAAAATGCAACCACTCTCTGATATGGTGTCAATGTCCTGTAAGAAATACTTTTATCTCTTGTTAAATAAAATACAAATATTCAACAAACAATTACAAAAACAATCGTTTATCAACTACGTCAGCAAGATACTCTTCGAAAGACTCTAAGGAACTATATGATTTCCGGTCAAGGCGTCGCCCTTTGTATCCAAAAAGAGTACATCTCAGCGTTCCCATTGTTCGGACCCGTTACCACGTCCGCCTCGATTAGCGAATGAGTCATTAGGTGATCTCTATGTAATTGGCCAACAATGCCGTTCTATATTTTCTAACGGTATATCTCTTAGTGGTTATGGAAAATTTCACTTGATTCATTTACCACAACGACCTATTTTGATGCACTGTATTCAGTATCATTGAATAGGGCTATGTATTTTTAATCTGAAGCTTCAATAGAAATAAAAAATTGTGGGTATATACGAATAGTTAATTTAAATCAAGAAAGAAAAGAATTTTAAGCAAGTTCAAAACACCGTCCCGCCTTCTTCCTGTTCTGTAATAATTGTAAAGTCATCCTTTTGTACTCAATCATTGCAAAAAGCCCCATGCTGAAATTATTTTTCGGTTAAAAATTTTAAAACAAATAATACTAATTGTTCTACTCTAGAACAAAAGAAATCTCCATAAATTCCCTATTCCTACTCAATTGTGCGATAACAAGACATAGCATTTCATTATAATGATGACTGTGGTGCAGAAACATCCTACAAACAACAAATTTCCGAGAAATCGACAGACCTAAAACTTATGATGCAGATCTTTTCAAGTCGATGAACAAAGAGGGCATTCAATGTCGGCACCTGAAAACTTACAGCAGTTTTCCGGGCGGCCCATTTGATGTTTTTATATATTAGCTATACATGATAAAGTTTTGCTCCAGGAATTAGATGTCGTCATAAACTGTAATGCGATCAGTAAAACCAATTTTAAAATATATAAATCTACAGATGGATTAGAAATAAGGTATGACCTATTTATATTCTGAAAACTATGATAGGTCTGAAGTATATTAATATAGACGACTACTGTTAACATAGAAAGCGAAAAATACAAAAAATGTTTTAAAAACGTCAAAATGTTCCTTTATTTCGTTTTCCTAAGATGTATTCGCAGCAGCTGTTGTATATGTGATGCGTATTGGGAAAATTCCATGAAGAGTAAAAAATATGTTGATATGCTTGAGATATTGATTATGAGGCTCCTTCGATCAATTAACAAGGGTTATACTCAAGTTCTGGTCACAACGGATGCAATTTTGAAAATGCTTTTGGCGTTATCTCGTAATAAACAAACAACTACAGACGCACTACTACACAGACATGACTACAGATAGACAATTTTCTACAAAATTCTAAAAGGAATACAATATACCACGAAGAGATATAGTAGCACAATTTACATCTGTAACTTTTCGCAATTTCCTGGAACATGAATTGTGAAATTATGTCTCATCGCTACTGGAATGCCTCAAAATACATTATCTGTTGGAACTTTTGATTCGCACAGTTTTTAGTTTACTGCAGATCTACTTAAAAAATTAAGAAGGAAAGATAATTGAATTAAAATATCTAAGGGGTGTTGTGTTGCTTTGTTTTAATTTGGATTTAAATGGATTGTTATGCATACTATATATATATATATATATATATATATATATATATATATATATATAATAACAATATAGTTTAAATGTTTAATATTTGTGAATTAGTTTATCTATTCAAAATAACAATAAGTTATTTTGAATAGATTTTTATTGTAAAATTTCGAATTATATTATTTTTATTACTCCAGTTATTTCAAATAAGGTAAGAATATATATGGGATTGACAGTTTAATAACTACAAGAAAAGTTCATTTTAAATCAATAGCATAAAATACACCAGATGGTTGAACTTTTATATACTATTTTTAATTTTAATATTCAAACAATATTATGAGCTTTCTTCTGATATTACAGAAATTTATTTTATGTTTCTAAACATTACGAATTCTTAACATTTATTTTTGATATAGGTGAATTTTATAGCAGATGAAATTTGTGCCATGATGATGATGATGTCATAGCTCACGTAGATAACGGAAAATCATCTTTAACAGACTCCTTAATATCAAAAACTGGTATTATTGCTGGTGCCAAAGTTAGAGAAAAACATTTTACAGACACCAGTATAAATGAACAAGACAGATTTATTACCGTTATATCATATAATCATATATCAATATATAATTACCATATAATCATATGATAATTATATATAATCATATTCATAGCAACGTCGCTCGTGATGGCCCCCGGTTTTTGGTACCCTTCATATCGGAAGCTAATTTGTTGTCACTTGCATTGGTAACTTTAGTGGTTGTTATTATCGTTGGAGTACCCCACATAGGTATGCCCCTTTTGCAAGCCCTCTTTACATTTTTAAATATAACTATACATTTGTATTACATATCGATGTACTTTCCAGTTGCTCTTTGTGTTCTGAATCGCATCTTAAATTAATGACTTTATGTCTAATACGATCTGATAATAGAATATATATTTTCATTGTGTAAAACAATCGAACACTTGTTACCTCCTACTGTTCAACCACTTTGATAAAATTACTTTGAGCGGAAAGACAAAAAATAATTTGAATACATTTAGTGTTTAATATTTTACTATGCATTTTATAGCTTATCACTTTTGGCGCATAACACCAATATAAAATGAATTTCTGGAGAATTTATCTTCCTTAAAAATATAACACACATTTATCTAATGCTGTCTTCTAATTGATCCAATATTCAATTGGAATTAAATTGAGTTATATGGTGGCATTTTCTATGGAGGAATGTTGTTTTGTATATAGATTTCTTATTATTTTGATTATTTTTAGTCATTTAATTTTTAATCCTAAGCAAGCAGAACTTGGTACTCAACAAGGCTTCTACTTATTGGCATATCAAGACACCAAATGATGAGATAACCGAAGTAATAAAATAAAAAAATCAATGAATATGTTAACAATAAAAAAATAAAATACGGAATAAGTTTAACAAAGAATAAACTATTTATCTCTTAAAATATTTGTCAACTGCATAAGTAAATCATATATAGTTAATAAACACAAATTAAGCACATTTTTATAACATGAAACTATGAATTTTCAATAAATCGCATAAACACTTCATATCGCACACTTATAATAAAATTTTTAAATAGAACATAATTTATTTGGTTTGGATATTATAGCTTTTGGACTTTTCCAATATTTCATTATTACATCACTTATTGCGTCAGGTGTTTTGTCTTTGTTTGTGATGAAACCACTGGTGCTTGTGGTACGTTTGTCTAAAATGAAAACAATCAAAGCAAGTCAAATTTTGAAGAGAAACTCAAAACTTCATATTACATTTTCACGATCCTGACAACTATTCAATTTGGATTTATTGGGTACGGCAGTGTCTGTAAGTTGTCCTATTCTCTGTCTTTCAGAATTCCGAAAATTCCGTCTTTTTAAAGCAGACCCTGTGTCTAAACTTCTCAATACTTGATGTTCGAGACCAATATTGCTCTGCATTATAAGTTGGGCCCTCACACTAAAAATACAAAAAAATTATAATATTTATAGATTATTAGGATTTTCTAAAATCATAAATTACATTATCTCAACTATCATCAACTGGTACAAGTTTAATAGGTTCTAGAGGTGTTTTCACCTTCACTGCCTTCTTTTATTAGCTGCAATTCTATACACTTTTTATCCGGGCAGATACTATGGTGTAACTAGCATAAATAAAACTTGTATTGGTTTTCTTTAATAAATAATACACCTTACATTTAATTCTTCTGGTGGTACACGGTGACATGTATTGTAATCACAAGGGACTAGTACAATATTCCCGCTGTTAGCAGCTTTGCACTTCTTCAAATATATGTACATAATGTAATTCTTCAAATGTAATTCCATCCTTGATACTCTCTGTATGATGTGTGATGTGAGTTATTGTATGGACAAATAACTTTTTCATTGGGACTGTAAAATATCGGTTAAGTATTATCTTTAAATTCTTTGGTCATACATTACTCTCTTAATATCTCCATTGTTTAAATTTCTGTATTATATGTTTTTAAGATATTTTAAAAAATACACTAATATAAATTGTTAATAGTTAAATTATAAACTTTTATACGTGAATAAATGCACTTAAACTTCAAAATATTTCAAGGTAGCAAATATTGTTTATCAAATTCTTTTGTCAAAATATTTTATGTTTTCATATTGGTTACATATAAGGAAGATCAAAGAATAAACTAGAGATAACGAAACAAAATCGATTGTAACCTCCGATATATCGATAGTTACGTCAACAGATATTTTTAAAAAAATTTTTTAAAGTATTCCATAAATATTATTAAACCTTCTAACTATTTTTAATAAACTATTAAATTTGGTACTTAATTTTAAAAGATTAGGTTCACTTCACTACTTAATATAAAAGATTTATTAATAAATTCGATACTTTAATGTACATTTTACAATATTTAAATAATATCAATCTTTTTTTGGGCCGTGCGCTGTGTGTATGTTAAATCGCAATTTAAAATACTGACTTTATTTCTAACACGATCTAAAAAAAAACATTTCTAAAATGTAAAATATAATCAAACAACACTTACAACAATAACATTTGCAGCATTTTTAAGAAAGTTTGGAAGAAATTTGAGTTATATCATAAGCGATTCACACATAAATAAACGCATTTAAAGTTTAAAATATTTCTAAGGAGCAATTCTTTTTTCAAATTTTTTAGCAATTTGTGGTAGATCACAGCGTAAACTAGAGATGGCGAATGAAAATCGATGTTTTCGATTGATAAATCCATATTTATATTTTTGATATTTCCTTCAATAATATTTTGAAAACGGATATTTCATTTTAAAAATTAGATGCACCTTGCTACTTAATTTTAAAAATTTATTAATATTACCATATTTTAATATACTTTTTACACTATTTACAAAACATCAGCCTATATATCAATATTTTTATTTTTTATTAAATCAACATCAAATGTCTACAAATTTTTTGTGAAAGATCGAAGTATTTTCTAGTAGCAGTAGCTGTTAAAAATATCTATATTTCATTCATCCTTTATATCCATATACTTTTTTAAAAGTTGACCTTGAAAGTGAAAGGAACACATAAAATTAAACAAATTAACTCGGCGGGAATGTGACACTAGAAGTTGGAAATATCATTCAACTTCTTCCATTCAAGATCAAAATGATATTAGGTCGACTGCACGTTGTCGACATGTTCCCGTGCCGCACCACCGAATGGTTCCAGAACAGTCTCCTTTAGTTCGTTGATCGAAACGCATTGCCTTGTCTTACTTGTCGGACCAATAAGGTAGTATTTTTGTCGAATAAAGGCCTCTTACTTAAACAAATAAGGTTAGAATATAATGAATATTTTAAAGACTAGAACATCTGTGCTGAGGTTATAAGAGTGAGTTAAATAAGAATTTCTGTATTAAAATAAGTGGTGACAGTGACAAAATAGCCGATGGATTATCCCCTTCAAAAATGGTAAAATCAGACTGTGTAGAAACTTTGCTTGTCGTTTTATCAGAACAGAAGCTACAAATAACTGAATTAGCGTAAAAACGCTGTATGGCGTGGTAAAATTCCTTATCTGATGCTGCTAGTGCACAAGCTAGAATGGTTTGGATATGCAATTAATCTAAACTAAAAATTAGGGGTAAGTGATAACATTATAATTGTTAAGGCAAGTCAATCTGTCAAAGTTCGGTACATACCATACAGTACATACTTACTATTTGAATGTTAGCTATATATATATAATAGTACAGGAAAAATATGTAACAGACCTTATTCTTGGGTTTACTAACAAATAATTTCCGAGTTAACTTGCCTATAATGCAACAACTCCCTGAATTGGCGTCAATGTCCTGTATGAAATACTTTTATTTCTTGGTAAATAAAATACAAATATTCAACAAACATTATAATGGTCACTATCTTGATAATATACTGGGTGTTGCAATGGTGATTACAATAACAAACGTATTGTATCGTAACATTAACTACGTCAGCAAAATATTCTTCGAGAGACTCTAAGAAACTATATGATTTCTGGTCAAGGCGTCGGCCTTAGTATCCAAAAAGTGTACATCTCAGCATTCCCATCGCTCGGTCCTGATACCACGTCTGCCTCGATTAGCGAATGAGTCATCAGGTGCCCTCTATGTAATTGGTTAAAAATACCGATCTATATTTTCTTATAGCCCATCTCTTAGTGATTATGGAAAATTTCCCTTGATTCATTTACCACAACGACCTACTTTGAGGCACTGTATTAAGTAACATTGAATACGTACTATATCTTTTTAATCTGAAGCGGCAATAGAAATAAAAACATCTGGGAATATACGAATAGTTAATTTAAATCAAGAAATAAGTCATCCGTTTGTACTCAATCATTGCCAAAAGGCCCATGCTGAAATTAGTTGTTGGTTAAAAAATTTTAAACCAAATAATACTAATTGTTCTACTATACGACAAAAGAAATCTCCATAAAATCCCTATTCCTACTCTGTTTTGTGATAACAAGACATAGCATTTCATTATGACTGTGGTGCAGAAACATCTACTAGAGGATACAAACACCACTTAAAATCTGTCATTCGAGGGCAAAATGACGGCAAATCGACTGCTACGTTGTCGATATTTTAAATTATTATTTACATATAGGGAAAAGAGTGTAGGATTTACAGATTTGCGGCTAGCTGCATATTGAAATATTGCAGTTTATCTTAAGTCTACAATACGTTAACCTAATTCACAAACATACTAAATACATTTTTTTGTTAATTAGATTTTGCAAATACTAAAATATTTTACGAATCACTTATGATTCGGAACGGGACGGAATTAATACACCACTTATGGCCTTGGAACAAAAGAGAAACTTTATTTTGATCCCTGGTAATTTATACCCACTCGATTCAAGTCACAGCGCCCTCTACTAACTTTTCTTCCTCCTTTCTATACTGGCTCTTGTATCGAGACAAGTCATATATTAAACACTCCCCTTCAATTTAAATGTACTATATAACTTAACCTAACTAAGATTGTAAATAAAGATTACAAAAGTACATTTAAATGGCCAGAACAAAACTATTACATTGTACATACAAATTTGTTCAAACTTAAAGAACTATTTTATTTATACATCGCGAGAATTTTAACTTTAATTAATAATTTAATCAAATAAATCTACACAATTATGTGATAAACAAACGTAACGGTCAGTTTTCTACTTAAAAAGAATTCTCTCTTTGAACAATCATATAAATAGTCGCTACAACACTGTCAATTTAATATCGATTTTATAGTTTGTTCTTGGGATGCCAAATATACACATGTATTTCTCTTCATTGAATTTCTTCCATGCCTCTGGGATGCTTTTATCAAATAGTATGAATCCATTAAAACTTCCTAGTTGATTACCGTACCAGTCTTCATAACTTGCTCCTTCAAGTCCACTTCCGCCTTAGATTAGTCCAGGGCCTTCTGGTATCACTGAGGTATCATGACTAATTCATCACTACTATCTCCATTTTCTGCTTCTAATATTGTACTCAATTTGGTTTTCTCCAGTTTTCTAACTCTATCACCTTTATTTATTACTTTCAACTCAATCATTCACTAACATTATTTTGCTTTATGAGCTTTCTTCTGATCTTTATCTCTATACTCCAAATCAATTATTAATGGGTGTTCACTTTTGTTTTTTCTTTTCTTTTAACATTCTTCACAGTTCCCTTTGTTTTATTCTTATTTTCTTCTAGACCAGATTCATCAGAATCAAATCCTAATATGTTTGTTATTTCCATTACTATCAGATTCATTATCACTCCATTTCCAGCTCGAAATCAGAATCTTTTTAATATAACCCTGAACTGTCTAAGTGCTGTTCGTCTTTATCATATCTTAAATATTTTTGCTTAGGGCTTTCTTCTATGTCTTCGGATAAAGCTTCAGCTGTTGGTGTCTTTTCTGTTGAAATAAGCAGACAATAGGCGACACATATCTCATGGTCGTCTAATTTCCTTTCTCTTGCAAAATTATCTGCATCGGTTTACTCACAGATTCTTGTTTGGAATTTTATCTGCTCATCTTATATATATTCTCTAGTCTCTCTATATATTTTCAAATTGGTCTGTTTAGATGCGATTTTGTAACTAACGAAACTTATATAAAACTGCCTTTTAATCTTCTTTATAGTACCCTTTAAATTATAACTAAATTATTTTCCACTTTTGCTGGTATTAATATTAATATCAATTTGTGTAATAATCTCCGCTTTTTCCATTCCAATAAACTGTTTAACTTCATAAAGACAGTCCATTAAATCCACTATATGCTCTTCATGTCATTTTGTATTCCAACCTTTAGGTGAATTTCTCATCTATACAATGCTCGATTTAATCGATGGTATCTTGTTTAGTTCGTATACAGAACTAAATTTAATTAATTAATAATGTCCTATTTAATCTTTCCGCTTTTCCATTACTTTGTGATGAATGGGCTATTGCTATATTCTAAATGAATTCCTTTTTTCCTCCAAAATAGCTTTACTCCATGCTGTTTTTCTAATTCATTAATGTATTGTTTGAAATTATCTTCAGCTTCGTTTTCTGTCTTAAGGATTTTTACTGGTAAAATGGGACAAATCATCTAGTATTTTCTATCCTTTATAAATATCTTCCTCCATCTTCAGATATTGGGTTTACTAGTCTATAAATATCTGAATAAATTAACTCTTCGATTGCACTTGTTCTTGCCTCTTTAAAGTAGAAAGGGCTCCTGGTTGCTTTAGCTTCTACTCTCATAGAACAAGATTTATCCTTCTTCTTAAGTCCCAATCGTATTGATATTTATATCAAAGTTCTAATATTTTGTAATTAAACTCTGCTAAGTAACTTTGTTCTCTATCCTTAAAAATTAAAAATTCTTCATTGGGTTCAATAGATTTCATTCTACCTGTAATTCTGTTCGACCCCTTGTTCCTAGTTTTCAATAATTCTCTGATCCTTGCAACACACATGGTTGATTTTCTAAACTCTTCTTCATTACTAATTGCTACATTGATTACAATGTTTCTTTGTCCTACCGATAATTATGTTGGACCCCATGTTACTCGTTTTCACACTAGTTTCCCTGATCGTTGTAAATCATACACGTGGTTAGTTTTCTAAACTGTTGATTACTTCATTACTAATTACTACATTGATTGCAATGTTTTCTTCTATCCTACTGATAATTCTGTTGGATCCCATGTTACTAGTTTACTAGTGCTTCATTGATCCTTGAATATTATACACGTTATTGATTTTCCAAACTCTTGGTTACTCCATAAATATTTACTACATTGATTACAATCTTTCCTTCTATCCTACTGGTAATTCTGTCAATTCTCATGTTACTAGTTTACTAGTGCTTCACTGATCCTTGTATATTATACATGTGATTGATTTTCTAAAATCTTAATTACTCCATAACTATTTACTACATTGATTACAATCTTTCCTCCTATCCTACTGATAATTCTGTTAGATCTCATGTTACTAGTTTACTAGTGCTTCACTGATCCTTGTATATTATACATATGATTGATTTACTAAACTCTTAATTACTGCATTACTATTTACTACATTGATTACAATGTTTTCTTCCTTCTTACTGATAACTCAAGATCACATGTTTCTAGTTTTCTGGTGTTCCTTCTGATGGTCATTGATCTTTGAGTGCTCTAGTGCCCCGAAATTAATTTCCGTCTGTTGCATACAACCATCTTGTTACTTCCACTTTCCTTCGTGTATATATAATTATATATACACTATACCGAACTAAAAACTTTACCTAATTTACATTCCCCTGCACCCTCCGTCGTGACCCTACTACTTCTCATTTACACCGAGAACTCTGGGCCCATAACCTTTTACGAATCACTTATGATTCGGGACGGGACGGAATTAATACACCACTTATGGCCTTGGAACAAAAGAGAAACTTTATTTTGATCCCTGGTAATTTATACCCACTCGATACAAGTCACAGCGCCCTCTACTAACTTTTCTTCCTCCTTTCTATACTGGCTCTTGTATCGAGGCAAGTCATATATTTAACAAAATATCGCAATATAATATAGTTTTAAGCAATATAAATATAGTTTTGCATAGTACTAGTATTTGTATTAAAATTTTCAGTCTCGTTTTCTTCATTTTTCCGATTTCTAACATTTAAACTTTTAGGGCGCTTCGATTTCATTTGGATAATTTATCATATTTCACAGTAAAAAAAATAGAACATAAATGAATAAATGGGACTAAAATATATTAAGGCAAATAATCTAAATTTGCCTACAATATAACGATTTTAAAAATAGTTTATTAAAATTTTTCTTTGTATTTCGAGATTTTGATTGTTTCTGATCTGTGGTCGGCGGCTAATTGAAATATTACTCCAAAAATATAAGGTCTAAAAGGATTAGTTTTCCAACCAATTGACAATGATCCTATTTCAATTGTTTAGTATTTTATTTCCGTGTTTGTTTATATTCGAGAAGCTACCCGGTCGTTCCGTTTTACCATTATCCCTCAAGTCGGAAAGAATTAAACAAGTTACATAATTTTAAGCATCTGTTGTTAATATGAATCGTTTATCAAAGTTAGGATACATTAAAATACTATCAGATGTTATAATTTTTTTAAATTTTTAAAAATATGTTCTTATTTTTTTAATATGGAATTAAGAGGTTTTACAATTTCATCGAAATTTTAAACAAATTTAGAATATCAAAAAGACCTACATATTTTTTTAAAATTCACTTTCATTTCATGATATACTAAATCTACAATGGATTTCATTTTCTTAGTTAGTCAAGTATTTTCGGCACTACCCCAGTTGGAGAATTCCATGGCGATATTCTAATATTCTCTAATCAAATAACTTTTAAATTTGATTTTTAATTTCTTGTTTTAGGTTATAACAGCACCCATAGGTTTAGTAATTGTGGGATACTCAAAATTTGTTTTTATGTGATATTTTATTTTACAACTGAAAGTCAAAGGATCATCCTTATCCCAAACAATGCCAAAACATATATACGTACATATTTAATTTTATTTTGTAAATCAAAATTTAAATATTTTGTTAAAAAATTGTTTCACGTAATTTGCTTCTTTGCATCTTTTGAATTGGATGAATATTTGGATGAGGATTGTCTTTGATTAAAAAAATAGTTGATAGCTTTCCCCGCTTATAAGCTATAAGAATTCAAAACCTGAAAAATATTCACTAGAAAATATAAATCCTAAATACCATCGAAAGGAGATTTTTTGAAAACATATTAAGAGATTTATGCTGTGAGAGTGTGTAACATAGGTTACATTTATTCCAAGTATATTAAATTTTTCTATTTCATTTTTACCATAAAAAAAGAATAATTCAAAATAAAGAAATTATTATTTATATTAACACAAATTATTTTAATAGCGACTGATTACTTTTATAAAAGGTTGTAATGCCGTCTGGGGATATTCGTTTACCATAAAGCTTTGGGGGTAAAAATTTAATCTAGCTCTATTGTTTGTAATCTAGCTAGCTCTATTGTAGCTCTCCTAATTGTATTGTACGTTCTACATTTAGAATATTTAAGTTTCAAGCATCAAACATGTTAATTACACTAACTGCATTATCAAAATATAAAGTATAGCCAGATTGAGTTGGATTTATTAAATAATATTTGATATTATTTTACTAAATTAATGTATTATTCACTTTTATTTAATAATAGAATTTGATAAAACTTATAATTCACCTATTGTCTAAGATTTGCAGACGTTTCTTCGTCAGAACAATGATTTAGTCAAAACAATCAATATATCAGATCTGACAAAAGGCTTGCCGGTGATAACGCCAAGTTGTCGTTATTGTGGAATATTTGTAATTTTTCCTATATATGTAGGGTACGACACCTGATCCATCTATCTGACGGAGCCGTATCTATGTTTCAAGAATACGGTCTGAATGGTTCCTTGTTTGTGGAATAGCCGCCACCGAAAGAATACGTTAGAATGGCATACAATAATGATTAGTTTTTAATTTATTTATACACTGATGCACTTATACACACCAAAGAAGTTCCTGTGGGTTGGTTCGCTTCGCTCTTCTGATTTCCTGCGTCTTGTCCAATAGCTGTATAGCTTCCACGTTACTGTGATTATGCAACCGTATTTCAAGGCGAAATCTTGGATCACTTCTTGTATCCATTTGATTTCGAGGTCATTGATAATTATTCGCAAAACTGTTTGATGTTTGGCGTATTATCAATATATGGCATTTGTCAACCCCATATGTGCATACCAATTATTGATCCAAATTAGCTTTATGATTGACTGATAAACCAATCTCTTTGATTTTAGATCAAGTGGAGGGTATATTCCAATTAACCAATGCAATTGCTTGACTTTGAGTCTAATCTGCTCTGCTTTTTGTCTAACATGAGCTTTTTAGTTTAACCTACTATCGAGACGTATTTCGACGTATTTAGCTGAATCTGCTTGAATCAGGCATCTGTCAAGTGATTTAATTATGTTTTTGTCATTTTACTTCAATTCAAAATTATGGACGGATTTAGAGCGATTAAGCAATATTTTTCAGTCTCTAGTCCATTTCTAGATTTTTTTACCGCTACTTGTACGTTATATACCGCCTTAGACAACTTAGACAATTTTTAATATGAAAACTGTGTCGTCGGCAAATGTTCCAAGTATTGTTTCTTCTGTTGTAGGGATACGTGGATCTTCAGCTGAAATAGGGTTGAGTGTAGAGATTGCTCGTTCATCTAAAACTCTAAATTTTTTCAAAATGTTATTATTCGAGGAGTCAACAGTAATTGGGCGGAAGCAAACTGTTCATTTTGTATATTAATCCCAAATGCCATACCCGGTCAAAAGCTTGTGAGACGTCCAGTAATATTGCAGGGCAGTATTTCTTTTCTTCGAATGCCTTTTTAATCACCGCTGTTACTCTATGCGCTTGGTCCATTTTTGAGAGGTGATTTCAAACTGCAAATTGGAAATCTTGTATTTCCATAAATTACTTAATGCGTCTTAACAGCAGTTTCTCATATAATAATGATATCGTAGGTAACAGCGAAATACGCTGGTAAGATCTAACTTGGTCTACTGGTTTATCAGGTTTTTTAAGCAATGTCAACATGATTGTTACTTTTCGTGGAAGCTCTTTTATTAACCAGCCTTTTTAGGATTGATGTTAATATAAATTTCTATGGCAACTTCCATAGGAAAAATCTGATTTACAGCAACATCGGCCTTATGAACAGGATTTGTATCTAGTGTAGATTCTATAACTCTCGGTTGGTATACGTTATAGGTTCTTGCATTATAAGACTAAACGGGTCTCTGCTAGTAAATGTGTTAGTAGGATTGGGTTTGTTTGTTTTTTTCAGATTTGTCGCACCTAGTACTAACAATACTGGAGTGTGATCAAATGATACTTCGCAAAATCTCTCGATTTGTATTTGATTTGAAGAGATGCCTTTCGAAATGTAAAAGTCTAGTAGGTCTGATAATTTTTACTGCCCCAATAAGTGGGTTTACACCCAGATTAATAATTACATGTAGTAATATTTATTGCTGCGAATAGTTCAATGGGTTTTCCAGGTATTATTAATCGTGAACAACAGGCTGTATGTTTAACAATTTTTAAATTATTTAATTACCATATTGTTACTAGTAGTTTCCGTCTAACCTACGATTTGTCTTTATAATAACTTAAATCTAGGTATATAACTCTGGTGAAATAATGTTTATACGTGTCACTGCTGAATTTTTTAATATATGCACTTCACTACACAACGCTACACAAGATCAGATGATTTGATTTTTTTGAGTCTGTGTCGTGTTCTTGTGATATCCAATAGTTGCAATATTTCAATATTCGGATGAGAATGGAATCTTTCCTCACGCTCCCTTGCAATTCTCTTAATTTCTTGACTGACTTGACTTATTTGATTTATGTTACTCTTTGCAGAACATCCCCATCATAATTGAACTCCATATGTCCATATAGGTTTTAGTATTTGCTTATATAATAGCAATTTATTATATACTGTTAACTGTGATTTTCTTCCAATTAGCCAGTAGATTTTCCTATTTTTCAATTCCAGTTCGTTTCTTTTCTTCTTTATATGTTACTTCCAGCGAAGTTTTGCATCGATATTCATTCAAAGATGTTTAGCATTGTTGCTATATTAAATGATAGTGTTATTTAATCTTATTGGTGCTTGTACGGTTTGTTTATATTATGAACTGCACATGTACAGATTTACTTTCATTAATTCTTATTTTCCAAGCTTGTGTCCAATTATTGAAACTGTCACTTACCTTTCGTAATTTTCGTGAGGCTTCTTCAGTATTATCTCCGACAGCTATAATTGCAGTATCATCAGCAAATGTAGCCTTCGTAATATTTTCCATTTGAGGTATATCACAAGTGTAGAGCAGATAAAGCATTGATCCCAGTACACTTCCTTGTGGTACACCTTCTTTAGCTTCTTTTATTGTAGAGTAAGCTTCTTCTAGTTTGACTCTGAATATTCTGGTTGTAATGTATGATTTTAATAGTTAGGTGTGTTGTTTTGGTAGTATTTTCTGTAGTTTAAGCACAAGGCCTTCATGCCAAACCTTATCGAAGGCTTGTGTTACATCTAAAAATATAGCTAAGCATACTTTTTTACTTTCGTAGGCTTTTTCAATAAGATCTGTTATTCTGTGGAACTGGTCAATTGTTGAGTGCTTGTTAAAAACCCAAACTGGTGTGTTGGTATTAGGCTTTTTTTCTCTATATGATCGGTTTTATTCTTTTCAACGGGAGTTTTTCAAAAACCTTAAATATTACTGGCAGCAGTGATATAGGTCTATAGGCCCTTATTTCGTTTGGTGACCTCCCAGGTTTTGGGATCATTATAATTTCCTACAATCTTCAAATGTCTGGGACATGTTTTAATCTAAATGCTGTATTGATCTAGTTGGTGAGTTTTATAATTCCCTTTCTTGGTAGTTTTTGCAGTAGTTCTCCTGTTATTAAATAGTAGCCTGGTGATTTCCTGGGGTTAATGTCAGTTTTAATAACTTTGTTTAACTCTTTCGACGTCACTAATTCAATCATCGAATTTTCAGCTTCTATATCCGGCAAAATATGTTCAATATTAGTTTCGTTTGGTTTGAAAGTATTTTCTAGATATTCAGCAGATGCTTCTGCTTTTTGGTGATTGTCACGTGCCTAATTTCCACATAGGTCTCTTATAGACGAACTGTGTAGACATGAACGCTTTAAATATTTTGTGGCTTTCCAGATTGAGTAATCTGTTTCTTTATCATGTGTCAAATTTCTCAGATAGTCATTAATGGTTTTGTTTTCAATTTCCTGTATTTCCCTTTTCACTCTTTGGGTTATATTGTTTAAATTATTTTTATTTTCAGGTGTTCTGTTTTGTTGCCATTTTTTTCGTAATTTACGTTTTCCAAGCAGCTTGTTGAATATCAACTACGAATTTTTCTGCTTCAAAATTTAATTTTTCAGTTGTCTTGAGGGGTACATTTAGTTAAATTCGTTTGTTCAATTCTTCAGCAAATCGTTCCCAGTCTGTTCTCTTGATTGTTAACGTTGGGTTTCTTTCTTGTCTTATTATATTTTCGCTCAACGTCAGAATCACTGGCGTATGATCTGAACTTAGCTCAAAATTTTCTTCGATCTTTTTATAGTTGGATGTTATGTTTCTTACTATGAAGAAATCTAACAACTGGTCTGGGGTTTTCTCTTGATCAGTCGGCTAATAAGTTGGTTTTCCAGTTGACATGTAACTACATCTTAGTTCAGCAGCTGCTTTATGCCGTTCATTGTCTTTAGTTATTGTCATTCTGGATCCACATCTAATATTTTTTGCATTGAAATCAACTCCAATTATAAATTTTTCTCCCAGGTTGCTTAGGACATTCAAATAATTTTCCTTTTTTTGATTGTATCTTGGAGGACAATAAATTGCGGCTATTGCACCCTTGTATCTGCTCGACTTAATAGTTAGTGCTATTACCTAATTTTCTTCTTTACTGAGCCGGGGTTCTTGATGGAGGCAAATGTTCTTTTTTGTTATTATTATACTTCCTTCTCTTGCGGTGTTAGCTGGATGTATGGTATGATAAAATGCATATCCTCTAAATTTTATAAAGGACTCTTTTGTTAAATGGGTTTCTGATATTAGGCAAATATCTATTTTTTGCATATCTAGGAATACTTTTAGGGTAGCGTATATAAAGCGTAAAAATATTCGATCATTTTTTCTTGTTTGTCCAGCTTTCCTATTAGTTTAAGTAGCAATTCGTTGGTGGTTGCTTCATCTTCCTTTGTGTCTCTTTGCTTATTTTGACTGATACTTTGGGCATAAGTCATTTCACCATGAACGTTATTATATTTTTTCGGTTGTCTCTTTTCACTTATTGGTTCTTGAGGTTTAACTTGAGCTATTCTATTTCTCCTCCCTTGTATTGTTTTAGCAACTACACATCCTCTATAACTCGCCGGATGCGCTTCATTGCAGTTTGCACATTTCGGCTTAACTTCTTTGGGTCACACTCTGTGGTGATATGTTTACATGAATATTTTACACATCTGGGTTCTGTTCTGCAGAATTACTGTATGTGTCCATGCAATTGGCATCATTTACATTGCGGTATTAAGTTTGATTTTTTTAGAGGTTTTATTTTTATTTCAACCCCAAAAATACTTTTATACCTGTTCTAAAATACCAAAAATGTTTTTTGTGTCCGTATCTTATTCAAAGGCTAACATAAATAGACGTAATGGCTTCTTGTGGACTAAAAATTCTCCCTTGTTAATTTTGGTTTTTCCTTTTTTTTAACTATTTGTCGCATTTAAACATTTAAGTCCATTTCGGTGTAGTTCTGCATTAATTTTTCATTTTTTGCTGTTGATGGAGGTGCTTTTGTCATAGTTTTGATGCCTCTGTTTTTTTGTCGTCATAAGAGTGCCATTACAGTTTCAGCAACTGTAAACAATCTGTTATTTTTGTGAATATTGTACGACATTCGGCGTCGAGTTTTATTTGTCCATTGTTTAGTACCGTTGCTTTGAATATTATATATTTGGACCTCATCGTAAAGCAAGTCAAAGTCGGTAATATTACTTACGATACTTGGGGGTAACCTGGGCATTCTAATTTTTTTATTTTGTTCATTATTTTGTTTTACTTTTATTTGCTGTGATCCTGGGGAATTATTTGCTTTTATTTTTTTACTTTTAACCGTTATTCAGCCTATTTCTGTCTGCAATTCTTCTTCATCTGTTTCGTATGTAACAATTGGACTACTTTTGTTGGCTTGGTGGTTTGTCCTTGCCTTCAGAGCTTTGTTTATTTAGTTGTAGCTTTAGGGCATTTATTTGTTTTTGAATATTAGTTAATGCAATTTCGAGAATCTCTGTCTTTTTGTACAAATTGTACAATTATAAAGAAGTGGCAATCCCGTCTAGTTCCTTTACACTTTCCTTCAAATTTAAGAAAAAACATAACTGACCCTAAATGAAACGGTCTAAAATATCGCACTACTAGATCGAAAGTTATGGATTTTTAAATACATTAGGATTGATAATCAATTTATCATAAAGATATAAGTTGCTTTTAATATATCTTAATATTAAACTTGAAAATCCGTTGTAGATCCTTCAGGTCTCTCCTAAAACGTTCTCTGAATAACAACAATCTAAATTCCGAAATTTAAATAAAATTAATAATTAACGATATTTAAGTTCAAAATAGCTATTCATTTCAAAAATATACGTAATATCAAATACCTGCATAACTAGACCTTCAAAACTCTTTTGATTTATTTGTAATATAAATATTGTAAGATCAATATCGTATTAAAATGGTACTGATAAAATACTTTGATTATGGCCAAAAGCATACCCTTAATCTAGTATTATTTTATCAACCACCTTATAATACACTAATATTAATGATTTACTGAATTCCTTATTTGGGATTTTTATTAATTAGACCTCATAAATGAAATTGACATTACTGCGATAATTGAAATTACAATTACTAACATGTTTAAATGTACTAGGTAAGCTAATACATATTTATCTCAAAATATCTACGTTTCACTTATGAAATTAGGAAAAATACAAAACAACAATATTACAATAAACATAATTTATTTAAATATAAAGGACAATAGGAGAATGTTATTTTATTTATGTTGTAGCCACTTCATCGATTTTCTATGGGCTATTCCTTAAGGATCTCAGTTATATGGACCCACTAAGATTGTGGTAACATTGGCCAATAACTGCAAATTTATCATCTTTTTTCTAATTGGGGTAGATGTCCATATACCTTTTGGGTTATATAACACTACACATCCTGTATCTCTCAACTCATTTGCCCATGGTTCTACACTTATGGCGTCATTTTCATTTCTATTAGCTGCAGATTTAAAATCATAAGCTGCTTTTATGTTTTGTAAATAATTATGAGTTACTAAATCTATTCTTCTTACATTAGTAATATCCACATCGTCTCTTAGAACATGCTTTATAATATTAAATAGTATTTTAGCTGCTCATTTGGTTACAATTTATTCTCTATTTGTTTTCGAGAGCTGCAGGAGTTTAAGGTATTTTCATGTCCAAAATATGTTTTGGTGAATTCCACTTCATATTCTTCACCTTTGTTCTAATTTAATACTAGCTAGGCAATGTGTATTTATCTTGTTTCTTCCTTGAACTTCCTTGGACACTGAAATATTATGCTAGCACAATATAAAGAAATATAGCTTCTTCTCTCTTGACACGAGGTTGGGGTTTGCTCCATATGATTTTCGCATATTTGAAATTCTTTAAAGGTATTAAATTTCAATAACTCCTCAACGTTTAAGTTATGAGTTGACTGTTGATTCATTAGAAGATTCGCTTTCATGGTAGTGTGCTCGCATAACTTACATGTGTAAAGTATTTTTGTTACTTTGGTATCTTCATTAATAGCAGGATGCTTTGTTTTGGATCCACGCTATTTCAATATTTGCTTGCTGCTATATTAATTTTCACAAGTAAAATATTTAAAAATGAATACACCCTTCAGATTTAATGCAGATAATTTTTCTAAAACATAAAATTATCTTAAGATTCGGCAGGAGAGTATCTTGATATGGACATTCAAATTAGTGCAGGTATATAACTTCGTACAGTTTTCAAAATAGAAAAGCTTCTTTTGTTCCATATTTTGTCCTTCCATAGCAATTAGATTTGCTTTGATTAAATACTTAATTCTACTATTATAATATAAAACAAAGCAATATATATAGAAAAAAGTTAATAAATAATATAAACTAAATATTTCAATCAAAAACTAAATAAACTATATTTCAATACAATCGTATATTAAACTATCTAAAATTATAAAAAAAAGACTTATTAAGTAATAATTTGGTTACCAAAATTTTGCGTTTGCACTCGAAGAAGCGCACCTTTCCCCACTAAGAACACAAAGCGAAATTCACGTAACAACCTTGGCGTGACCTTTAAATAAAAAACAATTTTTTTCTGAACTAAATTTATTCAATTAAATTCATTTAAATATACATATAAATATAATCTATAACAATAAATATAAATTTATAATGTAAATTTATCTACATTTATCTAAATTTATCTAAAAATATAAATATAATATAAAAAATATATATATCTATATATATATATATATATATATATATGTATATATATATATATATGTATATATATATATAATATATATATATATATATATATATATATATATATATATATATATATATATATATGTATATATATATATAATATATATATATATATATATATATATAATATATATATATATATATATATATATATATAATCATAAGCAAAAAACTTTGGTGCATAGCAAATTAAAATTATCTCTTCCATCTTTCCGTCAGTACTTTTAATATTTTATCCGAAAGATCATTATGGAATGTACAATTGAAAGAGTTTTAATTTACTCTTTTTTAACATTTGACAAAAATTTTGTTATATTATCGACATGGCAAAATCGCTGAATAATTTAAGATATAGCTCAAAGACCTACTGACTACTTGTTGTATATTTAAACAATTTTGTTAGAGTTTCGGACTCGATATATTGTCTTGTCTCTATAAAATCAGTCTCAATTTGTGGGTCTACTGATTTATTCATAATTGTATGTAAATAAAAATCACACTTCATTTCTTTTTTAAAAAGTTTCACTAAATAACCTGAGATATACACTACGGTACAACGTAAAACTTTGTTTGCTCTTATAGGAACATCTGGACTGAAGTTATAGTCAAGTAACTAACAGTAAGAATGAGCAGAAAGGGGGATATTGGCTGAATGAATACAAACTTTACCATTACTTTCTGGAGTTTGTTCAAGTGTCGATGATACTTGTTTCGAACACCCTGGTTGTAGGCCTGGAATGATGGAAATAGGCACTACAAATATAGTAAGACAATTTTGAAATTAATGGTAATAATTAAGAACAGAAATGTGACTGACTCCTTCAATATACCTTTTATATAATTTTGATTTTGATCCACTTCTATTTGTACATGTTCTGGGATCGTGGTATTATTTTCACCATCACTAAATTGTTCATAAGTACTTAAAGGAAGGTTTAAATGTATCGCAAAAATGTCACGCGTAGTAACGATAATAAAACTGCTTCATGTTTAACCAACCAGTTTAGGATTTTTAAAGTTTTCTACTCATTTCTTAAGGATCGCTTTTTTAACGGAAAACGATGATGCATTTTCTAACTGTGCATCCGGGCACACAACACTTTCTAGAACGAGAATGCATTTCAGCTACGGACTTTCACCTAGTAATAAAATAAAATAATAATTTAATATATAAACTTTATAAAAAGCTGACCACACTATTCTCTACATTAGCATGGCGAATAAAACAAGAAATATGTTAAAGGTAGCGATATCTACATGTTGGACGTGGCGAAACATTTCGCCAAAATTTCCTAAGAAGTTAAATTTCTATTTCTCTATGAGTATATTCGCAAAATATTACCAAAACACCCACCTACGAAACTTCCTGCCCTACTCATATTTAACATAATAGTTTGGAGAGCGTAATTGTATTTGTATCCGGTAGCTTCCAGAACAGTCTCCGTTAGTTCGTTGATTGAAACATATTGCCTTGTCTTACCTGTCGGACCAATAAACTAGTGTTGTGATCGAATAAAGGCCTTCTATTTATCCGGTCAAGTGTGTGTGTTTAGAAAATAAAGCACATTTCAAAGACTATAACATTTGTGCTGAAGTTGTAATAGTCAGTTAAATAAGAATTACTCTATTAACATATGTGGTGACAGTGATAAAATAGCCGATATACCATCACCGTCAAAAATGGTAAAATCAGACTGTGTAGGAACATTGCTTGTCGTCTAATCAGAACAGAAGCTAGAAATAACAGAATTAGCGTAAAAATGCTTTATGGCGCGGTAAACTTCCTCATCTGATGCTTCTAGTGCGCAAGCTGTGCCGTCAACTATGATGTCAAAATTTGTTTGTCAAAAATCGACATATTAGGGGTAAGTGATAACATTATAATTATTAAGGCAAGTCTATCTATCAAATTCCGGTACATTGTTACTATTTGAATGTCAAGCTATATATAATAGTACAGGGAAAGAATGTAATAGACCTTATTCTTGGGTTTGCTATAAGTAATCTCCGAGTTAACTTGCCTATAATGTTAATTAATACTTTTATTTCTTGGTAAATAAAATACAAATATTCAACAAACATTTTAATGGTCACTATCTTGATAATATACTAAGGGTTGCAACGGTGATTACAATAACAATCGTATATCAACTACGTCAGCAAGATACTCTTTGAGAGACTCTAAGAAACTATATGATTTCCGGTCAAGGCGTCGTCCTTTGTATCCAAAAAGTGTACATCTCCCAAACAAAAAGCATTCCCATCGTTCGGACCCGTTACCACGTCCGCCTCATTTAGCGAATGAGTCATTAGGTGCCCTCTATGTAATTGGTCAACAATGCCGATCTATATTTTCTTACGGTCCATCTCTTAGTGATTATGGAAAATTTCACTTGATTCATTTACCACCACGACCTATTTTGATGCACTGTATTCAGTATCATTGAAAAATTCTGAGAGTATAAGAAAAGTTAATTTAAATCACGAAAGAAAAGAATTTTAAGCAATTTCAAAGTACCGTCCTGCTTTCTTTCTGGGCTGTCATTATTATAAAGTCATCGGTTTGTACTCAATCATTGCAAAAAGCATATTTGAAATATGTACATAATAATCGTTGTAATAACAAAGTAAAAATAAACAAAAACCTTGTGTGTGTTCCTTATTTATTTTTTGAAGTCGGTTTAATTTTCTTGTTAAAAACATTATATTATTCTCTTTTTGGTGTTAGATATTTGCTCAATAAATATGCAGTTATTATATTAAGTATTACATAGGTTAGGCCAAGTAAAGTTGCAGCTTGTTTGAAGAAATATAGGAATAAAGGAACAATGATTGAAAATAAGAAATGCTTCAGGCCGGTACCTAACCTAACTGATTTGACAAATGCATTAACCAAATTAGATCAACCACGAAAAGTCGTTGTTCCCATCGGGAATCGAACACGCGATCTCCACGTGTGATCTGAAGACTCTAATAACTATACCATAGAAGCAGTTGCCTGCAATATTTCTACGGCTTCTCATACGATATGGTTAGTCTTTAAAAAGCAAACTGAACGAATTTGTACGGATAATTAACATAGAATAATTAACCTAGATATTATAGATATTATAGACAAACGTTTGTGCATTTTCTATTTTCCCTTCCCTTTTCAAGATCTTAGGAACCTTTAATTTACTTAATGAACTATCCTTTTCTTGGGGTCTTGGAGTTTCTGTTTGGTCAGCTGATTAAAGTCCTTGTTGATGTGGAACCCCTGTTTGGTGATGATAAGGGCTTGGTATAGGAATTTTGCGATTGTACTGCGGTGAATTTTTTGAAAAGGGATGAGTGAAAAATTCCTTTTGAACCTTTGTGGTAATGCATTTGAGTAATTCTGTATATGACGCGCTCAATTTTTTTTCTCCCCTCTTTCTAAATTTGTTCATCCCTTCATGACCGATGTACTTGGACTACTTTAACCCGTCTAAATAAAGGAGTATATCTTTTAGAGCAGAACCATAATTATTGGAGACAATTTGCTTTTTCTACAGGTGAGAGGATATAGGATTTTCTGTGGAATAAATTGGCCTGGGTTTTTTCTGGGTTGATTTGCAACGTCCAAAATTTTAACAATTTGACCTCAGCATTTAATTGTCCTACAAAAACTTCAATGTGAGAAGATTTTTGTCTTCAGAGATATCGGGCTATGTATATCTGGATTGCGAATCCTTCACGCCTTAAACAAAATGTAAAGGGCCGGCTTGGTTGGCACAGTGGTCAAGGGCGACAGGAAGGCCCTCTTACTGTTGCGATAGTAGCCGTTTCGAATCTTGCTGGGTAAATTTATGTTCTTGATTGTTTATAATCCGAAAAAGAAAATCTGTGACTACGATTAGTCACGCCAGTAACCAACCTGGGTAAAACCGGATTTATTCTGGAATCATCTCTAGGACCGTGGTTCGGAGTGGGGAACAGATAAACACTAGTTAATAAAAAAGAGACGTTCAGTGTTGTACGTACTATGTACATAGATATGTAAAATATTTTCTTGTCAACCCAATATAAACCCAAAAATATCTGAAAAATATGTAAAACATTATTTAAAAATGCCTATATTGTATTGTAGAGCCAGAAAGAATTACAAGAAGATAAATCAAATTGTAGATATGTTAAGTTACTATGCTACAAAAGAGTGGAAGTTTGAGAACAACAACGTGAAAACGATATGGAAAGAAATGAGAAAGGGCGACCGGGAACTATTTGATTTTGATATGGGTGCTTTGAATTGGGACATGTACTTTTACACTTGTATCCGAGGTAAATCTTACCTAGACTGAAATTCATTAATCATTGATGCTAGATGAACGATTATAAATATCGGTTATATGACAGAAGAACTAAAAAAATCCAAATTAGATGTTATTTTTGTTATTTCATTTCAACTCATATATATTTTTACATACTAATTACACCCAATTTTTCAATTATTTTTATATCAATTCATTTATTCATCATATAAGGTAACAAAAATTGGACAATTTGTATTATGATGTGATGGGAAATGATACAGTCATACTGGACCCAATAGTGATTCTTAACTAGTGCTTTTCAAACTTTTCTATAATGTTTCGTCAGTATTATGTTCCAAATAAAAAATTATTTAATACTATAACATTTCTATTTCCTTATTAGAACAATATATATAAATCAAGTAATACGTGTTAAACTGCTCGTAACACCTAATAACATTTCTAACCTTTCTAGCTAAAGAATTTTAGCCTTCTTTCTATTGATAAATTTACAAATGAAGGTTTCTGAAGGAATGAAGAAGGCTAATGTTTCTATGGGAACAACGACTCTGTCATAGGGATGCCGAAAAAATATTCATATTTTTCAATGTTCATGGTTTTATATCTTTCATGATATCATGTTCATATATGATATCAAGTAAATTAAGGATTTCAAGCAATCTAAGGAGATTAGATATGTTTTCCGAAGTGAACAAGTGATAAACAGTGAAGGGAAGTTAAGTTCGGTTTTCGATGTGGTCAAACTGTGGTATACTCAGGTTGGAGAGCCATAGCGAGCACACCGAGGAGGGGGTATCCCTTCAGAAAATGGGAATATGTGCTTTTATAACGACTTAGCGTAAGTGGGTTAGGCATAACTTGGCAGGATCATTAAGTATGAGCGTCAATTATTAATGGATGATCACATGAATATGCTTGAATTGCGTTCAGCGTAGTATAGAAATCCGTGCAGAATAGCTATTCACCATGCCCTTCTTTCAATAGCTATCGAAGCTATCTCCAAACGGCAAACCTGTCAGCAGTAAAAATTATTATGTGTTTTGGGGTGCTGAAAATTAAGGAACTCGAAGGGCCTATAACGGACATGTTAACGCTCTCATTGCGTTTTAATCCATCGTTATTTGCGTAGGGATGTAAGTTGATCGGAAATCTTCACCGAAATCGTGTTTTCTGTATACGCTGATCTCTGTGTCATTACAATTTTAGTATATGGCTTAGAGACGTGACAACAAACAAAAACTATCTTGGAGCATGGTCGTAAATTTATGTTTTTGATTGTTTAAAAAACGTGATTGTCCTAGGCAAGAGTGTAAAATCAAGAAAACAACAAGGATAATAATCCCAGTCACGCCAGTAACTAGGCTGGGTAAGACCGGATGTCTTCTGGGATGATTTCTAAAGTTGGTCATTCGCCAGTCGGTACGCTTAATGCTGAGGACCGTGGTTTGATGTCCACGCCAAACTGTAGTATCAGTCCAGATAAACCCATAGTTTGTAAAAGGAGACTTTAAAATGTATTTTAAAAAAAGCGAGAATAATATATGCATAGACGGAGTAGCCTCGACCAAGTATTGTAATGCAAGCGGATTAATCTGCTATGATATATTAACATCTATCGGTTTCACGGAGTTTAATTGGTGGCATTACTAAAAATTCACAAATTTTCATGTCTTAAGATCCATACAGGTTTACTGTTACTTTAGCCGCTTAACCAATAAATTTGTAAACAAAATAGTTAAAATAATATAAAATAGAATTAATAGTACATTTCAATATTTTTGATATATTAGGCAAAATCCATTCTTGGAAGACATTCAGTTTGAGATGATTGACGATGATAAATGTATCATGCTATGGCTAATATTAACCACCAAAACTCGCTGGAAAGCTGAAATTCTTAAATACACCAGATCTCATTGTAAAAAATAATAAATATAAAATATAATGGGGCGTACAGTGTTCACAGATCAATTGATTAACTTCAGTTAATGTACAATGGTTAATAAAACAGATAAACGAGTAACATTGATTAATGTTTCCACACGGAATATAAACATCCAAGTTCTTGCATCAAGCAAGCATTGGCAAAGGAAAATGAGCTTGGTCTCTACGAACATCTACTAAAACCATGCAAAAAGCATCTTTGTTAGTAACAACCTTTACATAATACTAAATCGAAAACCTGAAAAGAAAACTGGAAGAGAAGAAAGAATTTTGATATTTGTATCATTTTGATACTTATATTATCAGGTATATATAAATGTTTGATTTAGAAATAGTGAAAAAATCAACAATCAAATCAATAAAAATAAAACGAATACTTAACAACTGGATTCCTATAGACGAACTTCGATTATATCGAAGTAATCTACTTTCAAATATTAATTTTTTCCTTAGAAGATATCCGGCTTAGTTGATCAGTGTCATCAACTAAGCGGTTTCGGGTTTTACTGTGTAACATGTCCACTTTACTCGCTTTACCAATAAACCATTTTGTTGTAAACGAAGTAGTACTATTCAACATCTCTAGAATATTAGTTATGGTGTAAACCTTAACCTATAAATTGATTCTGGACATTGGTAATGAATGACATTAGAATTACAGGTTGGCCAACTAAAAAATAATTAATATTATAAATATATAAGTTATAAAGAGTTATAGGTATTTTATCTTTACGGATTATATAATTGTTGTATATTATATAAAATTAATTATATATGCTTATTTCAAACATATTTAATTACAACAGTATACATACCATCTATCTACAAAGACGGTTGGTATCAAGTACTCGGCCATTTTGATATTGTTTTAATCGTCGAGTTAATTACTTGCAACTTGTCGGGTTTTTCACACAATTTGTGATTTCGAAAATAGTTATAATGTCATCTAATACAGGAGGTAACAATTTAGAACAAATACTAATATTGGAGATGGTATCTAACGAACCATCTCTAGGAAACGTTAGAGATTTACCGGCTGGTACTCCTACGCAAGTGCAGAAAGAGGTGCCAACGCCAGTTACTTACACCTACGGATGGATTAACGTCGAATCATCTAATATTCCTTATATTATCGTTGATGATATTTATGTTAGTGTCAGAATATTAAACGACAAAGTGCTCTCAAGAATGAAGAGATTCTCAGTTGAAGTGTATAACTTATTTTATATGCAGTGTAGTGTTATGAGTAAAGTGGAAGTAGATCTGTTCAATATGATTAACATTGCACATGGTGATTCTTTTGGAAGCAGTTTTCGAGAGGGCCGTGAATACAAATTGCAGTTGTTTGAATTTTTAAGATTGTATTGTTTTTTAAAATTTTGTGAATATGTTTTGTACAATCTTATAAAACATATGTACGAACAATTTCCTAAAGAGATATGCGGCTTTTTACAGATAACTGCTAAGTATCACATACCATTTATAGTGAGAGACAATGAAAGTTACACGCCTTTGTTTTACTTTGAAGGAGATTTTTCCTTTTTGGAAGACAAAATTATAGTGTGCACTAATTGGGAAATGGCCTATTTTAAATTGTTATTCAAGCTTCAGAAACTTAAAATCAAATTTGGAAAATATGACTTGTGTCGAATGATTAAAGTTGATGATTTGTTACCCTTCGTTGAAGGGGTTGTTGACACAAAATTAACATGGCCATTATCCGATATGCTCTGGATGAAGCCAGATAATAACTGAAAATCAAATATTTATTCTTCAACAATAATTAAAATTGATGTTATTTTCAAATTTCTATATTTTAGTTTATGTTTGAGAACTTTCTCTAAATATTTTGTTGCAGAATACTTATAATCCTAGTTATAGTATTGTAATCATGTTTAAACACATTAATATTTAATAAAATTTTGATTTAACGAATCATATTCGTTTTAATTTTTATTGTGCCGTTTAATAATAATGAATTGAATATATTATTTGTATATAGTTTAAAAGTTGTTTTAAATAACATTAATTGATAGTGTTTATAGTTATTTAAAATTAAACATTTAAACCTCTCTATTTCGTTTAATATTTGTTTTTTTCCCTTGTTCATTTTAAATTTACTATTCATACATTTAGCCTATTTTTTAGTATGTGTCTTTTTTACCTGTTGTAACTATGGTATCTGTATGATTATGTCCCCAAATAATAGTCCGCTAACTGTTTCTTGTACTATATTTTTTATGTATGCCAATCTATATCGAAGGCCCATCTAAGAATATAACTGAGCTTATTTTTTAGCTTTCTTCTGTTATTACAGAAATAATTTTTATGTTTCTAAACATTACAAATTCTTAACATTTATTTTTCATAGAGGTGAATTTTACAGCAGATGAAATTTGTGCCATGATGGTCTAAAAACGAAACATCCGTAATATATCCGTCATAGCTTACGTAGATAACGGAAAATCATATTTAACAGACTCCTTAGTATCAAAAACTGGTATTATTGCTGGTGCCAAAGTTAGAGAAATACATTTTACAGACACCAGAAAAAATGAACAAGACAGATTTATTACGAATATGTAGAATAAGAACATGTAGTATTTTGAAATATTGAACGACGAAATTTACAAACGACTGAACATGTGGGATAATTTTGATTAGTCATTCTGAAGCTTTATCTCTTTAAAATAAAGCTGGGTATTTGTTTTAACAAAAATACTAACTAATCTATTTTTAGCGCCATATTTATGTATTTTGAGCTCGAAGATAGGGATTTTTTCACAAATAATATTGATTAACGCGAAAACGAATAGAAAGTTTTTTGATTAATTTGATTGGTTCCTCTGGGCACATAGATTTCCGTTCTGAAGTAACTGCTGCCCTTCATGTAACTGATGATGCTCTTGTTGTAGTAGATTGTGTTTCCTATAAGTAAATTCCTAAATAATTATTTGTATAATAAATAAAATAATTATGTATGTAATATTGGTGTAACTTCAGTGTGTATTAATTTTACTAAAGAAACATGCATAATGCAATTCAATGTAGATGCAATAACGCTTATCTAAATATATTTCTGTGGTAAAGACAATTTATTAAGAACTACCGAATTAAAGTAGGAAACATTGTAGTGTCTTTACAATCTTTTAATTAATCGTGATATCATCTCCAACCGCCCTAGGCCGACATTTCTACAATTTTGGTCCTGTTTTTTCCGGTAAAGTAGCCATCGCCATGAAGGCCCCCATCCTGGGACCTAACTATGTGGCCTCAAGAAAGAGGATTTAAACGAGAAGACAATTCAGGGAGCCATCCTTTTGATTGGTCGTTATATAGAAGCCATGGAATATGTCCCATCTGGAAATATTTGCACTTTGTTCGGTCTGGATCAATTTTTGGTTAAGCCCGATACCATCTCCACATTCACAAACATGCAGAACTTGAATGCCATGAAATTCGGCGCAACTCTCGTAGAAGGTGTAGCTGTGGAACCCAAGAATCCGGCCGATTCACTAAAACCTGTAGAAGGTACGCAAATATTCGCTTTTATTGTGTGATTATCACTAAGGTCTGTGTGATTTGACTTCAGGTTTGAGACGTTTGGCTAAGTCTGATCTTATTGTACAATGTATCATTGAAGAATCTAGCGAAAACATCATTGCCGTTGCCAGAGAGGTCCACTTAGAAATCTGTCTGAAGGCCTTGTAGGAGGATCATGCTAGAATTCAAGTAACTTAATCCGACCCAGTAGTGCCCTTCGTGTAACTGATGGTGCTCTTGATGTAGTAGATTGTAAAATGTAAAATTTGTATTTTAGGAAAGATGAATATGAAGGCCTTCTCTCCACACTGTGCACTAACTTGAAATATGATGACAAGGATAAGGATGGAAAACAATTTAGGCGGACATGGTTACCTGTTGGTGAGACTTTGCTTCAGATGATTGCCGTTCACTTACCATACCCAGTAACTGCTCTGAAATACAGAATGGAAATGTTATAGGAAGGTCCACAAGATGATGAAGCCGCTCTTGGTATGTGTCACCTGTATGGATTTTTAAAACGCGTTAAACTTTGGTATTAATTTTTACTTGATGATGTGTAGTTTAGAACTCTAGGCTGATTCACTTTGAATGATTGGTATAAACTAAACAACAATTACCAATTTTTTATTATTTTTTTAATATTTGCGAATGACTATACTTAGCTTTGTTTGTTTTTAGGTATTAAAAATTGTAATCCTAACGGTACTATGATGATATGTGTCTAAAATGGTGCCCACTTCTCATAAAGGTTATTTCTACGATTTTGGTCCTGTTTTTTCCGGTAAAGTAGCCACCGGCAGCAAGGCCCCTATCCCAAGAGCTAAATACGTGGCATCATGTAAGAAGATTTAAACGAGAAAACAATTCAGGGAGCCATCCTCATGATGGGTTGTTATGTAGAAGCTATTGAAGATGTCCCATCTGGAAATATTTACAGGCTGTTCGGAGTGGATCAATTTTTCCCGATCCCATCCCCACATTCACAAACATACGCAACTTGAATGTCATCGTAGTACGTGTAGCTGTGGAACCCAAGAATCCGGCCGATTCACCAAAACCTTTGGAAGGTACGCAAATGTTCGCTTTTATTGTGTGTTTATCACTAAGGTCTGTGTCATTTGACCTCAGGTTTGAAATGTTTGTCTAAGTCCGATCTTATGGTACAATGTTTCAGTGAAGAATCTAGCGAGAACATCATTGCCGGTGCCAGAGAGCTCCACTTAGAAATCTGTCTGAAGGCATTAGAGGAGGATCGATCATGCTAGAATTCAAGTTACTTAATCCGACCCAGTAGTACCCTTCGTGTAACTAATTGTGCTCTTGTTGTAGTAGATTGTATTACGGGTAGGTAAATTCCTAGATAATTATTTATATAATAAATTAAATAATTATGTATGTATTTTAGGTGTTACTTCACTTTGTATTAATTTTACTAAACAAAAATTAAAATTTTAAATAATGCATATATAAATATATTTCCGTGGTAAAGACAACTTATTAAGAATTTCTGAATCAAAGTAGGAAACATCAAAAAAAGGATATTGTAGTGTCTTTACAATATATTATTTAATCGTCATGTTATCTCCATCTGCCCTAGGCCGACATTCGTTAATGTTTGGTGGTACTGATGCTGCTAATTCGCTATAAATTATAAATAAATTTAGAAACAATTTTGTAATAATAAATTATTTGCAGGTGTGTGTGTACAAACGGAAATTGTCTTACGTCAGGCTATCGACGAACGTTTTAAACCAATCTTGTTCATGAACAAGATGAACCCGTACCTTTTGCAATTGCAGTTGGACCCTGAATAACTTTACCAAACTTTCTAATGTTAAACAGTCTATGGGTTTAGAAATATTTTAACCCAAAAACAGGATAATGGTAACAAAAGATCGTTTTGCATGTACATCTTGAATCCCATCTACAAAATTTTTGACCTGATAATTAACAACAAGTAAACATGTGTTTAATTATTTAAACAAAATTAATTCTTCCAGCACAATTAGGTCACTATAACAATTTATCGAGAATGCATTATATATTTGTAGTTCTTGGGTGTAACTAAAATTTTTATTTTAGTAAAGAAGAAAATGAAGCCCTTCTCTCCATACTGCGCCTTAACTTGAAATGTGAAGACAAGGATAATGATAGAAAACAATTTAGTCAGACATGGTTACCTGCTGGTGGGACTTTGCTTCAGATGATTGCCGTTCATTTTCCGTCCCCAGTAACTGCTCTGAAATAGTGAATGGAAATGTTATATGAAGGTCCACATGATGATGAAGCCGCTCTTGGTATGTGTCACCTGTATGGATTTTTAAAACGCGTTAAATTTTGGTATTAATTTGTACTTGATGATGTGTAGTTTAGAACTCTAGGCTGATTCACTGTGAATGATTGGTATAAACTAATCAACAACTACCAATTTTTTATTATTTTTTTAATATTTGCAAATGACTATACTTTGCTTGTTTTTGTTTCTAGGTATTAAAAATTGTAATCCTAACGGTCCTATTATGATAAGTGTCTTAAATGGTGCCCAGTTCTCATAAAGTTTATTTCTACGATTTTGATCCTGTTTTTTCCGGTAAAGTAGCCACCGGCAGCAAGGCCTCTATCCCAAAAGCTAAATATGTGGCAACATTAAAGAAGATTTAAACGAGAAGACAATTCAGGGAGCCATCCTCATGATGGGTCGTTATGTAGAAGTTATTGAAGATGTCCCATCTGGAAACATTTACAGGTTGTTCGGAGTGGATCAATTTTTGGTTAAGCCCGATACCATCCCCACATTCACAAACATGCAGAAGTTGAATGTTATGAAATTCGGCGTAACTCTCGAATGTTATGAAATTCACGTGTATCTGTGGAAACCAAGAATCCGGCCGATTCACCAAAACTTTTAGAAGGTACGCAAATGTTCGCTTTTATTGTGTGATTATCACTAAGATCTGTGTCATTTGACTTCAGGTTTGAGACGTTTGGCTAAGTCTGACCTTATGGTACAATGTGTCACTGAAGAATCTAGCGAAAATATCATTGCCGGTGCCAGAGAGTTCCACTTAGAAATCTCTCTGAGGCCTTGGGGGAGGATCGATCATGCGTGAATTCAAGTTACTTAATCCTGCCCAATAGTGCCCTTCGTGTAACAAGATGGACCATACCCATTTGAAATTGCAGTTGGATGCTGAATAACTTTACCAAATTTTCTGATGTTAAACAGTCTATGGGGTTAGAAATATTTCAACCCAAAAACAGGATAATGATAACAAAAGATTGTTTTGCATGTACATCTTGAATCCCATCTACAAAATTTTTGACCTGATTATAAGCTGCAAGTAAACATGTGATTTATTATTAAAAAAAATTAATTCTTCCGGCACAATTAGGCCACTATATAGTTTACCAAAAACACTTTTATGAAGTTATTAGGAAATAAATATATTGTAGGCAGTGCATTGGAAGAAAATTATAAGCCTAGGTATTAAACACTTTCATGTTACCTCTATCTTTATATCCTATGGTGACAAGCTGTTATATCGAGAATGCATTATATATTTGTAGTTCTTGATTGTAACTAAAATTTTTATTTTAGTAAAGAAGAAAATGAAACCTTTCTCTCCACACTGCGCATTATCTTGAGATGTGAAAACAAGTATAAGGATGGAAAACAATTTAGTGGGACATGGTTACCTGCTGGTGGGACTTCGCTTCAGATGATTGCCGTTCATTTACCATCCCCAGTGACTGCTCTGATATACAGAATGGAAATGTTATACGAAGGTACACATGATAATGAAGCCGCTTCTGGTATGCGTCACCTATATGGGTTTTTAAAACGCGTTAAATTTTGGTATTTATATGTACATGATGATGTGTAGTTTACAACTCCCGGCTGATTCACTGTGAATGATTGATATAAACTAAATAACAATTACCGATTTTTTATTATTTTTTTAATATTTGCAAATGACTTTATTTTGCTTTTTTTATTTTTAGGTATTAAGAACTGTGATTCTAACGGTCCTATGATTATGTGTCTAAAATGGTACCTACTTCTCATAAAGTTTATTTCTTCGATTTTGGTCCTGTTTTTTCCGGTAAAGTAGCTACCGGCATGAAGGGCCCTATCCTGGGACCTAACTATGTGGCCTCAAGAAAGAGGATTTACACGAGAAGACAATTCAGGGAGCCATCCTCATGATTGGTCGTTACATAGAAGCCATGGAGGATGTCCCATCTGGAAATATTTGCACTTTGTTCGGTCTGAATCAATTTTTTTATGAAGCCCTTCTCTCCACACTAACTTGAAATATGAAGACAAGGATGAGGATGGAAAACAATTTAAGCGGACGTGGTTACCTGTTAGTGAGACTTTGCTTCAGATGATTGATGTTCACTGGCCATCCCCAGTAACTGCTTAGAAGTACAGAATGGAAATGTTATACAAGGGTCCACATGTATAGATGTTTAAAACGCGTGAAATTTTAGGTTTTATTTGTACATAACGATATGTAGTTTACAACTCTATGCTGATTCACTGTGAATGATTGGTATAAACTGAGCAACAATTACCAATTTTTTATTATTTTTTTAGCATATGCAAATTACTATACTTCCCTTTTTGTTTTTAGGTATTACGAACTGTGATCCTAACTGTCCTCTGACGATGTATGTGTCTAAGATGGTACCCACTTCTCATAAAGGTCGTTTCCACGCTTTTTTTCCTGTATTTTCCGGTAAATTAGCCAAAGGCATGAAGGCCCCTATCCTAAAACTGAAATATGTGGCATCAAGAAAGAACATTTAAACGAGCAGACAATACATAGAACCATCCGCATGATGCATCGTTATGTAGAAGTCATGGAAAATGTCCCATCTGGAAACATTTACAGATTGTTCGGTGTGGATCAATTTTTGGTTAAGCCCGATACCATCACCACATTCACAAACAAGCAGAACTTGAATATCAAGAAGTTCAGCTTATCTTCCGTAGTACGTGTAGCTGTGGAACCGAAGAATCCGGCCCGTTCAGAAAAACCCGTAGAAGGTACGGAAATATTCGCTTTTATTGTGTGACTATCATTGTCTGTGTCATTTGACTTCAGGTTTGAAACTTTTGGCCAAGTCCGATCCTATGGTACTATGTGTAATTGAAGAATCTGGCGAATACATCATTGCCGGTGCCGGAGAGTTCCACTTAGAAATTTGTCTGGAAGCCTTGGAGGGGGATCATCATTCGACCCTACTGGGTCTTACTGTACTACGTGTTAAGGTATACTACTATATCTTACCGTTAAACCGTCAGCGAAGAATCTGACCAGATGTGCCTGTCAAAGTCGCCAAACAAATACAACAGATATTGGCCCAAGTATTTTAGGTTCCAGGCTTTTAAATATATGCCGTATGGATTTCTATCAACATGTAGTCTATAAGATGTAGTTTATAAGGCTCTGCAATATAAAAGCTTGGAGTCTCATCAGTGAATATAACATTGATTAAAAAGGATTGAAACGACATGCTAATCAGCTAGTGGGATACTCATAAATTATTTAGACGGATATATAATTAGAGAATGATATATATTAGGTGAGTTAGTGTACAGTTCTTTTGGTTTAATTTTAAAATATTTCTTCCGTACTCTGGAACAAATAAAACACGCACTATATAGAATTTTGAACGAAAAGTTGCAGGCGTCTGAAAATTTTGAAGCAAATGTGCTGTCTGGTATCTAGTACACTAAGAACAACGTTACTAATTATGTTCCTGTTTTTGTCTAGATGAATCTTCCACTTGGCTTTTGGTTTATAGATCATACCAATTAATAAGCAAAAAAATGGCAACGCCCTCTTAATTTATTTTTTCAAATCATATTTAATGGAGTGAGTTTTATTCTTAATTCTATTTGCAGGATTCCAATGGGCAACAAAGCAATCCATCGTGGTGGCGGTTAGATCATTCCTACAACCCGTCGTATGTTGTCTTTATGCTTGCCTATTAGTCAATATCTTATTAGAAGTTCAATAGTCTGGGCAGACGTCCAGCCCAGACTCATTGAACTTGTTTGTCAGTGTGAAATTCAGGTAAATCTTTTATACAATTAAATTTTCACTCCATCTTAGAAATACGTTCCATATCTCAGAAAGCGGCACCAGATGATACAGCGTTGTATAAGTAGCAATTTTGAATTGTTTACATTATTATATCCCGGTTGATTTAGGCCTTCTATCCATTCTCAGATGATTCTCTAGAATCGACTTGTTGTAGGTATTTGAGTAATTAAAGTACTGGATACAACTTAGTCCATGCATATTTATACTTTAAAAACATCTCGATTAAAGCCACAACACAGAAATGAATCAAGAGTGAGGGATCTTCATTTTGTCCGGGTTGTTTTATCACGAGCATGCGCCGTAGCGTTTTTACGATTTTATATACAAAACAACTACTCTTAACATTTAATTATTCAACAATATATAAGCCGATTCAGTATATAGGCGCATCCACCCAATTATTATATGTCCAACTATATGTGTTGTAACATTCGCAAGATATGTTATATTAATGGTATATTACTTTCGATTCTAAAGAATTCTTACTTTTTGGCCATTTGGAATAGCGGAACTAATAAAACATTAACGATCGTTAACAAAATTATTATATTAACAAATGTTTTATTAAAAGATATCCAAAATTACCTGATTTCTGCTATAGATTTAATTGGCTGGTTTTCACAATGTGTCAACATGCTTGTTGAAAAATATGATTATAATGTTTCGCATTTATAATTTAATTTTTGGAGATATTTCTTCCAGTTTAATATGTTTAAAAAATATACCAAAAACCATACCATAAGTTATGTATCTAATATTTGACCGAACTGCTTTATTATTGAATTTTCCGTTTTAATATTATAATTTTTCTGGAAACATAATTATTTATCAGATTATTTATTTATTATAAAAAGTACTGTACTAATATACGAAATTCTTTTTTAACATATCTAATATTTTATTTTGTTGTTTTTCAGGATACACATAAAATAAAGAAAGTTTTCCAGATCTCAGTCAATACTTGGACAAAATGTAAACGCGTCGTTAATGACAATCCATTTTTTTCTATAGTACAAATAAAAAGGGCGTGATCCACGTTCTCATCAGAGAGTAGACGGCAGACTGCATCTGCTTTTTAAATCCCAAATATAACAACTTGAGGGAGTCCAAACTTGCTGGAGAAAGCGAATTATAGGAGAATTGGGGAATTGGACAGTAGGGGTTGACAGTACTTTGGTTGAAGGCTGCAATCCGACGAACTGTAGCATTTAAAAAGGATGAGCAATTTAATATATATTTGGGTATACATGTATGCTAGAGCCTGGTCTGGAATAAGGCGTAAAATACAGCTATAAGAATCACTCGCTGTTCGGTGAACTTGAGAGGACAGTTTTGTCCATTTTTAAGGTCCACCCGATAGAGGTGCGGTGGGCGTGGGTAGAAGAATGAGTCCATAAAGATACCAGATAACTGAAGTAAGGTAGTACATTCCATCTTACCGTGAACTTGTTAGGTTTATTAAGTTGTCTTTTTATAGCATTCATATGAATCGTAAAATTCAATTAATGTTATCAATGTTTTTAGTATTTAAATTTCAAACGTTAATTCATCAATAAACTATTATATTTCTTGTCATAGATTTTATAATTAATTAATAAATTTTTTTGGAAAAATGACTTGTTTTAATGCTTGACCATAAAAAATGACACAAAGGTTAAAATTACTTTCCTGACGATGTGCATCCATTATAATATTTTTTAGAACCGATTTGGTGAAGGTAATTGGGCAATTAAAATACTGAATTCAGCTGAGCCGCTCTGTATTTATACTTTATGAATAAGTCGGTTATGGCCACATCACAGAATTAATTAAGATGCCGGAATCTTCATCCTGCCCGTGAGGCTATAACTCGATCTTGCTCCGTAGCGTTTTACATATTTATATTTCAAGGCAGCAAAATACTTATTTATGCAATCGTGCTTAAAAGCGCATTTACCATATAGGCGTCTCTAATCAATTATTTGTGTCTAAAATTCGGCCACCCTGACCTCGCAAAACTTCACTCCGACCTGCTCTTGGAATATGGTGGTTGTTATTCTGGTTTTTCTATAATGGAGACATACTCTTAACTACTTGATCTTTTAAAATTTCTTACCTTGTTGATGATTTTTTCTTTATAGTTCCATTTCATACTGTGTACTTTCTTTATACTTTCCATACTGTGTATTTTATAACTTCTGTGAAAACAATTTTTTTACTTTTTGGGGTGACCTGCAGATTATTTCTTCGGTGAGGTCTGACTGCCAGACACCATTTTAAATTCTCTTAATGGTCTGGTATATTCAATGATTCTTTTTCTGTTTTCTTTTTTTTATGATCCTTATAATATACGTCTTGCACGGACAGGAGTTCGGTGGTACTATGAACTTAACTTAAATATTATCTATATATTTTGATCAAACGATGATAACTCTATTCCTAATTTTTGAACTATTCTATACTGCTGGCGTAAAAACTTTCTGTTCGTCAGACTGCATGCATCCCAAGTGATGGAGGGCTGGCTGTCATCACATTGTCGTCCGTAATGTAGACCTTTCCACGTCTGTTGTGGTGACTACCGATTGGTTGGCTACTCCTGTGCTGGCAGCCTGGCAGTAAACGTTCATAGCTACGTCGCTCGTGATGGCCCCCAGTTTTTGGTACCCTTCATATCATCAGCTAATTTGTTGTCACGTGCATTGGTTGTTCTTATCGTTGGAGTACCCCACATAGGTATGCCCCTTTTGCAAGCCCTCTTTACTTTCCTAAATATAACTATATATTTGTATTAGATATCGATGTTCTTTCCAGTTGCTCTATGTATTTGTGTTCTGAATCGCATCTTAAATTAATGACTTTATGTCTAACATGATCTGAGAATAGAATATATATTTTCATTGTGTAAAACTATCGAACACTTGTTACCTCCTAATGTCCAACCTCTTTGATAAACTTACTTTGAGCGGAAAGACAAAAAATAATTTGAATTCATTTAGTGTTTAATATCTTACTATGTATTTTATAGCTTATCACTTTTGGCGCATAAAAAATATAATACACATTTATTTAATTTTTAAGCATTTAATTTTTAATCCTAAGCAAGCAGACCTTGATACTTAACAAGGCTTCTACTTATTGGCATATCAAGACACCAAATGATAGATAATCGAGGTAATAAAATAAAAAAATTAATGAATATGTTAACAATAAAAAAATAAAATACGGAATAAGTTTTACAAGGAATAGACTATTTATTTCTAAAAATATTTGTTAACTGTATAATTAAATCATATATAGATAATAAACATACATTAAGCACATTTTTATAACATAATTTATTGGATACGGCAGTGTCTGTAAGTTGTCCTATTCTCTGTCTTTCTGAATTCCGAAAATTCCGTCTCTTTGAAGCAGACTCTGTGTCTAAACGTCTTAATACTTGATGTTCGAGACAATATCGCTCTGCATTATAAGTTGGGCCCTCACTCTAAAAATACAAAAAAATTGTAATATTTATAGATTATTAGGATTTTCTAAAATCATAAATTACGTTATCCCAACTATCGTCAACTGGTACAAGTATAATAGGTTCTAGAGGTGTTACCACCTTTTCAACTTCACTGCCTTCTTTTATTAGCTGCAATTCTATACACTTTTTATCCGGGCAGATACTATGGTGTAACTAGTATAAAAAAAGTACTGTATTGGTTTTCTTTAATAAATAATACACCTTACATTTAATTCTTCTGGTGGTACACGGTGACATGTATTATAATCACAAGGGACTAGTACAATATTCCCGCTGTTAGCAGCTTTGCATTTCTTCAAATGTAATTCCATCCTTGATACTCTTATGTGATGTGAGTTATTGTAAGGACAAATAACTTTTTCATTGGGACTGTAAAATATCGGTTAAGTATTATCTTTAAATTCTTTGGTCATACATTACTCTCTTAATATCTCCATTGTTTAAATTTCTGTATTATGTGTTTTTAAGATATTTTAAAGTATACACTAATATAAATTGTTAATAGTTAAATTATAAACGTTTATACGTGAATAAATGCACTTAAACTTTGAAATATTTCAAGGAAGCAAACATTGTTTATCAAATTCTTTTATCAAAATATTTTATGTTTTCTTATTGATTACATATATGGAAGATTAAAGAATAAACTAGAGATGATGAAAGAAAATCGATTGTAACTTCCGATGTATCGATAGTTACATAAATTATTCCATAAATATTATAAAACCTTTTAATCATTTTAAATAAACTATTAAATTTGGTACTTAACCTTAAAAGATTAGCTTCTCTACATTAATTAAAATAAAATATTTATTAAAAAATTCGATACTTTAATGTACATTTTACAATCTTTAAATAATATCGATATTTTTTTGGGCCGTGCCCTGTGTGTATGTTAAATCGCAATTTATAATACTGACTTTATTTCTAACATGATCTGTGAAAAAAAACCTTTCTAAAATGTAAAACATAATCGAAACATAACGATTAATATACTTTGAAAACGGATATTTAATTTTATATATTAATATACTTATTAATATACTTTTTACAGTATTTACAAAACATCGGCCTATATATCAATATTTTTATTTTTTATTAAAAAATCTACATATTTTTTGTGAAATATCGAAGTATATTCCAGTAGCAGTAGCTGTTAAAAAATATTTATATTTTATTCATCCCTTATATCCATATACTTTTTTTAAAAGTTGACCTTGAAAGTGAAAGGAATACATAAAATTAAACAAATTAACTCGGCGGGAATGTGACACTAGTTGGAAATATCACTCAACATCTTCCATTCAAGATCAAAATGATATTAAGTCGACTGCACGTTGTCGATATGTTCCCGTGCCGCACCTCCGAATGGTTCCAGAACAGTCTCCGTTAGTTCGTTGATCGAAACGCAATGGCTTGTCTTACCTGTCGGACCAATAAGGTAGTATTTTTGTCGAATAAAGGCCTCTTATTTAAACAAATAAGGTTAGAATATAATGAACATTTTAAAGACTAGAACATCTGTGCTGAGGTTATAACAGTGAGTTAAATAAGAATTTCTTTATTAAAATAAGTGGTGACAGTGATAAAATAGCCGATGGATTATCCCCTTCAAAAATGGTAAAGTCAGACTGTGTAGAAACTTTGCTTTTCGTCTTATCAGAACAGAAGCTGGAAATAACTGAATTAGCGTAAAAATGCTGTATGGCGTGGTAAAATTACTCATCTGGTGCTTCTAATGCACAAGCTAGAATGGTTTGGATATGCAATTAATCTAAACTAAAAATTAGGGGTAAGTGATAACATTATAATTGTTAAGGCAAGTCAATCTGTCAAAGTCCGGTACATACTATACAGTACATAGTTACTATTTGAATGTTAAGCTATATATAATAGTACAGGAAAAATATGTAACAGACCTTATTCTTGGGTTTACTAACAAATAATTTCCGAGTTAACTTGCCTATAATGCAACAACTCTCTGAATTGGCGTCAATGTCCTGTATGAAATACTTTTATTTCTTGGTAAATAAAATACAAATTCAAATATTATAATGGTCACTATCTTGATAATATACTAGGTGTTGCAACGGTGATTACAATAACAATCGTATATCAACTACGTCAGCAAAATACTCTTCGAGACTCTAAGAAACTATATGATTTCTGGTCAAGGCGTCGGCCTTTGTAGCCAAAAAGTGTCCATGTCAGCATTCCCATCGCTCGGTCCCGATACCACGTCTGTCTCGATTAGCGAATGAGTCATCAGGTGCCCTCTATGTAATTGGTTAACAATACCGATCTATATTTTCTTATAGCCCATCTCTTAGTGATTATGGAAAATTTCACTTGATTCATTTACCACAACGACCTATTTTGACGAACTGTATTAAGTAACATTGAATACGGACTATATCTTTTTACTCTGAAGCGGCAATAGAAATAAAAAATTCTGGGAATATACGAATAGTTAATTTAAATCAAGAAAGAAGTCATCTGTTTGTACTCAATCATTGCAAAAAGGCCCATGCTGAATCCAACAAAAGAAATCTTCATAAAATCCCTATTCCTACTCTGTTGTGTGATAACAAGACATAGCATTTCATTATAATGATGACTGTGGTGCAGAAACATCTACTAGATGATAGAAACACCACCTAAAATCTGTCATTCGAGGGCAAAATGACGGCAAATCGACTGCTACGTTGTCGATATTTTAAATTATTATTTACATATAGGGAAAATAGTTTAGTGGGGGATTTACAGATTTGCGGCTAGCTGCATATTGAAATTTTGCAGTTAGTCTTAAGTCTGCAATACGTTAACCTAATTCACAAACATACTAAATAATTTTTTCTGTTAATTAGATTTTGCAAATACTAAAATATCGCAATATAATATAGTTTTAAGCAATATAAATAAATATAATTTTGCATAGTACTAGGATTTGTATTAAAAGTTTGAGTCTCGTTTTCCTCATTTTTCCGCTTTCTAACATTTAAATTTTTAGGGCGCTTCGATTTCATTTGGATTATTTTATCATATTTCATATCACATCATAGTGCAACCAGCAGCAAAAAGAACATAAATGAATAAATGGAACTAAAATGTATTAAGGCAAATAATGTAAATTTGCCTACAATATAACGACTACTGTGTGACTATAACTAAAATAATTTTAAAAATAGTTTAATATTTTTCTTTGTACTTCGAGATTTTGACTGTTTATGATCTGTGATCGGTGGTTAATTGAAATATTACTCCAAAAATATAAGGTTTTTTTTTTGTTCTGGCCTAAAATCAGGCGGTGGAATGCATGACGCATACCTGGTCGCGGAGACTTGCCCTGGAGTGACAAGTTGGACCGGGTTATGTGGGACTGTTGATGAATGATGTTGTTTTCCTTTGTGAAAGAGTTGAGAGCGTAGAGTATTGCCCTCTTGGCAAGCTTCGAAATGGCGCTGAGAAGGCTGATAGGCCTGTAATCAGATGGAGATGATTTTGCTCCTTTCTTGGGTATAACCGCTTTATGTGCGTGTTTCCAAGACGCCGGGAAGTGTTGCAGTCTCATGATGGAGTTAATGATGTTTGCCAGTTCTGCAAGCTGCTTATGCGGGAGCTTTTTTAACTGGGTAATCGACATTCCATCGAAACCTGGAGATTTTTTGGTTTGAAGTTTGGCGATCATAGTCTGTAGAGACTTTGGAGACACAAAATGGTTGAGAAGAAAGGCGGGGGTTACTGGTCTTTTGACGGAGTTGGATTCGTTGATGACAATGTCAATGTCTTTAGCTTTAGTGTTCTGTGCGGGTGGGAGGCATTTCATTTGAGCTTCGTAGGTCTCCGCAAGGAGCTCGACTTTTTCTTGGTCAGTGACTGTGAAATTTCCTGTAACCGCTGACTTCAGGGGAGGGATGACATTGTGCGTCTTCTCCACGAGGCATTTGGAGACACGCCAGAAGGAAAGGGGGCCATCCAGCCTTTGGTCCGCGAGAAATGAGTTCCATTTCATTGCTCGCCAAGTCGAGACGGCCGCCCTTACCCTCTTGCATGCTCTGGGTGAAGCAGCATCAAGGGTGAATCGAGCTAATCTGCATAAACCGTTTTTGATGCGAATTTCACGTTTAAGAGAAGCGGGAAGGTTGTTTTTCCACGGCTGGGGTTGTGATGAAATTTTGACTGTGGCAGATTCGTGAGCAGACTGAACATCGCGAGTTAGCTTCAGTACGGCTTCCTCGAGGTGTTCTGGTGTGTTAATTTTCGGAATTGGATCGAATTTCAGGAGAAGAGATTGGTAGTTTTTCCAGTCGGTTTTTTTCCTGAATCTTGTTAGTGGGACTTGAGTGGTGGCGCAGATTCCGAGTTTGAGAAGGACCGGACGATGATCAGAGTCTAGTTCGTCAAGGACTCGAACTTCGGAATCACGATTTACGTCTTGAAGAATAAAGAAATCAAGGATTCTTGCTGCGCCTTGAGAGACTGTACTAGGGTGATGGGTGGGTTCATCTGGCAAGGCAAGACCGTAGCCCAGATCTGCACTTAGAGCTACGATGGCGTTACCTGCGGGATTCGCTCTGGAACACCCCCAGATGGGGTGGTGGGCGTTGAAGTCGCCACCTATTATTTTCGGAAATTTTCCTTCCACGAGTGATCGGTATTCGGCATAGTTGAATGCAGAAGATTTCCTGTACAGGGATTTAATCACGAAGGGACGTTCTTGGATATCGGTTTTAATGGAGGTTGTTTCGAAGTTGTTTACTGATAACGATGGAAGGAGCTCGTGTTTGACTCCTTTTCTAACGAGAATAGCGGTTCCACCGGTGTTCTATCGTTTCTGTAGACCAAAAAGTGTTCGAAAGAGAGACGATGCGAAGGTTTCAGGAAAGTTTCCTGGATGAGCACGATGTCGACGTCATAGAATGTCATGACATCTTCCAATTCCGCTTGCTTTCCGCGTAAGCTATTTGCATTCCATGTCATCAGTATAAGAGATTTCGGAACAGCCATTTCGAAGAGTTAAAGGCTGCTGGAAGTTATAGAGACAGGTAAGTGTTGCCGCCTAGGCAGCGACATTTGGAAAAAGACGTGCAAGTTGGTGAGCCAGGGCGATCACTTGCAGGAAAGCCTGCGGGTCAGTAAACGCCTGTATTGTGGAGTTAAGGTCCGGTGTATTGGTTGGAGCAGGAGTTTGAGTTGGAGCAGGCTGGGTGGCGCTGGCTAATTTTTGGGCTAGCTTCCTGCCACCTTGGTTACTCCATGCAGAACCTTGTGGAGGCCTGGTTTCGGTCGGAATTTTTGGTTTTCTTGGAGCAGGAAGGCAGCTGCAACCGCTGAAGTTTGCGGTATGAATTTCACTGCAGTTGCTGCACTTTTGAGGTGCTTCTGGGATTTTGGTACAGTATCTAGTGTCGTGATGCCCGGCACATTTGACGCAACGTGGGGGGGCTCGGCAATATGAGCTGGAGTGCCCGAAAAGTTGGCAGTTGAAGCACTGCACTGCTCTCTCCTCCGGATGACAGAAGGAATGGTAAGGGTAATTCCTTTCCTCGAGCAGGGTAGTAAGTTTACGGTAATTGTCGCTTGTGGCGACGAATAAGAAAATGCCCTCCTTTTTGTTTCGGGTTATGATGTCTATTGATTGTGCCTTAGTAATTTTAATGAGCTCCATGAACCTCTTCTTGTCACGGAGCACTATAGGCGGAATTTTTTCCTTTGGGGGACTTTGAGAAACAGTCGCCGAAACGGTTGGCACTGTTTTTGCTGTGGAGGTTAAGACTTGTTTAGTGGCCTGGCTACTTACCTACGCAGGTTGGGTTGGTCTTGTGGTAACTTGTTTCGGTACTGGCTGTGGGGCCGTCTTGGTGGTCGGCTTGTTTTGCACTGGTCTGGTGGCAAATTTTGTAATCGAAGGCTGTACGTTAGCCTTGGCTTTCGATTGGGTAGATTTAGTGACCGGCTTGGCTACCGGATTGGGTTGTGATTTGGGAGCCTGTTTTCCCTTGTTGCCGGGCCCTCTTTTCCTTTTTCCCACCAAGGTGAAACCGTTTAGCTGGTGTCTGGGTCTGGATTTCTATGGCAGCGGGAATCTTTACTTCCATGGCATCTTTTTGATGCTTCATGAATTGTGTTATCGTAGCTGTGAGAGTTTTGATTTCTTCCTTGAGATCTTCGGAAGCCTTTTCGCTCTTTTCCAGCTTTTCCGTCTGTTTGGGCTTTTGCGAACATTTTAACGTCAGCTATCTGCTTTCGCAGGTCTTCGTTCTGTAAAAATATAAGGTCTAAAAGGATTAGTTTTCCAAACAATTGACAATGATCCTATTTCAATTGTTTAGTATTTTATTTACGTATTTGTTAATATTCGAGAAGCTACCCGGTCGTTCCGTTTTACCATTATCCCTCAAGTCGGAAAGAATTAAACAAGTTACAAAATTTTAAGCATCTGTTGTTAATATGAATTGCTTATCAAAGTTAGGATACATTAAAATACTATCAGATGTTATAATTTTTTTACATTTTTCAAAATATGTTTTATTTTTTTTAATATGGAATTAAGAGATTTCAAGAAATTTTAAACAAATTTAGAATATCAAAAAGACCTATAAATTTTTTTAAAATTGGAAAATATGGAATTAAGAGGTTTCAGAGATCTAACAAAAGGCTTGCCGGTGATAACCCCAAGTTGTCGTTATTGTGGAATATTTGTAATTTTTTCTATATATGTAGGGAACGACACCTGATCCATCTGTCTGACGGAGCCGTATCTACGTTTCAAGAATACGCTCTGAATGGTTACGCTTGTTTGTGGAATAGCCGCCACCGAAAGAATACGTTCGAGTGGCATACAATAATGATTAGTTTTTAATTTTTTGTTATATTAATTTTGGTTATAATTTATATTAACAGAAGCAACCGTACAATTATTATTATTGGCTTGCCATAAATTATGAATTATGGGTAATGTAACACCTATACACTGATACACCTATATACACTAAACAAGTTCCTTTGGTTTGGTTCGCTTCGATCTTCTGATTTCCCGCGTGTTGTCCAATAGCTGTATAGCTTTCACGTTACTGTGATTATGCAACCGTAGTTCAAGGCGAAATCTTGGATCACTTCTTGTATTCATTTGATTTCGAGGTCATTGATAATTATTCGCAAAACTGTTTGATGTTTGGCGTATTATCAATATATGGCATTTGTCAACCCCTTATGTGCACACCATGGATCCAAATTGGCTTTATGATTGACTGATAAACCAATCTCTTTGATTTTAGGTTAAGTGGAGAGTATATTTCAATTAACCAATACATTTTCTTGACTTTGAATCTAATCTGCTCTGCTTTTTGTCTAACATGAGGTTTTTAGTTTAACCTACTATCGAGACATATTTCGACGTATTTAGCTGATTCTGCTTGAATCAGGCATCTGTCAAGTGAATAATTATGTATTTGTCATTTTACTTCAATTCAAAATTAACATGGACGGATTTGGAGCGATTAAGCCATATTTTTCAGTCTCTAGTCCATTTGTAGATTTTTTTACCGCTACTTGTACGTTATCTACAGCCTTAGACAACTTAGACAATTTTTAATATGAAAACTGTGTCGTCGGCAAATGTTCCAAGTATTGTTTCTTCTGTTGTAGGGATACGTGGATCTTCAGCTGAAATAGGGTTGAGTGTAGAGATTGCTCGTGCATCTAAAACTCTAAATTTTTTCAAAATGTTATTATTCGAGGAGTCGACAGTAATTGGGGGGAAGCAATCTGTTCATTTTGTATATTAATCCCAAATGCCGTACCCGGTCAAAAGCTTGTGAGACGTCCAGTAATATTTCAGGGCAGTTTTTCTTTTCTTCGAGTTCCTTTTTAAGTACCGCTGTTACTCTATGCGCTTCGTCCATTTTTGAGTGGTGATTTCAAACTGCAAATTGGAAATCTGGTATTTCTATAAATTACTTAATGCGTTTTAACAGCAGTTTCTCATATAATATTGATATCGTAGGTAACAGCGAAATACACTGGTAAGATATAACTTGGTCTACTGGTTTATCAGGTTTTTTAAGCAAATGAATTCGAGCAACATTAAATAATTCCGAAACATGCTTCAGTCTCAAACAGGCATTGAATATTCAATATATCTTTTATTAACCAGCCTTTTTAGGATTGATGTTAATATAAATTTCTGTGGCAACTTCTATTGGAGAAATCTGATTTACAACAACATCGGTCTTATGAACAGGATTTGTATCTATTGCAGATTCTATAACCGTCGGTTTGTCGCATCTAGTGCTAACAATACTGGAGTGTGATCAAATGATACTTCGCAAAATCTCTCGATTTGTATTTAATTTGAAGAGATGCCTTTCGAAATGTAAAAGTCCAGTAGGTCTGATAATTTTTACTGCCCCAGTAAGTGGGTTTGCGCCCAGAGTAATAATTACATGTAATTATATTTATTGCTGCGAATAGTTCGCTGGGTTTTCCAGGTATTATTAATCGTGAACCTCAGGCTGTATGTTTAACATTTTTTTATTATTTAGTTATTATATTGTTACTAGTCGTTTCCGTCTAACCTACGATTTGTCTTTGTAATAACTTAAATCTAGGTATATAACTAGGAGGACCCATCGGCCCTATCTCAGTCTTTGGTGAAATAATGTTTATACGTGTCACTGCTGAATTTTTTAATATATGCACCTCACTACACAATGCTACACAAGATCAGGTGATTTGATTTTCTTGAGTCTATGTCGTGTTCTGGTGGTATCTTTCCTCATGCTCCCTTGCAATTCTCTTGATTTCTTGACTGACTGTGGGTATCTGAAGGTCTCGATGTAGGTAACAAGTGCTATAGTATTTGGGTACACCCACAATACCTCTCAGGACTTTGTTCTGAAAAACTTATTTGATTTATGTTACTCTTTGCAGAACATCCCCATAATTGAACTCCGTATGTCCATATATGTGTTAGTAATTGCTTATATATTGGCAATTTATTATATACTGTTAATTGTGATTTTCTTCCAATTAGTCAGTAGATTTTCCTATTTTTCAACTCCAGTTCGTTTCTTTTCTTCTTCATATGTTCCTTCCAGCGATGTTTTGCATCGAGATTCATTCGAAGATGTTTAGCGTTGTTGCTATATGGAAATATAGTGTTATTTAATCTTATTGGTGCTTGTACGGTCTGTTTATATTATGAACTGCACGTGTCCAATTATTTAAATTGTCACTTGCCTGTTGTAATTTTCGTGAGGCTTCTTCAGTATTATCTCCGACAGCTATAATCGCAGTATCATCAGCAAATGTAGCCTTCGTAATATTTTCCATTTGAGGTATATCACAAGTGTAGAGCAGATAAAGCATTGATCCCAGTACACTTCATTGTGGTACACCTGCTTTAGCTTCTTTTATTGTAGAGTAAGCTTCTTCTTGTTTGACTCTGAAGATTATGGTTGTAATGTATGATTTTAATAGTTAGGTGTGTTGTTTTGGTAGTATTTTCTGTAGTTTATGCATAAGGCCTTCATGCCAAACCTTATCGAAGGCTTGTGTTACATCTAAAAATATAGCTGAGCATACTTTTTTACTTTCGTAGGCTTTTTCAATAACATCTGTTATTCTGTGGACCTGGTCAATTGTTGAGTGCTTGTTAAAAACCCAAACTGGTGTGTTGGTATTAGGCTTTTTTTCTTTATATGATCGGTTTTATTCTTTTCAACAGGAGTTTTTCAAAACCTTAGATATTATTGGGAGCAGTGATATAGGTCTAATTTCCACATAGGTCTCTTATAGACGAACTGTGTAGACATGAACGCTTTAAATATTTTGGGACTTTCCAGATTGAGTAATCAGTTTCTTTATCACGTGTTACATTTCTCAGATAATCATTTATGGTTTTGTTTTTTATTTCCCTTTTCACTCTTTGAGTTATATTGTTTAAACTATTTTTATTTTCAGGTGTTCTGTTTTGTTGCCATTTTTTTCGTAATTTACGTTTTTCAGCTACCATTTCCTTCACTTCTTTTGGATAATTAATTCCTTTAATTGTACTATTAATTTGTGGAGTATTATTCTAAGCAGCTTGTTGAATATCAACTACGAATTTCTCTGCTTCAAAATTTAATTGTTCAGTTGCCTTGAGGGGTACGTTTAGTTAAATTCGTTTGTTCAATTGTTCAGCAAATCGTTCCCAGTCTGTTCTCTTGATTGTTAATGTTGGGTTTCTTTCTTGTCTTATTATATTTTCGCTGAACGTCAGAATCACTGGCGTATGATCTGAACTTATCTCAAAATTTTCTTCGATCTTTTTATAGTTGGCTGTTATGTTTCTTACTATGAAGAAATCTAACAGGTCTGGGGTTTTCTCTTGATTAGTCGGCTAATAAGTTGGTTTTCCAGTTGACATGTAACTACATCATTGTTCAGCAGCTGCTTTATGCCGTTCATTGCCTTTAGTTAATGTCATTCTGGGTCCCCATCTAGTATTTTCTGCATTGAAATCAACTCCAATTTTAAATATTTCTCCCAGGTTGCTTAGGACATTCAAATAATTTTCCTTTTTTTGATTGTATCTTCTTCTTCACTTCCTTCTCTTGCGGTGTTAGCTGGATGTATGGTATGATAAAATGTATATCCTCTAAATTTTATAAGGACTCTTTTGTTAAATGGGTTTCTGATATTAGGCAAATATCTATTTTTTGCATATCTAGGAATACTTTTAAGGTAGCGTGATGTTTCTGCATTTTGCACTGTATTTTGGTTTAGTTCTGCATTAATTTTTCACTTTTAGCTGATGATGGAAGCGCTCTTGTCATAGCTTTGATGCCTCTGTTTTTTTTGTCGTCATAAGAGTGCCATTACAGTTTCAGCAACTCTGAACAATCTATTATTTTTGTGAATATTGTACGACATTCGGCGTCGAGTTTTATTTGTCCATTGTTCAGTACCGTTGCTTTGAATATTATATACTTGGACCTCATCGTAAAGCAAGTCAAAGTCGGTAATATTACTTACCATACTTGGGGGTGACCTGGGCATTCTAATTTCTTTATTTTGTTCATTATTTGGTTTTACTTTTATTTGCTGTGATGATGATCCCCGGGGAATTATTTGCTTTTATTTTTTTACTTTTACCCGTTATTCAGCCTATTTCTTTCTGCAATTCTTCTTCATCTGTTTCGTATATAACAATTGGACTGCTTTTGTTGGCTTGGTGGTTTGTCCTTGCCTTCAGAGCTTTGTTTATTTAGTTGTAGCTGGAGGGCATATATTTGTTTTTGAATATTGGTTAATGCGATTTCAAGCCTCTCTGATTTTTCGTTCATCCACGTATTGTAGAGTGCCCGTTCGTTCTGGGTTCTAGTTGTGTTTTCTACATTCAAAACTGCAATATGTGATATCCTGATGTCGATATTTCCATTTTATCTATTTTTTGTGTAGTGTTCTCATATTTTTTACGTGTTGTTGAAATAATACTGTTATTTTTATGTTTAAAATTATCCTACCCTGCATTTGTGGTCCAGATATTCAGTTTCGGCTCTTAACGTTTTATGACATTTTGCATTTATTTTCTACTGTACTGACCTTTTTTTCCGATGGCACTTTCACTTTTTCTGTTTATTCTAAAATCTCCTCCAATAATATATCTTGGGCTTAATTTTAACAATAAATGTCTATAACATGAACATAATAAAGGAGGATTTTATAAATAATAAATGGAAATTAGAAAGAGAAAACTGGAACACTCTATGAACAAATTATCATGAAACTCAATCAGGGTGGTACAAAAGACACTAGAAATAGAAAATAAGAAAAGCGTAGTGATTCTGAACATGGCGTCTTTGGAAATGATGTGTTATGAAGTTCTAACATCTCTAGGATGTGTTACAACAACATGTCGTCAAAATGTGGACAAATTGTACATTTAAAAAGAAGTGGCAATCCCGTCTAGTTCATTTACACTTTCCTTCAAATTTAATAAAAAACATAACTGATATTAAATTAAACGGTCTAAAATATCGCATTACTAGATCGATTTCTATGTACCATAGATATTTGGAACCATTCATGATTTTCTTGAATAGTACAAGTCTTCGTCGGTATTTTTGGCCAAAATGTTGAGAAAATATTAACAGTAGAACTCGCTTTTATTCTATTATGTAATATCTAGAGGAATAATACTAAAATTATGGATTTATAAATACATAAGGATTGATAATCAATTTATCATAAACATATAAGTTGCATTTAATATATCTTAATATTAAACTTGAAAATCCGTTGTAGATCCTTCAGGTCTCTCCTAAAACCTTCTCTGAATATCAATAATCAAAATTCCCAAATTTAAATAAAAATATGCTACCTATCTAAATATACATATATTTATCTTAATCAATTTTAAGGCATATTGATATTTATTTTTCTTGTAAATACTCTAATATGCATCAATGATGCTGATGTTATAACAAAGCGATATTTAAGTTCAAAATAGCTATTCATTTCAAAAATATACGAAATATCTAATACCTGCATAACTAGACATTCAAAACTCTTTTGATTTATTTGTAATATAAATATTGTAAGATCAATTTCGTATTAAAATGGTACTGATAAAATAAATTGATTATGGCCAAAAGCATACCCTTAATCTAGTATTATTTTATCAACCACCTTATAATACACTAATATTAATGATTTACTGAAATCCTTATTTGGGATTTTTATTAATTAGACCTCATAAATGAAATTGACGATGGGCGATAATTGAAATTACAATTACTGACATGTTTAAATGTACTAGGTAAACAAATACATATATATCTACGTTTCACTTATGAAATTAGGAAAAATACAAAACAACAATATTACAATAAACATAATTTATTTAAGTATAAAGGACATTAGGATAAAGTTATGTTATTTGTGTTACATCCACTTCATCGATTTTCTCTGGACTATTTCTTAAGGGTCTAAGTTATATAGACTCACTAAGATTGTGGTAACATTGGCCAATAACTGCAAATTTATCATCTTCTTTCTAATTGAGGTAGACGTCCATATATCCACCTTGTGGGTTATATAACAGTATACATCTTGTATCTTTCAACTCATTTGCCCATGGTTCTACACTTATGGCGTCATTTTCATCTCTATTAGCTGTGGATTCAAAACCATAAGCGGCTTTTATGTTTTACTCTTTACTTTACTCTTCGTGAGTCACTAAATCTATTCTTCTTACATTAGTAATATCCACATCGTGTCTTACATCATCCTCTATAACATTAAATGGTATTTTAGCTGCTCATTTGGTTACAATTTATTCTCTATTTGTTTTCGAGAGCTGCAGGAGTTTAAGGTATTTTCATGTCCAAAATATGTTTTGGTGAATTCTACTTCATATTCTTCACCTTTGTTATAATTTAATACTTGCTAGGCAATGTGTATTTATCTTGTTTCTTCCTTGAACTTCCTTGGACCCTGAAATATTATGCTAGCACAATATAAAGAAATATAGCTTCTTCTCTCTTGACACGAGGTTGGGGCTTGCTCCATATCATTTTCCCATATTTGAATTTCTTTAAAGGTATTAAATTTCAATAACTCCTCAACGTTTAAGTTATGAGTTGACTGTAAATGATTCATTAGAAGATTCGCTTACATTGTAGTATGCTCGCATAACTTACATGTGTACAGTATTTTTGTTACTTTGGTATCTTCATTAATAGCAGGATGCTTTGTTTTGGATCCACGCTGTTTCAATATTTGTTTGCTGCTATATTTATTTTCGCAAGTAAAATATTTAAAAATGAATACACCCTTCAGATTTAATGCAGATATTTTTCTAAAACATAAAATTATTGTAAGATTCAGCAGGAAATTCTCTTGTTATGGACATTCAAATTAGAGCAGGTATATAACTTCGTACAGTTTTCAAAATAGAAAAGCTTCTTTTGTTCCATGTTTTGTCTTTCCATAGCAATTTGATTTTCTTATATAATTACTTAATTCTACTATTATAATATAAAACAAAGCAATATATATAGAAAAAATTAGTGTATACAATAATATAAACTAAATATTTCAATCAAAAACTAAATAAACTAAATAAATTATATTTCAATACAATCGTAAATTAAACTATCTAAAATTATAAAAAAGACTAATTAAGTAATAATTTGGTTAAAAAAAATTTGCGGTTGCACTCGAAGAAGCGCAATTTTCCCCACTAAGAACACAAAGCGAAATGCACGTAACAGCCTTGGCGTGAAATTTAAATAAAAAACAATTTTTTTCTGGAAATAAATTTGTTAAATTAAATTCAATTAAATAAATAAATAAATATATATATATATATATATATATATATATATATATATATATATATATATATATATATATATCACAAAAAATATAAATTTATAATGTAAATTTATATACATTTATCTAAATTTATCTAAAAATATAAATATAATATAAAAAATATATATCTATAAAATATAAATATTATATACATAAATATAAACCATAAGCAAAAAACTTTGGTGCATAGCAAAATAAAATTACCTCTTCCATCTTTCCGTCAGTACTTTTAATATTTTATCCGAAAGATCATTATGGAATGTACAATTGAAGGAGTTTTAATTTACTTTTTTAAAACATTTGACAAAAATTTTGTTATATAATCGACATGGCAAAATCGCTGAATAATTTAAGATATAGCTCAAAGACCTACTGACTACTTGTATATTAAAACAATTTTGTTAGAGTTTGGGACACGATATATTGTCTTGTCTCTATAAAATCAGTCTCAATTTGTGGGTCTACTAATTTATTCATAATTGTATGTAAACAAAAATCATATTTCATATCTTTTTTAAAATGTTATACTAATTAACCTGAGATATACACTACGGCACAACGTAAAACTTTGTTTGCTGTTATAGGAACAGCTGGACTGAAGTTATAGTCAAGTAATTAACAGTAAAAATGAGCAGAAAGGGGGATACTAGTTGAATGAATACAAACTTTACCTTTACCTTCTGGAGTTTGTTCAAGTGTCGATGATACTTGCTTCGAACACCCTGGTTGCGGGCCTGGAATGATGGAAATAGGTGCTACCAAGTAAGACAGTTTTGAAATTAACAATTATGAACAGAGATGTGATTGAGTCCTTCAATTTACCTTCGATATAATTTTGATTTTGATCCACTTCAATTTGTACATGTTCTGGGCTCGTGATATTATTTTCACCATAATTAAATTGTTCATAAGTACTTAAAGGAAGGTTTAAATGTATCACACAAATATCTCACGTGGTAACGATAATAAATTATGCCTCATGTTTAACCAACCAGTTTAGGATTTTAAAAGTTTTCTACTCACTTCTTAAGGATCGCTTTTTTAACGGAAAACGATGATGCATTTCCTCACTATCTGTGCATCCGGACACACAACACTTCATAGATCGGGAATACATTTCAACTACGGACTTCTACCTAGTAATAAAATAAAATAATAATTTAGTCTATAAACGTTATAAAAAGCTGACCACACTGTTCTCTACATAGGGCACGTTAAAAATGGGGTGCAAAATAAACAAACCATAGAACGAAATGAACGAATCAGATTCCGTCGCGGCTCTTAGCAGTTTCATGTTGGACGTGGCGAAACATTTCGCCAAAATTTCCATAAATTTCCATATATTCGCAAAATGTTACCAAAACACCCACCTACGAAACTTCCTGCCCTACTCGTATTTAACATAATAGTTAGGGGAGCATAATTGCCAACGCCTCCGACCGTTTTAATTTGGTAATATTAGGTACGTCTGTGTTTCTATCCGGTAGTTTCCAGAACAGTTTCAAATTTAAAAAATTAAAATAATATTTTTAAATTTTCAAACAAATTCCGGTACATTGTTACTATTTGATTGTTAAGCTATATATAATAGTACAGGGAAAGAATGTAATTGACCTTATTCTTGGGTTTGCTATAAATAATCTTGTTCGTTGATTGAAACATATTGCCTTGTCTTACCTTTCGGACCAATAAACTAGTATTGTGGTCGAATAAAGGCCTTCTATTTATCCTGTCAAGTGTGTGTGTTTAGAATATAACGAACATTTCAAATACTATAACATTTGTGCTGAGGTTGTAATAGTGAGTTAAATAAGAATTATTCTATTAACATAAGAGGTGACAGTGATAAAATAGCCAATGGACCATCCCCGTTAAAATGGTAAAATCAGACTGTGTAGGAACTTTGCTTATCGTCTAATCAGAACAGAAGCTAGAAATAACTGAATTAGCGAAAAAATGCTGTATGGCGTGATAAACCTCCTCATTTGATGCTTCTAGTGCACAAGCTGTGCCGTCAACTATGATGTCAAAATTTGTTTGTCAAAAATCTAAACTACAAATTGTAAGTGATAACATTATAATTGTTAAGACAAGTGAATCTATCAAATTCCGGTACATTGTTACTATTTGAATGTCAAGCTATATATAATAGTACAGGTAAAGAATGTAATTGACCTTATTCTTGGGTTTGCTATAAATAATCTCCCAGTTAACTTGCCTATAATGCAACCACTCTCTGATACGGTGTCAATGTCCTGTAAGAAATACTTTTATTTCTTGATAAATAAAATACAAATATTCAACAAACATTATAATGGTCACAATCTTGATAATATACTAGGGGTTGCAACGGTGATTACAATAACAATCGTATATCAACTACGTCAGCAAGATCTTCTTCGAGAGACTCCAAGAACCTATATGAATTCCGGTCAAGGCGTCGTCCGTTGTATCCGAAAAATGTACATCTCAGCATTCCCATCGTTCCGACCCGTTACCACGTCCGCCTCGATTAGCGAATGAGTCATTAGGTGCCCTCTATGTAATTGGTCAACAATGCCGATTTATATTTTCTTACGGTCCATCTCTTAGTGACTATGGAAAATTTCACTTGATTCATTTACCACAACGACCTATTTTGATGCACTGTATGCAGCATCATTGAAAAATTCTGGGAATATATGAAAAGTTAATTTAAGTTAATAAAAGCACCAGCCTTCTTTCTGTTCTGTCATCATTGTAAAGTCATCCATTTGTACTTAACCATTGCAAAAAGAATATTTGAAATATGTACATAATAATCCTTGTAATAACTAAATAAAAATAAACAAAAACCTTATCTGTGTTCCTTATTTATTTTTTGAAGTCGGATTAATTTTCTTGTTAAAAACATTATGTTTTTCTCTTTTTGGTGTTAGATATTTGCTCAACAAATTATGCAGTTATTATATTAAGTATTATAATGGGCATGTCAAGTAAAGTTGCAGTCTGTTTGAGGAAAAATAGGAATAAAGGAACAATGATTGAGAATAAGAAATGCTTCAGGCACCGGGGTCCGCTACCTAACCTAACTGATTTGACAGGCATTAACCAAACTAGAACACCCACGAAAAGTCGTTGTTTCCACCGGGAATCGAACCCGCGACCTCCACCTGTGGTCTGAAGACTCTAATAACTAATCTCTACGGCTTATCATATGATATGGTTAGTCTTTAAAAAGCAAACTGAACGAATTTGTACGGATAACTAATAAAGAATAATTAACTTAGATATTATAGACAAACATATGTGCATTTTTAATTTTTCGTTCCCTTTTCAAGACCATAGGAACCTTTAATTTATTTAATAAACTCTGCTTTTTTTGGAATTCTGTTTGGTCAGCTGATTAAAGTCCTTGTTGATGTGGAACGCGTGTTTGGTGTTGATAAGTATTTGGTATAGGAATTTTGCGATTATACTACGGTGAATTTTTGAAAAGGGATGAGTGAAAAATTCCTTTTGAACCTTTGCACTAATGTATTTGAGTAATTCTGTATATGAGGCGCTCAAATTTTTTTCTCCGCTATTTCTAAATTTGTTCATCTCTTCATGGCCGATGTACTTAGACTACTTTAACCCGTCTAAATAAAGGAGTATGTCTTATAGAGAACCATAATTATTAGAGACAATTTGCTTTTTCTACACGTGGGAGGATACAGGATTCTCTGTGGATTATAACGGCCTGGGTTTTCTTTGGGTTGAATTGCAACTTCCAAAAGTTTAACCATTTAACCTCATTATTTAATTGTCCTACAAAAACTTCAGTGTGAGAATATTTTTGTCTTCAGAGATATCGAGCTATGTATATCTTGATTGTGAATTCTTCACGCCATAAACAAAATCTAAAGGGCCGGCTTCGTTGGCACAGTGGTCAAGGGCGACAGGAAGGCCCTCTTACTGTTGCGATAGTAGCAGTTTCGAATCCTGCTGGGTAAATTTATGTTTTTGACTATTTATAATACGAAAAAGAAAATCTGTGACTGCGATCAGCCACGCCGGTAACCAAGCTGGGTAAGACCGGATTTCTTCTGAAATCATCTCTTGGACCGTGGGGAACAGATAAACACTATTTAGTAAAAAAGAGACGTTCAGTGTTGTACATACTATGTACATACATATGTAAAATGTTTTCTTGTCAACCCAATATAAACCCAAAAATATCTGAAAAATATGTAAAACATTATTTGAAAATGTCTATATTATGTTGTAGAGCCAGAGAGAATTACAAGAAGATAAATCAAATTGTAGATATATTAAGTTACTATGCTACAAAGGAGTGGAAGTTTGAGAACAGCAACGTGAAAACGCTATGGAAAGAAATGAGAAAGAGCGACCGGGAACTATTTGATTTTGATATTTGTGCTTTGAATTGGGACATGTACTTTTACACTTGTATCCGAGGTAAATCTTACCTAGACTGAAGTTCATTAATGATTGATGCTAGATAAATGATTATAAATATCGATTATATGACAGAAGAACTGAAAAAATCCAAATTAGAAGTTATTTTTGTTATTTCATTTCAACTCATATATATTTTTACATACTAATTACACCCAATTTTTCAATTATTTTGATATACCTTAAAATATTATTTGTTATATCAATTTATTTATGAATCATCATCTAAGTTAAAAAAAATTGGACAATTTGTATTATGATGTGATGGGAAATGATACAGTCATACTAGACCCAATAGTGATTCCTAACTAGTGCTCAAATATTTCAATATTTTAACGACAGATGACGCTGACTTCAAATTTTCCTATAATGTTTCGTCAGTATTATGTTTCGAATAAAATATAAATATAAAATTTAATACTATAATATTTCTATTTCCTTATAAGAACAATATATATAAATCTAGTAATACTTGTTAAAAAGCTCGTAACACCTAATAACATTTCTAACCTTACTAGCTAAAGAATTTCAGCCTTCCTTCTATTGAGTGTTTTCATTTGTCTTCATCAGATTGCCTATTTTTATCCAAGCACAGTCTGTGATAGGCCACATGAGAACAAAAGTGGTCTGGGGATTAAAATACGGCCTAATATCGGTAATATTCACTATATCACAGGAATTGAGATGGAGGAATTCTTTCTTCAGGTCTTCAAGTCTGAATAAAAACTGAAAATATGTCATTTCCCATTTGGTGGCCTTTATGAACTTGTTTTTCAACTACAAACAGTCGCCTTTGAAATAGAATACCGGGGCATACCTTTCGCCGTTTCTCACCACGAAAAGTACCAAATTATCTACATTAATCTGCAGGAATCCACAGCAATCTTCATGTATGTCATTACATATATTATTAATCAAAACGAACATGATCCTGGTGTAGAATTTCAGAAAATTATACGTCTGCAGAAAGTCTTCCATCAATATTTTTCTATCTTTGCCTTCTACGAATAAAAGCTTCCCAGATGAACCGTCACAATGTTTAAAATTGATCTCATTAAATAAAAAAGCTTCGTATTCGCTAAGGGGATAACAATTTACTCGAAGGCTCTGACAAACTTCTGGTGAATATTTGTTCATCGTGGAGAAAATTCTCTCATTTATAATTCGAACGGAGACATATAACAATAACAAAAATTCATCACCAGCCACTTGATTTTACATCAAATTAGTATTGTTGTTATAAAGGTGATTTTATTCATTTCTATATTCTATTTACAAATTTTATTGCGAATATTTTAGGAGCTTGAATTTATATTTTGAAGGACCCATTGGACACTATTCCACAAGGAATAAGAAAATTCTATAAGTTAATGATTATTTATTATTTAATATTATGTGTATGTTGGTGTGTTATATTATATAGTGCTTTGTTAATTTTAAAATATTTCGTTATAAACATATGTTAATTTTTGCGTTTGTTTTAATAGTTTTGATACATATAACTCAGCCCAAATATTTAACAATTCTTAATTATAACCTTTTTTTTCTTAATAATAATCCTTATTGTATATGATATTTCTCTTTATTTATCACTATTTACCTTTTATGCCATGTTATATTACTATAATCAAAATACCAGTATATAAAAGAAAAAATAAACGTACAAATGAACAAAAATAAGCCATTGTTGTTATATCATCAATGTTTTTGATATACCGATTATTTTGATTTTGTTTTCAAATTATATATTTGTAAGTAATTTGTAATCAGCTATATTCCTCGTTCAAACGAGTAGATGACAGTGGCGATGACGAATCTGTAGTTAATTTTAGATATGACTTACCAACAGCTGTTATCAAATGAGTCATCTACTTGAGGTTTTATAAATTGCAAGAATTCACAACTTGTTCAAAACCACCTCTAACTATCTCACTTAATGATAAATAAAATGCCATAGTTGATATTTCAACTCTGTAACTGAAAAAAGCCGAATAATTGAATCTAACCTGAAATCTAAACATAAACTCAGAGAAACATTAGGCTATATGGACATGCATCCGAGCAGGTTTTATGGACCACTATAATTTGTTCAAAAATAATAAGCAGTAATTAACATAGTACGTTTATTGATGAAAAAACAAATTTCACATAATAGAACAAAAAATTTTAATTTCTTATAAGAAAAATATTAGTGAACTTAATACTAATTTAACAGCCTATAATAAGATTTGGAATGTTACTGACTAAAAATTTTTATTTATTTAACATTTCCATTCATTTGACTGCCTACACTCATCCAAGTGCAATCTACAACGGGCCATTTGGGAACGAAGCTTTCTTGATCAAAATATTGCCTAACATCCACAATATTCACTAAATCACAAGAACTTAGTTGAACATCTTCTTTCTCTAGGCCCTGAAGCCTAAACAAAAACCGCAAATAAGTTAACTCCCATTTGGTGACCTTCACGAACTTGTCTTTCAGCTGCCAGCAGGTTCCTTCGAAACAGAACATCGGTGAATATTTTTCGCCATTTCTTAGCACAAAGGGTATAAATTTGTTTTCGTCAATTTGTAGAAATCCGCAGGAATCCTCGTTTATATCATTGTGCATGTTTTTACTTAAAGCGAACATAATTCTACCGCAGAATTTGAGAAAATCGTACATGTGCAGAAAGTCCTCCAACAACATCTTCGTATCTCTGCCTTCTATGAATAAAAGTTTTCCAAATTGACCATCGCAATGTTGCAAATTAATCTCATTAAATAAACACGCTTCCCATTTATTCAGAGGATCATAGTTTACTTGAAAACACTGGTGGACTTCTGGTGAAAACTTCGTAAAATTATTACACAACCTATGTTTTATAATTCTAACGGAGACATATTTTAAATCACCGACAATGATGTAAGGCAAATGCTGCAGGTCTATTGTGTGCCATCCAAATTTTACAACTGGAGAACATGGTGGTTCTTGCAATTCTGGTAACGTTTCGGTCTTACTCACTGCGTCTAGGACAACATGTCGGCTTAATTCGTTATCCATATTTTGTCGGTTCGCTGAGTTAATTGATGCCAATTTAACTACATAAACTTTTTTATTCGACATTTCACTTTTTACTTATATTATTTCAATTAACACTCTTCTTATATACTTAAAAAGTACACTACTCTTATAATCTCTACTTATATACTACCTTCTGTCACTGTCACTTCTGTCATTTCAATTGCGAATAATATATATCAAGTAATCTATGGAGAATGTTTTATGATACCATGGCAACTGTCAAATTGTTATAAGATTGTTGTTTTTAAATTAGTATTAGTTCTATATGCAATTTGTATGCTCTATTAACTTTAATATAAACAAATATATTATTACAGGCATATTAAGTATATGATTTTTTAGGTATAAGAGTTTATATTTTAAATTGTGTCGTTTTATATAGGACCTTTTTAATTTAAAAACATTTGAAGAAATTTGCGAGTGTTGCCTAAGTTTGCAATTGTGACATTACAAATAACTGAATGAACTAACCTAACTTCTATTTAATCTAGGGATATATTCTGAAAAATATGTTATTCTTTTTATAGTATAAATTAATCGTTGAATTTTAAATTGATCTAATTTAATATGTTTATGAGAGCAATAATTCGTTGAGATATACATTTATTTAGAGACATTGGTAATATTCTGCAGAAAATTTGTGCATGATTGAGAAAATCCTCTCACTTGTACCTAATTCGAAATGAAACGTGCTTCAGATCACTGATAGTGATGTAAAGGCTGCGGATATTCAATGGTGTGCCATTCGAATTTTAGAAATGAAGGTTTCTGAAGGAATGAAGAAGGCTGATGTTTCTTTCAATTCTGGCAATATCATTGTTGCCTACTGATTTAGCCATACCGGCTTTGTTATTTAAACTATTATTTATTAACCATTTGAATTTTTATAGCTTATGATGCATTTGATTTATTTAGGGATAAAAATATACTTTTAATTCATTTCAAATTTAAAACTAAAATATATTATTTCAAGAACAAGATGTACTGAATTGGTTCCACCAAGGGAATAACGACTCTGCCATAGGGCTGCCGAAAAAATATTCATATTGTTCTATGTTCATGGTTTCATATCTTTGGTGATATCATGTTCATATATGATATCATCTAAATTAAGGATTTCAAGCAATCTAAGGAGCTTAGATAGGTTTTCCGAAGCGAACAAGTGATAAACCGTGAAGGGAACTTAAGTTCGGTTTTCGATGTGGTCCAACTGTGGTATACTCAGTATACCACAGTGTGACATATCTATAAAAAATTTGTTATGTTATCGACATAGCAAAATCGCTGAATAATTTAAGATATAGCTGAAAGAACTACTGACAGTATATTAAAAAATTTAGTTAGAGTTTGGGACACGAGATATTGTCTTGTCTCTTGATACACTACGGTACAACGTAAAACTTTGTTTGCTCTTATAGGAACATCTGGACTGAAGTTATAGTCAAGTAATTAACAGTACAAATGAGCAGAAAGGGGGATACTAGCTGAATGAATACAAACTTTACCATTACCTTCTGGAGTTTGTTCAAGTGTCGATGATACTTGCTTCGAACACCCTGGTTGCGGGCCTGGAATGATGAAAATAGGTACTACCAAGTAAGACAGTTTTGAAATTAATGGTAACAATTATAAACAGAAATGTGACTGAGTCCTTCAATTTACCTTCTATATAATTTTGATTTTGATCCACTTCCATTTGTACATGTTCTGGGCTCGTGGTATTATTTTCACCATCACTAAATTGTTCATAAGTACTTAAAGGAAGGTTTAAATGTATCACAAAAATGTCTCACGTGGTAACGATAATAAATTATGCCTCATGTTTAACCAACCAGTTTAGGATTTTGAAAGTTTTCTACTCATTTCTTAAGAATCGCTTTTTTAATGGAAAACAATGATGCATTTCCTCACTATCTATGCATCCGGGCACAAAACACCTCCTAGAACGGGAATGAATTTCAGCTACGGACTTGCACCTAGTAATAAAATAAAATAATAAATTAATCTATAAACGTTATAAAAAGCTGACCACACTGTTCTCTACGTAGGGATTCCGTCGCGGCTCTTAGCATAGCGAATAAAACAAGAAATGTGTTAAAGGTAGCGACATTTACATGTTGGACGTGGCGAAACATTACGCCAAAACTTAACGTTAGAATATAACGAACATTTCAAAGGCTATAACATTTGTGCTGAGGTTGTAATAGTGAGTTAAATAAGAATTACTTTATTAACATAAGTGGTGACAGTGATAAAATAGCCTCTGGACCATCCCCGTCAAAATGGTAAAATCAGACTGTGTAGGAACTTTGCTTATCGTCTAATCATAATAGAAGCTAGAAATAACTGAATTAGCGTAAAAATGCTGTATGGCGTGGTAAACTTCCTCATCTGATGCTTCTAATGCACAAGCTGTGCCGTCAATCATGATGTCATAATTTGTTTGTCAAAAATCTAAACTACAAATTAGGGCTAAGAGATAACATTGTAATTGTTAAGGCAAGTCAATCTATCAAATTCCGGTACATTGTTACTATTTGAATGTCAAGCTATATATAATAGTAGAGGGAAAGAATGTAGTAGAGCTTATTCTTGAGTTAGCTATAAATAATCTCCGAGTTAACTTGCCTATAATGTAACCACTCTCTGATATGGTGTCAATGTCCTGTAAGAAATACTTCTATTTATTGGTGATTAAAATACAAATATTCAACAAACATTATAATGGTCACAATCTTGATAATATACTAGGGGTTGCATGGTGTTGTACGGTGATTACAATAACAATCGTATATCAACTACGTCAGTAAGATACTCTTCGAGAGACTCTAAGAAACTATATGATTTCCGGTCAAGGCGTCGTCCTTTGTATCCAAAAGTGTACATCTCAGCATTCCCATCGTTCGGACCCGTTACCACGTCCACCTCGATTAGCGAATGAGTCATTAGGTGCCCTCTATGTTATTGGTCAACAATGCCAATCTATATTTTCTTACGGTCCATCTCTTAGTGATTATGGAAAATTTCACTTGATTCATTTACCACAACGACATATTTTGATGCACTGTATTCAGAATCATTGAATAGGGACTATGTCTTTTTAATCTGAAGCGGCAGTAGAAATAAAAAATTATGGGAATATAAGAAATAGTTAATTTAAATTAAGAAAGAAAAGAATTTTAAGCAAGTTCAAAGCACCGTCCCTCATTCTTCCTGTTCTGTCGGAAATTAATTATCGGTTAAAAAATTTTAAGCTAAATAATACTAATTGTTCTACTATAGAACAAAAGAAATCTCCGTAAATTCCCTATTCCTACTCTGTTGTGTGATAACAAGACATAGCATTTCATTATAATGATGACAGTGGTGCAGAAACATCCTACAAACAACAAATTTCCGAGAAATCGACAGACATAAAGCTTATGATGCAGATCTTTTCAAGTCGAGGAACAAAGAGGGTATTCAATGTCGGCACCTGTGAACTTACAGGAGTTTTACGGGCGGCCCAATTGATATTTTTATATATTTGTTGTACATGATAAGGCTTTGCTCCAGGAATTAGATGTCGTCATAAACTGGAATGCGATCAGTAAAACCAATTTTAAAATATATAAAACTACTGATGGGTTGGAAATAAGGTATGACCTATTTATATTCCGAAAACTACGATAGATCTGAAGTATATTAATATAGATGATTAGTATTAATATAGATGGCGAAAAAATACAAAAAATGTTTTAAAAACGTTAAAATGTTCCTTTATTTCGTTTTCCTAAGATGTATTCGCAGCAGCTGTTGTATATGTGATGCGTATTGGGAAAATTCCATGAAGAGTGAAAAATATGTTGATATGCTTGAGATACTGATTATGAGGTTCTTTCGATCAAAAACAAGGGTTATACTCAAGTTCTGATCATAACGGATATAATTTTAAAAATGCTTTTGGCGTTATCTCGTAATAAACAAACAACTACAGACGCACTACTACACAGACATGACTACAGATAGACAATTTTCTACAAAATACTAAAAGGAATACAATATACCACGAAGAGATATAACAGAGAGAGCAGCACAATTTACATTTGTAACTTTTCGCAATTTCCTGGAACATGAAATGTGAAATTACGTCTCATCGCTATTGGAATGCCCCAAAATACATTATCTGTTGGAACTTTTGATCCGCACAGTTTTCAGTTTACTGAAGATCTGCTTAAAAATTAAGAAGGAAAGATAATAATTTGAATTAAAATATCTACCGGGTGTTGTGTTGCTTCGTTTTAATTTGGATTTAAATGGATTGTTAGTTGGACTGCTTCGATTTTGAACATTACACAACAGTATGAAATGCATAATGTATATAATATATATAGTAACTAAGTAGTAACTATATATAATAACTATGTAGTTTAAATGTTTACATATTTGTGAATTAGTTAACAATAAATTATTTTGAATAGATTTCTATTATAAAATTGAGAATTATATTATTTTTATTACTCCAGTTATTTCAAATATAGTAAGAATATACATGGGATTGACACTTAGTTTAATAACTACAAGAAAATTTCATTTTAAATCAATAGCATAAAATACACCAGACGGTTGAACTTTATTTTAATATACAAACAATAGTATGAGCTCTCTTCTGTTATTACAGAAATTTGTTTTATGTTTTTAAATATTACGAATTCTTGACATTTATTTTTGATATAGGTGAATTTTACAGCAGATGAAATTTGTGCCATGATGGTCAAAAAACGAAACATCCGTAATATATCTGTCATAGCTCACGTAGATAACGGAAAATCATTTTTAACAGACTCCTTAGTAGCAAAAACTGTTATTATTGCTGGTGCCGAAGTTAGAGAAATACATTTTACAGACACCGGAAAAAATTAACAAGACAGATTTATAAGCATATTAAGAATATGTAGTCTTTTGAAATATTGAACGACGCAATTTACAAACCACTGAACTTATGTGATAATTTTGATTAGTGATTCTGAAGCTTTATCTCTTTAAAATAAAACTGGGTATTTGTTATAACAAAAATACTAACTTTTTTCATAAATAATATTGATTAACGCGAAAAAGAATAGAAAGTTTTCTTGATTAATTTGATTGGTTCCTCTGGGCACATAGATTTCCGTTCTGAAGTACCTACTGCCCTTCGTATAACTGATGGTGCTCTTGTAGTAGATTGTGTTTCGGATAAGTAAATTCCTAAATAATTATTTGTATAATAAATTAAGTAATTATGTATGTATTTTTGGTGTTACTTCACTTTGTATTAATTTTACTAAAGAACATGCATAATGCAATTCAATGCAAATGCAATAACGCATATCTAAATATATATCTGTGGTAAAGACAATTTATTAAGAACTTCCGAATTACAGTAGGAAACATTGTAGTGTCTTTACAATCTTTTAATTAATCGTGTTGTCATATCCAACGGCCCCAGGCCATCATCGGTTAATGATTGGTGCTACTGATGCTGCTAATTCGCTATAAATTATGAATTAAGTTAGAAACAATTTTGTAATAATGAATTATTTGCAGGTGTGTGTACAACCGGGAACTATGTGACGTCAGGCTATCGACGAACGTATTAAGCCAATCTTGTTCATGAACAAGATGGACCGTACCCATTTGAAATTGCAGTTGGATGCTGAATAACTTTACCAAACTTTCTGACGATTAACAATCTATGGGCTTAGGAATATTTCAACCCAAAAACAGAACAATAATCACAAAAGATCGTTTTATATGTACATCTTGAATCCATCTACAAAATTTTTGACTTGATTATGAACTGCAAGTAAACATCTGTTTTATTATTAAAAAAAAATTCTTCCTGCACAATTAGGCCACTATACAGTTTACAAAATAACTTTTATGAAGTCATTAGGAAATAAATATATTGTTGGCAGTGCATTGGAAGAAAATTATTAGCCTAGGTATTAAACTCTTTCATGTTACCTCTATCTTTATATCCTATGGTGACAAGCTGTTATATCCAGAATGCATTATATATTTTTAGCTCTTGGGTGTAACTAAAATTTTTATTTTAGGAAAGAAGAATATTCTCTCTACACTGCGCATTAACTTGAAATATGAAGACAAGGATAAGGATGGAAAACAATTTAGTTGGACATGGTTACCTGCTTGTGGGCCTTTGCTTCAGATGATAGCCGTTCACTTACCATCCCCAGTAACTGCTTTGAAATACAGAATGGAAATGTTATACGAAAGTCCACATGATGATGAAGCCGCTCTTGGTATGTGTCACCTATATGGTTTTTAAAACGCGTTAAATTTTGGTATTTATTTGTACGTGACGATTTGTAATTTACAACTCTAGGCTGATTCCTATGATGATGTGTCTAAAATGGTACTCACTTCTAATAAAGGTATTTTCTACGATTTTGGTCCTGTTTTTTCCGGTAAAGTAGCCACCGGCATGAAGGCCCCTATCCTGGGACCTAACTATATGGCCTCAACAAAGAGGATTTACACGAGAAGACAATTCAGGGAGCCATCCTCATGATTGGTCGTTATATAGAGGCCATGGAATATGTCCCATCTGGAAATATTTGCACTTTGTTCGGTCTGGATCAATTTTTGGTTAAGCCCGATGCCATCGCCACATACACAAACAAGTAGAACTTGAATGTCAAGAAGTTTAGCTTATCTTCCGTAGTACGTGTAGCTGTGGAACAGAAGAATCCGACCGATTCAGAAAAACCTGTAGAAGGTACGCAAATGTTCGCTTTTATAGTGTGATTATCACTAAGTCGTCTTTACAATCTTTTAATTAATCGTGATGTCATCTCCTACCGCCCCAGGCCGACATTGGTTAATGATTGGTGCTACTGATGCTGCTAATTCGCTATAAATTATGGATAAAGTTAGAAACAATTTTGTAATAATGAATTATTTCAGGTGTGTGTACAAACGGAAATTATGTTACGTCAGGCTATCGACGAACGTATTAATATTATATCGAGAATGCATTATATATTTGGAGTTCTTGGGTGTAACTAAAATATTTATTTTAGGAAAGAATTATATGAAGCCCTTCTCTTCTCACTGCCAACTAACTTGAAATATGAAGACAAGGATAAGGATGGAAAACAATTTAGGCGGACATGGTTACCTGTTGGTGAGACTTTGCTTCAGATGATTGCCGTTCACTTACCATACTCAGTAACTGCTCTGAAATACAGAATGGAAATGTTATACGAAGGTCCACATGATCATGAAGCCGCTCTTGGTATGTGTCACCTATATGGATTTTTTAAACGTGTTAAATTTTAGTATTTATTTGTACATGATGATGTGTAGTTTACAACTCTAGGCTGACTCACTGTGAATGATTGGTATAAACTAAACAACAATTACCAATTATTATTATTATTTTTGTAATATTTGCAAATGACTATATTTTGTTTTTTGTTTTTAGGTATTAAGAACAGTGATCCTAACAGTCCTATGATGATGTGTCTAAAATGGTACTCACTTCTAATAAAGGTATTTTCTACGATTTTGGTCCTGTTTTTTCCGGTAAAGTAGCCACCTGTATGAAGGCCCCTATCCTGGGACCTAACTATATGGCCTCAACAAAGAGGATTTACACGAGAAGACAATTCAGGGAGCCATCCTCATGATTGGTCGTTATCTAGAAGCAATGGAAGATGTTCCATCTGGAAATATCTGTACTTTGTTCGGTGTGGATCAATTTTTGGTTAAGCCTGATACCATCACCACATTCACAAACATGCAGATCTTGAATTTCATGAAATTCGGCGTAACTCTCGTAGTACGTGTAGCTGTGGAACCCAAGAATCCGGCCGATTCACCAAAACCTGTAGAAGGTACGCAAATGTTCGCTTTTATTGTATTATTATTACTAAGGTTTGTGTCATTTGTCTTAAGGTTTGAAACGTCTGGCTAGGTCTGATCTTATGGTACAATGTGTCATTGAAGAATCTAGCGAAAACATCATTGCCGGCGACAGAGAGCTCCATTTAGAAATCTCTCTGAAGGCCTTGGGGGAGGATCGATCATGCGTGAATTCAAGTTACTTAATCCGGCCCAATAGTGCCCTTCGTGTAACTGATTATGCTCTTGTTGTAGTAGATTGTATTACAGATAAGTACATTTCTAAATAATTATTTGTATAATAAATTAAATAATTATGGAAGTATTTTTGGTGTTACTTCACTTTGTACTAATTTTACTAAACAAAAATTAAAATTTTAAATAATGCATATATAAATATATTACTGTAGTAAAGACAACTTATTAAGAATTTCCTAATTAAAGTAGGAAACATCGAAAAAAGAATTTTGTAGTATCTTTTCAATCTTTTAATTAATCGCGATGTCATCTCCAACCGCCCCAGGCCGACATTGGTTAATGATTGGTGCTACTGATGCTGCTAATTCGCTATAAATTATGAATAAAGTTAGAAACAATTTTGTAATAATGAATTATTTGCAGGGGTGTGTACAAATGGAAACTATGTTACGTCAGACTATCGACGAACGTATTAAGCTAATCTTGTTCATGAACAGTACCCATTTGAAATTGCAGTTGGATGCTGAATAACTTTACCAAATTTTCTGACGTTTAACAATCTATAGCGTTAGGAATATTTCAACCCAAAAACAGGATAATGATAGCAAAAGATGGTTTTGCATGTACTTCTTGAATCCCATATACAAAATTTTTGACTTGATTATGAACGGCAAATAAACATGTGTTTTATTATTAAATAAAATTAATTCTTCCAGTACAATTAGGCCACTATATAGTTTACAAAATGATTTTTATGAAGTTATTAGGAAATAAACATATTGTTGGCAGTGTGTTGAAAGAAAAGTATATGCCTAGGTATTAAATGCTTTCACGTTACCTCTATCTTTATATCCTATGGTGACATGCTATTATATTGAGAATGCATTATATATTTGTAGTTTTTGGGTGTAACTAAAATATTTATTTTAGGAAAGAAGAATATGAAGCCCTTCTCTCCACACTGCGCACTAACTTGAAATATGAAGACGAGGATAAAGATGGAAAACAATTTAGGCGGACATGGTTACCTGTTGGTGAGACTTTGCTTCAGATGATTACCGTTCACGGGCCATCCCCTGTAACTGCTCAGAAATACAGAATCGAAATGTTATACGAAGGTAAACATGTATGGATTTTTAAAAGGCTTGAAATTTTTGTATTTATTTGTACATGGCGATATATAGTTTACAACTCTATGGTTATTCACTGTGAATGATTGGTATAAACTGAACAACAATTACCAATTTTTTATTATTTTTTTAGTATATGCAAATTACTATACATTTTTTTGTTTTAAGGTATTACGAACTGTGACCCTAAGGGTCCTCTAACGATGTTTGTGTCCAAAATGGTAGACACTTCTCATAAAGGTCGTTTCCACACCTTTTTTTTTTCTGTCTTTTTCCGGTAAAGTAGCCAACGGCGTGAAGGCCCCTATCCCAAGACCTAAATATGTGGCATCAAGAAAGAAGATTTAAACGAAAAGACAATTCAAGGAGCCATCCCCATGATGGGTCGTTATGTAGAAGCTATTGAAGATGTCCCATCTGGAAATATTTACAGGCTGTTCGGAGTGGATCAATTTTTGGTTAAGCCCGATCCCATCCCCACATTCACAAACATACGCAACTTGAATGTCATCGTAGTACGTGTAGCTGTGGAACCCAAGAATCCGGCCGATTCACTAAAACTTTTAGAAGGTACGCAAATGTTCGCTTTTATTATGTGATCATCATTAAAGTCTGTGTTATTTGACTTCAGGTTTGAAACGAATGGCTAAGTCTGACCTTATGGTACAATGTGTCATGGAAGAATCTAGGGAAAACATCATTGCCGGTGCCAGAGAGTTCCACTTAGAAATCTCTCTGAAGGCCTTGGAGGAGGATCGATCATGCGTGAATTCAAGTTACTTAATCCGGCCCAATAGTGCCCTTCGTGTAACTGATGGTGCTCTTGTTCTAGTAGATAGTATTAGGGGTAAGTAAATTCCTAAATAATTATTTGTCTAATAAATTAAATAATTATGCATGTATTTTTGGTGTTACTTCACTTTGTATTAATTTTACTAAAGAAACATGCATAATGCAATTCAATACAGATGCATGAACGCATATCTAAATATATTTCTGTGGTAAAGACAATTTATCAAGAACTTCCGAATTAAAGTAGGAAACATTGTAGTGTCTTTGCTATATTTTAATTAATCGTGATGTCATCTCCAACCGCCCCAGGCCGACATTGGTTAATGATTGGTGCTACTGATGCTGCTAATTCGCTATAAATTATTAATAAAGTTAGAAACAATTTTGTAATAATGAATTATTTCAGGTGTGTGTACAAACGGAAACTATGTTACGTCAGGCTATCGACGAACGTATTAAGCCAAACTTGTTCATGAACAAGATGGACCATACCTATTTGAAATTGCTGTTAGGTGCTGAATAACTTTACCAAATTTTCTGACGTTTAACAATCTATGGGGTTAGGAATATTTCAACCCAAAAATAGGATATTGGTAACAAAAGATCGTTTTACATGTACATTTTGAATCCCATCTACAAAATTTTTGACTTGATTATGAACTGCAAGTAAACATGTGTTGTATTATTAAAAAAAATTAATTCTTCCATCACAATTAGGCTACTATATAGTTTCCAAATAACTTTTATGAAGTTATTAGGAAATAAATATATTCTTGGCAGTGCATTGGAAGAAAATTATAGGCCTAGGTATTAAACGCTTTCATGTTACCTCTATCTTTATATCTTATGGTGACAAGCTGTTATATCGAGAATGCATTATATATTTGTAGTTCTTCGGTGTAATTAAAATTTTTATTTTAGGAAAGAACAATATGAAGCCCTTCTCTCCACACTGCGCATTAACTTGAAATATGAAGACAAGGATAAGGATGGAAAACAATTTAGTCGGACATTGTTACCTCTTGGTGGGACTTTGCTTCAGATGATTGCCGTTCACTTAGCATCCCCAGTAACTGCTCTGAAATACAGAATGGAAATGTTATACGGAGGTCCACATGATGGTGAAGCCGCTCTTGGTATGTGTCATCTGCATGGATTTTTAAAACGCGTTAAATTTTGGTATTAATTTGTACTTGATGATGTGTAGTTTAAAACTCTAGACTGATTCACTGTGAATGATTGGTATAAACTAAACAACAATTACCAATTTTTTATTAATTTCTTAATATTTGCAAATGACTATACTTTGCTTGTTTTTGTTTTTAGCTATTAAAAATTGTAATCTTAACGGTCCTATGATGATATGTGTCTTAAATGTTGCCCACTTCTCATAAAGGTTATTTCTACGATTTTTGGTCCTGTTTTTTCCGGTAAAGTAGCCAACGGCGTGAAGGCCCCTATCCCAAGACCTAAATATGTGGCTTCAAGAAAGAAGATTCGAGAAGACAATTCAGGGGGCCATCCTCATGATGGATCGTATGGTCGTTATATGTATAATTAGAGAATGATATATATTAGGTGAGTTAGTGTACAGTTCTTTTGGTTTAATTTTAAAATACTTCTTCCGTACTCTGGAACAAATAAAACACGCACTATATAGAGTTTTGAACGAAAAGTTGCAGGCGTCTGAAAATTTTGAAACAAATGTGCTGTCTGGTATCTAGTACACTAAGAACAACGTTACTAATTATGTTCCTGTTTTTGTCTAGATGAATCTTCCACTGGCTTTTGGTTTATAGATCATACCAATTAATAAGCAAAAAAATGGCAACGCCCTCTTAATTTATTTTTTAAATCATATTTAATGGAGTGAGTTTTATTCTTAATTCTATTTACAGGATTCCAATGGGCAACAAAGCAATCCATCGTGGTGGCGGTTAGATCATTCCTACAACCCATCGTATGTTGTCTTTATGCTTGCCTATTAGTCAATATGTTATTAGAAATTCAATAGTCTGGGCAGACGTCCAGCCCAAACTCATTGAACTTGCTTGTCAGTGTGAAATTCAGGTAAATCTTTTATACAATTATATTTTCACTCCATCTTAGAAATACGTTCCATATCACAGAAAGCGGCACCAGATGATACAGCGTTGTATAAGTAGCAATTTTGAATTGTTTACATAATTATATCCCGGTTAATTTAGAACTTCTATCCATTCTCAGATGATTCTCTAGAATCGACTTGTTGTAGGTATTTGAGTAATTAAAGTACTGGATACAACTTAGTCCATGCATATTTATACTTTACAAACATCTCGATTAAAGCCACAACACAGAAATGAATCAAGAGTGAGGGATCTTCATCTTATCCGGGTGGTTTTATCACGAGCATGCGCCGTAGCGTTTTTACGATTTTATATACAAAGCAACTACTCTTAACATTTAATTATTCAACAATATATAAGCCGATTCAGTATATAGGCGCATCCACCCAATTATTATATGTCCAACTATATGTGTAACATTCGCAAGATATGTTATATTAATGGTATATTACTTTCGAATCTAAAGAATTCTTACTTTTTGGCCATTTGGAATAGGGGAACTAATAAAACATTAACAATCGTTAACAAAATTATTATATTAACAAATGTTTTATTAAAAGATATCCAAAATTACCTGATTTCTGCTATAGATTTAATTGGCTGGTTTTCACAATGTGTCAACATGCTTGTTGAAAAATATGATTTATAATGTTTCGCATTTATAATTTAATTTTTGGAGATATTTCTTCAAGTTTAATATGTTTAAAAAATATACCAAAAACCATACCATAAGTCATATATCTAATATTTGACCGAACTGTTTTATTATTGAATTTTCCGTTTTAATATTATAATTTTTCTGGAAACCTAATTATTTATCAGATTATTTATTTATTATAAAAGCTAGTACTGTACTAATATACGAATATTTTATTTTGTTGTTTTTCAGGATACATATAAAATAAAGAAAGTTTTCCAGATCTCAGTCAATACTTGGAGAAAATGCATTTTTTTCTATAGTACAAATAAAAAGGGCGTGATCCACGTTCTCATCAGAGAGTAGACGGCAGACTGCATCTGCTTTTTAAATCCCAAATATAACAACTTGAGGGAGTCCAAACTTGCTGGAGAAAGCGAATTATAGGAGAATTGGGGAATTGGACAGTAGGGGTTGACAGTACTTTGGTTGAAGGCTGCAATCCGACGAACTGTAGCATTTAAAAAGGATGAGCAATTTAATATATATTTGGGTATACATGTATGCTAGAGCCTGGTCTGGAATAAGGCGTAAAATACAGCTATAAGAATCACTCGCTGTTCGGTGAACTTGAGAGGACAGTTTTGTCCATTTTTAAGGTCCACCCGATAGAGGTGCGGTGGGCGTGGGTAGAAGAATGAGTCCATTAGGTTTATTAAGTTGTCTTTTTATAGCATTCATATGAATCGTAAAATTCAATTAATGTTATTAACGTTTTTAGTATTTAAATTTCAAACGTTAATTCATCAATAAACTATTATATTTCTTGTCATAGATTTTATAATTAATTAATAAATTTTTTTGGAAAAATGACTTGTTTTAATGCTTGACCATAAAAAATGACACAAAGTTTTAAAATTACTTTCCTGACGATGTGCATCCATTATAATATTTTTTAGAACCGATTTGGTGAAGGTAATTGGGCAATTAAAATACTGAATTCAGCTGAGCCGCTCTGTATTTATACTTTATGAATAAGTCGGTTATGGCCACATCACAGAATTAATTAAGATGCCGGAATCTTCATCCTGCCCGTGAGGCTATAACTCGATCTTGCTCCGTAGCGTTTTACATATTTATATTTCAAGGCAGCAAAACATTTATTTATGCAATCGTGCTTAAAAGCGCTTTTACCATATAGGCGTCTCTAATCAATTATATGTGTCTAAAATTCGGCCACCCTGATCTCGCAAAACTTCACTCCGACCTGCTCTTGGAATATGGTGGTTGTTATTCTGGTTTTTCTATAATGGAGACATACTCTTAACTACTTGATCTTTTAAAATTTCTTACCTTGTTGATGATTTTTTCTTTATAGTTCCATTTTATACTTTCCATACTGTGTATTTTATAACTTCTGTGAAGTCAATTTTTTTATTTTTTGGGGTGACCTGCAGTTTATTCCTTCGGTGAGGTCTGGCTGCCAGACACCATTTTAAATTCTCTTAATGGTCTGGTATATTCAATGACTCTTTTTCTGTTTTCTTTTTTTTGTTGTGGTGACTACCGATTGGTTGGCTACTCCAGTGCAGGCAGCCTGGCAGTAAACGTTCATAGCAACGTCGCTCGTGATGGCCCCCAGTTTTTGGTACCCTTCATATCATCAGCTAATTTGTTGTCACGTGCATTGGTTGTTCTTATCGTTGGAGTACCCCACATAGGTATGCCCCTTTTGCAAGCCCTCTTTACTTTCCTAAATATAACTATATATTTGTATTAGATATCGATGTTCTTTCCAGTTGCTCTATGTATTTGTGTTCTGAATCGCATCTTAAATTAATGATTTTTGTCTAACACGATCTCAGAATAGAATATATATTTTCATTGTGTAAAACTATCGAACACTTGTTACCTCCTACTGTCCAACCTCTTTGATAAAATTACTTTGAGCGGAAAGATAAAAAATAATTTGAATACATTTAGTGTCTAATATCTTACTATGTATTTTATAGCTTATCACTTTTGGCGCATAAAAAATATAACACACATTTATCTAATTTTTAGGCATTTAATTTTTAATCCTAAGCAAGCAGACCTTGATACTCAACAAGGCTTCTACTTATTGGCATATCAAAACACCAAATGATAGATAATCGAGGTAATAAAATAAAAAAATTAATGAATATGTTAACAATAAAAAAATAAAATACGGAATAAGTTTTACAAGGAATAGACTATTTATCTCTAAAAATATTTTTCAACTGTATAATTAAATAATATATAGTTAATAAACATACATTAAGCACATTTTTATAACATAAAACAATGAATTTTCAATAAATCACATAAACACTTCATATCGCACACTTATAATAAAATTTTAAAATAGAACATAATTTATTTGGTTTGGATAATATAGCTTTTGGACTTTTCCAATTTTTCGTTATTACATCACTTATTGCGTCAGGTGTTTTGTCTTTGTTTGTGATGAAACCACTGGTGTTTGTGGTACGTTTGCCTAAAAAGAAACCAATCAAAGCAAGTCAAATTTTGAAGAAAAACTCAAAAATTCATATTACATTTTGACGATCCTGACAACTATTCAATTTGGATTTATTGGATACGGCAGTGTCTGTAAGTTGTCCTATTCTCTGTCTTTCAGAATTCCGAAAATTCCGTCTCTTTGAAGCAGACTCTGTGTCTAAACGTCTCAATACTTGATGTTCGAGACAATATTGCTCTGCATTATAAGTTGGGCCCTCACTCTAAAAATACAAAAAAATTATAATATTTATAGATTATTAGGATTTTCTAAAATCATAAATTACGTTATCCCAACTATCATCAACTGGTACAAGTTTAATAGGTTCTAGAGGTGTTACCACCTTTTCAACTTCACTGCCTTCTTTTATTAGCTGCAATTCTATACACTTTTTATCCGGGCACATACTATGGTGTAACTAGTATAAAAAAAGTACTGTATCGGTTTTCTTTAATAAATAATACACCTTACATTTAATTCTTCTGGTGGTACACGGTGACATGTATTATAATCACAAGGGACTAGTACAATATTCCCGCTGTTAGCAGCTTTGCATTTCTTCAAATGTAATTCCATCCTTGATACTCTTATGTGATGTGAGTTATTGTAAGGACAAATAACTTTTTCATTGGGACTGTAAAATATCGGTTAAGTATTATCTTTAAATTCTTTGGTCATACATTACTCTCTTAATATCTCCATTGTTTAAATTTCTGTATTATATGTTTTTAAGATATTTTAAATATACACTAATATAAATTGTTAATAGTTAAATTATAAACGTTTATACGTGAATAAATGCACTTAAACTTTGAAATATTTCAAGGTAGCAAACATTGTTTATCAAATTCTTTTGTCAAAATATTTTATGTTTTCTTATTGATTACATATATGGAAGATCAAAGAATAAACTAGAGATGATGAAAGAAAATCGATTGTAACTTCCGATGTATCGATAGTTACATAAATTATTCCATAAATATTATAAAACCTTTTAATCATTTTTAATAAACTATTAAATTTGGTACTTAACCTTAAAAGATTAGCTTCTCTACACTAATTAAAATAAAATATTTATTAAAAAATTCGATACTTTAATGCACATTTTACAATCTTTAAATAATATCGATATTTTTTTGGGCCTGCCCTGTGTGTATGTTAAATCGCAATTTAAAATACTGACTTTATTTCTAACATGATCTTAAAAAAAAAACATTTCTAAAATGTAAAAGATAATCGAAACATAACGATTAATATACTTTGAAAACGGATATTTAATTTTATATACTAATATACTTATTAATATACTTTTTACAGTATTTACAAAACATCGGCCTATATATCAATATTTTTATTTTTTATTAAAAAATCTACATATTTTTTGTGAAATATCGAAGTATTTTCCAGTAGCAGTAGCTGTTAAAAAATATTTATATTTTATTCATCCCTTATATCCATATACTTTTTTTAAAAGTTGACCTTGAAAGTGAAAGGAATACAACAAGGAATACATTCAACATCTTCCATTCAAGATCAAAATGATATTAAGTCGACTGCACGTTGTCGATATGTTCCCGTGCCGCACCACCGAATGGTTCCAGAACAGTCTCCGTTAGTTCGTTGATCGAAACGCATTGCCTTGTCTTACCTGTCGGACCAATAAGGTAGTATTTTTGTCGAATAAATGCCTCTTATTTAAACAAATAAGGTTAGAATATAATGAACATTTTAAAGACTAGAACATCTGTGCTGAGGTTATAACAGTGAGTTAAATAAAAATTTCTTTATTAAAATAAGTGGTGACAGTGATAAAATAGCCGATGGATTATCCCCTTCAAAAATGGTAAAATCAGACTGTGTAGAAACTTTGCTTTTCGTCTTATCAGAACAGAAGCTGGAAATAACTGAATTAGCGTAAAAATGCTGTATGGCGTGGTAAAATTCTTCATCTGGTGCTTCTAATGCACAAGCTAGAATGGTTTGGATATGCAATTAATCTAAACTAAAAATTAGGGGTAAGTGATAACATTATAATTGTTAAGGCAAGTCAATCTGTCAAAGTCCGGTACATACTATACAGTACATAGTTACTATTTGAATGTTAAGCTATATATAATAGTACAGGAAAAATATGTAGCAGACCTTATTCTTGGGTTTACTAACAAATAATTTCCGAGTTAACTTGTCTATAATGCAACAACTCTCTGAATTGGCGTCAATGTCCTGTATGAAATACTTTTATTTCTTGGTAAATAAAATACAAATAATCAAAATACAAATTCAAATATTATAATGGTCACTATCTTGATAATATACTAGGTGTTGCAACGGTGATTACAATAACAATCGCATATCAACTACGTCAGCAAAAAACTCTTCGAGAGACTCTAAGAAACTATATGATTTCTGGTCAAGGCGTCGGCCTTTGTAGCCAAAAAGTGTCCATCTCAGCATTCCCATCGCTCGGTCCCGATACCACGTCTGTCTCGATTAGCGAATGAGTTATCAGGTGCCCTCTATGTAATTGGTTAACAATACCGATCTATATTTTGTTATAGCCCATCTCTCAGTGATTATGGAGAATTTCACTTGATTCATTTACCACAACGATCTACTTTGACGCACTGTATTAAGTAACATTGAATACGGACTATATCTTTTTACTCTGCATAGAAATAAAAAATTCTGGGAATATACGAATAGTTAATTTAAATCCAGAAAGAAGTCATCCGTTTGTACTCAATCATTGCAAAAAGGCCCATGCTGAAATTAGTTGTTGGTTAAAAAATTTTAAACCAAATAATACTAATTGTTCTACTATACAACAAAAGAAATCTCCATAAAATCCCTATTCCTACTCTGTTGTGTGATAACAAGACATAGCATTTCATTATAATGATGACTGTGGTGCAGAAACATCTACTAGAGGATAGAAACACCACTTAAAATCTGTCATTCGAGGGCAAAATGACGGCAAATCGACTGCTACGTTGTCGATATTTTAAATTATTATTTACATATAGGGAAAATAGTTTAGTGGAGGATTTACAGATTTGCGGCTAGCTGCATATTAAAATTTTGCAGTAAGTCTTAAGTCTGCAATACGTTAACCTAATTCACAAACATACTGAATAATTTTTTCTGTTAATTAGATTTTGCAAATACTAAAATATCGCAATATAATATAGTTTTAAGCAATATAAATAAATATAGTTTTGCATAGTACTAGGATTTGTATTAAAAGTTTGAGTCTCGTTTTCCTCATTTTTCCGCTTTCTAACTTTTAAACTTTTAGGGCGCTTCGATTTCATTTGGATTATTTTATCATATTTCATATCACATCATAATGCAACCAACAGCAAAAAGAACATAAATGAATAAATGGAACTAAAATGTATTAAGGCAAATAATCTAAATTTGCCTACAATATAACGACTACTGTGTGACTATAACTAAAATAATTTTAAAAATAGTTTAATAATATTTTTCTTTGTACTTCGAGATTTTGACTGTTTATGATCTGTGATCGGTGGTTAATTGAAATATTACTCCAAAAATATAAGGTTTTTTTTTGTTCTGGCCTAAAAACCAGGCGGTGGAATGCATGACGCATACCTGGTCGCGGAGACTTGCCCTGGAGTGACAAGTTGGACCGGGTTATGTGGGACTGCCTCTGGGCTTACCAATACACTAAACCGAAACCGCCTCACAGTTGACCCCTGTGGATCACTACTGCTACTGCATTAGATTTGGGGATATGGCACCCGCTGATCGGGCAGCCGTTATTGGGCACGAGGGCCCGGCGATTCTATTGATTCTCGAACTTGAGTTAACACACAACTGGGTACTGTTCTATGGGGGCAAAAGTTATGACTGTAGCGATGGTTGGGGTCGTTTCAGCCTGGAAAAGGGGGAGAGCTTAGCGGTGACGCGGTGCTAAGCTCCCAGCATGTGGACCAGCTCGCGAACAAGCGCGTTTTCAGAAGAACTTGAGCTGAGTTGTTGTTTGTGGAATGATTGAGATATGAAGTGCTTGATTTCTGGAGTGTCAGTTTCCCTATGAATTTGATTATTTCTGACAAACCATGGAGCGTTTAATATTTTCCTGAGGAGCTTATTTTGGGAAACTTGAAGCCGTTTGACCTGGTTGGGTGCAACAAACTTGAAGTAGACATTAGATCCGTAGAGGAGTACGGACCGAATTAACATCTTGTAAAATAAGCATTTGATGGAGATGGGAAGTCTGCTAGAAGGGCAGATCAGAGAAGATAGCAGGTTTGCTATCCCCGAACCTTTATGGATTGCTTTCTGGATTTGGGAATGCCAACCGAACGCCGGTCGAAGTGAAGACCTAGGTACGTGACGTTATCCCGCCATGGAATTATTGCGGTGTCGATCTTAAGTTGCGAGACGCGCAGTGCGTAACGCTTCTTGTGGAAAATGATGGCCTGGGTTTTCAGGGGGTTGATTTGCAACCTCCAGAATTTGAACCACTTGACCGCATGATCGAGCTGCTTCTGTAAACTTCATGAATTGTAACTTCGAACCTGGCGGCCGTGAAGAAAGCAGTGTCGTCAGCGTAAAAGGCGACGTCAGTATGCTCTATTCTCGGCATATCTAAAATAAAGAGGTTAAATAAGGCTGGGGTCAGCGGGGAACCTTGAGGAACGCCAGCATCGATTTGTTTACGACTGGAAAGTGATGCCCTGATCTTGACCTGGAAAGATCTGTCCGAGAGATAGGACTTGATGAGAGCGGTTAGGTCTTCTGGGAGGCCTAACCGCACGCACTTTGCGAACAATCCGTCGTGCCAGACCTTGGCTTTGGTTAGGTCCAGAAGAATTGCTCCAAGCTTTTTACGTTGGTCAAGAGCATGATGGATGCGTGCAGCCAGACGGGAAGCTTGATGGACGGATGAGTGGTGAGCGCGAAAGCCGAATTGTTCATCTGGAATGATGTTGTTTTCCTTTCTGAAAGAGTTGAGAGCGTAGAGTATTGCCCTCTCAGCAAGCTTCGAAATGGCGCTGAGAAGGCTGATAGGCCTGTAATCAGATGGAGATGATTTTGCTCCTTTCTTGGGTATAACCGTTATATGTGCGTGTTTCCAAGACGCCGGGAAGTGTTGCAGTCTCATGATGGAGTTAATGATGTTTGCCAGTTCTGCGAGCTGCTTATGCGGGAGCTTTTTTAACTGGGTAATCGATATTCCATCGAAACCTGGAGATTTTTTGTTTTGAAGTTTGGCGATCATAGTCTGTAGAGACTTTGGAGACACAAAATGGTCGAGAAGAAAGGCGGGGATTACTGGTCTTTTGACGGAGTTGGATTCGTTGATGACAGTGTCAATGTCTTTAGCTTTAGTGTTCTGTGCGGGTGGGAGGCATTTAATTTGAGCTTCGTAGGTCTCTGCAAGGAGCTCGACCTTTTCTTGGTCAGTGACTGCGAAATTTCCTGTAACCGCTGACTTCAGGGGAGGGATGACATTGTGCGTCTTCCCCACGACGCATTTGGAGACACGCCAGAAGGAAGGGGGGCCATCCAGCCTTTGGTCCGCGAGAAATGAGTTCCAGTTCATTGCTCGCCAAGTGGAGACGGCCGCCCTTACCCTCTTGCATGCTCTGGGTGAAGCAGCATCAAGGGTGAATCGAGCTAATCTGCATAAACCGTTTTTGATGCGAATTTCACGTTTAAGAGAAGCGGGAAGGTTGTTTTTCCACGGCTGGGGTTGTGATGAAATTTTGACTGTGGCAGATTCGTGAGCAGACTGAATATCGCGAGTTAGCTTCAGTACGGCTTCCTCGAGGTGTTCTGGTGTGTTAATTTTCGGAATTGGATCGAATTTCAGGAGAAGAGATTGGTAGTTTTTCCAGTCGGTTTTTTTCCTGAATCTTGTTAGTGGGACTTGAGTGGTGGCGCAGATTCCGAGTTTGAGAAGGACCGGACGATGATCAGAGTCTAGTTCGTCAAGGACTCGAACTTCGGAATCACGATTTACGTCTTGAAGAATAAAGAAATCAAGGATTCTTGCTGCGCCTTGAGAGACTGTACTAGGGTGATGGGTGGGTTCATCTGGCAAGGCAAGACCGTAGCCCAGATCTGCACTTAGAGCTACGATGGCGTTACCTGCGGGATTCGCTCTGGAACACCCCCAGATGGGGTGGTGGGCGTTGAAGTCGCCACCTATTATTTTCGGAAATTTTCCTTCCACGAGTGATCGGTATTCGCCATAGTTGAATGCAGAAGATTTCCTGTACAGGGATTTAATCACGAAGGGACGTTCTTGGATATCGGTTTTAATGGAGGTTGTTTCGAAGTTGTTTACTGATAACGATGGAAGGAGCTCGTGTTTGACTCCTTTTCTGACGAGAATAGCGGTTCCACCGCCTCGACTCGGTGTTCTATCGTTTCTGTAGACCAAAAAGTGTTCGAAAGAGAGACGATGCGAAGGTTTCAGGAAAGTTTCCTGGATGAGCACGATGTCGACGTCATAGAATGTCATGACATCTTCCAATTCCGCTTGCTTTCCGCGTAAGCTATTTGCATTCCATGTCATCAGTATAAGAGATTTCGGAACAGCCATTTCGAAGAGTTAAAGGCTGCTGGAAGTTATAGAGACAGGTAAGTGTTGCCGCCTAGGCAGCGACATTTGGAAAAAGACGAGCAAGTTGGTGAGCCAGGGCGATCACTTGCAGGAAAGCCTGCGGGTCGGAAAACGCCTGTATTGTGGAGTTAAGGTCCGGTGTATTGGTTGGAGCAGGAGTTTGAGTTGGAGCAGGCTGGGTGGCGCTGGCTAATTTTTGGGCTAGCTTCCTGCCACCTTGGTTATTCCATGCAGAACCTTGTGGAGTCCTGGTTTCGGTCGGAATTTTTGGTTTTCTTGGAGCAGGAAGGCAGCTGCAACCGCTGAAGTTTGCGGTATGAATTTCACTGCAGTTGCTGCACTTTCGAGGTGCTTCTGGGATTTTGGTACAGTATCTAGTGTCGTGATGCCCGGCACATTTGACGCAACGTGGGGGGGCTCGGCAATATGAGCTGGAGTGCCCGAAAAGTTGACAGTTGAAGCACTGCACTGACTGGCCGTTTCCCCTCTGGACCTCGACCTTCACTGTGATGACGCCGAGTTTGGTCATATATATGATCTGTCGCTCTTCGCGAGGAACAACTACCTGAACAATTGGTAGTTCTATCCCGGATTTTAATTTCCATTGTTGTGATTTGGGAGCCTGTTTTCCCTTGTTGCCGGCCTTCGGCAGCTGGCTTTCCTAAGGTGGAGAGACGGGCCCTCTTTTCCTTTTTCCCACCAAGGTGAAACCGTTTAGCTGGTGTCTGGGTCTGGATTTCTATGGCAGCGGGAATCTTTACTTCCATGGTATCTTTTTGATGCTTCATGAATTGTGTTATCGTAGCTGTGAGAGTTTTGATTTCTTCCTTGAGATCTTCGGAAGCCTTTTCGCTCTTTTCCAGCTTTTCCGTCTGTTTGGGCTTTTGCGAACGTTTTAACGTCAGCTATCTGCTTTCGCAGGTCTTCGTTCTGTAAAAATATAAGGTGTAAAAGGATTAGTTTTCCAAACAATTGACAATGATCCTATTTCAATTGTTTAGTATTTTATTTACGTATTTGTTAATATTCGAGAAGCTACCCGGTCGTTCGGTTTTACCATTATCCCTCAAGTCGGAAAGAATTAAACAAGTTACAAAATTTTAAGCATCTGTTGTTAATATGAATTGCTTATCAAAGTTAGGATACATTAAAATACTATCAGATGTTATAATTTTTTTACATTTTTCAAAATATGTTTTATTTTTTTTAATATGGAATTAAGAGATTTCAAGAAATTTTAAACAAATTTAGAATATCAAAAAGACCTATAAATTTTTTTAAAATTTTAAAATATGGAATTAAGAGGTTTCAGAGATCTGACAAAAGGCTTGCCGGTGATAACCCCAAGTTGTCGTTATTGTGGAATATTTGTAATTTTTTCTATATATGTAGGGAACGACACCTGATCCATCTGTCTGACGGAGCCGTATCTACGTTTCAAGAATACGCTCTGAATGGTTAGCTTGTTTGTGGAATAGCCGCCACCGAAAGAATACGTTCGAGTGGCATACAATAATGATTAGTTTTTAATTTTTTGTTATATTAATTTTGGTTATAATTTATATTAACAGAAGCAACCGTACAATTATTATTCTTGGCTTGCCATAAATTGTGAATTATGTGTAATGTAACACCTATACACTGATACACCTATATACACTAAACAAGTTCCTGTGGTTTGGTTCGCTTCGATCTTCTGATTTCCTGCGTGTTGTCCAATAGCTGTATAGCTTTCACGTTACTGTGATTATGCAACCGTAGTTCAAGGCGAAATCTTGGATCACTTCTTGTATCCATTTGATTTCGAGGTCACTGATAATTATTCGCAAAACTGTTTGATGTTTGGCGTATTATCAATATATGGCATTTGTCAACCCCTTATGTGCACACCATGGATCCAAATTGGCTTTATGATTGACTGATAAACCAATCTCTTTGATTTTAGGTTAAGTGGAGAGTATATTTCAATTAACCAATACATTTTCTTGACTTTGAATCTAATCTGCTCTGCTTTTTGTCTAACATGAGGTTTTTAGTTCAACCTACTATCGAGACATATTTCGACGTATTTAACTGATTCTGCTTGAATCAGGCATCTGTCAAGTGATATAATTATGTATTTGTCATTTTACTTCAATTCAAAATTAACATGGACGGATTTGGAGCGATTAAGCCATATTTTTCAGTCTCTAGTCCATTTGTAGATTTTTTTACCGCTACTGGTACGTTATCTACAGCCTTAGACAACTTAGACAATTTTTAATATGAAAACTGTGTCGTCGGCAAATGTTCCAAGTATTGTTTCTTCTGTTGTAGGGATACGTGGATCTTCAGCTGAAATAGGGTTGAGTGTAGAGATTGCTCGTGCATCTAAAACTCTAAATTTTTTCAAAATGTTATTATTCGAGGAGTCGACAGTAATTGGGGGGAAGCAATCTGTTCATTTTGTATATTAATCCCAAATGCCGTACCCGGTCAAAAGCTTGTGAGACGTCCAGTAATATTGCAGGGCAGTATTTCTTTTCTTCGAGTTTCTTTTTAATTACCGCTGTTACTCTATGCGCTTCGTCCATTTTTGAGTGGTGATTTCAAACTGCAAATTGGAAATCTGGTATTTCTATAAATTACTTAATGCGTTTTAACAGCAGTTTCTCATATAATATTGATATCGTAGGTAACAGCGAAATACACTGGTAAGATATAACTTGGTCTACTGGTTTATCAGGTTTTTTAAGCAAATGAATTCGAGCAACATTAAATAATTCCGAAACATGCTTCAGTCTCAAACAGGCATTGAATATTCAATATATCTTTTATTAACCAGCCTTTTTAGGATTGATGTTAATATAAATTTCTGTGGCAACTTCCATTGGAGAAATCTGATTTACAACAACATCGGTCTTATGAACAGGATTTGTATCTATTGTAGATTCTATAACCGTCGGTTGGAATACGTTATACGTTTTTGCATTATAAGACTAAACGGGTCTCTGCTAGTAAATGTGTTAGTTGGATTGGGTTTGTTTGTTTTTTTCTCATCTAGTGCTAACAATACTGGAGTGTGATCAAATGATACTTAGCAAAATCTCTCGATTTGTATTTAATTTGAAGAGATGCCTTTCGAAATGTAAAAGTCCAGTAGGTCTGATAATTTTTACTGCCCCAGTAAGTGGGTTTGCGCCCAGAGTAATAATTACATGTAGTTATATTTATTGCTGCGAATAGTTCGCTGGGTTTTCCAGGTATTATTAATCGTGAACCTCAGGCTGTATGTTTAACATTTTTTTATTATTTAGTTATTATATTGTTACTAGTCGTTTCCGTCTAACCTACGATTTGTCTTTGTAATAACTTAAATCTAGGTATATAACTAGGAGGACCCATCGGCCCTATTTCAGTCTTTGGTGAAATAATGTTTATACGTGTCACTGCTGAATTTTTTAATATATGCACCTCACTACACAATGCTACACAAGATCAGGTGATTTGATTTTCTTGAGTCTATGTCGTGTTCTGGTGGTATCTTTCCTCATGCTCCCTTGCAATTCTCTTGATTTCTTGACTGACTGTGGGTATCTGAAGGTCTCGATGTAGGTAGCAAGTGCTATAGTATTTGGGTACACCCACAATACCTCTCAGGACTTTGTTCTGAAAAACTTATTTGATTTATGTTACTCTTTGCAGAACATCCCCATAATTGAACTCCGTATGTCCATATATGTGTTAGTAATTGCTTATATATTAGCAATTTATTATATACTGTTAATTGTGATTTTCTTCCAATTAGTCAGTAGATTTTCCTATTTTTCAACTCCAGTTCGTTTCTTTTCTTCTTCATATGTTCCTTCCAGCGAAGTTTTGCATCGAGATTCATTCGAAGATGTTTAGCGTTGTTGCTATATGGAAATATAGTGTTATTTAATCTTATTGGTGCTTGTACGGTCTGTTTATATTATGAACTGCACGTGTCCAATTATTTAAATTGTCACTTGCCTGTTGTAATTTTCGTGAGGCTTCTTCAGTATTATCTCCGACAGCTATAATCGCAGTATCATCAGCAAATGTAGCCTTCGTAATATTTTCCATTTGAGGTATATCACAAGTGTAGAGCAGATAAAGCATTGATCCCAGTACACTTCATTGTGGTACACCTGCTTTAGCTTCTTTTATTGTAGAGTAAGCTTCTTCTTGTTTGACTCTGAAGATTATGGTTGTAATGTATGATTTTAATAGTTAGGTGTGTTGTTTTGGTAGTATTTTCTGTAGTTTATGCATAAGGCCTTCATGCCAAACCTTATCGAAGGCTTTTGTTACATCTAAAAATATAGCTGAGCATACTTTTTTACTTTCGTAGGCTTTTTCAATAACATCTGTTATTCTGTGGACCTGGTCAATTGTTGAGTGCTTGTTAAAAACCCAAACTGGTGTGTTGGTATTAGGCTTTTTTTCTTTATATGATCGGTTTTATTCTTTTCAACAGGAGTTTTTCAAAACCTTAGATATTATTGGGAGCAGTGATATAGGTCTAATTTTCACATAGGTCTCTTATAGACGAACTGTGTAGACATGAACGCTTTAAATATTTTGGGACTTTCCAGATTGAGTAATCAGTTTCTTTATCACGTGTTACATTTCTCAGATAATCATTTATGGTTTTGTTTTTTATTTCCCTTTTCACTCTTTGAGTTATATTGTTTAAACTATTTTTATTTTCAGGTGTTCTGTTTTGTTGCCATTTTTTTCGTAATTTACGTTTTTCAGCTACCATTTCCTTCACTTCTTTTGGATAATTAATTCCTTTAGTTGTACTATTAATTTGTGGAGTATTATTCCAAGCAGCTTGTTGAATATCAACTACGAATTTCTCTGCTTCAAAATTTAATTGTTCAGTTGTCTTGAGGGGTACGTTTAGTTAAATTCGTTTGTTCAATTGTTCAGCAAATCGTTTCCAGTCTGTTCTCTTGATTGTTAATGTTGGGTTTCTTTCTTGCCTTATTATATTTTCGCTCAACGTCAGAATCACTGGCGTATGATCTGAACTTATCTCAAAATTTTCTTCGATCTTTTTATAGTTGACTGTTATGTTTCTTACTATGAAGAAATCTAACAGGTCTGGGGTTTTCTCTTTATTAGTCGGCTAATAAGTTGGTTTTCCAGTTGACATGTAACTACATCATTGTTCAGCAGCTGCTTTATGCCGTTCATTGCCTTTAGTTGATGTCATTCTGGGTCCCCATCTAGTATTTTCTGCATTGAAATCAACTCCAATTTTAAATATTTCTCCCAGGTTGCTTAGGACATTCAAATAATTTTCCTTTTTTTGATTGTATCTTCTTCTTCACTTCCTTCTCTTGCGGTGTTAGCTGGATGTATGGTATGATAAAATGTATATCCTCTAAATTTTATAAGGACTCTTTTGTTAAATGGGTTTCTGATATTAGGCAAATATCTATTTTTTGCATATCTAGGAATACTTTTAAGGTAGCGTGATGTTTCTGCATTTTGCACTGTATTTTGGTTTAGTTCTGCATTAATTTTTCACTTTTAGCTGATGATGGAAGCGCTCTTGCCATAGCTTTGATGCCTCTGTTTTTTTTGTCGTCATAAGAGTGCCATTACAGTTTCAGCAACTCTGAACAATCTATTATTTTTGTGAATATTGTACGACATTCGGCGTCGAGTTTTATTTGTCCATTGTTCAGTACCGTTGCTTTGAATATTATATACTTGGACCTCATCGTAAAGCAAGTCAAAGCCGGTAATATTACTTACCATACTTGGGGGTGACCTGGGCATTCTAATTTCTTTATTTTGTTCATTATTTGGTTTTACTTTTATTTGCTGTGATGATGATCCCCGGGGAATTATTTGCTTTTATTTTTTTACTTTTACCCGTTATTCAGCCTATTTCTTTCTGCAATTCTTCTTCATCTGTTTCGTATATAACAATTGGACTGCTTTTGTTGGCTTGGTGGTTTGTCCTTGCCTTCAGAGCTTTGTTTATTTAGTTGTAGCTGGAGGGCATATATTTGTTTTTGAATATTGGTTAATGCGATTTCAAGACTCTCTGACTTTGTAGAGTGCCCGTTCGTTCTGGGTTCTAGTTGTGTTTTCTACATTCAAAACTGCATTATGTGATATCCTGATGTCGATATTTCCATTTTATCTATTTTTTGTGTAGTGTTCTCATATTTTTTACGTGTTGTTGAAATAATACTGTTATTTTTATGTTTAAAATTATCCTACCCTGCATTTGTGGTCCAGATATTCAGTTTCGGCTCTTAACGTTTTATGACATTTTGCATTTATTTTCTACTGTACTGACCCTTTTTTCCGATGGCACTTTCACTTTTTCTGTTTATTCTAAAATCTCCTCCAATAATATATCTTGGGCTTAATTTTAACAATAAATGTCTATAACATGAACATAATAAAGGAGGATTTAATAAATAATAAATGGAAATTAGAAAGAGAAAACTGGAACACTCTATGAACAAATTATCATGAAACTCAATCAGGGTGGTACAAAAGACACTAGAAATAGAAAATAAGAAAAGCGTAGTAATTCTGAACATGGCGTCTTTGGAAATTATGTGTTATGAAGTTCTAACATCTCTAGGATGTGTTACAACAACATGTCGTCAAAATGTGGACAAATTGTACATTTAAAAAGAAGTGGCAATCCCGTCTAGTTCATTTACACTTTCCTTCAAATTTAAGAAAAAACATAACTGACATTAAATTAAACGGTCTAAAATATCGCACTACTAGATCGATTTCTATGTACCATAGATATTTGGAACCATTCATGATTTTCTTGAATAGTACAAGTCTTCGTCGGTATTTTTGGCCAAAATGTTGAGAAAATATTAACAGTAGAACTCGCTTTTATTCTATTATGTAATATCTAGAGGAATAATACTAAAATTATGGATTTATAAATACATAAGGATTGATAATCAATTTATCATAAACATATAAGTTGCATTTAATATATCTTAATATTAAACTTGAAAATCCGTTGTAGATCCTTCAGGTCTCTCCTAAAACCTTCTCTGAATATCAATAATCAAAATTCCCAAATTTAAATAAAAATATGCTACCTATCTAAATATACATATATTTATCTTAATCAATTTTAAGGCATATTGATATTTATTTTTCTTGTAAATACTCTAATATGCATCAATGATGCTGATGTTATAACAAAGCGATATTTAAGTTCAAAATAGCTATTCATTTCAAAAATATACGAAATATCTAATACCTGCATAACTAGACATTCAAAACTCTTTTGATTTATTTGTAATATAAATATTGTAAGATCAATTTCGTATTAAAATGGTACTGATAAAATAAATTGATTATGGCCAAAAGCATACCCTTTATCTAGTATTATTTTATCAACCACCTTATAATACACTAATATTAATGATTTACTGAAATCCTTATTTGGGATTTTTATTAATTAGACCTCATAAATGAAATTGACGATGGGCGATAATTGAAATTACAATTACTGACATGTTTAAATGTACTAGGTAAACTAATACATATTTATCTCAAAATATCTACGTTTCACTTATGAAATTAGGAAAAATACAAAACAACAATATTACAATAAACATAATTTATTTAAGTATAAAGGACAATAGGATAAAGTTATGTTATTTGTGTTACATCCACTTCATCGATTTTCTCTGGACTATTTCTTAAGGGTCTAAGTTATATAGACTCACTAAGATTGTGGTAACATTGGCCAATAACTGCAAATTTATCATCTTCTTTCTAATTGAGGTAGACGTCCATATATCCACCTTATATAACAGTATACATCTTGTATCTTTCAACTCATTTGCCCATGGTTCTACACTTATGGCGTCATTTTCATCTCTATTAGCTGTGGATTCAAAACCATAAGCTGCTTTTATGTTTTGGAACTCTTCGTGAGTCACTAAATCTATTCTTCTTACATTAATAATATCCACATCGTGTCTTACATCATCCTCTATAACATTAAATGGTATTTTAGCTGCTCATTTGGTTACAATTTATTCTCTATTTGTTTTCGAGAGCTGCAGGAGTTTAAGGTATTTTCATGTCCAAAATATGTTTTGGTGAATTCTACTTCATATTCTTCACCTTTGTTCTAATTTAATACTTGCTAGGCAATGTGTATTTATCTTGTTTCTTCCTTGAACTTCCTTGGACCCTGAAATATTATGCTAGCACAATATAAAGAAATATAGCTTCTTCTCTCTTGACACGAGGTTGGGGCTTGCTCCATATCATTTTCCCATATTTGAATTTCTTTAAAGGTATTAAATTTCAATAACTCCTCAACGTTTAAGTTATGAGTTGACTGTAAATGATTCATTAGAAGATTCGCTTACATTGTAGTATGCTCGCATAACTTACATGTGTACAGTATTTTTGTTACTTTGGTATCTTCATTAATAGCAGGATGCTTTGTTTTGGATCCACGCTGTTTCAATATTTGTTTGCTGCTATATTTATTTTCGCAAGTAAAATATTTAAAAATGAATACACCCTTCAGATTTAATGCAGATATTTTTCTAAAACATAAAATTATTGTAAGATTCAGCAGGAAATTCTCTTGTTATGGACATTCAAATTAGAGCAGGTATATAACTTCGTACAGTTTTCAAAATAGAAGAAGAAGCTTCTTTTGTTCCATGTTTTGTCTTTCCATAGCAATTTGATTTTCTTATATAATTACTTAATTCTACTATTATAATATAAAACAAAGCAATATATATAGAAAAAATTAGTGTATACAATAATATAAACTAAATATTTCAATCAAAAACTAAATAAACTAAATAAATTATATTTCAATACAATCGTAAATTAAACTATCTAAAATTATAAAAAAGACTAATTAAGTAATAATTTGGTTAAAAAAAATTTGCGGTTGCACTCGAATAAGCGCAATTTTCCCCACTAAGAACACAAAGCGAAATGCACGTAACAGCCTTGGCGTGAAATTTAAATAAAAAACAATTTTTTTCTGGAAATAAATTTGTTAAATTAAATTCAATTAAATAAATAAATATATATATATATATATATATATATATATATATATATATATATATATTTATATATATATATTTATATATATATATATATATATATATATATATATAAAAATATGATATATAACAATAAATATAAATTTATAATGTAAATTTATATACATTTATCTAAATTTATCTAAAAATATAAATATAATGTAAAAAATATATATCTATAAAATATAAATATTATATACATAAATATAAACCATAAGCAAAAAACTTTGGTGCATAGCAAAATAAAATTACCTCTTCCATCTTTCCGTCAGTACTTTTAATATTTTATCCGAAAGATCATTATGGAATGTACAATTGAAGGAGTTTTAATTTACTTTTTTAAAACATTTGACAAAAATTTTGTTATATAATCGACATGGCAAAATCGCTGAATAATTTAAGATATAGCTCAAAGACCTACTGACTACTTGTTTATTAAAACAATTTTGTTAGAGTTTGGGACACGATATATTGTCTTGTCTCTATAAAATCAGTCTCAATTTGTGGGTCTACTAATTTATTCATAATTGTATGTAAACAAAAATCATATTTCATATCTTTTTTAAAATGTTATACTAATTAACCTGAGATATACACTACGGTACAACGTAAAACTTTGTTTGCTGTTATAGGAACAGCTGGACTGAAGTTATAGTCAAGTAATTAACAGTAAAAATGAGCAGAAAGGGGGATACTAGTTGAATGAATACAAACTTTACCTTTACCTTCTGGAGTTTGTTCAAGTGTCGATGATACTTGCTTCGAACACCCTGGTTGCGGGCCTGGAATGATGGAAATAGGTACTACCAAGGAAGACAGTTTTGAAATTAACAATTATGAACAGAGATGTGATTGAGTCCTTCAATTTACCTTCGATATAATTTTGATTTTGATCCACTTCAATTTGTACATGTTCTGGGCTCGTGATATTATTTTCACCATAACTAAATTGTTCATAAGTACTTAAAGGAAGGTTTAAATGTATCACACAAATATCTCACGTGGTAACGATAATAAATTATGCCTCATGTTTAACCAACCAGTTTAGGATTTTAAAAGTTTTCTACTCACTTCTTAAGGATCGCTTTTTTAACGGAAAACGATGATGCATTTCCTCACTATCTGTGCATCCGGACACACAACACTTCATAGATCGGGAATACATTTCAACTACGGACTTCTACCTAGTAATAAAATAAAATAATAATTTAGTCTATAAACGTTATAAAAAGCTGACCACACTGTTCTCTACATAGGGCACGTTAAAAATGGGGTGCAAAATAAACAAACCATAGAACGAAATGAACGAATCAGATTCCGTCGCGGCTCTTAGCAGTTTCATGTTGGACGTGGCGAAACATTTCGCCAAAATTTCCATAAATTTCCATATATTCGCAAAATGTTACCAAAACACCCACCTACGAAACTTCCTGCCCTACTCGTATTTAATATAATAGTTAGGGGAGCATAATTGCCAACGCCTCCGACCGTTTTAATTTGGTAATATTAGGTACGTCTGTGTTTCTATCCGGTAGTTTCCAGAACAGTTTCAAATTTAAAAAATTAAAATAATATTTTTAAATTTTCAAACAAATTCCGGTACATTGTTACTATTTGATTGTTAAGCTATATATAATAGTACAGGGAAAGAATGTAATTGACCTTATTCTTGGGTTTGCTATAAATAATCTTGTTCGTTGATTGAAACATATTGCCTTGTCTTACCTTTCGGACCAATAAACTAGTATGTGGTCGAATAAAGGCCTTCTATTTATCCTGTCAAGTGTGTGTGTTTAGAATATAACGAACATTTCAAATACTATAACATTTGTGCTGAGGTTGTAATAGTGAGTTAAATAAGAATTATTCTATTAACATAAGTGGTGACAGTGATAAAATAGCCAATGGACCATCCCCGTTAAAATGGTAAAATCAGACTGTGTAGGAACTTTGCTTATCGTCTAATCAGAACAGAAGCTAGAAATAACTGAATTAGCGAAAAAATGCTGTATGGCGTGATAAACCTCCTCATTTGATGCTTCTAGTGCACAAGCTGTGCCGTCAACTATGATGTCAAAATTTGTTTGTCAAAAATCTAAACTACAAATTGTAAGTGATAACATTATAATTGTTAAGACAAGTGAATCTATCAAATTTCGGTACATTGTTACTATTTGAATGTCAAGCTATATATAATAGTACAGGTAAAGAATGTAATTGACCTTATTCTTGGGTTTGCTATAAATAATCTCCCAGTTAACTTGCCTATAATGCAACCACTCTCTGATACGGTGTCAATGTCCTGTAAGAAATACTTTTATTTCTTGATAAATAAAATACAAATATTCAACAAACATTATAATGGTCACAATCTTGATAATATACTAGGGGTTGCAACGGTGATTACAATAACAATCGTATATAAACTACGTCAGCAAGATCTTCTTCGAGAGACTCCAAGAACCTATATGAATTCCGGTCAAGGCGTCGTCCGTTGTATCCGAAAAATGTACATCTCAGCATTCCCATCGTTCCGACCCGTTACCACGTCCGCCTCGATTAGCGAATGAGTCATTAGGTGCCCTCTATGTAATTGGTCAACAATGCCGATCTATATTTTCTTACGGTCCATCTCTTAGTGACTATGGAAAATTTCACTTGATTCATTTACCACAACGACCTATTTTGATGCACTGTATGCAGCATCATTGAAAAATTCTGGGAATATATGAAAAGTTAATTTAAGTTAATAAAAGCACCAGCCTTCTTTCTGTTCTGTCATCATTGTAAAGTCATCCATTTGTACTTAACCATTGCAAAAAGAATATTTGAAATATGTACATAATAATCCTTGTAATAACTAAATAAAAATAAACAAAAACCTTATCTGTGTTCCTTATTTATTTTTTGAAGTCGGATTAATTTTCTTGTTAAAAACATTATATTTTTCTCTTTTTGGTGTTAGATATTTGCTCAACAAATTATGCAGTTATTATATTAAGTATTATAATGGGCATGTCAAGTAAAGTTGCAGTCTGTTTGAGGAAAAATATGAATAAAGGAACAATGATTGAAAATAAGAAATGCTTCAGGCACCGGGGTTCGCTACCTAACCTAACTGATTTGACAGGCATTAACCAAACTAGAACACCCACGAAAAGTCGTTGTTTCCACCGGGAATCGAACCCGCGACCTCCACCTGTGGTCTGAAGACTCTAATAACTAATCTCTACGGCTTCTCATATGATATGGTTAGTCTTTAAAAAGCAAACTGAACGAATTTGTACGGATAACTAATAAAGAATAATTAACTTAGATATTATAGACAAACATATGTGCATTTTCAATTTTTCGTTCCCTTTTCAAGACCATAGGAACCTTTAATTTATTTAATAAACTCTGCTTTTTTTGGAATTCTGTTTGGTCAGCTGATTAAAGTCCTTGTTGATGTGGAACGCGTGTTTGGTGTTGATAAGGATTTGGTATAGGAATTTTGCGATTACACTACGGTGAATTTTTGAAAAGGGATGAGTGAAAAATTCCTTTTGAACCTTTGCACTAATGTATTTGAGTAATTCTGTATATGAGGCGCTCAAATTTTTTTCTCCGCTATTTCTAAATTTGTTCATCTCTTCATGGCCGATGTACTTAGACTACTTTAACCCGTCTAAATAAAGGCGTATGTCTTATAGAGAACCATAATTATTAGAGACAATTTGCTTTTTCTACACGTGGGAGGATACAGGATTCTCTGTGGATTATAACGGCCTGGGTTTTCTTTGGGTTGAATTGCAACTTCCAAAAGTTTAACCATTTAACCTCAGTATTTAATTGTCCTACAAAAACTTCAATGTGAGAATATTTTTGTCTTCAGAGATATCGAGCTATGTATATCTTGATTGTGAATTCTTCACGCCATAAACAAAATCTAAAGGGCCGGCTTGGTTGGCACAGTGGTCAAGGGCGACAGGAAGGCCCTCTTACTGTTGCGATAGTAGCAGTTTCGAATCCTGCTGGGTAAATTTATGTTTTTGACTATTTATAATACGAAAAAGAAAATCTGTGACTGCGATCAGCCACGCCGGTAACCAAGCTGGGTAAGACCGGATTTCTTCTGAAATCATCTCTTGGGCCGTGGGGAACAGATAAACACTATTTAGTAAAAAAGAGACGTTCAGTGTTGTACATACTATGTACATACATATGTAAAATGTTTTCTTGTCAACCCAATATAAACCCAAAAATATCTGAAAAATATGTAAAACATTATTTGAAAATGTCTATATTATGTTGTAGAGCCAGAGAGAATTACAAGAAGATAAATCAAATTGTAGATATATTAAGTTACTATGCTACAAAGGAGTGGAAGTTTGAGAACAGCAACGTGAAAACGCTATGGAAAGAAATGAGAAAGAGCGACCGGGAACTATTTGATTTTGATATTTGTGCTTTGAATTGGGACATGTACTTTTACACTTGTATCCGAGGTAAATCTTACCTAGACTGAAGTTCATTAATGATTGATGCTAGATAAATGATTATAAATATCGATTATATGACAGAAGAACTGAAAAAATCCAAATTAGAAGTTATTTTTGTTATTTCATTTCAACTCATATATATTTTTACATACTAATTACACCCAATTTTTCAATTATTTTGATATACCTTAAAATATTATTTGTTATATCAATTTATTTATGAATCATCATCTAAGTTAAAAAAAATTGGACAATTTGTATTATGATGTGATGGGAAATGATACAGTCATACTAGACCCAATAGTGATTCCTAACTAGTGCTCAAATATTTCAATATTTTAACGACAGATGACGCTGACTTCAAATTTTCCTATAATGTTTCGTCAGTATTATGTTTCGAATAAAATATAAATATAAAATTTAATACTATAATATTTCTATTTCCTTATAAGAACAATATATATAAATCTAGTAATACTTGTTAAAAAGCTCGTAACACCTAATAACATTTCTAACCTTACTAGCTAAAGAATTTCAGCCTTCCTTCTATTGAGTGTTTTCATTTGTCTTCATCAGATTGCCTATTTTTATCCAAGCACAGTCTGTGATAGGCCACATGAGAACAAAAGTGGTCTGGGGATTAAAATACGGCCTAATATCGGTAATATTCACTATATCACAGGAATTGAGATGGAGGAATTCTTTCTTCAGGTCTTCAAGTCCGAATAAAAACTGAAAATATGTCATTTCCCATTTGGTGGCCTTTATGAACTTGTTTTTCAACTACAAACAGTCGCCTTTGAAATAGAATACCGGGGCATACCTTTCGCCGTTTCTCACCACGAAAAGTACCAAATTATCTACATTAATCTGCAGGAATCCACAGCAATCTTCATGTATGTCATTACATATATTATTAATCAAAACGAACATGATCCTGGTGTAGAATTTCAGAAAATTATACGTCTGCAGAAAGTCTTCCATCAATATTTTTCTATCTTTGCCTTCTACGAATAAAAGCTTCCCAGATGAACCGTCACAATGTTTAAAATTGATCTCATTAAATAAAAAAGCTTCGTATTCGCTAAGGGGATAACAATTTACTCGAAGGCTCTGACAAACTTCTGGTGAATATTTGTTCATCGTGGAGAAAATTCTCTCATTTATAATTCGAACGGAGACATATAACAATAACAAAAATTCATCACCAGCCACTTGATTTTACATCAAATTAGTATTGTTGTTATAAAGGTGATTTTATTCATTTCTATATTCTATTTACAAATTTTATTGCGAATATTTTAGGAGCTTGAGTTTATATTTTGAAGGACCCATTGGACACTATTTCACAAGGAATAAGAAAATTCTATAAGTTAATGATTATTTATTATTTAATATTATGTGTATGTTGGTGTGTTATATTATATAGTGCTTTGTTAATTTTAAAATATTTCGTTATAAACATATGTTAATTTTTGCGTTTGTTTTAATAGTTTTGATACATATAACTCAGCCCAAATATTTAACCATTCTTAATTATAACCTTTTTTTTCTTAATAATAATCCTTATTGTATATGATATTTCTCTTTATTTATCACTATTTACCTTTTATGCCATGTTATATTACTATAATCAAAATACCAGTATATAAAAGAAAAAATAAACGTACAAATGAACAAAAATAAGCCATTGTTTGTTATATCATCAATGTTTTTGATATACCGATTATTTTGATTTTGTTTTCAAATTATATATTTGTAAGTAATTTGTAATCAGCTATATTCCTCGTTCAAACGAGTAGATGACAGTGGCGATGACGAATCTGTAGTTAATTTTAGATATGACTTACCAACAGCTGTTATCAAATGAGTCATCTACTTGAGGTTTTATAAATTGCAAGAATTCACAACTTGTTCAAAACCACCTCTAACTATCTCACTTAATGATAAATAAAATGCCATAGTTGATATTTCAACTCTGTAACTGAAAAAAGCCGAATAATTGAATCTAACCTGAAATCTAAACATAAACTCAGAGAAACATTAGGCTATATGGACATGCATCCGAGCAGGTTTTATGGACCACTATAATTTGTTCAAAAATAATAAGCAGTAATTAACATAGTACGTTTATTGATGAAAAAACAAATTTCACATAATAGAACAAAAAATTTTAATTTCTTATAAGAAAAATATTAGTGAACTTAATACTAATTTAACAGCCTATAATAAGATTTGGAATGTTACTGACTAAAAATTTTTATTTATTTAACATTTCCATTCCTTTGACTGCCTACACTCATCCAAGTGCAATCTACAACGGGCCATTTGGGAACGAAGCTTTCTTGATCAAAATATTGGCTAACATCCACAATATTCACTAAATCACAAGAACTTAGTTGAACATCTTCTTTCTCTAGGCCCTGAAGCCTAAACAAAAACCGCAAATAAGTTAACTCCCATTTGGTGACCTTCACGAACTTGTCTTTCAGCTGCCAGCAGGTTCCTTCGAAACAGAACATCGGTGAATATTTTTCGCCATTTCTTACCACAAAGGGTATAAATTTGTTTTCGTCAATTTGTAGAAATCCGCAGGAATCCTCGTTTATATCATTGTGCATGTTTTTACTTAAAGCGAACATAATTCTACCGCAGAATTTGAGAAAATCGTACATGTGCAGAAAGTCCTCCAACAACATCTTCGTATCTCTGCCTTCTATGAATAAAAGTTTTCCAAATTGACCATCGCAATGTTGCAAATTAATCTCATTAAATAAACACGCTTCCCATTTATTCAGAGGATCATAGTTTACTTGAAAACACTGGTGGACTTCTGGTGAAAACTTCGTAAAATTATTACACAACCTATGTTTTATAATTCTAACGGAGACATATTTTAAATCACCGACAATGATGTAAGGCAAATGCTGCAGGTCTATTGTGTGCCATCCAAATTTTACAACTGGAGAACATGGTGGTTCTTGCAATTCTGGTAACGTTTCGGTCTTACTCACTGCGTCTAGGACAACATGTCGGCTTAATTCGTTATCCATATTTTGTCGGTTCGCTGAGTTAATTGATGCCAATTTAACTACATAAACTTTTTTATTCGACATTTCACTTTTTACTTATATTATTTCAATTAACACTCTTCTTATATACTTAAAAAGTACACTACTCTTATAATCTCTACTTATATACTACCTTCTGTCACTGTCACTTCTGTCATTTCAATTGCGAATAATATATATCAAGTAATCTATGGAGAATGTTTTATGATACCATGGCAACTGTCAAATTGTTATAAGATTGTTGTTTTTAAATTAGTATTAGTTCTATATGCAATTTGTATGCTCTATTAACTTTAATATAAACAAATATATTATTACAGGCATATTAAGTATATGATTTTTTAGGTATAAGAGTTTATATTTTAAATTGTGTCGTTTTATATAGGACCTTTTTAATTTAAAAACATTTGAAGAAATTTGCGAGTGTTGCCTAAGTTTGCAATTGTGACATTACAAATAACTGAATGAACTAACCTAACTTCTATTTAATCTAGGGATATATTCTGAAAAATATGTTATTCTTTTTATAGTATAAATTAATCGTTGAATTTTAAATTGATCTAATTTAATATGTTTATGAGAGCAATAATTCGTTGAGATATACATTTATTTAGAGACATTGGTAATATTCTGCAGAAAATTTGTGCATGATTGAGAAAATCCTCTCACTTGTACCTAATTCGAAATGAAACGTGCTTCAGATCACTGATAGTGATGTAAAGGCTGCGGATATTCAATGGTGTGCCATTCGAATTTTAGAAATGAAGGTTTCTGAAGGAATGAAGAAGGCTGATGTTTCTTTCAATTCTGGCAATATCATTGTTGCCTACTGATTTAGCCATACCGGCTTTGTTATTTAAACTATTATTTATTAACCATTTGAATTTTTATAGCTTATGATGCATTTGATTTATTTAGGGATAAAAATATACTTTTAATTCATTTCAAATTTAAAACTAAAATATATTATTTCAAGAACAAGATGTACTGAATTGGTTCCACCAAGGGAATAACGACTCTGCCATAGGGCTGCCGAAAAAATATTCATATTTTTCTATGTTCATGGTTTCATATCTTTGGTGATATCATGTTCATATATGATATCATCTAAATTAAGGATTTCAAGCAATCTAAGGAGCTTAGATAGGTTTTCCGAAGCGAACAAGTGATAAACCGTGAAGGGAACTTAAGTTCGGTTTTCGATGTGGTCCAACTGTGGTATACTCAGTATACCACAGTGTGACATATCTATAAAAAATTTGTTATGTTATCGACATAGCAAAATCGCTGAATAATTTAAGATATAGCTGAAAGAACTACTGACAGTATATTAAAAAATTTAGTTAGAGTTTGGGACACGAGATATTGTCTTGTCTCTTGATACACTACGGTACAACGTAAAACTTTGTTTGCTCTTATAGGAACATCTAGACTGAAGTTATAGTCAAGTAATTAACAGTATAAATGAGCAGAAAGGGGGATACTAGCTGAATGAATACAAACTTTACCATTACCTTCTGGAGTTTGTTCAAGTGTCGATGATACTTGCTTCGAACATCCTGGTTGCGGGCCTGGAATGATGAAAATAGGTACTACCAAGTAAGACAGTTTTGAAATTAATGGTAACAATTATAAACAGAAATGTGACTGAGTCCTTCAATTTACCTTCTATATAATTTTGATTTTGATCCACTTCCATTTGTACATGTTCTGGGCTCGTGGTATTATTTTCACCATCACTAAATTGTTCATAAGTACTTAAAGGAAGGTTTAAATGTATCACAAAAATGTCTCACGTGGTAACGATAATAAATTATGCCTCATGTTTAACCAACCAGTTTAGGATTTTGAAAGTTTTCTACTCATTTCTTAAGAATCGCTTTTTTAATGGAAAACAATGATGCATTTCCTCACTATCTATGCATCCGGGCACAAAACACCTCCTAGAACGGGAATGCATTTCAGCTACGGACTTGCACCTAGTAATAAAATAAAATAATAAATTAATCTATAAACGTTATAAAAAGCTGACCACACTGTTCTCTACGTAGGGATTCCGTCGCGGCTCTTAGCATAGCGAATAAAACAAGAAATGTGTTAAAGGTAGCGACATTTACATGTTGGACGTGGCGAAACATTACGCCAAAACTTAACGTTAGAATATAACGAACATTTCAAAGGCTATAACATTTGTGCTGAGGTTGTAATAGTGAGTTAAATAAGAATTACTTTATTAACATAAGTGGTGACAGTGATAAAATAGCCTCTGGACCACCCCCGTCAAAATGGTAAAATCAGACTGTGTAGGAACTTTGCTTATCATCTAATCATAATAGAAGCTAGAAATAACTGAATTAGCGTAAAAATGCTGTATGGCGTGGTAAACTTCCTCATCTGATGCTTCTAATGCACAAGCTGTGCCGTCAATCATGATGTCATAATTTGTCAAAAATCTAAACTACAAATTAAGGCTAAGAGATAACATTGTAATTGTTAAGGCAAGTCAATCTATCAAATTCCGGTACATTGTTACTATTTGAATGTCAAGCTATATATAATAGTAGAGGGAAAGAATGTAGTAGAGCTTATTCTTGAGTTAGCTATAAATAATCTCCGAGTTAACTTGCCTATAATGTAACCACTCTCTGATATGGTGTCAATGTCCTGTAAGAAATACTTCTATTTATTGGTAATTAAAATACAAATATTCAACAAACATTATAATGGTCACAATCTTGATAATATACTAGGGGTTGCACGGTGTTGTACGGTGATTACAATAACAATCGTATATCAACTACGTCAGTAAGATACTCTTCGAGAGACTCTAAGAAACTATATGATTTCCGGTCAAGGCGTCGTCCTTTGTATCCAAAAGTGTACATCTCAGCATTCCCATCGTTCGGACCCGTTACCACGTCCACCTCGATTAGCGAATGAGTCATTAGGTGCCCTCTATGTTATTGGTCAACAATGCCAATCTATATTTTCTTACGGTCCATCTCTTAGTGATTATGGAAAATTTCACTTGATTCATTTACCACAACGACATATTTTGATGCACTGTATTCAGAATCATTGAATAGGGACTATGTCTTTTTAATCTGAAGCGGCAGTAGAAATAAAAAATTATGGGAATATAAGAAATAGTTAATTTAAATTAAGAAAGAAAAGAATTTTAAGCAAGTTCAAAGCACCGTCCCTCATTCTTCCTGTTCTGTCGGAAATTAATTATCGGTTAAAAAATTTTAAGCTAAATAATACTAATTGTTCTACTATAAAACAAAAGAAATCTCCGTAAATTCCCTATTCCTACTCTGTTGTGTGATAACAAGACATAGCATTTCATTATAATGATGACAGTGGTGCAGAAACATCCTACAAACAACAAATTTCCGAGAAATCGACAGACATAACGCTTATGATGCAGATCTTTTCAAGTCGAGGAACAAAGAGGGTATTCAATGTCGGCACCTGTGAACTTACAGGAGTTTTACGGGCGGCCCAATTGATATTTTTATATATTTGTTGTACATGATAAGGCTTTGCTCCAGGAATTAGATGTCGTCATAAACTGGAATGTGATCAGTAAAACCAATTTTAAAATATATAAAACTACTGATGGGTTGGAAATGAGGTATGACCTATTTATATTCCGAAAACTACGATAGATCTGAAGTATATTAATATAGATGATTAGTATTAATATAGATGGCGAAAAAATATAAAAAATGTTTTAAAAACGTCAAAATGTTCCTTTATTTCGTTTTCCTAAGATGTATTCGCAGCAGCTGTTGCATATGTGATGCGTATTGGGAAAATTCCATGAAGAGTGAAAAATATGTTGATATGCTTGAGATACTGATTATGAGGTTCTTTCGATCAAAAACAAGGGTTATACTCAAGTTCTGATCATAACGGATATAATTTTAAAAATGCTTTTGGCGTTATCTCGTAATAAACAAACAACTACAGACGCACTACTACACAGACATGACTACAGATAGACAATTTTCTACAAAATACTAAAAGGAATACAATATACCACGAAGAGATATAACAGAGAGAGCAGCACAATTTACATTTGTAACTTTTCGCAATTTCCTGGAACATGAAATGTGAAATTACGTCTCATCGCTATTGGAATGCCCCAAAATACATTATCTGTTGGAACTTTTGATCCGCACAGTTTTCAGTTTACTGAAGATCTGCTTAAAAATTAAGAAGGAAAGATAATAATTTGAATTAAAATATCTACCGGGTGTTGTGTTGCTTCGTTTTAATTTGGATTTAAATGGATTGTTAGTTGGACTGCTTCGATTTTGAACATTACACAACAGTATGAAATGCATAATGTATATAATATATATAGTAACTAAGTAGTAACTATATATAATAACTATGTAGTTTAAATGTTTACATATTTGTGAATTAGTTAAAAATAAATTATTTTGAATAGATTTCTATTATAAAATTGAGAATTATATTATTTTTATTACTCCAGTTATTTCAAATATAGTAAGAATATACATGGGATTGACACTTAGTTTAATAACTACAAGAAAATTTCATTTTAAATCAATAGCATAAAATACACCAGACGGTTGAACTTTATTTTAATATACAAACAATAGTATGAGCTCTCTTCTGTTATTACAGAAATTTGTTTTATGTTTTTAAATATTACGAATTCTTGACATTTATTTTTGATATAGGTGAATTTTACAGCAGATGAAATTTGTGCCATGATGGTCAAAAAACGAAACATCCGTAATATATCCGTCATAGCTCACGTAGATAACGGAAAATCATTTTTAACAGACTCCTTAGTAGCAAAAACTGTTATTATTGCTGGTGCCGAAGTTAGAGAAATACATTTTACAGACACCGGAAAAAATTAACAAGACAGATTTATAAGCATATTAAGAATATGTAGTCTTTTGAAATATTGAACGACGAAATTTACAAACCACTGAACTTATGTGATAATTTTGATTAGTGATTCTGAAGCTTTATCTCTTTAAAATAAAACTGGGTATTTGTTATAACAAAAATACTAACTTTTTTCATAAATAATATTGATTAACGCGAAAAAGAATAGAAAGTTTTCTTGATTAATTTGATTGGTTCCTCTGGGCACATAGATTTCCGTTCTGAAGTACCTACTGCCCTTCGTATAACTGATGGTGCTCTTGTAGTAGATTGTGTTTCGGATAAGTAAATTCCTAAATAATTATTTGTATAATAAATTAAATAATTATGTATGTATTTTTGGTGTTACTTCACTTTGTATTAATTTTACTAAAGAACATGCATAATGCAATTCAATGCAAATGCAATAACGCATATCTAAATATATATCTGTGGTAAAGACAATTTATTAAGAACTTCCGAATTACAGTAGGAAACATTGTAGTGTCTTTACAATCTTTTAATTAATCGTGTTGTCATATCCAACGGCCCCAGGCCATCATCGGTTAATGATTGGTGCTACTGATGCTGCTAATTCGCTATAAATTATGAATTAAGTTAGAAACAATTTTGTAATAATGAATTATTTGCAGGTGTGTGTACAACCGGAAACTATGTGACGTCAGGCTATCGACGAACGTATTAAGCCAATCTTGTTCATGAACAAGATGGACCGTACCCATTTGAAACTGCAGTTGGATGCTGAATAACTTTACCAAACTTTCTGACGATTAACAATCTATGGGCTTAGGAATATTTCAACCCAAAAACAGAACAATAATCACAAAAGATCGTTTTATATGTACATCTTGAATCCATCTACAAAATTTTTGACTTGATTATGAACTGCAAGTAAACATCTGTTTTATTATTTAAAAAAAATTCTTCCAGCACAATTAGGCCACTATACAGTTTACAAAATAACTTTTATGAAGTCATTAGGAAATAAATATATTGTTGGCAGTGCATTGGAAGAAAATTATTAGCCTAGGTATTAAACTCTTTCATGTTACCTCTATCTTTATATCCTATGGTGACAAGCTGTTATATCCAGAATGCATTATATATTTTTAGCTCTTGGGTGTAACTAAAATTTTTATTTTAGGAAAGAAGAATATTCTCTCTACACTGCGCATTAACTTGAAATATGAAGACAAGGATAAGGATGGAAAACAATTTAGTTGGACATGGTTACCTGCTTGTGGGCCTTTGCTTCAGATGATTGCCGTTCACTTACCATCCCCAGTAACTGCTTTGAAATACAGAATGGAATTGTTATACGAAAGTCCACATGATGATGAAGCCGCTCTTGGTATGTGTCACCTATATGGTTTTTAAAACGCGTTAAATTTTGGTATTTATTTGTACGTGACGATTTGTAATTTACAACTCTAGGCTGATTCCTATGATGATGTGTCTAAAATGGTACTCACTTCTAATAAAGGTATTTTCTACGATTTTGGTCCTGTTTTTTCCGGTAAAGTAGCCACCGGCATGAAGGCCCCTATCCTGGGACCTAACTATATGGCCTCAACAAAGAGGATTTACACGAGAAGACAATTCAGGGAGCCATCCTCATGATTGGTCGTTATATAGAGGCCATGGAATATGTCCCATCTGGAAATATTTGCACTTTGTTCGGTCTGGATCAATTTTTGGTTAAGCCCGATGCCATCGCCACATACACAAACAAGTAGAACTTGAATGTCAAGAAGTTTAGCTTATCTTCCGTAGTACGTGTAGCTGTGGAACAGAAGAATCCGACCGATTCAGAAAAACCTGTAGAAGGTACACAAATGTTCGCTTTTATAGTGTGATTATCACTAAGTCGTCTTTACAATCTTTTAATTAATCGTGATGTCATCTCCTACCGCCCCAGGCCGACATTGGTTAATGATTGGTGCTACTGATGCTGCTAATTCGCTATAAATTATGGATAAAGTTAGAAACAATTTTGTAATAATGAATTATTTCAGGTGTGTGTACAAACGGAAATTATGTTACGTCAGGCTATCGACGAACGTATTAATATTATATCGAGAATGCATTATATATTTGGAGTTCTTGGGTGTAACTAAAATATTTATTTTAGGAAAGAATTATATGAAGCCCTTCTCTTCTCACTGCCAACTAACTTGAAATATGAAGACAAGGATAAGGATGGAAAACAATTTAGGCGGACATGGTTACCTGTTGGTGAGACTTTGCTTCAGATGATTGCCGTTCACTTACCATACTCAGTAACTGCTCTGAAATACAGAATGGAAATGTTATACGAAGGTCCACATGATCATGAAGCCGCTCTTGGTATGTGTCACCTATATGGATTTTTTAAACGTGTTAAATTTTAGTATTTATTTGTACATGATGATGTGTAGTTTACAACTCTAGGCTGACTCACTGTGAATGATTGGTATAAACTAAACAACAATTACCAATTATTATTATTATTTTTTTAATATTTGCAAATGACTATATTTTGTTTTTTGTTTTTAGGTATTAAGAACAGTGATCCTAACAGTCCTATGATGATGTGTCTAAAATGGTACTCACTTCTAATAAAGGTATTTTCTACGATTTTGGTCCTGTTTTTTCCGGTAAAGTAGCCACCTGTATGAAGGCCCCTATCCTGGGACCTAACTATATGGCCTCAACAAAGAGGATTTACACGAGAAGACAATTCAGGGAGCCATCCTCATGATTGGTCGTTATCTAGAAGCAATGGAAGATGTTCCATCTGGAAATATCTGTACTTTGTTCGGTGTGGATCAATTTTTGGTTAAGCCTGATACCATCACCACATTCACAAACATGCAGATCTTGAATTTCATGAAATTCGGCGTAACTCTCGTAGTACGTGTAGCTGTGGAACCCAAGAATCCGGCCGATTCACCAAAACCTGTAGAAGGTACGCAAATGTTCGCTTTTATTGTATTATTATTACTAAGGTTTGTGTCATTTGTCTTAAGGTTTGAAACGTCTGGCTAGGTCTGATCTTATGGTACAATGTGTCATTGAAGAATCTAGCGAAAACATCATTGCCGGTGACAGAGAGCTCCACTTAGAAATCTCTCTGAAGGCCTTGGGGGAGGATCGATCATGCGTGAATTCAAGTTACTTAATCCGGCCCAATAGTGCCCTTCGTGTAACTGATTATGCTCTTGTTGTAGTAGATTGTATTACAGATAAGTACATTTCTAAATAATTATTTGTATAATAAATTAAATAATTATGGAAGTATTTTTGGTGTTACTTCACTTTGTACTAATTTTACTAAACAAAAATTAAAATTTTAAATAATGCATATATAAATATATTACTGTAGTAAAGACAACTTATTAAGAATTTCCTAATTAAAGTAGGAAACATCGAAAAAAGAATTTTGTAGTATCTTTTCAATCTTTTAATTAATCGCGATGTCATCTCCAACCGCCCCAGGCCGACATTGGTTAATGATTGGTGCTACTGATGCTGCTAATTCGCTATAAATTATGAATAAAGTTAGAAACAATTTTGTAATAATGAATTATTTGCAGGGGTGTGTACAAATGGAAACTATGTTACGTCAGACTATCGACGAACGTATTAAGCTAATCTTGTTCATGAGCAGTACCCATTTGAAATTGCAGTTGGATGCTGAATAACTTTACCAAATTTTCTGACGTTTAACAATCTATAGCGTTAGGAATATTTCAACCCAAAAACAGGATAATGATAGCAAAAGATGGTTTTGCATGTACTTCTTGAATCCCATATACAAAATTTTTGACTTGATTATGAACGGCAAATAAACATGTGTTTTATTATTAAAAAAAATTAATTCTTCCAGTACAATTAGGCCACTATATAGTTTACAAAATGATTTTTATGAAGTTATTAGGAAATAAACATATTGTTGGCAGTGTGTTGAAAGAAAATTATATGCCTAGGTATTAAATGCTTTCACGTTACCTCTATCTTTATATCCTATGGTGACATGCTATTATATTGAGAATGCATTATATATTTGTAGTTTTTGGGTGTAACTAAAATATTTATTTTAGGAAAGAAGAATATGAAGCCCTTCTCTCCACACTGCGCACTAACTTGAAATATGAAGACGAGGATAAAGATGGAAAACAATTTAGGCGGACATGGTTACCTGTTGGTGAGACTTTGCTTCAGATGATTACCGTTCACGGGCCATCCCCTGTAACTGCTCAGAAATACAGAATCGAAATGTTATACGAAGGTAAACATGTATGGATTTTTAAAAGGCTTGAAATTTTTGTATTTATTTGTACATGGCGATATGTAGTTTACAACTCTATGGTTATTCACTGTGAATGATTGGTATAAACTGAACAACAATTACCAATTTTTTATTATTTTTTTAGTATATGCAAATTACTATACATTTTTTTGTTTTAAGGTATTACGAACTGTGACCCTAAGGGTCCTCTAACGATGTTTGTGTCCAAAATGGTAGACACTTCTCATAAAGGTCGTTTCCACACCTTTTTTTTTCTGTCTTTTTCCGGTAAAGTAGCCAACGGCGTGAAGGCCCCTATCCCAAGACCTAAATATGTGGCATCAAGAAAGAAGATTTAAACGAAAAGACAATTCAAGGAGCCATCCCCATGATGGGTCGTTATGTAGAAGCTATTGAAGATGTCCCATCTGGAAATATTTACAGGCTGTTCGGAGTGGATCAATTTTTGGTTAAGCCCGATCCCATCCCCACATTCACAAACATACGCAACTTGAATGTCATCGTAGTACGTGTAGCTGTGGAACCCAAGAATCCGGCCGATTCACTAAAACTTTTAGAAGGTACGCAAATGTTCGCTTTTATTATGTGATCATCACTAAAGTCTGTGTTATTTGACTTCAGGTTTGAAACGAATGGCTAAGTCTGACCTTATGGTACAATGTGTCATGGAAGAATCTAGGGAAAACATCATTGCCGATGCCAGAGAGTTCCACTTAGAAATCTCTCTGAAGGCCTTGGAGGAGGATCGATCATGCGTGAATTCAAGTTACTTAATCCGGCCCAATAGTGCCCTTCGTGTAACTGATGGTGCTCTTGTTCTAGTAGATAGTATTAGGGGTAAGTAAATTCCTAAATAATTATTTGTATAATAAATTAAATAATTATGCATGTATTTTTGGTGTTACTTCACTTTGTATTAATTTTACTAAAGAAACATGCATAATGCAATTCAATACAGATGCAAGAACGCATATCTAAATATATTTCTGTGGTAAAGACAATTTATCAAGAACTTCCGAATTAAAGTATGAAACATTGTAGTGTCTTTGCTATATTTTAATTAATCGTGATGTCATCTCCAACCGCCCCAGGCCGACATTGGTTAATGATTGGTGCTACTGATGCTGCTAATTCGCTATAAATTATTAATAAAGTTAGAAACAATTTTGTAATAATGAATTATTTCAGGTGTGTGTACAAACGGAAACTATGTTACGTCAGGCTATCGACGAACGTATTAAGCCAAACTTGTTCATGAACAAGATGGACCATACCTATTTGAAATTGCTGTTAGGTGCTGAATAACTTTACCAAATTTTCTGACGTTTAACAATCTATGGGGTTAGGAATATTTCAACCCAAAAATAGGATATTGGTAACAAAAGATCGTTTTACATGTACATTTTGAATCCCATCTACAAAATTTTTGACTTGATTATGAACTGCAAGTAAACATGTGTTGTATTATTAAAAAAAATTAATTCTTCCATCACAATTAGGCTACTATATAGTTTCCAAATAACTTTTATGAAGTTATTAGGAAATAAATATATTCTTGGCAGTGCATTGGAAGAAAATTATAGGCCTAGGTATTAAACGCTTTCATGTTACCTCTATCTTTATATCTTATGGTGACAAGCTGTTATATCGAGAATGCATTATATATTTGTAGTTCTTCGGTGTAATTAAAATTTTTATTTTAGGAAAGAACAATATGAAGCCCTTCTCTCCACACTGCGCATTAACTTGAAATATGAAGACAAGGATAAGGATGGAAAACAATTTAGTCGGACATTGTTACCTCTTGGTGGGACTTTGCTTCAGATGATTGCCGTTCACTTAGCATCCCCAGTAACTGCTCTGAAATACAGAATGGAAATGTTATACGAAGGTCCACATGATGGTGAAGCCGCTCTTGATATGTGTCACCTGCATGGATTTTTAAAACGCGTTAAATTTTGGTATTAATTTGTACTTGATGATGTGTAGTTTAAAACTCTAGACTGATTCACTGTGAATGATTGGTATAAACTAAACAACAATTACCAATTTTTTATTAATTTCTTAATATTTGCAAATGACTATACTTTGCTTGTTTTTGTTTTTAGGTATTAAAAATTGTAATCCTAACGGTCCTATGATGATATGTGTCTTAAATGTTGCCCACTTCTCATAAAGGTTATTTCTACGATTTTTGGTCCTGTTTTTTCCGGTAAAGTAGCCAACGGCGTGAAGGCCCCTATCCCAAGACCTAAATATGTGGCTTCAAGAAAGAAGATTCGAGAAGACAATTCAGGGGGCCATCCTCATGATGGATCGTATGGTCGTTATATATATAATTAGAGAATGATATATATTAGGTGAGTTAGTGTACAGTTCTTTTGGTTTAATTTTAAAATACTTCTTCCGTACTCTGGAACAAATAAAACACGCACTATATAGAGTTTTGAACGAAAAGTTGCAGGCGTCTGAAAATTTTGAAACAAATGTGCTGTCTGGTATCTAGTACACTAAGAACAACGTTACTAATTATGTTCCTGTTTTTGTCTAGATGAATCTTCCACTGGCTTTTGGTTTATAGATCATACCAATTAATAAGCAAAAAAATGGCAACGCCCTCTTAATTTATTTTTTAAATCATATTTAATGGAGTGAGTTTTATTCTTAATTCTATTTACAGGATTCCAATGGGCAACAAAGCAATCCATCGTGGTGGCGGTTAGATCATTCCTACAACCCATCGTATGTTGTCTTTATGCTTGCCTATTAGTCAATATGTTATTAGAAATTCAATAGTCTGGGCAGGCGTCCAGCCCAAACTCATTGAACTTGTTTGTCAGTGTGAAATTCAGGTAAATCTTTTATACAATTATATTTTCACTCCATCTTAGAAATACGTTCCATATCACAGAAAGCGGCACCAGATGATACAGCGTTGTATAAGTAGCAATTTTGAATTGTTTACATAATTATATCCCGGTTGATTTAGAACTTCTATCCATTCTCAGATGATTCTCTAGAATCGACTTGTTGTAGGTATTTGAGTAATTAAAGTACTGGATACAACTTAGTCCATGCATATTTATACTTTACAAACATCTCGATTAAAGCCACAACACAGAAATGAATCAAGAGTGAGGGATCTTCATCTTATCCGGGTGGTTTTATCACGAGCATGCGCCGTAGCGTTTTTACGATTTTATATACAAAGCAACTACTCTTAACATTTAATTATTCAACAATATATAAGCCGATTCAGTATATAGGCGCATCCACCCAATTATTATATGTCCAACTATATGTGTAACATTCGCAAGATATGTTATATTAATGGTATATTACTTTCGAATCTAAAGAATTCTTACTTTTTGGCCATTTGGAATAGGGGAACTAATAAAACATTAACAATCGTTAACAAAATTATTATATTAACAAATGTTTTATTAAAATATATCCAAAATTACCTGATTTCTGCTATAGATTTAATTGGCTGGTTTTCACAATGTGTCAACATGCTTGTTGAAAAATATGATTTATAATGTTTCGCATTTATAATTTAATTTTTGGAGATATTTCTTCAAGTTTAATATGTTTAAAAAATATACCAAAAACCATACCATAAGTCATATATCTAATATTTGACCGAACTGTTTTATTATTGAATTTTCCGTTTTAATATTATAATTTTTCTGGAAACATAATTATTTATCAGATTATTTATTTATTATAAAAGCTAGTACTGTACTAATATACGAATATTTTATTTTGTTGTTTTTCAGGATACATATAAAATAAAGAAAGTTTTCCAGATCTCAGTCAATACATGGAGAAAATGTAAACGCGTCGTTAATGACAATCCATTTTTTTCTATAGTACAAATAAAAAGGGCGTGATCCACGTTCTCATCAGAGAGTAGACGGCAGACTGCATCTGCTTTTTAAATCCCAAATATAACAACTTGAGGGAGTCCAAACTTGCTGGAGAAAGCGAATTATAGGAGAATTGGGGAATTGGACAGTAGGGGTTGACAGTACTTTGGTTGAAGGCTGCAATCCGACGAACTGTAGCATTTAAAAAGGATGAGCAATTTAATATATATTTGGGTATACATGTATGCTAGGGCCTGGTCTGGAATAAGGCGTAAAATACAGCTATAAGAATCACTCGCTGTTCGGTGAACTTGAGAGGACAGTTTTGTCCATTTTTAAGGTCCACCCGATAGAGGTGCGGTGGAAGTGGGTAGAAGAATGAGTCCATTAGGTTTATTAAGTTGTCTTTTTATAGCATTCATATGAATCGTAAAATTCAATTAATGTTATCAACGTTTTTAGTATTTAAATTTCAAACGTTAATTCATCAATAAACTATTATATTTCTTGTCATAGATTTTATAATTAATTAATAAATTTTTTTGGAAAAATGACTTGTTTTAATGCTTGACCATAAAAAATGACACAAAGTTTTAAAATTACTTTCCTGACGATGTGCATCCATTATAATATTTTTTAGAACCGATTTGGTGAAGGTAATTGGGCAATTAAAATACTGAATTCAGCTGAGCCGCTCTGTATTTATACTTTATGAATAAGTCGGTTATGGCCACATCACAGAATTAATTAAGATGCCGGAATCTTCATCCTGCCCGTGAGGCTATAACTCGATCTTGCTCCGTAGCGTTTTACATATTTATATTTCAAGGCAGCAAAACATTTATTTATGCAATCGTGCTTAAAAGCGCATTTACCATATAGGCGTCTCTAATCAATTATTTGTGTCTAAAATTCGGCCACCCTGACCTCGCAAAACTTCACTCCGACCTGCTCTTGGAATATGGTGGTTGTTATTCTGGTTTTTCTTTAATGGAGACATACTCTTATCTACTTGATCTTTTAAAATTTCTTACCTTGTTGATGATTTTTTCTTTATAGTTCCATTTTATACTTTCCATACTGTGTATTTTATAACTTCTGTGAAGTCAATTTTTTTACTTTTTGGGGTGACCTGCAGTTTATTCCTTCGGTGAGGTCTGGCTGCCAGACACCATTTTAAATTCTCTTAATGGTCTGGTATATTCAATGACTCTTTTTCTGTTTTCTTTTTTTTGTTGTGGTGACTACCGATTGGTTGGCTACTCCTGTGCTGGCAACCTGGCAGTAAACGTTCATAGCAACGTCGCTCGTGATGGCCCCCAGTTTTTGGTACCCTTCATATCATCAGCTAATTTGTTGTCACGTGCATTGGTTGTTCTTATCGTTGGAGTACCCCACATAGGTATGCCCCTTTTGCAAGCCCTCTTTACTTTCCTAAATATAACTATATATTTGTATTAGATATCGATGTTCTTTCCAGTTGCTCTATGTATTTGTGTTCTGAATCGCATCTTAAATTAATGATTTTTGTCTAACACGATCTCAGAATAGAATATATATTTTCATTGTGTAAAACTATCGAACACTTGTTACCTCCTACTGTCCAACCTCTTTGATAAAATTACTTTGAGCGGAAAGATAAAAAATAATTTGAATACATTTAGTGTCTAATATCTTACTATGTATTTTATAGCTTATCACTTTTGGCGCATAAAAAATATAACACACATTTATCTAATTTTTAGGCATTTAATTTTTAATCCTAAGCAAGCAGACCTTGATACTCAACAAGGCTTCTACTTATTGGCATATCAAAACACCAAATGATGGATAATCGAGGTAATAAAATAAAAAAATTAATGAATATGTTAACAATAAAAAAATAAAATACGGAATAAGTTTTACAAGGAATAGACTATTTATCTCTAAAAATATTTTTCAACTGTATAATTAAATAATATATAGTTAATAAACATACATTAAGCACATTTTTATAACATAAAACAATGAATTTTCAATAAATCACATAAACACTTCATATCGCACACTTATAATAAAATTTTAAAATAGAACATAATTTATTTGGTTTGGATAATATAGCTTTTGGACTTTTCCAATTTTTCGTTATTACATCACTTATTGCGTCAGGTGTTTTGTCTTTGTTTGTGATGAAACCACTGGTGTTTGTGGTACGTTTGCCTAAAAAGAAACCAATCAAAGCAAGTCAAATTTTGAAGAAAAACTCAAAAATTCATATTACATTTTGACGATCCTGATAACTATTCAATTTGGATTTATTGGATACGGCAGTGTCTGTAAGTTGTCCTATTCTCTGTCTTTCAGAATTCCGAAAATTCCGTCTCTTTGAAGCAGACTCTGTGTCTAAACGTCTCAATACTTGATGTTCGAGACAATATTGCTCTGCATTATAAGTTGGGCCCTCACTCTAAAAATACAAAAAAATTATAATATTTATAGATTATTAGGATTTTCTAAAATCATAAATTACGTTATCCCAACTATCATCAACTGGTACAAGTTTAATAGGTTCTAGAGGTGTTACCACCTTTTCAACTTCACTGCCTTCTTTTATTAGCTGCAATTCTATACACTAACTAGTGTAACTAGTATAAAAAAAGTACTGTATCGGTTTTCTTTAATAAATAATACACCTTACATTTAATTCTTCTGGTGGTACACGGTGACATGTATTATAATCACAAGGGACTAGTACAATATTCCCGCTGTTAGCAGCTTTGCATTTCTTCAAATGTAATTCCATCCTTGATACTCTTATGTGATGTGAGTTATTGTAAGGACAAATAACTTTTTCATTGGGACTGTAAAATATCGGTTAAGTATTATCTTTAAATTCTTTGGTCATACATTACTCTCTTAATATCTCCATTGTTTAAATTTCTGTATTATATGTTTTTAAGATATTTTAAATATACACTAATATAAATTGTTAATAGTTAAATTATAAACGTTTATACGTGAATAAATGCACTTAAACTTTGAAATATTTCAAGGTAGCAAACATTGTTTATCAAATTCTTTTGTCAAAATATTTTATGTTTTCTTATTGATTACATATATGGAAGATCAAAGAATAAACTAGAGATGATGAAAGAAAATCGATTGTAACTTCCGATGTATCGATAGTTACATAAATTATTCCATAAATATTATAAAACCTTTTAATCATTTTTAATAAACTATTAAATTTGGTACTTAACCTTAAAAGATTAGCTTCTCTACACTAATTAAAATAAAATATTTATTAAAAAATTCGATACTTTAATGCACATTTTACAATCTTTAAATAATATCGATATTTTTTTGGGCCTGCCCTGTGTGTATGTTAAATCGCAATTTAAAATACTGACTTTATTTCTAACATGATCTTAAAAAAAAACATTTCTAAAATGTAAAACATAATCGAAACATAACGATTAATATACTTTGAAAACGGATATTTAATTTTATATACTAATATACTTATTAATATACTTTTTACAGTATTTACAAAACATCGGCCTATATATCAATATTTTTATTTTTTATTAAAAAATCTACATATTTTTTGTGAAATATCGAAGTATTTTCCAGTAGCAGTAGCTGTTAAAAAATATTTATATTTTATTCATCCCTTATATCCATATACTTTTTTTAAAAGTTGACCTTGAAAGTGAAAGGAATACAACAAGGAATACATTCAACATCTTCCATTCAAGATCAAAATGATATTAAGTCGACTGCACGTTGTCGATATGTTCCCGTGCCGCACCACCGAATGGTTCCAGAACAGTCTCCGTTAGTTGGTTGATCGAAACGCATTGCCTTGTCTTACCTGTCGAACCAATAAGGTAGTATTTTTGTCGAATAAATGCCTCTTATTTAAACAAATAAGGTTAGAATATAATGAACATTTTAAAGACTAGAACATCTGTGCTGAGGTTATAACAGTGAGTTAAATAAAAATTTCTTTATTAAAATAAGTGGTGACAGTGATAAAATAGCCGATGGATTATCCCCTTCAAAAATGGTAAAATCAGACTGTGTAGAAACTTTGCTTTTCGTCTTATCAGAACAGAAGCTGGAAATAACTGAATTAGCGTAAAAATGCTGTATGGCGTGGTAAAATTCTTCATCTGGTGCTTCTAATGCACAAGCTAGAATGGTTTGGATATGCAATTAATCTAAACTAAAAATTAGGGGTAAGTGATAACATTATAATTGTTAAGGCAAGTCAATCTGTCAAAGTCCGGTACATACTATACAGTACATAGTTACTATTTGAATGTTAAGCTATATATAATAGTACAGGAAAAATATGTAGCAGACCTTATTCTTGGGTTTACTAACAAATAATTTCCGAGTTAACTTGTCTATAATGCAACAACTCTCTGAATTGGCGTCAATGTCCTGTATGAAATACTTTTATTTCTTGGTAAATAAAATACAAATTCAAATATTATAATGGTCACTATCTTGATAATATACTAGGTGTTGCAACGGTGATTACAATAACAATCGTATATCAACTACGTCAGCAAAAAACTCTTCGAGAGACTCTAAGAAACTATATGATTTCTGGTCAAGGCGTCGGCCTTTGTAGCCAAAAAGTGTCCATCTCAGCATTCCCATCGCTCGGTCCCGATACCACGTCTGTCTCGATTAGCGAATGAGTTATCAGGTGCCCTCTATGTAATTGGTTAACAATACCGATCTATATTTTGTTATAGCCCATCTCTCAGTGATTATGGAGAATTTCACTTGATTCATTTACCACAACGATCTACTTTGACGCACTGTATTAAGTAACATTGAATACGGACTATATCTTTTTACTCTGCATAGAAATAAAAAATTCTGGGAATATACGAATAGTTAATTTAAATCCAGAAAGAAGTCATCCGTTTGTACTCAATCATTGCAAAAAGGCCCGTGCTGAAATTAGTTGTTGGTTAAAAAATTTTAAACCAAATAATACTAATTGTTCTACTATACAACAAAAGAAATCTCCATAAAATCCCTATTCCTACTCTGTTGTGTGATAACAAGACATAGCATTTCATTATAATGATGACTGTGGTGCAGAAACATCTACTAGAGGATAGAAACACCACTTAAAATCTGTCATTCGAGGGCAAAATGACGGCAAATCGACTGCTACGTTGTCGATATTTTAAATTATTATTTACATATAGGGAAAATAGTTTAGTGGAGGATTTACAGATTTGCGGCTAGCTGCATATTAAAATTTTGCAGTAAGTCTTAAGTCTGCAATACGTTAACCTAATTCACAAACATACTGAATAATTTTTTCTGTTAATTAGATTTTGCAAATACTAAAATATCGCAATATAATATAGTTTTAAGCAATATAAATAAATATAGTTTTGCATAGTACTAGGATTTGTATTAAAAGTTTGAGTCTCGTTTTCCTCATTTTTCCGCTTTCTAACTTTTAAACTTTTAGGGCGCTTCGATTTCATTTGGATTATTTTATCATATTTCATATCACATCATAATGCAACCAACAGCAAAAAGAACATAAATGAATAAATGGAACTAAAATGTATTAAGGCAAATAATCTAAATTTGCCTACAATATAACGACTACTGTGTGACTATAACTAAAATAATTTTAAAAATAGTTTAATAATATTTTTCTTTGTACTTCGAGATTTTGACTGTTTATGATCTGTGATCGGTGGTTAATTGAAATATTACTCCAAAAATATAAGGTTTTTTTTTTGTTCTGGCCTAAAAACCAGGCGGTGGAATGCATGACGCATACCTGGTCGCGGAGACTTGCCCTGGAGTGACAAGTTGGACCGGGTTATGTGGGACTGCCTCTGGGCTTACCAATACACTAAACCGAAACCGCCTCACAGTTGACCCCTGTGGATCACTACTGCTACTGCATTAGATTTGGGGATATGGCACCCGCTGATCGGGCAGCCGTTATTGGGCACGAGGGCCCGGCGATTCTATTGATTCTCGAACTTGAGTTAACACACAACTGGGTACTGTTCTATGGGGGCAAAAGTTATGACTGTAGCGATGGTTGGGGTCGTTTCAGCCTGGAAAAGGGGGAGAGCTTAGCGGTGACGCGGTGCTAAGCTCCCAGCATGTGGACCAGCTCGCGAACAAGCGCGTTTTCAGAAGAACTTGAGCTGAGTTGTTGTTTGTGGAATGATTGAGATATGAAGTGCTTGATTTCTGGAGTGTCAGTTTCCCTATGAATTTGATTATTTTTGACAAACCATGGAGCGTTTAATATTTTCCTGAGGAGCTTATTTTGGGAAACTTGAAGCCGTTTGACCTGGTTGGGTGCAACAAACTTGAAGTAGACATTAGATCCGTAGAGGAGTACGGACCGAATTAACATCTTGTAAAATAAGCATTTGATGGAGATGGGAAGTCTGCTAGAAGGGCAGATCAGAGAAGATAGCAGGTTTGCTATCCCCGAACCTTTATGGATTGCTTTCTGGATTTGGGAATGCCAACCGAACGCCGGTCGAAGTGAAGACCTAGGTACGTGACGTTATCCCGCCATGGAATTATTGCGGTGTCGATCTTAAGTTGCGAGACGCGCAGTGCGTAACGCTTCTTGTGGAAAATGATGGCCTGGGTTTTCAGGGGGTTGATTTGCAACCTCCAGAATTTGAACCACTTGACCGCATGATCGAGCTGCTTCTGTAAACTTCATGAATTGTAACTCTCTATTCTCGGCATATCTAAAATAAAGAGGTTAAATAAGGCTGGGGCCAGCGGGGAACCTTGAGGAAAACCAGCATCGATTTGTTTACGACTGGAAAGTGATGCCCTGATCTTGACCTGGAAAGATCTGTCCGAGAGATAGGACTTGATGAGAGCGGTTAGGTCTTCTGGGAGGCCTAACCGCAAGCACTTTGCGAACAATCCGTCGTGCCAGACCTTGGCTTTGGCTAGCTCCAGAAGAATTGCTCCAAGCTTTTTACGTTGGTCAAGAGCATGATGGATGCGTGCAGCCAGACGGGAAGCTTGATGGACGGATGAGTGGTGAGCGCGAAAGCCGAATTGTTCATCTGGAATGATGTTGTTTTCCTTTCTGAAAGAGTTGAGAGCGTAGAGTATTGCCCTCTCAGCAAGCTTCGAAATGGCGCTGAGAAGGCTGATAGGCCTGTAATCAGATGGAGATGATTTTGCTCCTTTCTTGGGTATAACCGTTATATGTGCGTGTTTCCAAGACGCCGGGAAGTGTTGCAGTCTCATGATGGAGTTAATGATGTTTGCCAGTTCTGCGAGCTGCTTATGCGGGAGCTTTTTTAACTGGGTAATCGATATTCCATCGAAACCTGGAGATTTTTTGTTTTGAAGTTTGGCGATCATAGTCTGTAGAGACTTTGGAGACACAAAATGGTCGAGAAGAAAGGCGGGGATTACTGGTCTTTTGACGGAGTTGGATTCGTTGATGACAGTGTCAATGTCTTTAGCTTTAGTGTTCTGTGCGGGTGGGAGGCATTTAATTTGAGCTTCGTAGGTCTCTGCAAGGAGCTCGACCTTTTCTTGGTCAGTGACTGCGAAATTTCCTGTAACCGCTGACTTCAGGGGAGGGATGACATTGTGCGTCTTCCCCACGACGCATTTGGAGACACGCCAGAAGGAAGGGGGGCCATCCAGCCTTTGGTCCGCGAGAAATGAGTTCCAGTTCATTGCTCGCCAAGTGGAGACGGCCGCCCTTACCCTCTTGCATGCTCTGGGTGAAGCAGCATCAAGGGTGAATCGAGCTAATCTGCATAAACCGTTTTTGATGCGAATTTCACGTTTAAGAGAAGCGGGAAGGTTGTTTTTCCACGGCTGGGGTTGTGATGAAATTTTGACTGTGGCAGATTCGTGAGCAGACTGAATATCGCGAGTTAGCTTCAGTACGGCTTCCTCGAGGTGTTCTGGTGTGTTAATTTTCGGAATTGGATCGAATTTCAGGAGAAGAGATTGGTAGTTTTTCCAGTCGGTTTTTTTCCTGAATCTTGTTAGTGGGACTTGAGTGGTGGCGCAGATTCCGAGTTTGAGAAGGACCGGACGATGATCAGAGTCTAGTTCGTCAAGGACTCGAACTTCGGAATCACGATTTACGTCTTGAAGAATAAAGAAATCAAGGATTCTTGCTGCGCCTTGAGAGACTGTACTAGGGTGATGGGTGGGTTCATCTGGCAAGGCAAGACCGTAGCCCAGATCTGCACTTAGAGCTACGATGGCGTTACCTGCGGGATTCGCTCTGGAACACCCCCAGATGGGGTGGTGGGCGTTGAAGTCGCCACCTATTATTTTCGGAAATTTTCCTTCCACGAGTGATCGGTATTCGCCATAGTTGAATGCAGAAGATTTCCTGTACAGGGATTTAATCACGAAGGGACGTTCTTGGATATCGGTTTTAATGGAGGTTGTTTCGAAGTTGTTTACTGATAACGATGGAAGGAGCTCGTGTTTGACTCCTTTTCTGACGAGAATAGCGGTTCCACCGCCTCGACTCGGTGTTCTATCGTTTCTGTAGACCAAAAAGTGTTCGAAAGAGAGACGATGCGAAGGTTTCAGGAAAGTTTCCTGGATGAGCACGATGTCGACGTCATAGAATGTCATGACATCTTCCAATTCCGCTTGCTTTCCGCGTAAGCTATTTGCATTCCATGTCATCAGTATAAGAGATTTCGGAACAGCCATTTCGAAGAGTTAAAGGCTGCTGGAAGTTATAGAGACAGGTAAGTGTTGCCGCCTAGGCAGCGACATTTGGAAAAAGACGAGCAAGTTGGTGAGCCAGGGCGATCACTTGCAGGAAAGCCTGCGGGTCAGTAAACGCCTGTATTGTGGAGTTAAGGTCCGGTGTATTGGTTGGAGCAGGAGTTTGAGTTGGAGCAGGCTGGGTGGCGCTGGCTAATTTTTGGGCTAGCTTCCTGCCACCTTGGTTCAATGCAAATCAATCCTGCAATTCCATGCAGAACCTTGTGGAGTCCTGGTTTCGGTCGGAATTTTTGGTTTTCTTGGAGCAGGAAGGCAGCTGCAACCGCTGAAGTTTGCGGTATGAATTTCACTGCAGTTGCTGCACTTTCGAGGTGCTTCTGGGATTTTGGTACAGTATCTAGTGTCGTGATGCCCGGCACATTTGACGCAACGTGGGGGGGCTCGGCAATATGAGCTGGAGTGCCCGAAAAGTTGACAGTTGAAGCACTGCACTGACTGGCCGTTTCCCCTCTGGACCTCGACATTCACTGTGATGACGCCGAGTTTGGTCATATATATGATCTGTCGCTCTTCGCGAGGAACAACTACCTGAACAATTGGTAGTTCTATCCCGGATTTTAATTTCCATTGTTGTGATTTGGGAGCCTGTTTTCCCTTGTTGCCGGCCTTCGGCAGCTGGCTTTCCTAAGGTGGAGAGACGGGCCCTCTTTTCCTTTTTCCCACCAAGGTGAAACCGTTTAGCTGGTGTCTGGGTCTGGATTTCTATGGCAGCGGGAATCTTTACTTCCATGGCATCTTTTTGATGCTTCATGAATTGTGTTATCGTAGCTGTGAGAGTTTTGATTTCTTCCTTGAGATCTTCGGAAGCCTTTTCGCTCTTTTCCAGCTTTTCCGTCTGTTTGGGCTTTTGCGAACGTTTTAACGTCAGCTATCTGCTTTCGCAGGTCTTCGTTCTGTAAAAATATAAGGTCTAAAAGGATTAGTTTTCCAAACAATTGACAATGATCCTATTTCAATTGTTTAGTATTTTATTTACGTATTTGTTAATATTCGAGAAGCTACCCGGTCGTTCGGTTTTACCATTATCCCTCAAGTCGGAAAGAATTAAACAAGTTACAAAATTTTAAGCATCTGTTGTTAATATGAATTGCTTATCAAAGTTAGGATACATTAAAATACTATCAGATGTTATAATTTTTTTACATTTTTCAAAATATGTTTAATTTTTTTTAATATGGAATTAAGAGATTTCAAGAAATTTTAAACAAATTTAGAATATCAAAAAGACCTATAAATTTTTTTAAAATTGGAAAATATGGAATTAAGAGGTTTCAGAGATCTGACAAAAGGCTTGCCGGTGATAACCCCAAGTTGTCGTTATTGTGGAATATTTGTAATTTTTTCTATATATGTAGGGAACGACACTTGATCCATCTGTCTGACGGAGCCGTATCTACGTTTCAAGAATACGCTCTGAATGGTTAGCTTGTTTGTGGAATAGCCGCCACCGAAAGAATACGTTCGAGTGGCATACAATAATGATTAGTTTTTAATTTTTTGTTATATTAATTTTGGTTATAATTTATATTAACAGAAGCAACCGTACAATTATTATTCTTGGCTTGCCATAAATTATGAATTATGTGTAATGTAACACCTATACACTGATACACCTATATACACTAAACAAGTTCCTGTGGTTTGGTTCGCTTCGATCTTCTGATTTCCCGCGTGTTGTCCAATAGCTGTATAGCTTTCACGTTACTGTGATTATGCAACCGTAGTTCAAGGCGAAATCTTGGATCACTTCTTGTATCCATTTGATTTCGAGGTCATTGATAATTATTCGCAAAACTGTTTGATGTTTGGCGTATTATCAATATATGGCATTTGTCAACCCCTTATGTGCACACCATGGATCTAAATTGGCTTTATGATTGACTGATAAACCAATCTCTTTGATTTTAGGTTAAGTGGAGAGTATATTTCAATTAACCAATACATTTTCTTGACTTTGAATCTAATCTGCTCTGCTTTTTGTCTAACATGAGGTTTTTAGTTTAACCTACTATCGAGACATATTTCGACGTATTTAGCTGATTCTGCTTGAATCAGGCATCTGTCAAGTGATATAATTATGTATTTGTCATTTTACTTCAATTCAAAATTAACATGGACGGATTTGGAGCGATTAAGCCATATTTTTCAGTCTCTAGTCCATTTGTAGATTTTTTTACCGCTACTTGTACGTTATCTACAGCCTTAGACAACTAAGACAATTTTTAATATGAAAACTGTGTCGTCGGCAAATGTTCCAAGTATTGTTTCTTCTGTTGTAGGGATACGTGGATCTTCAGCTGAAATAGGGTTGAGTGTAGAGATTGCTCGTGCATCTAAAACTCCTCTTTGTATATTAATCCCAAATGCCGTACCCGGTCAAAAGCTTGTGAGACGTCCAGTAATATTGCAGGGCAGTATTTCTTTTCTTCGAGTTCCTTTTTAATTACCGCTGTTACTCTATGCGCTTCGTCCATTTTTGAGTGGTGATTTCAAACTGCAAATTGGAAATCTGGTATTTCTATAAATTACTTAATGCGTTTTAACAGCAGTTTCTCATATAATATTGATATCGTAGGTAACAGCGAAATACACTGGTAAGATATAACTTGGTCTACTGGTTTATCAGGTTTTTTAAGCAAATGAATTCGAGCAACATTAAATAATTCCGAAACATGCTTCAGTCTCAAACAGGCATTGAATATTCAATATATCTTTTATTAACCAGCCTTTTTAGGATTGATGTTAATATAAATTTCTGTGGCAACTTCCATTGGAGAAATCTGATTTACAACAACATCGGTCTTATGAACAGGATTTGTATCTATTGCAGATTCTATAACCGTCGGTTGGAATACGTTATACGTTTTTGCATTATAAGACTAAACGGGTCTCTGCTAGTAAATGTGTTAGTTGGATTGGGTTTGTTTGTTTTTTTCAGATTTGTCGCATCTAGTGCTAACAATACTGGAGTGTGATCAAATGATACTTAGCAAAATCTCTCGATTTGTATTTAATTTGAAGAGATGCCTTTCGAAATGTAAAAGTCCAGTAGGTCTGATAATTTTTACTGCCCCAGTAAGTGGGTTTGCGCCCAGAGTAATAATTACATGTAGTTATATTTATTGCTGCGAATAGTTCGCTGGGTTTTCCAGGTATTATTAATCGTGAACCTCAGGCTGTATGTTTAACATTTTTTTATTATTTAGTTATTATATTGTTACTAGTCGTTTCCGTCTAACCTACGATTTGTCTTTGTAATAACTTAAATCTAGGTATATAACTAGGAGGACCCATCGGCCCTATCTCAGTCTTTGGTGAACTAATGTTTATACGTGTCACTGCTGAATTTTTTAATATATGCACCTCACTACACAATGCTACACAAGATCAGGTGATTTGATTTTCTTGAGTCTATGTCGTGTTCTGGTGGTATCTTTCCTCCTGCTCCCTTGCAATTCTCTTGATTTCTTGACTGACTGTGGGTATCTGAAGGTCTCGATGTAGGTAGCAAGTGCTATAGTATTTGGGTACACCCACAATACCTCTCAGGACTTTGTTCTGAAAAACTTATTTGATTTATGTTACTCTTTGCAGAACATCCCCATAATTGAACTCCGTATGTCCATATATGTGTTAGTAATTGCTTATATATTGGCAATTTATTATATACTGTTAATTGTGATTTTCTTCCAATTAGTCAGTAGATTTTCCTATTTTTCAACTCCAGTTCGTTTCTTTTCTTCTTCATATGTTCCTTCCAGCGAAGTTTTGCATCGAGATTCATTCGAAGATGTTTAGCGTTGTTGCTATATGGAAATATAGTGTTATTTAATCTTATTGGTGCTTGTACGGTCTGTTTATATTATGAACTGCACGTGTCCAATTATTTAAATTGTCACTTGCCTGTTGTAATTTTCGTGAGGCTTCTTCAGTATTATCTCCGACAGCTATAATCGCAGTATCATCAGCAAATGTAGCCTTCGTAATATTTTCCATTTGAGGTATATCACAAGTGTAGAGCAGATAAAGCATTGATCCCAGTACACTTCATTGTGGTACACCTGCTTTAGCTTCTTTTATTGTAGAGTAAGCTTCTTCTTGTTTGACTCTGAAGATTATGGTTGTAATGTATGATTTTAATAGTTAGGTGTGTTGTTTTGGTAGTATTTTCTGTAGTTTATGCATAAGGCCTTCATGCCAAACCTTATCGAAGGCTTGTGTTACATCTAAAAATATAGCTGAGCATACTTTTTTACTTTCGTAGGCTTTTTCAATAACATCTGTTATTCTGTGGACCTGGTCAATTGTTGAGTGCTAGTTAAAAACCCAAACTGGTGTGTTGGTATTAGGCTTTTTTTCTTTATATGATCGGTTTTATTCTTTTCAACAGGAGTTTTTCAAAACCTTAGATATTATTGGGAGCAGTGATATAGGTCTAATTTTCACATAGGTCTCTTATAGACGAACTGTGTAGACATGAACGCTTTAAATATTTTGGGACTTTCCAGATTGAGTAATCAGTTTCTTTATCACGTGTTACATTTCTCAGATAATCATTTATGGTTTTGTTTTTTATTTCCCTTTTCACTCTTTGAGTTATATTGTTTAAACTATTTTTATTTTCAGGTGTTCTGTTTTGTTGCCATTTTTTTCGTAATTTACGTTTTTCAGCTACCATTTCCTTCACTTCTTTTGGATAATTAATTCCTTTAGTTGTACTATTAATTTGTGGAGTATTATTCCAAGCAGCTTGTTGAATATCAACTACGAATTTCTCTGCTTCAAAATTTAATTGTTCAGTTGTCTTGAGGGGTACGTTTAGTTAAATTCGTTTGTTCAATTGTTCAGCAAATCGTTCCCAGTCTGTTCTCTTGATTGTTAATGTTGGGTTTCTTTCTTGTCTTATTATATTTTCGCTCAACGTCAGAATCACTGGCGTATGATCTGAACTTATCTCAAAATTTTCTTCGATCTTTTTATAGTTGGCTGTTATGTTTCTTACTATGAAGAAATCTAACAGGTCTGGTTTTTTCTCTTTATTAGTCGGCTAATAAGTTGGTTTTCCAGTTGACATGTAACTACATCATTGTTCAGCAGCTGCTTTATGCCGTTCATTGCCTTTAGTTGATGTCATTCTGGGTCCCCATCTAGTATTTTCTGCATTGAAATCAACTCCAATTTTAAATATTTCTCCCAGGTTGCTTAGGACATTCAAATAATTTTTCTTTTTTTGATTGTATCTTCTTCTTCACTTCCTTCTCTTGCGGTGTTAGCTGGATGTATGGTATGATAAAATGTATATCCTCTAAATTTTATAAGGACTCTTTTGTTAAATGGGTTTCTGATATTAGGCAAATATCTATTTTTTGCATATCTAGGAATACTTTTAAGGTAGCGTGATGTTTCTGCATTTTGCACTGTATTTTGGTTTAGTTCTGCATTAATTTTTCACTTTTAGCTGATGATGGAAGCGCTCTTGCCATAGCTTTGATGCCTCTGTTTTTTTTGTCGTCATAAGAGTGCCATTACAGTTTCAGCAACTCTGAACAATCTATTATTTTTGTGAATATTGTACGACATTCGGCGTCGAGTTTTATTTGTCCATTGTTCAGTACCGTTGCTTTGAATATTATATACTTGGACCTCATCGTAAAGCAAGTCAAAGCCGGTAATATTACTTACCATACTTGGGGGTGACCTGGGCATTCTAATTTCTTTATTTTGTTCATTATTTGGTTTTACTTTTATTTGCTGTGATGATGATCCCCGGGGAATTATTTGCTTTTATTTTTTTACTTTTACCCGTTATTCAGCCTATTTCTTTCTGCAATTCTTCTTCATCTGTTTCGTATATAACAATTGGACTGCTTTTGTTGGCTTGGTGGTTTGTCCTTGCCTTCAGAGCTTTGTTTATTTAGTTGTAGCTGGAGGGCATATATTTGTTTTTGAATATTGGTTAATGCGATTTCAAGACTCTCTGACTTTGTAGAGTGCCCGTTCGTTCTGGGTTCTAGTTGTGTTTTCTACATTCAAAACTGCATTATGTGATATCCTGATGTCGATATTTCCATTTTATCTATTTTTTGTGTAGTGTTCTCATATTTTTTACGTGTTGTTGAAATAATACTGTTATTTTTATGTTTAAAATTATCCTACCCTGCATTTGTGGTCCAGATATTCAGTTTCGGCTCTTAACGTTTTATGACATTTTGCATTTATTTTCTACTGTACTGACCCTTTTTTCCGATGGCACTTTCACTTTTTCTGTTTATTCTAAAATCTCCTCCAATAATATATCTTGGGCTTAATTTTAACAATAAATGTCTATAACATGAACATAATAAAGGAGGATTTAATAAATAATAAATGGAAATTAGAAAGAGAAAACTGGAACACTCTATGAACAAATTATCATGAAACTCAATCAGGGTGGTACAAAAGACACTAGAAATAGAAAATAAGAAAAGCGTAGTAATTCTGAACATGGCGTCTTTGGAAATTATGTGTTATGAAGTTCTAACATCTCTAGGATGTGTTACAACAACATGTCGTCAAAATGTGGACAAATTGTACATTTAAAAAGAAGTGGCAATCCCGTCTAGTTCATTTACACTTTCCTTCAAATTTAAGAAAAAACATAACTGACATTAAATTAAACGGTCTAAAATATCGCACTACTAGATCGATTTCTATGTACCATAGATATTTGGAACCATTCATGATTTTCTTGAATAGTACAAGTCTTCGTCGGTATTTTTGGCCAAAATGTTGAGAAAATATTAACAGTAGAACTCGCTTTTATTCTATTATGTAATATCTAGAGGAATAATACTAAAATTATGGATTTATAAATACATAAGGATTGATAATCAATTTATCATAAACATATAAGTTGCATTTAATATATCTTAATATTAAACTTGAAAATCCGTTGTAGATCCTTCAGGTCTCTCCTAAAACCTTCTCTGAATATCAATAATCAAAATTCCCAAATTTAAATAAAAATATGCTACCTATCTAAATATACATATATTTATCTTAATCAATTTTAAGGCATATTGATATTTATTTTTCTTGTAAATACTCTAATATGCATCAATGATGCTGATGTTATAACAAAGCGATATTTAAGTTCAAAATAGCTATTCATTTCAAAAATATACGAAATATCTAATACCTGCATAACTAGACATTCAAAACTCTTTTGATTTATTTGTAATATAAATATTGTAAGATCAATTTCGTATTAAAATGGTACTGATAAAATAAATTGATTATGGCCAAAAGCATACCCTTTATCTAGTATTATTTTATCAACCACCTTATAATACACTAATATTAATGATTTACTGAAATCCTTATTTGGGATTTTTATTAATTAGACCTCATAAATGAAATTGACGATGGGCGATAATTGAAATTACAATTACTGACATGTTTAAATGTACTAGGTAAACTAATACATATTTATCTCAAAATATCTACGTTTCACTTATGAAATTAGGAAAAATACAAAACAACAATATTACAATAAACATAATTTATTTAAGTATAAAGGACAATAGGATAAAGTTATGTTATTTGTGTTACATCCACTTCATCGATTTTCTCTGGACTATTTCTTAAGGGTCTAAGTTATATAGACTCACTAAGATTGTGGTAACTGCAAATTTATCATCTTCTTTCTAATTGAGGTAGACCTTATATAACAGTATACATCTTGTATCTTTCAACTCATTTGCCCATGGTTCTACACTTATGGCGTCATTTTCATCTCTATTAGCTGTGGATTCAAAACCATAAGCTGCTTTTATGTTTTGGAACTCTTCGTGAGTCACTAAATCTATTCTTCTTACATTAATAATATCCACATCGTGTCTTACATCATCCTCTATAACATTAAATGGTATTTTAGCTGCTCATTTGGTTACAATTTATTCTCTATTTGTTTTCGAGAGCTGCAGGAGTTTAAGGTATTTTCATGTCCAAAATATGTTTTGGTGAATTCTACTTCATATTCTTCACCTTTGTTCTAATTTAATACTTGCTAGGCAATGTGTATTTATCTTGTTTCTTCCTTGAACTTCCTTGGACCCTGAAATATTATGCTAGCACAATATAAAGAAATATAGCTTCTTCTCTCTTGACACGAGGTTGGGGCTTGCTCCATATCATTTTCCCATATTTGAATTTCTTTAAAGGTATTAAATTTCAATAACTCCTCAACGTTTAAGTTATGAGTTGACTGTAAATGATTCATTAGAAGATTCGCTTACATTGTAGTATGCTCGCATAACTTACATGTGTACAGTATTTTTGTTACTTTGGTATCTTCATTAATAGCAGGATGCTTTGTTTTGGATCCACGCTGTTTCAATATTTGTTTGCTGCTATATTTATTTTCGCAAGTAAAATATTTAAAAATGAATACACCCTTCAGATTTAATGCAGATATTTTTCTAAAACATAAAATTATTGTAAGATTCAGCAGGAAATTCTCTTGTTATGGACATTCAAATTAGAGCAGGTATATAACTTCGTACAGTTTTCAAAATAGAAGAAGAAGCTTCTTTTGTTCCATGTTTTGTCTTTCCATAGCAATTTGATTTTCTTATATAATTACTTAATTCTACTATTATAATATAAAACAAAGCAATATATATAGAAAAAATTAGTGTATACAATAATATAAACTAAATATTTCAATCAAAAACTAAATAAACTAAATAAATTATATTTCAATACAATCGTAAATTAAACTATCTAAAATTATAAAAAAGACTAATTAAGTAATAATTTGGTTAAAAAAAATTTGCGGTTGCACTCGAATAAGCGCAATTTTCCCCACTAAGAACACAAAGCGAAATGCACGTAACAGCCTTGGCGTGAAATTTAAATAAAAAACAATTTTTTTCTGGAAATAAATTTGTTAAATTAAATTCAATTAAATAAATAAATATATATATATATATATATATATATATATATATGTATATATATATATATATATATATATATATATATATATATATATATATATTTTTATATATATATATATATATATATATATATAAATATATATATATAAATATATATATATATTTATATATATATATATATATATATATATATATAAAAATATGATATATAACAATAAATATAAATTTATAATGTAAATTTATATACATTTATCTAAATTTATCTAAAAATATAAATATAATGTAAAAAATATATATCTATAAAATATAAATATTATATACATAAATATAAACCATAAGCAAAAAACTTTGGTGCATAGCAAAATAAAATTACCTCTTCCATCTTTCCGTCAGTACTTTTAATATTTTATCCGAAAGATCATTATGGAATGTACAATTGAAGGAGTTTTAATTTACTTTTTTAAAACATTTGACAAAAATTTTGTTATATAATCGACATGGCAAAATCGCTGAATAATTTAAGATATAGCTCAAAGACCTACTGACTACTTGTATATTAAAACAATTTTGTTAGAGTTTGGGACACGATATATTGTCTTGTCTCTATAAAATCAGTCTCAATTTGTGGGTCTACTAATTTATTCATAATTGTATGTAAACAAAAATCATATTTCATATCTTTTTTAAAATGTTATACTAATTAACCTGAGATATACACTACGGTACAACGTAAAACTTTGTTTGCTGTTATAGGAACAGCTGGACTGAAGTTATAGTCAAGTAATTAACAGTAAAAATGAGCAGAAAGGGGGATACTAGTTGAATGAATACAAACTTTACCTTTACCTTCTGGAGTTTGTTCAAGTGTCGATGATACTTGCTTCGAACACCCTGGTTGCGGGCCTGGAATGATGGAAATAGGTACTACCAAGGAAGACAGTTTTGAAATTAACAATTATGAACAGAGATGTGATTGAGTCCTTCAATTTACCTTCGATATAATTTTGATTTTGATCCACTTCAATTTGTACATGTTCTGGGCTCGTGATATTATTTTCACCATAACTAAATTGTTCATAAGTACTTAAAGGAAGGTTTAAATGTATCACACAAATATCTCACGTGGTAACGATAATAAATTATGCCTCATGTTTAACCAACCAGTTTAGGATTTTAAAAGTTTTCTACTCACTTCTTAAGGATCGCTTTTTTAACGGAAAACGATGATGCATTTCCTCACTATCTGTGCATCCGGACACACAACACTTCATAGATCGGGAATACATTTCAACTACGGACTTCTACCTAGTAATAAAATAAAATAATAATTTAGTCTATAAACGTTATAAAAAGCTGACCACACTGTTCTCTACATAGGGCACGTTAAAAATGGGGTGCAAAATAAACAAACCATAGAACGAAATGAACGAATCAGATTCCGTCGCGGCTCTTAGCAGTTTCATGTTGGACGTGGCGAAACATTTCGCCAAAATTTCCATAAATTTCCATATATTCGCAAAATGTTACCAAAACACCCACCTACGAAACTTCCTGCCCTACTCGTATTTAATATAATAGTTAGGGGAGCATAATTGCCAACGCCTCCGACCGTTTTAATTTGGTAATATTAGGTACGTCTGTGTTTCTATCCGGTAGTTTCCAGAACAGTTTCAAATTTAAAAAATTAAAATAATATTTTTAAATTTTCAAACAAATTCCGGTACATTGTTACTATTTGATTGTTAAGCTATATATAATAGTACAGGGAAAGAATGTAATTGACCTTATTCTTGGGTTTGCTATAAATAATCTTGTTCGTTGATTGAAACATATTGCCTTGTCTTACCTTTCGGACCAATAAACTAGTATGTGGTCGAATAAAGGCCTTCTATTTATCCTGTCAAGTGTGTGTGTTTAGAATATAACGAACATTTCAAATACTATAACATTTGTGCTGAGGTTGTAATAGTGAGTTAAATAAGAATTATTCTATTAACATAAGTGGTGACAGTGATAAAATAGCCAATGGACCATCCCCGTTAAAATGGTAAAATCAGACTGTGTAGGAACTTTGCTTATCGTCTAATCAGAACAGAAGCTAGAAATAACTGAATTAGCGAAAAAATGCTGTATGGCGTGATAAACCTCCTCATTTGATGCTTCTAGTGCACAAGCTGTGCCGTCAACTATGATGTCAAAATTTGTTTGTCAAAAATCTAAACTACAAATTGTAAGTGATAACATTATAATTGTTAAGACAAGTGAATCTATCAAATTTCGGTACATTGTTACTATTTGAATGTCAAGCTATATATAATAGTACAGGTAAAGAATGTAATTGACCTTATTCTTGGGTTTGCTATAAATAATCTCCCAGTTAACTTGCCTATAATGCAACCACTCTCTGATACGGTGTCAATGTCCTGTAAGAAATACTTTTATTTCTTGATAAATAAAATACAAATATTCAACAAACATTATAATGGTCACAATCTTGATAATATACTAGGGGTTGCAACGGTGATTACAATAACAATCGTATATAAACTACGTCAGCAAGATCTTCTTCGAGAGACTCCAAGAACCTATATGAATTCCGGTCAAGGCGTCGTCCGTTGTATCCGAAAAATGTACATCTCAGCATTCCCATCGTTCCGACCCGTTACCACGTCCGCCTCGATTAGCGAATGAGTCATTAGGTGCCCTCTATGTAATTGGTCAACAATGCCGATCTATATTTTCTTACGGTCCATCTCTTAGTGACTATGGAAAATTTCACTTGATTCATTTACCACAACGGCCTATTTTGATGCACTGTATGCAGCATCATTGAAAAATTCTGGGAATATATGAAAAGTTAATTTAAGTTAATAAAAGCACCAGCCTTCTTTCTGTTCTGTCATCATTGTAAAGTCATCCATTTGTACTTAACCATTGCAAAAAGAATATTTGAAATATGTACATAATAATCCTTGTAATAACTAAATAAAAATAAACAAAAACCTTATCTGTGTTCCTTATTTATTTTTTGAAGTCGGATTAATTTTCTTGTTAAAAACATTATATTTTTCTCTTTTTGGTGTTAGATATTTGCTCAACAAATTATGCAGTTATTATATTAAGTATTATAATGGGCATGTCAAGTAAAGTTGCAGTCTGTTTGAGGAAAAATATGAATAAAGGAACAATGATTGAAAATAAGAAATGCTTCAGGCACCGGGGTCCGCTACCTAACCTAACTGATTTGACAGGCATTAACCAAACTAGAACACCCACGAAAAGTCGTTGTTTCCACCGGGAATCGAACCCGCGACCTCCACCTGTGGTCTGAAGACTCTAATAACTAATCTCTACGGCTTCTCATATGATATGGTTAGTCTTTAAAAAGCAAACTGAACGAATTTGTACGGATAACTAATAAAGAATAATTAACTTAGATATTATAGACAAACATATGTGCATTTTCAATTTTTCGTTCCCTTTTCAAGACCATAGGAACCTTTAATTTATTTAATAAACTCTGCTTTTTTTGGAATTCTGTTTGGTCAGCTGATTAAAGTCCTTGTTGATGTGGAACGCGTGTTTGGTGTTGATAAGGATTTGGTATAGGAATTTTGCGATTACACTACGGTGAATTTTTGAAAAGGGATGAGTGAAAAATTCCTTTTGAACCTTTGCACTAATGTATTTGAGTAATTCTGTATATGAGGCGCTCAAATTTTTTTCTCCGCTATTTCTAAATTTGTTCATCTCTTCATGGCCGATGTACTTAGACTACTTTAACCCGTCTAAATAAAGGCGTATGTCTTATAGAGAACCATAATTATTAGAGACAATTTGCTTTTTCTACACGTGGGAGGATACAGGATTCTCTGTGGATTATAACGGCCTGGGTTTTCTTTGGGTTGAATTGCAACTTCCAAAAGTTTAACCATTTAACCTCAGTATTTAATTGTCCTACAAAAACTTCAATGTGAGAATATTTTTGTCTTCAGAGATATCGAGCTATGTATATCTTGATTGTGAATTCTTCACGCCATAAACAAAATCTAAAGGGCCGGCTTGGTTGGCACAGTGGTCAAGGGCGACAGGAAGGCCCTCTTACTGTTGCGATAGTAGCAGTTTCGAATCCTGCTGGGTAAATTTATGTTTTTGACTATTTATAATACGAAAAAGAAAATCTGTGACTGCGATCAGCCACGCCGGTAACCAAGCTGGGTAAGACCGGATTTCTTCTGAAATCATCTCTTGGGCCGTGGGGAACAGATAAACACTATTTAGTAAAAAAGAGACGTTCAGTGTTGTACATACTATGTACATACATATGTAAAATGTTTTCTTGTCAACCCAATATAAACACAAAAATATCTGAAAAATATGTAAAACATTATTTGAAAATGTCTATATTATGTTGTAGAGCCAGAGAGAATTACAAGAAGATAAATCAAATTGTAGATATATTAAGTTACTATGCTACAAAGGAGTGGAAGTTTGAGAACAGCAACGTGAAAACGCTATGGAAAGAAATGAGAAAGAGCGACCGGGAACTATTTGATTTTGATATTTGTGCTTTGAATTGGGACATGTACTTTTACACTTGTATCCGAGGTAAATCTTACCTAGACTGAAGTTCATTAATGATTGATGCTAGATAAATGATTATAAATATCGATTATATGACAGAAGAACTGAAAAAATCCAAATTAGAAGTTATTTTTGTTATTTCATTTCAACTCATATATATTTTTACATACTAATTACACCCAATTTTTCAATTATTTTGATATACCTTAAAATATTATTTGTTATATCAATTTATTTATGAATCATCATCTAAGTTAAAAAAAATTGGACAATTTGTATTATGATGTGATGGGAAATGATACAGTCATACTAGACCCAATAGTGATTCCCAACTAGTGCTCAAATATTTCAATATTTTAACGACAGATGACGCTGACTTAAAATTTTCCTATAATGTTTCGTCAGTATTATGTTTCGAATAAAATATAAATATAAAATTTAATACTATAATATTTCTATTTCCTTATAAGAACAATATATATAAATCTAGTAATACTTGTTAAAAAGCTCGTAACACCTAATAACATTTCTAACCTTACTAGCTAAAGAATTTCAGCCTTCCTTCTATTGAGTGTTTTCATTTGTCTTCATCAGATTGCCTATTTTTATCCAAGCACAGTCTGTGATAGGCCACATGAGAACAAAAGTGGTCTGGGGATTAAAATACGGCCTAATATCGGTAATATTCACTATATCACAGGAATTGAGATGGAGGAATTCTTTCTTCAGGTCTTCAAGTCTGAATAAAAACTGAAAATATGTCATTTCCCATTTGGTGGCCTTTATGAACTTGTTTTTCAACTACAAACAGTCGCCTTTGAAATAGAATACCGGGGCATACCTTTCGCCGTTTCTCACCACGAAAAGTACCAAATTATCTACATTAATCTGCAGGAATCCACAGCAATCTTCATGTATGTCATTACATATATTATTAATCAAAACGAACATGATCCTGGTGTAGAATTTCAGAAAATTATACGTCTGCAGAAAGTCTTCCATCAATATTTTTCTATCTTTGCCTTCTACGAATAAAAGCTTCCCAGATGAACCGTCACAATGTTTAAAATTGATCTCATTAAATAAAAAAGCTTCGTATTCGCTAAGGGGATAACAATTTACTCGAAGGCTCTGACAAACTTCTGGTGAATATTTGTTCATCGTGGAGAAAATTCTCTCATTTATAATTCGAACGGAGACATATAACAATAACAAAAATTCATCACCAGCCACTTGATTTTACATCAAATTAGTATTGTTGTTATAAAGGTGATTTTATTCATTTCTATATTCTATTTACAAATTTTATTGCGAATATTTTAGGAGCTTGAGTTTATATTTTGAAGGACCTATTGGACACTATTCCACAAGGAATAAGAAAATTCTATAAGTTAATGATTATTTATTATTTAATATTATGTGTATGTTGGTGTGTTATATTATATAGTGCTTTGTTAATTTTAAAATATTTCGTTATAAACATATGTTAATTTTTGCGTTTGTTTTAATAGTTTTGATACATATAACTCAGCCCAAATATTTAACCATTCTTAATTATAACCTTTTTTTTCTTAATAATAATCCTTATTGTATATGATATTTCTCTTTATTTATCACTATTTACCTTTTATGCCATGTTATATTACTATAATCAAAATACCAGTATATAAAAGAAAAAATAAACGTACAAATGAACAAAAATAAGCCATTGTTGTTATATCATCAATGTGTTTGATATACCGATTATTTTGATTTTGTTTTCAAATTATATATTTGTAAGTAATTTGTAATCAGCTATATTCCTCGTTCAAACGAGTAGATGACAGTGGCGATGACGAATCTGTAGTTAATTTTAGATATGACTTACCAACAGCTGTTATCAAATGAGTCATCTACTTGAGGTTTTATAAATTGCAAGAATTCATAACTTGTTCAAAACCACCTTTAACTATCTCACTTAATGATAAATAAAATGCCATAGTTGATATTTCAACTCTGTAACTGAAAAAAGCCGAATAATTGAATCTAACCTGAAATCTAAACATAAACTCACAGAAACATTAGGCTATATGGACATGCATCCGAGCAGGTTTTATGGACCACTATAATTTGTTCAAAAATAATAAGCAGTAATTAACATAGTACGTTTATTGATGAAAAAACAAATTTCACATAATAGAACAAAAAATTTTAATTTCTTATAAGAAAAATATTAGTGAACTTAATACTAATTTAACAGCCTATAATAAGATTTGGAATGTTACTGACTAAAAATTTTTATTTATTTAACATTTCCATTCATTTGACTGCCTACACTCATCCAAGTGCAATCTACAACGGGCCATTTGGGAACGAAGCTTTCTTGATCAAAATATTGGCTAACATCCACAATATTCACTAAATCACAAGAACTTAGTTGAACATCTTCTTTCTCTAGGCCCTGAAGCCTAAACAAAAACCGCAAGTAAGTTAACACCCATTTGGTGACCTTCACGAACTTGTCTTTCAGCTGCCAGCAGGTTCCTTCGAAACAGAACATCGGTGAATATTTTTCGCCATTTCTTACCACAAAGGGTATAAATTTGTTTTCGTCAATTTGTAGAAATCCGCAGGAATCCTCGTTTATATCATTGTGCATGTTTTTACTTAAAGCGAACATAATTCTACCGCAGAATTTGAGAAAATCGTACATGTGCAGAAAGTCCTCCAACAACATCTTCGTATCTTTGCCTTCTATGAATAAAAGTTTTCCAAATTGACCATCGCAATGTTGCAAATTAATCTCATTAAATAAACACGCTTCCCATTTATTCAGAGGATCATAGTTTACTTGAAAACACTGGTGGACTTCTGGTGAAAACTTCGTAAAATTATTACACAACCTATGTTTTATAATTCTAACGGAGACATATTTTAAATCACCGACAATGATGTAAGGCAAATGCTGCAGGTCTATTGTGTGCCATCCAAATTTTACAACTGGAGAACATGGTGGTTCTTGCAATTCTGGTAACGTTTCGGTCTTACTCACTGCGTCTACGACAACATGTCGGCTTAATTCGTTATCCATATTTTGTCGGTTCGCTGAGTTAATTGATGCCAATTTAACTACATAAACTTTTTTATTCGACATTTTACTTTTTACTTATATTATTTCAATTAACACTCTTCTTATATACTTAAAAAGTACACTACTCTTATAATCTCTACTTATATACTACCTTCTGTCACTGTCACTTCTGTCATTTCATTTGCGAATAATATATATCAAGTAATCTATGGAGAATGTTTTATGATACCATGGCAACTGTCAAATTGTTATAAGATTGTTGTTTTTAAATTAGTATTAGTTCTATATGCAATTTGTATGCTCTATTAACTTTAATATAAACAAATATATTATTACAGGCATATTAAGTATATGATTTTTTAGGTATAAGAGTTTATATTTTAAATTGTGTCATTTTATATAGGACCTTTTTAATTTAAAAACATTTGAAGAAATTTGCGAGTGTTGCCTAAGTTTGCAATTGTGACATTACAAATAACTGAATGAACTAACCTAACTTCTATTTAATCTAGGGATATATTCTGAAAAATATGTTATTCTTTTTATAGTATAAATTAATCGTTGAATTTTAAATTGATCTAATTTAATATGTTTATGAGAGCAATAATTCGTTGAGATATACATTTATTTAGAGACATTGGTAATATTCTGCAGAAAATTTGTGCATGATTGAGAAAATCCTCTCACTTGTACCTAATTCGAAATGAAACGTGCTTCAGATCACTGATAGTGATGTAAAGGCTGCGGATATTCAATGGTGTGCCATTCGAATTTTAGAAATGAAGGTTTCTGAAGGAATGAAGAAGGCTGATGTTTCTTTCAATTCTGGCAAATATCATTGTTGCCTACTGATTTAGCCATACCGGCTTTGTTATTTAAACTATTATTTATTAACCATTTGAATTTTTATAGCTTATGATGCATTTGATTTATTTAGGGATAGAAATATACTTTTAATTCATTTCAAATTTAAAACTAAAATATATTATTTCAAGAACAAGATGTACTGAATTGGTTCCACCAAGGGAATAACGACTCTGCCATAGGGCTGCCGAAAAAATATTCATATTTTTCTATGTTCATGGTTTCATATCTTTGGTGATATCATGTTCATATATGATATCATCTAAATTAAGGATTTCAAGCAATCTAAGGAGCTTAGATAGGTTTTCCGAAGCGAACAAGTGATAAACCGTGAAGGGAACTTAAGTTCGGTTTTCGATGTGGTCCAACTGTGGTATACTCAGTATACCACAGTGTGACATATCTATAAAAAATTTGTTATGTTATCGACATAGCAAAATCGCTGAATAATTTAAGATATAGCTGAAAGAACTACTGACAGTATATTAAAAAATTTAGTTAGAGTTTGGGACACGAGATATTGTCTTGTCTCTTGATACACTACGGTACAACGTAAAACTTTGTTTGCTCTTATAGGAACATCTGGACTGAAGTTATAGTCAAGTAATTAACAGTACAAATGAGCAGAAAGGGGGATACTAGCTGAATGAATACAAACTTTACCATTACCTTCTGGAGTTTGTTCAAGTGTCGATGATACTTGCTTCGAACACCCTGGTTGCGGGCCTGGAATGATGAAAATAGGTACTACCAAGTAAGACAGTTTTGAAATTAATGGTAACAATTATAAACAGAAATGTGACTGAGTCCTTCAATTTACCTTCTATATAATTTTGATTTTGATCCACTTCCATTTGTACATGTTCTGGGCTCGTGGTATTATTTTCACCATCACTAAATTGTTCATAAGTACTTAAAGGAAGGTTTAAATGTATCACAAAAATGTCTCACGTGGTAACGATAATAAATTATGCCTCATGTTTAACCAACCAGTTTAGGATTTTGAAAGTTTTCTATTCATTTCTTAAGAATCGCTTTTTTAATGGAAAACAATGATGCATTTCCTCACTATCTATGCATCCGGGCACAAAACACCTCCTAGAACGGGAATGCATTTCAGCTACGGACTTGCACCTAGTAATAAAATAAAATAATAAATTAATCTATAAACGTTATAAAAAGCTGACCACACTGTTCTCTACGTAGGGATTCCGTCGCGGCTCTTAGCATAGCGAATAAAACAAGAAATGTGTTAAAGGTAGCGACATTTACATGTTGGACGTGGCGAAACATTACGCCAAAACTTAACGTTAGAATATAACGAACATTTCAAAGGCTATAACATTTGTGCTGAGGTTGTAATAGTGAGTTAAATAAGAATTACTTTATTAACATAAGTGGTGACAGTGATAAAATAGCCTCTGGACCATCCCCGTCAAAATGGTAAAATCAGACTGTGTAGGAACTTTGCTTATCGTCTAATCATAATAGAAGCTAGAAATAACTGAATTAGCGTAAAAATACTGTATGGCGTGGTAAACTTCCTCATCTGATGCTTCTAATGCACAAGCTGTGCCGTCAATCATGATGTCATAATTTGTTTGTCAAAAATCTAAACTACAAATTAGGGCTAAGAGATAACATTGTAATTGTTAAGGCAAGTCAATCTATCAAATTCCGGTACATTGTTACTATTTGAATGTCAAGCTATATATAATAGTAGAGGGAAAGAATGTAGTAGAGCTTATTCTTGAGTTAGCTATAAATAATCTCCGAGTTAACTTGCCTATAATGTAACCACTCTCTGATATGGTGTCAATGTCCTGTAAGAAATACTTCTATTTATTGGTAATTAAAATACAAATATTCAACAAACATTATAATGGTCACAATCTTGATAATATACTAGGGGTTGCAACGGTGATTACAATAACAATCGTATATCAACTACGTCAGTAAGATACTCTTCGAGAGACTCTAAGAAACTATATGATTTCCGGTCAAGGCGTCGTCCTTTGTATCCAAAAGTGTACATCTCAGCATTCCCATCGTTCGGACCCGTTACCACGTCCACCTCGATTAGCGAATGAGTCATTAGGTGCCCTCTATGTTATTGGTCAACAATGCCAATCTATATTTTCTTACGGTCCATCTCTTAGTGATTATGGAAAATTTCACTTGATTCATTTACCACAACGACATATTTTGATGCACTGTATTCAGAATCATTGAATAGGGACTATGTCTTTTTAATCTGAAGCGGCACTAGAAATAAAAAATTATGGGAATATAAGAAATAGTTAATTTAAATTAAGAAAGAAAATAATTTTAAGCAAGTTCAAAGCACCGTCCCTCATTCTTCCTGTTCTGTCGGAAATTAATTATCGGTTAAAAAATTTTAAGCTAAATAATACTAATTGTTCTACTATAGAACAAAAGAAATCTCCCTAAATTCCCTATTCCTACTCTGTTGTGTGATAACAAGACATAGCATTTCATTATAATGATGACAGTGGTGCAGAAACATCCTACAAACAACAAATTTCCGAGAAATCGACAGACATAACGCTTATGATGCAGATCTTTTCAAGTCGAGGAACAAAGAAGGTATTCAATGTCGGCACCTGTGAACTTACAGGAGTTTTACGGGCGGCCCAATTGATATTTTTATATATTTGTTGTACATGATAAGGCTTTGCTCCAGGAATTAGATGTCGTCATAAACTGGAATGTGATCAGTAAAACCAATTTTAAAATATATAAAACTACTGATGGGTTGGAAATAAGGTATGACCTATTTATATTCCGAAAACTACGATAGATCTGAAGTATATTAATATAGATGATTAGTATTAATATAGATGGCGAAAAAATATAAAAAATGTTTTAAAAACGTCAAAATGTTCCTTTATTTCGTTTTCCTAAGATGTATTCGCAGCAGCTGTTGTATATGTGATGCGTATTGGGAAAATTCCATGAAGAGTGAAAAATATGTTGATATGCTTGAGATACTGATTATGAGGTTCTTTCGATCAAAAACAAGGGTTATACTCAAGTTCTGATCATAACGGATATAATTTTAAAAATGCTTTTGGCGTTATCTCGTAATAAACAAACAACTACAGACGCACTACTACACAGACATGACTACAGATAGACAATTTTCTACAAAATACTAAAAGGAATACAATATACCACGAAGAGATATAACAGAGAGAGCAGCACAATTTACATTTGTAACTTTTCGCAATTTCCTGGAACATGAAATGTGAAATTACGTCTCATCGCTATTGGAATGCCCCAAAATACATTATCTGTTGGAACTTTTGATCCGCACAGTTTTCAGTTTACTGAAGATCTGCTTAAAAATTAAGAAGGAAAGATAATAATTTGAATTAAAATATCTACCGGGTGTTGTGTTGCTTCGTTTTAATTTGGATTTAAATGGATTGTTAGTTGGACTGCTTCGATTTTGAACATTACACAACAGTATGAAATGCATAATGTATATAATATATATAGTAACTAAGTAGTAACTATATATAATAACTATGTAGTTTAAATGTTTACATATTTGTGAATTAGTTAACAATAAATTATTTTGAATAGATTTCTATTATAAAATTGAGAATTATATTATTTTTATTACTCCAGTTATTTCAAATATAGTAAGAATATACATGGGATTGACACTTAGTTTAATAACTACAAGAAAATTTCATTTTAAATCAATAGCATAAAATACACCAGACGGTTGAACTTTATTTTAATATACAAACAATAGTATGAGCTCTCTTCTGTTATTACAGAAATTTGTTTTATGTTTTTAAATATTACGAATTCTTGACATTTATTTTTGATATAGGTGAATTTTACAGCAGATGAAATTTGTGCCATGATGGTCAAAAAACGAAACATCCGTAATATATCCGTCATAGCTCACGTAGATAACGGAAAATCATTTTTAACAGACTCCTTAGTAGCAAAAACTGTTATTATTGCTGGTGCCGAAGTTAGAGAAATACATTTTACAGACACCGGAAAAAATTAACAAGACAGATTTATAAGCATATTAAGAATATGTAGTCTTTTGAAATATTGAACGACGAAATTTACAAACCACTGAACTTATGTGATAATTTTGATTAGTGATTCTGAAGCTTTATCTCTTTAAAATAAAACTGGGTATTTGTTATAACAAAAATACTAACTTTTTTCATAAATAATATTGATTAACGCGAAAAAGAATAGAAAGTTTTCTTGATTAATTTGATTGGTTCCTCTGGGCACATAGATTTCCGTTCTGAAGTACCTACTGCCCTTCGTATAACTGATGGTGCTCTTGTAGTAGATTGTGTTTCGGATAAGTAAATTCCTAAATAATTATTTGTATAATAAATTAAATAATTATGTATGTATTTTTGGTGTTACTTCACTTTGTATTAATTTTACTAAAGAACATGCATAATGCAATTCAATGCAAATGCAATAACGCATATCTAAATATATATCTGTGGTAAAGACAATTTATTAAGAACTTCCGAATTACAGTAGGAAACATTGTAGTGTCTTTACAATCTTTTAATTAATCGTGTTGTCATATCCAACGGCCCCAGGCCATCATCGGTTAATGATTGGTGCTACTGATGCTGCTAATTCGCTATAAATTATGAATTAAGTTAGAAACAATTTTGTAATAATGAATTATTTGCAGGTGTGTGTACAACCGGAAACTATGTGACGTCAGGCTATCGACGAACGTATTAATATTATATCGAGAATGCATTATATATTTGGAGTTCTTGGGTGTAACTAAAATATTTATTTTAGGAAAGAATTATATGAAGCCCTTCTCTTCTCACTGCCAACTAACTTGAAATATGAAGACAAGGATAAGGATGGAAAACAATTTAGTTGGACATGGTTACCTGCTTGTGGGCCTTTGCTTCAGATGATTGCCGTTCACTTACCATACTCAGTAACTGCTCTGAAATACAGATACATGGATTTTTTAAACGTGTTAAATTTTAGTATTTATTTGTACATGATGATGTGTAGTTTACAACTCTAGGCTGACTCACTGTGAATGATTGGTATAAACTAAACAACAATTACCAATTATTATTATTATTTTTTTAATATTTGCAAATGACTATATTTTTTTTTTGTTTTTAGGTATTAAGAACAGTGATCCTAACAGTCCTATGATGATGTGTCTAAAATGGTACTCACTTCTAATAAAGGTATTTTCTACGATTTTGGTCCTGTTTTTTCCGGTAAAGTAGCCACCTGTATGAAGGCCCCTATCCTGGGACCTAACTTTATGGCCTTAACAAAGAGGATTTACACGAGAAGACAATTCAGGGAGCCATCCTCATGATTGGTCGTTATATAGAAGCAATGGAAGATGTTCCATCTGGAAATATCTGTACTTTGTTCGGTGTGGATCAATTTTTGGTTAAGCCTGATACCATCACCACATTCACAAACATGCAGATCTTGAATTTCATGAAATTCGGCGTAACTCTCGTAGTACGTGTAGCTGTGGAACCCAAGAATCCGGCCGATTCACCAAAACCTGTAGAAGGTACGCAAATGTTCGCTTTTATTGTATTATTATTACTAAGGTTTGTGTCATTTGTCTTAAGGTTTGAAACGTCTGGCTAGGTCTGATCTTATGGTACAATGTGTCATTGAAGAATCTAGCGAAAACACACATTGCCGGTGACAGAGAGCTCCACTTAGAAATCTCTCTGAAGGCCTTGGGGGAGGATCGATCATGCGTGAATTCAAGTTACTTAATCCGGCCCAATAGTGCCCTTCGTGTAACTGATTATGCTCTTGTTGTAGTAGATTGTATTACAGATAAGTACATTTCTAAATAATTATTTGTATAATAAATTAAATAATTATGGAAGTATTTTTGGTGTTACTTCACTTTGTACTAATTTTACTAAACAAAAATTAAAATTTTAAATAATGCACATATAAATATATTACTGTAGTAAAGACAACTTATTAAGAATTTCCTAATTAAAGTAGGAAACATCGAAAAAAGAATTTTGTAATATCTTTTCAATCTTTTAATTAATCGCGATGTCATCTCCAACCGCCCCAGGCCGACATTGGTTAATGATTGGTGCTACTGATGCTGCTAATTCGCTATAAATTATGAATAAAGTTAGAAACAATTTTGTAATAATGAATTATTTGCAGGGGTGTGTACAAACGGAAACTATGTTACGTCAGACTATCGACGAACGTATTAAGCTAATCTTGTTCATGAACAGTACCCATTTGAAATTGCAGTTGGATGCTGAATAACTTTACCAAATTTTCTGACGTTTAACAATCTATAGCGTTAGGAATATTTCAACCCAAAAACAGGATAATGATAGCAAAAGATGGTTTTGCATGTACTTCTTGAATCCCATATACAAAATTTTTGACTTGATTATGAACGGCAAATAAACATGTGTTTTATTATTAAAAAAAATTAATTCTTCCAGTACAATTAGGCCACTATATAGTTTACAAAATGATTTTTATGAAGTTATTAGGAAATAAACATATTGTTGGCAGTGTGTTGAAAGAAAATTATATGCCTAGGTATTAAATGCTTTCACGTTACCTCTATCTTTATATCCTATGGTGACATGCTATTATATTGAGAATGCATTATATATTTGTAGTTTTTGGGTGTAACTAAAATATTTATTTTAGGAAAGAAGAATATGAAGCCCTTCTCTCCACACTGCGCACTAACTTGAAATATGAAGACGAGGATAAAGATGGAAAACAATTTAGGCGAACATGGTTACCTGTTGGTGAGACTTTGCTTCAGATGATTACCGTTCACGGGCCATCCCCTGTAACTGCTCAGAAATACAGAATCGAAATGTTATACGAAGGTAAACATGTATGGATTTTTAAAAGGCTTGAAATTTTTGTATTTATTTGTACATGGCGATATGTAGTTTACAACTCTATGGTTATTCACTGTGAATGATTGGTATAAACTGAACAACAATTACCAATTTTTTATTATTTTTTTAGTATATGCAAATTACTATACATTTTTTTGTTTTAAGGTATTACGAACTGTGACCCTAACGGTCCTCTAACGATGTATGTGTCCAAAATGGTAGACACTTCTCATAAAGGTCGTTTCCACACCTTTTTTTTCTGTCTTTTTCCGGTAAAGTAGCCAACGGCGTGAAGGCCCCTATCCCAAGACCTAAATATGTGGCATCAAGAAAGAAGATTTAAACGAAAAGACAATTCAAGGAGCCATCCCCATGATGGGTCGTTATTTAGAAGCTATTGAAGATGTCCCATCTGGAAATATTTACAGGCTGTTCGGAGTGGATCAATTTTTGGTTAAGCCCGATCCCATCCCCACATTCACAAACATACGCAACTTGAATGTCATCGTAGTACGTGTAGCTGTGGAACCCAAGAATCCGGCCGATTCACTAAAACTTTTAGAAGGTACGCAAATGTTCGCTTTTATTATGTGATCATCACTAAAGTCTGTGTTATTTGACTTCAGGTTTGAAACGAATGGCTAAGTCTGACCTTATGGTACAATGTGTCATGGAAGAATCTAGGGAAAACATCATTGCCGGTGCCAGAGAGTTCCACTTAGAAATCTCTCTGAAGGCCTTGGAGGAGGATCGATCATGCGTGAATTCAAGTTACTTAATCCGGCCCAATAGTGCCCTTCGTGTAACTGATGGTGCTCTTGTTCTAGTAGATAGTATTAGGGGTAAGTAAATTCCTAAATAATTATTTGTATAATAAATTAAATAATTATGCATGTATTTTTGGTGTTACTTCACTTTGTATTAATTTTACTAAAGAAACATGCATAATGCAATTCAATACAGATGCAAGAACGCATATCTAAATATATTTCTGTGGTAAAGACAATTTATCAAGAACTTCCGAATTAAAGTAGGAAACATTGTAGTGTCTTTGCTATATTTTAATTAATCGTGATGTCATCTCCAACCGCCCCAGGCCGACATTGGTTAATGATTGGTGCTACTGATGCCGCTAATTCGCTATAAATTATTAATAAAGTTAGAAACAATTTTGTAATAATGAATTATTTCAGGTGTGTGTACAAACGGAAACTATGTTACGTCAGGCTATCGACGAACGTATTAAGCCAAACTTGTTCATGAACAAGATGGACCATACCTATTTGAAATTGCTGTTAGGTGCTGAATAACTTTACGAAATTTTCTGACGTTTAACAATCTATGGGGTTAGGAATATTTCAACCCAAAAATAGGATATTGGTAACAAAAGATCGTTTTACATGTACATTTTGAATCCCATCTACAAAATTTTTGACTTGATTATGAACTGCAAGTAAACATGTGTTTTATTATTAAAAAAAATTAATTCTTCCATCACAATTAGGCTACTATATAGTTTCCAAATAACTTTTATGAAGTTATTAGGAAATAAATATATTCTTGGCAGTGCATTGGAAGAAAATTATAGGCCTAGGTATTAAACGCTTTCATGTTACCTCTATCTTTATATCTTATGGTGACAAGCTGTTATATCGAGAATGCATTATATATTTGTAGTTCTTCGGTGTAATTAAAATTTTTATTTTAGGAAAGAACAATATGAAGCCCTTCTCTCCACACTGCGCATTAACTTGAAATATGAAGACGAGGATAAGGATGGAAAACAATTTAGTCGGACATTGTTACCTCTTGGTGGGACTTTGCTTCAGATGATTGCCGTTCACTTAGCATCCCCAGTAACTGCTCTGAAATACAGAATGGAAATGTTATACGAAGGTCCACATGATGGTGAAGCCGCTCTTGGTATGTGTCACCTGCATGGATTTTTAAAACGCGTTAAATTTTGGTATTAATTTGTACTTGATGATGTGTAGTTTAAAACTCTAGACTGATTCACTGTGAATGATTGGTATAAACTAAACAACAATTACCAATTTTTTATTAATTTCTTAATATTTGCAAATGACTATACTTTGCTTGTTTTTGTTTTTAGGTATTAAAAATTGTAATCCTAACGGTCCTATGATGATATGTGTCTTAAATGTTGCCCACTTCTCATAAAGGTTATTTCTACGATTTTTGGTCCTGTTTTTTCCGGTAAAGTAGCCAACGGCGTGAAGGCCCCTATCCCAAGACCTAAATATGTGGCTTCAAGAAAGAAGATTCGAGAAGACAATTCAGGGGGCCATCCTCATGATGGATTAGTGTACAGTTCTTTTGGTTTAATTTTAAAATACTTCTTCCGTACTCTGGAACAAATAAAACACGCACTATATAGAGTTTTGAACGAAAAGTTGCAGGCGTCTGAAAATTTTGAAACAAATGTGCTGTCTGGTATCTAGTACACTAAGAACAACGTTACTAATTATGTTCCTGTTTTTGTCTAGATGAATCTTCCACTGGCTTTTGGTTTATAGATCATACCAATTAATAAGCAAAAAAATGGCAACGCCCTCTTAATTTATTTTTTAAATCATATTTAATGGAGTGAGTTTTATTCTTAATTCTATTTACAGGATTCCAATGGGCAACAAAGCAATCCATCGTGGTGGCGGTTAGATCATTCCTACAACCCGTCGTATGTTGTCTTTATGCTTGCCTATTAGTCAATATGTTATTAGAAATTCAATAGTCTGGGCAGACGTCCAGCCCAAACTCATTGAACTTGTTTGTCAGTGTGAAATTCAGGTAAATCTTTTATACAATTATATTTTCACTCCATCTTAGAAATACGTTCCATATCACAGAAAGCGGCACCAGATGATACAGCGTTGTATAAGTAGCAATTTTGAATTGTTTACATAATTATATCCCGGTTGATTTAGAACTTCTATCCATTCTCAGATGATTCTCTAGAATCGACTTGTTGTAGGTATTTGAGTAATTAAAGTACTGGATACAACTTAGTCCATGCATATTTATACTTTACAAACATCTCGATTAAAGCCACAACACAGAAATGAATCAAGAGTGAGGGATCTTCATCTTGTCCGGGTGGTTTTATCACGAGCATGCGCCGTAGCGTTTTTACGATTTTATATACAAAGCAACTACTCTTAACATTTAATTATTCAACAATATATAAGCCGATTCAGTATATAGGCGCATCCACCCAATTATTATATGTCCAACTATATGTGTAACATTCGCAAGATATGTTATATTAATGGTATATTACTTTCGAATCTAAAGAATTCTTACTTTTTGGCCATTTGGAATAGGGGAACTAATAAAACATTAACAATCGTTAACAAAATTATTATATTAACAAATGTTTTATTAAAAGATATCCAAAATTACCTGATTTCTGCTATAGATTTAATTGGCTGGTTTTCACAATGTGTCAACATGCTTGTTGAAAAATATGATTTATAATGTTTCGCATTTATAATTTAATTTTTGGAGATATTTCTTCAAGTTTAATATGTTTAAAAAATATACCAAAAACCATACCATAAGTCATATATCTAATATTTGACCGAACTGTTTTATTATTGAATTTTCCGTTTTAATATTATAATTTTTCTGGAAACCTAATTATTTATCAGATTATTTATTTATTATAAAAGCTAGTACTGTACTAATATACGAATATTTTATTTTGTTGTTTTTCAGGATACATATAAAATAAAGAAAGTTTTCCAGATCTCAGTCAATACTTGGAGAAAATGTAAACGCGTCGTTAATGACAATCCATTTTTTTCTATAGTACAAATAAAAAGGGCGTGATCCACGTTCTCATCAGAGAGTAGACGGCAGACTGCATTTGCTTTTTAAATCCCAAATATAACAACTTGAGGGAGTCCAAACTTGCTGGAGAAAGCGAATTATAGGAGAATTGGGGAATTGGACAGTAGGGGTTGACAGTACTTTGGTTGAAGGCTGCAATCCGACGAACTGTAGCATTTAAAAAGGATGAGCAATTTAATATATATTTGGGTATACATGTATGCTAGAGCCTGGTCTGGAATAAGGCGTAAAATACAGCTATAAGAATCACTCGCTGTTCGGTGAACTTGAGAGGACAGTTTTGTCCATTTTTAAGGTCCACCCGATAGAGGTGCGGTGGGCGTGGGTAGAAGAATGAGTCCATTAGGTTTATTAAGTTGTCTTTTTATAGCATTCATATGAATCGTAAAATTCAATTAATGTTATCAACGTTTTTAGTATTTAAATTTCAAACGTTAATTCATCAATAAACTATTATATTTCTTGTCATAGATTTTATAATTAATTAATAAATTTTTTTGGAAAAATGACTTGTTTTAATGCTTGACCATAAAAAATGACACAAAGTTTTAAAATTACTTTCCTGACGATGTGCATCCATTATAATATTTTTTAGAACCGATTTGGTGAAGGTAATTGGGCAATTAAAATACTGAATTCAGCTGAGCCGCTCTGTATTTATACTTTATGAATAAGTCGGTTATGGCCACATCACAGAATTAATTAAGATGCCGGAATCTTCATCCTGCCCGTGAGGCTATAACTCGATCTTGCTCCGTAGCGTTTTACATATTTATATTTCAAGGCAGCAAAACATTTATTTATGCAATCGTGCTTAAAAGCGCTTTTACCATATAGGCGTCTCTAATCAATTATTTGTGTCTAAAATTCGGCCACCCTGACCTCGCAAAACTTCACTCCGACCTGCTCTTGGAATATGGTGGTTGTTATTCTGGTTTTTCTATAATGGAGACATACTCTTAACTACTTGATCTTTTAAAATTTCTTACCTTGTTGATGATTTTTTCTTTATAGTTCCATTTTATACTTTCCATACTGTGTATTTTATAACTTCTGTGAAGTCAATTTTTTTATTTTTTGGGGTGACCTGCAGTTTATTCCTTCGGTGAGGTCTGGCTGCCAGACACCATTTTAAATTCTCTTAATGGTCTGGTATATTCAATGACTCTTTTTCTGTTTTCTTTTTTTTGTTGTGGTGACTACCGATTGGTTGGCTACTCCTGTGCTGGCAGCCTGGCAGTAAACGTTCATAGCAACGTCGCTCGTGATGGCCCCCAGTTTTTGGTACCCTTCATATCATCAGCTAATTTGTTGTCACGTGCATTGGTTGTTCTTATCGTTGGAGTACCCCACATAGGTATGCCCCTTTTGCAAGCCCTCTTTACTTTCCTAAATATAACTATATATTTGTATTAGATATCGATGTTCTTTCCAGTTGCTCTATGTATTTGTGTTCTGAATCGCATCTTAAATTAATTATTTTTTCTAACACGATCTCAGAATAGAATATATATTTTCATTGTGTAAAACTATCGAACACTTGTTACCTCCTACTGTCCAACCTCTTTGATAAAATTACTTTGAGCGGAAAGATAAAAAATAATTTGAATACATTTAGTGTCTAATATCTTACTATGTATTTTATAGCTTATCACTTTTGGCGCATAAAAAATATAACACACATTTATCTAATTTTTAGGCATTTAATTTTTAATCCTAAGCAAGCAGACCTTGATACTCAACAAGGCTTCTACTTATTGGCATATCAAAACACCAAATGATAGATAATCGAGGTAATAAAATAAAAAAATTAATGAATATGTTAACAATAAAAAAATAAAATACGGAATAAGTTTTACAAGGAATAGACTATTTATCTCTAAAAATATTTTTCAACTGTATAATTAAATAATATATAGTTAATAAACATACATTAAGCACATTTTTATAACATAAAACAATGAATTTTCAATAAATCACATAAACACTTCATATCGCACACTTATAATAAAATTTTAAAATAGAACATAATTTATTTGGTTTGGATAATATAGCTTTTGGACTTTTCCAATTTTTCGTTATTACATCACTTATTGCGTCAGGTGTTTTGTCTTTGTTTGTGATGAAACCACTGGTGTTTGTGGTACGTTTGCCTAAAAAGAAACCAATCAAAGCAAGTCAAATTTTGAAGAAAAACTCAAAAATTCATATTACATTTTGACGATCCTGACAACTATTCAATTTGGATTTATTGGATACGGCAGTGTCTGTAAGTTGTCCTATTCTCTGTCTTTCAGAATTCCGAAAATTCCGTCTCTTTGAAGCAGACTCTGTGTCTAAACGTCTCAATACTTGATGTTCGAGACAATATTGCTCTGCATTATAAGTTGGGCCCTCACTCTAAAAATACAAAAAAATTATAATATTTATAGATTATTAGGATTTTCTAGAATCATAAATTACGTTATCCCAACTATCATCAACTGGTACAAGTTTAATAGGTTCTAGAGGTGTTACCACCTTTTCAACTTCACTGCCTTCTTTTATTAGCTGCAATTCTATACACTAACTAGTGTAACTAGTATAAAAAAAGTACTGTATCGGTTTTCTTTAATAAATAATACACCTTACATTTAATTCTTCTGGTGGTACACGGTGACATGTATTATAATCACAAGGGACTAGTACAATATTCCCGCTGTTAGCAGCTTTGCATTTCTTCAAATGTAATTCCATCCTTGATACTCTTATGTGATGTGAGTTATTGTAAGGACAAATAACTTTTTCATTGGGACTGTAAAATATCGGTTAAGTATTATCTTTAAATTCTTTGGTCATACATTACTCTCTTAATATCTCCATTGTTTAAATTTCTGTATTATATGTTTTTAAGATATTTTAAATATACACTAATATAAATTGTTAATAGTTAAATTATAAACGTTTATACGTGAATAAATGCACTTAAACTTTGAAATATTTCAAGGTAGCAAACATTGTTTATCAAATTCTTTTGTCAAAATATTTTATGTTTTCTTATTGATTACATATATGGAAGATCAAAGAATAAACTAGAGATGATGAAAGAAAATCGATTGTAACTTCCGATGTATCGATAGTTACATAAATTATTCCATAAATATTATAAAACCTTTTAATCATTTTTAATAAACTATTAAATTTGGTACTTAACCTTAAAAGATTAGCTTCTCTACACTAATTAAAATAAAATATTTATTAAAAAATTCGATACTTTAATGCACATTTTACAATCTTTAAATAATATCGATATTTTTTTGGGCCTGCCCTGTGTGTATGTTAAATCGCAATTTATATTACTGACTTTATTTCTAACATGATCTTAGAAAAAAAAAACATTTCTAAAATGTAAAACATAATCGAAACATAACGATTAATATACTTTGAAAACGGATATTTAATTTTATATACTAATATACTTATTAATATACTTTTTACAGTATTTACAAAACATCGGCCTATATATCAATATTTTTATTTTTTATTAAAAAATCTACATATTTTTTGTGAAATATCGAAGTATTTTCCAGTAGCAGTAGCTGTTAAAAAATATTTATATTTTATTCATCCCTTATATCCATATACTTTTTTTAAAAGTTGACCTTGAAAGTGAAAGGAATACAACAAGGAATACATTCAACATCTTCCATTCAGATCAAAATGATATTAAGTCGACTGCACGTTGTCGATATGTTCCCGTGCCGCACCACCGAATGGTTCCAGAACAGTCTCCGTTAGTTCGTTGATCGAAACGCATTGCCTTGTCTTACCTGTCGGACCAATAAGGTAGTATTTTTGTCGAATAAATGCCTCTTATTTAAACAAATAAGGTTAGAATATAATGAACATTTTAAAGACTACAACATCTGTGCTGAGGTTATAACAGTGAGTTAAATAAAAATTTCTTTATTAAAATAAGTGGTGACAGTGATAAAATAGCCGATGGATTATCCCCTTCAAAAATGGTAAAATCAGACTGTGTAGAAACTTTGCTTTTCGTCTTATCAGAACAGAAGCTGGAAATAACTGAATTAGCGTAAAAATGCTGTATGGCGTGGTAAAATTCTTCATCTGGTGCTTCTAATGCACAAGCTAGAATGGTTTGGATATGCAATTAATCTAAACTAAAAATTAGGGGTAAGTGATAACATTATAATTGTTAAGGCAAGTCAATCTGTCAAAGTCCGGTACATACTATACAGTACATAGTTACTATTTGAATGTTAAGCTATATATAATAGTACAGGAAAAATATGTAGCAGACCTTATTCTTGGGTTTACTAACAAATAATTTCCGAGTTAACTTGTCTATAATGCAACAACTCTCTGAATTGGCGTCAATGTCCTGTATGAAATACTTTTATTTCTTGGTAAATAAAATACAAATTCAAATATTATAATGGTCACTATCTTGATAATATACTAGGTGTTGCAACGGTGATTACAATAACAATCGTATATCAACTACGTCAGCAAAAAACTCTTCGAGAGACTCTAAGAAACTATATGATTTCTGGTCAAGGCGTCGGCCTTTGTAGCCAAAAAGTGTCCATCTCAGCATTCCCATCGCTCGGTCCCGATACCACGTCTGTCTCGATTAGCGAATGAGTCATCAGGTGCCCTCTATGTAATTGGTTAACAATACCGATCTATATTTTGTTATAGCCCATCTCTCAGTGATTATGGAGAATTTCACTTGATTCATTTACCACAACGATCTACTTTGACGCACTGTATTAAGTAACATTGAATACGGACTATATCTTTTTACTCTGCATAGAAATAAAAAATTCTGGGAATATACGAATAGTTAATTTAAATCCAGAAAGAAGTCATCCGTTTGTACTCAATCATTGCAAAAAGGCCCATGCTGAAATTAGTTGTTGGTTAAAAAATTTTAAACCAAATAATACTAATTGTTCTACTATACAACAAAAGAAATCTCCATAAAATCACTATTCCTACTCTGTTGTGTGATAACAAGACATAGCATTTCATTATAATGATGACTGTGGTGCAGAAACATCTACTAGAGGATAGAAACACCACTTAAAATCTGTCATTCGAGGGCAAAATGACGGCAAATCGACTGCTACGTTGTCGATATTTTAAATTATTATTTACATATAGGGAAAATAGTTTAGTGGAGGATTTACAGATTTGCGGCTAGCTGCATATTAAAATTTTGCAGTAAGTCTTAAGTCTGCAATACGTTAACCTAATTCACAAACATACTGAATAATTTTTTCTGTTAATTAGATTTTGCAAATACTAAAATATCGCAATATAATATAGTTTTAAGCAATATAAATAAATATAGTTTTGCATAGTACTAGGATTTGTATTAAAAGTTTGAGTCTCGTTTTCCTCATTTTTCCGCTTTCTAACTTTTAAACTTTTAGGGCGCTTCGATTTCATTTGGATTATTTTATCATATTTCATATCACATCATAATGCAACCAACAGCAAAAAGAACATAAATGAATAAATGGAACTAAAATGTATTAAGGCAAATAATCTAAATTTGCCTACAATATAACGACTACTGTGTGACTATAACTAAAATAATTTTAAAAATAGTTTAATAATATTTTTCTTTGTACTTCGAGATTTTGACTGTTTATGATCTGTGATCGGTGGTTAATTGAAATATTACTCCAAAAATATAAGGTTTTTTTTTGTTCTGGCCTAAAAACCAGGCGGTGGAATGCATGACGCATACCTGGTCGCGGAGACTTGCCCTGGAGTGACAAGTTGGACCGGGTTATGTGGGACTGCCTCTGGGCTTACCAATACACTAAACCGAAACCGCCTCACAGTTGACCCCTGTGGATCACTACTGCTACTGCATTAGATTTGGGGATATGGCACCCGCTGATCGGGCAGCCGTTATTGGGCACGAGGGCCCGGCGATTCTATTGATTCTCGAACTTGAGTTAACACACAACTGGGTACTGTTCTATGGGGGCAAAAGTTATGACTGTAGCGATGGTTGGGGTCGTTTCAGCCTGGAAAAGGGGGAGAGCTTAGCGGTGACGCGGTGCTAAGCTCCCAGCATGTGGACCAGCTCGCGAACAAGCGCGTTTTCAGAAGAACTTGAGCTGAGTTGTTGTTTGTGGAATGATTGAGATATGAAGTGCTTGATTTCTGGAGTGTCAGTTTCCCTATGCATTTGATTATTTCTGACAAACCATGGAGCGTTTAATATTTTCCTGAGGAGCTTATTTTGGGAAACTTGAAGCCGTTTGACCTGGTTGGGTGCAACAAACTTGAAGTAGACATTAGATCCGTAGAGGAGTACGGACCGAATTAACATCTTGTAAAATAAGCATTTGATGGAGATGGGAAGTCTGCTAGAAGGGCAGATCAGAGAAGATAGCAGGTTTGCTATCCCCGAACCTTTATGGATTGCTTTCTGTAGAGACCTTGGAGACACAAAATGGTTGAGAAGAAAGGCGGGGATTACTGGTCTTTTGACGGAGTTGGATTCGTTGATGACAGTGTCAATATCTTTAGCTTTAGTGTTCTGTGCGGGTGGGAGGCATTTAATTTGAGCTTCGTAGGTCTCTGCAAGGAGCTCGACTTTTTCTTGGTCAGTGACTGCGAAATTTCCTGTAACCGCTGACTTCAGGGGAGGGATGACATTGTGCGTCTTCCCCACGACGCATTTGGAGACACGCCAGAAGGAAGGGGGGCCATCCAGCCTTTGGTCCGCGAGAAATGAGTTCCAGTTCATTGCTCGCCAAGTGGAGACGGCCGCCCTTACCCTCTTGCATGCTCTGGGTGAAGCAGCATCAAGGGTGAATCGAGCTAATCTGCATAAACCGTTTTTGATGCGAATTTCACGTTTAAGAGAAGCGGGAAGGTTGTTTTTCCACGGCTGGGGTTGTGATGAAATTTTGACTATGGCAGATTCGTGAGCAGACTGAATATCGCGAGTTAGCTTCAGTACGGCTTCCTCGAGGTGTTCTGGTGTGTTAATTTTCGGAATTGGATCGAATTTCAGGAGAAGAGATTGGTAGTTTTTCCAGTCGGTTTTTTTCCTGAATCTTGTTAGTGGGACTTGAGTGGTGGCGCAGATTCCGAGTTTGAGAAGGACCGGACGATGATCAGAGTCTAGTCCGTCAAGGACTCGAACTTCGGAATCACGATTTACGTCTTGAAGAATCAAGAAATCAAGGATTCTTGCTGCGCCTTGAGAGACTGTACTAGGGTGATGGGTGGGTTCATCTGGCAAGGCAAGACCGTAGCCCAGATCTGCACTTAGAGCTACGATGGCGTTACCTGCGGGATTCGCTCTGGAACACCCCCAGATGGGGTGGTGGGCGTTGAAGTCGCCACCTATTATTTTCGGAAATTTTCCTTCCACGAGTGATCGGTATTCGGCATAGTTGAATGCAGAAGATTTCCTGTACAGGGATTTAATCACGAAGGGACGTTCTTGGATATCGGTTTTAATGGAGGTTGTTTCGAAGTTGTTTACTGATAACGATGGAAGGAGCTCGTGTTTGACTCCTTTTCTGACGAGAATAGCGGTTCCACCGCCTCGACTCGGTGTTCTATCGTTTCTGTAGACCAAAAAGTGTTCGAAAGAGAGACGATGCGAAGGTTTCAGGAAAGTTTCCTGGATGAGCACGATGTCGACGTCATAGAATGTCATGACATCTTCCAATTCCGCTTGCTTTCCGCGTAAGCTATTTGCATTCCATGTCATCAGTATAAGAGATTTCGGAACAGCCATTTCGAAGAGTTAAAGGCTGCTGGAAGTTATAGAGACAGGTAAGTGTTGCCGCCTAGGCAGCGACATTTGGAAAAAGACGAGCAAGTTGGTGAGCCAGGGCGATCACTTGCAGGTAAGCCTGCGGGTCAGTAAACGCCTGTATTGTGGAGTTAAGGTCCGGTGTATTGGTTGGAGCAGGAGTTTGAGTTGGAGCAGGCTGGGTGGCGCTGGCTAATTTTTGGGCTAGCTTCCTGCCACCTTGGTTATTCCATGCAGAACCTTGTGGAGTCCTGGTTTCGGTCGGAATTTTTGGTTTTCTTGGAGCAGGAAGGCAGCTGCAACCGCTGAAGTTTGCGGTATGAATTTCACTGCAGTTGCTGCACTTTCGAGGTGCTTCTGGGATTTTGGTACAGTATCTAGTGTCGTGATGCCCGGCACATTTGACGCAACGTGGGGGGGCTCGGCAATATGAGCTGGAGTGCCCGAAAAGTTGACAGTTGAAGCACTGCACTGACTGGCCGTTTCCCCTCTGGACCTCGACCTTCACTGTGATGACGCCGAGTTTGGTCATATATATGATCTGTCGCTCTTCGCGAGGAACAACTACCTGAACAATTGGTAGTTCTATCCCGGATTTTAATTTCCATTGTTGTGATTTGGGAGCCTGTTTTCCCTTGTTGCCGGCCTTCGGCAGCTGGCTTTCCTAAGGTGGAGAGACGGGCCCTCTTTTCCTTTTTCCCACCAAGGTGAAACCGTTTAGCTGGTGTCTGGGTCTGGATTTCTATGGCAGCGGGAATCTTTACTTCCATGGCATCTTTTTGATGCTTCATGAATTGTGTTATCGTAGCTGTGAGAGTTTTGATTTCTTCCTTGAGATTTTCGGAAGCCTTTTCGCTCTTTTCCAGCTTTTCCGTCTGTTTGGGCTTTTGCGAACGTTTTAACGTCAGCTATCTGCTTTCGCAGGTCTTCGTTCTGTAAAAATATAAGGTCTAAAAGGATTAGTTTTCCAAACAATTGACAATGATCCTATTTCAATTGTTTAGTATTTTATTTACGTATTTGTTAATATTCGAGAAGCTACCCGGTCGTTCGGTTTTACCATTATCCCTCAAGTCGGAAAGAATTAAACAAGTTACAAAATTTTAAGCATCTGTTGTTAATATGAATAGCTTATCAAAGTTAGGATACATTAAAATACTATCAGATGTTATAATTTTTTTACATTTTTCAAAATATGTTTTATTTTTTTTAATATGGAATTAAGAGATTGCAAGAAATTTTAAACAAATTTAGAATATCAAAAAGACCTATAAATTTTTTTAAAATTGGAAAATATGGAATTAAGAGGTTTCAGAGATCTGACAAAAGGCTTGCCGGTGATAACCCCAAGTTGTCGTTATTGTGGAATATTTGTAATTTTTTCTATATATGTAGGGAACGACACCTGATCCATCTGTCTGACGGAGCCGTATCTACGTTTCAAGAATACGCTCTGAATGGTTAGCTTGTTTGTGGAATAGCCGCCACCGAAAGAATACGTTCGAGTGGCATACAATAATGATTAGTTTTTAATTTTTTGTTATATTAATTTTGGTTATAATTTATATTAACAGAAGCAACCGTACAATTATTATTCTTGGCTTGCCATAAATTATGAATTATGGGTAATGTAACACCTATACACTGATACACCTATATACACTAAACAAGTTCCTGTGGTTTTGTTCGCTTCGATCCTCTGATTTCCCGCGTGTTGTCCAATAGCTGTATAGCTTTCACGTGACTGTGATTATGCAACCGTAGTTCAAGGCGAAATCTTGGATCACTTCTTGTATCCATTTGATTTCGAGGTCACTGATAATTATTCGCAAAACTGTTTGATGTTTGGCGTATTATCAATATATGACATTTGTCAACCCCATATACACCATGGATCCAAATTGGCTTTATGATTGACTGATAAACCAATCTCTTTGATTTTAGGTTAAGTGGAGAGTATATTTCAATTAACCAATACATTTTCTTGACTTTGAATCTAATCTGCTCTGCTTTTTGTCTAACATGAGGTTTTTAGTTTAACCTACTATCGAGACATATTTCGACGTATTTAGCTGATTCTGCTTGAATCAGGCATCTATCAAGTGATATAATTATGTATTTGTCATTTTACTTCAATTCAAAATTAACATGGACGGATTTGGAGCGATTAAGCCATATTTTTCAGTCTCTAGTCCATTTGTAGATTTTTTTACCGCTACTTGTACGTTATCTACAGCCTTAGACAACTTAGACAATTTTTAATATGAAAACTGTGTCGTCGGCAAATATTCCAAGTATTGTTTCTTCTGTTGTAGGGATACGTGGATCTTCAGCTGAAATAGGGTTGAGTGTAGAGATTGCTCGTGCATCTAAAACTCTAAATTTTTTCAAAATGTTATTATTCGAGGAGTCGACAGTAATTGGGGGGAAGCAATCTGTTCATTTTGTATATTAATCCCAAATGCCGTACCCGGTCAAAAGCTTGTGAGACGTCCAGTAATATTGCAGGACAGTATTTCTTTTCTTCGAGTTCCTTTTTAATTACCGCTGTTACTCTATGCGCTTCGTCCATTTTTGAGTGGTGATTTCAAACTGCAAATTGGAAATCTGGTATTTCTATAAATTACTTAATGCGTTTTAACAGCAGTTTCTCATATAATATTGATATCGTAGGTAACAGCGAAATACACTGGTAAGATCTAACTTGGTCTACTGGTTTATCAGGTTTTTTAAGCAAATGAATTCGAGCAACATTAAATAATTCCGAAACATGCTTCAGTCTCAAACAGGCATTGAATATTCAATATATCTTTTATTAACCAGCCTTTTTAGGATTGATGTTAATATAAATTTCTGTGGCAACTTCCATAGGAAAAATCTGATTTACAGCAACATCGGCCTTATGAACAGGATTTGTATCTAGTGTATATTCTATAACTCTCGGTTGGTATACGTTATAAGTTCTTGCATTATAAGACTAAACGGGTCTCTGCTAGTAAATGTGTTAGTAGGATTGGGTTTGTTTGTTTTTTTCAGATTTGTCGCACCTAGTGCTAACAATACTGGAGTGTGATCAAATGATACTTAGCAAAATCTCTCGATTTGTATTTAATTTGAAGAGATGCCTTTCGAAATGTAAAAGTCCAGTAGGTCTGATAATTTTTACTGCCCCAGTAAGTGGGTTTGCGCCCAGAGTAATAATTACATGTAGTTATATTTATTGCTGCGAATAGTTCGCTGGGTTTTCCAGGTATTATTAATCGTGAACCTCAGGCTGTATGTTTAACATTTTTTTATTATTTAGTTATTATATTGTTACTAGTCGTTTCCGTCTAACCTACGATTTGTCTTTGTAATAACTTAAATCTAGGTATATAACTAGGAGGACCCATCGGCCCTATCTCAGTCTTTGGTGAAATAATGTTTATACGTGTCACTGCTGAATTTTTTAATATATGCACCTCACTATACAATGCTACACAAGATCAGGTGATTTGATTTTCTTGAGTCTATGTCGTGTTCTGGTGGTATCTTTCCTCATGCTCCCTTGCAATTCTCTTGATTTCTTGACTGACTGTGGGTATCTGAAGGTCTCGATGTAGGTAACAAGTGCTATAGTATTTGGGTGCACCCACAATACCTCTCAGGACTTTATTCTGAAAAACTTATTTGATTTATGTTACTCTTTGCAGAACATCCCCATAATTGAACTCCGTATGTCCATATATGTGTTAGTAATTGCTTATGTATTAGCAATTAATTATATACTGTTAATTGTGATTTTCTTCCAATTAGTCAGTAGATTTTCCTATTTTTCAACTCCAGTTCGTTTCTTTTCTTCTTCATATATTCCTTCCAGCGAAGTTTTGCATCGAGATTCATTCGAAGATGTTTAGCGTTGTTGCTATATGGAAATATAGTGTTATTTAATCTTATTGGTGCTTGTACGGTCTGTTTATATTATGAACTGCACGTGTCCAATTATTTAAATTGTCACTTGCCTGTTGTAATTTTCGTGAGGCTTCTTCAGTATTATCTCCGACAGCTATAATCGCAGTGTCATCAGCAAATGTAGCCTTCGTAATATTTTCCATTTGAGGTATATCACAAGTGTAGAGCAGATAAAGCATTGATCCCAGTACACTTCCTTGTGGTACCCCTGCTTTAGCTTCTTTTATTGTAGAGTAAGCTTCTTCTAGTTTGAATCTGAACATTCTGGTTGTAATGTATGATTTTAATAGTTAAGTGTGTTGTTTTTTTAGTATTTTCAGTAGTTTATGCTCAAGGCCTTCATGCCAAACCTTATCGAAGGCTTGTGTTATATCTAAAAATATAGCTATACATACTTCTTTTACTTTCGTAGGCTTTTTCAATAACATCTGTTATTCTGTGGACCTGGTCAATTGTTGAATGCTTGTTAAAAACCCAAACTGGTGTGTTGGTATTAGGCTTTTTTTCTCTATATGATCGGTTTCATTCTTTTCAACAGGAGTTTTTCAAAAACCTTAGATATTACTGACAGCAGTGATATAGGTCTATAGGCTCTTATTTCGTTGGGTGACCTCCCAGGTTTTGGGATCATTATAATTTCCTACATTCTTCAAATGTCTGGGACATGTTTTAATCTAAATGCTGTATTGATCCAGTTGGTTCTATAATTCCCTTTCTTCGTAGTTTTTGCAGTAGTTCTCCTCTTATTAAATCGTAGCCTGGTGATTTCCTGCGGTTAATGTCAGTTTCAATAACTTTGTTTAACCCTTTCGGCGTCACTAATTCAATCGTTGAATTTTCAGCTTCTATATCCGGCAAAATATGTTCAATATTAGTTTCGTTTGGTTTGATATTATTGATGATGATTAGTATTTTCTAGATATTCAGCAAATGCTTCTGCTTTTTGGTGATTGTCATGTGCCTAATTTCCACATAGGTCTCTTATAGACGAACTGTGTAGACATGAACGCTTTAAATATTTTGGGGCTATCCAGATTGAGTAATCAGTTTCTTTATCATGTGTCAAATTTCTCAGATAGTCATTAATGGTTTTGTTTTCAATTTTCAGTATTTCCCTTTTCACTCTTTGGGTTATATTGTTTAAATTATTTTTATTTTCAGGTGTTCTGATTTGTTGCCATTTTTTTCGTAATTTACGTTTTTCAGCTACCATTTCCTTCACTTCTATTGGATAATTAATTCCTTTAGTTGTACTATTAAATTGTGGAGTATTATTCCAAGCAGCTTGTTGAATATCAACTACGAATTTCTCTGCTTCAAAATTTAATTGTTCAGTTGTCTTGAGGGGTACATTTAGTTAAATTCGTTTGTTCAATTGTTCAGCAAATCGTTCCCAGTCTGTTCTCTTGATTATTAATGTTGGGTTTCTTTCTTGTCTTATTATGTTTTCGCTCAACGTCAGAATCACTGGCGTATGATCTGAACTTAGCTCAAAATTTTCTTCGATCTTTTTATAGTTGGCTGTTATGTTTCTTACTATGAAGAAATCTAACAGGTCTGGGGTTTTCTCTTGATCAGTCGGCTAATAAGTTGGTTTTCCAGTTGACATGTAACTACATCATTGTTCAGCAGCTGCTTTATGCCGTTCATTGTCTTTAGTTGATGTCATTCTGGGTCCCCATCTAGTATTTTCTGCATCGAAATCAACTCCAATTTTAAATTTTTCTCCCAGGTTGCTCAGGACATTCAAATAATTTTCCTTTTTTTGATTGTATCTTGGAGGACAATAAATTGCGGCTATTGTACCCTTGTATCTGCTTGATTTTATAGCTAGTGCTGTTACCTGATTTTCTGCTGTACTGAGCTGGGAGCTTAGGTTCTTGATGGAGGCAAATGTTTTTTTTTATTATTATTACACTTCCTTCTCTTGCGGTGTTAGCTGGATGTATGGTATGATAAAATCTATATCCTCTAAATTTTATAAAGGACTCTTTTTTTAAATGGGTTTCTGATATTAGGCAAATATCTATTTTTTGCATATCTAGGAATACTTTTAGGGTAGCGTATATATAGCGTTAAAATATTCGATCATTTTTCTTGTTTGTCCAGCTTTCCTATTAGTTTAAGTAGCAATTCGTTGGTGGTTGCTTCATCTTCCTTTTTGTCTCTTTGCTTATTTTGACTGATACTTTGGGCATAAGTCATTTCACCATGAACGTTATTATATTTTTTCGGTTGTTTCTTTTCACTTATTGGTTCTTGAGGTTTAACTTGAGCTATTCTATTTCTCCTCCCTTGTATTGTTTTAGCAACTACACATCCTCTATAACATGCCGGATGCGCTTCATTGCAATTTGCACATTTCGACTTAGCTTCTTTGGGTCACACTCTGTGGTGATATGTTTACCTGAATATTTTACACATCTGGGTTCTCTTCTGCAGAATTACTGTATGTGTCCATGCAATTGGCATCATTTACATTGCGGTATTAAGTTTGATTTTTTTAGAGGTTTTATTTTTATTTCAACCCCAAAAATACTTTTATACCTGTTCTAAAATACCAAAAATGTTTTTTGTGTCCGTATCTTATTCAAAGGCTAACATAAATAGACGTAATGGCTTCTTGTGGACTAAAAATTCTCCTTTGTTAATTTTGGTTTTTTCTTTTTTAAAACTATTTGTCGCATTTAAGCATTTATGCCCATTTTGGTTTAGTTCTGCATTAATTTTTCACTTTTGTTGATGACTTTCACGACTGTTGATGGAAGCGCTCTTGCCATTTGATGCCTCTGTTTCTTTTGTCGTCATAAGAGTGCCATTACAGTTTCAGTAACTCTAAACAATCTATTATTATTGTGAATATTGTAAGACATTCGGCGTCGAGTTTTATTTGTCCATTGTTTAGTACCGCTGCTTTGAATATTATATACTTGGACCTCATCGTAAAGCAAGTCAAAGTCGGTAATATTATTTACGATACTTGGGGGTGACCTGGGCATTCTAATTTCTTTATTTTGTTCATTATTTTGTTTTACTTTTATTTGCTGTGATTCTGGGGAATTATTTGCTTTTATTTTTTTTTACTTTTAACCGTTATTCAGCCTATTTCTATCTGTAATTCTTCTTCATCTGTTTCGTATGTAACAATTGGACTGCTTTTGTTAGCTTGGTGGTTTGTCCTTGCCTTCAGAGCTTTGTTTATTTAGTTGTAGTTTTAGGGCATTTATTTGTTTTTGAATATTAGTTAATGCAATTTCAAGACTCTCTGTCTTTTCGTTCATCCATTGTAGAGTGCCTATTCGTTCTGGGTTCTAGTTGTGTTCTCTATATTTAAAACTGCAATATGTGATATCCTGATGTCGATATTTCCATTTTATCTATTTTTTGTGCAGTGTTCTTCTTAATATTTTTTTACGTATTGTTGAAATAATACTGTTATTTTTATATTTCAAATTATCCTACGCTGCATTTATGGTCCAGATATTCGGTTTCGGCTCTTAACGTTTTATGGCATTTTGCATTTATTTTCTACTGTACTGACCTTTTTTTCCGATGGCACTTTCACTTTTTTTATATATTCTAAAATCCGCTCCAATAATATATCTTGGGCTTAATTTTAAAAATAAATGTCTATAACACGAACATAATAAAAGAGGATTTAATAAGTAATAAATGGAAATTAGAAAGGGAAAACTGGAACACTCTATGAACAAATTATCATGAAACTCAACCAGGGTGGTACAAAAGACACTAGAATAAACTGAATAAGAAAAGCTTAGTGATTCTGAGCATCGCGTTTTTGGAAATGATGTGTTATGAAGTTTTAGCACCTCTAGGATCTGTTACAACAACATGTCGTCAAAATATGGACAAATTGTACAATTAAAAAGAAGTGGCAATCCTGTCTAGTTCCTATATACTTTCCTTCAAATTTAAGAAAAAACATAACTGATATTAAATGAAACTGCCTAAAATATCGCATTACAAGATCGAATTCTACCATAGATAGTACCATAGATATTTGGAACCATTCATGATTTTCTTGAATGGTACAAGTCTTCGTCGGTGTTTTTGTTCAAAATATTGAGAAAATATTAACAATAGAACTCGCTTTTATTCTATGATGTAATATATAGAGGAATAATACTAAAATTATAAATTTTTAAATACATTAGGATTCATAATCAATTTGTCATAAAGATATAAGTTGCATTTAATATATCTTAATATTCAACTTGAAAATACGTTGCAGATCCTTCAGGTCTCTCCTAAAACCTTCTCTGAATAACAACAATCGAAATTCCCAAATTTAAATAAAATTAATAATTAACGATATTTAAGTTCAAAATAGCTATTCATTTCAAAAATATACGAAATATCTAATACCTGCATAACTAGACCTTCAAAATTCTTTTGATTTATTTGTAATATAAATATTGTAAGATCAATATCGTATTAAAATGGTACTGATAAAATACTTTGATTATTGCCAAAAGCATACCCTTAATCTAGTATTATTTCATCAACCACCTTATAATACACTAATATTAATGATTTACTGAATTCCTTATTTGGGATTTTTATTAATTAGACCTCATAAATTAAATTGATATTACTGCGATAATTGAAATTACAATTACTAACATGTTTAAATGTACTAGGTAAACTAATACATATTTATCTCAAAATATCTACGTTTCACTTATGAAACTAGGAAAAATACAAAACAACAATATTACAATAAACATAATTTATTTAAATATAAAGGACAATAGGAGAATGTTATGTTATTTGTGTTACATCCACTTCATCGATTTTCTATGGGCTATTCCTTAAGGGTATGGACTTAAGTTATATGGACTCACCAGGATTGTGGTAATATTGGCCAGTAACTGCAAATTTATCATCTTTTTTCTAATTGGGGTAGATGTCCATATATTCACCTTTTGGATTATATAACACTACACATCCTGTATCTTTCACCTCATTTGCCCATGCTTCTACACTTATGGCGTCATTTTCATTTCTATTAGCTGTATATTTAAAATCATAAGCTCCTTTTATGTTTTGTAAATAATTATGAGTTACTAAATCTATTCTTCTTACATTATTAATATCCACATCGTCTCTTACATCATCCTTTATAACAGTAAATGTTATTTTAGGTGCTCATTTGGTTACAATATAATCTCTATTTATTTTCGAGAGCTGCAGGAGTTTAAGGTATTTTCGTGTCCAAAATATGTTTTGATGAATTCTACTTCATATTCTTCACCTTTGTTCTAATTTAATACTAGCTAGGCAATGTGTATTTATCTTGTTTCTTCCTTGAACTTTCTTGGTCCCTGAAATATTATGCTAGCGCAATATAAAGAAATATAGCTTCTTCTCTCTTGACACGAGGTTGGGGCTTGCTCCATATGATTTTCCAATATTTGAAATTCTTTACAGGTATTAAATTTCAATAACTCTTCAACGTTTAAGTTATGAGTTGTCTGTAAATGATTCATTAGAAGATTTGCTTTCATTGTAGTGTGCTCGCATAACTTACATGTGTACAGTATTTTTGTTACTTTGGTATCTTCATTAATAGCAGGATGCTTTGTTTTATGCTGCTATATTAATTTTCACAATTAAAATATTTAAAAATGAATACACCCTTCAGATTTAATGTAGATAATTTTTCTAAAACATAAAATTATTGTAAGATTCAGCAGGAAAGTATCTTGATATGGACATTCAAATTAGAGCAGGTATATAACTTCGTACAGTTTTCAAAATAGAAAAGCTTCTTTTGTTCCATGTTTTGTCCATCCATAGCAATTTGATTTGCTTCGATTAAATACTTAATTCTACTATTATAATATAAAACAAAGCAATATATATATATATATAGAAAAAAATTAGTGTATGCATATTAACTAAATTAATTAACTGTATGTAATATAAACTAAATATATCAATCAAAAACTAAATAAACTATATTTCAATACAATCGTATATTAAACTATCTAAAATTATAAAAAAAGACTTATTAAGTAATAATTTGGTTACCAAAATTTTCCGTTTGCACTCGAAGAAGCGCACCTTTCCCCACTAAGAACACAAAGCGAAATTCACGTAACAGCCTTGGCGTGACCTTTAAATAAAAAAAATTTCTGAACTGAATTTATTCAATTAAATTCATTTAAATATACATATAAACATAATCTATTACAATAAATATAAATTTATAATGTAAATTTATCTAAAAATATAAATATATATATATATATATATATATATATATATATATATATATATAATATAAATATTATATACATATATATATATATATATATATATATATATATATATATATATATATATATATATATATATATATATAAACCATAAGCAAAAAACTTTGGTGCATAACAAATTAAAATTATCTCTTCCATCTTTCCGTCAGTACTTTTAATATTTTATCCGAAAGATCATTATGGAATGTACAATTGAAGGAGTTTTAATTTACGTTTTTTTAACATTTGACAAAAATTTTGATATATTATTGACATGGCAAAATCGCTGAATAATTTAAGATATAGCTCAAAGACCTACTGACTACTTGTTGTTTATTAAAACAATTTTGTTAGAGTTTGAGGCACGCGATATTCTCTTGTCTCTATAAAATCAGTCTCAATTTGTGGGTCTACTGATTTATTCATAATTGTATGTAAACAAAAATCACACTCTATTTCTTTTTTAAAAAGTTTCACTAAATAAAATGAGATATACACTACGGTACAACGTAAAACTTTGTTTGCTGTTATAGGAACATCTGGACTGAAGTTATAGTCAAGTAATTAACAGTAAGAATGAGCAAAAAGGGGGATACTGGCTGAATGAATACAAACTTTACCATTACCTTCTGGAGTTTATTCAAGTGTCCATGATACTTGCTTCAAACACCTTGTTTGTGGGCCTGGAATGATGGAAATAAGCACTACAAATTTAGTAAGACAGTTTTGAAATTAATGGTAATAATTATGAACAGAAATGTGACTGACTCCTTCAATATACCTTCTATATAATTTTGATTTTGATCCACTTCCATTTGTACATATTCTGGGGTCGTGGTATTATTTTCACCATCAGTAAATTGTTCATAAGTACTTAAAGGAAGGTTTAAATGTGTCGCAAAAATTTCATGCGTAGTAACGATAATAAATCTGCTTCATGTTTAACCAACCAGTTTAAGATTTTTAAAGTTTTCTACTCATTTCTTAAGGATAGCTTTTTTAACGGAAAATGATGATGCATTTCCTCACTGTGCATCCGGGCACACAACACTTTCTATAACGGGAATGCATTTCAGCTACGGATTTTCACCTAGTAATAAAATAAAATAATAATTTAATATATAAACGTTATAAAAAGCTGACCACACTGTTCTCTACATTAGCATGGCGAATAAAACAAGAAATATGTTAAAGGTAGCGAGATGTAACATGTTGGACGTGGCGAATCATTTCGCCAAAATTTCCTAAGAAGTTAAATTTCTATTTCTCTATGAGTATATTCGCAAAATATTACCAAAACACCCACCTACGAATCTTCCTGCCCTACTCGTATTTAACATAATAGTTTGGAGAGCATAATTGTGTTTCTATCCAGTAGCTTCCAGAACAGTCTCCGTTAGTTCGTTGATTGAAACATATTGCCTTGTCTTACCTGTCGGACCAATAAACTAGTATTGTGGTCGAATAAAGGCCTTCTATTTATCCTGTCTAGTGTGTGTGTTTAGAATATAACGTACATTTCAAAAACTATAACATTTGTGCTGAGGTTGTAATAGTCAGTTAAATAAGAATTACTCTATTAACATAAGTGACAGTGATAAAATAGCCGATGGGCCATCTCAGACTGTGTAGGAACTTTGCTTGTCGTCTAATCAGATCAGCAGCTAGAAATAACAGAATTAGCGTAAAAATGCTTTATGGCGTGGTAAAGTTCCTCATCTGATGCTTCTAGTGCACAAGCTGTGCCGTCAACTATGATGTCAAAATTTGTTTGTCAAAAATCGACAAATTAGGGGTATGTGATAACATTATAATTGTTAAGGCAAGTCAATCTATCAAATTCCGGTACATTGTTACTATTTGAATGTCAAGCTATATATAATAGTAGAGGGAAAGAATGTAGTAGACCTTATTCTTGAGTTAGCTATAAATAATCTCCGAGTTAGCTTGCCTATAATGCAACCACTCTCTGATATGGTGTCAATGTCCTGTAAGAAATACTTTTATTTCTTGGTAAATAAAAGACAAATATTCAACAAACATTATGATGGTCACTATCTTGATAATATACTAGGGGTTGCAACGGTGATTACAATAACAATCGTATATCAACTACGTCAGCAAGATACTCTTTGGAGAGACTCTAAGAAACTATATGATTTCCGGTCATGGCGTCGTCCTTTGTATCCAAAAAGTGTACATCTCCCAAACAAAAAGCATTCCCATCGTTCGGACCCGTTACCACGTCCGCCTCGTTTAGCGAATGAGTCATTAGGTTCCCTCTATGTAATTGGGCAACAATGCCGATCTATATTTTCTTACGGTCCATCTCTTAGTGATTATGGAAAATTTCACTTGATTCATTTACCACAACGACCTATTTTGATGCACTGTATTCAGTATCGTTGAAAAATTCTGGGAATATACGAAAAGTTAATTTAAATCACGAAAGAAAAGAATTTTAAGCAATTTCAAAGTACCGTCCCGCTTTCTTCCTGTTCTGTCATTATTATAAAGTCATCCGTTTGTACTCAATCATTGCAAAAAGCATATTTGAAATATGTACCTAATAATCGTTGTAATAACAAAATAAAAATAAACAAAAACCTTGTGTGTGTTCCTTATATATTTTTTGAAGTCGGTTTAGTTTTCTTGTTAAAAACATTATATTTTTCTCTTTTTGGTGTTAGATATTTGCTCAATAAATTATGCAGTTATTATATTAAGTATTACATTGGGTAGGCCAAGTATAGTTGCAGCTTCTTTTAGGAAATATAGGAATAAAGGAACAACGATTGAAAATAAGAAATGCTTCAGGCCGGTACCTAACCTAACTGATTTGACAAATACATTAACCAACTAGATCAATCACGAAAATTTGTTGTTCCCATCGGGAATCGAACCCGCGATCTCCAGGTGTGATCTGAAGACTCTAATAACTATACCAGGGAAGCAGTTGCCTGCAGTATTTCTACGGCTTCTCATATGATATGATTAGTCTTTAAAGAGCAAACTGAACGAATTTGTACGAATAATTAACATAGAATAATTAACTTATATATTATAGACAACCATTTGTGCATTTTCTATTTTCCCTTCCCTTTTCAAGATCTTAGGAACCTTTAATTTACTTAATGAACTATCCTTTTCTTGGAGTCTTGGAGATTCTGTTTGGTCAGCTGACTAAAGTCCTTGTTGATGTGGAACCCCTGTTTGGTGATGATAATGACTTGGTATAGGAATTTTGCGATTGTACTACGGTGAATTTTTTGAAAAGGGATGACTGAAAAATTCCTTTTGAACCTTTGTGGTAATGCATTTGAGTAATTCTGTATATGAGGCGCTCAAATTTTTTTCTCCGCTATTTCTAAATTTGTTCATCTCTTCATGGCCGATGTACTTAGACTACTTTAACCCGTCTAAATAAAGGAGTATGTCTTATAGAGCAGAACCATAATTATTAGAGACAATTTGCTTTTTCTACACATGAGAGGTTACAGGATTTTCTGTGGAATATAATGGCCTGGGTTTTCTCTGGGTTGATTTGCAACTTTCAAAAGTTTAACCATTTGACCTCAGCATTTAATTATCCTACAAACACTTCAATGTTAGGAGATTTTTGTCTTCAGAGATATCGGGCTATGTATATCTGGATTGTGAATCATTCACGCCTTAAACAAAATCTTAAGGGCCGGCTTGGTTGGCACAGTGGTCAAAGGCGACAGAAAGGCCCTCTTACTGTTGCGATAGTAGCCGTTTCGAATCCTGCTGGGTAAATTTATGTTTTTGATTGTTTATAATCCGAAAAAGAAAATCTGTGACTTCAATTAGTCACGCCAGTAACCAAGCTGGGTAAAACCGGATTTATTCTGGAATCATCTCTAGGGCCGTGGTTCGGAGTGGGGAACAGATAAACACTATTTAATAAAAAAAGAAACGTTCAGTGTTGTACGTACTATGTATATAGATATGTAAAATATTTTCTTGTCAACCCAATATAAACCCAAAAATATCTGAAAAATATGTAAAACATTATTTGAAAATGTCTATATTGTATAGTAGAGCCAGAGAGAATTACAAGAAGATAAATCAAATTGTAGATATGTTAAGTTACTATGCTACAAAAGAGTGGAAGTTTGAGAACAACAACGTGAAAACGCTATGGAAAGAAATGAGAAAGAGCGACCGGGAACTATTTGATTTTGATATGGGTGCTTTGAATTGGGACATGTACTTTTACGCTTGCATCCGTGGTAAATCTTACCTGGACTGAAGTTCATTAATGACTGATGCTAGATGAACGATTATAAATATCGGTTATATGACAGAGGAACTAAAAAAAGATCATATAAGGTAACAAAAATTGGACAATTTGTATTATGATGTGATGGGAAATGATACAGTCATACTGGACCCAATAGTGATTCTTAACTAGTGCTTTTCAAACTTTTCTATAATGTTTCGTCAGTATTATGTTCCGAATAAAAAATTATTTAATACTATAACATTTCTATTTCCTTATTAGAACAATATGTATAAATCTAGTAATACGTGTTAAACTGCTCGTAACACCTAATAACATTTCTAACCTTACTAGCTAAATAATTTTAGCCTTCTTTCTATTGAGTGTTTTCATTTATCTTCATCCGATTGCCTATTTTAATGGTCTGCGATCCGAAATTTACAAATGAAGGTTTCTGAAGGAATGAAGAAGGCTAATGTTTCTTTCAATTCTGGCAATATCGTTGCTGGTTACTGATTTAACCATACCGGCTTTATGATTTAAACGATTATTTATTAATCATTTCAATTTTTATAGCTTATGACGCATTTGATTCATTTACGTATAAAAATATACTTTTATTTCATTTGAAATTTAAAACTAAAATATATTATTTTAAGAACAAGTACTGAATTGGATCCACTAAGGGAACAACGACTCTGTCATAGGGATGCCGAAAAAATATTCATATTTTTCAATGTTCTTGGTTTTATATCTTTAATGATATCATGTTCATATATGATATCAAGTAAATTAAGGATTGCAAGCAATCTAAGGAGCTTAGATATGTTTTCCGAAGTGAACAAGTGATAAACAGTGAAGGGAAGTTAAGTTCAGTTTTCGATGTGCTCAAACCGTGGTATACTCAGGTTCGAGAGCCATAGCGAGAACACTGAGGAGGGGGTATCCCTTCAGAAAATGGGAATATGTGCATTTATAACGACTTAGCGTAAGTGGGTTAGGCATAACTTGGCAGGATCATTAATTATGAGCGTCAATTATTAATGGATGATCACATGAATATGCTTGAATTGCGTTCAGCGTAGTATAGAAATCCGTGCAGATCAGCTATTCACCAGGCCCTTCTTTCAATAGCTATCGAAGCTATCTCCAAATGGCAAACCTCTCAGCAGTAAAAATTGTTGTGTGTTTTGGGGTGCTGAAAATTAAGGAACTCGAAGGGACTATAACGGACATGTTAACGCTCTCATTGCGTTTTAATCCATCGTTATTTAGGTAGAGATGTAAGTTGATCGGAAATCTTCACCGAAATCGTGTTTTCTGTATACGCTGATCTCTGTGTCATTACAATTTTAGTATATGGTTTAAAGTCGTGGCAACAAACAAAAACTATCAATTTACCTGAAAATATTATTTTATTTAATGGAAAGAAGAGGCAACTGGCTGAACAGCGATACATAGTGACACTGAGGGTAAAACACACCTACCCGTGTCACAAAAAAAGAACAGATCGCCGGATAGCCCTGGGCCGAAGCGAATACCCAAGAAATAGTTATATCAGCTTCTAGGTTAAATTTGAGTTAGCGAATTGTTTAATATATCTATAGATTGTATACATTAGAACAAACTGTGAACGGCTTGTTGTATGCACATATTTTGCCTTTTAATAATTTTTTCAATGAAATATTTTAAAACCGACTGCTTTCATTCTTATACACTTCAAACTTGTGATGATATTTCAACATTTTCCACTTGTTTTAATAACTCAGGGATAAATTTCATTTTGAAGGTTTTTCTTAATAATAATCAATAAGCACGGAATTTGATACTCTATTAAAATTATTAAGATTTTTTTCTGGTAGCTAATTACAGCTGAATTTAATGAAATGGGGTACTTGAATTAATTATAAGTCTCGATGCATCCCATATATGTGTAATTGTTTTCTAGATCGATATTTATGTGTTTTTTGTAACATCTCAGGTTTATAAATATAATAACTAACAAACAAAGTAACTGAAAGTATAATTAATAATTTTAAATTTTATACAATTTCATTGTTTTTACCTATTAAATAAAGAAATAATTAAATTACATTATTACCTCCAAGCAGGTAAAATTTATTATATTGAAAACAAAATAAATTTCCATACAATTATGAAGTGAAATATTATTTCCGGAACTACAAACAATAGAGAGGGTTCATAAAAATAAAGAGGTAGATATTATGGGAGTTTCTGAATCTGAGAGATTCTGAATCATTTCTCCAAGTAGTTCAAATTAAAAAATTTTAATAATTATAATTTATATGATATTTTAATAATAATTAATAAGTATTAACTCATTACTAAATTGAATTAATTCATTATTACAATAATATATTTTACAACCTGTGGACGATCCGGTATTTGGAAACAAACTTCTTGTAGTATTCCTAAACTAAAATAAAATCTATCATTGGTAAAGATATGGTTATGGCTGTTTTCTTTAACATTTTTGAATTTTTTTAATACCATACACAATAAAATCCCGTTATACAATATATAAATACACATAATATATAGGCATACTGTCTAACAGTATAATTTTTAAAAATTTTGAGGAAGTGCAAAAATTGATCGATGATTTAATTGAAACCAACATCGTTTTTATCACGTATTGCTTAATCCATAATCTACTATTTTTTCTCAACAAATGTCTTTTTTAAGAGGAAAAATGATCAGAATACATGTAAGGACCTAATAAACAAAAACATTAAAATACATAAATAAAAAAAACAAACTTAGAAGGGAAAGGTCATTTGTGGTAGACGTTCAGTACAGGCTATTTAAGACTCCCATGGATTAATATCGGGCCCCACCAGCTTGGTGGGGCAGTGGTAAAGGTCATAGGACGGTCCTCCTAATGATGCGATAGCCACGGTTTCGAATCCTGCTGGAGCATGGTCGTAAATTTATGTTTTTGATTGTTTAAAAATCGTGATTGTCCTAGGCAAGAGTGTAAAATCAAGAAAACAACAAGGATAATGATCCCGGTCACGCCAGTAACTAGGCTGGGTAAGACCGGATGTCTTCAGGGATGATTTCTAAAGTTGGTCATTCGCCAGCCGGTACGCTTAACGTTGAGGACCGCGGTTTGGTGCCAACTTCCAACTGTGGTATCAATCCTGATAAACCCATAGTTTGTAAAAGGAGACTTTAAAATGTATTTAAAAAAAATCGAGAATAATATATGCATAGACGGAGTAGCCTCGACCAAGTATTGTAATGCTGACAGAATGGAAGCCAAGGCAGGTAACCTTTACAATATGCCATGTGACAGCTAAGATAATCCATCAAGAACTGATAAATTGCTAAGTTGCACATCTGTCAACCACAAAGAGTTGCATGTTATAGGTATACACCACGACTATTTAATGTGTTGATAAAGAACAAAATAAATAACATAAAATGTATTGTAAATGTACAGAAAGCGGTTTTATTAGCGACAGCCTAAGTGTAATAGTGAATGTAAAACCTGGAAACGCATTAGAATTCAACCATTTTAATATTTATAACATCAGGTATATATCAATATTTTTCTAAAGGCCTACTGGAATTCATAATAAAATCAGTAAAACATTATCTAACAGATTTCAATTTTTAAAAATTATACATTTACGAAGTAATCTACTTTCAAATATTAATTTTTTCCTTACAAGATATCCGGCTTAGTTAATCAGTGTCATCAACTAAGCGGTTTCTGGTTTTACTGTGTTACATGTCCACTTTACGCGCTTTATCAATAAACCATTTTGTTGTAAGCGAAGTAGTAGTATTCAACATCTCTAGAATATTAGTTATGGTGCAAACCTTAACCTATAAATTGATTCTGGACATCGGTAATGAATGACATTAGAATTACAGGTTGGCCAACTAAAAAATAATTAATATTATAAATATATAAGTTAAAAAAAAGTTATAAATATTTAATCTTTAAGGATTATATAATTGTTGTATATTATATAAAATTAATTATATATGCTTATTTCAAACATTTTAATTACAACACTATACATACCATCTATTTACAAAGACGGTTGGTATCAAGTACTCGGCCATTTTGACATTGTTTTAATCGTTAAGTTAATTACTTGCATCTTGCCGAGTTTTTCACACAATTTGTGATTTCGAAAATAGTTATAATGTCATATAATACAGGAGGTAACAATTTAGAACAAATACTAATATTGGAGATGGTATCTAACGAACCATCTCTAGGAAACATTAGAGATTTACCGGCTGGTACTACCACGCAAGTGCAAGAAGAGGTGCCAACGCCTGTTACTTATACCTACGGATGGATTAACGTCGAATGATCTAATATTCCTTATATTATCGTTGATGATATTTATATTAGTGTCAGAATATTAAATGACAAAGTGCTCTCAAGAATGAACAGATTCTCAGTTGAAGTGTATTACTTATTTTATATGCAGTGTAGTGTTATGAGTAAAGTGGAAGTAGATCTGTTCAATATGATTAACATTGCACATGGTGATTTTTTTGGAAGCAGTTTTCGAGAGGGCCGTGAATACAAAATGCTGTTATTTGAATTTTTAAGATTGTATTGTTTCTTAAAAATTTGTGAATATGTTTTGTACAATCTTATAAAACAAATGTACAAACAATTTCCTAAAGAGATATGCGGCTTTTTACAGATAACTACTAAGTATCACGTACCATTTATAGTGAAAGATAATGAAAGTTACACTTCTTTGTTTTACTTTGAAGAAGATTTTTCCTTTTTGGGGGACAAAATTATAGTGTGCACTAATTGGGAAATGGCCTATTTTAAATTGTTATTCAAAGTTCAGAAACTTAAAATCAAATTTGAAAATATGACTTGTGTCGAATGATTAAAGTTGATGATTTGTTACCCTTCGTTGAGGGGGTTGTTGACACAAAATTAACTTGGCCATTATCCGATATGCTCTGGATGAAGCCAGATAATAACTGAAAACCAAATATTTATTCTTCAAGAATAATTAAAATTGATGTTATTTTCAAATTTCTATATTTTAGTTTATGTTTGAGAACTTTCTCTACATATTTTGTTGCAGAATACTTATAATCCTAGTTATAGTATTGTAGTCATGTTTAAACACATTAATATTTAATAAAAGTTTGATTTAACGAATCATATTTGTTTTAATTTTTATTGTGCCATTTAATAATAATGAATTGAATATATTATTTGTATATAGTTTAAAAGTTATTTTAAATAACATTAATTGATAGTGTTTATAGTTATTTAAAATTAGACATTTAAACCTCTATATTTCGTTTAATATTTGTTTTTTTTCCCTTGTTCATTTTAAATTAACTATTCATACATTTAGCCAATTTTTTAATATGTCTTTTTTGCCTGTTGTAACTATGGTATCTGTATGATTATGTCCCCATGTAAATAATAGTCCGCTAACTGTTTCTTGTACTATATTTTTTATGTATGCCAAACTATATCGAAGGCCCATCTAAGAATATAACTGAGCTTATTTTTTAGCTTTCTTCTGTTATTACAGAAGTTAGTTTTATGTTTTTAAACATTACGAATTCTTAACATTTATTTTTCATAGAGATGAATTTTACAGCAGATGAAATTTGTGCCATGATGGTCTAAAAACAAAACATCCGTAATATATCCGTCATAGCTTACGTAGATAACGGAAAATCATCTTTAACAGACTCCTTAGTATCAAAAACTGGTATTATTGCTGGTGCCAAAGTTATAGAAATACATATTACAGACACCATAAAAAATGAACAAGACAGATTTATTACCATTAAATCATCGTAAGCATATTAAGAATATGTAGTCTTTTGAAATATTGAACGACGAAATTTACAAAACACTGAACATGTGTGATAATTTTGATTAGTCATTCTGAAGCTTTATTTCTTTAAAATAAAGCTGGGTATTTGTTTTAACAAAAATACTAACTAATCTATTTTTAGCGCCGTATTTATGTATTTTGAGCTCGAAGATAGGGATTTTTTCACAAATAATATTGATTAACCGCGAAAAAGAATAGAAAGTTTTTTTGATTAATTTGATTGGTTCCTCAGGGCACATAGATTTCCGTTCTGAAGTAACTGCTGCCCTTCGTGTAACTGATGATGCTCTTGTTATAGTAGATTGTATTTCCTATAAGTAAATTCCTAATTAATTATTTGTATAATAAATTAAATAATTATGTATGTATTTTTAGTGTTACTTCACTTTGTATTAATTTTACTAAAGAAACGTGCATAATACAATTCAACTCAAATGCAATAACGCATATCTAAATATATTTCTGTGGTAAAGGCTACCGAATTAAAGTAGGAAACATAGTAGTGTCTTTACAAACTTTTAATTAATCGGGATGTCATGTCCAAACGCCCTAGGCCGACATTGGTTAATGATTGGTGCTACTGATGCTGCTAATTCGCTATAAATTTGAATAAAGTTAGAAACAATTTTGTAATAATGAATTATGTGCAGGTGCGTGCACTTCTCATATAGGTTATTTCTACAATTTTGGTCCTGTTTTTTTCCGGTAAAGTAGCTATCGCCATGAAGGCCCCCATCCTGGGACCTATGTGGCCTCAAGAAAGAGGATTTACACGAGAAGGCAATTCAGGGAGCCATCCTCTTGATTGGTCGTTATATAGAAGCCATGGAAGATGTCCCATCTGGAAATATTTGCACTTTGTTCGGTCTGGATCAATTTTTGATGAAGCCCGATACCATCCCCACATTCACAAACATGCAGAACTTGAATGTCATGAAATTCGGCGTAACTCTCGTAGTACGTGTAGTTGTGGAACCCAAGAATCCGGCCGATTCATCAAAACCTGTAGAAGGTACGCAAATGTTCGCTTTTATTATGTAATTATCACTAAGGTCTGTGTCATTTGACTTCAGGTTTGAAACGTTTGGCTAAGTCTGATCTTATTGTACAATGTGTCATTGAAGAATCTAGCGAAAACATCATTGCCATTGCCAGAGAGCTCCACTTAGAAATCTGTCTAAAGGCCTTGGAGGAGGATCATGCTAGAATTCAAGTTACTTAATCCGACCCAGTATTGCCCTTCGTGTAACTGATGGTGCTCTTGTTGTAGTAGATTGTATTACGGGTGAGTAAATTCCTAAATAATTATTTGTATAATAAATTAACTAATTATATGTGTATTTTTGGTGTTACTTAACTTTGTATTAATTTTACTAAAGAAACATGCACAATGCAATTCAATGCAGATGCAATAACGCATATTTAAATATATTTCTGTGGTAAAGACAATTTATTAAGAACTTCCGAATTAATGTAGGAAACATTGTAGTGTCTTTACAATCTTTAATTAATCGTGATGTCATCTCCATCCGCCCCAGGCCGACATTGGTTAATGATTGGTGCTACTGATGCTGCTAATTCGCTATAAATTATGAATAAAGTTAGAAACAATTTTGTAATAATGAATTATTTCATGTGTGTGTACAAACGGAAACTATGTTACGTCAAGATATCGACGAACGTATTAAGCCAATCTTGTTCAAGAACAAGATGGACCATACCCATTTGAAATTGCACTTGGGTGCTGAATAACTTTACCAAATTTTCTGAAGTTTAACAATCTATAGGGTTGGGAGTATTTCAACCCAAAAACAGGATAATAATGACAAAAAATCGTTTTGCATGTACATATTGAATCCCATCTACAAAATTTTTGACTTGATTATAAATTGCAAGTAAACATGTGTTTTATTATTAAAAATAAATTAATTCTTCCAACACAATTAGGCCACTATATAGTTTACAAAATAACTTTTATGAAGTTAATATATTGTTGGCATTGCATTGGAAGAAAATTATAAGCCTAGGTATTAAACGCTTTCATGTTACCTCTATCTTTATAACTTATGGTGACAAGCTGTTATATCGAGAATGCATTATATATTTGTAGTTCTTGGGTGTAATTAAAATTTTTATTTTAGGAAAGAACAATATGAAGTCCTTCTCTCCACACTGCGCACTAACTTGAAATGACAAGGATAAGATGGATCCTCATGATGGGTCGTTATGTAGAAGTCATGGAAGATGTCCCATCAGGAAACATTTACAGGTTGTTCGGTGTGGATCAATTTTTGGTTAAGCCCGATACCATCCCCACATTCACAAACATGCAAAATTTGAATGTCATGAAATTCGGCGTAACTCTCGTAGTACGTATAGCTGTAGAACCAAAGATTCCGGCCGATTCGAAAAAATAATATTGTAGTGTCTTTACTATCTTTTTATTAAGCGCGATGTCATCTGCAACCACCCCAGGCCGCCATTGGTTAATGATTGGTGCTACTGATGCTGCTAATTCGCTATAAATTATGAATAAAATTAGAAACAATTTGGTAATACAGTTTGGCAATCGGCAACTTAATTGACATGCCGAATATTACTTGTAATATGAATAGGAACGAAATCATTAATTCATAGGACCATTTTACAATTTGGGCCCAAGTAGAAACAGAGCCTAAGGCGTAAAATTACGTAGTACGTGTAGCTGTGGAAGCCAAGAATCCCGCCGATTCACCTAAACCTGTAGAATGTACGCAAGTGTTCGCTATTATTGTGTGAATATCATTAAGGTCTGTGTCATTCGACTTCAGGTTTGAAACGTTTGGCAAAGTCTGATCTTATGGTACAATGTGTCATTGAAGAATCTAGCGAAAACATCATTGCCGTTGCCAGAGAGCTCCACTTAGAAATCTGTCTGAAGGCCTTGGAGGAGTATCATGCTAGAATTCAAGTTACTTAATTCGACCCAGTAGTGCCCTTCGTGTAACTGATGGTGCCCTTGTTGTAGTAGATTGTATTACGGGTGAGTAAATTCCTAAATAATTATTTGTATAATAAATTAAATAATTATGTATGTATTCTTGGTGTTACTTCACTGTGTATTAATTTTACTAAAGAAACGTGCATAATGCAATTCAATGCAGATGCAATAACGCATATCTAAATATATTTCTGTGGTAAAGACAATTTTAAGAACTTCCGAATTAAAGTAGGAAACATTGTAGTGTCTTCACAATGTCTTAATTAATCGTGATGTCATCTCCAACCGCCCCAGGCCGACATTGGCTAATGATTGGTGCTACTAATTCGCTATAAATTATGGATAAAGTTAGAAAGAATTTTGTAATAATGAATTATTTCAGGTGTGTGTACAAATAGAAACTATGTTACATCAGGATATCGACGAACGTATTAAGCCAATCTTGTTCACAAACAAGATGGACCATACCCATTTGAAATTGCAGTTTGGTGCTGAATATTTTCTCACGTTTAACAATCTATGGGGTTGGGAATATTTCAACCCAAAAACAGGATAATGATAACAAAAGATCGTTTTCGTGTACATCTTGAATCCCATCTACAAAATTTTTGACTAGATTTTGAACTGCAAGCAAACATGTGTTTTATTATTAAAAAAAAAATTAATTCTTCCAGCACAATTAGGCCACTATATAGTTTACAAAATAACTTTTATGAAGTTATTAGGAAATAAATATGTTGTTGGCAGTGCATTGGAAGAAAATTCTAAGCCTAGGTATTAAACGCTTTCATGTTACCTCTATCTTTATATGCTATGGTGACAAGCTGTTATATCGAGAATGCATTATATATATGTACTTCTTGGGTCTTACTAAAATTTGTATTTTAGAAAAGAAGAATATAAAGGCCTTCTCTCCACACTGCGCACTAACTTGAAATATGAAGACAAGGATAAGGATGCAAAACAATTTAGGCGGACATGGCTACCTGTTGGTGAGACTTTGCTTCAGATGATTGCCGTTCACTTACCATACCCAGTAACTGCTCTGAAACACAGAATGGAAATGTTATACGAAGGTCCACATGATGATGAAGCCGCTTCTGGTATGTGTCACCTATATGGATTTTTTAAACTCGTTAAATTTTGGTATTTATTTGTACATGATGATGTGTAGTTTACAACTCTAGACTGATTCACTGTGAATGATTGGTATAAACTAAACAACAATTACCATTTTTTATTACATTTTTTAATATTTGCAAATGACTATACTTTGTGTTTTTGTTTTTAGGTATTAAGAACAGTGATCCTAACGGTCCTATGATGATGTGTCTAAAATGGTACCCACTTCTCATAAAGGTTTTTTTCTACAATTTTGTTGCAGTTTTTTCCAGTAAAGTAGCCACCGGCATGAAGGCCCCTATCCTGGGACCTAACTATGTGGCCTCAACAAAGAGGATTTACACGAGAGGCAATTCAGGGAGCCATCCTCATGATTCATCGTTATATAGAAGCCATGGAAGATGTCCCATCTGGAAATATTTGCACTTTGTTCGGTCTGGATCAATTTTTGTTTAAGCCCGATACCATCGCCACATTCACAAACAAGCAGAACTTGAATGTCAAGAACTGCAGCTTATCTTTCGTAGTACGTGTAGCTGTGGAACCCAAGAATCCGGCCGATTCAGAAAAACCTGTAGAAGGTACGCAAATGTTCGATTTTATTGTGTGATTATCACTAAGGTCTGTGTCATTTGATTTCAGGTTTAAAACATTTGGCTAAGTCTGACCTTATGGTACAATGTGTCATTGAAGAATCTAGCGGAAATGTCATTGCCGGTGCCAGAGAACTCCACTTAGAAATCTGTCTAAGGCCTTGGAGGAGGATCATGCTAGAATTCAAGTTACTTAATCCGACCCAGTAGCACCCTTCGGGTAACTAATTGTGCTCTTGTTGTAGTAGATTGTATTACAGGTGAGTAAATTCCTAAATAATTATTTGTATAATAAATTAAATAATTATGTATGTATTTTTGGTGTTACTTCACTTTGTATTAATTTTACTAAAGAAACATGCATAATGCAATTCAATGCAGATGCAATAACGCATATCTAAATATATTTCTGTGGTAAGGACAATTAAAATTATAACCTAAACACTAACTTAAAATTATGACTAAAATTATTATTTTAGTAAAGAAGAAAATGAAGCCTTTCTCTCCACACTGCGCATTAACTTGAAATGTGAAAACAAGTATAAGGATGGAAAACAATTTAGTGGGACATGGTTACTTGCTGGTGGGACTTTGCTTCAGATGATTGCCGTTCATTTGCCATCCCCAGTGACTGCTCTGAAATACAGAATGGAAATGTTATACGAAAGTCCACATGATGATGAAGCCGCTGATGGTATGTGTCACCTATATGGGTTTTTAAAACTCGTTAAATTTTTTTATTTATTTGTACATGTTGATGTGCAGTTTACAACTCTAGGCTGATTCACTGTGAATGATTGGTATAAACTAAATAACAATTACCAATTTTTTATTATTTTTTTAATATTTGCAAATGATTATATTTTGCTTTTTTTGTTTTTAGGTATTAAGAACTGTGATCCTAACGGTCCTATGATGATGTGTCTAAAATGGTACCCACTTCTCATAAAGGTTATTTCTACGATTTTGGTCCTGTTTTTTCCGGTAAAGTAGCCACCGGCATGAAGGGCCCTATCCTGGGACCTCATGATTGGTCGTTACATAGAAGCCATGGAGGATGTCCCATCTGGAAATATTTGCACTTGTTGTAGTAGATTGTATTACAGGTGAGTAAATTCCTAAATAATTATTTGTATAATAAATTAAATAATTATGTATGTATTTTTGGTGTTACTTCACTTTGTATTAATTTTACTAAAGAATCATGCATAATGCAATTCAATGCAGATGCAATAACGCATATCTAAATATATTTCTGTGGTAAGGACAATTAAAATTATACCTAAAAACTAACTTAAAATTATGACTAAAATTATTATTTTAGTAAAGAAGAAAATGAAGCCTTTCTCTCCACACTGCGCATTAACTTGAAATGTGAAAACAAGTATAAGGATGGAAAACAATTTAGTGGGACATGGTTACTTGCTGGTGGGACTTCGCTTCAGATGATTGCCGTTCATTTGCCATCCCCAGTGACTGCTCTGAAATACAGAATGGAAATGTTATACGAAAGTCCACATGATGATGAAGCCGCTGATGGTATGTGTCACCTATATGGGTTTTTAAAACTCGTTAAATTTTTTTATTTATTTGTACATGATGATGTGCAGTTTACAACTCTAGGCTGATTCACTGTGAATGATTGGTATAAACTAAATAACAATTACCAATTTTTTATTATTTTTTTAATATTTGCAAATGATTATATTTTGCTTTTTTTGTTTTTAGGTATTAAGAACTGTGATCCTAACGGTCCTATGATGATGTGTCTAAAATGGTACCCACTTCTCATAAAGGTTATTTCTACGATTTTGGTCCTGTTTTTTCCGGTAAAGTAGCCACCGGCATGAAGGGCCCTATCCTGGGACCTCATGATTGGTCGTTACATAGAAGCCATGGAGGATGTCCCATCTGGAAATATTTGCACTTTGTTCGGTTTGAATCAATTTTTTATGAAGCCCTTCTCTCCACACTAACTTGAAATATGAAGACAAGGATAAGGATGGAAAACAATTTAAGCGGACATGGTTACCTGTTAGTGAGACTTTGCTTCAGATGATTGCCGTTCACTGGCCATCCCCAGTAACTGCTCAGAAATACAGAATGGAAGTGTTATACGAAAGTCCACATGTATGGATGTTTAAAACGCGTGAATTTTTAGGTTTTATTTGTACATGACGATATGTAGTTTACAACTCTATGCTCATTCACTGTGAATGATTGGTATGAACTGAACAACAATTACCAATTTTTTATTATTTTTTTAGCATATCCAAATTACTATACTTCGTTTTTTGTTTTTAGGTATTACGAACTGTGGTCCTAACGGTCCTCTGACAATGTATGTATCTAAAATGGTATCCACTTCTCATAAAGGTCGTTTCCAAGCTTTTTTTCCTGTCTTTTCCGGTAAATTAGCCAAAGGCATAAAATCCCCAATCCTAAGACCTAAATATGTGGCATCAAAAATGAAGATTTAAACGGGCAGACAATACATGGAACCATCCTCATGATGCGTCGTTATGTAGAACTCATGGAAGATGTCCCATCTATAAACATTTACAAGTTGTTCGGTGTAGATCAATTTTTGGTTAAGCCCGATACCATTACCACATTCACAAACAAGCAGAACTTGAATATCAAGGAGTTCAGCTTATCTTCCGTAGTACGTGTAGCTGTGGAACCGAAGAATCCGGCCCATTCAAAAAAACCTGTAGAAGGTACGGAAATATTCGCTTTTATTGTGTGACTATCACTAAGGTCTGTGACATTTAACTTCAGGTTTGAAATTTTTGGCCAAGTCCGATCCTATGGTACAATGTGTCATTGAAGAATCTGGCGAATACATTATTGCCGGTGCCGGAGAGCTCCGTTTAGAAATCTGTCTGGTAGCCTTGAAGGGGTATCATGCTAGCATTCAATTTAATTTATTCGACCCTACTGGGTCTTACTGTACTACGTGTTACGGTATACTACTGTATCTTACCGTGAAACCGTCAGCGAAGAATCTGACCAGATGTGCCTGTCAAAGTCGCCAAACAAATACAACAGATATTGGCCCAAGTATTTTAGCTTCCAGGCTTTTAAATATATGCCGTTTGGATTTCTATCAACTTGTAGTCTATAAGATGTACTTTATAAGGCTGTGCAATATAAAAGCTTGAAGTCTCATCAGTGAATATAACATTGATTAAAAAGGATTGAAACGACATTCTAGTCAGCTAGTGGGACACCCATAAACTATTTAGATGAATATATAATTAGAGAATGATAGATATTAGGTGAGATAGTGTACAATTCTTTTGGTTTAATTTTTAAATATTTCTTCCGTACTCTGGAACAAATAAAACACGCACTATATAGAGTATTGAACGAGAAGTTGCAGGCGTCTGAAAATTTCGAAACAAATGTGCTGTCTGGTATCTTGTACACTAAGAACAACGTTACTAGTTTATACCAATCATTCACAGTGAATCAGCATAGAGTTGTAAACTACATATCGCCATGTACAAATAAATACTAAATTTTCACGCGTTTTAAAAATCTATACATCTTTACCTTCGTATAACATATCCATTCTGTATTGTTGAGCAGTTACTGGGGATGGCCTGTGAACGGTAAACATCTGAAGCAAAGTCGCACCAACAGGTAACCATGTCCGCCTAAATTGTTTTCCATCCTTATCCTTGTCTTCATATTTCAAGTTAGTGCGCAGTGTGGGGAGAAGGGCTTCATATTATTCTTTCCTAAAATAACTATTTTAGTTACACCCAAGCACTACAAATATATAATGCATTCTCGATATAACAGCTTGTCACCATAGGATATAAAGATAGAGGTAACATGAAAGCGTTTAATACCTAATTTTATGTTCATGAACAAGATTGGCTTAATACGTTCATCGATATCCTGACGTAACATAGTTTCCGTTTGTACACATACCTGAAATAATTCATTATTACAATATTGTTTCTAACTTTATCCATAATTTACAGCGAATTAGCAGCATCAGTAGCACCAATCATTAACCAATGTCGGCCTGGGGCCGTTGGAGATGTCATCACGATTAATTAAAAGATTGTAAAAACACTACAATGTTTCCTACTTTAATTCGGAAGTTCCTAATAAATCGTCTTTACCACAAAAATATATTTAGATAAGCGTTATTGCATCTGCATTGAATTGCATTATGCATGTTTCTTTAGTAAAATTATTACAATGTGAAGTAACACCAAAAATACATACATAATTATTTAGTATATTATAGAAATAATTATTTAGGAATTTACTTACCGGTAATACAATCTACTGCAACAAGAATACCATCAGTTTCACGAAGGGCACTACTGGGTCGGATTAAGTAACTTGAATTCTAGCATGATCGATCCTCCTCCAATGCCTTCAGACAGATTTCTAAGTGGAGCTCTCTGGCAACGGTAATGATATTTTCGCTAGATTCTTCAATGACACATTGTACCATAAGGTCAGACTTAGCCAAACGTTTCAAACCTGATGTCAAATGACACAGACCTTAGTGATAATCACACAATAAAAGCGAACATTTGCGTACCTTCTACAGGTTTATGGTGAATCGGCCGGATTCATGGGTTCCACAGCTACACGTACTACGAGAGTTACGCCGAATTTCATGACATTCAAGTTCTGCATGTTTGTGAATGTTGGGATGGTATCGGGAAAAATTGATCCAGACTGAACAAAGTGCAAATATTTCCAGATGGGACATCTTCCATGGCTTCTATGTAACGACCAATCATGAGGATGGTAGTAGAAAATCGTAGAAATAAACTTTATGAGAAGTGGGTACCATTTTAAACGCATCATAATAGGACCGTTAGGATCACAGTTCTTAATACCTAAAAACAAAAAAGCAAAATATAGTCATTCGCAAATATTAAAAAACAAATAAAAAATTGGTAATTGTTGTTTAGTTTATACTAATCATTCACAGTGAATCAGCCTAGAATTGTAAACTACACATCATCATGTACAAATAAATACCAAAATTTAACGCGTTTTAAAAATCCATATAGGTGACACATACCAAGAGTGGCTTCATCATCATGTGGATTTTCGTATAACATTTCCATTCTGTATTTCAGAGCAGTTACTGGGGACGGTAAATGAACAGCAATCATCTGAAGCAAAGTCCCACCAGCAGGTAACCATGTCCGACTAAATTGTTTCCTATTCTTATCCTTGTCTTCACATTTCAAGTAAATGCGCAGTATGGAGAGAAGGGCTTCATTTTCTTCTTTACTAAAATAAAAATTTTAGTTACACCCAAGAATTACAACTATATAATGCATTCTCGATATAACAAATTGTCACCATAGGATATAAAGATAGAGGTATACATGAAAGCGTTTAATACCTAGGCTTATAATTTTCTTCCATTGCACTGCCTGCAATATATTAATTTACTAATAACTTCATAAAGGTTTTTTTGTAAACTATATAGTGGCCTAATTGTGCTGGAAGAATTTATTTTTTTTTTAAGTAATAAAACACAAGTTGACTTGTAGTTTATAATCAGGTCAAAAATTTTGTTGATGGGATTCAAGATGTACATGCAAAACGATCTTTTATTATCATTATCCTGTTTTTGGGAATTTGATATATTTCTAAACCCATTGACTGTTTAACATCAGAAAATTTGGTAAAGTTATTCAGCATCCAACTGCAATTTCAAATGGTTACGGTCCATCTTGTTCATGAACAAGATTGGCTTAATATGTTCGTCGAAGATTGTAAAAACACTACAATGTTTCCTACTTTAATTCGGAAGTTCCTAATAAATTGTCTTTACCACAGAAATAAATTTAGATATGCGTTATTGCATCTGCATTTAATTGCATTATGCATGTTTCTTTAGTAAAATTAATACAAAGTGAAGTAACAACAAAAATACATACATAATTACTTAATTTATTATACAAATAATTATTTAGGAATTTACTTACCCGTAATACAATCTACTACAACAAGAAACCATCAGTTACACGAAGGGCACTACTAGGTCGGATTAAGTAACTTGAATTCTAGCATGATCCTCCTCCAAGGCCTTCAGACAGATTTCTAACAGGAGCTCTCTGGCAACGGCAATGATGTTTTCGCTAGATTCTTCAATGACACATTGTACAATAAGATCAGACTTAGCTAAAGACACTACTATGTTTCCTACTTTAATTTGGTAGCCTTTACCACAGAAATATATTTAGATATGCGTTATTGCATTTGCATTGAATTGCATTATGCATGTTTCTTTAGTAAAATTAATACAAAGTGAAGTTACACCAAACATACATACATATTTATTTAATTTATTATACAAATAATTATTATGAATTTACTTATAGGAAACACAATCTACCACAACAAGAGCATCATCAGTTACACGAAGGGCAGCAGTTACTTCAGAACGGAAATCTATGTGCCCAGAGGAACCAATCAAATTAATCAAAAAAACTTTCTATTCTTTTTCGCGTTAATCAATATTATTTGTGAAAAAATCCCTATCTTCGAGTTCAAAATACATAAATATGGCGCTAAAAATAGATTAGTTATTATTTATGTTAAAACAAATACCCAGCTTTATTTTAAAGAGATAAAGCTTCAGAATGACTAATCAAAATTATCATACATTTTCAGTGGTTTCTAAATTTCGTCGTTCAATATTTCAAAAGACTACATATTCTTAATATGCTTACGATGATTTAATGGTAATAAATCTGTTTTGTTAATTTTTTCTGGTGTCTGTAAAATGTATTTCTCTAACTTTGGCACCAGCAATAATACTAGTTTTTGATACTAAGGAGTCTGTTAAAGATGATTTTCCGTTATCTACGTAAGCTATGACGGATATATTACGGATGTTTCGTTTTTAGACCATCATGGCACAAATTTCAGCTGCTGTAAAATTCACTTCTATGAAAAATAAATGTTAAGAATTCGTAATGTTTAAAAACATAAAACAAATTTCTGTAATAACAGAAGAGAACTCATACTATTGTTTGTATATTAAAATAAAGTAATCAATTGATCTGTGGACACTCTACGCCCTATTATATTTTATATTTATTATTTTTTACAATGAGACCTGTTGTATTTAAGAATTTCAGCTTTCCAGCGAGTTTAGGTGGATAATATTAGCCATAGCATGATACATTTATCATCGTCAATCATCTCAATGATCTTCGGATACATTCTTCACGATATTACCCGATAAATGCCTTAGCTAGACAAAACTGAATGTCTTCCAATAATGGATTTTGCCTTCCAAGTTTCTATTTTTCTATTATTTAATACTTTCGATGTTTTCTTTTAAACATAACGGCTTTAGTCTCTATTAATATCTGTCGAGAACTAATTGCGAGTTAATAATATTCAGTCATTACTTTTCTCCTCTTCTATTTTAAAGTTGGTACGTTAAGGAATATGTACGTTTCCGTCTCGTTTATACTACCTTAAAAAAAATACTACCTTTCGTCTCCTAAAATTTATATAGGAAAGGGGTCGTACATCTTCGACTGACATCACGAATTGATAAAAATATTCGAACCGTGCATTTGAACTATAATATAATGTGCATTTGAAAATGGTAATTATTATTTTCGGTCGCTAGTTTATATAGTTTTTTGACTATCGACTATTTCGGCTCTTTTGCGACTATCGACTTTTTTCAGTCGATTGTTCCCAACGCTAATATTAAATTATATTCAATTTATTATTATTAAATGACACAATAAATTATAAAATGAATTTAGTTTGTTAAATTAAACTCTTATTAATTATTAATCTGTATATTACATTAATACATAAACACTGTAAACTAGTTTTTTAAATATTATTAAACTGCGTTGTAAAATTCTAGAAATATAAACCAATACATAAATTCATATAAAAAAAAATAAAAACAATATCTATTATTGTTGGACAATACAATTTTGATATTCACTTGTTTGGTTTCATCCAGCTCATATCAGTTAATGACCATGTCAATTGTGTATCAATAGCACCCTCAACGAAGGGTAATAAATCATCAATTTTAACCATTAGGCACAAGTCATGTTTGCCTAATTGGATTTGAATATTTTGAAGTCTGATTAATAATTTAAAATAGGACATTTCCCACTTGGTACAAACTATAATTTTGTCTTCCAAAAAGGAACAATCTCCTTCAACGTAAAACAAGGGTGCATAAAGTTCTTTGTTTCTCACTACAAATGGAATGTGACAATTAGCAGTTATCTGTAAAAAGCCGCACGTATTTTTAGGAAAAGTTTGGTACATGTTCCTTGTTAAATCATACAAAATATATTCGCAAAATTTTAAAAAATAATACAGCCCTAAAAAATCATTCAACTGCATTTTATAATCACTTCCCTCTAGAAATCTGCTTCCGAAAGTTTCCACATGTGCAATGTTAATCATATTGAACAGATCTGCTTCTACTTTTTTCATTCGACTACATTTCACGTAAAACAAGTTATAAACTTCAAGCGAGAATTTCTTCACTCGCGAAAACACTTTGTCGTTTAAGATTCTAATACTAACATAAATATCATCAACAATAATATAAGGTATATTAGACGATTCGATGTAGAGCCATCCGAAGGTTTTAGGGGCAGGCGTTGGTATCTGTTCCTTTAATGGCGTACTTGTACCGGCCCGTAGATCTATAACATTCCCTAGATACGGTTCTTGAGTTTCGATATTCAATATCAGTAAATGTTTCACAGCACTCTCTATATTTGATGACATTATAAATGGTTTTATTTTCTTGAGCCACAAATTGTAAATTATAAACTCAATAAAATACGACTAATGAACTGGACAATTAAAATAATAACAAAATGGCTGAAAAGTTTATGCCAACGGTTTTTCTTGATTACTTTAATCTCTCAGTTAATATGAAATAAGTTAAATTTTTGCATAAAAATTATTTCACATATTCTTATGTTTCAAAAACACATCTATAAAAGCCAAAAAAATAAATTCTATAAATATTTTGTAATAGTGATATAATTTTGTTAATTAGTTTTTTGAGTTGGTCAATCTTTTATACCAAGGTCATTCATTATCGTTATCCATTTTTTATTTATAGGTTATGGTTACAGTTAATATATCAAAAATATTGAAACGTACTATTAATTTTATTTTATATTATTTAAACTATTTTGTTTACAAATTTATTGGCTAAGCGGCTAAAGTAATAGTAAATTTGTATGGATCTGGATAAGACATGAACATTTGTGAATTTTTAGTAATGCCACCAATTAAACTCCGTGAAACCGATAGATGTTAATATGTCATAGCAGATTAATCCGTGGGAATCCTGATTGAAGTTCGCCTGTAAAAATCAGGTTATTAGTTTTTTAAATTTAAGGGTAAATGTATAATTTTAAAAAATTGAAATTTGTTAGATAATGTTTTTTTTTATTTTATTATGAATTCCAGTAAGCCTTTAGGAAAATATTGATATATACCTGATGTTATAAATATTAAAATGGTTGAATTCTAATGCGTTTCCAGGTTTTCCATTCACTATTACACTTAGGCTGTCTCTAATAAAACCGCTTTCTGTACATTTACAATACATTTTATGTTATTTATTTTGTTCTTTATCAACACATTAAATAGTCGTGATGTATACCTATAACATGCAACTCTTTGTGGTTGACAGATGTGCAACTTAGCAATTTATCAGTTCTTGATGGATTATCTTAGCTGTCACATGGCATATTGTAAAGGTTACCTGCCTTGGCATCCATTCTGCTTGCATTAAAATACTTGGTCGAGGTTACTCCGTCTATGCATACATTATTTTCGATTTTTTTAAAAATACATTTTAAAGTCTCCTTTTACAAACTATGGGTTTATCTGGACTGATACTACAGTTTGGCGTGGGCACCAAACCACGGTCCTCAGCATTAAGCATACCGACTGGCGAATGACCAACTTTAGAAATCATCCGGTCTTACCCAGCCTAGTTACTGGCGCGACTGGGATCATTATCCTTGTTGTTTTCTTGATTTTACACTCTTGCCTAGGACAATCACGATTTTTAAACAATCAAAAACATAAATTTACGACCATGCCCCAGCAGGATTCGAACCCGCGGCTATCGCATCATTAGATATTAATCCATGGGAGTCTTAATTAGCCTGTACTGAACGTCTACCACAAATGACCTTTCCCTTCTAAGTTTCTTTTTTTTTTCATTTATGTATTTTAATGTTTTTGTTTATTAGGTCCTTACATGTATTCTGATCATTTTTCCTCTTAAAAAAGACATTTGTTGAGAAAAAATAGTAGATTATGGATTAAGCAATGCGTGTTTCGTCATCTTTCTGGCGATACGTGTCTAAAGAACGATGTTGGTTTCAATTAAATCATCGATCAATTTTTGCACTTCCTCAAAATTTTGAAAAATTATGCTGTTATGGAAGTATGCCTATATATTATGTGTATTTATATATTGTATAACGGGATTTTATTGTGTATGGTATTAAAAAAATTCAAAAATGTTAAAGAAAACAGCCATGACCATATCTTTACTAATGATGTTTTTTTTTTTGTTTAGGAATACTACAAGAAGTTTGTTTCCAAATACCGGATCGTCCACAGGTTGTAAAATATATTATTGTAATAATGAATTAATTCAATTTAGTAATGAGTTAATACTTATTAATTATTATTAAAATATCATATAAATTATAATTATTAAAAGTTTTTAATTTGGCCTACTTGGCTCTCTCAGATTCAGAAACTCCCATAATATCTACCTCTTTATTTTTATGAACCCTCTCTATAAAACTCTTTAGATTATTAGTTTGTAGCTCCGGAAATAATATTTCATTTCATAATTGTATGGAAATTTATTTTGTTTTTAATATAATAAATTTTACCTGCTTGGAGGTAATAATATAATTTAATTAATTCTTTATTTAATAGGTACAAACAATGAAATTGTATAAAATTTAAAATTATTAATTATACTTTCAGTTAATTTGTTTGTTAATTAGTATATTTATAAATCTGAGATGTCACAAAAAACACATAAATATCGATATAGAAAACAATTACACATATATGGGATGCATCGAGACTTTAATTAATTCAAGTGCCCCATTTCATTAAATTCAGCTGTAAATCAGCTACCAGAAAAAATCTTAATAATTTTAATAGAGTATCAAATTCCGTGCTTATTGATTGTTGTTAAGAAAAACCTTCAAAATGATATTTATCCCTCAGTTATTAAAAGAAATGGAAAATGTTGATATATCATCACAAGTTTGAAGTGTATAAATATGAAAGCAGTCGATTTTAAATAATTTCATTGAAAAAATGATTAAATGGCATAATATGTGCATATAACAAGCCGTTCACAGTTTGTTCTAATATGTACAATCTATAGATATATTAAACAATTCACTAACTTAAATTTAACCTATAAGCTGATATAACTATTTCTTCGGTATTCGCTTCGGCCCAAGGCTATCCGGGGATCTGTTCTTTTTTTGTGACACGGGTAGGTGTGTTTTACCCTCAGTGTCACTATGTATCGCCGTTCAGCCAGTCGCCTCTTCTTTCAATTAAATAAGGTAATATTTTCAGGTAAATTGATAGTTTTTGTTTGTTGTCACTACTTTATGCCATATACTAAAATTGTAATGACACAGAGATCAGCATATACAGAAAACACGATTTCGGTGAAGATTTCCGATCAACTTACATCCCTACCCAAATAACGATGGATTAAAACGCGAACGTTAACATGTCCGTTATAGGCCCTTCGGGTTCCTTAATTTTCAGCACCCCAAAACACATAATAATTTTTACTGCTGAGAGGTTTGCCATTTGGAGATAGCTTCGATAGCTATTGAAAGAAGGGCCTGGTGAATAGTTGATCTGCACGGATTTCTATACTACGCTGAACGCAATTCAAGTATATTGATGTGATCATCCATTAATAATTGATGCTCACAATTAATGATCCTGCCAAGTTATACCTAACCCACTTACGCTAAGTCGTTATAAATGCATATATTCCCATTTTCTGAAGGGATACCCCCTCTTCAGTGTTCTCGCTATGGCTCTCCAACCTGAGTATACCACAGTTTGATCACATCGAAAACCGAACTTAACTTCCCTTCACTGTTTATCACTTGTTTACTTCGGAAAACATATCTAAGCTCTTTAGATTGCTTGAAATCCTTAATTTACATGATATCATATATGAACATGATATCATGAAAGATATAAAACCATGAACATAGAAAAATATGAATATTTTTTCGGCATCCCTATGACAGAGTCGTTGTTCCCTTAGTGGATCCAATTCAGTACTTGTTCTTAAAATAATATATTTTAGTTTTAAATTTCAAGTAAAATAAAAGTATATTTTTATCCATAAATGAATCAAATGCGTCATAAGCTATAAAAATTGAAATGATTAATGAATAATCGTTTAAATAATAAAGCCGGTATGGTTTAATCAGTAAGCAGCAATGATATTGCCAGAATTGAAAGAAACATTAGCCTTCTTCATTCCTTCAGAAACCTTCATTTGTAAATTTCGGATCGCTGACCTTTGAATACTCGCATCCTTTACATCACTATCAGTGAACTGAAGCACGTTTCATTTCGAATTAGGCACAAGTGAGAGGATTTTCTCAATCACGCACAAATTTTCTCCAGAAGATTGCCAATGTTTTCAAATAAATGTATATCAACGAATTTTTGCTCTCAGTATGTTTATTAAATTAGATTAATTTTTATATCCGACGATTAATTTATATTATAAAAAGTATAATATATTTTTCAGAATATATCTCTAGATTAAAGAGAGGTTTGGTTAGTTTATTCAGTTATTTATAATGTCACAATTGCAAACTTAGGCAACACTCGCAAATTTCTTCAAATATTTTTAAATTAAAAAGGTCCTATATAAAACAACACAATTTAAAATATAAACTCTTATACCTAAAAACTCATATACTTAATACGCCTGTTATAATTTATTTATTTATATTAAAATTAATAGAGCATACAAATTACATATAGAACTAATACTAATTTAAAAACAACAATCTTATAACAATTTGACAGTTGCCATGGTATTATAAAACATCTTTTCCATAGATTAGTTGATTAATATTACTCGTAGTTGAAATGTGATGAATGTTTAAAGAAAACCAAAAAAATATATACTGAACGTTAACGGGTGTTTTTTAAATAATATGTTATTATCTTAATATATTTTTCCGAACAAGTTATAATGAACAAAAAATATTTCTATGTAAATTATTGAAATCGGATTTAAAATCAAGTAGCTTGTGGGGAGTTGTGCAAATGTTTAATTGTGACAGTGACAGAAGGTAGTATATAAGTAGAGATTATAAGAGTAGTGTACTTCTTAAATATATAACAAGAGTGTTAATTGAAATAATATAAGTAAAAAGTGAAATGTCGAATAAAAATCATTCGAATTACAAAGTTTATATAATTAAATTGTCATAAATTAACTCAGCGAACCGACAAAATATAGATAACGAATAAAGCCGACATGTTATCCTAGACGCAGTGAGTAAGACCGAAACGTTACCAGAATTGCAAGAAGCATCATGTTTTCCAGTTGTAAAATTTGGATGGCACGCAATAGACCTGCAGCATTTGCCTTACATCATTGTCGGTGATTTAAAATAGAACAGAAGTCTACCAATGTTTTCAAGTAAACTATGATACTCTGAATAAATGGGAAGCGTGTTTATTTAATGAGATTAATTTAGTCATTGTAACATAGCGATGGTCAATTTGGAAAACTTTTATTCATAGAAAGCAGAGATACGAAGATGTTGTAGGAGGACTTTCTGCACATGTATGATTTCCTCAAATCCTGCGCTAGAATTATGTTCGCTTTAAATAATAACATGCACAATGACATAAACGAGGATTCCTGCGGATACTTACAAATTGACGCAAACAAATTTGTACCCTTTGTGGTAAGAAATGGCGAAAAATATTCACCGATGTTCTGTTTCGAAAGAACCTGCTGGCAACTGAAAGACAAGTTGGTGACGGCCACCAAATGGGAGTTAACTTATTTGCGGTTTTTGTTTAGACTTCAGGGTCTAGAGAAAGAAGTTATTCAACTAAATTCTTGTGATTTAGTGAATATTGTGGATGTTAGCCAATATTTTGATCATCAAGAAAGCTTCGTTCCCAAATGGCCCGTTGCAAATCGCACTTGGATGAGTATAGGCAGTCAAATGAATGGAAATGTTAAGTAGAAGATGAATTTTTAGTCAGTAACATTCCAAATATTGTTATAAGTTTTATAGGCTGTTAAATTAGTATTAAGTTCACTAATATTTTTCTTATAAGAAATTAAACATGTTTTTGTTCTATTATGTGAAATTTGTTTCTTCATCAATAAACGTACTATATTAATTACTGCTTGATATTTTTGAACAAATTATAGTGATCCATAAAACTGCTCGTATGAATGTCCATATAGCCTTATGTTTCTCTGAGATTATGTTTAGATTTGAAGTTTCATTCAATTATTCGTTTTTTTTTTTCAGTTACAGAGTTGAAATATCAACTATGATGTTTTATTTATCATTAAGTGAGGTAGTTACAGTTAGAGGTGCTTTTGAACAAGTTGTTAATTTTTGCAAGTTATAAAACATCAAGTAGATGACTGATTTGATAACAGCTGTTGATAAGTCATATCTAAAATTAACTACAGATTCGTCATCGCCATTGTCATCTACTCGTTTGAACGAGGAATATAGCTAATTAGAAATATATAAAACTTGAAAACAAAATCAAAATAATCGGTATTCCAAAAACATTGATGATATAAAAACAATGGCTTATTTTTGTTAATTTGTACGTTTATTTTTTCCTTTATATACTGGTATTTTGTTTATAGTAATATAACATCACATAGAAGGTAAATAGGGATAAAAAAGACAAATATCATACACAATAAGGGTTATTATTAATAAAAAACGTTATAATTAAAAATTGTTAATATATTTTTTGAACGAAGGATATAGCTAATTACATATATATAAAACTTAAGACGAAATCAAAATAATAGGTTTTTCAAAAGCATTGATATAAAAACAATGGCTTATTTTTGTTCATTTGTACGATTATTTTTTCTTTTATATTCTGGTATTTTGTTTATAGTAATATAACATGGCATAGAAGGTAAATAGTGATAAAAAAGAGAAATATCATATACAATAAGGATTATTATTAATAAAAAAACGTTATAATTAAAAATGGTTAATATATTTGGGCTAAGTTATATTTATCAAAACTATTAAAACAAACGCTAAAACTAACATATGTTTATAACGAAATTTTAAAATTAAAAAAACACTATATAATATAACACACCAACATATACATAATATTAAATAGTAAATAACCATTAACTTATAGAATTTTCTTATTCCTTCTAGAATAGTGTCCAATGGGTCCTTCAAAATATAAACTCGAGCTCCTAAAATATTCGTAATAAAATTTGTAAACATAATATGGAAATAAATAAAATCACCTTTATAACAACAATACTAATTTAACATAACAATACATTTATAATTACTTAACAGTTGTTATGATGTAATAAAACACCGATCCCAATGATAACTTGATATATTTACTAATATTTATATTGTCACCGTGATAGCAAAATAATATAAATTACGTTGTTACTGTCACTATAATAATTATGGTTATTTTTATATATAAGCATATAAATTAATTCATTTTAATTGGTAAGGTATCTTTTTGAATAATACACCTCTGCTTTATTAATATTTTTATCAGAAGTTATAATAATATCATAATTATAAAAAAATATTTTTTTATATTTTGTTAGGGGGTGATGTAAAATCAATGTGCTGGTGATGAATTTTTGTTATTGTTTAGTTACCAACGTGACGGAAGGCGTCTCTAGAAAACAATAAGAGATTAAATTCAAATAAAAAGTGAAAATGTCGATAAATAACGATCCAGATAACAAAATTGATATAATTAAATCGTCGCCAAATAGCCAAAGATATATTAGAATAATCAGAAATAATTCGAATGACGAACACAGTAAAATTATTGAATCAAACCGGCATGGTGTACCGGCAGCTTCAGTAAGTAATACCGATAGATTAGCAGAACTACATTAGCACTATCGAATCTCAACACATTCCTTACATCATAGTGAGTAATTTAAAATATGTCTCCGTTCGAATTATAAATGAGAGAATTTTCTCCACGATGAATAAATTTTCACCAGAAGTTTATCAGTGCCTTCGAGTAAATTGTTATCCCCTTAGCAAATACGAAGCTTCTTTATTTAATAAGATCAATTTTAAACATTGTGACGGTTCATTTGGGAAGCTATTGTTCGTAGAAGGCAGAGAAAAATATTGATGGAAGACATCCTGCAGACCTATAATTTTCTGAAATCTGCACCAGGATCATATTCGTTTTTTTTAATAATATATATAATGACATACATGAAGATTCCTGCTGATTCCTGCAGATTAATGTAGATAATTTTGTACCTTTCGTGGTGAGAAACGGCGAAAGGTATGCCACGGTATTCTATTTCGAAGGCGACTGATTGCAGTTGAAAAACAAGTTCATAAAGGCAACCAAATGGGAAATGACATATTTTCACTTTTTATTCAAACTTCAAGACCTGAAGAAAGAATTCCTCTGACTCAATCGGGACCGAGCGATGGGAATGCTGAGATGTACACTTTTGGATACAAAGGACGACGCCTTGACCGGAAATCATATAGTTTCTTAGAGTCTCTCGAAGAGTATCGTGCTGACGTAGTTGATATACGATTCTTATTGTAATTACCGTTGCAACCCCTAGTATATTATCAAGATAGTGACCATTATAATGTTTGTTGAATATTTGTATTTTATTTACCAAGAAATAAAAGTATTTCTTACAGGACATTGACACCATATCAGAGAGTGGTTGCATTATAAGCAAGTTAACTCGGAGATTATTTATAGCAAACCCAAGAATAATGTCTATTACATACTTTCCCTGTACTATTATATATAGCTTGCCATTCAAATAGTAACAATGTACCGGAATTTCATAGATTGACTTGCCTTAACAATTATAATGTTATCACTTACCCCTAATTTGTCGATTTTTGACAAACAAATTTTGACATCATAGTTGACGGCACAGCTTGTGCTCTAGAAGCATCAGATGAGGAAGTTTACGACGCCATACAGCATTTTTACGCTAATTCAGTTATTTCTAGCTTCTGTTCTGATTAGACGACAGGCAAAATTCCTACACAGTCTGATTTTACCATTTTTGACGGAGATAGTCCATCGGCTATTTTATCACTGTCACCACTTATGTTAATAGAGTAATTCTTATTTAACTGACTATTTCAACCTCAGCACAAATGTTATAGTCTTTGAAATGTACGTTATATTCTAAACACACACACTTGACAGGATAAATAGAAGGCCTTTATTCGACCACATTACTAGTTTATTGGTCCGACAGGTAAGACAAGGCAACATGTTTCAATCAACGAACTAACGGAGACTGTTCTGGAAGCTACCGGATAGAAGCACAATTATGCTCTCCAAACTATTATGTTAAATACGAGTAGGGCAGGAAGTTTCGTAGGTGGGTGTTTTGGTAATATTTTGCGAATATACTCATAGAGTAATAGAAATTTAACTTCTTAGGAAATTTTGGCGAAATGTTTCGCCAAGTCCAACATGTAGATCTCGCTACCTTTAACACATTTCTTGTTTTATTCGCCACGCTAAGAGCCGCGACGGAATCTGAAACGTTCATTTCGTTTTATGGTTTGTTCATTTTGCACCCCATTTTCAATGTGCCCTACGTAGAGAACAGTGTGGTCAGCTTTTTATAACGTTTATAGATTAAATTATTATTTTATTTTATTACTAGGTGAAAGTCCGTAGCTGAAATGCATTCCCGTTCTAGAAAGTGTTGTGTGCCCGGATGCACAGTGAGGAAATCATCGTTTTCCGTTAGAAAAGCGATCCTTAAGAAATGAGTAGAAAATTTTAAAAATCTTAAACTGGTTGGTTAAACATGAAGCAGATTTATTTCCGTCACTACGTGTGACATTTTTGTGATATATTTAAACCTTCCTTTAATTACTTATGAACAATTTAGTAATGGTGAAAATAATACCACGAGCCCAGCACATGTACAAATGGAAGTGGATCAAAATCAAAATTATATAGAAGGTATATTGAAGGAGTCAGTCACATTTCTGTTCATAATTATTACCATTAATTTCAAAACTGTCTTACTATATTTGTAGTGCCTATTTCCATCATTCCAGGCCCACAAACAAGGTGTTTGAAGCAAGTATCATGGACACTTGAACAAACTCCAGAAGGTAATAGTAAAGTTTGTATTCATTCAGCCAGTATCCCCCTTTTTGCTCATTCTTACTGTTAATTACTTGACTATAACTTCAGTCCAGATGTTCCTATAAGAGCAAACAAAGTTTTACGTTGTATCGTAGTGTATATCTCAGGTTATTTAGTGAAACTTTTTAAAAAAGAAATGAAGTGTGATTTTTGTTTACATACAATTATGAATAAATCAGTATACCCACAAATTGAGACTGATTTTATAGAGACAAGAGAATATCTCGTGTCCCAAACTCTAACAAAATTGTTTTAATATACAAGTATTCAGTAGGACTTTGAGCTATATCTTAAATTATTCAGCAATTTTGCCATGTCGATAATATAACAAAATTTTTATCAAATATTTAAAAAAAAGTAAATTAAAACTCCTTCAATTGTACATTCCATAATGATCTTTATGATTAATGATTAAGGGTATGCTTTTGGCCATAATCAAATTATTTTATCAGTACCATTTTAATACGATATTGATCTTACAATATTTATATTACAAATAAATCAAAAGAGTTTTGAAGGTCTAGTTATGCAGGTATTAGATATTTCGTATATTTTTGAAATGAATAGCTATTTTGAACTTAAATATCGTTTTGTTATAACATCAGCATCATTGATGCATATTAGAGTATTTACAAGAAAAATAAATATCAATATGCCTTAAAATTGATTAAGATAAATAAATGTATATTTAAGTAGGTAGCATACTTTTATTTAAATTTGGGAATTTTGATTATTGTTATTCAGAGAAGGTTTTAGGAGAGACCTGAAGGATCTGCAACGGATTTTCAAGTTTAATATTAAGATATATTAAATGCAACTTACATCTTTATGATAATGTGATTGTCAATCATAATGTATTTAAAAATCCATAATTTTAGTATTATTCCTCTGTATATAATACATAATAGAATAAAAGCGAGTTCTATTGTTAATATTTTCTCAATATTTTGACCAAAAACACCGACGAAGACTTGTACCATTCAAGATTGTCATGAATGGTTCCAAATATCTATGGTACATAGAATTCGATCTAGTAGTGCGATATTTTAGACCGTTTCATTTAGGGTCAGTTATGTTTTTTTTAAATTTGAAGGAAAGTGTATAGGAACTAGACGGGATTGCCACTTCTTTTTAATTGTAAAATTTGTCCATATTTTGACGACATGTTGTTGTAAAACATCCTAGAGCTGTTAGAACTTCAAAACACATCATTTCCAAGGACGCGATGCTCATAATCACTAAGATTTTCTTATTCAGTTTATTCTAGTGTCTTTTGTACCACCCTGGTTGAGTTTTATGATAATTTATTCATAGAGTGTTCCAGTTTTCCAGATATATTATTGGAGCAGATTTTAGAATATACAGAAAAAGTGAAAGTGCCATCGGAAAAAAAGGTCAGTACAGTAGAAAATAAATGCAAAATGCCATAAAACGTTAAGAGCCGAAACTGAATATCTGGACCACAAATGCAGCGTAGGATAATTTGAAACATAAAAATAACAGTATTATTTCAACAATACGTAAAAAAATATTGAGAAGAACACTGCACAAAAATTAGATAAAACAAAGTAATATTACCGACTTTGACTTGCTTAACGATGAGGTCCAAATATATGATATTCAAAGCAAGGGTACTTAACAATGGATAAATAAAACTCGACGCCGAATGTCTTACAATATTCACAATAATAATAGATTGTTTAGAGTTGCTGAAACTGTAATAGCACTCTTATGACGACAAAAGAAACAGAGGCCTCAAAGCTATGGCAAGAGCGCTTCCATCAACAGTCGTGAAAGTCATCAACAAAAGTGAAAAATTAATACAGAACTAAACCAAAATGGGCTTAAATGCTTAAACGCGACAAATAGTTTTAAAAAAGAAAAAACCAAAATTAACAAAGGAGAATTTTTAGAAAATGATACGGACACAAAAAACATTTTTGGTATTTTAGAACAGGTATAAAAGAATTTTAGGGGTTGAAATAAATATAAAACCTCTAAAAAATCAGACTTAATACCGCAATGTAAATGATGCCAATTGCATGGACACATACAGTAATTCTGCAGAAGAGAACCCAGATGTGTAAAATATTCAGGTAAACATATCACCACAGAGTGTGACCCAAAGAAGCTAAGCCGAAATGTGCAAACTGCAATGAAGCGCATCCGGCAAGTTATAGAGGATGTGTAGTTGCTAAAACAATACAAGGGAGGAGAAATAGAATAGCTCAAGTTAAAATTCAAGAAACAGTAAGTGAAAAGAAACAACTGAGAAAATATAATAACGTTCATGGTGAAATGACTTATGCCCAAAGTATCAGTGAAAATAAGCAAAGAAGGAAGGAAGATGAAGCAACCACCAACGAATAGCTACTTAAACTAATAGGAAAGCTGGACAAACAAGAAAAAATTATCGAATATTTTTACGCTTGAAAAATATTAGTCCTGTGGCATCAAAAACCAGAAATGGCAAAAAATATATCCGAATAGCAATTTGGAATGCTAATGGAATCCAAAAACATCACGCTACCCTAAAAGTATTCCTAGATATGCAAAAAATAGATATTTGCCTAATATCAGAAACCCATTTAACAAAAGAGTCCTTTAAAAAATTTAGAGGATATACATTTTATCATACCATACATCCAGCTAACACCGCAAGAGAAGGAAGTGTAATAATAATAAAAAAGAACATTTGCCTCCATCAAGAACCCCGGCTCAGTACAGCAGAAAATCAGGTAACAGCACTAACTACAAGGGTACAATAGCCGCAATTTATTGTCCTCCAAGATACAATCAAAAAAAGAAAAATTATTTGAATGTCCTAAGCAACCTGGGAGAAAAATTTATAATTGGAGTTGATTTCAATGCAAAAAATATTAGATGTGGATCCAGAATGACAATAACTAAAGACAATGAACGGCATAAAGCAGCTGCTGAACTACGACGTAGTTACATGTCAACTGGAAAACCAACTTATTAGCCGACTGATCAAGAGAAAACCCCAGACTTGTTAGATTTCTTCATAGTAAGAAACATAACATCCAACTATAAAAAGATCGAAGAAAATTTTGAGCTAAGTTCAGATCATACGCCAGTGATTCTGACGTTGAGCGAAAATATAATAAGACAAGAAAAAAACCTAACGTTTACAATCAAGAGAACAGACTGGGAACGATTTGCTGAAGAATTGAACAAACGAATTTAACTAAATGTACCCCTCAAGACAACTGAACAATTAAATTTTGAAGCAGAGAAATTCGTAGTTGATATTCAACAAGCTGCTTTGAATAATTCTCCAGAAATTAATAGTACAACTAAAGGAATTAATTATCCTAAAGAAGTGAAGGAAATGGTAGCTGAAAAACGTAAATTACAAAAAAAATGGCAACAAAACAGAACACCTGAAAATAAAAATAGTTTAAACAATATAACTCAAAGAGTGAAAAGGGAAATACTGGAAATTAAAAACAAAACCATAAATGACTATCTGAGAAATTTGGCACATGATAAAGAAACTGAATACTCAATCTGGAAAGCCCTAAAATATTTAAAGCGTTCATGTCTACACAGTTCGTCTATAAGAGACCTATGTGGTAATTAGGCACGTGACAATCACCAAAAAGCAGAAGCATCTGCTGAATATCTAGAAAATACTTTCAAACCAAACGAAACTAATATTGAACATATTTTGCCGGATATAGAAGCTGAAAATTCGATGATTGAATTAGTGACGTCGAAAGAGTTAAACAAAGTTATTGAAACTGACATTAACCCCAGGAAATCACCAGGCTACGATTTAATAACAGGAGAACTACTGCAAAAACTACCAAGAAAGGGAATTATAAAACTCACCAACTGGATCAATACAGCATTTAGATTAAAACATGTCCCAGACATTTGAAGATTGAGGAAATTATAATGATCCCAAAACGTGGGAGGTCCCCAAACGAAATAAGAGCCTATAGACCTATATCACTGCTGCCAGTAATATCTAAGGTTTTTGAGAAACTCCTGTTGAAAAGGATAAAACCGATCATATAAAGAAAAAAATCCTAATACCAACACACCAGTTTGGGTTTTTAACAAGCACTCAACAATTGAGCAGGTCCACAGAATAACAGATGTCATTGAAAAAGCCTACGAAAGTAACAAAGTATGCTCAGCTATATTTTTAGATGTAACACAAGCCTTCTATAAGGTTTGACATGAAGGCCTTGTGCATAAACTACAGAAAATACTACCAAAACAACACACCTAACTATTAAAATTATACATTACAACCAGAATGTTCAGAGTCAAACTAGAAGAAGCTTACTCTACAATAAAAGAAGCTAAAGCAGGTGTACCACAAGGAAGTGTACTGGGATCAATGCTTTATCTGCTCTACACTTGTGTTATACCTCAAATGGAAAATATTACGAAGGCTACATTTGCTGATTGATACTGCGATTATAGCTGTCGTAGATAATACTGAAGAAGCCTCACGAAAATTACAACAGGCAAGTGACAGTTTAAATAATTGGACACAAGCATGGAAAATAAGAATTAATGAAAGTAAATCTGTACATGTGCAGTTCATAATATAAACAGACCGTACAAGCACCAATAAGTTTAAATAACACTATCTTTCCATATAGCAACAACGCTAAACATCTTCGAATGAATCTCGATGCAAAACTTCGCTGGAAGGAACATATGAAGAAGAAAAGAAACGAACTGGAGTTGAAAAATAGGAAAATCTACTGGCTAATTGCAAGAAAATCACAATTAACAGTATATAATAAATTGCTATTATATAAGCAATTACTAACACATATATGGACATACGGAGTTCAATTATGGGGATGTTCTGCAAAGAGTAACATAAATCAAATAAGTTTTTCAGAACAAAGTCCTGAGAGGTATTGTGGGTGCACCCAAATACCATAGGACCTGTTACCTACATCAAGACCTTCAGACACCCACAGTCAGTCAAGAAATCAAGAGAATTGCAAGGGAGCATGAGGAAAGATTCCATTCTCATACGAATATTGAAATATTGCAACTATTGGATATCACCGGAATACGCCACAGACTCAAAAAAATCAAATCACCTGATCTTGTGTAGCGTTATGTAGTGAGGTGCATATATTAAAAAATTCAGCAGTGACACGTATTACAATATATACACAATATAGTAATTAAATAATTAAAAAAATGTTAAACATACAGCCTATAATACCCGGAAAACCCATCGAACTATTCGCAGCAATATATATACTACATGTAATTATTGTATTATATTATATATAATTATGCAATTATCAGACCTACTGGACTTTTACATTTCGGAGGGCATCTCTTCAAATCAAATACAAATCGAGAGATTTTGCGAAGTATCATTTGATCACACTCCAGTGCTGTTAGCACTAGGTGCGACAAATCTGAAAAAACAAACAAACCCAATTCTACTAACACATTTACTAGCAGAGACCCGTTTAGTCTTATAATGCAAGAACGTATAACCTATTCCAACCGAGAGTTATAGGATCTACAATAGATACAAATCCTGTTCATAAGGCCGATGTTGCTGTAAATCAGATTTTTCCAATGGAAGTTGCCATAGAAATTTATATTAACATCAATCCTAAAAAGGCTGGTTAATAAAAGAGCTTCCACGAAAAGTAACAATCATGTTGACATTGCTTATAAAACCTGATAGACCAGTATACCAAGTTAGATCTTACCAGCGTATTTCGCTGTTACCTACGATATCAATATTATATGAGAAACTGCTGTCAAAACGCATTAAGTAATTTATAGAAATACCAGATTTCCAATTTGCAGTTTGAAATCACCACTCAAAAATGGACCAAGCGCATAGAGTGACAGCGGTGATTAAAGAGGCATTCGAAGAAAAGAAATACTGCCCTGCAATATTACTGGACGTCTCACAAGCTTTTGACCGGGTATGGCATTTGGGATTAATATACAAAATGAACAGATTGCTTCCGCCCAATATTTTGAAAAAATTTAGAGTTTTAGATGAACGAGCAATCTAAGTTGTCTAACTAAGGCTATAGATAACGTACAAGTAGCAGTAAAAAAATCTACAAATGGACTAGAGAAAAAATATGGCTTAATCGCTCCAAATCCGTCCATGTTAATTTTGAATTGAAGCAAAATGACAAAAACATAATTATATCACTAGACAGATGCTGAAAAATATGGCGTAATCGCTCCAAATCCGTCCATGTTAATTTTGGATTCCTGATTCAAGCAGAATCAGCTAAATACGTCGAAATACGAATAAATATTTTTTTTAGATTTATATTTAGGTTAAACTAAAAACCTCATGTTAGACAAAAAGCAGAGCAGGTTAGACTCAAAGTCAAGCAATTGTATTGGTTAATTGGAATATACTCTCTACCTGACCTAAAATCAAAGAGATTGGTTTATCAGTCAATCATAAAGCCAATTTGGAACCATGGTGCGCACATATGGGGTTGACAAATGCCATATATTTATAATACGCCAAACATCAAACAGTTTTGCGAATAATAATCAATGACCTCGAAATCAAATGGTTACAAGAAGTGATCCAAGATTTCGCCTTGAAATACGGTTACATAATCACAGTAACGTGGAAGCTATACAGCTATTGGACAACACGCAGGAAATCAGAAGATCGAAGCGAACCAAACCACAGGGACTTGTTTAGTGTGTATAAGTGTATCAGTGTATAGGTGTTATATTACCCATAATTCATAATTTAAGGCAAGTCAATAATAATAACTGTGTGGTTGCTTCTGTTAATATAAACTATAACTAAAATTAATATAACAATAAATTAAACACTAATCATTATTGTATGTCACTCGAACGTATTCTTTCGGTGGCGGCTATTCCACAAACAAGGAACCATTCAGAGCGTATTCTTGAAACGTAGATACGGCTCCGTCAGACAGATGGATCATGTGTCGTTCCCTACATATATAGAAAAAATTACAAATATTCCACAATAACGACAACTTGGCGTTACCACCGGCAAGCCTTTTGTCAGATCTGATATATTGATTGTTTTGATTAAATCGTTCTGACGAAGAAACGTCTGCAAGTCTTAGACAATAGGTCAATTGTAAGTTTATCAAATTCTATTATTAAATAAAAGTGAAAAATACATCAAATTAGTAAAATGATATGAAATATTATTTAATAAATCCAACTCAATCTGGCCATACTTTATATTTCGATAATGCAGTTAGTGTAATTAACATGTTTTTCGCTTGAAACTTAAATATTCTAAATGTAGAACGTACCATACAATTAGACATAATTCCTAAAATTGTTATTAAACTTTTAAAATTAAAATTGGCCCCAACGCTTCTTTTAGTGAAGAAAATATTGCTTAAAATGACGAAATTGCAGTAGAGCTAGATCAAATTTTTATCCCCAAAGCTTTATGGTAAACGAATATCCCCAGACGGCATTACAACATTTCATATAAGTAATCTGTCGGTATTAAAATAATTTGTGGATTCGGGAGCTTCTTTATTTTGAATTATTCTTTTTTTATAGTAAAAATGAAATAGAAAAATTTAATATACTTGGAATAAATGTAACCTCTATTACATACTCTCACAGCAAAAATCTCTTAATATGTTTTCAAAAAATCTCCTTTCGATGGTATTTAGGATTTATATTTTCTAGTTAATGTTTTTCAGGTTTTGAATTCTCATGGCTTATAAGCGGGGAAAGCTATCAACTATTTTTAATCAAAGACAATCCTCGTCCAAATATTCATCCAATTCAAAAGATACAAAGAAGCAAATTAGGTGAAACAAATTTTTAACAAAATATTTAAATTTTGATTTACAACATAAAATTAAATATGTACATATATATGTTTTGGCATTGTTTTGGATAAGGATGAACCTTTGACTTTCAGTTGTAAAATAAAATATCACATAAAAACAAATTTTGAAAATCCCAAAATTACTAAATCTATGGGTGCTGTTATAACCTAAAACAAGAAATTAAAAATCTAATTAAAAAGTTATTTGATTAGAGAATATTAGAATATCACCATGGAATTCTCCAATTGGGGTAGTGCCGAAAATACTTGACCAACTAAGAAAATGAAATCCATGGTAGATTTCGTATATCAAGAAATGAAAGTGAATTTTAAAAAAATATATAGGTCTTATTGATATTCTAAATTTGTTTAAAATTTCTATGAAATTGTGAAACGTCTTAATTCCATATTTTCCAATTTTAAAAAAATTCTATAGGTCTTCTTGATATTCTAAATTTGTTTAAAATTTCGATGAAATTGTGAAAACTCTTAATTCCATATTAAAAAAATAAGAACATATTTTGAAAAATGTAAAAAAATTATAACATCTTATAGAATTTTAATGTATCCTAACTTTGATAAACAATTCATATTAACAACAGATGCTTAAAATTTTGTAACTTGTTTAATTCTTGATTTTAATTAATTTAATTAATTAGTTTAATTAATTAGTTTAATTCTTCCGACTTGAGGGATAATGGTAAAACGGAACGACCGGGTAGCTTCTCGAATATTAACAAACACGGAAATTAAATACTAAACAATTGAAATAGGATCATTGTCAATTGTTTGGAAAACTAATCCTTTTAGACCTTATATTTTTGGAGTAATATTTCAATTAGCCACAGATCAGAAATAATCAAAATCTCGAAATACAAAGAAAAATATTAATAAACTATATTTAAAATTATTTTAGTTATAGTCACACAGTAGTCGTATATTGTAGGCAAATTTAGATTATTTGCCTTAATACATTTTAGTTCCATTTATTCATTTATGGTTTTTTGCTGCTGGTGGCACTAAACTTATTTTTGTTTCTGTGAAATATGATAAATAATCCAAATGAAATCGAAGCGCCCTAAAGGTTTAAATGTTAGAAATCGGAAAAATGAATAAAACGAAACTCAAACTTTTAATACAAATCCTAGTACTATGCAAAACTATATTTATATTGCTTAAAACTATATTATATTGCGATATTTTAGTATTTGAAAAATCTAATTAACAGAAAAAATTATTTAGTATGTTTGTGAATTAGGTTAACGTATTGCAGACTTAAGATAAACTGCAATATTTCAATATGCAGCTAGCCGCAAATCTGTAAATCCTCCACTAAACTACATGTAAATAATAATTCTCATTCTCATTCTCATTCTCATGATCTGTCGTCAATTTGCCCTCGAATGACAGATTTTAAGTGGTGTTTCTATCCTTTAGGAGATGTTTCTGCACCACAGTCATCATTATAATGAAATGCTATGTCTTGTCATCACACAACAGAGTAGGAATAGGGATTTTATGGAGATTTCTTTTGTTGTGTAGTAGAACAATTAGTATTATTTGGTTTAAAATTTTTTAACCAACAACTAATTTCAGCATGGGCCTTTTTGCAATGATTGAGTACAAACGGATGACTTCTTTCTTGATTTAAATTAACTATTCGTATATTCCCAGAATTTTTTATTTCTATTGCCGCTTCACCGTAAAAAGATATAGTCCGTATTCAATGTTATTTAATACAGTGCCTCAAATTAGGTCGTTGTGGTAAATGAATCAAGTGAAATTTTCCATAATCACTAAGAGATGGGCTATAAGAAAATATAGATCGGTATTGTTAACCAATTACATAGAGGGCACCTGATTCGCTCATCGAGGCAGACGTGGTATCGGGACCGAGCGATGGGAATGCTGAGAAGTACACTTTTTGGATACAAAGGCCGACGTCTTGAGGAGAAATCATATAGTTTCTTAGAGTCTCTCGAAGAGTATTTTGCTGACGTAGTTGATATACGATTGTTATTGTAATCATCGTTGCAACACCTAGTATATTATCAAGATAGTGACCATTATAATATTTGTAGAATATTTGTATTTTATTTACCAAGAAATAAAAGTATTTCATACAGGACATTGACGCCAATTCAGATAGTTGTTGCATTATAGGCAAGTTAACTCGGAAATTATCTGTTAGTAAACCCAAGAATAAGGTCTGTTACATATTTTTCCTGTACTATTATATATAGCTTAACATTCAAATAGTAACTATTTACTGTATAGCATGTACCGGACTTTGACAGATTGACTTGCTTTAACAATTATAATGTTATCACTTACCCCTAATTTTTAGTTTAGATTAATTGCATATCCAAACCATCCTAGCTTGTGCACTAGAAGCACCAGATGAGGAATTTTACCACGCCATACAGCATTTTTACGCTAATTCAGTAATTTCTAGCTTCTGTTCTGATAAGACGACAAGCAAAGTTTCTACACAGTCTGATTTTACCATTTTTGTTGGGGATAATCCATCGGCTATTTTATCACTGTCACCACTTATTTTAATACAGAAATTCTTATTTAACTCACTGTTATAACCTCAGCACAGATGTTATAGTCTTTAAAATGTTCATTATATTCTAACCTTATTTGTTTAAATAAGAGGCCTCTATTGGTCCGACAGGTAAGACAAGCCAATGCGTTTCGATCAACGAACTAACGGAGACTGTTCTGGAACCATTCGGTGGTGCGGCACGGGAACATATCGACAACGTGCAGTCGACCTAATATTATTTTGATCTCGAATGGAAGTTGTTGAATAATATTTCCAACTTCTAGTGTCACATTCCCGCCGTGTTAATTTGTTTAATTTTATGTATTTCTTTCACTTCCAAGGTCAACTATTAAAAAAAGTATATGGATATAAGGGATGAATAAAATATAGATATATTTTAACAGCTACTGCTACTGGAAAATACTTCGATATTTCACAAAAAATATGTAGATATTTTTAATAAAAAATGAAAATATTGGTATGTAGGCCGATGTTCTGTAAATACTGTAAAAAGTATATTAAAATATGGAAATATTTATAAACCTTTAAAATTAAGTAGCGAGGTAAACCTAATTTTTAAAATTAAATATCCTTTTTCAATGTATATTAAAAATAATGTAAAGGATTTTATTATGTTTATAGAATGAATATTGTGAAAAAAAAATTGCTCCTATGAAATATTTTAAAGTTTAAGTGCGTTTATTTATGTGTGAATCGCTTATGATATCACTCAAATTTATTCCAAACTTTCTTAAACATGCTGCAACTGTTATTGTTGTAAGTGTTGTTCGATTATGTTTTACATTTTGGAAATGTTTTTTTTTCAGATCGTGTTAGAAATAAAGTCAGTATTTTAAATTAAGATTTAACATACACACAGGGCACGGCCCAAAAAATATCGATATTATTTAAATATTGTAAAATGTACATTAAAGTATCGAATTTATTAATAAATCTTTTATATTAAGTAGTGAAGTGAACCAAATCTTTTAAAATTAAGTACCAAATTTAATTGTTTATTAAAAATGGTTAGAAGGTTTTATAATATTTATGGAATACTTTTAAAAAATATCGGTTGACGTAACTATCGATATATCGGAGGTTACAATCGATTTGGTTTCGTCATATCTAATTTATTCTTTGATCTTCAGTATATGTAACCAATAAGAAAACATAAAATATTTTGACAAAAGAATTTGATAAACAATATTTGCTACCTTGAAATATTTTAAGTGCATTTATTCACTTATAAACGTTTATGATTTAACTTAAAAACATATAATACAGAAATTTAAACAATGGAGATATTAAGAGACTAATATATGACCAAAGAATTTAAAACTAATACTTACCGATATTTTACAGTCCCAATGAAAAAGTTATTTGTCTATACAATAACTCACATCACATAAGAGTATCAAGGATGGAATTACATTTGAAGAATTACATTACCTACATACATTTGAAGAAGTGCAAAGCTGCTAACAGCGGGAATATTGTACTAGTCCCTTGTGATTACAATACATGTCACCGTGTATTATTTATTAAAGAAAACCAATACAGTACTTTTTTATATATTAGTTACACCATAGTACCTGCCCCGATAAAAATTGTATAGAATTGCAGCTAATAAAAGAAGGCAGTGGAGTTGAAAAGGTGGTAACACCTCTAGAACCTATTAAACTTGTACCAGTTGATGATAGTTGGGATAATGTAATTTATGATTTTAATAAAAGAATATAATGCAGAGCAATATTGTCTCGAACATAAAGTATTGAGAAGTTTAGACACACGGTCTGCTTTAAAGAGACGGAATTTTCAGAATTCTGAAAGACAGAGAACAGGACAACTTACAGACACTGCCGTATCCAATAAATCCAAATTGAATAGTTGTCAGGATCGTGAAAATGTAATATGAAGTTTTGAGTTCTTCTTCAAAAATTGGTTTCTTTTAGACAAACGTACCACAAGCACCAGTGGTTTCATCACAAACAAAGACAAAACACCTGACGCAATAAGTGATATAATAATGAAAAATTGGAAAAGTCCAAAAGCTATTTTATCCAAACCAAATAAATTATGTTCTATATTAAAATTTTATTATAAGTGTGCGATATGAAGTGTTTATGTAATTTGTGTTTATTAACTATATGTCATTGACTTATGCAGTTGACAAATTTTTTAAGAGATAAATAGTTTATTCTTTGTAAAACTTATTCTTATTCTATTTTTTTATTGTTAACATATTCATTGATTTTTTTTATTTTATTACTTCGTTTATCTCATCATTTGGTGTCTTGATATGCCAATAAGTAGAAGCCTTGTTGAGTACCAAGTTCTGCTTGCTTATGATTAAAAACTAGATGACTAAAAATAATCAAAATAATAAGAAATCTATATACAAAACTACATTCCTCCATAGAAAATGCCGCCATATAACCCAATTTAATTTCAAATGAACATTGGATCAATTAGAAGACAGCATTAGATAAATGTGTGTTATATTTTTAAGGGGGATAAATTCTCCAGAAATTCATTTTATATTGGTGTTATGCGCCAAAAGTGATAAGCTATAAAATACATAGTAAGATATTAAACACTAAATGTATTCAAATTATTTTTTGTCTTTCCGCTCAAAGTAGTTTTATCAAAGAGGTTGGACAGTAGGAGGTAACAAGTGTTCGATTGTTTTACACAATGAAAATATTTATTCTATTCTCAGATCGTATTAGACATAAAGTCATTAATTTAAGATGCGATTCAGAACACAAATCCACAGAGCAACTGGAAAGAACATCGTATTTGTAGTACAAATATATAGTTATATTTAAGAAAGTAAAGAGGGCTTGCAAAAGGGGCATACCTATGTGGGATACTCAAAAACCGGGGGCCATTACGAGCGACGTTACTATGAACGTTTACGGCCAGGCTGCCAGCACAGGAGTAGCCAACCAATCTGTGGTCACCACAACAGACGTGGATAGGTCTACATTACGGACGAGAGTAGCAGACACGACATGCATATAAATGTCGGCAGCCAGCCCTCCATTCCATGGGATACATGCAATCTGACGAACAGGAAGCTTTTCCGCCAGCAGTATAGAATAATTCAAAAATTAGGAATAGAGTTGACATCGTTTGATCAAAATATATAGATAATGTTTATGTTAAGTTCATAGTACCACCGAACTCCTGCCCGAGCAAGACGTATATTATAAGGATCATAAGAAAAAAAAAAGAAAACAGAAAAAGAATCATTGAATATACCAGGATATTAAGAGAATTTAAAATGGTGTCTGGCAGTCGGACCTCACCGAAGGAATAAACTGCAGGTCACCCCCAAAAAGTAAAAAAATTTATTTCACAGAAGTTATAAAATACACAGTATGGAAAGTATAAAATGGAACTATAAAGAAAAAATCATCAACAAGGTAAGACATTTTAAAAGATCAAGTAGCTAAAAGTATGTCTCCGTTATAGAAAAACCAGAATAAAAACCACCATATTCCAAGAGCAGGCCGGAGTGAAGTCTTGCAAGGTCAGGGTGGCCGAATGTTAGACACAAATAATTGATTAGAGACGCCTATATGGTAAATGCGCTTTTATGCACGATTGCATAAATAAATGTTTTGCTGCCCTGAAATACAAATATGTAAAACGCTACGGGGCAAGCTCGAGTTAAAGCCTCACGGGCACGATGAAGATTCCAGCTTGATTAATTCTGTGATGTGGCCATAACCGACTTATTCATAAAGTATAAATACAGAGCGGCCCAGTTGAACTCAGTATTTTAATTGCCCAATTACCTTCATCAAATCTGTTCTAAAAATATTATAATGGATGCACATCGCCTGTAGAGTAATTTTTTAACTTTGTGTCATTTTTTATGGTCAAGCATTAAAACAAGTCATTTTTCCAAAAAATGTTTTAATTAATTATAAAATCTATGACAAGAAATATAATAGTTTATTGATGAATTAACGTTTGAAATTTAAATACTAAAAACGTTGATAACATGAACTCGTAATAAAAATAAATATTTAGCTATTGAACTTTACGATTCATATGAATGCTACAAAAAGACAACTTAATAAACCTAACAAGTTCACGGTAAGATGGAATGTATTACCTTACTTCAGTTATCTGGTATCTTTATGGACTCATTCTTCTACCCACGCCCACCACACCTCTATCGGGTGGACCTTAAAAATGGACAAAACTGTCCTCTCAAGTTCACCGAACAGCGAGTGATTCTTATAGCTGTATTTTACGCCTTATTCCAGACCAGGCTCTAGCATACATGTATACCCAAATATATATTAAATTGCTCATCCTTTTTCCAAAGTACTGTCAACCCCTACTGTCCAATTCCCCAATTCTCCTATAATTCGCTTTCTCCAGCAAGTTTGGACTCCCTCAAGTTGTTATATTTGGGAATTAAAAAGCAGATGCAGTCTGCCGTCTACTCTCTGATGAGAACGTGGATCACGCCCTTTTTATTTGTACTATAGAAAAAAAAGGATTGTCATTAACGACGCGTTTACATTTTGTCCAAGTATTGACTGAGATCTGGAAAACTTTTTTATTTTATGTGTATCCTGAAAAACAACAAAATAAAATATTAGATATGTTAAAAAAGAATTTCGTATATTAGTACAGTACTAGCTTTTATAATAAATAAATAATCTGATAAATAATTATGTTTCCAGAAAAATTATAATATTAAAACGTAAAATTCAATAATAAAACGATCGAATATTAGATACATGACTTAAGGTATGGTATTTGGTATATTTTTTAGACATATTAAACTTGAAGAAATATCTCCAAAAATTAAATTATAAATGCGAAACATTTTAAGGCATATTTTTTCAACAAGCATGTTTACACATCCAATTAAATCTATAGAAGAAATCAGGTATTTTTTTTGTTTGGTATTTTCATTAAAAGTTGAAACATTTGTTAATATAATAATTTGTTAACGATTGTTAATGTTTTATTAGTCCCCCTATTCCAAATGGCCAAAAAGTAAGAATTCTTTAAACCGAAAGTAATATACCATTAATCTAACATATCTTGCGAATGTTACAATACATATGTTAGACATATAATAATTGGGTGGATGCGCCTATATACTGAATCGGCTTCTATATTGTTGAATAATTAAATATTAAGAGTAGTTGTTTTGTATATAAAATCGTAAAACAGCTACGGCGCATGCTCGTGATAAAGCCACCCAGATAGGTTGAAGATCCCTCCCTCTTGATTCATTTATCTGTTGTGGCTTTAACCAAGTTGTTTGAAAAGTATAAATATAGATGGACTAAGTTGTATCCATTACTTTAATTGTCCAAACCCCTACAAGTCGATTCTGGAGAATTATCTGAGAATGGATAGAAATCCTAAATCAACCGGGATATAATTATTTCAACAATTCAAAATTGCTACTTATACACCGCTGTATCATCAGGTGAGGCTTTCTGCGATATCGAACGGATTTCTAACATTCAATACCAAATAAAGATGGAGTGAAAATTTAATTGTATAAAAGATTTATCTGAATTTCACACTGACAAACATGTTCAATAAGTCTGGGCTGGACGTCTGCCCAGACTACTGACCTGTTAATAATATATTAACTAATAGGCAAGCATACAAGACAACATACGACGGGTAGTAGGAATGATCTAACCGCCACCACGATGGATTCCTTTGTTACCCATTGGAATCCTGTAAATAGAATTAAGAATTAAATTCACTCCATTAAATATGATTTGAAAAAATTAATTAAGAGCGCGTTGCCATTTTTTGCTTAATAATGGGTATGATCTATAAATCAAAAGTAAATATATATATATATATATATATATATATATATATATATATATATATATATATATATCAAAATAAATCAAACAGAGACATAATTAATATCATTGTTCTTAATGTTCAAGATATCAGACAGCACATTTGTTTCGAAATTTTCACACGTCTGCAAATTTTCGTTCAATACTCTATATAGTGCGTGTTTTATTTGTTCCAGAGTACGGAAGAAATATTTAAAAATGAAACCAAAAGAACTGTACACTAACTCTCCTAATATATATCATTCTCTAATTATATATTCATCTAAATAATTTATGAGTATCCCACTAGCTGACTAGCATGCCGTTTCAATCCTCTTTAATCAATGCTATATTCACTTAGGAGACTTTGAGCTTTTTTATTGCAGAGCCTTATAAACTAACAATAGAAATAAGTCAATTCAAATCCAAACGGCATATATTTAAAAGCCTGGAAGCTAAAATACTTGGGGCCAGGAATACAGAAGAATGTGAAACCCACGATAGAAATACAAGCCTATATCTGTTGTAATTTTTGGCGATTTTGACAGGCACATCTGGTCAGATACTTCGCTGACGGTTTCACGGTAACATACTACTGGCTCGGATAAATTAACTTGAATGCTACCATGATCCCCTCCAAGGCCTTCAGACAGATATCTAAGTGGAACTCTCCGGCACCGACAATGATGTATTCGCCAGATTTTTCAATGCCACATTGTATCATAGGATCGGATTTGGCCAAACGTTTCAAACCCGAAGTCAACAAGTCAAACCTGCAAATGTTTCCAGATGGGACATCTTCATGGAAAAAAGCATGGAAACGATTTTTATGAGAAGTGGGTATCATTTTAGACACATATATCGTCAGAGGACCTTTAGGTACACAGTTCTTAATACCTTAAAACAAAAACGCGAAGTACAGTAATTTGCATATACTAAAAAATAATAAAAAATTGATAATTGTTCAGTTTATACCAATCATTCATAGTGAATCAGCATAGAGTTGTAAACCACATATAGCCATGTATAAATAAATACTAAAATTTCACGCGTTTTAAAAATTCATACATGTGGACCTTCGTATAACATTTCGATTCTGTATTTCTCAGCAGTTACAGGGGATGGCCCGTGAACGGTAATCATCTGAAGCAAAGTCTCAACAACAGGTAACCATGTCCGCCTAAATTGTTTTCCATCCTTATCCTCGTGGTCATATTTCAAGTTAGTGCGCAGTGTAGAGAGAAGGGCTTCATATTCTTCTTTCCTAAAATAAATATTTTATTTACACCCAAAAACTACAAATATATAATGCATTCTCAATATAATAGCATGTCACCATAGGATATAAAGATAGAGGTAACGTGAAAGCATTTAATACCTAGGCATATAATTTTCTTGCAACGCACTGCCAACAATATAATTATTTCCTAATTACTTAATAAAAGTTATTTTGTAATCTATGTAGTGGCCTAAATGTGCTGGAAAATTATTTTTTTTAAATAATAAAACACATGTTTACTTGCAGTTCATAATCAAGTCAAAAATTTTGTAGATGGAATTCAAGAAGTATATGCAAAAATACCTTTTGTTATCATTATCCTATTTTTGGGTTGAAATATTCCTAACCCCATAGATTGTTCAACGTCAGAAAATTTGGTAAAGTTATTCAGCATCCAACTGCAATTTCAAATGGGTATGGTCCGTATTGTTCATGAACAAGATTGGCTTAATACGTTCGTCGATAGCCTGACGTAACATAGTTTCCGTTTGTAAACACACCTGCAAATAATTCATTATTACCAAATTGTTTCTAACTTTATTCATAATTTATAGCGATTTAGCAGCATCAGTAGCACCAATCATTAACCAATGTCGGCCTGGGGCGGTTGGAGATGACATCGCGATTAATTAAAAGATTGTAAAGACACTACAAGATTCTCTTTTCGATGTTTCCTACTTTACTTCGGAAATTTTTAATAAGTTTTCTTTACCACAGAAATATATTTATATATGCATTATTTAAAATTTTAATTTTTGTTTAGTAAAATTAGTACAAAGTGAAGTAACACCAAAAATACTTCCATAATTATTTAATTTATTATACAAATAATTATTTAGGAATTTACATACCCATAACACAATCTACTACAACAAGAGCACCATCAGTTACACCAAGTGTACTACTAGGTCGGATTAAGTAACTTGAATTCTAGCATGATCCTCCTCCAAGGCCTTCAGACAGATTTCTAAGTGGAGGTCTCTGTCACCGGCAATGATGTTTTCGCTAGATTCTTCAACGACACATTGTACCATAAGATCAGACGTAGCCAAACGTTTCAAACCTGAAGACAAATGACACAGACCTTAGTAATAATCACACAATAAATGCGAACATTTGCGTACCTTCTACAGGTTTTGGTGAATCGGCCGGATTCTTGGATTCCACAGCTACACGAATTTCATGACATTCAAGATCTGCATGTTTGTGAATGTGGTGATGGTATCGGGCTTAACCAAAAATTGATCCAGACCGAACAAAGTGCAAATATTTCCAGATGAGACATCTTCCATGGCTTCTATATACCGACCAATCATGAGGATGGCATGAGGATGGATGGCAGGATAGCACCCTTCATGCCGCTGGCTAGATCACCGGAACAAACAGGACTAAAATCGTAGAAATAACCTTTATGAGAAGTGGGTACCATTATAGACACATATCATCATTTTACCGTTAGGATAACAGTTCTTAATACCTAAAAACAAATAAAGCAAAGTATAGTCATTTGCAAATATTAAAAAAATAATAAATTGGTAATTGTTGTTTAGTTTATACCAATCATTCACAGTGAATCAGCCTAGAGTTGTAAACTACAAATCTTCATGTACAAATAAACACCAAAATTTAATGCGTTTTAAAAATCCATATAGGTGACACATACCAAGAGCGGCTTCATGATCATGTGGACCTTCGTATAACACTTTCATTCTGTATTTCAGAGCAGTTACTGGGGATGGTAAATGAACGGCAATCATCTGAAGCAAAGGCCCACAAGCAGGTAACCATGTCCGACTAAATTGTGTTCCATCCTTATCCTTGTCTTCACATTTCAGGTCAATGCGCAGAGTGGAGTGAAGGGCTTCATATACTTCTTTACTAAAATAGAAATTTTAGTTACACCCAAGAACTACAAGTATATAATGCATTCTCGATATAACAACTTGTTACCATAGGATATAAAGATAGAGGTAACATGAAAGCGTTTAATACTTGGCTTATAATTTTCTTCCAATGCACTGCCAACAATATATTTATTTCCTAATAATTTCATAAAAGTTATTTTGTAAACTATATAGTGGCCTAATTGTGCTGGAAGAATTAATTTTTTTTTAATAACAAAATACATGTTTACTTGCAGTTCATAATCCGGTCAAAAATTTTGTAGATGGGATTCAAGATGTACATGCAAAACAATATTTTGTGATCATTATCCTGTTTTTGGGTTGAAATATTCCTAACCCCATAGATTGTTAAACGTCAGAAAATTTGGTAAAGTTAATCAGCATCCAACTGTAATTTCAAATGGGTATGGTCCATCTTGTTCATGAACAAGATTGGCTTAATACGTTCGCCGATAGCCTGACTTAATAATAATTTAGGAATTTACATACCCATGACACAATCTACTACAACAAGAGCACCACCAGTTATACCAACGGTATTACTGGCACCGGCAATGATGTTTTCGCTAGATTCTTCAATGACACATTGTACCATAAGGCCAAACGTTTCAAACGTAAAGTCAAATGACGAAGACCTTAGTGATAATCACACAATAAAAGCGAACATTTGCATACCTTCTACAGGTTTTGGTGCACAGCTACGTACAACGAGAGTTACGCTGAATTTCATGACATTTAAGTTCTGCATGTTTATGAATGTGGGGATGGTATCGGGCTTAACCAAAAATTGATCCAAACCGAACAAAGTGCAAATATTTCCAGATGGGACATCTTCAATGACTTCTATATAACGGCCAATCATGAGGATGGCTCCCTGAATTGTCTTCTCGTTTAAATCTTGTTTCCTGATGCCACATATTTAGGTTTTGGGATAGGAGCCTTCATGCCGGTGGCTACTTTACCGGAAAAAATAGGACCAAAATCGTAGAAATAACCTTTATGAGAAGTGGGTACCATTTTAGACACATATCATCATAGAACCAGGATTCTTCGGTTCCACAGCTACGCGTACTACGGAAGATAAGCTGAACTTCTTGAAATTCAAGTTCTGCTTGTTTGTAAATGTGGGGATGGTATCGGATTTAACCAAAAATTGATCCACACCGAACAACCTGCAAATGTTTCCAGAAGGGACATCTTCAATGGCTTCTGCATAACGACCCATCATGAGGATGGCTCCCTGAATTGTCTTCTCGTTTAAATCTTCTTTCCTGATGCCACATATTTAGGTCTTGGGATAGGGGCATTCATACCGGTGTCTACTTTACTGGAAAAAAACAGGACCAAAATCGTAGAAATAACCCTTATGAGAAATTGGTACCATTTTAGACACATATCATCATAGGACCGTTAGGATCACAGTTCTTAATACCTAAAAACAAAAAAAGCAAAGTATAGTCATATGCAAATATTAAAAAAATAATAAAAAATTGGTAATTGTTGTTTAGTTTATACCAATCATTCACAGTGAATCAGCCTAGAGTTGTAAATTACAAATAATCACGTACAAATAAATACCAAAATTTAAGGCGTTTTAAAAACCATATAGGTGACACATACCAAGAGCGGCTTCATCATCATGTGGACTTTCGTATAAAATTTCCATTCTGTATTTCAGAGCAGTTACTGGGGATGGTAAATGAACGGCAATCATCTGAAGCAAAGACCCACAAGCAGGTAACCATATCCAACTAAATTGTTTTCCATCCTTATCCTTGTCTTCATATTTCAAGTTAATGCGCAGTGTAGAAAGAATATTCTTCTTTCCTAAAATATAAATTTTAGTTACACCCAAGAACTAAAAATATATAATGCATTCTGGATATAACAGCTTGTCACCATAGGATATAAAGATACAGGTAACATGAAAGAGTTTAATACCTAGGCTTATAATTTTCTTTCAATGCACTGCCAACAATATATTTATTTCCTAATAACTTCATAAAAGTTATTTTGTAAACTATATAGTGGCCTAATTGTTCTGGAAGAATTTTTTTGTTAATAATAAAACAGATGTTTACTTGCAGTTCATAATCAAGTCAAAAATTTTGTAGATGGGATTCAAGATGTACATGTAAAACGACCTTTTGTAATTATTATTCTGTTTTTGGGTTGAAATATTCCTAACTCCATAGATTGTTAATCGTCAGAAAGTTTGATAAAGTTATTCAGCATCCAACTGCAATTTCAAATGGGTACGGTCCATCTTGTTCATGAACAAGAATGTCTTAATACGTTCGTCGATAGCCTGACGTCACATAGTTTCCGGTTGTAAATTGTTTCTAACTTAATTCATAATTTATAGCGAATTAGATCAGTAGCACCAATCATCAACCGATGACGGCCTGGGGCGTTTGGAGATGACATCACGATTAATTAAAAGATTGTAAAGACACTACAATATTTCCTACTTTAATTCGGAAGTTCTTAATAAATTGTCTTTACCACAGAAATATATTTAGATATGCGTTATTGCATTTGCATTGAATTGCATTATGCATGTTCTTTAGTAAAATTAATACAAAGTGAAGTAATACCAAAAATACATACATAATTATTTAATTTATTATACAAATAATTATTTAGGAATTTACTTATCCGAAACACAATCTACTACAAGAGCACCATCAGTTATACGAAGGGCAGTAGTTACTTCAGAACGGAAATCTATGTGCCCAGAGGAACCAATCAAATTAATCAAGAAAACTTTCTATTCTTTTTCGCGTTAATCAATATTATTTATGAAAGAAGTTAGTATTTTTGTTATAACAAATACCCAGTTTTATTTTAAAGAGATAAAGCTTCAGAATCACTAATCAAAATTATCACATAAGTTCAGTGGTTTGTAAATTTCGTCGTTCAATATTTCAAAAGACTACATATTCTTAATATGCTTATAAATCTGTCTTGTTAATTTTTTCCGGTGTCTGTAAAATGTATTTCTCTAACTTTGGTATCAGCAATAATAACAGTTTTTGCTACTAAGGAGTCTGTTAAAAATGATTTTCCGTTATCAGCGTGAGCTATGACGGATATATTACGGATGTTTCGTTTTTTGACCATCATGGCACAAATTTCATCTGCTGTAAAATTCACCTATATCAAAAATAAATGTCAAGAATTCGTAATGTTTAAAAACATAAAACAAATTTCTGTAATAACAGAAGAGAGCTCATACTATTGTTTGTATATTGAAATAAAGTTTAACCGTCTGGTGTATTTTATGCTATTGATTTAAAATGACATTTTCTTGTAGTTATTAAACTAAGTGTCAATCCCATGTATATTCTTACCATATTTGAAATAACTGGAGTAATAAAAATAATATAATTCTCAATTTTATAATAGAAGTCTATTCAAAATAATTTATTGTTAACTAATTCACAAATATGTAAACATTTAAACTACATAGTTACTATATATAGATACTATTTAGTTACTATATATATTATATACATTATGCATTTCATACTGTTGTGTAATGTTCAAAATCGAAGCAGTCCAACTAACAATCCATTTAATACCAAATTAAAACGAAGCAAGACAACACCCGGTTAATATTTTTATTCAGATTATTATCTTTCTTTCTTAATTTTTAAGCAGATCTTCAGTAAACTGAAAACTGTGCGGATCAAAAGTTCCAACATATAATGTATTTTGGGGCATTCCAATAGCGATGAGACGTAATTTCACATTTCATGTTCCAGGAAATTGCGAAAAGTTACAAATGTAAATTGTGCTGCTCTCTCTGTTATATCTCTTCGTGGTATATTGTATTCCTTTTAGTATTTTGTAGAAAATTGTCTATCTGTAGTCATGTCTGTGTAGTAGTGCGTCTGTAGTTGTTTGTTTATTACGAGATAACGCCAAAAGCATTTTTAAAATTGTATCCGTTATGATCAGAACTTGAGTATAACCCTTGTTTTTGATCGAAAGACCCTCATAATCAATATCTCAAGCATATCAACATATTTTTCACTCTTCATGGAATTTTCCCAATATGCATCACATATACAACAACTGCTGCGAATACATCTTAGGAAAACGAATTAAAGGAACATTTTGACGTTTTTAAAACATTTTTTGTATTTCTTCGCCATCCATATTAATACTAATCGTCTATATTAATATACTTCAGACCTATCATAGTTTTCGGAATATAAATAGGTCATACCTTATTTCCAATCCATCAGTAGTTTTATATATTTTAAAATTGGTTTTACTGATCACATCCCAGTTTATGACGACATCTAATTCCTGGAGCAAAGCCTTATCATGTACAACAAATATATAAAAATATCAATTGGGCCGCCCGTAAAACTCCTGTAAGTTCACAGGTGCGGACATTGAATACCCTCTTTGTTCCTTGACTTGAAAATATCTGCATCATAAGCTTTATGTCTGTCGATTTCTCGGAAATTTGTTGTTTGTAGGATGTTTCTGCACCACTGTCATCATTATAATGAAATGCTATGTCTTGTTATCACACAACAGAGTAGGAATAGAGAATTTACGGAGATTTCTTTTGTTCTATAGTAGAACAATTAGTATTATTTAGTTTAAAATTTTTTAACCGACAATTAATTTCCGACAGAACAGGAAGAATGAGGGACGGTGATTTGAACTTGCTTAAAATTCTTTTTTTTCTTAATTTAAATTAACTATTCGTATATTCCCACAATTTTTTATTTCTATTGCCGCTTCACATTAAAAAGACATAGTCCCTATTCAACGATTCTGAATACAGTGCATCAAAATATGTCGTTGTGGTAAATGAATCAAGTGAAATTTTCCATAATCACTAAGAGATGGACCGTAAGAAAATATATATCGGCATTGTTGACCAATAACATAGAGGGCACCTAGTGACTCATTCGCTAATCGAGGTGGACGTGGTAACGGGTCCGAACGATGGGAATGCCGAGATGTACACTTTTGGATACAAAGGACGACGCCTTGACCGGAAATCATATAGTTTCTTAGAGTCTCTCGAAGAGTATTTTGCTGACGTAGTTGATATACGATTGTTATTGTAATCACCGATGCAACCCCTAGTATATTATCAAGATAGTGACCATTATAATGTTTGTTGAATATTTGTATTTTAATTACCAATAAATAGAAGTATTTCTTACAGGACATTGACACCATATCAGAGAGTGGTTGCATTATAGGCAAGTTAACTCGGAGATTATTTATAGCTAACTCAAGAATAAGGTCTACTACATTCTTTCCCTCTACTATTATATATAGCTTGACATTCAAATAGTAACAATGTACCGGATTTTGATAGATTGACTTGCCTTAACAATTATAATGTTATCACTTAGCCCTAATTTGTAGTTTAGATTTTTGACAAACAAATTATGACATCATGATTGACGGCACAGCTTGTGCATTAGAAGCATCAGATGAGGAAGTTTACCACGACATATAGCATTTTTACGCTAATTCAGTTATTTCTAGCTTCTATAATGATTAGACGATAAGCAAAGTTCCTACACAGTCTGTTTTTACCATTTTGACGGGGATGGTCCAGAGGCTATTTTATCACTGTCACCACTTATGTTAATAAAGTAATTCTTATTTAACTCACTATTACAACCTCAGCACAAATGTTATAGCCTTTGAAATATTCGTTATATTCTAACCACATACACTTGACAGGATAAGAATCCCACTTCTGATGTTAGTAATTAAGATAAAAAGGCCGTATTTGTTTAAATAAAAGGCCTTTATTCGACCACAATACTAGTTTATTGGTCCGACAGGTAAGACAAGGCAATGTGTTTCGATCAACGAACTAACGGAGACTGTTTTGGACACAACCGGATAGAAACGCAGGTCAAACTATTATGTTAAATACGAGTAGGACAAGAAGTTTGGTAGGTGTAGGTTCTGGTAATATTTTGCGAATATACTCATAGATAAATATAAATTTAACTTCATAGGAAGTTTTGGCGTAATGTTTCCCACGTCCAACATGTAAATGTCGCTACCTTTAACACATTCCTTGTTTTATTCGCTATGCTAAGAGCCGCGACGGAATCTGATTCGTTCATTTCGTTCTATGGTTTGTTTATTTTGCGCACTATTTTCAATGTACCCTACGTAGAGAACAGTGTGGTCAGCTTTTTATAACGTTTATAGATTAATTTATTATTTTATTTTATTACTAGGTGCAAGTCCGTAGCTGAAATGCATTCCCATTCTAGGAGGTGTTGTGTGCCCGGATGCATAGATAGTGAGGAAAACATAGGTTGTGTAATAATTTTACGAAGTTTTCACCAGAAGTCCACCAGTGTTTTCAAGTAAACTATGGTCCTCTGAATAAATGGGAAGCGTGTTTATTTAATGAGATTAATTTTCAACATTGCGATGGTCAATTTGGAAAACTTTTATTCATAGAAGGCAGAGATACGAAGATGTTGTTGGAGGACTTTCTACACATGTATGATTTTCTCAAATTCTGCGCTAGATTTATGTTCGCTTTAATTAATAACATGCACAATGACATAAATGAGGATTCCTGCGGATTTCTACAAATTTACGAAAACAAATTTGTACCCTTTGTGGTAAGAAATGGCGAAAAATATTCACCGATGTTCTGTTTCGAAGGAACCTGCTGGCAGCTGAAAGACAAGTTGGTGAAGGTCACCAAATGGGAGTTAACTTATTTGCGGTTATTGTTTAGGCTTCAGGGTCTAGAGAAAGAAGATGTTCAACTAAATTCTTGTGATTTAGTGAATATTGTGGATGTTAGACAATATTTTGATCATCAAGAAAGCTTCGTTCCCAAATGGCCCGTTGCAGATTGCACTTGGATGAGTGTAGGCAGTCAAATGAATGGAAATGTTAAATAAAATAAAACATTTTAGTCAGTAATATTCCAAATCTTATTATAAGTTTTATAGGCTATTAAATTAGTATTAAGTTCACTAATATTTTTCTTATAAGAAATTAAAATGTTTTTGTTCTATTATGTGAAATTTGTTTTTTCATCAATAAACGTACTATGTTAATTACTGCTTATTATTTTTGAACAAATTATAGTGGTTCATGAAACCTGCTCGGATGAATGTCCATATAGCCTTGTGTTTCTCTGAGGTTATGTTTAGATTTCAGGTTAGATTCAATTATTCGGTTTTTTTCAGTTACACAGTTGAAATATCAACTATGGTATTTTATTTATCATTAAGTGAGATAGTTAGAGTTAGAGGTGGTTTTGAACAAGTTGTGAATGCTTGCAACTTATAAAACCTCAAGTAGATGACTCATTTGATAACAGCTGTTGGCAAGTCATATCTAAAATTAACTACAGATTCGTCATCGTCATTGTCATCTACTCGTTTGAACGAGGAATATAGCTGACTACAAATTACTTACAAACATATAACTTGAAAAAAAATCAAAATAATCGGTATTTCAAAAACATTGATGATATAACAACAATGGCTTATTTTTGTTCATTTGTACGTTTATTTTTTCTTTTATATACTGGTATTTTGTTTATAGTAATATAACATGGCATAGAAGGTAAATAGTGATAAAAAAGAGAAATATCATATACAATAAGGATTATTATTAATAAATAAAGGTTATAATTAAAAATGGTTAAATATTTGGGCTAAGTTATATTTATCAAAACTATTAAAACAAACGCAAAAATTAACATATGTTTATAACGAAATATTTTAAAATTAACGAAGCACTATATAATATAAAACACCAACATACACATAATATTAAATAATAAATAATCATTAATTTATAGAATTTTCTTATTCCTTGTGGAATAGTGTCCAATGGGTCCTTCAAAATATAATCTCGAGCTCCTAAAATATTCGCAATAAAATTTGTAAACAGAATATATAAATGAATAAAATCACCTTTATAACAACAATACTAATTTAACATAACAATAACTTTATAATTATTTGGCAGTTGTTATGATGTAATAAAACACCGATCCCAACTATAACTTGATATATTTACTAATATTTATATTGTCACCGTGCCAGCAAAATAATTTACATGACGTTATTACTGTCACTATAATGGTTATTTTTATATATAAGCATATAAATTAATACATTTAAATTAGTAAGGTATCTTCTTGAATAATACACCAACGCTATATTAATACTTTTTTCAGTAGTTATAATAACATAAATATAAAAGACTGTTTTTATATATTTTGTTAGGGGGTGATGTAAAATCAAGTGGCTGGTGATGAATTTATGTTATTATTTAGTTGTCAACGTGACGAAAGGCGTCTCTAGGACACAATAACAGATTAAATTCAAATAAAAAGTGAAAATGTCTATAAATAACGATCCAGATAACAAAATTGACATAATTAAATCGTCGCCAAATAGCCAAAGATATATTAGAATAATCCGAAATAATTCGAATGACGAACACAGTAAAAATATTGAATCAAACCGGCATGGTGTACCGGCAGCTTCAGTAAGTAATACCGATAGATTAGCAGAACTAGATTAGCACTATCGAATCTCAACACATTCCTTGCATCATAGTGAGTAATTTAAAATATGTCTCCGTTCGAAATATAAATGAGAGAATTTTCTCCACGATGAATAAATTTTCACCAAAAGTTTATCAGAGCCTTCGAGTAAATTGTTATCCCCTTAGCAAATACGAAGCTTCTTTATTTAATGAGATCAATTTTAAACATTGTGACGGAAGACTTTCTGCAGACGTATAATTTTCTGAAATTCTGCACCAGGATCATATTCGTTTTGATTAATAATATATGTAATGACATACATGAAGATTCCTGTGGATTCCTGCAGATTAATGTAGATAATTTTGTACCTTTCGTGGTGAGAAACGGCGAAAGGTATGCCCCGGTATTCTATTTCGAAGGCGACTGTTTGCAGTTGAAAAACAAGTTTATAAAGGCCACCAAATGGGAAATGGCATATTTTCAGTTTTCATTCAGACTTCAAGACCTGAAGAGAGAATTCCTCCATCTCAATTCCTGTGATATAGTGAATATTACCAATATTAGGCCGAATTTTAATCCCCAGGCCACTTTTGTTCTCAAGTGGCCCATCACAGACTGTGCTTGGATAAAAATAGGCAATCTGATGAAGACAAATGAAAACACTCAATAGAAGGAAGGCTGAAATTTTTTAGCTAGTACGGTTAGAAATGTTATTAGGTGTTACGAGCTTTTTAACAAGTATTACTAGATTTATACATATTGTTCTTATAAGGAAGTAGAAATATTATAGTATTAAATATTTTTTTATTCGGAACATAATACTGACGAAACATTATAGGAAAGTTTGAAGTCAGCGTCATCTGTCGTTAAAATATTGAAATATTTGAGCACTTGTTAGGAATCACTATTGGGTCTAGTATGACTGTATCATTTCCCATCACATCATAATACAAATTGTCCAATTTTTTTAACATAGATGATGATTCATAAATAAATTGATGTAACAAATAATATTTTAAGGTATATCAAAATAATTGAAAAATTGGGTGTAATTAGTATGTAAAAATATATATGAGTTGAAATGAAATAACAAAAATAACTTCTAATTTGGATTTTTTCAGTTCTTCTGTCATATAATCGATATTTATAATCATTTATCTAGCATCAATCATTAATGAACTTCAGTCTAGGTAAGATTTACCTCGGATACAAGTGTAAAAGTACATGTCCCAATTCAAAGCACAAATATCAAACTCAAATAATTCCCGGTCGCTCTTTCTCATTTCTTTCCATAGCGTTTTCACGTTGTTGTTCTCAAACTTCCACTCCTTTGTAGCATAGTAACTTAACATATCTACAATTTGATTTATCTTCTTGTAATTATCTCTGGCTCTCGAACATAATATAGACATTTTCAAATAATGTTTTACATATTTTTGGGTTTATATTGGGTTGACAAGAAAATATTTTACATATGTATGTACATAGTATGTACAACACTGAACGTCTCTATTTTACTAAATAGTGTTTATCTGTTCCCCACGGTCCTAGAGCTGATTTCAGAAGAAATCCGGTCTTACCCAGCTTGGTTACTGGCGTGGCTGATCGCAGTCACAGATTTTCTTTTTCGGATTATAAACTAGCAAAAACATAAATTTACCCAGCAGGATTCAAAACCGCTACTATCGCAACAGTAAGAGGGCCTTCCTGTCGCCCTTGACCACTGTGCCAACCAAGCCGGCCCTTTAGATTTTGTTTATGACGTGAAGAATTCACAATCAAGATATACATAGCTCGATATCTCTGAAGACATTCTCACATTGAAGTTTTTGTAGGACAATTAAATGCTGAGGTTAAATGTTTAAACTTTTAGAAGTTGCAAATCAATCCAAAGAAAACCCAGGCCGTTATAATCGACAGAAAATCCTGTATCCTCCCACGTGTAGAAAAAGCAAATTGTCTCTAATAATTATGGTTCTGCTCTATAAGACATACTCCTTTATTTAGACGGGCAAAAATAGTCTAAGTACATCGGCCATGAAGAGATGAACAAATTTAGAAATAGCAGAGAAAAAAATTTGAGCGCCTCATATACAGAATTACTCAAATACATTAGCGCAAATGTTCAAAAGGAATTTTTCACTCATGCCTTTTCAAAAATTCACCGCAGTATAGTTGCAAAATTCCTATACCAAATCCTTATCAACACCAAACACGCGTTCCACATCAACAAGGACTTTAATCAGCTGACCAAACAGGATTCCAAGAAAAGCAGAGTTCATTAAGTAAATTAAAGGTTCCTAAGGTCTTGAAAAGGGAACGGAAAATGGAAAATGCACAAATGTTTGTCTATAATATCTAAGTTAATTATTCTATGTTAATTATCCGTACAAATTCATTCAGTTTGCTTTTTAAAGACTAACCATATCATATGAGAAGCCGTAGAAATATTGCAGGCAACTGCTTCTATGGTATAGTTATTATAGTCTTCAGATCACACGTGGAGGTCGCGGGTTCGATTCCCGGTGGGAACAAAGACTTTTCGTGGTTGTTCTAGTTTGGTTAACGCCTTTGTCAAATCAGTTAGGTTAGGTAGCGGACCCCGGTGCCTGAAGCATTTCTTGTTTTCAATCATTGTTCCTTTATTCATATTTTTCTTCAAACAGACTGCAAGTTTACTTGGCATACCCATTTTAATACTTAATATAATAACTGCATAATTTATTGAGCAAATATCTAACACCAAAAAGAGAAAAATATAATGTTTTTAACAAGAAAATTAATCAGATTTCAAAAAATAAATAAGGAACACAGACAAGGTTTTTGTTTATTTTTATTTAGTTATTACAACGATTATTATATACATATTTCAAATATCCCTTTTGCAATGGTTAAGTACAAATGGATGACTTTACAATGATGACAGAACAGGAAGAAGGCTGGCGATTTTATTAACTTAAATTACCTTTTCATATATTCCCAGAATTTTTCAATGATACTGAAAATACAGTGCATCAAAATAGGTCATTGTGGTAAATGATTCAAGTGATATTTTCCATAATCACTAAGAGATGGACCGTAAGAAAATATAGATCGGCATTGTTGACCAATTACATAGAGGGCACCTAATGACTCATTCGATAATCGAGGCGGACGTGGTAACGGGTCGGAACGATGGGAATGCTGAGATGTACATTTTTCGGATACAAAGGACGACGCCTTGACCGGAATTCATATAGTTTCTTAGAGTCTCTCGAAGAGTATCTTGCTGACGCAGTTGATATGCGATTGTTGTTGTAATCACCGTTGCAACACCTAGTATATTATCAAGATAGTGACCATTAAAATGTTTGTTGAATATTTGTATTTTATTTATCAAGAAATAAAAGTATTTCTTACAGGACATTGACACCCTATCAAGGAGTGGTTGCATTATAGGCAAGTTAACTCGTAGATTATTTATCAACCCAAGAATAAGGTCAATTACATTCTTTCCCTGTACTATTATATATAGCTTGACATTCAAATAGTAACAATGTACCGCAATTTGATAGATTCACTTGTCTTAACAATTATAATGTTATCACTTACCCCTAATTTTTAGTTTAGATTTTTGACAAACAAATTTTGACATCATAGTTGACGGCACAGCTTGTGCACTAGAAGCATCAGATGAGGAAGTTTACCACGCCATACAGCATTTTTTCGCTAATTCAGTTATCTGAATCTGTTAATGATATCTAGCTTCTGTTCTGATTAGACGATAAGCAAAGTTCCTACAGAGTCTGATTTTACCATTTTAACGGGGATGGTCCATTGGCTATTTTATCACTGTCACCACTTATGTTAATAGAGTAATTCTTATTTAACTCACTATTACAACCTCAGCAGAAATGTTGTAGTAATTGAAATGTTCTTTATATTCTAAACACACACACTTGACAGGATAAATAGAAGGCCTTTATTCGACCACAATACTAGTTTATTGGTCCGAAAGGTAAGATAAGGCAATATGTTTCAATCAACGAACTAACGAAAACTGTTCTGGAAACTACCGGATAGAAACACAGACGTACCTAATATTACCAAATTAAAACGGTCGGAGGCGTTGGCAATTATGCTCTCCAAACTATTATGTTATATACGAGTAAGGCAGGAAGTTTCGTAGGTGGGTGTTTTGGTAATATTTTGCGAATATATGGAAATTTATGGAAATTTTGGCAAGATGTTTCGCCACGTCCAACATGTAGATGTCGCTATCTTTAACACATTTCTTGTTTTATTCGCTATGCTAAGAGCCGCGACGGAATCTGATTCGTTCATTTCTTTCTATGGTTTGTTTATTTTGCACCCCATTTTTAATGTGCCTTATGTAGAGAACAGCGTGGTCAGCTTTTTATAAAGTTTATAGATTAAATTATTATTTTATTTCATTACTAGGTAGAAGCCCGTAGTTGAAATGCACTCCCGTTCTAGGAAGTGTTGTGTACTCAGATGCACAGAAAGTGAGGAAATGCATCATCGTTTTCCGTTAAAAAAGCGATCCTTAAGAAATGAGTAGAACACTTTAAAAATCCTAAACTGGTTGGTTAAACATGAAGCAGATTTATTATCGTTACCACGTGAGACATTTGTGTGATACATTTTAACCTTCCATTAAGTACTTATGAACAATTTGGTGATGGTGAAAATAATACCACGAGCCTAGAACAACACAAATGGAAGTGGATCTAAATCAAAATTATATCGAAGGTAAATTGAAGGAGTCAGTCACATCTCTGTTCATAATTGTTAATTTCAAAACTGTCTTACTTGGTAGTACCTATTTCCATCATTCCAGGCCCGCAACCAGGGTGTTCGAAGCAAGTATCATCGACACTTGAATAAACTCCGGAAGGTAATGGTAAAGTTTGTATTCATTCAGCCAGTATCTCCCTTTTTGCTCATTCTTACTGTTAATTACTTGACTATAACTTCAGTTCAGATTTTTAAAACGCGTGAAAATTTAGTATTTAATTGTACATGGCGATATGTAGTTTACAACTCTATGCTGATTCACTGTGAATGATTGGTATAAACTAGTAACGTTGTTCTTAGTGTACAAGATACCAGACAGCACATTTGTTTCGAAATTTTCAGACGCCTGCAACTTCTCGTTCAATACTCTATATAGTGCGTGTTTTATTTGTTCCAGAGTACGGAAGAAATATTTAAAAATTAAACCAAAAGAATTGTACACTATCTCACCTAATATCTATCATTCTCTAATTATATATTCATCTAAATAGTTTATGGGTGTCCCACTAGCTGACTAGAATGTCGTTTCAATCCTTTTTAATCAATGTTATATTCACTGATGAGACTTCAAGCTTTTATATTGCAAAGCCTTATAAACTTCATCTTATAGACTACATGTTGATAGAAATCCAAACGGCATATATTTAAAAGCCTGGAAGCTAAAATACTTGGGCCAATATCTGTTGTATTTGTTTGGCGACTTTGACAGGCACATCTGGTCAGATTCTTCGCTGATGGTTTAACGGTAAGATACAGTAGTATACCGTAACACGTAGTTCAGTAAGACCCAGTAGGGTCGAATGATGATCCCCCTCCAGTTCCACTCAGAACTTCCAGACAGATTTCCAAGTGGAACTCTCAGGCACCGGCAATGATGTGTTCTCCAGATTCTTCATTGACACATAGTACCATAGGATCGGATTTGGCCAAACGTTTCAAACCTGAAGTAAAATGACACAGACAATGATAGTCACACAATAAAAGCGAATATTTCCGTACCTTCTACAGGTTTTTCTGAACGAACCGGATTCTTCGGTTCCACAGCTACACGTACTACGGAAGATAAGCTGAACTCCTTGATATTCAAGTTTTGCTTGTTTGTGAATGTGGTAATGGTATCGGGCTTATCCAAAAATTGATCCACACCGAACAACCTGTAAATGTTTCCAGATGGGACATCTTCAATGACTTCTACATAACGACGCATCATGAGGATGGTTCCATGTATTGTCTGCTGGTTTAAATCTTCTTTCTTGATGCCACATATTTAGGTCTTAGGATAGGGACATCCATGCCTTTGTCTAATTTACCGGAAAAGACAGGAAAAAAAGCGTGGAAACGATCTTTATGAGTACCATTTTAGACACATACATCAGAGGACCGTTAGGATCAGAGTTCGTAATACCTAAAAACAAAAAGCGAAGTATAGTAATTTGCATATGCTAAAAATAATAAAAAATTGGTAATTTTTGTTCAGTTTATACCAATCATTCACAGTGAATCAGCATAGAGTTGTAAACTACATATCGTCATATAAAAATAAAACCTAAAATTTCACACGTTTTAAACATCCATACATGTGGACCTTCGTATAACATTTCCATTCTGTACTTCTGAACAGTTACTGTAACTGCTCTGAAATACAGAATGGAAATGTTATACGAATTATACGAAGGTCCACATGATGATGAAGCCGCTCCTGGTATGTGTCACCTATATGGATTTTTTAAACGCGTTAAATTTTGGTATTAATTTGTACTTGATGATGTGTAGTTTAGAACTCTAGGCGGATTCACTGTGAATGATTGGTAAAAAGTAAACCATAATTACCAATTTTTTATTAATTTTTTAAAATTTGCAAATAACTATACTTTGATTTTTTGTCTCTAGACATTAAGAACCGTGATCCATCCTAACGGTTCTATGATAATGTGTCTAAAATGGTACTCACTTCTCATAAAAGTATTTTCTACGATTTTGGTCCTGTTTTCTCCGGTAAAGTAGCCACCGGCGTGAAGGCCCCTATCCTGGGACCTAACTATGTGGCCTCAACAGAGAGGATTTACACGAGAAGACAATTCAGGGAGCCATCCTCATGATTGGTCGTTATATAGAAGCCATGGAAGATGTCCCATCTGGAAATATTTGCACTTTGTTCGGTCTGGATCAATTTTTGTTTAAGCCCGGTACCACCGCCATATTCACAAACAAGCAGAACTTGAATGTCAAGAACTGCAGCTTATCTTCCGTAGTACGTGTAGCTGTGGAACCGAAGAATCCGGCCGATTCAGAAAAACCTGTAGAAGGTACTCAAATATGCGCTTTTAGTGTGTGTTTATCACTAAGGTCTGTGTCACTTGACTTCAAGTTTGAAACGTTAGGCTAAGTCTGATCTTATGGTACAATGTGTCATTGACGAATCTAGAGAAAACATCATTGCCGGTACTAGAGAGCTCCACTTAGAAATCTGTCTGAAGGCCTTGGAGGAGGATCCTGCTAGAATTCAAGTTACTTAATCCGACCCTGTAGTTGCCTTCGTTTAAATGATGGTGCTCTTGTTGTAGTAGATTGTGTTACGGGTAGGTAAATTCCTAAATAATTATTTATATAATAAATTAAATAATTATGTATGTATTTTAGATGTTACTTCACTTTGTATTAATTTTACTAAACAAAAATTAAAATTTTAAATAATACGTATATAAATATATTTCTGTGGTAAAGACAACTTATTAAGAATTTCTGAATTAAAGTATGAAACATCGAAAAAAGAATCTTGTGGTGTCTTTACAATATATTAATTAATCGTGATGTCATCTCCATCTGCCCTAGGCAGACATTCGTTAATGTTTGGTGGTACTGATGCTGCTAATTCGCTATAAATTATGAATAAAGTTAGAAACAATTTTGTGATAATAAATTATTTGCAGATGTGTGTGTGTACAAACGGAAACTGTCTTACGTCAGGCTATCGACGAACGTTTTAATCCAATCTTGTTCATGAACAAGATTAACCCGTACTCTTTTGCAATTGCAGTTGGAAGCTGAATAACTTTACGAAACTTTCTGATGTTAAACAGTCTATGGGGTTAAAAATATTTGAACCCAAAAACAGGATAATGATAACAAAGGATCGTTTTGGATGTACATTTGAATCCCATCTACAAAATTTTTTACTTAATTATGAACTGCAAGTAAATATTTTATTATTAAAAAAAATAATTCTTCCACCACAATTAGGCCACTATATAGTTTACAAAATAACTTTTATGAAGTCATTAGGAAATAAATATAGTGTTGGCAGTGCATTGGAAGAAAATTATAAACCTAGGTATTAAACGCTTTCATATTACCTCTATCTTTATATCCTATGGTGACAAGCTATTATATCGAGAATGCATTATATATTTGTAGTTCTTGGGTGTAACTAAAATGTTTATTTTAGGAAAGAATAATATGAAGCCCTTCTCTCCACACTGTGCACTATCTTGAAATATGAAGATTGAAATATGACAATTTAGTCAGACATGGTTACCTGCTGGTGGGACTTTGCTTCAGATTATTGCCGTTCATTTACCGTCCCCAGTAACTGCTCTGAAATACAGAATTGAAATGTTATACAAAAGTCCACATGATGATGAAGCCACTCTTGATACGTGTCACCTATATGGATTTTTAAAACGCGTTAAACTTTGGTATTTATTTGTACATGATGATGTGTAGTTTACAACTCTAGACTGATTCACTGTGAATGATTGGTATAAACTAAACAACAATTACCAATTATTTATTATTTTGTTAATATTTGCAAAGGACTATACTTTGTTATTTTGTTTTTAGGTATTAAGAACAGTGATCCTAACAGTCCTATGATGATGTGTGGTCCAGATATTCAGTTTCGGCTCTTAACGTTTTATGGCATTTTGCATTTATTTTCTACTGTACTGACCTTTTTTTCCGATGGCACTTTCACTTTTTCTGTATATTCTAAAATCCCTTCCAATAATATATCTTGGGCTTAATTTTAATAATAAATGTCTATAACATGAACATAATAAAGGAGGGTTTAATAAATAATAAATGGAAATTAGAAAGAGAAAACTGGAACACTCTATGAACAAATTATCATGAAACTCAATCAGGGTGGTACAAAAGACACTAGAAATAGAAAAGAAGAAAAGCGTAGTGATTCTGAACATGGCGTCTTTGGAAATGATGTGTTATGAAGTTCTAACATCTCTAGGATGTGTTACAACAACATGTCGTCATAATGTGGAGAAATTGTACTTTTAAAAAGAAGTGGCAATCCCGTCTAGATCCTTTACACTTTCCTTCAAATTTAAGAAAAAAACATAACTGACATTAAATGAAACGGTCTAAAATATCGCATTACTAGATCGAATTCTATATACCATAGATATTTGGAACCATTCATGAATTTCTTGTATAGTACAAGTCTTCGTCGGTATTTTTGGCTAAAATATTGAGAAAATATTAACATTAGAACTCGCTTTTATTCTATTATGTAATATCTAGAGGAATAATACTAAAATTATGGATTTATAAATACATTAGGATTGATAATCAATTTATCATAAACATATAAGTTGCATTTAATATATCTTAATATTAAACATGAAAATCCGTTGTAGATCCTTCAGGTCTTTCCTAAAACCTTCTCTGAATAACAATAATCAAAATTCCCAAATTTAAATAAAAATATGCTACCTACCTAAATATACATTTAATACGAAATATCTAATACCTGCATAACTAGACATTCAAAGCTCTTTTGATTTATTTGTAATATAAATATTGTAAGATCAATGTCGTATTAAAATGGTACTGATAAAATAAATTGATTATGGCCAAAAGCATACCCTTAATCTAGTATTATTTTATCAACCACCTTATAATACACTAATATTAATGATATAGTGAAATCCTTATTTGGGATTTTTATTAATTAGACCTCATAAATGAAATTGACGATGGGCGATAATTGAAATTACTGACATGTTTAAATGTACTAGGTAAACTAATACATATTTATCTCAAAATATCTACGTTTCACTTATGAAATTAGGAAAAATACAAAACAACAATATTGCAATAAACATAATTTATTTAAATATAAAGGACAATAGGATAAAGTTATGTTATTTGTGTTGCCTCCACTTCATCGATTTTCTCTGGACTATTTCTTAAGGGTCTAAGTTATATGGACTCACTAAGATTGTGGTAACATTGGCCATTAACTGCAAATTTATCATCTTCTTTCTAATTGAGGTAGACGTCCATATATCTACCTTGTGGGTTATATAACAGTATACATCTTGTATCTTTCAACTCATTTGCCCATGGTTCTACACTTATGGCGTCATTTTCACCTCTATTTGCTGTGGATTCAAAATCATAAGCTGCTTTTATGTTTTGTAACTCTTTATTATTCACTAAATCTATTCTTCTTACATTAGTAATATCCACATCGTCTCTTACATCATCCTTTATAACACTAAATGGTATTTTAGCTACTCATTTGGTTACAATTTATTCTCTATTTGTTTTCGAGAGCTGCAGGAGTTTAAGGTATTTTCATATCCAAAATATGTTTTGGTGAATTCTACTTCATATTCTTCACCTTTGTTCTAATTTAATACTAGCTAGACAATGTGTATTTATCTTGTTTCTTCCTTGGGACACGAGATATTCTCTTGTCTCTATAAAATCAGTCTCAATTTGTGGGTTTACTGATTTATTCATAATTGTATGTAAACAAATATCACATTTCATTTTTTTTTAAGTTTTACTAAATAACCTGAGATATACACTACGGTACAACGTAAAACTTTGTTTGCTCTTATAGGAACATCTGGACTGAAGTTATAGTCAAGTAACTAACAGTAAGAATGAGTAGAAAGGGGGATACTGGCTGAATGACTATAAACTTTACCATTATTTTCTGGAGTTTGTTCAAGTGTCGTTGATACTTGTTTCGAACACCCTGGTTGTAGGCCTGGAATGATGGAAATAGGCACTACAAATTTAGTAAGACAGTTTTGAAATTAATGGTAACAATTATGAACAGAGATGTGACTGACTCCTTCAATTTACCTTCTATATAATTTTGATTTTAATCCACTTCCATTGGTACATGTTCTAGGCTTGTGGTATTATTTTCACCATCACTAAATTGTTCATAAGTACTTAAGGAAGGTTTAAATGTATCACACAAATGTCTCACTTGGTAACGATAATAAATCTGCTTCATGTTTAACCAACCAGTTTAGGATTTTTAAAGTTTTCTACTCATTTCTTAAGGATCGCTTATTTAACGGAAAACGATGATGCATTTCTTCACTATCTGTGCATCCGGGCACACAACACTTCCTAGAACGGGAATGAATTTCAACTACGGACTTCTACCTAGTAATAAAATAAAATAATAATATAATCAATAAACGTTATAAAAAGCTGACCACACTGTTCTCTACATAGGGCACATTAAAAATAGGGTGCAAAATAAACAAACTATAGAACGAAATGAACGAATCAGATTCCGTCGCGGCTCTTAGCATAGCGAATAAAACAAGAAATGTGTTAAAGGTAGCGACATCTACATGTTGGACGTGGCGAAACATTTCGCCAAAATTTCCATAAATTTCCATATATTCGCAAAATATTACCAAAACACCCACCTACGAAATATCCTGCCCTACTCGTATTTAACATAATAGTTTAGAGAGCATAATTGGCAACGCCTCCGACCGTTTTAATTTGGTAATACTAGATACGTCTGTGTTTCTATCCGGTAGTTTCCAGAACAGTTTCCGTTAGTTCGTTGATTGAAACATATTGCCTTGTTTTAACTGTCGGACCAATAAACTAGTATTGTGGTCGAATAAAGGCCTTCTATTTATCCTGTCAAGTGTGTGTGTTTAGAATATAACGAACATTTCAAATACTATAATATTTGTGCTAAGGTTGTAAAGTTAAATAAGAATTACTCTATTAACATAAGTGGTGACAGCCATAAAATAACCGATGGACCATCCCTATCAAAAATGATAAAATCAGACTGTGTAGGAACTTTGCTTGTCCTCTAATCAGAACAGAAGCTAGAAATAACTGAATTAGCGTAAAAATGCTGTATGGCGTGGTAAACTTCCTCATCTGATGCTTCTAGTGCACAAGCTGTGCCGTCAACTATGGTGTTAAAATTTGTTTGTCAAAAATCTAAACTACAAATTAGGGGTAAGTGATAACATTATAATTGTTAAGACAATTATTATTCTTGGGTTTGCTATAAATAATCTCCCAGTTAACTTGCCTATAATGCAACCAATCTCTGATATGGTGTCAATGTCCTGTAAGAAATACTTTTATTTCTTGGTAAATAAAATACAAATATTCAACAAACATTATAATGGTCAATATCTTGATAATATACTAGGTGTTGCAACGGTGATTACAATAACAATCGTATATCAACTACGTCAGCAAAATACTCTTCGAGATACTCTAAGAAACTATATGATTTTCGGTCAAGGCATCGTTCTTAAAAGGCAAGTCAAGGCATCGTATCCAAAAAGTATACATCTCAGCATGGGAATGCGTTCGGACTCGTTACCACGTCGAATGAGTCATTAGGTACCCTCTGTGTAATTGGTCAACAATGCCGATCTATGTTTTCTTACGGTCCATCTCTTAGTGATTATGGAAATTTTCACTTGATTCATTTACCACAACGACCCATTTTGATGCACTGTTTTCAGTATCATTAAAACATTCTGGGAATATACAAAAAGTTAATTTAAATTATGAAAGTAAAGAATTTTAAGCAAGTTCAAAGTACCGTTCCGCCTTCTTCCTGTTCTGTCATTATTGTAAAGTCATCCATTTAAACTCAATCATTGCTAAAAGCATATTTGAAATACGTACATAATTATCGTTGTAATAACTAAATAAAAATAAACAAAAACCTTGGGTGTGTTCCTTATTTATTTTTTGAAGTCGGTTTAATTTTCTTGTTAAAAACATTATATTATTCTCTTTTTGGTGTTAGATATTTGCTCAAAAAATTATGCAGTTATTATATTAAGTATTACAATGGGTAGGCCAAGTAAAGTTGCATTCTGTTTGAGGAAACATAGGAATAAAGGAACAACGATTGAAAATAGGAAATGCTTCAGGCCTCGGGGTCCGATAACTAACCTAACTGATTTGACAAATACATTAACCAAACTAGAACAACCACGAAAAGTCGTTGTTCCCACAGGGAATCGAACCCGCGACCTCCACGTGTGATCTGAGGACTCTAATAACTATACCATAGAAGCAGTTGCCTGCAATATTTCTATTGCTTCTCATATGGTATGGTTAGTCTTTAAAAAGCAAACTTAACGAATTTGTACGGATAAGTAATATAGAATAATTAACTTTGATATTATAGATATCATTTATGCATTTTCTATTTTCCGTTCCATTTTCAAGATCTCAGTAACCTTTAATTTACTTAATGAATTATCCTTTCCTTGGAGTCTTGGAGTTTCTGTTTGGTCAGCTAATTAAAGTCCTTGTTGATGTGGAACCCCTGTTTGGTGATGTTAAGGACTTGGTATAGGAATTTTGCGATTGTACTGCGGTGAATTTTTTGAAAAGGGATGAGTAAAAAATTCCTTTTGAACCTTTGTGCTAATGTATTTAGGTAATTCTGTATATGAGGTGGTCAAATTTTTTTTGCCTTCAATTTCTAAATTTGTTCATCTCTTCATGACCGATGTACTTAGACTACTTTAACCCGTCTAAATAAAGGAGTATGTTTGATAGAGCAGAACCATAATTATTGGAGACAATTTGCTTTTTCTACACGTGAGAGGATACAGGATTTTCTATGGAATATAATGGCCTGGGTTTTCTTTGGGTTGATTTGCAACTTCCAAAAGTTTAACCATTTAACCTCAGCATTTAATTGTCCTACAAAAACTTCAATGTGGGAAGATTTTTGTCGTCAGAGATATCGGGCTATGTATATCTGGATTGTGAATCCTTCACGCCATAAACAAAATCTAAAGGGCCGGCTTGATTGGCACAGTGGTCAAGGGCGACAGGAAAGCCCTCTTACTGTTGTGATAGTAGCGGTTTCGAATCCTGCTGGGTAAATTTATGTTTTTGATTGTTTATAATCCGAAAAAGAAAATCTGTGAGTGCGATCAGTCACGTCAGTAACCAAGCTGGGTAAAACCGGATTTCTTCTGGAATCATCTCGAGGACCGTGGTTCGGAGTGGGGAACAGATAAACACTAGTTAGTAAAAAAGAGACGTTAATTGTTGTACGTACTATGTACATACATATGTAAAATATTTTCATGTCAACCCAATATAAACCCAAAAATATCTGAAAAATATGTAAAACATTGTTTGAAAACGTCTATATTGTGTTGTAGAGCCAGGGAGAATTACAAGAAGATAAATCAAATTGTAGATATGTTATCACTATGCTAAAAAAGAGTGGAAGTTTGAGAACAACAACGTGAAAACGTTATGCAAAGAAATGAGTAAGAGCGACCGGTAACTATTTGATTTTGATATGGGTGTTTTGAATTGGGACATGTACTTTTACACTTGTATCCGAGGTAAATCTTACCTAGACTGAAGTTCATTAATGATTGATGCTAGAAGAACGATTATAAATATCGTTTATATGACAGAAGAACTAAAAAAATCCAAATTAGATGTTATTTTTGTTATTCCATTTCAACTCATATATATTTTTACATATTAATTACACCCAATTTTTCAATTATTTTGATATACCTTAAAATATTATTTGTTATATCAATTTATTTATTCATCATACAAGGTAACAAAAATTGGACAATTTGTATTATGATGTGATGGGAAATGACACAGTCATACTGGACCCAATAGTGATTCCTAACTAGTGCTTTTCAAACTTTTCTATAATGTTTCGTCAGTATTATGTTCCGAATAAAAAATATTTAATACTATAACATTTCTATTTCCTTATAAGAACAATGTGTATAAATCTAGTAATACGTGTTAAACTGCTCGTAACACCTAATAACATTTCTAACCTTACTAGCTAAAGAATTTCAGCCTTCTTTCTATTAAGTGTTTTCATTTGTCTTCATCACACTCTGTAATGGGCCACATGAGAACAAAAGTGGTCCAGGGATTAAAATACGGCCTAATATCGGTAATATTCACTATATCACAGGAATTGAGTTGGAGGAATTCCTTCCTCCGATCTTGAAGTCTGAATAAAAACTGAAAGTATGACATTTCCCATTTGGTTGCCTTTATGAACTTGTTTTTCAATTGCGAACAGTCGCCTTCGAAATAGAATACCGGGACATAGCTTTCGCCGTTTCTCACCACGAAAGGCACAAAATGATCTACATTAATCTGCAGGAATCCGCAGGAATCTTCATGTATGTCAATATATATGTTATTAATGAAAACGAATATGATCCTGGTGCAGAATTTCAGAAAATTATACGTCTGCAGAAAGTCTTCCATCAATATTTTTCTATCTCTGCCTTCTACGAATAATAGCTTCCCAAATGAACCGTCACAATGTTTAAAATTAATAAAGCTTAAATAATAACATTAAATAAAGAAGCTTCGTATTTGCTAAGGGGATAACAATTTTCTCGAAGGCACTGATAAACTTCTGGTGAAAATTTATTCATCGTGGAGAAAATTCTCTCATTTATAATTCGAACGGAGACATATTTTAAATTACTCACTATGATGTAAGGAATGTGTTGAGATTCGATAGTGCTAATCTAGTTCTGCTAACCTATCGGTATTACTTACTGAAGCTGCCGGTACACCATGCCGGTTTGATTCAATATTTTTACTGTGTTCGTCATTACAATTATTTCTTATTATTCTAATATATCTTTGGCTATTTGGCGACGATTTAATTATATCAGTTTTATTATCTGGATCGATATTTATCAACATTTTCACTTTTTATTTGAATTTAATCTCTTACTATTTTCTAGAGACGCCTGCCGTCACGTTGATAACTAAACAATAACAAAAATTCATCACCAGCAACTTGATTTTACATCACCCCTAACAAAATATATAAAAATATTTTTTTATGTTTATGTTATTATTATAACTTCTGATAAAATATTAACAAAGCAGAGGTGTATTATTCAAAAAGACACCTTACTAATTTAAATGTATTAATTTATATGCTTATATATAAAAATAACCATAATTATTATAGTGACAGTAATAACGTCATTTAAATTATTTTGCTGTCACGGTGACAATATAAATATTAGTAAATATATCAAGTTATCATTGGGATCGGTGTTTTATTACATCATAACAACTGTCAAATATTTATAAAGTTATTGTTATGTTAAATTAGTATTGTTGTTATAAAGGTGATTTTATTCACTTCTATATTATGTTTACAAATTTGATTACGAATATTTTAGGAGCTGGAGTTTATATTTTGAAGGACCCATTGGACACTATTCCAGAAGGAATAAGAAAATTCTATAAGTTAATGATTATTTATTATTTGATATTATGTGTATGTTGTGTGTTATATTATATAGTGCTTTTTTAATTTTAAAATATTTCGTTATAAACATATGTTAATTTTTGCATTTGTTTTAATAGTCTTATATATTTAATAGTCTAATCTTATATAATATAACTTGCCCAAATATATTAACCATTTGTAATTATAACGTTTTTTATTAATAATAATCCTTATTGTATATGATATTTGTCTTTTTTATCCCTATTTACATTCTATGTCATGTTATATTAGTATAAACAAAATATCAGTATATAAAAGAAAAAATAAACGTATAAATGAACAAAAATAAGCTATTGTTTTTATGTCATCAATGTTTTTGAAATACCGATTATTTTGATTTTGTTTTCAAGTTTTATATTTGTAAGTAATTTGTAATCAGCTATATTCCTCGTTCAAACGAGTAGATGACAGTGGCGATGACGAATCTGTAGTTAATTTTAGATATGACTTACCAACAGCTGTTATCAAATGAGTCATCTACTTGAGGTGTTATAACTTGCAAAAATTCACAACTTCTTCAAAAGCACCTCTAACTCTAACTATCTCACTTAATGATAAATTAAACATCATAGTTGATATTTCAACTCTGTAAATGAAAAAAAAAACCGAATAATTAAATCTAACTTCAAATCTAAACGTAACCTCAGAGAAACATAAGGCTATATGGACATTCATACGAGCAGTTTTATGGACCACTATAATTTGTTCAACAATATTAAGTAGTAATTAATATGGTACGTTTATTGATGAAAAAACAAATTTCACATAATAAACAAAAACGTGTTTAATTTCTTATAAGAAAAATATTAGTGAACTTAATACTAATTTAACAGCCTGTAAAACTTATAACAATATTTGGAATGTTACTGACTAAAAATTCATCTTCTACTTAACATTTCCATTCATTGGACTGCCTACACTTATCCAAGTGCAATCTGCAACGGGCCATTTGGGAACGAAGCTTTCTTGATGATCAAAGTATTGGCTAACATCCACAATATTCACTAAATCACAAGAATTTAGTTAAATATCTTCTTTCTCTAGACCCTGAAGTCTAAACAAAAAGCGCAAATAAGTTAACTCCGATTTGGTGGCCTTCACGAACTTGTCTTTCAGCTGCCAGCAGGTTCTTTCGAAACAGAACATCGGTGAATATTTTTCGCCATCTTACCACAAAGAGTACAAAGTAATCTATGGAAAAGATGTTTTATGATACCATGGCAACTGTCAAATTATTATAAGATTGTTGTTTTTAAATCAGTATTAGTTCTATATGTAATTTATATGCTCTATTAACTTTAATATAAATAAATAAATTATAAGTTGATCGGAAATCTTTACCGAAATCGTGTTTTCTGTATATGCTGATCTCTGTGTCATTACAATTTTGGTATATGGCTTAAAGTCGTAACGAAATTATTTAGCAAACAAAAACTATTTATTTACTTGAAAATATTATGTTATTTATCGAAAAGAAGAGGGGACTGGCTGAACGGCGATACATTGCGGCACTGAGGGTAAAACACATCTACCCGTCTTACAAAAAAAGAACAGATCTCCGGATAGCCTGGGCCGAAGCGAATACCAAAGAAATAGTTATATCAACATCTAGGTTAAAATTGAGTTAGTGAAGTGTTTAATATATCTATAGATTGTATACATTAGAACAAACTCAGAATGGCTTGTTGTATACACATATTATGCCATTTAATCATTTTTTCAATGAATTATTTTAAAATCGACTGCTTTCATTCTTATACACTTCAAACTTGTGATGATATTTCAACATTTTCCATTTGTTTTAATAACTCAGGGATAAATATCATTTTGAAGGTTTTTCTTAATAATAATCAATAAGCACGGAATTTGATATTCTATTAAAATTATTAAGATTTTTTCTGGTAGCTATTTACAGCTGAATTTAATGAAATGGGGTACTTGGACTAATTATAAGTCTCGATGCATCCCATATATGTGTAATTGTTTTCTATATCGATATTTATGTGTTTTTGTGACATCTCAGGATTATAAATATAATAACTAACAAATAAATTAACTGAAAATATAATTAATAATTTTAAATTTTATACAATTTCATTGTTTTTACCTATTAAATAAAGTATTAATTAAATTATATTATTACCTCCAAGCAGTTAAAATTTATTATATTGAAAACAAAATAAATTTCCATATAATTATGAAGTGAAATATTATTTCCAGAGCTACAAACTAATAATCTAAAGAGTTCTATAGAGAGAGTTCGTAAAAATAAATATGAAGATATTATGGGAGTTTCTGTTTCTCCAAGTAGGTCAAATAAAAAAAATTATAATTATAATTTATATGATATTTTAATAATAATTAATAAGTATTAACTCATTACTAAATTGAATTAGTTCATTATTACAATAATATATTTTACAACCTGTGGACGATCCGGTATTTGGAAACTTCTTGTAGTATTCCGAAACAAAAAAAATCCATCATTAGTAAACATATGGTTATGGCTGTTTTTTTTAACATTTTTGAATTTTTTTAATACCATACGCAATAATATCCCGTTATAGAAAATATAAATACACTTAATATATAGGCATACTTCCTAACATAGTATAATTTTTAAAAATTTTGAGGAAGTGCGAAAATTGATCGATGATTTAATTGAAATTGACATCGTTCTTTAGACGATGTTAGTATCGCCATGTGACCAGAAAGATGACCAAACACGCATTGCTTAATCGATAATATACTATTTTTTCTCATATGTCTTTTTTAAGAAGAAAAATGATCAGAATACATGTAAGGACCTAATAAACAAAAACATTAAAATACATAAATAAAAAAATAGAAACTTAGAAGGGAAAGGTCATTTGTGGTAGACGTTCAGTACAGGCTAATTAAGACACCCATGGATTAATATCGGGCACCACCAGCTTGGTGGGGTAGTGGTAAAGGCGATATGACGGTCCTCCTAATGATGCGATAGCCGCGGGTTCGAATCCCGCTGGGGCATGGTCGTAAATTTATGTTTTGATTGTTTAAAAATCGTGATTTTCCTAGACAAGAGTGTGAAAACAAGAAAACAAGAAGGAAAATGATCCCAGTCACGCCAGTAACCAGGCTGGGTAAGACCGGATGTCTTCTGGGATGATTTTTAAAGTTGGCCATTCGCCAGTCGGTACGCTTAATGCTGAGGACCGTGGTTTGATAGCCACGCCAAACTGTAGTATCAGTCCAGATAAACCCACAGTTTGTAAAAGGAGACTTTAAAATGTATTTTTAAAAAATCGAGAATAATATATGCATAGCCTGAGTAGCCTCGACCAGGTATTGTAATGCAAGCGGATTAATCTGCTATGATATATTAACATCTATCGGTTTCACGGAGTTTAATTGGTGTCATTAAAAATTCACAAATTTTCATGTCTTAAGATCCATACAGGTTTACTATTACTTCAGCCGCTTAACCAAAAAATTTGTAAACAAAATAGTTAAAATAATATAAAATAGAATTAATAGTACGTTTCAATATTTTTGATATATTAACTGTATCCATAACCTATAAATAAAAAATAGAAAACGATAATGAATGACCTTGGGATAAAAGATTGACCAACTCAAAAAACTAATTAATAGTTTTATAACATTTGGCATAAACTACTATGTCAATTATTTCAGTATTTTATTGAGTTTATAATTTACAATTTGTGGCTAAAGAAAATAAAATCATTTATAATACCATCAAATATAGAAAGTGTTGTGAAACATTTACTGATATTGAATATCGAAACTCAAGAACCGTATCTAGGAAATGTTACAGATTTACCGGCCGGTACAAGTACGCCATTAAAGGAACAGATACCAAGGCCTGCCTCTAAAACCCTCGGATGGCTCTACATCGAGTCGTCTAATATACCTTATATTATTGTTGATGATCTTTATGTTCGTATCAGAATCTTAAACGACAAAGTGTTTTCGCGAGTGAAGAAATTCTCGCTTGAAGTTTATAACTTGTTTTACGTGAAATGTAGTCGAATGAAAAAAGTAGAAGCAGATCTGTTCAATATGATTAACATTGCACATGAGGAAACTTTCGGAAGCAGATTTCTAGAGGGTAGTGATTATAAAATACAGTTGAATGATTTTTAGGGCTGTATTATTTTTTAAAAATTTGCGAATATATTTAGTACGATTTAACAAGGAACATGTACCAAACTTTTCTTAAAAATACGTGCGGCTTTTTACAGATACTGCTAATTGTCACATTCCATTTGTAGTGAGAAACAAAGAACTTTATGCACCTTTGTTTTACGTTGAAGGAGATTGTTCCTTTTTGGAAGACAAAATTATAGTTTGTACCAAGTGGAAAATGTCCTACTTTAAATTATTATTCAGACTTCAAAATATTCAAATCCAATTAGGCAAACATGACTTGTACTTAATGGTTAAAATTGATGATTCATTACCCTTCGTTGAAACCAAATAAGTGAATATCAAAATTGTATTGTCCAACAATAATAAATATTGTTTTCTTTTTTTATATGAATTTATGTATTTGTTTATATTTCTAAAATTTCACAACGCAGTTTAGTAACATTCAAAAAACTAGTTTACAGTGGTTAGGTATTAATGTAATATACAGATTAATAATTAATAAGAGTTTAATTTAACAAAATAAATTCATTTTATAATTTATTGTGTCATTTAATAATAATAAATTGAATATAATTTAATATTAGCGTTGGGAACAATCGACTCAAAACCGTCGATAATCGCAAAACAGCCGAAATAGTCGATAGTCAAAAAACTATATAAACTAGCGACCGAAAATAATAATTACCATTTTTAAATGCACATTATATTATAGTTCCAATGCACAAATTTATGTTTTTGATTGTTTAAAAATCGTGATTGTCCTAGACAAGAGTGTAAAATCAAGAAAACAATAAGGAAAATGATCCCAGTCACGCCAGTAAGCAGGCTGGGTAAGACCGGATGTGTTCTGGGATGATTTCTAAAGTTGGTCATTCGCCAGTCGGTACGCTTAATGCTGAGGTCCGTGGTTTGGTGCCCACGCCAAACTGTAGTATCAGTCCAGATAAACCCATAGTTTTTAATAGAAACATTGACATCGAAATAGTCGATAGTCAAAAAACTATATAAACTAGCGACCGAAAATAATAATTACCATTTTCAAATGCACATTATATTATAGTTCAAATGCACGGTTCGAATGTTTTTATCAATTCGTGATGTCAGACGAAGATGTATGACCCTTTTCCTGTATAAATTTTTGGAGAGGAAAGGACGGATATAATTGCTTGGAGCAATTAATTTTATTTATGCTAATATTTTCTAACGATAGTATAAAAGAGACGGAGATGTACATATTCCTTAACGTACTTTACAATAGAAAACTTAGAAACTTACTTTAAAATAGAAAAGGAGAAAAGTAATTACTGAATATTATTAGCTCGCAATTAATTTATTAATTATTCATTAGTTAATTTCATTTTAAACGAAGCAGAATTACTTTTATATTTGAATATTCTCTGGATCTGTGATAAGGTGATTCTGTGAACACATACGTTCACCTACTCGACAGATATTAATAGAGACTAAAGCCCTCATGTTTAAAAGAAAACATCGAAAGTATCAAATAATAGAAAAATAGAAACTTGGAAGACAAAATCAATTCTTGGATGATTTTCAAGAAAGACAATTTGGAAGACATTCAGTTTTGTTTAGCTAAGGTATTTATCTATTAATATCGTGAAGAATGTATGCGGAGCTCATTGAGATGATTAACGATGATAAGTGTATTATGCTATCGCTAATATTATCCACCAAAACTCGCTGGAAAGCTGAAATTCTTAAATACACCAGATCTCATTGTAAAAAATAATAAATATAAAATATAATAGGGCGTAGAGTGTCCACAGATCAATTGATTAACTTCAGTTAATGTACGATTGGTTAATAAGATAAACGAGTAACATTGATTGATGTTTCCACGCGGAAAATAAACATCCAAGTTCTTGCATCAAGCAAGCAGTGGCAAAGGAAAATGAGCTGGGTCTGTACAAATATCTATCAAAACCATGCAAAAAGCATCTTTGTTAGTAACAACCTTTACATAATACTAAATCGAAAATCTGAAAAGAAAACTGGAAGACAAGAAAGAATTTTGATATTTGTATCATTTTGATACTTATATTATCAGGTATATATAAATGTTTCATTTAGAAATAGTGAAAAAATTAACAATCAAATTAATAAAAATAAAACGAAATCATAACAACTGGATTCCTATAGACGAACTTCGATTATGTCGAAGTAATCTACTTTCAAATATTAATTATTTCCTTAGAAGATATCCTGCTTAGTTGATCAGTGTCATCAACTAAGCGGTTTGTGATTTTACTGTGTAACATGTCCACCATTAAATGTAAAAAATTACATAAAAATAAACATTAACTGTAAATGTTGTATATTATATAAAATTAATTATATATGCTTATTTCAAACATATTTAGTTACAACAGTATACAAACCATCTATCTACAAAGGCGGTTGGTATCAAGAAATCGGCCATTTTGATATTGTTTTAATCATCACGTTAATTACTTGCTTCTTGCCGGGTTTTTCACACCATTTGTGATTTCGAAAATAGTTATAATGTCATCTAATACAGGAGGTAACAATTTAGGACAAATACTAATATTGGAGATGGTACCTAACGAACCGCCTCTAGGAAACGTTAGAAATTTACCGGCTGGTACTACTACGCAAGTGCAGGAAGAGGTGCTAACGCCTGTTACTTATACCTACGGATGGATTAACGTCGAATCATCTAATATTCCTTATATTATCGTTGATGATATTTATGTTAGTGTCAGAATATTAAACGACAAAGTGCTCTCAAGAATGAAGAGATTCTCAGTTGAAGTGTATAACTTATTTTATATGCAGTGTAGTGTTATGAGTAAAGTGGAAGTAGATCTGTTCAATATGATTAACATTGCACATGGTTATTCTTTTGGAAGCAGTTTTCGAGAGGGCCGTGAATACAAAATGCAGTTGTTTGAATTTTTAAGATTGTATTGTTTTTTAAAATTTTGTGAATATGTTTTGTACAATCTTATAAAACAAATGTACAAACAATTTCCTAAAGAGATATGCGGCTTTTTACAGATAACTGCTAAGTATCACGTACCATTTATAGTGAGAGACAATGAGTTTACACGCCTTTGTTTTACTTTGAAGGAGATTTACCCTTTTTGTTAGACAAAATTATAGTGTGCACTAATTGGGAAATGGCCTATTTTAAATTGTTATTCAAGCTTCAGAAACTTAAAATCAAATTTGGAAAATATGACTTATATCGAATGATTAAAGTTGATGATTTGTTACCCTTCGTTGAAGAGGTTGTTGACACAAAATTAATATGGCCATTATCCGATATGCTCTGGATGAAGCCAGATAATAACTGAAAATCAAATATTTATTCTTCAACAATAATTAAAATTGATATTATTTTCAAATTTCTATATGTTAGTTTATGTTTGAGAACTTTCTCTACATATATTGTTGCAGAATACTTATAATCCTAGTTATAGTATTGTAATCATGTTTAAACACATTAATAGTTAATAAAAGTTTGATTTAACGAATCATACTTGTTCTAATTTTTATTGTGCCATTTAATAATAATGAATTGAATATATTATTTGTATATAGTTTAAAAGTTGTTTTAAATAACATTAATTGATAGTGTTTATAGTTATTTAAAATTAGACATTTAAACCTGTCTATTTCGTTTAATATTTGTTTTTTCCCCTTGTTCATTTTTAATTTACTATTCATACATTTAGCCTATTTTTTGTATGTGTCTTTTTTGGCTGTTATAACTATGGTATCTGTATAATTATGTCCCCAAATAATAATCCGCTATCTGTTTTTTGTACTATATTTTTTATGTATGCCAAACTATATCGAAGGTCCATCTAAGAATATAACTGAGCTAATTTTTTATCCTCGAAAACTGTGAATCTATTTACCTGGTATATTGTTGAATATTTGTTCATATAATAAAACTGACGAATGAATGAATATATTTCTTTTTTGTATAAATGGTTTTAGTATTTTCAAAAAGAGTTTATCAAATACCTTAGCTATTTTAGTTCATTTTGTAGTTTTCCTTATGCTGCTTCAAATACAAAATAATTGAAATAAAATGGTATACAGTTTGATGACGATGTATTGTCGTCGAACTAATATCAAAATCGCCACTTTTAAGTCATTGCAGCCTATACCAACAATTGGAATATCACGAAGCAGCATGACAATAAATTTTTAAAAGTGTTTCATGGGCTTCGGTAACTGATTTCTTCGGTAGTAAAAGCAACGAATATCGAAAATACATTTCTGAGAACTAAATTATTAGCGTTTCCATACACCAAATAACTTAATAATCATAAGAGAATGCCCTTTATAATTAGCTGAGATTCTTTATATCGATACAATGCATTTCCAGCAGTAAATATCGCTGATTACGTAAATACACGCAAGCTCCTTGTATATTGTATGACAATTTATCCACTAAGGATGGAGGTTACTGTTCAGTGGACATTTTAGTGCGTAAAATGGATTTAGTTCGTGGGTTACCTCTAACCTGACAAAACAACAAACTATAAATATTATTCACACATTTGTAATGAAACAATTCCTGAATAAAGATTTAATTTGCAGGTTAAAAAATACTTTTATTAAAAGAAAGATAATCAGTTGCCATTGAGAGATATTTTATTCAGCATCCGGGAAACCATTATTAGTATGTAATTTTTTTATGTTTACGCATTTTTTGAACAACATGTAGATAGTACAAACCATAATGAGAGTTTGAAAGTAATGTCTGAAATTAAATTGTCATCACTATGGTTATATATTATAAAGCAACATCCCATGCTGCATTTGTCCATTCGTGATAAACTCAAAATCGACTAAACAGAGTTTTATGCGGTTTCGGAAAATTATGCGGAGAAAGGCCCAGGTGTGTATTTTCTTAAGGTTTTAAAAATATCGATTGAAATACGGGGGTGAACCAATAAGAACTTAGCCAACAAAAGAAAAACAAAAATTTTGGAAAAGTGTTGATTTATTTCTCAACAGTCTCCTTTTAGCTCAATATACTTGACTCAGCGATGCTTCAACTTCTTTACCCGACCTTCATTTTAACCCGTTGGAAAATTACAGTTTTTCAAGGACTGCAAAGTGGGCGGGCGATGATCTCGTTTGAATCAATTTTCTACCTGGCGAGTGACTTTCCCTCTCTTTTTTCTCTCTAGATTTTTAACACAAAAAACATTTTAAAATAAAATATGTATATAATAATCGTTGTAATAACTAAATAAAAATAAACAAAAAGCTATCTACTACCCGTATTTTTTATTCCACTACATACACACAATTTCACTTATACCTACCTAAACTTATTTATCTATTTACAATATTTTTTTAACTACTACCAACTAATCACTTTGAGCGTGTGTGTCGAGCAACAAATTAGATTTGTTTTGTTCGTAATTTAATGTTTTGTATATGTCACAAAATTATATTATTATTTTTGTACTGTTTGGGCTCGGCATCGACTTCAACCTGATCAGTAGGTAGTAGTTAAAATAATAATAAAAAATCACATCACATCAGCTCAGCAATAAAGTTGTACACAAATATCTGATTATTTTAGATAAAAAATATGTGAAAACTTTGAAATTTGAACGTTTCCTTCGATTTCCCCCCTTCCCCCCAACATATCCTGTGCAAGTGCACTCTTTCTTGCAAATAATAAAAGAATTATGAAAATCGGTCTTTATTGACGGAGAAATTGGTGAACATACATATATATATATATATATATATATATATATATATATATATATATATATATATATATATATATATATATATATATATATATATATATATATTATTATTTCGTTTTACCACCATTCACCGAACCATCTAATTTACCCTAAAATGTCTTAAATGAAAATTACAAAAAAAACATGAAATAATGTCTGGAAGTAACACGAGTAGCAGTATTAATAAAGAAGATGATCTTATTATTTTTGTGAATAGGCAGAGTGACCAACTCTATATATATTTAACAAATATTAAAAATAAAGTCAGTTTCCTAAAAGATAAAAGCAAAATGCCTACTATCCTTGAACGTTATCTAAAATATAGGGCCTATAAATTAATTTAAAAAATTTCATATCAATTAAATCGCATCGCATCAAACATGTATAACCAACTTCATATTGAAGCCTCACTAACAGGCTCCAGCTTTTAGTATGTGTCATTTTGTCGAAGTGTGAACAATTGTTTTCAATCCATTGAAGATGCCTGAATTTGTACCGAGTAAATCGCATTTGTGGGAAGTTTTACTTTTTTGTTTCAATTTGAAGAAAAAAGCGGCTGAAGGTCAGCGAATATTAGGCTTCGACGTTTTAAAAGTGGTGATTTTCATGCCGAACACAAATATTTGAAGGCATTACTCGATGAAACCATCCATGGGGATCGCTACCGACTACATTTGGCGCATTTGAGCTGAGCACTGCGCAAAAAACAACCGGAATACTAGCAGACACAACAATGTTGTTCTTCAGCAAGACAACGGTCGACCACATGTTGCTAAACTGGCAAAAACATACTTGAAAAGATTAAAATGGGAAGAGCTGCCCTCGTGCTGCTTGCGTTTTCAGTTTTAAGTAAATAGATTTAAAATACTGTATTTTGTATTTTAAATATTTTAATTAGTTAATTAGTATTTTGCATCTCGTATTTCAAAAATTATTTTGTAATTAAATATATCTTTTATATATTAATCGGCCTTGACCCTTTTTGGAGCAAAACGGGAGCACTTGTGTAATATGCGCTACAAATAAATAAATTTCAATAAAACGAAATAAGCTTAAATCAAATAACCAGGAATAGGTGTCGGATTGGCGGTACAAATTATATAAACAAATATTTTAGGCTCTGACTGACGCCCTGCCAGTTCCAACTCTTATACGGTAGATTAATTGCCGTTTCTGTTGTTCGTAGACTGACCAGGAACGTGTAATTTCAATGTTTAAAATCTGGCAACGCTGTCGCAAAATGCTTGTCAAAGCAATTTTTAATAGGAAAGCACGGTTCTATATTATTCTGCCTTTAAAATGGAAAATTTATAAGTTAAAATATTATTAAATGCTGTTATTTAATTTTAAGCCATGTTGTTTATGATTGAATGAATGAATTTTTCACAGTAATTTAGTAAGTGTTTCAAAATATTTATACATTTCACTATTATACATATTATACAATAAAATATTTTTTTTATCAATCATTATTTTAGTTATTTACTTGATAAACATAGTTGTTTAAAAGCCTAATGACCTTTTAATAACTGTATTAGAGTTCTTTTAATATATATAATAACCTTATATTTTGATTAATTGAATAGTTTATTCTGTAAAAATAGTATTAAAAAGTATGTTTAATACAATAATCAGTAAATTAAAATAATGTTAAGGTGGGCTATTTAAACATATCACATTTATATTATTATTTTAGTGTATATATCCGTTCAATCAAACAGTGAAATCACGTCATCTAAATTGATGGCGTCCAATCATCGCAATGTTGCCGCATTAGCTCGAGCTTTAAATCATTTTGACTGTAGTATCTATGTTTATTCTAAATAAACTAATGAATCATCAAATGTTATTAAATATAATTTATTTTAACATTATAATACATCTAGTGCATATTTTATCGGATTAAACTACAATTAATTATACAGTCATAATATTTTGGAGGTTAGGTTTTATTATATTTATATTGAACTCTTTGCCAGACCTTCTATGAGGTAGAGTTCTAGGAGTGTTTTTTATGTAGTATCCCCTGGATGCCTAATCAACCTAATTAACAATTGTATATCCAAGTACTGTATTTTACTTTAATTAGATTTAATATATTTATCTTTTACAGTTTGTTCTTGTTTCCTTGTAAAGTCATCCTCATTGATATCACTGTCTCTCCTTAATTTATTATCTTACTAGCTGTATACATCTCTCTTGATAAAACTAGATTTAGTGACTGCATTCTCCCTAATGGATTTGCCATATCTGCAATACAGTGAGTATTCTTTCTCTCCTAGTACATTTTAACCAAACACTCATATATATTCTGAATAATTACACACATATCTACGCACTTGCTATTATATGCTTTTGAAAATTGTATTCTTTTTCATTCATAAGCATTGTCTGGACCTCTCTTTGAGTTATTTTTAAGCTATTTAAATCCTATATTACCCAAGAGTGTATAACGGATATTCTGAATGCCTCAAAGAGCTGCATATCTATAAGCTTTCTATCGATACTTTCCAGGCTGACAATTTCTGAAATAATTGTATAAAATTATCTTTATAATGAAAAAATTACTCACTGTTTTATACATTTCATATATTTGTTCTCTGATACAGATCAAATTGAGCTTGATTCGTCACCCGCTTCGTATTAGGACGGTTTCTTTTCGTTGAATCCAAGATTATATTTTTAATTTTTTAAGGTATTTTAGTGACTGATAAAACCCGCAGCAATCGGCATTTTAAATCAGAGTATTAATGTGAAGCGATTTGAAATTTATCAATAGAAGTAAAGCCTTAAAACAACGTTTGTTGCTTCTTAACCTGTAGTTTCTATAACTATTATTTGAAAGAATTTTTTGAAAACGAAAATGTCTGTTTTTAAAACGGTTTTACAAAATGCGACAAGCAATACTATAAACAACTAACGTGAGCTCACTCTGATTTTGAATAGTTAACTATCGTAATAACATAACTAATTTAACAAAGTATGCTGGTATTTCGACCACTATTATATATAAAGATTGGTTATAATATATCGTATTCGCTAATTTTGATAAATCCTATCGAAGAGTAGTTACAATGCTAGTGAGTGGTCGTACCCGGTAGAGGCGGGTGCGGGCGCCTACTCCAGGAACCGTCTTGACGGGTGGGGCCGCGTAGCCGTGTGCCTTATACCGCTTGTACGCTGTGAGTCAGTTGTTGCCACACCGGCGTCGCGGAAGCATCTGTAACCGTCGACGCTTGTTCGCGCCGAAACGCATGATTTAGGTTATTTCGATATTGTTTTGCGACTTTGATGCCGGTTTAGTGCCAGTTATTTTTTACTTTTTTAATAAGTTTTATTTTATATGTACACACATGCAATAGGATTTAATGCTTTTTGTTCGTAATATAAGGTTTGTATTATTTTTATGACACATTATATTATCGCCATTATGTATCAGTTCGTTTAGATGATTATAAAATCTGAAAACAATGTTATTTTTTACTTTAATAATCTTTTTAATAAGATTTCTGAACAGGATTTACATAGTTCCTTAATTCAATCTTAACACTGATTTTTTATTTAAATTTATATAGTTTCAGGTATTTTAATTAATTTAGTATAAAAGTTATCTATTTTCAGTATTAACATATATTTAACTTAACGATATATCGGTTTTTATTTCATTTATTTATATACTGAATATTGAATTATATTGCGACTCAAATAAATTGTAATTTATTGAAAATATTTTTTACGTAATATTGAAAACATAAATTTATTATTAATAAAAACAGTTTAAAACAATTATTATTACTAAATATATTTATGATTAAGTGTTTTCTTAATTATTTTTAGCTACATTTTAATATTCCATTATAGAAACTAAAAAAATCAATGTAGGATGAAACAAATAACTTATAAAGTGTTAAATAAAATGATGCCTAATTTTTGATATTTGAATAAATATACCTTTGTTGTAACTAACACTATTTACATTTAATTAAAGTAATATAATAGTTGATTGTTTTCATTATTACACTTTTTAATATTTAACATATTTTTAATATCAATAAGTTTTATTTTGGTAAATTTGTTGCCAAGTTGCTTAATTATTTCGATATCATAAACACATTTATTTCTTACCACTCCAAGGAATATGTTTCCCTTTAATAGTTTTTCGAAAAATAAAAATTGTTGCTTGCCCGTTTCGGAAATAGTTTGTGCTATGTCTTATATTAAGTATGAATTTGTGAATTTTAGTGATGTACAATTCAGGTTTATATTTATATAAAACTAATTGACAATAAAATGTAAATATTTTCCATGACATTTCTTGTTCGATGTCGAAATTATGAAAATCCTCGGCAGTGAAACTATATTTAATTAATTTCAATACAATTATAATATTTAATCAATATACTTATAATATTTATCATTACATTTGTTCAAATTTATATTATGTGTTCAAATTACTTCTATTATTATATTACTATACATTTATTTGACAGTTCAATTGTTGAATATGCATAAATAGAAAACTGAAAATAATTTAATTCGTAAATATTTAGTCTACAAATATTAAGCTCTATTACTATATTAGATAAAATTAATCGATAATATGATTATGTAAAATATTCAGGTATCATTTCAGTATTCTCTTGCTTTTATGGTCGATTTTCACTTCTTGTTGAAGTTTGTCGATGTTGAAATTAATAAGTCAGTGTGCCCTGGAAACATTTCAGCATCAAACGTCATATTAATTTTGACAAAATAAAGTTATCGTCGCTATGAAAAGTTAAATTGTTTCAGTTCTTTGTAATTGTGATATATTATTAAGAGAATCTATAATATAGGAGGTGTTTCAAATATATATGAGTGTGTTATGGATACTCAACGTAACAATTGTGATACAAAATGGTTTATTCGGCGTAAGTACTGATAATTATTATGTTTATTTAATTTGTATTATATATTTAATATGATTTACCCGTAACGCATAAATAACATTTTTTTTAACGTCCAGTACAGACATTCATATAGAACAGAATATTATTAGATGAGTTTTTAATATTAATATTTAGTTGATTATTTTCAAGATGCTTGTAATACAAAAAATTAGCTTTATTACTCCTTTTTTTATAATTTTATGCAAATGATGATTAAAACTATTTTAATAAAAAACCGATTATTTTGATAGCAGGTTTTGTAAATTTTGTTTTTTTCGTAGTGGTAAAAATACTTAAAATTACAATAATTTAACATATTTATTTTTATATTTTGTGTAATGCAACGTCGTTAGCAGTCTTTATTCTTATTATTATTATTAACTATTAACTCGGAATAATAATTGATTATTAGAAGTTCAATTATATGCCTTTATTGTCAAAAAACGAAAGAACTTTTTGATTTGATATACATGAATTGTTGCTCGGATAAGTTATTAATTTCTGCAACTTGAACAACAAAACAAGTCCTAACTTGAATGAATCATGTCCAGGGAATACAACGGATAAGTGATAGGATATAAGGGTTTTAACGTAGATTTTCAGAGATTCTGTTCAAAACTGGTTGTTTCTTTCAATGCTAAACTCAAACACATTATTTTCAACATTATATAAGTCTGTTCTTAAATTAGATGAATTATTGGTGATATATTTCTTTGGATATTGTTGTCTGTATGTTATGTTAAAAATCTATATTAAATTAGTTCAAATTAGATAAGATATGCACTGGAAATATACAGTTTAAATAAATTAATTGCTTTTTTATTTAATTAGCTTTTGTTAAATTCAGAATTGAGATTTCCATTCGTAGTAGCAGTTTATTTTAAATATTTAATTACGGATAAAAATAGGATGTTATATAACTTGAATTATTGGATCTATCATTTGAGATTTATACATGACTGAATTATATATGTTGTACTTGTTTCGGTGGTCGGTAAATTCCGATGACCTTCACGCGCAAATATTGAATTAGACGAAACACACCTATTTCAATTTCTGGCCGAACACAAACAGAATCGAAAACAGACTTCCGTCTATAGCAATTTTTTGGAAATAGAATGATGGAAGTCGTAGAATGACCAATTCAAACTTTAAAATTTTATAAAAGCACATCAACGTCCCAAATATATAATAAATAATAACATAGTTTTATTTGGTTATATATAATATATTTTTATTATAAATCTGCTTTAACCGTTCTATTATTTTTATTCATTTTTTATCGGATTAACTGCTATCATGTATGTTTTGATTTTACAGGAAAAATATATATTCCGGAAATATATGAAGTATAATACAGTCTTGATACCGTGATAACGTAACTATTATCTCCCCTTAGTATTAACGATGAGTTTATTAATTTTACATTCAGTATAGATAAAATGTTTACAATTATATTTTTAACTGGTATATCATTAGCTATCTGTCATACTGTTATTAATAGCTTTAATTATTGTTTTTTTGGTTTGAGTGATTAAATAATTAAAATCACATGGCACGCATATTACAACTGGATCCTAACTATAAGTATCTAGACATTTTTCCTTTATATTGTTTTTATAGCCCAAATAAAAGACCTAAACTGAATTGACATTTGATGGACGTACTTCCAGTAGTGCATTCCACATAGTTTTAAAGCATGGCGCAGTTTTAACGAATAACTATGTTAGTTCAGATGGTATTTTGTCTCTCCAACCTCCGGATCCAAGTCCACTGTATGTTAATTTCCAATGTGGACGTCTTTTCGTAAATCTTTTAATTTCTCCGTTGACCCTTGATATCCGTAGATCTTTGTGGATAACATCATTTCTAATGTACCAAGGGTGTTAATATTGCTGCAGAGAACTTTGTTTTAGTAAATTCGTAATAGACGGCTTCAAGATCTGCGTCTATAATAAACGTTTATTATGAAGTGCTAATTCAAATCGGTGAAACAATCACCACATTCGTTTAAGCCCCATAATTATTAGTTGATAAATTGATAATGATTAACATATTATGGTACAATATGTCAAACTGTGGTATACTCAGTATACCTCAGTTTGACATATCTATAAGCATTTTTTTATTTATTAGTTTATCGACATAGTAAAATCGCCGAGTAATTTAAGATATAGCCAAATGACCTACTGACAGTATATTAAAACAATTTTGTTAAGAGTTTGGGACACGAGATATTGCCTTGTCTCTATAAAATCAGTCTCAATTTGTGGGTTTACTTTACTTGCTTAGAACAGCCTGGTTGTGGGCCTGGAATGATGGAAATAGGCACTACAAATGTAGTAAGACGCTTTTGAAATTAATGGTAACAATTATGAACAGAAATGTGACTGACTCCTTCAATTTACCTTCTACATAATTTTGATTTTGATCCACTTCCATTTGTACATGTTCTGGGCTCGTGGTATTATTTTCATCATCACTAAATTGTTCATAAGTACTTAAAGGAAGGTTTAAATGTACCAAAAAATGTCTCACGTGGTAACTATAATAAATCTGCTTCATGTTTAATCAACCAGTTTAGGATTTTTAAAGTTTTCTACTCATTTCGTAAGGATCGCTATCTGTGCATCCGAGCACACAACACTTCCTAGAACGGGAATGCATTTCAACTACGGACTTGCACCTAGTAATAAAATAAAATAATAATTTAATCCATAAACGTTATAAAAAGCTAACCACACTGTCCTCTACATAAGGCACATTGAAAATGGTGAGCAAAATAAACAAACCATAGAACGAAATGGACGAATCAGATTCCGTCACGGTTCTTAGCATAGCGAATAAAACAAGGAATATGTAAAAGGTAGCGACTTCTACATGTTGGACGGAAACTTCCTGCCCTACCCGTATTTAACATAATAGTCTGGAGAGCATAATTGGCAACGCCTCCGACCGTTTTAATTTGGTAATATTAGAAGTTTTCAGAACAGTCTCCGTTAGTTGGTTGATCGAAACACATTGCCTTGTCTTACCTGTTGGACCAATAAACTAGTATTGTGGTCGAATAAAAGTCTTTTATTTAAAAAAATACGACCTTTTTATCTTAATTAATTACTGACATCAGAAGTGAGATTCTTCTCCTGTCAAGTGTGTGTGGTGGTAAAATACAACGAATATTTCAAAGACTATAACATTTGTTCCGAGGTTGTAATAGTAAGTTAAATAAGAATTACTCTTTTAACATAAGTGGTGACAGTGATAAAAATAGCCTATGGACCATCCCCGTCAAAAATGTAAAATTAGACTGTGTAGGAACTTTGCTTGTCGTCTAATCAGAACAGAAGCTATAAATAACTGAATTAGCGTAAAATGTTGTATGGCGTGGTAAACTTCCTCATCTGATGCTTCTAGTGCACAAGCTGTGCCGTCAATCATGATGTCAAAATTTGTTTGTCAAAAATCTAAACTACAAATTAGTGGTAAGTGATAAAATTATAATAGTTAAGGCAAGTTGATCTATCAAATTCCGGTACATTGTTACTATTTGAATCTCAAGCTATATATAATAGTAGAGGGTAAGAATGTAATAGACCTTATTCTTGGTTTAGCTATAAATAATCTCCCAGTTAACTTGCCTAAAATGCAACCACTCTCTGATATGGTGTCAATGTCCTGTAAGAAATACTTTTATCTCTTGTTAAATAAAATACAAATATTCAACAAACATTATAATGTTCACTATCTTGATAATATACTAGGGTTTGCAACGGTGATTACAAAAACAATCGTATATCAACTACGTCAGCAAGATACTCTTCGAAAGGCTCTAAGGAACTATATGATTTCCGGTCAAGGCGTCGCTCTTTGTATCCAAAAAGAGTACATCTCAGCGTTCCCATTGTTCGGACCCGTTACCACGTCCGCCTCGATTAGCGAATGAGTCATTAGGTGATCTCTATGTAATTGGCCAACAATGCCGGTCTATATTTTCTAACGGTATATCTCTTAGTGGTTATGGAAAATTTCACTTGATTCATTTACCACAACGACCTATTTTGATGCACTGTATTCAGTATCATTGAATAGGGCTATGTATTTTTAATCTGAAGCAGCAATAGAAATAAAAAATTGTGGGTATATACGAATAGTTAATTTAAATCAAGAAAGAAAAGAATTTTAAGCAAGTTCAAAACACCGTCCCGCCTTCTTCCTGTTCTGTAATAATTGTAAAGTCATCCCTTTGTACTCAATCATTGCAAAAAGCCCCATGCTGAAATTATTTTTCGGTTAAAAATTTTAAAACAAATAATACTAATTGTTCTACTCTAGAACAAAAGAAATCTCCATAAATTCCCTATTCCTACTCAATTGTGCGATAACAAGACATAGCATTTCACTATAATGATGACTGTGGTACAGAAACATCCTACAAACAACAAATTTCCGAGAAATCGACAGACCTAAAACTTATGATGCAGATCTTTTCAAGTCGATGAACAAAGAGGGCATTCAATGTCGACACCTGAAAACTTACAGCAGTTTTACGGGCGGCCCATTTGATGTTTTTATATATTAGCTATACATGATAAAGTTTTGCTCCAGGAATTAGATGTCGTCATAAACTGTAATGCGATCAGTAAAACCAATTTTAAAATATATAAATCTACAGATGGATTAGAAATAAGGTATGACCTATTTATATTCTGAAAACTATGATAGGTCTGAAGTATATTAATATAGACGACTACTGTTAACATAGAAAGCGAAAAATACAAAAAATGTTTTAAAAACGTCAAAATGTTCCTTTATTTCGTTTTCCTAAGATGTATTCGCAGCAGCTGTTGTATATGTGATGCGTATTGGGAAAATTCCATGAAGAGTAAAAAATATGTTGATATGCTTGAGATATTGATTATGAGGCTCCTTCGATCAATTAACAAGGGTTATACTCAAGTTCTGATCACAACGGATGCAATTTTGAAAATGCTTTTGGCGTTATCTCGTAATAAACAAACAACTACAGACGCACTACTACACAGACATGACTACAGATAGACAATTTTCTACAAAATTCTAAAAGGAATACAATATACCACGAAGAGATATAGCAGCACAATTTACATCTGTAACTTTTCGCAATTTCCTGGAACATGAATTGTGAAATTATGTCTCATCGCTACTGGAATGCCTCAAAATACATTATCTGTTGGAACTTTTGATTCGCACAGTTTTTAGTTTACTGCAGATCTACTTAAAAATTAAGAAGGAAAGATAATTGAATTAAAATATCTAAGGGGTGTTGTGTTGCTTTGTTTTAATTTGGATTTAAATGGATTGTTAGTTGGTCTGTTTCGATTTTCAACATTACACAACAGTATGAAATGCATACTATATATAATATATATAATAACAATGTAGTTTAAATGTTTAATATTTGTGAATTAGTTTATCTATTCAAAATAACAATAAGTTATTTTGAATAGATTTTTATTGTAAAATTTCGAATTATATTATTTTTATTACTCCAGTTATTTCAAATAAGGTAAGAATATATATGGGATTGACAGTTTAATAACTACAAGAAAAGTTCATTTTAAATCAATAGCATAAAATACACCAGATGGTTGAACTTTTATATACTATTTTTAATTTTAATATTCAAACAATATTATGAGCTTTCTTCTGATATTACAGAAATTTATTTTATGTTTCTAAACATTACGAATTCTTAACATTTATTTTTGATATAGGTGAATTTTATAGCAGATGAAATTTGTGCCATGATGGTCTAAAAACCAGACATCCGTAATATATCCGTCATAGCTCACGTAGATAACGGAAAATCATCTTTAACAGACTCCTTAATATCAAAAACTGGTATTATTGCTGGTGCCAAAGTTAGAGAAAAACATTTTACAGACACCAGAAAAAATGAACAAGACAGATTTATTACCGTTATATCATATAATCATATATCAATATATAATTACCATATAATCATATGATAATTATATATAATCATATTCATAGCAACGTCGCTCGTGATGGCCCCCGGTTTTTGGTACCCTTCATATCGGAAGCTAATTTGTTGTCATTGCATTGGTAACTTTAGTGGTTGTTATTACCGTTATAACTATATATTTGTATTACATATCGATGTTCTTTCCAGTTGCTCTTTGTGTTCTGAATCGCATCTTAAATTAATGACTTTATGTCTAATACGATCTGATAATAGAATATATATTTTCATTGTGTAAAACAATCGAACACTTGTTACCTCCTACTGTTCAACCACTTTGATTAAATTACTTTGAGCGGAAAGACAAAAAATAATTTGAATACATTTAGTGTTTAATATTTTACTATGCATTTTATAGCTTATCACTTTTGGCGCATAACACCAATATAAAATGAATTTCTGGAGAATTTATCTTCCTTAAAAATATAACACACATTTATCTAATGCTGTCTTCTAATTGATCCAATATTCAATTGGAATTAAATTGAGTTATATGGTGGCATTTTCTATGGAGGAATGTTGTTTTGTATATAGATTTCTTATTATTTTGATTATTTTTAGTCATTTAATTTTTAATCCTAAGCAAGCAGTACTTGGTACTCAACAAGGCTTCTACTTATTGGCATATCAAGACACCAAATGATGAGATAACCGAAGTAATAAAATAAAAAAATCAATGAATATGTTAACAATAAAAAAATAAAATACGGAATAAGTTTAACAAAGAATAAACTATTTATCTCTTAAAATATTTGTCAACTGCATAAGTAAATCATATATAGTTAATAAACACAAATTACTAAACACACTTATAATAAAATTTTTAAATAGAACATAATTTATTTGGTTTGGATATTATAGCTTTTGGACTTTTCCGATTTTTCATTATTACATCACTTATTGCGTCAGGTGTTTTGTCTTTGTTTGTGACGAAACCACTGATGCTTGTGGTACGTTTGTCTAAAATGAAAACAATCAAAGCAAGTCAAATTTTGAAGAGAAACTCAAAACTTCATATTACATTTTCACGATCCTGACAACTATTCAATTTGGATTTATTGGGTACGGCAGTGTCTGTAAGTTGTCCTATTCTCTGTCTTTCAGAATTCCGAAAATTCCGTCTTTTTAAAGCAGACCCTGTGTCTAAACTTCTCAATACTTGATGTTCGAGACCAATATTGCTCTGCATTATAAGTTGGGCCCTCACACTAAAAATACAAAAAAATTATAATATTTATAGATTATTAGGATTTTCTAAAATCATAAATTACATTATCTCAACTATCATCAACTGGTACAAGTTTAATAGGTTCTAGAGGTGTTTTCACCTTCACTGCCTTCTTTTATTAGCTGCAATTCTATACACTTTTTATCCGGGCAGATACTATGGTGTAACTAGCATAAAAAAAACTTGTATTGGTTTTCTTTAATAAATAATACCCCTTACATTTAATTCTTCTGGTGGTACACGGTGACATGTATTGTAATCACAAGGGACTAGTACAATATTCCCGCTGTTAGCAGCTTTGCACTTCTTCAAATATATGTACATAATGTAATTCTTCAAATGTAATTCCATCCTTGATACTCTCTGTATGATGTGTGATGTGAGTTATTGTATGGACAAATAACTTTTTCATTGGGACTGTAAAATATCGGTTAAGTATTATCTTTAAATTCTTTGGTCATACATTACTCTCTTAATATCTCCATTGTTTAAATTTCTGTATTATATGTTTTTAAGATATTTTAAAAAATACGCTAATGTAAATTGTTAATAGTTAAATTATAAACTTTTATACGTGAATAAATGCACTTAAACTTCAAAATATTTCAAGGTAGCAAATATTGTTTATCAAATTCTTTTGTCAAAATATTTTATGTTTTCATATTGGTTACATATAAGGAAGATCTCAAAGAATAAACTAGAGATAACGAAACAAAATCGATTGTAACCTCCGATATATCGATAGTTACGTCAACAGATATTTTTAAAAAAATTTTAAAAGTATTCCATAAATATTATTAAACCTTCTAACTATTTTTAATAAACTATTAAATTTGGTACTTAATTTTAAAAGATTAGGTTCACTTCACTACTTAATATAAAAGATTTATTGATAAATTCGATACTTTAATGTACATTTTACAATATTTAAATAATATCAATCTTTTTTTGGGCCGTGCGCTGTGTGTATGTTAAATCGCAATTTAAAATACTGACTTTATTTCTAACACGATCTAAAAAAAAACATTTCTAAAATGTAAAATATAATCGAACAACACTTACAACAATAACATTTGCAGCATTTTTAAGAAAGTTTGGAAGAAATTTGAGTTATATCATAAGCGATTCACACATAAATAAACGCATTTAAAGTTTAAAATATTTCAAAGGAGCAATTCTTTTTTCATAAACTAGAGATGGCGAATGAAAATCGATGTTTTCGATTGATAAATCCATATTTATATTTTTGATATTTCCTTCAATAATATTTTGAAAACGGATATTTCATTTTAAAAATTAGATGCACCTTGCTACTTAATTTTAAAGATTTATTAATATTACCATATTTTAATATACTTTTTACACTATTTACAAAACATCAGCCTATATACCAATATTTTTATTTTTTATTAAATCACCATCAAATGTCTACAAATTTTTTGTGAAAGATCGAAGTATTTTCTAGTAGCAGTAGCTGTTAAAAATATCTATATTTCATTCATCCTTTATATCCATATACTTTTTTAAAAGTTGACCTTGAAAGTGAAAGGAACACATAAAATTAAACAAATTAACTCGGCGGGAATGTGACACTAGAAGTTGGAAATATCATTCAACTTCTTCCATTCAAGATCAAAATGATATTAGGTCGACTGCACGTTGTCGATATGTTCCCGTGCCGCACCACCGAATGGTTCCAGAACAGTCTCCTTTAGTTTGTTGATCGAAACGCATTGCCTTGTCTTACCTGTCGGACCAATAAGGTAGTATTTTTGTCGAATAAAGGCCTCTTACTTAAACAAATAAGGTTAGAATATAATGAATATTTTAAAGACTAGAACATCTGTGCTGAGGTTATAAGAGTGAGTTAAATAAGAATTTCTGTATTAAAATAAGTGGTGACAGTGACAAAATAGCCGATGGATTATCCCCTTCAAAAATGGTAAAATCAGACTGTGTAGAAACTTTGCTTGTCGTCTTATCAGAACAGAAGCTACAAATAACTGAATTAGCGTAAAAACGCTGTATGGCGTGGTAAAATTCCTTATCTGATGCTGCTAGTGCACAAGCTAGAATGGTTTGGATATGCAATTAATCTAAACTAAAAATTAGGGGTAAGTGATAACATTATAATTGTTAAGGCAAGTCAATCTGTCAAAGTTCGGTACATACCATACAGTACATACTTACTATTTGAATGTTAGCTATATATATAATAGTACAGGAAAAATATGTAACAGACCTTATTCTTGGGTTTACTAACAAATAATTTCCGAGTTTACTTGCCTATAATGCAACAACTCCCTGAATTGGCGTCAATGTCCTGTATGAAATACTTTTATTTCTTTGTAAATAAAATACAAATATTCAACAAACATTATAATGGTCACTATCTTGATAATATACTGGGTGTTGCAATGGTGATTACAATAACAATCGTATTGTATCGTAACATCAACTACGTCAGCAAAATACTCTTCGAGAGACTCTAAGAAACTATATGATTTCTGGTCAAGGCGTCGGCCTTAATATCCAAAAAGTGTACATCTCAGCATTCCCATCGCTCGGTCCTGATACCACGTCTGCCTCGATTAGCGAATGAGTCATCAGGTGCCCTCTATGTAATTGGTTAAAAATACCGATCTATATTTTCTTATAGCCCATCTCTTAGTGATTATGGAAAATTTCACTTGATTCATTTACCACAACGACCTACTTTGAGGCACTGTATTAAGTAACATCGAATACGTACTATATCTTTTTAATCTGAAGCGGCAATAGAAATAAAAAAATCTGGGAATATACGAATAGTTAATTTAAATCAAGAAATAAGTCATCCGTTTGTACTCAATCATTGCCAAAAGGCCCATGCTGAAATTAGTTGTTGGTTAAAAAATTTTAAACCAAATAATACTAATTGTTCTACTATACGACAAAAGAAATCTCCATAAAATCGCTATTCCTACTCTGTTTTGTGATAACAAGACATAGCATTTCATTATGACTGTGGTGCAGAAACATCTACTAGAGGATACAAACACCACTTAAAATCTGTCATTCGAGGGCAAAATGACGGCAAATCGACTGCTACGTTGTCGATATTTTAAATTATTATTTACATATAGGGAAAAGAGTGTAGGATTTACAGATTTGCGGCTAGCTGCATATTGAAATATTGCAGTTTATCTTAAGTCTACAATACGTTAACCTAATTCACAAACATACTAAATACATTTTTTTGTTAATTAGATTTTGCAAATACTAAAATATTTTACGAATCACTTATGATTCGGAACGGGACGGAATTAATACACCACTTATGGCCTTGGAACAAAAGAGAAACTTTATTTTGATCCCTGGTAATTTATACCCACTCGATTCAAGTCACAGCGCCCTCTACTAACTTTTCTTCCTCCTTTCTATACTGGCTCTTGTATCGAGACAAGTCATATATTAAACACTCCCCTTCAATTTAAATGTACTATATAACTTAACCTAACTAAGATTGTAAATAAAGATTACAAAAGTACATTTAAATGGCCAGAACAAAACTATTACATTGTACATACAAATTTGTTCAAACTTAAAGAACTATTTTATTTATACATCGCGAGAATTTTAACTTTAATTAATAATTTAATCAAATAAATCTACACAATTCTGTGATAAACAAACGTAACGGTCAGTTTTCTACTTAAAAACAATTCTCTCTTTGAACAATCATATAAATAGTCGCTACAACACTGTCAATTTAATATCGATTTTATAGTTTGTTCTTGGGATGCCAAATATACACATGTATTTCTCTTCATTGAATTTCTTCCATGCCTCTGGGATGCTTTTATCAAATAGTATGAATCCATTAAAACTTCCTAGTTGATTACCATACCAGTCTTCATAACTTGCTCCTTCAAGTCCACTTCCGCCTTAGATTAGTCCAGGGCCTTCTAGTATCACTGAGGTATCATGACTAATTCATCACTACTATCTCCATTTTCTGCTTCTAATATTGTACTCAATTTGGTTTTCTCCAGTTTTCTAACTCTATCACCTTTATTTATTACTTTCAACTCAATCATTCACTAACATTATTCTGCTTTATGAGCTTTCTTCTGATCTTTATCTCTATACTCCAAATCAATTATTAATGGGTGTTCACTTTTGTTTTTTCTTTTCTTTTAACATTCTTCACAGTTCCCTTTGTTTTATTCTTATTTTCATCTAGACCAGATTCATCAGAATCAAATCCTAATATGTTTGTTATTTCCATTACTATCAGATGCATTATCACTCCATTTCCAGCTCGAAATCAGAATCTTTTTAATATAACCCTGAACTGTCTAAGTGCTGTTCGTCTTTATCATATCTTAAATATTTTTGCTTAGGGCTTTCTTCTATGTCTTCGGATAAAGCTTCAGCTGTTGGTGTCTTTTCTGTTGAAATAAGCAGACAATAGGCGACACATATCTCATGGTTGTCTAATTTCCTTTCTCTTGCAAAATTATCTGCATCGGTTTACTCACAGATTCTTGTTTGGAATTTTATCTGCTCATCTTATATATATTCTCTAGTCTCTCTATATATTTTCAAATTGGTCTGTTTAGATGCGATTTTGTAACTAACGAAACTTATATAAAACTGCCTTTTAATCTTCTTTATAGTACCCTTTAAATTATAACTAAATTATTTTCCACTTTTGCTGGTATTAATATTAATATCAATTTGTGTAATAATCTCCGCTTTTTCCATTCCAATAAACTGTTTAACTTCATAAAGACAGTCCATTAAATCCACTATATGCTCTTCATGTCATTTTGTATTCCAACCTTTAGGTGAATTTCTCATCTATACAATGCTCGATTTAATCGATGGTATCTTGTTTAGTTCGTATACAGAACTAAATTTAATTAATTAATAATGTCCTATTTAATCTTTCCGCTTTTCCATTACTTTGTGATGAATGGGCTATTGCTATATTCTAAATGAATTCCTTTTTTCCTCCAAAATAGCTTTACTACATGCTGTTTTTCTAATTCATTAATGTATTGTTTGAAATTATCTTCAGCTTCGTTTTCTGTCTTAAGGATTTTTACTGGTAAAATGGGACAAATCATCTAGTATTTTCTATCCTTTATAAATATCTTCCTCCATCTTCAGATATTGGGTTTACTAGTCTATAAATATCTGAATAAATTAACTCTTCGATTGCACTTGTTCTTGCCTCCTTAAAGTAGAAAGGGCTCCTGGTTGCTTTAGCTTCTACTCTCATAGAACAAGATTTATCCTTCTTCTTAAGTCCCAATCGTATTGATATTTATATCAAAGTTCTAATATTTTGTAATTAAACACTGCTAAGTAACTTTGTTCTCTATCCTTAAAAATTAAAAATTCTTCATTGGGTTCAATAGATTTCATTCTACCTGTAATTCTGTTCGACCCCTTGTTCCTAGTTTTCAATAATTCTCTGATCCTTGCAACACACATGGTTGATTTTCTAAACTCTTCTTCATTACTAATTGCTACATTGATTACAATGTTTCTTTGTCCTACCGATAATTATGTTGGACCCCATGTTACTCGTTTTCACACTAGTTTCCCTGATCGTTGTAAATCATACACGTGGTTAGTTTTCTAAACTGTTGATTACTTCATTACTAATTACTACATTGATTGCAATGTTTTCTTCTATCCTACTGATAATTCTGTTGGATCCCATGTTACTAGTTTACTAGTGCTTCATTGATCCTTGAATATTATACACGTTATTGATTTTCCAAACTCTTGGTTACTCCATAAATATTTACTACATTGATTACAATCTTTTCTTCTACCCTACTGGTAATTCTGTCAATTCTCATGTTTCTAGTTTACTAGTGCTTCACTGATCCTTGTATATTATACATGTGATTGATTTTCTAAAATCTTAATTACTCCATAACTATTTACTACATTGATTACAATCTTTCCTCCTATCCTACTGATAGTTCTGTTAGATCTCATGTTACTAGTTTACTAGTGCTTCACTGATCCTTGTATATTATACATATGATTGATTTACTAAACTCTTAATTACTGCATTACTATTTACTACATTGATTACAATGTTTTCTTCCTTCTTACTGATAACTCAAGATCACATGTTTCTAGTTTTCTGGTGTTCCTTCTGATGGTCATTGATCTTTGAGTGCTCTAGTGCCCCGAAATTAATTTCCGTCTGTTGCATACAACCATCTTGTTACTTCCACTTTCCTTCGTGTATATATAATTATATATACACTATACCGAACTAAAAACTTTACCTAATTTACATTCCCCTGCACCCTCCGTCGTGACCCTACTACTTCTCATTTACACCGAGAACTCTGGGCCCATAACCTTTTACGAATCATTTATGATTCGGGACGGGACGGAATTAATACACCACTTATGGCCTTGGAACAAAAGAGAAACTTTATTTTGATCCCTGGTAATTTATACCCACTCGATACAAGTCACAGCGCCCTCTACTAACTTTTCTTCCTCCTTTCTATACTGGCTCTTGTATCGAGGCAAGTCATATATTTAACAAAATATCGCAATATAATATAGTTTTAAGCAATATAAATATAGTTTTGCATAGTACTAGTATTTGTATTAAAATTTTCAGTCTCGTTTTCTTCATTTTTCCGATTTCTAACATTTAAACTTTTAGGGCGCTTCGATTTCATTTGGATAATTTATCATATTTCACAGTAAAAAAAATAGAACATAAATGAATAAATGGGACTAAAATGTATTAAGGCAAATAATCTAAATTTGCCTACAATATAACGATTTTAAAAATAGTTTATTAAAATTTTTCTTTGTATTTCGAGATTTTGATTGTTTCTGATCTGTGGTCGGCGGCTAATTGAAATATTACTCCAAAAATATAAGGTCTAAAAAGATTAGTTTTCCAACCAATTGACAATGATCCTATTTCAATTGTTTAGTATTTTATTTCCGTGTTTGTTTATATTCGAGAAGCTACCCGGTCGTTCCGTTTTACCATTATCCCTCAAGTCGGAAAGAATTAAACAAGTTACATAATTTTAAGCATCTGTTGTTAATATGAATCGTTTATCAAAGTTAGGATACATTAAAATACTATCAGATGTTATAATTTTTTTAAATTTTTAAAAATATGTTCTTATTTTTTTATTATGGAATTAAGAGGTTTTACAATTTCATCGAAATTTTAAACAAATTTAGAATATCAAAAAGACCTACATATTTTTTTAAAATTCACTTTCATTTCATGATATACTAAATCTACAATGGATTTCATTTTCTTAGTCAAGTATTTTCGGCTCTACCCCAATTGGAGAATTCCATGGCGATATTCTAATATTCTCTAATCAAATAACTTTTAAATTTTATTTTTAATTTCTTGTTTTAGGTTATAACAGCACCCATAGGTTTAGTAATTGTGGGATACTCAAAATTTGTTTTTATGTGATATTTTATTTTACAACTGAAAGTCAAAGGATCATCCTTATCCCAAACAATGCCAAAACATATATACGTACATATTTAATTTTATTTTGTAAATCAAAATTTAAATATTTTGTTAAAAAATTGTTTCACGTAATTTGCTTCTTTGCATCTTTTGAATTGGATGAATATTTGGATGAGGATTGTCTTTGATTAAAAAAATAGTTGATAGCTTTCCCCGCTTATAAGCTATAAGAATTCAAAACCTGAAAAATATTCACTAGAAAATATAAATCCTAAATACCATCGAAAGGAGATTTTTTGAAAACATATTAAGATATTTATGCTGTGAGAGTGTGTAACATAGGTTACATTTATTCCAAGTATATTAAATTTTTCTATTTCATTTTTACCATAAAAAAAGAATAATTCAAAATAAAGAAGCTCCCGAATCCACAAATTATTTTAATAGCGACTGATTACTTTTATAAAAGGTTGTAATGCCGTCTGGGGATATTCGTTTACCATAAAGCTTTGGGGGTAAAAATTTAATCTAGCTCTATTGCAATTTCGTCGTTTTTATCAATATTTTCTTCGTTAAAAGAAGCGTTGGGAGAAATTTTAATTTTAAAAGTTTAATAACAATTTCCGGAATTATATCTAATTGTATTGTACGTTCTACATTTAGAATATTTAAGTTTCAAGCATCAAACATGTTAATTACACTAACTGCATTATCAAAATACAAAGTATAGCCAGATTGAGTTGGATTTATTAAATAATATTTCATATTATTTTACTAATTTAATGTATTATTCACTTTTATTTAATAATAGAATTTGATAAAACTTATAATTCACCTATTGTCTAAGATTTGCAGACGTTTCTTCGTCAGAACAATGATTTAGTCAAAACAATCAATATATCGGATCTGACAAAAGGCTTGCCGGTGATAACGCCAAGTTGTCGTTATTGTGGAATATTTGTAATTTTTCCTATATATGTAGGGTACGACACCTGATCCATCTATCTGACGGAGCCGTATCTATGTTTCAAGAATACGGTCTGAATGGTTCCTTGTTTGTGGAATAGCCGCCACCGAAAGAATACGTTAGAATGGCATACAATAATGATTAGTTTTTAATTTATTTATACACTGATGCACTTATACACACCAAAGAAGTTCCTGTGGGTGGTTCGCTTCGCTCTTCTGATTTCCTGCGTCTTGTCCAATAGCTGTATAGCTTCCACGTTACTGTGATTATGCAACCGTATTTCAAGGCGAAATCTTGGATCACTTCTTGTATCCATTTGATTTCGAGGTCATTGATAATTATTCGCAAAACTGTTTGATGTTTGGCGTATTATCAATATATGGCATTTGTCAACCCCATATGTGCATACCAATTATTGATCCAAATTAGCTTTATGATTGACTGATAAACCAATCTCTTTGATTTCTGATCAAGTGGAGGGTATATTCCAATTAACCAATGCAATTGCTTGACTTTGAGTCTAATCTGCTCTGCTTTTTGTCTAACATGAGCTTTTTAGTTTAACCTACTATCGAGACGTATTTCGACGTATTTAGCTGATTCTGCTTGAATCAGGCATCTGTCAAGTGATTTAATTATGTTTTTGTCATTTTACTTCAATTCAAAATTATGGACGGATTTAGAGCGATTAAGCAATATTTTTCAGTCTTTAGTCCATTTCTAGATTTTTTTACCGCTACTTGTACGTTATATACCGCCTTAGACAACTTAGACAATTTTTAATATGAAAACTGTGTCGTCGGCAAATGTTCCAAGTATTGTTTCTTCTGTTGTAGGGATACGTGGATCTTCAGCTGAAATAGGGTTGAGTGTAGAGATTGCTCGTTCATCTAAAACTCTAAATTTTTTCAAAATGTTATTATTCGAGGAGTCAACAGTAATTGGGCGGAAGCAATCTGTTCATTTTGTATATTAATCCCAAATGCCATACCCGGTCAAAAGCTTGTGAGACGTCCGGTAATATTGCAGGGCAGTATTTCTTTTCTTCGAATGCCTTTTTAATCACCGCTGTTACTCTATGCGCTTGGTCCATTTTTGAGAGGTGATTTCAAACTGCAAATTGGAAATCTTGTATTTCCATAAATTACTTAATGCGTCTTAACAGCAGTTTCTCATATAATAATGATATCGTAGGTAACAGCGAAATACGCTGGTAAGATCTAACTTGGTCTACTGGTTTATCAGGTTTTTTAAGCAATGTCAACATGATTGTTACTTTTCGTGGAAGCTCTTTTATTAACCAGCCTTTTTAGGATTGATGTTAATATAAATTTCTATGGCAACTTCCATAGGAAAAATCTGATTTACAGCAACATCGGCCTTATGAACAGGATTTGTATCTAGTGTAGATTCTATAACTCTCGGTTGGTATACGTTATAGGTTCTTGCATTATAAGACTAAACGGGTCTCTGCTAGTAAATGTGTTAGTAGGATTGGGTTTGTTTGTTTTTTTCAGATTTGTCGCACCTAGTACTAACAATACTGGAGTGTGATTAAATGATACTTCGCAAAATCTCTCGATTTGTATTTGATTTGACGAGATGCCTTTCGAAATGTAAAAGTCCAGTAGGTCTGATAATTTTTACTGCCCCAATAAGTGGGTTTACACCCAGAGTAATAATTACATGTAGTAATATTTATTGCTGCGAATAGTTCAATGGGTTTTCCAGGTATTATTAATCGTGAACAACAGGCTGTATGTTTAACATTTTTTAAATTATTTAATTACTATATTGTTACTAGTAGTTTCCGTCTAACCTACGATTTGTCTTTATAATAACTTAAATCTAGGTATATAACTCTGGCGAAATAATGTTTATACGTGTCACTGCTGAATTTTTTAATATATGCACTTCACTACACAACGCTACACAAGGTCAGGTGATTTGATTTTTTTGAGTCTGTGTCGTGTTCTTGTGATATCCAATAGTTGCAATATTTCAATATTCGGATGAGAATGGAATCTTTCCTCACGCTCCCTTGCAATTCTCTTAATTTCTTGACTGACTTGACTTATTTGATTTATGTTACTCTTTGCAGAACATCCCCATCATAATTGAACTCCATATGTCCATATAGGTTTTAGTATTTGCTTATATAATAGCAATTTATTATATACTGTTAACTGTGATTTTCTTCCAATTAGCCAGTAGATTTTCCTATTTTTCAATTCCAGTTCGTTTCTTTTCTTCTTTATATGTTACTTCCAGCGAAGTTTTGCATCGATATTCATTCAAAGATGTTTAGCATTGTTGCTATATTAAATGATAGTGTTATTTAATCTTATTGGTGCTTGTACGGTTTGTTTATATTATGAACTGCACATGTACAGATTTACTTTCATTAATTCTTATTTTCCAAGCTTGTGTCCAATTATTGAAACTGTCACTTACCTTTTGTAATTTTCGTGAGGCTTCTTCAGTATTATCTCCGACAGCTATAATTGCAGTATCATCAGCAAATGTAGCCTTCGTAATATTTTCCATTTGAGGTATATCACAAGTGTAGAGCAGATAAAGCATTGATCCCAGTACACTTCCTTGTGGTACACCTGCTTTAGCTTCTTTTATTGTAGAGTAAGCTTCTTCTAGTTTGACTCTGAACATTCTGGTTGTAATGTATGATTTTAATAGTTAGGTGTGTTGTTTTGGTAGTATTTTCTGTAGTTTAAGCACAAGGCCTTCATGCCAAACCTTATCGAAGGCTTGTGTTACATCTAAAAATATAGCTAAGCATACTTTTTTACTTTCGTAGGCTTTTTCAATAAGATCTGTTATTCTGTGGAACTGGTCAATTGTTGAGTGCTTGTTAAAAACCCAAACTGGTGTGTTGGTATTAGGCTTTTTTTCTCTATATGATCGGTTTTATTCTTTTCAACGGGAGTTTTTCAAAAACCTTAAATATTACTGGCAGCAGTGATATAGGTCTATAGGCCCTTATTTCGTTTGGTGACCTCCCAGGTTTTGGGATCATTATAATTTCCTACAATCTTCAAATGTCTGGGACATGTTTTAATCTAAATGCTGTATTGATCTAGTTGGTGAGTTTTATAATTCCCTTTCTTGGTAGTTTTTGCAGTAGTTCTCCTGTTATTAAATAGTAGCCTGGTGATTTCCTGGGGTTAATGTCAGTTTCAATAACTTTGTTTAACTCTTTCGACGTCACTAATTCAATCATCGAATTTTCAGCTTCTATATCCGGCAAAATATGTTCAATATTAGTTTCGTTTGGTTTGAAAGTATTTTCTAGATATTCAGCAGATGCTTCTGCTTTTTGGTGATTGTCACGTGCCTAATTACCACATAGGTCTCTTATAGACGAACTGTGTAGATATGAACGCTTTAAATATTTTGGTGCTTTCCAGATTGAGTAATCAGTTTCTTTATCATGTGTCAAATTTCTCAGATAGTCATTAATGGTTTTGTTTTCAATTTCCTGTATTTCCCTTTTCACTCTTTGGGTTATATTGTTTAAATTATTTTTATTTTCAGGTGTTCTGTTTTGTTGCCATTTTTTTCGTAATTTAAGTTTTCCAAGCAGCTTGTTGAATATCAACTACGAATTTTTCTGCTTCAAAATTTAATTTTTCAGTTGTCTTGAGGGGTACATTTAGTTAAATTCGTTTGTTCAATTCTTCAGCAAATCGTTCCCAGTCTGTTCTCTTGATTGTTAACGTTGGGTTTCTTTCTTGTCTTATTATATTTTCGCTCAACGTCAGAATCACTGGCGTATGATCTGAACTTAGCTCAAAATTTTCTTCGATCTTTTTATAGTTGGATGTTATGTTTCTTACTATGAAGAAATCTAACAGGTCTGGGGTTTTCTCTTGATCAGTCGGCTAATAAGTTGGTTTTCCAGTTGACATGTAACTACATCTTAGTTCAGCAGCTGCTTTATGCCGTTCATTGCCTTTAGTTGTTGTCATTCTGGATCCACATCTAATATTTTTTGCATTGGAATCAACTCCAATTATAAATTTTTCTCCCATGTTGCTTAGGACATTCAAATAATTTTCCTTTTTTTGATTGTATCTTGGAGGACAATAAATTGCGGCTATTGCACCCTTGTATCTGCTCGATTTAATAGTTAGTGCTATTACCTAATTTTCTTCTTTACTGAGCCGGGGTTCTTGATGGAGGCAAATGTTCTTTTTTATTATTATTATACTTCCTTCTCTTGCGGTGTTAGCTGGATGTATGGTATGATAAAATGCATATCCTCTAAATTTTATAAAGGACTCTTTTGTTAAATGGGTTTCTGATATTAGGCAAATATCTATTTTTTGCATATCCAGGAATACTTTTAGGGTAGCGTATATAAAGCGTAAAAATATTCGATCATTTTTTCTTGTTTGTCCAGCTTTCCTATTAGTTTAAGTAGCAATTCGTTGGTGGTTGCTTCATCTTCCTTTGTGTCTCTTTGCTTATTTTGACTGATACTTTGGGCATAAGTCATTTCACCATGAACGTTATTAAATTTTTTCGGTTGTTTCTTTTCACTTATTGGTTCTTGAGGTTTAACTTGAGCTATTCTATTTCTCCTCCCTTGTATTGTTTTAGCAACTACACATCCTCTATAACTCGCCGGATGCGCTTCATTGCAGTTTGCACATTTCGGCTTAACTTCTTTGGGTCACACTCTGTGGTGATATGTTTACATGAATATTTTACACATCTGGGTTCTCTTCTGCAGAATTACTGTATGTGTCCATGCAATTGGCATCATTTACATTGCGGTATTAAGTTTGATTTTTTTAGAGGTTTTATTTTTATTTCAACCCCAAAAATACTTTTATACCTGTTCTAAAATACCAAAAATGTTTTTTGTGTCCGTATCTTATTCAAAGGCTAACATAAATAGACGTAATGGCTTCTTGTGGACTAAAAATTCTCCTTTGTTAATTTTGGTTTTTCCTTTTTTTTTAACTATTTGTCGCATTTAAACATTTAAGTCCATTTCGGTGTAGTTCTGCATTAATTTTTCATTTTTTGCTGTTGATGGAGGCGCTTTTGTCATAGTTTTGATGCCTCTGTTTTTTTGTCGTCATAAGAGTGCCATTACAGTTTCAGCAACTGTAAACAATCTGTTATTTTTGTGAATATTGTACGACATTCGGCGTCGAGTTTTATTTGTCCATTGTTTAGTACCGTTGCTTTGAATATTATATATTTGGACCTCATCGTAAAGCAAGTCAAAGTCGGTAATATTACTTACGATACTTGGGGGTAACCTGGGCATTCTAATTTTTTTATTTTGTTCATTATTTTGTTTTACTTTTATTTGCTGTGATCCTGGGGAATTATTTGCTTTTATTTTTTTACTTTTAACCGTTATTCAGCCTATTTCTGTCTGCAATTCTTCTTCATCTGTTTCGTATGTAACAATTGGACTACTTTTGTTGGCTTGGTGGTTTGTCCTTACCTTCAGAGCTTTGTTTATTTAGTTGTAGCTTTAGGGCATTTATTTGTTTTTGAATATTAGTTAATGCAATTTCGAGAATCTCTGTCTTTTTGTACAAATTGTACAATTAAAAAGAAGTGGCAATCCCGTCTAGTTCCTTTACACTTTCCTTCAAATTTAAGAAAAAACATAACTGACCCTAAATGAAACGGTCTAAAATATCGCACTACTAGATCGAAAGTTATGGATTTTTAAATACATTAGGATTGATAATCAATTTATCATAAAGATATAAGTTGCTTTTAATATATCTTAATATTAAACTTGAAAATCCGTTTTAGATCCTTCAGGTCTCTCCTAAAACGTTCTCTGAATAACAACAATCTAAATTCCGAAATTTAAATAAAATTAATAATTAACGATATTTAAGTTCAAAATAGCTATTCATTTCAAAAATATACGAAATATCTAATACCTGCATAACTAGACCTTCAAAACTCTTTTGATTTATTTGTAATATAAATATTGTAAGATCAATATCGTATTAAAATGGTACTGATAAAATACTTTGATTATGGCCAAAAGCATACCCTTAATCTAGTATTATTTTATCAACCACCTTATAATACACTAATATTAATGATTTACTGAATTCCTTATTTGGGATTTTTATTAATTATACCTCATAAAAGAAATTGACATTACTGCGATAATTGAAATTACAATTACTAACATGTTTAAATGTACTAGGTAAGCTAATACATATTTATCTCAAAATATCTACGTTTCACTTATGAAATTAGGAAAAATACAAAACAACAATATTACAATAAACATAATTTATTTAAATATAAAGGACAATAGGAGAATGTTATTTTATTTATGTTGCAGCCACTTCATCGATTTTCTATGGGCTATTCCTTAAGGATCTCAGTTATATGGACACACTAAGATTGTGGTAATATTGGCCAATAACTGCAAATTTATCATCTTTTTTCTAATTGGGGTAGAAGTCCATATATTCACCTTTTGGGTTATATAACACTACACATCCTGTATCTCTCAACTCATTTGCCCATGGTTCTACATTTATGGCGTCATTTTCATTTCTATTAGCTGCAGATTTAAAATCATAAGCTGCTTTTATGTTTTGTAAATAATTATGAGTTACTAAATCTATTCTTCTTACATTAGTAATATCCACATCGTCTCTTAGATCATGCTTTATAATATTATATAGTATTTTAGCTGCTCATTTGGTTACAATTTATTCTCTATTTGTTTTCGAGAGATGCAGCAGTTTAAGGTATTTTCATGTCCAAAATATGTTTTGGTGAATTCCACTTCATATTCTTCACCTTTGTTCTAATTTAATACTAGCTAGGCAATGTGTATTTATCTTGTTTCTTCCTTGAACTTCCTTGGACACTGAAATATTATGCTAGCACAATATAAAGAAATATAGCTTCTTCTCTCTTGACACGAGGTTGGGGTTTGCTCCATATGATTTTCGCATATTTGAAATTCTTTAAAGGTATTAAATTTCAATAACTCCTCAACGTTTAAGTTATGAGTTGACTGTTGATTCATTAGAAGATTCGCTTTCATGGTAGTGTGCTCGCATAACTTACATGTGTAAAGTATTTTTGTTACTTTGGTATCTTCATTAATAGCAGGATGCTTTGTTTTGGATCCACGCTATTTCAATATTTGCTTGCTGCTATATTAATTTTCACAAGTAAAATATTTAAAAATGAATACACCCTTCAGATTTAATGCAGATAATTTTTCTAAAACATAAAATTATCTTAAGATTCGGCAGGAGAGTATCTTGATATGGACATTCAAATTAGTGCAGGTATATAACTTCGTACAGTTTTCAAAATAGAAAAGCTTCTTTTGTTCCATATTTTGTCCTTCCATAGCAATTAGATTTGCTTTGATTAAATACTTAATTCTACTATTATAATATAAAACAAAGCAATATATATAGAAAAAAGTTAATAAATAATATAATATAACTAAATATTTCAATCAAAAACTAAATAAACTATATTTCAATACAATCGTATATTAAACTATCTAAAATTATAAAAAAAGACTTATTAAGTAATAATTTGGTTACCAAAATTTTGCGTTTGCACTCGAAGAAGCGCACCTTTCCCCACTAAGAACACAAAGCGAAATTCACGTAACAACCTTGGCGTGACCTTTAAATAAAAAACAATTTTTTTCTGAACTAAATTTATTCAATTAAATTCATTTAAATATACATATAAATATAATCTATAACAATAAATATAAATTTATAATGTAAATTTATCTACATTTATCTAAAAATATAAATATAATATAAAAAATATATATCTATATATATATATATATATATATATATATATATATATATATATGTATATATATATATATATGTATATATATATATATATATATATATATATATATATATATATATATATATATATATATGTATATATATATATATATATATATATGTATATATATATATATATATATATGTATATATATATATATATATATATATGTATATATATATATATATATATATATATATATATATATATATATATATATATATGTATATATATATATATATATATATGTATATATATATATATATATATATGTATATATATACATATATATATATATATATATATATATATATATATATATATATATATGTATATATATATATATATATATATGTATATGTATATATATATATATATATATATATATATATATATATATATATGTATATATATATATATATATATATATATGTATATATATATATATATATATATATATATGTATATATATATATATATATATATATATATATATATATATATATATATATATATATATAATATATATATAATCATAAGCAAAAAACTTTGGTGCATAGCTAATTAAAATTATCTCTTCCATCTTTCCGTCAGTACTTTTAATATTTTATCCGAAAGATCATTACGGAATGTACAATTGAAGGAGTTTTAATTTACTCTTTTTTTACATTTGACAAAAATTTTGTTATATTATCGACATGGCAAAATCGCTGAATAATTTAAGATATAGCTCAAAGACCTACTGACTACTTGTTGTATATTAAAACAATTTTGTTAGAGTTTCGGACTCGATATATTGTCTTGTCTCTATAAAATCAGTCTCAATTTGTGGGTCTACTGATTTATTCATAATTGTATGTAAATAAAAATCACACTTCATTTCTTTTTTAAAAAGTTTCACTAAATAACCTGAGATATACACTACGGTACAACGTAAAACTTTGTTTGCTCTTATAGGAACATCTGGACTGAAGTTATAGTCAAGTAACTAACAGTAAGAATGAGCAGAAAGGGGGATACTGGCTGAATACAAACTTTACCATTACTTTCTGGAGTTTGTTCAAGTGTCGATGATACTTGTTTCGAACACCCTGGTTGTAGGCCTGGAATGATGGAAATAGGCACTACAAATATAGTAAGACAATTTTGAAATTAATGGTAATAATTATGAACAGAAATGTGACTGACTCCTTCAATATACCTTTTATATAATTTTGATTTTGATCCACTTCCATTTGTACATGTTCTGGACTCGTGGTATTATTTTCACCATCACTAAATTGTTCATAAGTACTTAAAGGAAGGTTTAAATGTATCGCAAAAATGTCACGCGTAGTAACGATAATAAAACTGCTTCATGTTTAACCAACCAGTTTAGGATTTTTAAAGTTTTCTACTCATTTCTTAAGGATCGCTTTTTTAACGGAAAACGATGATGCATTTCCTAACTGTGCATCCGGGCACACAACACTTTCTAGAACGGGAATGCATTTCAGCTACGGACTTTCACCTAGTAATAAAATAAAATAATAATTTAATATATAAACCTTATAAAAAGCTGACCACACTATTCTCTACATTAGCATGGCGAATAAAACAAGAAATATGTTAAAGGTAGCGATATCTACATGTTGGACGTGGCGAAACATTTCGCCAAAATTTCCTAAGAAGTTAAATTTCTATTTCTCTATGAGTATATTCGCAAAATATTACCAAAACACCCACCTACTAAACTTCCTGCCCTACTCATATTTAACATAATAGTTTGGAGAGCATAATTGTGTTTGTATTCGGTAGCTTCCAGAACAGTCTCCGTTAGTTCGTTGATTGAAACATATTGCCTCGTCTTACCTGTCGGACCAATAAACTAGTGTTGTGGTCGAATATAGGCCTTCTATTTATCCGGTCAAGTGTGTGTGTTTAGAAAACAAAGCACATTTCAAAGACTATAACATTTGTGCTGAAGTTGTAATAGTCAGTTAAATAAGAATTACTCTATTAACATAAGTGGTGACAGTGATAAAATAGCCGATATACCATCACCGTCAAAAATGGTAAAATCAGACTGTGTAGGAACTTTGCTTGTCGTCTAATCTTGGGTTTGCTATAAGTAATCTCCGAGTTAACTTGCCTATAATGTTAATTAATACTTTTATTTCTTGGTAAATAAAATACAAATATTCAACAAACATTTTAATGGTCACTATCTTGATAATATATTAGGGGTTGCAACGGTGATTACAATAACAATCGTATATCAACTACGTCAGCAAGATACTCTTTGAGAGACTCTAAGAAACTATATGATTTCCGGTCAAGGCGTCGTCCTTTGTATCCAAAAAGTGTACATCTCCCAAACAAAAAGCATTCCCATCGTTCGGACCCGTTACCACGTCCGCCTCATTTAGTGAATGAGTCATTAGGTGCCCTCTATGTAATTGGTCAACAATGCCGATCTATATTTTCTTATAGCCCATCTCTTAGTGATTATGGAAAATTTCACTTGATTCATTTACCACAACGACCTACTTTGACGTACTGTATTAATTACTACTACTGTATTACGGTCCATCTCTTAGTGATTATGGAAAATTTCACTTGATTCATTTACCACCACGACCTATTTTGATGCACTGTATTCAGTATCATTGAAAAATTCTGAGAATATACGAAAAGTTAATTTAAATCACGAAAGAAAAGAATTTTAAGCAATTTCAAAGTACCGTCCTGCTTTCTTCCTGTGCTATCATTATTATAAAGTCATCGGTTTGTACTCAATCATTGCAAAAAGCATATTTGAAATATGTACATAATAATCGTTGTAATAACAAAGTAAAAATAAACAAAAACCTTGTGTGTGTTACTTATTTATTTTTTGAAGTCGGTTTAATTTTCTTGTTAAAAACATTATATTATTCTCTTTTTGGTGTTAGATATTTGCTCAATAAATATGCAGTTATTATATTAAGTATTACATAGGGTAAGCCAAGTAAAGTTGCAGCTTGTTTGAAGAAATATAGGAATAAAGGAACAATGATTGAAAATAAGAAATGCTTCAGGCCGGTACCTAACCTAACTGATTTGACAAATGCATTAACCAAACTAGATCAACCACGAAAAGTCGTTGTTCCCATCGGGAATCGAACACGCGATCTCCACGTGTGATCTGAATACTCTAATAACTATACCATAGAAGCAGTTGCCTACAATATTTCTACGGCTTCTCATACGATATGGTTAGTCTTTAAAAAGCAAACTGAACGAATTTGTACGGATAATTAACATAGAATAATTAACCTAGATATTATAGACAAACGTTTGTGCATTTTCTATTTTCCCTTTTCAAGATCTTAGGAACCTTTAATTTACTTAATGAACTATCCTTTTCTTGGGGTCTTGGAGTTTCTGTTTGGTCAGCTGATTAAAGTCCTTGTTGATGTGGAACCCCTGTTTGGTGATGATAAGGACTTGGTATAGGAATTTTGCGATTGTACTGCGGTGAATTTTTTGAAAAGGGATGAGTCAAAAATTCCTTTTGAACCTTTGTGGTAATGCATTTGAGTAATTCTGTATATGACGCGCTCAAATTTTTTTCTCCCCTCTTTCTAAATTTGTTCATCCCTTTATAACCGATGTACTTAGACTACTTTAACCCGTCTAAATAAAGGAGTATGTCTTTTAGAGCAGAACCATAATTATTGGAGACAATTTGCTTTTTCTACAGGTGAGAGGATATAGGATTTTCTGTGGAATAAATTGGCCTGGGTTTTTTCTGGGTTGATTTGCAACGTCCAAAATTTTATCAATTTAATTCATTCATTCATTAGACCTCAGCATTTAATTGTCCTACAAAAACTTCAATGTGAGAAGATTTTTGTCTTCAGAGATATCGGGCTATGTATATCTGGATTGCGAATCCTTCACGCCTTAAACAAAATGTAAAGGGCCGGCTTGGTTGGCACAGTGGTCAAGGGCGACAGGAAGGCCCTCTTACTGTTGCGATAGTAGCCGTTTCGAATCTTGCTGGGTAAATTTATGTTCTTGATTGTTTATAATCCGAAAAAGAAAATCTGTGACTACGATTAGTCACGCCAGTAACCAAGCTGGGTAAAACCGGATTTATTCTGGAATCATCTCTAGGACCGTGGTTCGGAGTGGGGAACAGATAAACACTAGTTAATAAAAAAGAGACGTTCAGTGTTGTACGTACTATGTACATAGATATGTAAAATATTTTCTTGTCAACCCAATATAAACCCAAAAATATCTGAAAAATATGTAAAACATTATTTAAAAATGCCTATATTGTATTGTAGAGCCAGAAAGAATTACAAGAAGATAAATCAAATTGTAGATATGTTAAGTTACTATGCTACAAAAGAGTGGAAGTTTGAGAACAACAACGTGAAAACGATATGGAAAGAAATGAGAAAGAGCGACCGGGAACTATTTGATTTTGATATGGGTGCTTTGAATTGGGACATGTACTTTTACACTTGTATCCGAGGTAAATCTTACCTAGACTGAAATTCATGAATCATTGATGCTAGATGAACGATTATAAATATCGGTTATATGACAGAAGAACTAAAAAAATCCAAATTAGATGTTATTTTTGTTATTTCATTTCAACTCATATATATTTTTACATACTAATTACACCCAATTTTTCAATTATTTTTATATCAATTCATTTATTCATCATATAATGTAACAAAAATTGGACAATTTGTATTATGATGTGATGGGAAATGATACAGTCATACTGGACCCAATAGTGATTCTTAACTAGTGCTTTTCAAACTTTTCTATAATGTTTCGTCAGTATTATGTTCCGAATAAAAAATTATTTAATACTATAACATTTCTATTTCCTTATTAGAACAATATATATAAATCTAGTAATACGTGTTAAACTGCTCGTAACACCTAATAACATTTCTAACCTTACTAGCTAAAGAATTTTAGCCTTCTTTCTATTAATAAATTTACAAATGAAGGTTTCTGAAGGAATGAAGAAGGCTAATGTTTCTAAGGGAACAACGACTCTGTCATAGGGATGCCGAAAAAATATTCATATTTTTCAATGTTCATGGTTTTATATCTTTCATGATATCATGTTCATATATGATATCAAGTAAATTAAGGATTTCAAGCAATCTAAGGAGATTAGATATGTTTTCCGAAGTGAACAAGTGATAAACAGTGAAGGGAAGTTAAGTTCGGTTTTCGATGTGGTCAAACTGTGGTATACTCAGGTTGGAGAGCCATAGCGAGCACACCGAGGAGGGGGTATCCCTTCAGAAAATGGGAATATATGCATTTATAACGACTTAGCGTAAGTGGGTTAGGCATAACTTGGCAGGATCATTAAGTATGAGCGTCAATTATTAATGGATGATCACATGAATATGCTTGAATTGCGTTCAGCGTAGTATAGAAATCCGTGCAGAATAGCTATTCACCAGGCCCTTCTTTCAATAGCTATCGAAGCTATCTCCAAACGGCAAACCTCTCAGCAGTAAAAATTATTATGTGTTTTGGGGTGCTGAAAATTAAGGAACTCGAAGGGCCTATAACGGACATGTTAACGCTCTCATTGCGTTTTAATCCATCGTTATTTGGGTAGGGATGTAAGTTGACCGGAAATCTTCACCGAAATCGTGTTTTCTGTATACGCTGATCTCTGTGTCATTACAAATTTAGTATATGGCTTAGAGTCGTGACAACAAACAAAAACTATCTTGGAGCATGGTCGTAAATTTATGTTTTTGATTGTTTAAAAAACGTGATTGTCCTAGGCAAGAGTGTAAAATCAAGAAAACAACAAGGATAATAATCCCAGTCACGCCAGTAACTAGGCTGGGTAAGACCGGATGTCTTCTGGGATGATTTCTAAAGTTGGTCATTCGCCAGTCGGTACGCTTAATGCTGAGGACCGTGGTTTGATGCCCACGCCAAACTGTAGTATCAGTCCAGATAAACCCATAGTTTGTAAAAGGAGACTTTAAAATGTATTTTAAAAAAAGCGAGAATAATATATGCATAGACGACCTCGACCAAGTATTGTAATGCAAGCGGATTAATCTGCTATGATATATTAACATCTATCGGTTTCACGGAGTTTAATTTGTGGCATTACTAAAAATTCACAAATTTTCATGTCTTAAGATCCATACAGGTTTACTATTACTTTAGCCGCTTAACCAATAAATTTGTAAACAAAATAGTTAAAATAATATAAAATAGAATTAATAGTACGTTTCAATATTTTTGATATATTAGGCAAAATCCATTCTTGGAAGACATTCAGTTTGAGATGATTGACGATGATAAATGTATCATGCTATGGCTAATATTAACCACCAAAACTCGCTGGAAAGCTGAAATTCTTAAATACACCAGATCTCATTGTAAAAAATAATAAATATAAAATATAATGGTGTACGCCCCATGTGTTCACAGATCAATTGATTAACTTCAGTTAATGTACAATGGTTAATAAAACAGATAAACGAGTAACATTGATTAATGTTTCCACACGGAAAATAAACATCCAAGTTCTTGCATCAAGCAAGCATTGGCAAAGGAAAATGAGCTTGGTCTCTACGAACATCTACGAAAACCATGCAAAAAGCATCTTTGTTAGTAACCACCTTTACATAATACTAAATCGAAAACCTGAAAAGAAAACTGGAAGAGAAGAAAGAATTATGATATTTGTATCATTTTGATACTTATATTATCAGGTATATATAAATGTTTGATTTAGAAATAGTGAAAAAATCAACAATCAAATCAATAAAAATAAAACGAATACTTAACAACTGGATTCCTATAGACGAACTTCGATTATGTCGAAGTAATCTACTTTCAAATATTAATTTTTTCCTTAGAAGATATCCTGCTTAGTTGATCAGTGTCATCAACTAAGCGGTTTCTGGTTTTACTGTGTAACATGTCCACTTTACTCGCTTTACCAATAAACCATTTTGTTGTAAACGAAGTAGTACTATTCAACATCTCTAGAATATTAGTTATGGTGTAAACCTTAACCTATAAATTGATTCTGGACATTGGTAATGAATGACATTAGAATTACAGGTTGGCCAACTAAAAAATAATTAATATTATAAATATATAAGTTAAAAAAAGTTATAAATATTTAATCTTTACGGATTATATAATTGTTGTATATTATATAAAATTAATTATATATGCTTATTTCAAACATATTTAATTCCAACAGTATACATACCATCTATTTACAAAGACGGTTGGTATCAAGTACTCGGCCATTTTGACATTGTTTTAATCGTCAAGTTAATTACTTGCATCTTGCCGGGTTTTTCACACAATTTGTGATTTCGAAAACAGTTATAATGTCATCTAATACAGGAGGTAACAATTTAGAATAAATACTAATATTGGAGATGGTATCTAACGAACCATCTCTAGGAAACGTTAGAGATTTACCTTCTGGTACTACTACGCAAGTGCAAGAAGAGGTGCCAACGCCTGTTACTTATACCTACGGATGGATTAACGTCGAATCATCTAATATTCCTTATATTATCGTTGATGATATTTATGTTAGTGTCAGAATATTAAACGACAAAGTGCTCTCAAGAATGAAGAGATTCTCAGTTGAAGTGTATAACTTATTTTATATGCAGTGTAGTGTTATGAGTAAAGTGGAAGTAGATCTGTTCAATATGATTAACATTGCACATGGTGATTCTTTTGGAAGCAGTTTTCGAGAGGGCCGTGAATACAAATTGCAGTTGTTTGAATTTTTAAGATTGTATTGTTTTTTAAAATTTTGTGAATATGTTTTGTACAATCTTATAAAACATATGTACGAACAATTTCCTAAAGAGATATGCGGCTTTTTACAGATAACTGCTAAGTATCACATACCATTTATAGTGAGAGACAATGAAAGTTACACGCCTTTGTTTTACTTTGAAGGAGATTTTATCTTTTTGGAAGACAAAATTATAGTGTGCACTAATTGGGAAATGGCCTATTTTAAATTGTTATTCAAACTTCAGAAACTTAAAATCAAATTTGGAAAATATGACTTGTGTCGAATGATTAAAGTTGATGATTTGTTACCCTTCGTTGAGGGGGTTGTTGACACAAAATTAACATGGCCATTATCCGATATGTTCTGGATGAAGCCAGATAATAACTGAAAATCAAATATTTATTCTTCAACAATAATTAAAATTGATGTTATTTTCAAATTTCTATATTTTAGTTTATGTTTGAGAACTTTCTCTAAATATTTTGTTGCAGAATACTTATAATCCTAGTTATAGTATTGTAATCATGTTTAAACACATTAATATTTAATAAAATTTTGATTTAACGAATCATATTCGTTTTAATTTTTATTGTGCCGTTTAATAATAATGAATTGAATATATTATTTGTAGATAGTTTAAAAGTTGTTTTAAATAACATTAATTGATAGTGTTTATAGTTATTTAAAATTAGACATTTAAACCTCTCTATTTCGTTTAATATTTGTTTTTTTCCCTTGTTCATTTTAAATTTACTATTCATACATTTAGCCTATTTTTTAGTATGTGTCTTTTTTACCTGTTGTAACTATGGTATCTGTATGATTATGTCCCCAAATAATAGTCCGCTAACTGTTTCTTGTACTATATTTTTTATGTATGCCAATCTATATCGAAGGCCCATCTAAGAATATAACTGAGCTTATTTTTTAGCTTTCTTCTGTTATTACAGAAATAATTTTTATGTTTCTAAACATTACAAATTCTTAACATTTATTTTTCATAGAGGTGAATTTTACAGCAGATGAAATTTGTGCCATGATGGTCTAAAAACGAAACATCCGTAATATATCCGTCATAGCTTACGTAGATAACGGAAAATCATATTTAACAGACTCCTTAGTATCAAAAACTGGTATTATTGCTGGTGCCAAAGTTAGAGAAATTCATTTTACAGACACCAGAAAAAATGAACAAGACAGATTTATTACAAATATGTAGAATAAGAACATGTAGTATTTTGAAATATTGAACGACGAAATTTACAAACGACTGAACATGTGGGATAATTTTGATTAGTCATTCTGAAGCTTTATCTCTTTAAAATAAAGCTGGGTATTTGTTTTAACAAAAATACTAACTAATCTATTTTTAGCGCCATATTTATGTATTTTGAGCCCGAAGATAGGGATTTTTTCACAAATAATATTGATTAACGCGAAAACGAATAGAAAGTTTTTTGATTAATTTGATTGGTTCCTCTGGGCACATAGATTTCCGTTCTGAAGTAACTACTGCCCTTCATGTAACTGATGATGCTCTTGTTGTAGTAGATTGTGTTTCCTATAAGTAAATTCCTAAATAATTATTTGTATAATAAATAAAATAATTATGTATGTAATATTAGTGTAACTTCAGTGTGTATTAATTTTACTAAAGAAACGTGCATAATGCAATTCAATGCAGATGCAATAACGCTTATCTAAATATATTTCTGTGGTAAAGACAATTTATTAAGAACTACCGAATTAATCGTGATATCATCTCCAACCGCCCTAGGCCGACATTTCTACAATTTTGGTCCTGTTTTTTCCGGTAAAGTAGCCATCGCCATGAAGGCCCCCATCCTGGGACCTAACTATGTGGCCTCAAGAAAGAGGATTTAAACGAGAAGACAATTCAGGGAGCCATCCTTTTGATTGGTCGTTATATAGAAGCCATGGAATATGTCCCATCTGGAAATATTTGCACTTTGTTCGGTCTGGATCAATTTTTGGTTAAGCCCGATACCATCCCCACATTCACAAACATGCAGAACTTGAATGCCTTGAAATTCGGCGCAACTCTCGTAGAAGGTGTAGCTGTGGAACCCAAGAATCCGGCCGATTCACTAAAACCTGTAGAAGGTACGCAAATATTCGCTTTTATTGTGTGATTATCACTAAGGTCTGTGTGATTTGACTTCAGGTTTGAGACGTTTGGCTAAGTCTGATCTTATTGTACAATGTATCATTGAAGAATCTAGCGAAAACATCATTGCCGTTGCCAGAGAGGTCCACTTAGAAATCTGTCTGAAGGCTTTGTAGGAGGATCATGCTAGAATTCAAGTTACTTAATCCGACCCAGTAGTGCCCTTCGTGTAACTGATGGTGCTCTTGATGTAGTAGATTGTATTAGGGGTGAGTAAATTCCTAAATAATTATTTGTATAATAAATTAAATAATTGTATGTGTATTTTTGATGTTACTTACCTTAACTTAACTTTGTATTAATTTTACTAAAGAAACATTCATAATGCAATTAAATGCAGATGCAATAACGCATATCTAAATATATTTATGTGGTAAAGACAATTTATTAAAAACTTCCGAATTAAAGTAGGAAACATTGTAGTGTCTTTACAATCTTTTAATTAATCGTGATGTCATCTCCAACCGCCCCAGGCATACATTGGTTCTGCTGATGCTGCTAATTCGCTATAAATTATGGATAAAGTTAGGAACAATTTTGTAATAATGAATTATTTCAGGTGTGTGTACAAATGGAAACTATGTTACGTCAGGCTATCGACGAATGTATTAAGCCAATCTTGTTCATGAACAAGATAGACCATACCCATTTGAAATTGCAGTAGGGTGCTGAATAACCTTACCTAATTTTCTGACGTTTAACAATCTATGGGGTTAAGAATATTTCAACGCAAAAACAGGATAATGATAACAAAAGATCGTTTTGCATGTACATCTTGAATCCCATCTACAACATTTTTGACCTGATTGTGAAATGCAAGTAAACATGTGTTTTATTATTAAAAAAAATTAATTCTTCCAGCACAATTAGACCACTATAATAAATTATCGAGAATGCTTTATATATTTGTAGTTCTTGGGTGTAACTAAAATTTGTATTTTAGGAAAGATGAATATGAAGGCCTTCTCTCCACACTGTGCACTAACTTGAAATATGATGACAAGGATAAGGATGGAAAACAATTTAGGCGGACATGGTTACCTGTTGGTGAGACTTTGCTTCAGATGATTGCCGTTCACTTACCATACCCAGTAACTGCTCTGAAATACAGAATGGAAATGTTATACGAAGGTCCACATGATGATGAAGCCGCTCTTTGTATGTGTCACCTATATGGATTTTTTAAACGCGTTAAATTTTGGTATTTATTTATACATGATGATGTGTAGTTTACAACTCTAGGCTGATTCACTGTGAATGATTGTTATAAACTAAACAACAATTACCAATTTTTTATTATTTTTTTTTAATATTTGCAAATGACTATACTTTGTTTTTTTGTTTATATGTATTAAGAGCAATGATCCTAACGGTCCTATGATGATGTGTCTAAAATGGTACCCACTACTCATCAAATCATCAAAGGTTTTTTCCACGATTTTGGTCCTGTTTTTTCCGGTAAAGTAGCCACCGGCAGCAAGGCCCCTATCCCAAGACCTAAATACGTGGCATCATGAAAGAAGATTTAAACGAGAGGACAATTCAGGGAGCCATCCCCATGATGGGTCGTTATGTAGAAGCCATTGAAAATGTCCCATCTGGAAACATTTACAGGTTGTTCGGTGTGGATCAATTTTTGAAGCCAGGTACCATCCCCACATTCACAAACATGCAGAACTTGAAAGTCATGAAATTCGGCGTAACTCTCGTAGTACGTGTAGCTGTGGAACCCAAGAATCCGGCCGATTCACCAAAACTTTTAGAAGGTACGCAAATTTTCGCTTCTATTGTGTGATTATCACTAAGGTCTGTGTCATTTGACCTCAGGTTTGAAATGTTTGGCTAAGTCTGATCTTATGATAAAATGTGTCATTTATGAATCTAGCGAAAACATCATTGCCGGTGCCAGAGAGCTCCACATAGAAATCTGTCTGAAGGCCTTGGAGAAAGATCATGCTAGAATTCAAGTTACTTAATCCGACCCAGTGGTACCCTTCGTGTAACTGATGGTGCTCTTGTTCTAGTAGATAGTATTAGGGGTGAGTAAATTCCTAAATAATTATTTGTATAATAGATTAAATAATTGTATGTGTATTTTTGATGATACTTCACTGTGTATTAATTTTACTAAAGAAACATGCATAATGCAATTCAATACAGATGCAATAACGCTTATCTAAATATATTTCTGTGGTAAAGACATTTTTTTAAAAACTTTCGAATTAAAGTAGGAAACATTGTAGTGTCTTTACTATATTTTAATTAATCGTGATGTCATCTCCAACCGCCCCAGGCCGACATTTGTTAATGATTGGTGCTACTCTTGCTGCTAATTAGCTATAAATTATGGATATATTTAGAAACAATTTTGTAATAATGAAATATTTCAGGTGTGTGTACAAACGGAAACTATGTTACGTCAGGCTATCGACGAACGTATTAAGCCAATCTTGTTCATGAACAAGATAGACCATACCCATTTGAAATTGCAGTAGGGTGCTGAATAACCTTACCAAATTTTCTGACGTTTAACAATCTATGGGGTTAGGAATATTTCAACGCAAAAACAGGATAATGTTAACAAAAGATCGTTTTGCATGTACATCTTGAATACCATCTACAAAATTTTTAACCTGATTGTGAAATGCAAGTAAACTTGTGTTTTATTATTAAAAAAAATTAATTCTTCCAGCACAATTAGACCACTATATAGTTTAAAAAATAACTTTTATGAAGTTATTAGGAAATAAATATATTGTTGGCAGTGCATTGGAAGAAAATTATAGGCCTAGGTATTAAACGCTTTCATGTTACCTCTATCTTTATATCTTATGGTGACAAGCTGTTATATCGAGAATGCATTATATATTTGTAGTTCTTGGGTGTAATTAAAATTTGTATTTTAGGAAAGAAGAATATGAAGGCCTTCTCTCCACACTGTGCACTAACTTGAAATATGAAGACAAGGATAAGGATGGAAAACAATTTAGGCGGAAATGGTTACCTGTTGGTGAGACTTTGCTTCAGATGGTTGCCGTTCACTTATCATACCCAGTAACTGCTCTGAAATACAGAATGGAAATGTTATAGGAAGGTCCACATGATGATGAAGCCGCTCTTGGTATGTGTCACCTGTATGGATTTTTAAAACGCGTTAAACTTTGGTATTAATTTTTACTTGATGATGTGTAGTTTAGAACTCTAGGCTGATTCACTGTGAATGATTGGTATAAACTAAACAACAATTACCAATTTTTTATTATTTTTTTAATATTTGCAAATGACTATACTTAGCTTTTTTTGTTTTTAGGTATTAAAAATTGTAATCCTAACGGTCCTATGATGATATGTGTCTAAAATGGTGCCCACTTCTCATAAAGGTTATTTCTACGATTTTGGTCCTGTTTTTTCCGGTAAAGTAGCCACCGGCAGCAAGGCCCCTATCCCAAGAGCTAAATACGTGGCTTCATGTAAGAAGATTTAAACGAGAAGACAATTCAGGGAGCCATCCTCATGACTGATCGTTACATAGAAGCCATGGAAGATGTCCCATCTGGAAATATTTGCACTTTGTTCGGTCTGGATCAATTTTTCCCAATACCATCCCCACATTCACAAACATGCAGAACTTGAATGTCATGAAATTCGGCGTAACTCTCGTAGAACGTGTAGCTGTGGAACCCAAGAATCCGGCCGATTCACCAAAACCTATAGAAGGTACGCAAATGTTCGCTTTTATTGTGTGATTATCACTAAGGTCTTCCTCATTTGACTTCAGGTTTGAAACGTTTGGCCTTATGGTACAATGTGTCATTAAAGAATCTAGCGAAAACATCATTGCCGGTGACAGAGAGCCCCACTTAGATATATGTCTGAGGGCCTTGGAGGATTATCATGCTGGAATTCAAGTTACTTAATCCGACCCAGTAGTACCCTTCGTGTAACTAATTGTGCTCTTGTTGTAGTAGATTGTACTACGGGTGAGTAAGTTCCTAAATAATTATTTGTATAATAAATTAAATAATTATGTATGTATTTTTGGTGTTACTTAACTTTTTATTAATTTTACTAAAGAAACGTGCATAATGCCATTCAATGCAGATGCAATATCGCATATATAAATATATTTCTGTGGTAAAGACAATTTATTAAGAACTTCCGAATTAAAGCAGGAAACATTGTAGTGTCTTTACAATCTTTCAATTAATCGTGATGTCATCTGCAACTGTTCCATGCCGTCATTGGTTAATGTTTGGTGCTACTGATGCTGTTAATTCGCTATAAATTATGAATCAAGTTAGAAACAATTTTGTAATAATGAATTATTTGCAGGTGTGTGCGTATAAACGGAAACTGTCCTATGTCAGGCTATCGACGAACGTAATAAGCCAATCTTGTTCATGAAGAAGATGAACCGTATTCTTTTAGAATTGCAGTTGGATGCTGAATAACTTTACCAAACTTTTTGACATTGAACAATCTATGATGTTAGATATATTTCAACCCAAAATCAAAAGTATAATCATAACAAAAGATCGTTCTGCATGTACATCTTGAATCCAATCTAAAAAATCTTTGACTTTATTATGAACTGCAAAAGTAAGCATTGTGTTTTATTATTTAAAATAAAAGGTAGTTCTTCCAGCACAATTAGGCCACTATATAGTTTACAAAATAACTTTTATGAAGTTATTAGGAAATAAAGATATTGTTTACAGTGCGTTGCAAGAAAATTATAAGCCTAGGTATTAAACGCTTTCACGTTACCTCTACCTTTATATCCTATGGTGACAAACTACTTTATCGAGAATGCATTATATATTTGTAGTTCTTGGGAGTAACTAAAATTTTTATTTTAGGAAAGAAGAATATGAAGCCCTTCTCTCCACACTGCACATTAACTTGAAATATGAAGATAAGGATAAGGATGGAAAACAATATTGTCGGACATGGTTAACTGCTGGTGGGACTTTGCTTCAGATGATTGCCGTTCATTTACCATCCTCAGTGACTGCTCTGAAATACAGAATGGAAATATTATACGAAAGTCCACACGATAATGAAGCCGCTCTTGGTATGTGTCACCTATATGGATTTTTTAAATGTGTTAAATTTTAGTATTTATTTGTACATAATGATGTATAGTATACAACTCTAGGCTGACTCACTGTGAATGATTGGTATAAACTAAACAACAATTACCTATTTTTTATTATTTTTTTTTAATATTTGCAAATGACTATACTTTGTTTTTTTGTTTATAGGTATTAAGAACAATGATCCATTGGTCCTATGATGATGTGTCTAATATGGCACCCACTTCTCATAAAGGTTTTTTTAACGATTTTGGTATTGTTTTTTCCGGTAAATTAGCCACCGGCATGAAGGCCCCTATCCTGGGACTTAACTATGTGGTCTCAACAAAGAGGATTTACACGAGAAGACAATTCAGGGAGCCAACCTCATGATTGGTCGTTACATAGAAGCCATGGAAGATGTCCCATCTGGATATATTTGTACTTTGTTCGGTGTGGATCAATTTTTGGTTAAGCTCCGATACCATCGCCTCATTCACAAACAAGCAGATCTTGAATGTCAAGAACTTCAGCTTATCTTCTGTAGTATGTGTAGCTTTGGAACGGAATAATCCGGCCGATTCAGAAAAACCTGTAGAAGGTACGCATATGTTCGCTTTTATTGTGTGATTATCACTAAGGTCTGTGTCATTTGACTTCAGGTTTGAAACGTTTGGCTAAGTCTGATCTTATGGTACAATATGTCATTGACGAATCTAACGAAAACATCATTGCCAGTGCTAGAGAGCTCCACTTAGAAATCTGTCTGAAAACCTTGGAGGATTATCATGCTAGAATTCAAGTTACTTAATCCGACCCATTAGTACCCTTGGTATAACTGATGGTGCTCTTGTTGTAGTAGATTATGTTATGGGTATGTAAATTCATAAATAATTATTTGTATAATAAATTAAATAATTATGTAAGTATTTTAGGTGTTACTTTACTTTATATTAATTTTACTAAACAAAAATGAAAATTTTAAATAATGCATATATCAATATATTTCTGTGGTAAAGGCAACTTATTAAAAATTTCCGAATTAAAGTAGGAAACATCGAAAAAAGAATCTTGTAGTGTCTTTACAATCTTTTAATTACAACGGAGTACAAACGGAAACTATGTTACGTTAGGCTATCGACGAATGTATTAAGCCAATCTTGTTCATGAACAAGATGGACCATACCCAGTTGAAATTGCAGTTGGGTGCTGAATAACTTTACCAAATTTTCTGAACTTTAACAATTTTTGGGGTTAGGAATATTTCAACCCAAAAACAGGATAATGATAACAATAGATCGTTTTGCATGTACATCTTGAATCCCATCTACAAAATTTTTGAATTTATTACGAACTGCAAGTAAACATGTGTTTTATTATTAAACAAAAATTTAATTCTTCCACCTCAATTAGGTCACTATATAGTTTACAAAATAACTTTTATGAAGTTATTAGGAAATAAATATATTGTTGGCAGTGCAGTGGAAGAAAATTATAAGCCTAGGTATTAATCACTTTCATGTTACCTCTATCTTTATATCCTATGGTGACAAGCTACTATATCGAGAATGCATTATATATTTGTAGTTCTTGGGAGTAACTAAAATTTTTATTTTAGGAAAGAAGAATATGAAGCCCTTCTCTCCACACTGCACATTAACTTGAAATATGAAGACAAGGATAAGGATGGAAAACAATTTTGTCGGACATGTTTAACTGTTGGTGGGCCTTTGCTTCAGATGATTGCCGTTTACTTACCATCCCCAGTAACTGCTCTGATATGCAGAATCGAAATGTTATACGAAGGTCCAGATGATGATGAAGCAGCTCTTGGTATGTGTCACCCGCATGGATTTTTAAAACGCGTTAAATTTTGGTATTAATTTGTACTTGATGATGTGTAGTTTAAAACTCTAGACTGATTCACTGTGAATGATTGGTATAAACTAAACAACAATTATCAATTTTTTATTAATTTCTTAATATTTGCAAATGACTATACTTTGCTTGTTTTTGTTTTTAGGTATTAAAAATTGTAATCCTAACGGTCCTATGATGATATGTGTCTTAAATGGTGCCCACTTCTCATAAAGGTTATTTCTACGATTTTTAGTCCTGTTTTTTCCAGTAAAGTAGCCAACGGCGTGAAGGCCCCTATCCCAAGACCTAAATATGTGGCCTCAACAAAGAGGATTTACGCGAGAAGACAATTCAGGGAGCCATCCTCATGATTGGTCGTTATATAGAAGCCATGGAAGATGTTCCATCTGGAAATATCTGCACTTTGTTCAGTGTGGATCAATTTTTGGTTAAGCCCGATATCATCGCCACATTCACAAACAAGCAGAACTTGAATGTCAAGAACTTCAGCTTATCTTCCGTAGTACGTGTAGCTGTGGAACCGAAGAATCCGGCCGATTCAGAAAAACCTGTAGAAGGTTCGCAAATGTATGATTTATTGTAAGATTATCATTAAGGTCTGTATCATTTGACTTCAGGTTTGAAACGTTTGGCTAAGTCTGACCTTATGGTACAATGTGTCAATGAAGAATCTAGCGAAAACATCATTGCCGGTGCCAGAGAGCTCCACATATAAATCTGCCTGAAGGCCTTGGAGAAGGATCATGCTAGAATTCAAGTTACTTAATCCGACCGAGTAGTACCCTTCGTGTAACTAATTGTGCTCTTGTTGTTGTAGATTGTTTTATGGGTGAGTAAATTCCTAAATAATTATTTGTATAATAAATTAAATAATTATATATGTATTTTTGGTGTTACCTAACTTTGTATTAATTTTACTAAAACAACATGCATAATGCAATTCAATGCAGATGCAATAACGCATATCTAAATATATTTCTGTGGTAAAGACAATTTATTAAGATCTTCCGAATTAAAGTAGGAAACATGGAAGTGTCTTTACTATATTTTAATTAATCGTGATGTCATCTCCAACCGCCCCAGGCCGACATTTGTTAATGCTTGGTGCTACTCTTGCTGCTAATTCGCTATAAATTATGGATAAATTTAGAAACAATTTTGTAATAATGAATTATTTCAGGTGTGAGTACAAACGGAAACTATGTTACGTCAGGCTATCGACGAACGTATTAAGACATTCTTGTTCATGAACAAGATGGACCGTACCCATTTGAAATTGCAGTTGGATGCTGAATAACTTTACCAAATTTTCTAACGTTTAACAATATATGGGGTTAGGAATATTTCACCCCAAAAATAGGATAATGATAACAAAAGATCCTTTTACATGTATATCTTGAATCCCATCTACAATATTTTTGACTTGATTATGAACTGCAAGTAAACATGTGTTTTATTATTAAAAAAAAATTAATTCTTCCAACACAATTAGGCCACTATAGAGTTTACAAAATAACTTTTATGAAGTCATTAGGAAATAAATATAGTGTTGGGAGTGCATTGGAAGAAAATTATAAACCTAGGTATTAAACGCTTTCATATTACCTCTATCTTTATATCCTATGGTGACAAGCTATTATATCGAGAATGCATTATATGTTTATAGTTCTTGGGTGTAACTAAAATATTTATTTTAGGAAAGAATAATATGAAGCCCTTCTCTCCACACTGCGCACTAACTTGAAATATGAAGACAAGGATTAGGATGAAAAGCAATTTAGGCGGATATGGTTACCTGTTGGTGAGACTTTGCTTGAGATGACTGCCGTGCACTTACCATACCCGGTAACTGCTGTGAAATACAGAATGGAAATGTTATACGGAGGTCCACATGATGATGAAGCCGCTCTTGGTATGTGTCACCAATATTGATTTTTTAAATGTGTTAAATTTTAGTATTTATTTGTACATGATGAGGTGTAGTTTACAACTCTAGGCTGACTCACTGTGAATGATTGGTATAAACTAAACAACAATTACCAATTTTTTATTATTTTTTTTAATATTTGCAAATGACTATATTCTGTTTTTTTGTTTATAGGTATTAAGAACAATGATCCTAACGGTCCTTTGATGATGTGTCTAAAATGGTATCCACTTCTCATAAAGGTTTTTTCTACGATGTTGTTATTGTTTTTTGCGGTAAAGTAGCCACCGGCATGAAGGCCCTTATCCTGGGACCTAATTATGTGGCCTCATCAAAGAGGATTTACACGAGAAGACAATTCAGGGAGCGATCCTCATGATTGGTCGTTATATAGAAGCCATGGAAGATGTCCCATCTGGAAATATTTGCACATTGTTCGGTGTGGATCAATTTTTGGTTAAGCCCGATACCATCGCCACATTCATAAACAAGCAGATCTTGAATGTCAAGAACTTCAGCTTATCTTCCGTAGTATGTGTAGCTGTGGAACCGAATAATCCGCCCGATTCAGAAAAACCTGCAGAAAACCTGTTCGCTTTTATTGTGTGATTATCACTAAGGTCTGTGTCATTTGACTTCAGGTTTGAAACGTTTTGCCAAACCTGATCTTATGGTACAATGTGTCATTACGAATCTAGCGAAAACATCATTGCCGGTGCTAGAGAGCTCCACTTAGAAATCTGTCTGAAGGCCTTGGAGGAGGATCACGCTAGAATTCAAGTTACTTAATCCGACCCTGTAATGCCCTTCGTGTAAATGATTGTGCTCTTGTTGTAGTAGATTGTGTTACGGGTAGGTAAATTCCCAAATAATTATTTATATAATAAATTAAATAATTATATATGTATTTTAGGTGTTACTTCACTTTGTATTAATTTTACTAAACAAAAATTAAAATTTTAAATAATGCATATATAAATATATTTCTGTGTTAAAGACATCTTATTAAGAATGTCGCATTAGAGTAGGAAACATCGAAAAAAGAATATTGTAGTGTCTTTACAATGTATTAATTAATCGTGATGTGCGTGATCTCCATCTGCCCTAGGCCGACATTCGTTAATGTTTGGTGGTACTGATGCTGCTAATTCGCTATAAATTATGAATAAAGTTAGAAATAATTTTGTAATAATAAATTATTTGCCGGTGTGTGTGTACAAACGGAAACTGTCTTACGTCAGGCTATCGACGAACGTTTTAAAACAATCTTGTTTATGAACAAGATGAACCCGTACTCTTTTGCAATTGCAGTTGGACCCTGAATAACTTTACCAAACTTTCCGATGTTAAACAGTCTATGGGGTTAGAAATATTTCAACCCAAAAACAGGATAATGATAACAAAAGATCGTTTTGTATGTACATCTCGAATCCCATCCACAAAATTTTTGACCTGATTATGAACAGCAAGTAAACATGTGTTTTATTATTAAAAAAAAATTAATTCTTCCAGCAAAATTAGGCCACTATAACAAATTATAGAGAACGAATTATATATTTGTAGTTCTTGGGTGTAACTAAAATTTTTATTTTAGTAAAGAAGAAAATGAAGCCCTTCTTTCCATACTGCACATTAACTTGAAATGTGAAGATAAGGATAAGGATAGAAAACCATTTAGTCAGACATGGTTACCTGCTGGTGGGACTTTGCTTCAGATGATTGCCGTTCATTTACCGTCCCCAGTACCTGCTCTGAAATACAGAATGGAAATGTTATACGAAAGTCCACACGATGATGAAGCCGCTCTTGGTATGTGTCACCTATATGGATTTTTTAAACGTGTTAAATTTTAGTATTTATTTGTACATGATGATGTATAGTATACAACTCTAGGCTGACTCACTGTGAATGATTGGTATAAACTAAACAACAATTACCAATTTTTTATTATTTTTTTAATATTTGCAAATGACTATATTTTGCTTTTTTTGTTTTTAGGTATTAAAAACTGTGATCCTAACGGTCCTATGATGATGTGTCTAAAATGGTACCCACTTCTCATAAAGTTTTTATCTACGATTTTGGTTCTGTTTTTTCCGGTAAAATAGCCACCGGCATGAAGGCCCCTATCCTGGGACCTAACTATGTGGCCTCAAGAAAGAGGATTTACATTAGAAGACAATTCAGGGAGCCATCCTCATGATTGGTCGTTACATAGAAGCCATGGAAAATTTGTGCACTGAAAATGTTTGCACTTTGTTCGGTCTGGATCAATTTTTCCCGATACCATCCCCACATTCACAAACATGCAGAACTTGAATGTCATGAAATTCGGCGTAACTCTCATAGTACGTGTAGCTGTGGTAAAGACAATTTATTAGGAACTTCCTAATTAAAATAGGAAACATTGTAGTGTTTTTACAATCTTTTAATTAATCGTGATGTCATCTCCAACCGCCCCAGGCCGACATTGGTTAATGATTGGTGCTACTGATGCTGCTAATTCGCTGTAATTTATGGATAAAGTTAGAAACAATTTTGTAATAATGAATTATTTCAGGTGTATGTACAAACGGAAACTATGTTACATCAGGCTATCGACGAACGCATTAAGAAAATCTTGTTCATGAACAAGATGGACCGTACCCATTTGAAATTGCAGTTGGGTGCTGAATAACTTTACCAAATTTTATGACGTTTAACAATCTATGGGGTTAGGAATATTTTAACCCAAAAACAGGATAATGATAACAAAAGGTCGTTTTGCATGTACATCTTGAATCCCATCTACAAAATTTTTGACATGATTATGAACTGCAAGCCAACAAGTGTTTTATTATTAAAAAAAAATTAATTCTTCCACCACAAATAGGCCACAATATAATTTACAAAATAACTTTTATGAAGTTATTAGGAAATAAATATATTGTTGGCAGTGCGTTGGAAGAAAATTTTAAGCCTAGGTATTAAACGCTTTCATGTCATCTCTATCTTAATATCCTATGGTGACAAGCTGTTATATCGAGTATGCATTATATATTTGTAGTTCTTGGGTGTAACTAAAATTTGTATTTTAGGAAAGAAGAATATGAAGGCCTTCTCTCCACACTGTGCACTAACTTGAAATATGGAGATAAGGATAAGGATGGAAAATAATTTATGCGGATATGGTTACCTGTTGGTGAGACTGCTTCAGATGTTTGCCGTTCACTTACCATGCCCAGTAACTGCTCTGAAATACAGAATGGAAATGTTATATGAAGGTCCACATGATGATGAAGCCGCTCTTGGTATGTGTCACCTATATGGATTTTTTAAACGAGTTAAATTTTGGTTTTTATTTGTACATGGTGATGTGTAGTTTACAACTCTAGTCTGATTCACTGTGAGTGATTGGTATAAAGTAAACAACAATTACCAATTTTTTGTTATTTTTTTTAATATTTGCAAACGGCTATACTTTGTTTTTTTGTTTTTAGGTATTAAGAACAGTGATCCTGGTACCCACTACTTATCATATCATCAAAGGTTTTTTCTAAGATTTTGGTCCTGTTTTTTCCGGTAAAGTAGCCACCGGCAGCAAGGCCCCTATCCCAAGACTTAAATACGTGGCATCAAGAAAGAATATTTAAACGAGAAGACAATTCAGGGAGCCATCCTCATGATTGGTCGTTATATAGAAGCCATGGAAGATGTCCCATCTGGAAATATTTGCACTTTGTTCGGAGTGGATCAATTTTTGGTTAAGCCCGATATCATCCCCACATTCAAAAACGTGCAGAAGTTGAATGTCATGAAATTCGGCGTAACTCTCGTAGTACGTGTAGCTGTGGAGACCAAGAATCCGGCCGATTCACCAAAACTTTTAGAAGGTACGCAAATGTTCGCTTTTATTGTGAGATTATCACTAAGGTCTGTGTCATTTGACTTCAGGTTTGAAACGTTTGGCTAAGTCTGACCTTATGGTACAATGTGTCTTGGAAGAATCTAGGGAAAACATCATTGCCGGTGCCAGAGAGTTCCACTTAGAAATCTCTCTGAAGGCCTTGGGGGAGGATCTTTCATGCGTGAATTTAAGTTACTTAATCCGGCCCAATAGTGCCCTTCGTGTAACTGATGGTGCTCTAGTAGATTGTATTACAGATAAGTACATTTCTAAATAATTGTTTGTATAATAAATTGAATAAATATGTATGTATTTTTGGTGTTACTTCACTTTGTATTAATTTTACTAAAGAAACGTGCATAATGCCATTCAATGCAGATGCAATATCGCATATATAAATATATTTCTGTGGTAAAGACAATTTATTAAGAACTTCCGAATTAAAGTAGGAAACATTGTAGTGTCTTTACAATCTTATAATTAATCGTGATGTTATCTCCAACCGCCCCAGGCCGACATTGGTTAATGCTATTGATTAGTGCTACTGATGCTGCTAATTCGTTATACCTTATGAATAAAGTTAGAAACAATTTTGTAATAATGAGTTATTTCAGTTGTGAGTACAAACAGAAACTATGTTACCTCACTGGCCATCCCCAGTAACTGCTCAGAAATACAGAATGGAAATGTTATACGAAAGTCCACATGGATGGATGTTTAAAACGCGTGAAATTTTAGGTTTTATTTGTACATGACGATATGTAGTTTACAACTCTATACTGATTCACTGTGAATGATTGGTATAAACTGAACAACAATTAAAAATTTTTTATTATTTTTTTAGTATATGCAAATTACTATACATTTTTTTGTTTTAAGGTATTATGAACTGTGATCCTAACGGTCCTCTAACGATGTATATGTCCAAAATGGTAGCCACTTCTCATAAAGGCCGTTTCCACGCCTTTTTTTTCTGTCTTGACCGGTAAAGTAGCCAACGGCATGAAGGCCCCTATCCCAAGACCTAAATATGTGGCATCAAGAAAGAAGATTTAAACAAGAAGACAATTCAAGCAGCCATCCTAATGATGGGTCGTTATGTAGAAGCTATTGTAGATGTCCCATCTGGAAACATTTACAGGTTGTTCGGAGTGGATCAATTTTTGGTTAAGCCCGATGCCATCCCCACATTCACAAGCATGCACAACTTGAATGTCAGGAAATTCGGCGTAACTCTCGTAGTACGTGTAACTGTTGAACCCAAGAATCCGGCCGATTCACTAAAACATTTAGAAGGTACGCAAATGTTCACTTTTATTTTGTGATTATCACTAAGGTCTGTGTCATTTGACTTCAGATTTGAAACGTTTGGCTTAGTCTGACCTTATGGTACAATGTGTCATGGAAGAATCTAGGGAAAACATCATTGCCTTTGCCAGAGACTTCCACTTAGAAATCTCTCTGAAGGCCTTGGAGGAGGTTCGATCATGCTAGAATTCAAGTTACTTAATCCGATCCAATAGTGCAATTCGTGTAACTGATGGTGCTCTTGTTGTTGTAGATTGTATTACAGATAAGTAAATTTCTAAATAATTATTTGTATAATAAATTAAATAATTATGTATGTATTTTTGGTGTTACTTCACTTTGTATTAATATTACTAAAGAAACGTGCATAATGCAATTCAATGCAGATGAAATAACGCATATATAAATATATTTATGTTGTAAAGACAATTTATTAAGAACTTCCGAATTAAAGTAGGAAACATTGTAGTGTCTTTACAACTTATAATTAATCGTGATGTTATCTCCGACCGCCCCAGGCCGACATTAGTTAATGATTGGTGCTACTGATGCTGCTAATTCGTTATACTTTATGGATAAAGTTAGAAACAATTTTGTAATAATGAGTTATTCCAGTTGTGAGTACAAACGGAAACTATGTTACCTCACTGGCCATCCCCAGTAACTGCTCAGAAGTACAGAATGGAAATGTTATACGAAGGTTCACATGGATGGATGTTTAAAACGCGTGAAATTTTAGGTTTTATTTGTACATGACGATATGTAGTTTACAACTCTATGCTGATTCACTGTGAATGATTGGTATAAATTGAACAACAATTACCAATTTTTTATTATTTTTTTAGCATATGCAAATTACTATACTTCGCTTTTTGTTTTTAGGTATTACGAATTGTGATCCTAAGGGTCCTCTGACGATGTATGTGTCTAAAATAGTACCCACTTCTCATAAAGGTCGTTTCCACGCTTTTTTTCCTGTCTTTTCCGGTAAATTAGCCAAAGGCATGAAGGCCCCTATCCTAAGACCTAAATATGTGGCATCAAGAAAGAAGATTTAAATGAGTAGACAATACATGGAACCATCCTCATGATGCGTCGTTATGTAGAAGTCATGGAAGATGTCCTATCTGGAAACATTTACAGGTTGTTCGGTGTGGATCAATTTTTGGTTAAGCCCGATACCATCACCACATTCACAAACAAGCAGAACTTGAATATCAAGGAGATCAGCTTATCTTCCATAGTACGTGTAGTTGTAGAACCGAAGAATCCGGCCCATTCAGAAAAACTTGTAGAAGGTACGGAAATATTCGCTTTTATTGTGTGACTATCACTAAGGTTTGTGTCATTTAACTTCAGGTTTGAAACGTTTGGCCAAGTCCGATCCTTTGGTAAAAAATGGCAACGCCCCCTTAATTTATTTTTTCAAATCATATTTTATGGAGTGAGTTTTATTCTTAATTCTATTTGCAGGATTCCAATGGGCAACAAAGCAATCCATCGTGGTGGCGGTTAGATCATTCCTACAACCCGTCGTATGTTGTCTTGTCTGCTTGCCTATTAGTCAATATATTATTAAAAGGTCAATAGTCTGGGCAGACGCCCAGCCCAGACTCATTGGACTTGTTTGTCAGTGTGAAATTCAGGTAAATCTTTTATACAATTAAATTTTCACTCCATCTTAGAAATACGTTCGATATCACAGAAAGCGGCACCAGATGATACAGCGTTGTATAAGTAGCAATTTTGAATTGTTTACATAATTATATCCCGGTTGATTTAGGACTTCTATCCATTCTCAGATGATTCTCTAGAATCTACTTGGTGTAGGGGTTTGAGTAATTAAAGTACTGGATACAACTTAGTCCATGCATATTTATACTTTACAAACATCTCGATTAAGGCCACAACACAGAAATGAATCAAGAGTGAGGGATCTTCATCTTGTCCGGGTGGTTTTATCACGAGCATGCGCCGTAGCGTTTTTACGATTTTATATACAAAGCAACTACTTTTAACATTTAATTATTCAACAATATATAAGCCCATTCAGTATATAGGCGCATCCACCCAATTATTATATGTCCAACTATATGTGTTGTAACATTCGCAAGATATGTTATATTAATGGTATATTACTTTCGGATCTAAAGAATTCTTACTTTTTGGCCATTTGGAATAGGGGAACTAATAAAACATTAACAATCGTTAACAAAATTATTATATTAACAAATGTTTTACTAAAAGATATCAAAAATTACCTGATTTCTTCTATAGATTTAATTGGCTGGTTTTCACAAAGTGTCAACGTGCTTGTTGAAAAATATGATTTATAATGTTTCGCATTTATAATTTAATTTTTGGAGATATTTCTTCAAGTTTAATGTGTTTAAAAAATATACCAAAAACGATACCATAAGTCGTGTATCTAATATTTGACCGAACTGCTTTATTATTGAATTTTCCGTTTTAATATTATAATTTTTCTGGAAACATAATTATTTATCAGGTTATTTATTTATTATAAAAGCTAGTACTGTACTAATATACGAAATTCTTTTTTAACATATCTAATATTTTATTTTGTTGTTTTTCAGGATACACATAAAATAAAGAAAGTTTTCCAGATCTCAGTCAATACTTGGACAAAATGTAAACGCGTCGTTAATGACAATCCATTTTTTTCTATAGTACAAATAAAAAGGCCGTGATCTACGTTCTCATCAGAGAGTAGACGGCAGACTGCATCTGCTTTTTAATTCCCAAATATAACAACCTGAGGGAGTCCAAACTTGCTGGAGAAAGCGAATTATAGGAGAATTGGGGAATTGGACAGTAGGGGTTGACAATACTTTGGTTGAAGGCTGCAATCCGACGAACTGTCGCAGTTAAAAAGGATGAGCAAACGTTAATTCATCAGTAAACTATTATATTTCTTGTCATAGATTTTATAATTAATTAATAAATTTTTTTGGAAAAATGACTTGTTTTAATGCCTGACCATAACAAATGACACAAAGTTTTAAAATTACTTTCCAGGCGATGTGCATCCATTACAATATTTTTTAGAACCGATTTGGTGAAGGTAATTGGGCAATTAAAATAGTGAATTCAGCTGAGCCGCTCTGTATTTATACTTTATGAATAAGTTGGTTATGGCCACATCACAGAATTAATTAAGATGCCGGAATCTTCATCCTGCTCGTGAGGCTATAACTCGATCTTGCCCCGTGGCGTTTTACATATTTATATTTCAAGGCAGCAAAACATTTATTTATGCAATCGTGCTTAAAAGCGCATTTACCATATAGGCGTCTCTAATCAATTATTTGTGTCTAACATTCGGCCACCCTGACCTCGCAAAACTTCACTCCGACCTGCTCTTGGAATATGGTGGTTGTTATTCTGGTTTTTCTATAATGGAGACATACTCTTAACTACTTGATCTTTTAAAATTTCTTACCTTATTGATGATTTTTTCTTTATAGTTCCATTTTATACCTTCCATACTGTGTATTTTATAACTTCTGTGAAATCAATTTTTTTACTTCTTGGGGTGACCTGCAGTTTATTCCTTCGGTGAGGTCCGACTGCCAGACACCATTTTAAATTCTCTTAATGGTCTGGTATATTCAATGATTCTTTTTCTGTTTTCTTTTTTTTTATGATCCTTATAATATACGTCTTGCTCGGACAGGAGTTCGGTGGTACTATGAACTTAACTTAAACATTATCTATATATTTTGATCAAACGATGATAACTCTATTCCTAATTTTTGAATTATTCTATACTGCTGGCGTAAAAACTTTCTGTTCGTCAGACTGCATGCATCCCATGTGATGGAGGGCTGGCTGCCTCCATACTGTCGTCCGTAAAGTAGACCTTTCCACGTCTGTTGTGGTGACCACCGATTGGTTGGCTACTCCTGTGCTGGCAGCCTGGCTGTAAACGTTCATAGCAACGTCGCTCGTGATGGCCCCCAGTTTTTGATACCCTTCATATCATCAGCTAATTTGTTGTCACGTGCATTGGTTGTTCTTATCGTTGGAGTACCCCACATAGGTATGCCCCTTTTGCAAGCCCTCTTTATTTTAATAAATATAACTATATATTTCTATTAGATATCGATGTTATTTCCAGTTGCTCTATGTATTTGTGTTCTGAATCGCATCTTAAATTAATGACTTTATGTCTAACACGATCTGAGAATAGAATATATATTTTCATTGTGTAAAACAATCGAACACTTGTTACCTCCTACTGTCCAACCTCTTTGATAAAATTACTTTGCGGAAAGACAAAAAATAATTTGAATACATTTAGTGTTTAATATCTTACTATGTATTTTATAGCTTATCACTTTTGGCGCATAAAAAATATAACACACATTTATCTAATTTTTAGGCATTTAATTTTTAATCCTAAGCAAGCAGACCTTGATACTCAACAAAGCTTCTACTTATTGGCATATCAAGACACCAAATGATAGATAATCAAGGTAATAAAATGAAAAAATTAATGAATATGTTAACAATTAAAAAATAAAATACGGAAAAAGTTTTACAAGGAATAGACTATTTATCTCTAAAAATATTTGTCAACTGCATAAGTAAATGATATATAGTTATTAAACATACATTAAGCACATTTTTATAACATAAAACAATGAATTTTCAATAAATCACATAATCACTTAATATCGCACACTTATAATAAAATTTTAAAATAGAACATAATTTATTTGCTTTGGATAATATAGCTTTTGGACTTTTCCAAATTTCATTATTACATCACTTATTGTGTCAAGTGTTTTGTCTTTGTTTGTGATGAAACCACTGGTGTTTGTGGTACGTTTGCCTAAAAAGAAACCAATCAAAGCAAGTCAAATTTTGAAGAAAAACTCAAAAATTCATATTACATTTTGACGATCCTGACAACTATTCAATTTGGATTTATTGGATATGGCAGTGTCTGTAAGTTGTCCTATTCTCTGTCTTTCAGAATTCCGAAAATTCCGTCTCTTTAAAGCAGACTCTGTGTCTAAATTTCTCAATACTTGATGTTCGAGATAATATTGCTCTGCATTATAAGTTGGGCCCTCACACTAAAAATACAAAAAAATTATAATATTTATAGATTATTAGGATTTTCTAAAATCATAAATTACATTATCCCAACTATCATCAACTGGTACAAGTTTAATAGGTTCTAGAGGTGTTACCACCTTTTCAACTTCACTGCCTTCTTTTATTAGCTGCAATTCTATACACTTTTTATCCCGGCAGATACTATGGTGTAACTAGTATAAAAAAAGTACTGTATTGGTTTTCTTTAATAAATAATACACCTTACATTTAATTCTTCTGGTGGTACACGGTAACATGTATTATAATCACAAGGGACTAGTACAATATTCCCGCTGTTAGCAGCTTTGCATTTCTTCAAATGTAATTCCATCCTTGATACTCTTATGTGATGTGAGTTATTGTAAGGACAAATAAATTTTTCATTGGGACTGTAAAATATCGGTTAAGTATTATCTTTAAATTCTTTGGTCATACATTACTCTCTTAATATCACCATTGTTTAAATTTCTGTATTATGTGTTTTTAAGATATTTTAAAGTATACACTAATATAAATTGTTAATAGTTAAATTATAAACGTTTATACGTGAATAAATGCACTTAAACTTTGAAATATTTCAAGGAAGATTTCAAGAAAATTCATTGTTTATCAAATTCTTTTATCAAAATATTTTATGTTTTCTTATTGATTACATATATGGAAGATTAAAGAATAAACTAGAGATGATGAAAGAAAATCGATTGTAAGTTCCGATGTATCGATAGTTACATAAATTATTCCATAAATATTATAAAACCATTTAATTATTTTTAATAAACTATTAAATTTGGTACTTAACCTTAAAAGATTAGCTTCTCTACACTAATTAAAATAAAATATTTATAAAAAAATCTATAAATAATATCGATATTTTTTTGGGCCGTGCCCTGTGTATATGTTAAATCGCAATTTAAAATACTGACTTTATTTCTAACATGATCTGAGAAAAACACATTTCTAAAATATAAAACATAATCGAAACATAACGATTAATATACTTTGAAAACGTATATTTTATTTTAAAAATTAGATGCACCTCGCTACTTAATTTTAAAGGTTTATAAATATTTCCATATTTTAATATACTTTTTACAGTATTTACAAAACATCGGCCTATATATCAATATTTTTATTTTTTATTAAAAAATCTACATATTTTTTGTGAAATATCGAAGTATTTTCCAGTAGCAGTAGCTGTTAAAAAATATCTATATTTTATTCATCCCTTATATCCATATACTTTTTTAAAAGTTGACCTTGAAAGTGAAAGGAATACATAAAATTAAACAAATTAACTCGGCGGGAATGTGACACTAGAAGTTGGAAATATCATTCAACATCTTCCATTCAAGATCAAAATGATATTAGGTCGACTGCACGTTGTCGATATGTTCCCGTGCCGCACCTCCGAATGGTTCCAGAACAGTCTCCGTTAGTTCGTTGATCGAAACGCATTGCCTTGTCTTACCTATCGGACCAATAAGGTAGTATTTTTGTCGAATAAAGGCCTCTTATTTAAACAAATAAGGTTAGAATATAATGAACATTTTTAAGACTAGAACATCTGTGCTGAGGTTACATAAGTGGTGACAGTGATAAAATAGCCGACGGATTATCCCGTTCAAAAATGGTAAAATCAGACTGTGTAGAAACTTTGCTTTTCGTCTTATCAGAACAGAAGCTGGAAATAACTGAATTAGCATAAAAATGCTGTATGGCGTGGTAAAATTCCTCATCTGGTGCTTCTAGTGCACAAGCTAGAATGGTTTTGATATGCAATTAATATAAACTAAAAATTAGGGGTGAGTGATAACATTATAATTGTTAAGGCAAGTCAATCTGTCAAAGTCCGGTACATACTATACAGTACATAGTTACTATTTGAATGTTAAGCTATATATAATAGTACAGGAAAAATATGTAACAGACCTTATTCTTGGGTTTACTAACAAATAATTTCCGAGTTAACTTATCTATAATGCAACAACTCTCTGAATTGGCGTCAATGTCCTGTATGAAATACTTTTATTTCTTGGTAAATAAAATACAAATAATCAAAATACAAATTCAAATATTATAATGGTCACTATCTTGATAATATACTAGGTGTTGCAACGGTGATTACAATAACAATCGTATATCAACTATGTCAGCAACTCTTCGAGAGACTCTAAGAAACTATGTGATTTTTGGTCAAGGCGTCGGCCTTTGTAGCCAAAAAGTGTCCATCTCAGCTTTCCCATCGGTCGGTCCCGATACCACGTCTGCCTCTATTAGCGAATGAGTCATCTGGTGCCCTCTATGTAATTGGTTAACAATACCGATCTATATTTTCTTATAGCCCATCTCTTAGTGATTATGGAAAATTTCACTTGATTCATTTACCACAACGACCTACTTTGACGTACTGTATTAAGTAACATTGAATACGGACTATATCTTTTTACTCTGAAGCGGCAATAGAAATAAAAAATAATTTAAATCAAGAAAGAAGTCATCCGTTTGTACTCAATCATTGCAAAAAGGCCCTTGCTGAAATTAGTTGTTGGTTAAAAAATTTTGAACCAAATACAACAAAAGAAATCTCCATAAAATCCCTATTCCTACTCTGTTGTGTGATAACAAGACATAGCATTTCATTATAATGATGACTGTGGTGCAGAAACATCTACTAGAGGATAGAAACACCACTTAAAATCTGTCATTCGAGGGTAAAATGACGGCAAATCGACTGCTACGTTCTCGATATTTTAAATTATTATTTACATATAGGGAAAATAGTTTAGTGGAGGATTTACAGATTTGCGGCTAGCTGCATATTGAAATTTTGCAGTTAGTCTTAAGTCTGCAATACGTTAACCTAATTCACAAACATACTAAATAATTTTTTTGTTAATTAGATTTTGCAAATACTAAAATCGCAATATAATATAGTTTTAAGCAATATAAATAAATATAGTTTAGCATAGTACTAGGATTTGTATTAAAAGTTTGAGTCTCGTTTTCCTCATTTTTCCGCTTTCTAACATTTAAACTTTTAGGGCGCTTCGATTTCATTTGGATTATTTTATCATATTTCACAGAAAAAAAAATAGGTTTAGTGCAACCAGCAGCAAAAAGAACATAAATGAATAAATGGAACTAAAATGTATTAAGGCAAATAATCTAAATTTGCCTACAATATAACAACTACTGTGTGACTATAACTAAAATAATTTTAAAAATAGTTTAATAATATTTTTCTTTGTATTTCGAGATTTTGATTGCTTATGATCTGTGATCGGTGGTTAATTGAAATATTACTCCAAAAATATAAAGTCTAAAAGGATTAGTTTTCCAAACAATTGACAATGATCCTATTTCAATTGTTTAGTAATTAATTTACGTATTTGTTAATATTCGAGAAGCTACCCGGTCGTTTCGTTTTACCATTATCCCTCAAGTCGGAAAGAATTAAACAAGTTACAAAATTTAAGCATCTGTTGTTAATATGAATTGTTTATCAAAGTTAGGATACATTAAAATACTATCAGATGTTATAATTTTTTTACATTTTTCAAAATATGTTCTTATTTTTTTAATATGGAATTAAGAGGTTTCAAGAAATTTTAAACAAATTTAGAATATTAATAAACCTATAAATTTTTTTAAAATTGGAAAATATGGAATTAAGAGGTTTCACAATTTCATTGAAATTTTAAACAAATTCAGAATATCAAAAAGACCTATATATTTTTTTTTAAATTCACTTTCATTTCTTGATATACGAAATCTACCATGGATTTCATTTTCCTAGTTGGTCATGTATTTTCGGCACTACCCGAATTGGAGAATTCCATGGCGATATTCTAATATTATCTAATCAAATAACTTTTAAATTTGATTTTTAATTTCTTATTTTAGGTTATAACAGCTCCCATAGATTTAGTAATTGTGGGATTTTCAGAATTTGTTTTTATGTGATATTTTATTTTACAACTAAAAGTCGAAGGTTCATTCTTATCCAAAACAATGTCAAAACATATATACGTACATATTTAATTTTATTTTGTAAATCAAAATTTAAATATTTTGTTAAAAATTTGTTTCACGTAATTTACTTCCTTGCATCTTTTGAATTGGATGAATATTTGGATGAGGATTGTCTTTGATTGAAAATAGTTGATAGCTTTCTCCGCTTATAAGCCATGAGAATTCAAAACCTGAAAAACATTCACTAGAAAATATAAATCCAAAATACCATCAAAAGGAGATTTTTTGAAAACATATTAAGAGATGTATGCTGTGAGAGTGTGTAACGTAGGTTACATTTATTCCAAGTATATTAAATTTTTCTATTTCATTTTTACTATAAAAAAAGAGTAATTCAAAATAAAGAAGCTCCCGAATCCACAAATTATTTTAATAGCGACTGATTACTTATATGAAAGATTGTAATGCCGTCTGGGGATATTCGTTTACCATGAAGCTTTGGGGGTAAAAATTTAATCTAGCTCTATTACAATTTCGTCGTTTTTATCAATATTTTCTTCATTAAAAGAAGCGTTGGGAGCAATTTTAATTTTAAAAGTTTAATAACAACTTTCGGAATTATGTCTAATTGTATTGTACGTTCTACATTTAGAATATTTAAGTTTCAAGCGACAAACATGTTAATTATACTAACTGCATTATCAAAATATAAAGTATAGCCAGTTTGAGTTGGATTTATTAAATAATATTTCATATTATTTTACTAATTTGATGTATTATTCACTTTTATTTAATAATAGAATTTGATAAACTTACAATTCACCTATTGTCTAAGACTTGCAGACGTTTCTTTGTCAGAATAACGATTTAGTCAAAACAATCAATATATCAGATCTGACAAAAGGCTTGCCTGTGGTAACCCCAAGTTGTCGATATTGTGGAATATTTGTAATTTTTTCTATATACGTAGGGAACTACACCTGATCCATCTGTCTGACGGAGCCGTATCTACGTTTCAAGAATACGCTCTGAATGGTTCCTTGTTTGTGGAATAGTCGACACCGAAAGAATACGTTCGAGTGGCATACAATAATGATTAGTTTTTAATTTATTGTTATATTAATTTTGGTTATAATTTATATTAACAGAAGCAACCATACAATTATTATTATTGACTTGCCATAAATTATGAATTATGGGTAATATAACACCTATACACTGATACACCTATACACACTAAACAAGCTCCTGTGGTTTGGTTGGCTTCGATCTTCTGATTTCCTGCGTGTTGTCCAATAGCTGTATAGCTTCCACGTTACTGTGATTATGCAACCGTATTTCAAGGCGAAATCTCGGATGGCTTCTTGTATCCATTTGATTTCGAGGTCATTGATAATTATTCGCAAAACTGTTTGATGTTTGGCGTATTATCGATATATGGCATTTGTCAACCCCATATGTGCATACCAATTATTGATCCAAATTAGCTTTATGATTGACTGATAAACCAATCTCTTTGATTTTAGATCAAGTGGAGGGTATATTTCAATTAACCAATGCAATTGCTTGACTTTGAATCTAATCTGCTCTGCTTTTTGTCTAACATGAGCTTTTTAGTTTAACCTACTATCGAGACGTATTTCGACGTATTTAGCTGATTCTGCTTGAATCAGGCATCTGTCAAGTGATTTAATTATGTTTTTGTCATTTTACTTCAATTCAAAATTATGGACGGAATTGGAGCGATTAAGCAATATTTTTCAGTCTCTAGTCCATTTGTAGATTTTTTTACCGCTACTTGTACGTTATCTACAACCTTAGACAACTTAGACAATTTTTAATATGAAATCTGTGTCGTCGGCAAATGTTCCAAGTATTGTTTCTTCTGTTGTATGGATACGTGGATCTTCAGCTGAAATAGGGTTGAGTGTAGAGATTGCTCATTCATCTAAAACTCTAAATTTTTTCAAAATGTTATTATTCGAGGAGTCGACAGTAATTGGGCGGAAACAATCTGTTCATTTTGTATATTAATCCCAAATGCCATACCCGGTCAAAAGCTTGTGAGACGTGCAGTAATATTGTAGGTAGTATTTCTTTTCTTCGAATGCCTTTTTAATTACCGCTGTTACTCTATGCGCTTCGTCCATTTTTGAGTGGTGATTTCAAACTGCAAATTGGTAATCTGGTATTTCTATAAATTGCTTAATGCGTTTTAACAGCAATTTCTCATATAATATTGATATCGTAGGTAACAGCGAAATACGCTGGTAAGATCTAACTTGGTCTACTGGTTTATCAGGTTTTTTAAGCAAATGAATTCGAGCAACATTAAATAATTCCGAAACATGCTTCAGTCTCAAACAGGCATTGAATATTCAATATAACTTTTATTAACCAGCCTTTTTAGGATTGATGTTAATATAAATTTCTGTGGCAACTTCCATTGGAGAAATCTGATTTACAGCAACATCGGCCTTATGAACAGGATTTGTATCTATTGCAGGTTCTATAACTCTCGGTTGGAATAAGTTATACTTTCTTGCATTATAAGACTAAACGGGTTTCTGCTAGTAAATGTGTTAGTAGGATTGGGTTTGTTTGTTATTTCAGATTTGTCGCATCTAGTGCTAACAATACTGGAGTGTGATCAAATCTCTCGATTTGTATTTAATTTGAAGAGATACCTTTCGAAATGTAAAAGTCCAGTAGGTCTGATAATTTTTACTGCCCGAATAAGTGGGTTTGCGCCCAGAGTAATAATTACATGTGGTTATATTTATTGCTGCGAATAGTTCGCTGAGTTTTCCAGGTATTATTAATCGTGAACCTCAGGCTGTATGTTTAACATTTTTTTATTATTTAGTTATTATATTGTTACTAGTCGTTTCCGTCTAACCTACGATTTGTCTTTATAATAACTTAAATCTAGGCATATAACTAATAATACCCATTGGCCCTATCTCAGTCTCTGGTGAAATAATATTTATACGTGTCACTGCTGAATTTTTTAATATATGCATCTCACTACACAACGCTACACAAGATCAGGTGATTTGATTTTTTTGAGTCTGTGTCGTGTTCTGGTGGTATCCAATAGTTGCAATATTTCAATATTCGTATGAGAATGGAATCTTTCCTCATGCTCCCTTGCAATTCTCTTGATTTCTTGACTGACTGTGGGTGTCTGAAGGTCTTGATGTAGGTAACAGGTCCTATAGTATTTGGGTGCACCCACAATACCTCTCAGGACTTTGTTCTGAAAAACTTATTTGATTTATGTTACTCTTTGCAGAACATCCCCATAATTGAACTCCGTATGTCCATATATGTTTTAGTATTTGCTTATATAATAGCAAATTATTATATACTGTTAATTGTGATTTTCTTCCAATTAGTCAGTAGATTTTCCTATTTTTCAACTCCAGTTCGTTTCTTTTCTTTTTATATGTTCCTTCCAGCGAAGTTTTGCATCGAGATTCATTCGAAGAAGTTTAGCGTTGTTGCTATATGTAATGATAGTGTTATTTAATCTTATTGGTGCTTGTACGGTCTGTTTATATTATGAACTGCACATGTACAGATTTACTTTCATTAATTCTTATTTTCCAAGCTTGTGTGCAATTATTTAAATTGTCACTTGCCCGTTGTAATTTTCGTGAGGCTTCTTCAGTATTATCTCCGACAGCTATAATCGCAGTATCATCAGCAAATGTAGCCTTCGTAATATTTTCCATTTGAGGTATATCACAAGTGTAGACCAGATAAAGCATTGATCCCAGTACACTTCCTTGTGGTACACCTGCTTTAGCTTCTTTTATTGTAGAGTAAGCTTCTTCTAGTTTGACTCTGAACATTCTGGTTGTAATGTATAATTTTAATAGTTAGGTGTGTTGTTTTGGTAGTATTTTCTGTAGATTATGCACAAGGCCTTCATGCCAAACCTTATCGAAGGCTTGTGTTACATCTAAAAATATAGCTGAGCATAATTTTTTACTTTCGTTGGCTTTTTCAATAACATCTGTTATTCTGTGGACCTGGTCAATTGTTGAGTGCTTGTTAAAAACCCAAACTGGTGTGTTGGTATTAGGCTTTTTTTCTTTATATGATCGGTTTTATTCTTTTCAATAGGAGTTTTTCAAAAACCTTAGATATTACTGGGAGCAGTGATATAGGTCTAATTTCCACATAGATCTCTTGTAGACGAACTGTGTAGACATGAACGCTTTAAATATTTTGGGACTTTCCAGATTGAGTAATCAGTTTCTTTATCATGTGTTAAATTTCTCAGATAATTATTGATGGTTTTGTTTTTTATTTCCAATATTTCCCTTTTCACTCCTTGGGTTATATTGTTTAAACTATTTTTATTTTCAGGTGTTCTGTTTTGTTGCCATTTTTTTTGGTAATTTACGTTTTTCAGCTACCATTTCCTTCACTCTTTTGGATAATTAATTCCTTTATTTGTACTATTAATTTGTGGAGTATTATTCCAAGCAGCTTGTTGAATATCAACTACGAATTTCTCTGCTTCAAAATTTAATTGTTCAGTTGTCTTGATTGTTCAGCAAATCGTTCCCAGTCTGTTCTCTTGATTGTTAATGTTGGGTTTCTTTCTTGTCTTATTATATTTTCGCTCAACGTCAGAATCACTGGCGTATGATCTGAACTTAGCTCAAAATTTTCTTCGATTTTTTTTATAGTTGGCTGTTATGTTTCTTACTATGAAGAAATCTAACAGGTCTGGGTTTTCTCTTGATCAGTCGGCTAATAAGTTGGTTTTCCAGTTGACATGTAACTACATCATTGTTCAGCAGCTGCTTGATGCCGTTCATTGCCTTTAGTTGATGTCATTCTGGATCCCCATCTAGTATTTTCTGCATTGAAATCAACTCCAATTTTAAATTTTTCTCCCAGGTTGCTTAGGACATTCAAATAATTTTCCTTTTTTTGATTGTATCTTGGAGGACAATATATTGCGGCTATTGTACCCTTCTATCAGCTTAATTTAATAGTTAGTGCCGGGGTTTTTGATGGAGGCAAATGTTCTTTTTTATTATTATTACACTTCCTTCTCTTGCGGTGTTAGCTGGATGTATGGTATGATAAAATGTATATCCTCTAAATTTTTTAAAGGACTCTTTTGTTAAATGGGTTTCTGATATTAGGCAAATATCTATTTTTTGCATATCTAGGAATACTTTTAGGGGTAGCGTATATATAGCGTAAAAATATTCGGTAATTTTTTCTTGTTTGTCCAGCTTTCCTATTAGTTTAAGTAGCAATTCGTTGGTGGTTGCTTCATCTTCCTTTGTGTCTCTTTGCTTATTTTCACTGATACTTTGGGCATAAGTCATTTCACCATGAACGTTATTATATTTTTTCAGTTGTTTCTTTTCACTTATTGTTTCTTGAGGTTTAATTTGAGCTATTCTATTTCTCCTCCCTTGTATTGTTTTAGCAACTACACATCCTCTATAACTTCTATTCTGCATATTCTCTTTTGCAGTATTACTGTATGTGTCCATGTAATTGGCATCATTTACATTGCGGTATTAAGTTTGATTTTTTTAGAGGTTTTATTTTTATTTCAACCCCAAAAATTCTTTTATGCCTGTTCTAAAATACCAAAAATGTTTTTTGTGTCCGTATCATGTTCAAAGGCTAACATAAATATACGTAATGGCTTCTTGTGGACTAAAAATTCTGCTTTGTTAATTTTGGTTTTTTCTTTTTTAAAACTATTTATTGCATTTAAGCATTTAAGCCCATTTTGGTTTAGTTCTGCATTAATTTTTCACTTTTGTTGATGACTTTCACGACTGTTGATGGAAGCGCTCTTGCCATAGCTTTGATGCCTCTGTTTCTTTTGTCGTCATAAGAGTGCCATTACAGTTTCAGCAACTCTAAACAATCTATTATTATTGTCAATATTGTACGACATTCGGCGTCGAGTTTTATTTGTCCGTTGTTTAGTACCGTTGCTTTGAATATTATATACTTGGACCTCATCGTAAAGCAAGTCAAAGTCGGTAATATTACTTACGATACTTGGGGGTGACCTGGGCATTCTAATTTCTTTATTTTGTTCATTATTTTGTTTCACTTTTATTTGCTGTGATCCTGGGTAATTATTTGCTTTTATTTTTAACCCTTATTACTTTTTTACTTTTTACTATTTACTTTTAACCCTTATTCAGCCTATTTCTTTCTGCAATCCTTCTTCATCTGTTTCGTATGTAACAATTAGACTGCTTTTTTTGGCTTGGTGGTTTTCCCTTGCCTTCAGAGCTTTGTTTATTTAGTTGTAGCTTTAGGGCATTTATTTGTTTTTGAATATTAGTTAATGCAATTTCAAAAATCTCTGTCTTTTCGTTCATTCATTGTAGAGTGCCTGTTCGTTCTGGGTTCTAGTAGTGTTCTCTACATTTAAAACTGCAAAAATGCCATTTTATCTATTTTTTGTGCAGTGTTATTCTCAATATTTTTTTACGTATTGTTGAAATAATACTATTATTTTTATATTTCAAATTATCCTACGCTGCATTTGTGGTCCAGATATTCAGTTTCGGTTCTTAACGTTTCTTGGCATTTTGCATTTATTTTCTACTGCACTGACCTTTTTTTCCGATGGCACTTTCACTTTTTCTATTTTTTCTAAAATCCGCTTCAATAATATATCTTGGGCTTAATTTTAAAAATAAATGTCTATAACATGAACATAATAAAGGAAAATAAATAATAAACCTGATAAAGGATTTAATAAATAATAAATGGAAATTAGAAAGGGAAAACTGGAACACTCTATGAACAAATTATCATGAAACTCAACCAGGGTGGTACAAAAGACACTAGAATAAACTGAATAAGAAAAGCGTAGTGATTCTGAGCATCGCGTGTGTTATGAAGTTCTAATACCTCTAGGATGTGTTACAATAACATGTCGTCAAAATGTGGACAAATTGTACATTTTAGAAAAAGTGGCAATCCCGTCTAGTTCCTTTACACTTTCCTTCAAATTTAAGAAAAAATATAACTGACCCTAAATGAAACGGTCTAAAATATCGCACTATTAGATCGAACTCTATGTACCATAGATATTTGGAACCATTCATGATTTTCTTAAATGGTACAAGTCTTCGTCGGTGTTTTTGGCAAAATATTGAGAAAATATTAATAATAGAACTCGCTTTTATTCTATTACGTAATATATAGAGGAATAATACTAAAGTTATGGATTTTTAAATACATTAGGATTGGTAATCAATTTATCATAAAGATATAATTTGCATTTAATATATCTTAATATTAAACTTGAAAATCCGTTGCAGATCCTTCAGGTCTCCCCTAAAACCTTCTCTGAATAACAACAATCAAAATTCCCAAATTTAAATAAAATTAATAGTTAACGATATTTAAGTTCAAAATAGCTAATACCTGCATAACTAGGCCTTCAAAACTCTTTTGATTTATTTCTAATATAAATATTGTAAGATCAATGTCGTATTAAAATGGTACCGATAAAATAATTTGATTATGGCCAAAAGCATACCCTTAATCTAGTATTATTTTATCAACCACCTTATAATACACTAATATTAATGATTTACTGAAATCCTTATTTGGGATTTTTATTAATTAGACCTCATAAATTAAATTGACGATGGGCGATAATTGAAATTACAATTACTAACATATTTAAATGTACTAGGTAAACTAATACATATTTATCTCAAAATATCTACGTTTCACTTATGAAATTAGGAAAAATACAAAACAACAATATTATAATAAACATAATTTATTTAAATATAAAAGACAATAGGAGAATGTTATGTTATTTGTGTTGCATCCACTTCATCGATTTTCTCTGGGCTATTCCTTAAGGGTCTAAATTATATGGACTCACTAAGATTGTGGTAACATTGGCCAATAACTGCAAATTTATCATCTTTTTTCTAATTGGGGTAGATGTCCATATATTCACCTTTTAGGTTATATAACACTACACATCCTGTATCTTTCAACTCATTTGCCCATGCTTCTACACTTATGGAGTCATTTTCATTTCTATTAGCTGTAGATTTAAATCATAAGCTGCTTTTATGTTTTGTAAATAATTATGAGTTACTAAATCTATTCTTCTTACCTTAGTAATATCCACATCGTCTCTTACATCATCCTTTATAACATTAAATGGTATTTTAGCTGCTCATTTGGTTACAATTTATTCTCTATTTGTTTTCGAGAGCTGCAGGAGTTTAAGGTATTTTCATGTCCAAAATATGTTTTGGTGAATTCTACTTCATATTCTTCACCTTTGTTCTAATTAAATACTAGCTAGGCAATGTGTATTTATCTTGTTTCTACCTTGAACTTCCTTGGACCCTGAAATATTATGCTAGCTCAATATAAAGAAATATAGTTTCTTCTCTGTTGACACGAGGTTGGGGCTGGCTCCATATGATTTTCCCTCCATATGAACAACTCCTCAACGTTTGAGTTATGAGTTGACTGTAAATGATTCATCAGAAGATTTGCTTTCATCGTAGTGTGCTCGCATAACTTACAAGTGTACAGTATTTTTGTTACTTTGGTATCTTCATTAACAGCAGGATGCTTTGTTTTGGATCCACGCTATTTCAATATTTGTTTGCTGCTATATTAATTTTCACAAGTAAAATATTTAAAAATGAATACACCCTTCAGATTTAATGCAGATAATTTTTCTAAAACATAAAATTATTGTAAGATTCAGCAGGAAAGTATCTTGATATGGACTTTCAAATTAGAGCAGGTATATAACTTCGTACAGTTTTCAAAATAGAAAAGCTTTTTTGTTCCATGTTTTGTCCTTCCATAGCAATTTGATTTGCTTTGATTAAATACTTAATTCTACTATTATAATATAAAACAAAGCAATATATATAGAAAAAATTAGTGTATACAATAATATAAACTAAATGATTCAATCAAAAACTAAATAAACTGTATTTCAATACAATCGTATATTAAACTATCTAAAATTATAAAAAAAAGACTTATTAAGTAATCATTTGGTTACCAAAATTTTGCGTTTGCACTCGAAGAAGCGCACCTTTCCCCACTAAGAACACAAAGCGAAATTCACGTAACAGCCTTGGCGCGACCTTTAAATAAAAAACAATTTTTATCTGAACTAAATTTATTCAATTAAATTCATTTAAATATACATATAAATATAATCTATAACAATAAATATAAATTTATAATGTAAGTTTATATACTTTTATCTAAATTTATCTAAAAATATAAATATAATATAAAAAATATATATCTATAAAATATAAATATTACATACATACATATATATATATATATATATATATATATATATATATATATATATATATATATATATATATATAAACCATAAGCAAAAAACTTTGGTGCATAGCAAATTAAAATTATCTCTTCCATCTTTCCGACAGTACTTTTAATATTTTATCCGAAAGATCATTATGGAATGTACAATTGAAGGAGTTTTAATTTACTTTTTTTAAAACATTTGACAAAAATTTTGTTATATTATCGACATGGCAAAATCGCTGAATAATTTAAGATATAGCTCAAAGACCTACTGACTACTTATTAAACAATTTTGTTAGAGTTTGGGACACGAGATATTCTCTTGTCTCTATAGAATCAGTCTCAATTTATGGGTCTACTGATTTATTCATAATTGTATGTAAACAATAACCACACCTCATTTCTTTTTTAAAAAGTTTCACTAAATAACCTGGGATATACACCACGGTACAACGTAAAACTTTGTTTGCTCTTATAGGAATATCTGGACTGAAGTTATAGTCAAGTAATTAACAGTAAGTATGAGCGAAAAGGGGGAAACTGGCTGAATGAATACAAACTTTACTATTACCTTCTGGAGTTTATTCAAGTGTCTATGATACTAAATTCAAACACCTTAGTTGTGGGCCTTGAATGATGGAAATAGGCACTACAAATATAGTAAGACAGTTTTGAAATTAATGGTAATAATTATGAACAGAAATATGACTGACTCCTTCAATATAGCTTCTATATAATTTTGGTATTAATCCACTTCCATTTGTACATGTTCTAGGCTCGTGGTATTATTTTCACCATCACTAAATTGTTCATAAGTACTTAAAGGAAGGTTCAAATGTATCGCAAAAATGTCACGCGTAGTAACGATAATAAATCTGCTTCATGTTTAACCAACCAGTTTAGGATTTTTAAAGTTTTCTACTCATTTCTTAAGGATCGCTTTTTTAACGGAAAACGATGATGCATTTCCTCACTGTGCATCCGGGCACACAACACTTTCTAGAACGGGAATGCATTTCAGCTACGGACTTTCACCTAGTCATAAAATAAAATAATAATTTAATCTATAAACTTTATAAAAAGCTGACCACACTGTTCTCTACATTAGCATGGCGAATAAAACAAGAAATGTGTTAAAGTTAGCGAGATCTACATGTTGGACGAGGCGAAACATTTCGCCAAAATTTCCTAAGAAGTTAAATTTCTATTTCTCTATGAGTATATTCTCAAAATATTACCAAAACACCCACCTACGAAACTTCCTGCCCTACTCATATTTAACATAATAGTTTGGAGAGCATAATTGTATTTGTATCCGGTAGCTTCCAGAACAGTCTCCGTTAGTTCGTTGATTGAAACATATTGCCTTGTCTTTCTTACCTGTCGGACCAATAAACTAGTGTTGTGGTCGAATAAAGGCCTTCTATTTATCCGGTCAAGTGTGTGTGTTTAGAAAATAAAGCACATTTCAAAGACTATAACATTTGTGCTGAAGTTGTAATAGTCAGTTAAATAAGAATTACTCTATTAACATATGTGGTGACAGTGATAAAATAGCCGATATACCATCACCGTCAAAAATGGTAAAATCAGACTGTGTAGGAACTTTGCTTATCGTCTAATCAGAACAGAAGCTAGAAATAACAGAATTAGCGTAAAAATGCTTTATGGCGTGGTAAACTTCCTCATCTGATGCTTCTAATGCACAAGCTGTGCCGTGAACTATGATGTCAAAATTTGTTTGTCAAAAATCGACAAATTAGGGGTAAGTGATAACATTATAATTGTTAAGGCAAGTCAATCTATCAAATTCCGGTACATTGTTACTATTTGAATGTCAAGCTATATATAATAATACAGGGAAAGAATGTAATAGGCCTTATTCTTGGGTTTGCTATAAATAATCTCCGAGTTAACTTGCCTATAAGGCAACCACTCTCTGATACGGTGTCAATGACCTGTAAGAAATGCTTTTATTTCTTGGTAAATAAAATAAAAATATTCAACAAACATTATAATGGTCACAATCTTGATAATATACTAGGGGTTGCAACGGTGATTACAATAACAATCGTATATCAACTACGTCAGCAAGATACTCTTCGAGAGACTCTAAGAAACTATATGATTTCCGGTCAAGGCGTCGTCCTTTGTATCCAAAAAGTGTACATCTCCCAAACAAAAAGCATTCCCATCGTTCGGACCCGTTACCACGTCCGCCTCATTTAGCGAATGAGTCATTAGGTGCCCTCTATGTAATTGGTCAACAATGCCGATCTATATTTTCTTACGGTCCATCTCTTAGTGATTGTGGAAAAATTCACTTGATTCATTTACCACAACGACCTATTTTGATGCACTGTATTCAGTATCATTGAAAAATTGGGAATATACGAAAAGTTAATTTAAATCACGAATGAAAAGAATTTTAAGCAATTTCAAAGTACTGTCCCGCTTTCTTCCTGTTCTGTCATTATTATAAAGTCATTTGTTTGTACTCAATCATTGCAAGAAGCATATTTGTACATAATAATCGTTGTAATAACAAAATAATATTAAACCTTGTGTGTGTTCCTTATATATTTTTTGAAGTCCGTTTAATTTTCTTGTTAAAAACATTACATTTTTCTCCTTTTGGTGTTAGATATTTGCTCAATAAATTATGCAGTTATTATATTAAGTATTACATTGGGTAGGCCAAGTAAAGTTGCAGCTTGTTTGAGGAAATATAGGAATAAAGGAACAACGATTGAAAATAAGAAATGCTTCAGGCCGGTACCTAACCTAACTGATTTGACAAATGCATTGACCAAACTAGAACAACCACGAAAAGTCGTTGTTCCAATCGGGAATCGAACCCGCGATCTCCACGTGTGATCTGAAGACTCTAATAACTAATAACTCTAATACCATAGAAGCAGTTGCCTGCAATATTTCTACGGCTTCTCATATGATATGGTTAGTCTTTAAAAAGCAAACTGGGCGAATTTGTACGGATAATTAACATAGAATAATTAACTTAGACATTATAGACAAACATTTGTGCATTTTCTATTTTCCCTTCCCTTTTCAAGATCTTAGGAACCTTTACTTTACTTAATGAACTGTCCATTTCTTGGAGTCTTGAAGTTTCTGTTTGGTCAGCTGATTAAAGACCTTGTTGATGTGGAACCCCTGTTTGGTGATGATAAGGACTTGGTATAGGAATATTGCGATTGTACTACGGTGAATTTTTTGAAAAGGGATGAGGGAAAAATTTCTTTTGAACCTTTGTGGTAATGCGTTTGAGTAACTCTGTATATGAGGCACTCAAATTTTTTTCTCTGTTATTTCTAAATTTGTTCATCTCTTCATGGCCGATGTACTTAGACTACTCTAACCCATCTAAATAAAGGAGTATGTCTTATAGAGCAGAGCCATAATTATTGGAGACAATTTGCTTTTTCTACACGTGAGAGGATATAGGATTTTCTGTGGAATATAATGGCCTGGGTTTTCTCTGGGTTGATTTGCAACTTCCAATATTTTAACCATTTAACCTCAGCATTTAATTGTCCTACAAAAACTTCAATGTGAGAAGATTTTTGTCTTCAGAGATATCGGGCTATGTATATCTGAATTGTGAATCCTTCACGCCTTAAACAAAATCTAAAGGGCCGGCACAGTGGTCAAGGGCGACAGGAAGGTCCTCTTACTGTTGCGATAGTAGCCGTTTCGAATCCTGCTGGGTAAATTTATGTTTTTATTGTTTATAATCCGAAAAAGAAAATCTGTGACTGCGATTAATCACGCCAGTAACCAAGCTGGGTAAAACCGGATTTATTCTGGAATCATCTCTAGGACCGTGGTTCGGAGTTGGGAACAGATACACACTAGTTAATAAAAAAAGAAACGTTCAATATTTTACGTACTATGTACATAGATATGTAAAATATTTTCTTGTCAACCCAATATAAACCCAAAAATATGTAAAACATTATTTGAAAATGTTTATATTGTATAGTAGAGCCAGAGAGAATTACAAGAAGAAGTCAAATTGAAGATATGTTAAGTTACTGTGCTACAAAAGAGGGGAAGTTTGAAAACAACAACGTGAAAACGCTATGGGAAGAAATGAGAAAGAACGACCGGGAACTATTTGATTTTGATATGGGTGGTTTGAATTGGACCATGTACTTTTGCACTTGTATCCCAGGTAAATCTTACCTAGACTAAAGTTCATTAATGATTGATGCTAGATGAACGATTATAAATATCGGTTATATGACAGAAGAACTAAAAAAATCCAAATTAGATGTTATTTTTGTTATTTCATTTCAACTCATATATTTTTACATACTAATTACACCCTATTTTTCAATTATTTTGATATACCTTAAAATATTATTTGTTATATCAATTCATTTGTTTATCATATAAGGTAACAAAAATTGGACAATTTGTATTATGATGTGATGGGAAATGACACAGTCACACTGGACCCAATAGTGATTCCTAACTAGTGCTTTTCAAACTTTTCTATAATGTTTCGTCAGTATTATGTTCCGAATAAAAAATTATTTAATACTATAACATTTCTATTTTCTTATTAGAACAATATGTATAAATCGAGTAATACTTGTTAAACTGCTCGTAACACCTAATAACATTTCTAACCTTACTAGCTAAAGAATTTTTTTTTCTATCTATTGAGTGTTTTCATTTATCTTCATCCGATTGCCTATTTTAATGGTCTGCGATCCGAAATTTACAAATGAAGGTTTCTGAAGGAATGAAGAAGGCTAATGTTTCTTTCAATTCTGGCAATATAATTGCTGCTTACTGATTTACCCGTACCGGCTTTATTATTTAAACGATTATTTATTAATTATTTCAATTTTTATAGCTTATGACGCATTTGATTCATTTACGGATAAAAATATACTTTTATTTCATTTGAAATTTAAAACTAAAATATATTATTTCAAGAACAAGTACTGAATTGGATCCACTAAGGGAACAACGACTCTGTGATAGGGATTCCGAAAAAATATTTATATTTTTCAATGTTCATGGTTTTATATCTTTCATGATATCATGTTCGTATATGCTATCAAGTAAATTAAGGATTTCAAGCAATCTAAGGAGCTTAGATATGTTTTCCGAAGTGAACAAGTGATAAACAGTGAAGGGAAGTTAAGTTCGGTTTTCGATGTAGTCAAACTGTGGTATACTCAGGTTGGAGAGCCATAGCGAGAACACTGAGGAGTGGGTAACCCTTCAGGAAATGGGAATATGTGCATTTATAACGACTTAGCGTAAGTGGGTTAGGCATAACTTGGCAGGATCATTAATTATGAGCGTCAATTATCAATAGATGATCACATGAATATGCTTGAATTACGTTCAGCGTAGTATAGAAATCCGTGCAGATCTGCAATTCACCAGGCCCTTCTTTCAATAGCTATCGAACCTATCTCCAAATGGCAAACCTCTCAGCAGTAAAAATTATTATGTGTTTTGGGGTGCTGAAAATTAAGGAACTCGAAGGGCCTATAACGGACATGTTAACGTTCTCATTGCGTTTTAATCCATCGTTATTTGGGTAGGGATGTAAGTTGATCGGAAATCTTCACCGAAATCCTGTTTTCTGTATACGCTGATCTCTGTGTCATTACAATTTTAGTATATGGTTTAAAGTCGTGACAACAAACAAAAACTATCAATTTACCTGAAAATATTATTTTATTTAACGGAAGAAGAGGCAACTGGCTGAACGGCGATACATAGTGACACTGAAGGTAAAACACACCTACCCGTGTCACAAAAAAAGAACAGATCGCCGAAAAGCCGAAGCGAATACCGAAAAAATAGTTATATCAACTTCTAGGTTAAATTTGAGTTAGTGAATTGTTTAATATATCTATAAATTGTATACATTAGAACAAACTGTGAACGGCTTGTTGTATGCACATATTATGCCATTTAATCATTTTTTCAATGAAATATTTTAAAATCGACTGCTTTCATTCTTATACACTTCAAACTTGATAAATACAATTTTGAAGGATTTTCTTAATAATAATCAATAAGCACGGAATTTGATACTCTATTAAAATTATTAAGATTTTTTCTGGTAGCTATTTACAGCTGAATTTAATGAAATGGGTACTTGAATTAATTATAAGTCTCGATGCATTCCATATATGTGTAATTGTTTTCTATATCGATATTTATATGGTTTTGTGACATCTCAGGTTTATAAATATAATAACTAACAAACAAATTAACTGAAAGTATAGTTAATAATTTTAAATTTTATACTTATAATTTCATTGTTTTTACCTATTAAATAAAGAATTAATTAAATGATATTATTACCTTCAAGCAGGTAAAATTTATTATATTGAAAACAAAATAAATTTCCATACAATTATGAAATGAAATATTATTTCCGGAGCTACAAGCTAATAATCTAAAGAGTTCTATAGAGAGGGTTCATAAAAAAAAGAGGTAAATATTATGGGAGTTTCTGAATCTGAGAGATTCTGAATCATTTCTCCAAGTAGGCCAAATTAAAAAATTTTAATAATTGTGATTTATATGATATGTATAAATTATAAGTATTAACTCATTACTAAATTGAATTAATTCATTATTACAATAATATATTTTACAACCTGCGGACGATCCGGTATTTGGGAACAAACTTCTTGTAGTATTCCGAAACTAAAAAATCCATCATTAGTAAAGATATGGTTATGACTGTTTTCTTTAACATTTTTGAATTTTCAACAAATGTCTTTTTTAAGAGGAAAAATGACCAGAATACATGTAAGGACCTAATAAATATAAACATTAAAATACATAAATAAAAAAAGAAACTTAGAAGGGAAAGGTCATTTGTGGTAGACGTTCAGTGCAGGCTAATTAAGACTCCCATGGATTAATATCGGGTCCCACCAGCTTGGTGGGGCAGTGGTAAAGGCGATAGGACGGTCCTCCTAATGATGCGATAGCCGCGGGTTCGAATCCTGCTGGGGCATGGTCGTAAATTTATGTTTTTGTTTGTTTAAAAATCGTGATTGTCCTAGGCAAGAGTGTAAAATCAAGAAAACAACAAGGATAATGATCCCAGTTACGCCAGTAACTAGGCTGGGTAAGACCGGATGTCTTCTGGGATGATTTGTAAAGTTGGTCATTCGCCAGTCGGTATGCTTAATGTTGAGGACCGTGGTTTGGTGCCCACGCCAAACTGTAGTATCAGTCCTGATAAACCCATAGTTTGTAAAAGGATACTTTAAAATGTATTTTTACAAAAATCGAGAATAATGTATGCATAGACGGGGTAGCCTCGACCAAGTATTGTAATGCAAGCAGAATGGATGCCAAGGCAGGTAACCTTTACAATATGCCATGTGACAGCTAAGATAATCCTTCAAGAACTGATAAATTGCTAAGTTGCACATCTGTCAACCACAAAGAGTTGCATGTTATAGGTATACACCACGACTATTTAATGTATTGATAAAGAACAAAATAAAAAACATAAAATGTATTGTAAATGTCCAGAAAGCGGTTTTATTAGCGACAGCCTAAGTGTAATAGTGAATGGAAAACCTGGAAACGCATTAGAATTCAACCATTTTAATATTTATAACATCAGGTATATATCAATATTTTCCTAAAGGCCTACTGGAATTCATAATAAAATCAATAAAACATTATCTAACAAATTTCAATTTTTAAAAATTATACATTTACCCTTAAATTTAAAAAATTAATAACCTGATTTTTACAGGCGAAATTCAATCAGGATTCCCACGGATTAATCTGCTATGATATATTAATATAAATCTATCGGTTTCACGGAGTTTGGTTGGTGGCATTACTAAAAATTCACAAATTTTCATGTCTTAAGATCCATACAGGTTTACTATTACTTTAGCCGCTTAACCAATAAATTTGTAAACAAATTAGTTAAAATAATATAAAATAGAATTAATGGTACGTTTCAATATTTTTGATATATTAGGCACAATCCATTCTTGGAAGACATTCAGTTTTGTCTAGCTAAGGCATTTATCGATTAATATCGTGAAGAATGTATCCGGAGATCATTTGAGATGATTGACGATGATAAATGTATCATGCTCTGGCTAATATTATCCACCAAACTCGCTGGAAAGCTGAAAATCTTAAATACACCAGATCTCATTGTAAAAAATAATAAATATAAAATATAATGGGGCGTACAGAGTCCTCAGATCAATTGAATAACTTCAATTAATGTACAATGGTTAATAAGACAGATAAACGAGTAACATTGATTAATATTTCCACGCGGAAAATAAACATCCAAGTTCTTGCATCAAGCAAGCAGTGGCAAAGGAAAATGAGCTAGATCTCTACGCACATCTATCAAAACCATGTGAAAAGCATCTTTGTTAGTAACAACCTTTACATAATACTAAATCGAAAACCTGAAAAGAAAATTGGAAGAGAAGAAAGAATTTTGATATTTGTATCATTTTGATACTTATATTATCAGGTATATATAAATGTTTGATTTAGAAATAGTGAAAAAATCAACAATCAAATCAATAAAAATAAAACGAATATGAAACAACTGGATTCCTATAGACGAACTTCCATTATGTCGAAGTAATGTGCTTTCAAATATTAATTTTTTCCTTAGAAGATATCCGCCTTAGTTGATTAGTGTCATCAACTAAGCGGTTTCTGGTTTTACTGTGTTACATGTCCACTTTACTCGCTTTATTAATAAACCATTTTGTTGTAAACGAAGTAGTACTATTCAATATCTCTAGAATATTAGTTATGGTGTAAACCTTAACCTATAAATTGATTCTGGACATCGGTAACGAATGACATTAGAATTACAGGTTGGCCAACTAAAAAATAATTAATATTATAAATATATAAATTAAAAGAAAGTTATAAATATTTAATCTTTACGGATTATATAATTGTTGTATATTATATAAAATTAATTATATATGCTTATTTCAAACATATTTAATTCCAACAGTATACATACCATCTATTTACAAAGACGGTTGGTATCAAGTACTCGGCCATTTTGACATTGTTTTAATCGTCAACTTAATTACTTGCATCTTGCCGGGTTTTTAACACAATTTGTGATTTCGAAAATAGTTATAATGTCATCCAATACAGGAGGTAACAATTTAGAACAAATACTAATATTGGAGCTGGTATCTAACGAACCATCTCTAGGAAACATTAGAGATTTACCGTCTGGTACTACTACGCAAGTGCAAGAAGAGGTGCCAACGCCTGTTACTTATACCTACGGATGGATTAACGTCGAATCATCTAATATTCCTTATATTAGTGTCAGAATATTAAACGACAAAGTGCTCTCAAGAATGAAGAGATTCTCAGTTGAAGATAACTTATTTTATATGCAGTGTAGTGTTATGAGTAAAGTGGAGGTAGATCTGTTCAATATGATTAACATTGCACATGGCGATTCTTTTGGAAGCAGTTTTCGAGAGAGCCATGAATACAAAATGCAGTTGTTTGAATTTTTAAGATTGTATTGTTTTTCAAAATTTTGTGAATATGTTTTGTACAATCTTATAAAACAAATGTACAAACAATTTCCTAAAGAGATATGCGGCTTTTTACAGATAACTGCTAAGTATCACGTACCATTTATAGTGAGAGACAATGAAAGTTTACTTTGAAGGAAATTTTTCCTTTTTGGGAGACAAAATTATAGTGTGCACTAATTGGGAAATGGCCTATTTTAAATTGTTATTCAAACTTCAGAAACTTAAAATCAAATTTGGAAAATATGACTTGTGTCGAATGATTAAAGTTGATGATTTGTTGAGGGGGTTGTTGACACAAAATTAACATGGCCAATATCCGATATGCTCTGGATGAAGCCAGATAATAACTAAAAATCAAATATTTATTCTTCAACAATAATTAAAATTGATGTTATTTTCAAATTTCTATAATTTAGTTTATGTTTGAGAACATTTTCTACATATATTGTTGCAGAATACTTATAATCCTAATTATAGTATTGTAATCATGTTAATATTTAATAACATGATTACAATACTACAAACATTAATATTTAATTAAAGTTTGATTTAACGAATCATATTTATTTTAATTTTTATTGTGCCATTTAATAATAATGAATTGAATATATTATTTGTATATAGATTAAAAGTTGTTTTAAATAACATTAAGTGATAGTGTTTATAGTTATTTAAAATAAGACATTTAAACCTGTCTATTTCGTTTAATATTTGTTTTTTCCCCTTGTTCATTTTAAATTTACTATTCATACATTTAGCCTATTTTTTAGTATGTGTCTTTTTTGCCTGTTGTAACAATGGTATCTGTATGATTATGTCCCAAAATAATAGTCCGCTAACTGTTTCTTGTACTATATTTTTTATGTGTGCCAAACTATATCGAAGGCCCATCTAAGAATATAACTGAGCTTATTTTTTAGCTTTCTTCTTTTATTACAGAAATTAGTTTTATATTTCTAAACATTACGAATTCTTAACATTTATTTTTCATAGTCTTCTCCAACCACCCCAGGCCGACATTAGTTAATGATTGGTGCTATTGATTCTGCTAATTCGCTATAAATTATGAATAAATTTAGAAACAGTTTGGTAATACAATTTGGCAATTGGCAACGTATCGACATGCCGAATATTACTTGGAATGTGAATAGGAACGAAATCATTAATTCATATGACTATTTTACAATTTGGGCCCAAGTAGAAACAGAGCCTAAGGGGTAAAATTTCGATTGCCCATATCTCGGAACCTATAATAGATAATGCAATTTGGCAATCGGCAACGTAATTGACATGCCGAATATTACCTCGAAAGTTACTTGGAACAATATCATAAATTCAAAGGGCCATTTTACAATTTGGACCCATAGAAACAGAGCCTATGGTGCAAAATTTCGATTGCCCATATCTCGGAAAAAATAAGAGATAATGCAATTTGGTAATCGGCGACGTAATTAGCATGCCGAATATTACTTGGACTGTGAATTGGAACGAAATCGATAATTCATAACACCATTTTACTATTTGGGACCAAGTAGAAACAAAGCCTAAGGTGTAAAATTTCGATTGCCCATATCTCGGAAACTATAAGAGATAATGCAATCTGGCAATCGGCAACGGAATTAGCATGCCGAATATTACTCGGAGTGTGAATTGGACGAAATCGGTAATTCATAGGACCATTTTACAATTTGGGCCCAAGTAGAAACAGAGCCTAAGGGTAAAGTTTCGATTGCCCATATCTCCGAACCTATAATAGATAATGCAATTTGGCAATCGGAAACCTAATTGGGATGTCAAGTATTACTTGGAATGTGAATTGGGACGAAATCGGTAATTCATAGGACCGTTTTACCATTTGGGCCCAAGTAGAAACAGAGCCTAAGGTGTAAAATTTCGATTGCCCATATCTCGGAAACCTTAAGAGATAATGCAATCTGGCAATCGGCAACGGAATTAGCATGCCGAATATTACTTGGAGTGTGAATTGGAACGAAATCGGTAATTCATAGGACCATTTTTCAATTTGGATCCAAGTAGAAACAGAACCTAAGGTGTAAAATTGCGATTGCCTATATCTCGGAAACTATAAGAGATAATGCAATTTGGCAATCGGCGACGTAATTAGCATGCCAAATATTACTTGGAACGTGAATTGGAACGAAATTGGTAATTCTAGAATCTAGCGAAAACATCATTGCCGGTGCCAGAGAGCTCCACTTAGAAATCTGTCTGAAGGCCTTGGAGGAGGATCATGCTAGAATTCAAGTTACTTAATCCGACCCAGTAGTACCCTTCGTGTAACTGATGGTGACCTTGTTGTAGAAGATTGTATTACGGGTGAGTAAATTTATAAATAATTATTTGTATTATAAATTAAATAATTATGTATGTATTCTTGGTGTAACTTCACATTGTATTAATTTTACTTAAGAAACATATATAATGCAATTCAATGCAGATGCAATAATGCATATCTAAATATATTTCTGTGGTAAAGACAATTTTAAGAACTTCCGAATTAAGGTAGGAAACATTGTAGTGTCTTTACAATCTTTTAATTAATCGTGATGTCATCTCCAACCACCCCAGGCCGACATTTGTTAATGCTTGGTGCTACTCTTGCTGCTAATTCGCTATAAATTATGGATAAATTTAGAAACAATTTTGTAATAATGAATTATTTCAGCTGTGAGTACAAACGGAAAATATATTACGTCAGGCTATCGACGAATATATTAAGCCAATCTTGTTCATGAACAATTTGAATTTGCAGTAGGGTGCTGAATAACTTTACCAAATTTTCTGACGTTTAACAATATATGGGGTTAGGAATATTGCAACCCAAAAACAGGATAATGATAGATCGTTTTGCATGTACATCTTGAATCTTGAATCATTTGAAGCAAAGTCCCACCAGCAGTTAACCATGTCCGTCTAAATTGTTTTCCATCCTTATCCTTGTCTTATTATTATAAGTTAATGCACGGTGTGGAGAGAAGGGCTTCATATTCTTCTTTCCTAAAGTACAAATTTTATTTACACCCAAGAACTACAAATATAAAATGCATTCTCGATATAACAGCTTGTCAACATAGGATATAAAGATAGAGGTAACATGAAAGCGTTTAATACGTTATTTCCTAATAACTTCATAAAAGATATTTTGAAAACTATATAGTGGCATAATTGTGGTGGAATAATTTTTTTTTAAATAAAGCACGTGTGAACACACACGTGCACACAACTGAAATAATTAATTATTACAAAATTATTTCTAACTTTATCCATAATTTATAGCGAATTAGCAGCATCAGTAGCACCAATCATTAACCAATGTGGGCCTGAGGCGGTTGGAGATGACATCACGATTAATTAAAAGATTGTAAAGATTAAAAGATTGTAATGTTTCCTACTTTAATTCGGAAGTTCTTAATAAATTGTCTTTACCACAGAAATATATTTAGATATGCGTTATTACATCTGCATTTAATTGCATTATGCATGTTTCATTAATAAAATTAATACAAAGTGAAGTAACACCAAAAATACATACATAATTATTTAATATATTATAGAAATAATTATTTAGGAATTTACTTACCCGTAATACAATCTACTGCAACAAGAACACCATCAGTTACACGAAGGGCACTACTGGGTCGGACTAAGTAACTTGAATTGTAGCATGATCCTCCTCCAAGGCCTTCAGACAGATTTCTAACAGGAGCTCTCTGGCAACGGCAATGATGTTTTCGCTAGACTCTTCAATGACACATTGTACAATAAGATCAGACTTAGCCAAACGTTTCAAACCTGAAATCAAATGACACAGACCTTAGTGATACTTACACAATAAATGTACCTTCTACAGGTTTTGGTGAATCGGCCGGATTCTTGTGTTCCACAGCTACACGTATTACGAGACTTACGCCGAATTTTATGACATTCAAGTTCTGCATGTTTGTGAATGTGGGGATGGTATGTAAAATTAATACAAAGTGAAGAACACCAAAAATACATACATAATTATTTAATTTATTATACAAATAATTATTTAGGGATTTACTGATAGGAAACACAATCTACTACAACAAGAGCATCATCAATTACACGAAGGGCAGCAGTTACTTCAGAACGGAAATCTATGTGCCCAGAGGAACCAACCAAATTAGTCAAAAAAACTTTCTATACTTTTTCGCGGTAATCAATATTATTTGTGAAAAAATCCCTATCTTGTAGCTCAAAATACATAAATATGGCGCTAAAAATAGATTAGTTAGTATTTTTGTTAAAACAAATTCCCAGCTTTATTTTAAAGAGATAAAGCTTCAGAATGACTAATCAAAATTATCACACATGTTCAGTGGTTTCTAAATTTCGTCGTTCAATATTTCAAAAGACTACATATTCTTAATATGCTTACGATGATTTAATGGTAATAAATCTGCCTTCTTCATTTTTTCTGGTGTCTGTAAAATGTATATCTCTAACTTTGGCACCAGCAATAATACCAGTTTTTAATACTAAGGAGTCTGTTGAAAGATGATTTTCCGTTATCTATGTAAGCTATGACGGATATATTACGGATGTTTCGTTTTTAGACCATCAAGGCACAAATTTCATCTGCTGTAAAATTCACCTCTATGAAAAATAAATGTTAAGAATTCGTAATGTTTAGAAACATAAAACTAATTTCTGTAATAACAGAAGAAAGCTAAAAAATAAGCTCAGTGATATTTTTAGATGGGCCTTCGATATAGTTTGGCATACATAAAAAATATAGTACAAGAAACAGTTAGCGGACTATTATTTGGGGACACAATCATACAGATATCGTAGTTACAACAGGCAAATAAGACACATACTAAATAATAGGCAAATTGTATGAATAGTAAATTTAAAATGAACAATGGAAATAAAAAACAAATATTAAACGAAATAGAGAGGTTTAAATGACTAATTTTAAATAACTATAAACACTATCAATTAATGTTATTTAAAACAACTTTTGAACTATATACAAATAATATATTCAATTCATTATTATTAAATGGCAAAATAAAAATTAAAACAAATATGATTCGTTACTATAACTAGGATTATAAGTATTCTGCAACAAAATATGTAGAGAAATTTCTCAAACATAAACTAAAATATAGAAATTTGAAAATATCATCAACTTTAATTATTGTTGAAGAATAAATATTTGGTTTTCAGTTATTATCTGGCTTCATCTAGAGCATATCGGATAATGGCCATGTTAATTTTGTGTCAACAACCCCCTCAATGAAGGGTAACAAATCATCAACTTTAATCATTCGACACAAGTCATATTTTCCAAATTTAATTTTAAGTTTCTGAAGTTTGAATAACCAATTAAAATAGGCCATTTGCCAATTAGTGCACACTATAATTTTGTCTCCCAAAAAAGAAAAATCTCCTTCAAAGTAAAACAAAGGCGTGTAACTTTCATTGTCTCTCGCTATAAATGATACGTGATACTTAGCAGTTATCTGTAAAAAGCCGCATATCTCTTTAGGAAATTGTTTGTACATTTGTTTTATAAGATTGTACAAAGCATATTCACAAATTTTTAAGAAACAATACAATCTTAAAAATTCAAATAACAGCATTTTGTATTCACGGCCCTCTCGAAAACTGCTTCCAAAAGAATCGCCATGTGCAATGTTAATCATATTAAACAGATCTACTTCCACTTTACTCATAACACTACACTGCATATAAAATAAGTTATACACTTCAACTGAGAATCTCTTCATTCTTGGGAGCACTTTGTCGTTTAATATTCTGACACTAATATAAATATCATCAACGATAATATAAGGAATATTAGATGATTCGACGTTAATCCATCCGTAGGTATAAGTAACAGGCGTTGGCACCTCTTCTTGTACTTGCGTAGTAGTACCAGCCGGTAAATCTCTATCGTTTCCTAGAGATGGTTCGTTAGATACCATCTCCAATATTAGTATTTGTTCTAAATTGTTACCTCCTGTATTAGATGACATTATAACTATTTTCGAAATCACAAATTGTGTGAAAAACCCGGCAAGATGCAAGTAATTAACTTGAGGATTGAAACAATGTCAAAATGGCCGAGTACTTGATACCAACCCTCTTTGTAAATAGATGGTATGTATACTGTTGGAATTAAATATGTTTGAAATAAGCATATATAATTAATTTTATATAATATACAACAATTATATAATCCTTAAAGATTAAATATTTATAACTTTTTTTTAACTTATATATTTATAATAATAATTATTTTTTAGTTGGCCAACCTGTAATTCTAATGTCATTCATTACCGATGTCCAGAATCAATTTATAGGTTAAGGTTTACACCATAACTAATATTCTAGAGATATTGAATAGTACTACTTCGTTTACAACAAAATGGTTTATTGATAAAGCGAGTAAAGGACTGTCATTTAATAGATCTGTATCGATCACAAGACATGAAATTTTGTTTTTTTTACAGTTAATGGTGGACATGTAAACCAGTAAAACCAGAAACCGCTTAGTTGATGACACTGATCAATTAAGCCGGATATCTTCTAAGGAAAAAATTAATATTTGAAAGTAGATTACTTCCACATAATCGAAGTTCGTCTATAGGAATCCAGTTGTAGCATATTCGTTTTATTTTTATTGATTTGATTGTTGATTTTTTCACTATTTCTAAATGAAACATTTATATATACCTGGTAATATAAGTATCAAAATGATACAAGTATCAAAATTCTTTCTTCTCTTCCAGTTTTCTTTTCAGGTTTTCGATTTAGTATTATGTAAAGGTTGTTACTAACAAAGATGCTTTTTGCATGGTTTTGACAGATGTTCGTAGAGACCCAGCTCATTTTCCTTTGTCACTGCTTGCTTGATGCAAGAACTTGGATGTTTATTTTCCGCGTGGAAACATCAATCAATGTTACTCGTTTATCTGTCTTATTAACCAATCGTACATTAACTGAAGTTAATCAATTCATCTGTGGACCCTCTACGACCCATTATATTTTATATTTATTATTTTTTATAATAAGACCTGGTGTATTTAAGAATTTCAGCTTTCCAGCGAGTTTTGGTGGATAATATTAGCCATAGCATGGTACATTTATCATCGTCAATCATCTCAATGATCTCCGGATACATTCTTCACGATATTAATCGATAAATGCCTTAGCTAGACAAAACTGAATGTGTTCCAAGAATGGATTTTGTCTTCCATGTTTTTTTTTGTCTTTTTCTATTATTTAATACTTTCGATGTTTTCTTTTAAACATAACGGCTTTAGTCTCTATTAATATCTGTCGAGAACTAATTGCGAGTTAATAATATTCAGTAATTACTTTTCTCCTTTTCTATTTTAAAGTTAGTACGGTAAGGAATATGTACGTTTCCGTCTCGTTTATACTACCGTTAGAAAATACTACCTTTTGTCTCCTAATATTTATACAGGAAAGGGGTCGTACATCTTCGTCTGACATCACGAATTGATAAAAACATTCGAACCGTGCATTTGAACTATAATATAATGTGCGTTTGAAAATGGTAATTATTATTTTCGGTCGGTAGTTTATATAATTTTTTGATTATCGATTATTTCGGCTCTTTTGCGACTATCGACTGTTATAATTCCCATTCCAAGTAATATTCGGCGTGCTAATTACGTAGCTGTTTGCCAAATTGGATTATTTCTTATAGTTTTCGACATACAGGCTATCGCAATTTTATATTTTAGTCTCTGTTTTTTGAAATAGGCAAAAATTTTAAAATAGTATTATTAATATCGGATTTCGTTTCAATTCATATTCCAAGTAATATTCGGAATGCTAATTACGTAGCATTTTGCCAATTGGATTATTTCTTATAGTTTCCGAAACACAGGCTATCGGAATTTTACGTTTTAGTCTATGGTTTTAAAATAGGCCAAAACTGTATAATCGTCTTATTAATTTCGGATTCCGTCCCAATTCACATTCACACACGCTAATATTAAATTATATTCAATTTATCATTATTAAATGACACAATAAATTATAAAATGAATTTAGTTTGTTAAATTAAACTCTTATTAATTATTAATCTGTATATTACATTAATACATAAACACTGTAAACTAGTTTTTTAAATATTATTAAACTGCGTTGTGAAATTCTAGAAATATAAACCAATACATAAATTCATATAAAAAAAAAAAAGAAAAACAATATCTATTATTGTTGGACAATACAATTTTGATATTCATTTGTTTGGTTTCATCCAGCTCATATCAGTTAATGACCATGTCAATTGTGTATCAATAGCACCCTCAACGAAGGGTAATAAATCATCAATTTTAACCATTAGGCACAAGTCATGTTTGCCTTATTCGATTTGAATATTCTGAAGAAGAAAATTCAAAAAGGCACAATCTCCTTCAACGTAAAACAAGGGTGCATAAAGTTCTTTGTTTCTCACTACAAATGGAATGTGACAATTAGCAGTTATCTGTAAAAAGCCGCACGTATTTTTAGGAAAAGTTTGGTACATGTTCCTTGTTAAATCGTACAAAATATATTCGCAAAATTTTAAAAAATAATACGGCCCTAAAAAATCATTCAACTGCATTTTATAATCACTACCCTCTAGAAATCTGCTTCCGAAAGTTTCCTCATGTGCAATGTTAATCATATTGAACAGATCTGCTTCTACTTTTTTCATTCGACTACATTTCACGTAAAACAAGTTATAAACTTCAAGCGAGAATTTCTTCACTCGCGAAAACACTTTGTCGTTTAAGATTCTAATACTAACATAAATATCATCAACAATAATATAAGGTATATTAGACGATTCGATGTAGAGCCATCCGAAGGTTTTAGGGGCAGGCGTTGGTATCTGTTTCTTTAATGGCGTACTTGTACCGGCCGATAGATCTGTAACATTTCCTAGATACGGTTCTTGATTTTCGATATTCAATATCAGTAAATGTTTTACAGCACTTTCTATATTTGATGACATTATAAATGATTTTATTTTCTTGAGCCTCATTGTAAATTATAAACTCAATAAAATACGAATAATGAACTGGACGATTAAAATAATATCAAAATGGCTGAAAAGTTTATGCCAACAGTTTTTCTTGATTACTTTAACCTCTCAGTTAATATGAAATAAGTTAAATTTTTGTATAAAAATTATTTCACCTATTCTTATGTTTCAAAAAACACATCTATAAAAGCCAAAAATAATAAATTCTATAAATATTTTGTAATAGTGATATAATTTTATTAATTAGTTTTTTGAGTTGGTCAATCTTTTATCCCAAGGTCATTCATTATCGTTATCCATTTTTTATTTATAGGTTATGGTTACAGTTAGTATATCAAAAATATTGAAACGTACTATTAATTCTATTTAATATTATTTTAACTACTTTGTTTACAAATTTATTGGTTAAGCGGTTAAAGTAATAGTAAACTTGTATGGATCTTAAGACATGAAAATTTGTGAATTTTTAGTAATGCCACCAATTAAACTCCGTGAAACCGATAGATGTTAATATATCATAACAGATTAATCCGTGGGAATCCTGATTGAAGCTCGCCTGTAAAAATCAGGTTTTTAATTTTTTAAATTTAAGGGTAAATGTATAATTTTTAAAAATTGAAATTTGTTAGATAATGTTTTATTGATTTTATTATGAATTCTAGTAGGCCTTTAGGTAAATATTGATATATACCTGATGTTATAAATATTAAAATGGTTGAATTCTAATGCGTTTCCAGGTTTTCCATTCCCTATTACATTTAGGCTGTCGCTAATAAAACCGCTTTCTGTACATTTACAATACATTTTATGTTATTTATTTTGTCCTTTATCAACACATTAAATAGTCGTAGTGTATACCTATAACATGCAACTCTTTGTGGTTGACAGATGTGCAACTTAGCAATTTATCAGTTCTTAATGGATTATCTTAGCTGTCACATGGCATATTGTAAAGGTTACCTGCCTTGGCATCCATTCTGCTTGCATTACAATACTTGGTCGAGGTTACTCCGTCTATGCATACATTATCCTCGATTTTTTTAAAAATACATTTTAAAGTCTCCTTTTACAAACTATGGGTTTATCTGGACTGATACTACAGTTTCACTGGCGAATGACCAACTTTAGAAATCATCCCAGAAGACATCCGGTCTTTCCCAGCCTAGTTACTGGCGTGACTGGGATCATTACCCTTGTTGTTTTCTTGATTTTACACTCTTGCCTAGGACAATCACGATTTTTAAACAATCAAAAACATAAATTTACGACCATGCCCCAGCAGGTTTCGAACCCACGGCTATCGCATCATTAGGAGGACCGTCCTATCGCCTTTACCACTGCTCCACCAAGCTGGTGGGGCCCGATATTAATCCATGGGAGTCTTAATTAACCTGTACTGAACGTCTACCTTAAATGATCTTACCCTTCTAAGTTTCTTTTTTTTTCATTTATGTATTTTAATGTTTTTGTTTATTAGGTCCTTACATGTATTCGGATCATTTTTCCTCTCAAAAAAGAAATTAGCAATGCGTGTTTCGTCATCTTTCTGGTCACATGGCGATACGTGTCTAAAGAACGATGTTGGTTTCAATTAAATCATGGATCAATTTTTGCACTCACATATATAGTATGTGTATTTATATATTGTATAACGGGATTTTATTGTGTATGGTATTAAAAAAATTAAAAAATGTTAAAGAAAACAGCAATAACCATATCTTTACAATGATGGATTTTTTTTTTGTTTCGGAATACTACAAGAAGTTTGTTTCCAAATACCGGATCGTCCACAGGTTGTAAAATATATTATTGTAATAATGAATTAATTCAATTTAGTCTTTCAATTCAAACTTATTAATTATTATTAAAATATCATATAAATTATAATTGTTAAAAGTTTTTAATTTGGCCTATTTGGAGAAATGATTCAGAATCTCTCAGATTCAGAAACTCCCATAATATCTACCTCTTTATTTTTATGAACCCTCTCTATAGAACTCTAGATTATTAGTTTGTAGCTCCGGAAATAATATTTCATTTCATAATTGTATGGAAATTTATTTTGTTTTCAGTATAATAAATTTTACTTGCTTGGAGGTGATAATATAATTTAATTAATTCTTTATTTAATAGGTAAAAACAATGAAATTGTATAACATTTAAAATTATTAATTATACTTTCAGTTAATTTGTTTGTTAGTTATTATATTTATATATCTGAGATGTTACAAAAAACTCATAAATATCGATATAGAAAACAATTACACATATACGGGATGCATCGAGAGTTACAATTAATACAAGTACCCCATTTCATTAAATTCAGCTGTAAATCAGCAACCAGAAAAAATCTTAATAATTTTAATAGAATATCAAATTCCGTGCTTATTGATTATTATTAAGAAAAACCTTCAAAATGATATTTATCCCTGAGTTATTAAAACAAATGGAAAATGTTGATATATCATCACAAGTTTGAAGTGTATAAGTATGAAAGCAATGGATTTTAAAATATTTCATTGAAAAAATGATTAAATGGCATAATATGTGCATACAACAAGCCGTTCACAGTTTGTTTTAATGTATACAATCTATAGATATATTAAACAATTCACTAACTTAAATTTAACCTATAAGCTGATATAACTATTTCTTCGGTATTCGCTCCGGCCCAGGGCTATCCGAGGATCTGTTCTTTTTTTGTGACACGGGTAGGTGTGTTTTACCCTCAGTGTCACTATGTATCGCCGTTCAGCCAGTCGCCTCTTCTTTCCGTTAAATAAAATAATATTTTCAGGTAAATTGATAGTTTTTGTTTGTTGTTACGACTTTAAGCCATATACTAAAATTGTAATGAAACAGAGATCAGCGTATACAGAAAACACGATTTCGGTGAAGATTTCCGATCAACTTACATCCCTACCCAAATAACGATGAGAACGTTAACATGTCCGTTATAGGCCCTTTAGGTTCCTTAATTTTCAGCACCCCAAAAAACATAATAATTTTTACTGCTGAGAGGTTTGCCATTTGGAGATAGCTTCGATAGCTATTGAAAGAATGGCCTGGTGAATAGCTGATCTGCACGGATTTCTATACTACGCAGAACGCAATTCAAGCATATTCATGTGATCATCCATTAATAATTGACGCTCATAATTAATGATCCTGCCAAGTTATGCCTAACCCACTTACGCTAAGTCGTTATAAATACACATATTCCCATTTTCTGAAGGGATACCCCCTCTTCAGTGTTCTCGCTATGGCTCTCCAGCCTAAGTATACCACAGTTTGACGACATCGAAAACCGAACTTAACTTCCCTTCACTGTTTATCACTTGTTTACTTCGGAAAACATATCTAAGCTCTTTAGATTGCTTGAAGTCCTTAATTTACATGATATCATATATGAACATGATATCATGAAAGATATAAAACCATGAACATTGAAAAATATGAATATTTTTTCGGCATCCCTATGACAGAGTCGTTGTTCCCTTAGTGGATCCAATTCAGTACTTGTTTTTGAAATAATATATTTTAGTTTTAAATTGCAAATGAAGTAAAAGTATATTTTTATCCGTAAATGAATCAAATGCATCATAAGCTATAAAAATTGAAATGATTAATAAATAATCGTTTAAATAATAAAGCCGGTATGGTTAAATCAGTAAGCAGCAATGATATTGCCAGAATTGAAAGAAACATTAGCCTTCTTCATTCCTTCAGAAACCTTCATTTGTAAATTTCGGATCGCAGACTTTTGAATAATCGCATCCTTTACATCACTATCAGTGACCTGAAGCACGTTTCATTTCGAATTAGGCACAAGTGAGAGGATTTTCTCAATCATGCACAAATTTTCTCCAGAAGATTACTAATGTTTTCAAATAAATGTATAACAACGAATTTTTGCTCTCAGTATGTTTATTAAATTAGATCAATTTTAAATCCGACGATTAATTTATATTATAAAAAGTATAACATATTTTTCAGAATATATCTCTAGATTAAAGAGAGGTTTGGTTAGTTTATTCAGTTATTTGTAATGTCACAATTGCAAACTTAGGCAACACTCGCAAATTTCTTCAAATATTTTATATTAAAAAGGTCCTATATAAAACAACACAATTTAACATATAAACTCTTATACCTAAAAACTCATATACTTAATACGCCTGTTATAATTTATTTATTTATATTAAAGTTAATAGAGCATACAAATTACATATAGAACTAATACTAATTTAAAAACAACAATCTTATAACAATTTGACAGTTGCCATGGTATTATAAAACATTTTTTCCATAGATTACTTGATATATATTACTATAGTTGAAATGTGATGAATGTTTAAAGAAAACTGTAGAAATATATACTGAACGTTAACGGGTGTTTTTTTAATAATATGTTATTATCTTAATATATTTTTCCGAACAAGTTATAACGAACAAAAAGTATTTCTATGTAATTTATTGAAATCGGATTTAAAATCAAGTAGGTTGTGGGGAGTTGTGCAAATGTTTAATTGTGACAGTGACAGAAGGTAGTATATATGTAGAGATTATAAGAGTAGTGTACTTATTAAATATATAACAAGAGTGTTAATTGAAATAATATAAGTAAAAAGTGAAATGTCGAATAAAAATCATTCGAATAAGTTTATATAATTAAATTGTCATAAATAAACTCAGCGAACCGACAAAATATGGATAACGAATTAAGCCGACATGTTGTACTAGACGCAGTGAGTAAGACCGAAACATTACCAGAATTGCAAGAAGCATCATGTTTTCCAGTTGTAAAATTTGGATGGCACGCAATAGACCTGCAGCATTTGCCTTACATCATTGTCGGTGATTTAAAATATGTCTCCGTTAGAATTATAAATCATAGGTTGTGAAATAATATTAAGAAGTTTTCACCAGAAGTCTACCAATGTTTTCAAGTAAACTATGATACTCTGAATAAATGGGAAGCGTGTTTATTTAGTGAGATTAATTTTCAACATAGCGATGGTCAATTTGGAAAACTTTTATTCATAGAAAGCAGAGATACGAAGATGTTGTAGGAGGACTTTCTGCACATGTAAGATTTCCTCAAATTCTGCGCTAGAATTATGTTCGCTTTAAATAATAACATGCATAATGACATAAACGAGAAACAAATTTGTACCCTTTGTGGTAAGAAATGGCGAAAAATATTCACCGATGTTCTGTTTCGAAAGAACCTGCTGGCAGCTGAAAGACAAGTTCGTGACGGCCACCAAATGGGAGTTAACCTATTTTGCGCTTTTTGTTTAGACTTCAGGGTCTAGAGAAAGAAGTTATTCAACTAAATTCTTGTGATTTAGTGAATATTGTGGATGTTAGCCAATATTTTGATCATCAAGAAAGCTTCGTTCCCAAATGGCCCGTTGCAGATTGCACTTGTTTTATAGCCTGTTAAATTAGTATTAAGTTCACTAATATTTTTCTTATAAGAAATTAAACATGTTTTTGTTCTATTATGTGAAATTTGTTCTTTCAGCAATAAACGTACTATATTAATTACTGCTTAATATTTTTGAACCAATTATAGTGGTCCATAAAACTGCTCGTATGAATGTCCATATAGCCTTATGTTTCTCTGAGGTTATGTTTAGATTTGAAGTTTGATTCAATTATTCGGTTTTTTTTTCAGTTGCAGAGTTGAAATATCAACTATGACGTTTTATTTATCATTAAGTGAGGTAGTTACAGTTAGAGGTGCTTTTGAACAAGTTGTGAATTTTTGCAAGTTATAAAACCTCAAGTAGATGACTCATTTGATAACAGCTGTTGATAAGTCATATATAAAATTAACTACAGATTCGTCATTGCCATTGTCATTTACTCGTTTGAACGAGGAATATAGCTAATTACAAATATATAATCAAAATAATCGGTATTTCAAAAACATTGATGATATAAAAACAATGGCTTATTTTTGTTCATTTGTACGTTTATTTTTTCCTTTATAAACTGGTATTTTGTTTATAGTAATATAACATCACAGAGAAGGTAAATAGGGATAAAAAGACAAATATCATACACAATAAGGGTTATTATTAATAAAAAACGTTATAATTAAAAATTGTTAATATATTTTTTGAACGAATAATATAGCTAATTACAAATATATAAAACTTGAAAACGAATGGTTTATTTTTGTTCATTTGTACGTTTATTTTTTCTTTAATATACTGGTATTATGTTTATAGTAATACAACATGGCGTCGAAAGTAAATAGTGATAAAAAAGAGAAATATCATATACAATAAGGATTATTATTGATAAAAAAATGTTATAATTAATAATGGTTAATATATTTGGGCTAAGTTATATTTATCAAAACTATTAAAACAAACGCAAAAATTAACATATGTTTATAACGAAATTTTAAAATTAAAAAAAACACTATATAATATAACACACCAACATGTACATAATATTAAATAGTAAATAATCATTAACTTATAGAATTTTCTTATTCCTTCTGGAATAGTGTCCAATGGGTCCTTCAAAATATAAACTCCAGCTCCTAAAATATTCGTAATAAAATTTGTAAACATAATATGGAAATGAATAAAATCATCTTTATAACAACAATACTAATTTAATATAACAATAAATTTATAATTATTGAACAGTTGTTATGATGTAATGAAACACCGATCCCAATGATAACTTGATATATTTACTAATATTTATATTGTCACCGTGATAGCAAAATAATTTAAATTACGTTATTACTGTCACTATAAAAATTATGGTTATTTTTATATATAAGCATATAAATTAATACATTTAAATTAGTACGGTTTCTTTTTGAATAATACACCAATGCTTTATTAATATTTTTATCAGAAGTTATAATAATAACATAATTATTAAAAAAATATTTTTTTATATTTTGTTAGGGGGTGATGTAAAATCAAGGGTGCTGGTGATGAATTTTTGTTATTGTTTAGTTATCAACGTGACGGAAGGCATCTCTAGGAAACAATAAGAGATTACATTCAAATAAAAAGTGAAAATGTCGATAAATAACGATCCAGATAACAAAATTGATATAATTAAATCGGCGCGAAATAGCCAAAGATATATTAGAATAATCAGAAATAATTCTAATGACGAACACAGTAAAAATATTGAATCAAACCGGCATGGTGTACCGGCAGCTTCAGTAAGTAATTCCGATAGATTAGCAGAACTAGATTAGCACTATCGAATCTCAACACATTCCTTACATCATAGTGAGTAATTTAAAATATGTCTCCGTCCGAATTATAAATGAGAGAATTTTCTCCACGATGAATAAATTTTCATCAGAAGTTTATCAGTGCCTTCGAATAAATTGTTATCCCTTTAACAAATACGAAGCTTCTTTATTTAATGAGATCAATTTTAAACATTGTGACGGTTCATTTGGGAAGCTATTATTCGTAGAAGGCAGAGATAGAAAAATACTGATGGAAGACTTCCTGCAGACGTATAATTTTCTGAAATCTGCACCAGGATCATATTCGTTTTTATTAATAATATATATAATGACATACGTGAAGATTCCTGCGGATTCCTGCAGATTAATATAGATAATTTTGTGCCTTTCGTGGTGAGAAACGGCGAAAGGTATTCCCCGGTATTCTATTATGAAGGCGACTGTTCGCAGTTGAAAAACAAGTTCATAAAGGCAACCAACTGGGAAATGACATATTTTCAGTTTTTATTCAGACTTCAAGACCTGAAGAAAGGATTCCTCTAACTCAATCCCTGTGATATAGTGAATATTACTGATATTAGTCCGTATTTTAATCCCCAGACAACTTTTGTTCTTATGTGGCCCATCACAGACTGTGCTTGGATAAAAATAGGCAATCTGATGAAGACAAATGAAAACACTCAATAGAAAGAAGGCTGAAATTTTTAGCTAGTAAGGTTAGAAACGTTATTAGGTATTACGAGCAGTTTAACACGTATTACTAGATTTACACATATTGTTCTAATAAGGAAATATAAATGTTATAGTATTAAATAATTTTTTATTCGTAACATAATACTGACGAAACATTATAGAAAAGTTTGAAAAGAACTAGTTAGGAATCACTATTGGGTCCAGTATGACTGTATCATTTCCCATCACATCATAATACAAATTGACCAATTTTTGTTACCTTATATGTTGAACAAATGAATTGATATGACAAATAGTATTTTAAGTTATATCAAAATAATTGAATAATTGGGTGTAATTAGTATGTAAAAATATATATGAGTTGAAATGAAATAACAAAAATAACATCTAATTTGGATCTTTTTAGTTCTTCTGTGATATAACCGATATTTATAATCGTTCATCTAGCATCAATCATTAATGAACTTCAGTCTAGGTAAGATTTACCTCGGATACAAGTGTAAAAGTACATGTCCCAATTCAAAGCACCCATATCAAAATCAAATAGTTCCCGGTCGCTCTTTCTCATTTCTTTCCATAGCTTTTTCACGTTGTTGTTCTCAAACTTAAACTCTTTTGTAGCATAGTAACTTTTTAACATATCTACAATTTGATTTATCGTCTTGTAATTCTCTCTGGCTCTACAACACAATATAGACGTTTTCAAAAAATGTTTTACATATTTTTTATTCTATGTTAATTATCCGTACAAATTCGTTCAGTTTGCTCTTTAAAGACTAACCATATCATATGAGAAGCCGTAGAAATATTGCAGGCAACTGCTTCTATGGTATAGTTATTAGAGACTTCAGATCACACGTGGAGATCGCGGGTTCGATTCCCGATGGGAACAACGACTTTTCGTGGTTGTTCTAGTTTGGTTAATGCATTTGTCAAATCAGTTAGGTTAGGTAACGGCCTGAAGCATTTCTTATTTTCAATCGTTGTTCCTTTATTCCTATATTTCCTCAAACAGGCTGCAACTTTACTTGGCCTACCCAATGTAATACTTAATATAATAACTGCATAATTTATTGAGCAAATATCTAACACCAAAAAGAGAAAAATATGTTTTTAACAAGAAAATTAAACCGACTTCAAAAAATAATTAAGGAACACACACAAGGTTTTGTTTATTTTTATTTTGTTATTACAACGATTATTATGTACATATTTCAAATATGCTTTTTGAAATGATTGAGTACAAACGGATGACTTTACAATAATGACAGAACAGGAAGAAATCGGGACGGTACTTTGAAATTGCTTAAAATTCTTTTCTTTCGTGATTTGAATTAACTTTTCCTATATTCCCAGAATTTTTTAATGATACTGAATACAGTGCATCAAAATAGGTCGTTGTGGCAAATGAATCAAGTGAAATTTTCCATAATCAGTAAGAGATGGACCGTAAGAAAATATAGATCGGCATTGTTGACCAATTACATAGAGGGCACCTAATGACTCATTCGCAAAACGAGGCGGACGTGGTAACGGGTCCGAACGATGGGAACGCTGAGATGTACACTTTTTGGATACAAAGGACGACGCCTTGACCGGAAATCATATAGTTTCTTAGAGTCTCTCGAAGAGTATCTTGCTGACGTAGTTGATATACGATTGTTATTGTAATCACCGTTGCAACCCCTAGTATATTATCAAGATAGTGACCATTATAATGTTTGTTGAATATTTGTATATTATTTACCAAGAAATAAAAGTATTTCTTACAGGACATTGACACCATATCAGAGAGTGGTTGCATTATAGGCAAGTTAACTCGGAGATTATTTATAGCAAACCCAAGAATAATGTCTATTACATTCTTTCCCTGTACTATTATATATAGCTTGACATAGTACTGGATAAATAGTAACAATGTACTGGAATTTGATAGATTGACTTGCCTTAACAATTATAATGTTATCACTTACCCCTAATTTGTCGATTTTTGACAAACAAATTTTGACATCATAGTTGACGGCACAGCTTGTGCACTAGAAGCATCAGATGAGGAAGTTTACCACGCCATACAGCATTTTTACGCTAATTCAGTTATTTCTAGCTTCTGTTCTGATTAGACGACAAGCAAAGTTCCTACACAGTCTGATTTTACCATTTTTGACGGGGATGGTCCATCGGCTATTTTATCACTGTCACCGCTTATGTTAATAGAGTAAATCTTATTTAACTGACTATTACAACCTCAGCACAAATGTTATAGTCTTTGAAATGTACGTTATATTCTAAACACACACACTTGACAGGATAAATAGAAGGCCTTTATTCGACCACAATACTAGTTTATTGGTCCGACAGGTAAGACAAGGCAATATGTTTCAATCAACGAACTAACGGAGACTGTTCTGGAAGCTACCGGATAGAAACACAGACGTACCTAAAATTAGCAAATTAAAACGGTCGGAGGCGTTGCCAATTATGCTCTCCAAACTATTATGTTAAATACGAGTAGGGCGGGAAGTTTCGTAGGTGGATGTTTTGGTAATATTTTGCGAATATACTCATAGAGAAATAGAAATTTAAATTCTTAGGAAATTTTGGCGAAATGTTTCGCCACGTCCAACATGTAAATCTCGCTACCTTTAACACATTTCTTGTTTTATTCGCCATGCAAAGAGCCGGGACGGAATCTGATTCGTTCATTTCATTGTATGGTTTGTTCATTTTGCACCCCATTTTCAATGTGCCCTATGTAGAGAACAGTGTGGTCAGCTTTTTATAACGTTTATAGATTAAATTATTATTTTATTTTATTACTAGCTAAAATGCATTCCCGTTCTAGAAAGTATTTTGTGCCCGGATGTACAGTGAAGAAATGCATCATCGTTTTCCGTTAAAAAAGCGATCCTTAAGAAATGAGAAGAAAACTTTAAAAATCTTAAACTGGTTGGTTAAACATGAAGCAGATTTATTATCGTTACTACGTGTGACATTTTTGTGATACATTTAAACCTTCCTTTAAGTACTTATGAACAATTTAGTGATGGTGAAAATAATACCACGAGCCCTGAACATGTACAAATGGAAGTGGATCAATATCAAAATTATATAGAAGGTATTATATTGAAGGAGTCAGTCACATTTCTGTTCATAATTATTACCATTAATTTCAAAACTGTCTTACTATATTTGTAATGCCTATTTCCATCATTCCAGGCCTACAACCAGGGTGTTCGAAACAAGTATCATCGACACTTGAACAAACTCCAGAAAGTAATGGTAAAGTTTGTATTCATTCAGCCAGTATCCCCCTCTCTGCTCATTCTTACTGTTAGTTACTTGACTATAACTTCAGTCCAGGTGTTCCTATAAGAGCAAACAAAATTTTACGTTGTACCGTAGTGTATATCTCAGGTTATTTAGTGAAACTTTTTAAAAAAGAAATGAAGTGTGATTTTTGTTTACATACAATTATGAATAAATAATAAACAATATATAGTGTCCGAAACTCTAACAAAATTGTTTTAATATACAACAAGAAGTCAGAAGGTCTTTGAGCTATATCTTAAATTATTCAGCGATTTTGCCATGTCGATAATATAACAAAATTTTTGTCAAATGTTAAAAAAAAGTAAATTAAAACTCCTTCAATTTTACATTCCATAATGATCTTTCGGATAAAATATTAAAAGTACTGGCGGAAAGATGGAAGAGAAAATTTTAAAAAAACTATGCACCAAAGTTTTTGCTTATGGTTTATATATATGTATATAATATTTATATTTTATAGATATATATTTTTTATATTATATTTATATTTTAGATAAATTTAGATAAATATAAATAAATTTACATTATAAATTTATATTTATTGTTATAGATTATATTTATATGTATATCTAAAGGAATTTAATTGAATAAATTTAGTTCAGAAAAAAATTGTTTTTTATTTAAATTTCACGCCAATGCTGTTACGTGCATTTCGCTTTGTATTCTTAGTGGGGAAAGGTGCGCTTCTTCGAGTGCAAACGCAAAATTTTGCTAACCAAATTATTACTTAATTAGTTTTTTTTTATAATTTTAGATAGTTTAATATACGATTGTATTGAAATATAGTTTATTTAGTTTTTGATTGAAATATTTAGTTTATATTATTGTATACACTAATTTTTTTCTATATATATTGCTTTGTTTTATATTATACTAGTAGAATTAAGTAATTATATAAGAAAATCAAATTGCTATGGAAAGACAAAACATGGAACAAAAGAAGTTTTTCTATTTTGAAAAGTGTACGAAGTTATATACCTGCTCTAATTTGAATGTCCATATCAAGAGACTTTCCTGCTGAATCTTACAATAATTTTATGTATTAGAAAAAATATCTGCATTAAATCTGAAGGGTGTATTCATTTTTAGATATTTTACTTGCGAAAATAAATATAGCAGCAAACAAATATTGAAACAACGTGGATCCAAAACAAAGCATCCTGCTATTAATGAAGATAACAAAGTAACAAATATACTGTACACATGTAAGTTATGCGAGCATACTACAATGTAAGCCAATCTTCTAATGAATCATTTACAGTCAACTCATAACTTAAATGTTGAGGAGTTACTGAAAGTTAATACCTTTAAAGAAATTCAAATATGGGAAAATGATATGAAGCAAGCCCTAACCTCGAGTCAAGAGAGAAGAAGCTATATTTCTTTATATTGTGCTAGCATAATATTTCAGGGTCCAAGGAAGTTCAAGGAAGAAACAAGTTAAATACACATTGCCTAGCTAGTATTAAATTAGAACAAAGGTGAAGAATATGAAGTAGAATTCACCAAAACATATTTTGGACATGAAAATACTTTAAACTCCTGCAGCTCTCGAAAACAAATAGAGAATAAATTGTAACCAAATGAGCAGCTAAAATACTATTTAATATTATAAAGGATGATGTAAGAGACGATGTGGATATTACTAATGTAAGAAGAATAGATTTAGTAACTCATAATTGTTTACAAAACATAAAAGCAGCTTATGATTTTAAATCTACAGCTAATAGAAATGAAAATGACGCCATAAGTTTAGAACCATGGGCAAATGAGTTGAATGATACAGGGTGTATACTGTTATATAACCCACAAGGTGAATATACGGACATCTAGCCCAATTAGAAAGAAGATGATAAATTTACAGTTATTGGCCAATGTTACCACAATCTTAGCGAGTTCATATAACTTAGACCCTTAAGAAATAGTCCATAGAAAATCGATGAAGTGGCTGCAACACAAATAACATAACATTCTCCTATTGTCCTTTATATTTAAATAAATTATGTTTATTGTAATATTGTTGTTTTGTATTTTTCCTAATTTCATAAGTGAAAGGTAGATATTTTGAGGTAAATATATATTAGTTTACCTAGTACATTTGAACATGTTAGTAATTGTAATTTCAATTATCGCAATAATGTCAATTTCATTTATGAGGTCTAATTAATAAAAATCCCAAATAAGGATTTCAGTAAATCATTAATATTAGTGTATTATAAGGTGGTTGATAAAATAATACTAGATTAAGGGTATGCTTTTGGCCATAACCAAATAATTTTATCAGTACCATTTTAATACTATATTGATCTTACAATATTTATATTACAAATAAATCAAATGAGTTTTGAAGGTCTAGTTATGCAGGTATTAGATATTTCGTATATTTTTGAAATGAATAGCTATTTTGAACTTAAATATCGTTTTGTTATAACATCAGCATCATTGATGCATCTTAGAGTATTTACAAGAAAAATAAATATCAATATAGCTTAAAATTGTTTAAGATAAATAAATGTATATTCAAGTAGGTAGCATACTTTTATTTAAATTTGGGAATTTTGATTATTGTTATTCAGAGAAGGTTTTAGGAGAGACCTGAAGGATCTACAACGGATTTTCAAGTTTAATATTAAGATATATTAAACGCAACTTATATGTTTATGATAAATTGATTATCAATTCTAATGTATTCATGAATCCGTAATTTTAATATTATTCCTCTAGATATTACATAATAGAATAAAAGCGAGTTCTACTGTTAATTTTCTCAATATTTTGCCCAAAAATACCGACGAAGACTTGTACCATTCAAGAAAATCATGAATGGTTCCAAACATCTATGGTACATAGAATTCGATCTAGTAATGCGATATTTTAGACCGTTTCATTTAATGTCAGTTATATTTTTTCTTAAATTTGAAGGAAAGTGTAAAGGAACTAGACGGGATTGCCACTTCTCTTTAATTCTACAATTTGTCCACATTTTGACGACATGTTGTTGTAACACATCCTAGAGATGTTAGAACTTCATAACACATCATCTCCAAAGACGCCATGCTCAGAATCACTACGCTTTTCTTATTTTATATTTCTAGTGTCTTTTGTACCTCCCTGGTTGAGTTTCATGGTAATTTGTTCATAGAGTGTTCCAGTTTTCTCTTTCTAATTGCCATTTATTATTTATTAAATCCTCCTTTATTATGTTCATGTTATAGACATTTATTTTTAAAATTAAGCCCAAGATATATTATTGGAGGGGATTTTAGAATATACAGAAAAAGTGAAAGTGCCATCGGAAATAAAGGTCAGTACAGTAGAAAATAAATGCAAAATGCCATAAAACGTTAAGAGCCGAAACTGAATATCTGGACCACAAATGCAACGTAGGATAATTTGAAACATAAAAATAACAGTATTATTTCAACAGCACGTAAAAAAATATGAGAACACTACACAAAAAATAGATAAAATGGAAATATTGACATCAGAATATCACATATTGCAGTTTTGAATGTAGAAAACACAACTAGAACCCAGAACGAACGAGCACTCTACAATGCGTGGATGAACGAAAAGTCAGAGAGTCTTGAAATTGCATTAACCCATATTCAAAAACAAATAAATGCCCTCCAGCTTCAACTAAATAAACAAAGTTCTGAAGGCAAGGACAAACCACCAAGCCAACAAAAGCAGCCCAATTGTTACATAAGAAACAGACGAAGAAGAATTGCAGAAAGAAATAGGCTGAATAACGGGTAAAAGTAAAAAAATAAAAGCAAATAATTCCCCAGGATCATCATCACAGCAAATAAAAGTAAAACAAAATAATGAACAAAATAAAGAAATTAGAATGCCCAGGTCACCCCCAAGTATCGTAAGTAATATTACCGACTTTGACTTGCTTTACGATGAGGCCCAAGTATATAATATTCAAAGCAACGGTACTAAACAATGGACAAATAAAACTCGACGCCGAATGTCGTACAGTATTCACAAAAATAACAGATTGTTTACAGTTGCTGAAAATGTAATGGCACTCTTATAACGACAAAAAAACAGAGCAAAGCGCAAAACAAAGCGCCTCCATCAACAGCTAAAAGTGAAAAATTAATGCAGAACTAAACCAAAATGGACTTAAATGTTTAAATGCGACAAATAGTTTAAAAAAAGAAAAAACCAAAATTAACAAAGGAGAATTTTTAGTCCACAAGAAGCCATTACGTCTATTTATGTTAGCCTTCGAATAAGATACGGACAGAAAAAACATTTTTGGTATTTTAGAACAGGTATTAAAGTATTTTTGGGGTTGAAATAAAAATAAAACCTCTAAAAAAATCAAACTTAATACCGCAATGTAAATGATGCCAATTGCATGGACACATACAGTAATTCTGCAGAAGAGAACCCAGATATGTAAAATATTCATGTAAACATATCACCACAGAGTGTGACCCAAAGAAGCTAAGCCGAAATGTGCAAACTGCAATGAAGCGCATCCGGCGAGTTATAGAGGATGTGTAGTTGCTAAAACAATACAAGGGAGGAGAAATAGAATAGCTCAAGTTAAACCTCAAGAACCAATAAGTGAAAAGAAACAACCGAAAAAATATAATAACGTTCATGGTGAAATGACTTATGCCCAAAGTATCAGTCAAAATAAGCAAAGAGACACAAAGAAAGATGAAGCAACCACCAACGAATTGCTACTTAAACTAATAGGAAAGCTGGACAAACAAGAAAAAATGATCGAATATTTTTACCCTATATATACGCTACCCTAAAAGTATTCCTAGATATGCAAAAAATAGATATTTGCCTAATACCAGAAACCCATTTAACAAAAGAGTTATTTATAAAATTTAGAGGATATACATTTTATCATACCATACATCCAGCTAACACCGCAAGAGAAGGAAGTGTTATAATAATAAAAAAAGAATATTTGCCTCCATCAAGAACCTCGGCTTAGTACAGCAGCAAATTAGGTAATAGCACTAACTATTAAATCAGGCAGATACAAGGGTACAATAGCCGCAATTTATTGTCCTCCAAGATACAATCAAAAAAAGGAAAATTCTTTGAATGTCCTAAGCAACCTGGGAGAAAAATTTATAATTGGAGTTGATTCCAATGCAGAATGACAACAACTAAAGGCAATGAACGACATAAAGCAGCTGCTGAACAATGATGTAGTTACATGTCAACTGGAAAACCAACTTATTAGCCGACTGATCAAGAGAAAACCCCAGACCTGTTAGATTTCTTCATAGTAAGAAACATAACAGCCAACTATAAAAAGATCGAAGAAAATTTTGAGCTAAGTTCAGATCATACGCCAGTGATTCTGACGTTGAGCGAAAATATAATAAGACAAGAAAGAAACCCAACATTAGCAATCAAGAGAACAGACTGGGAACGATTTGCTGAACAATAGAACAAACGAATTTAACTAAATGTACCCCTCAAGACAATTGAACAATTAAATTATGAAGCAGAGAAATTCATGATTATATAGTATTTATAAACCTATAAAATTAAATAGCGAGGTGCATCTAATTTTTAAAATTAAATATCCGTTTTCAAAGTATATTAATCGTTATGTTTCGATTATGTTTTACATTTTAGAAATGTTTTTTTTTCTCAGATCATGTTAGAAATAAAGTCAGTGTTTTAAATTGCGATTTAATATACACACAGGGCACGGCCCAAAAAATATCGATATTATTTAAATATTGTAAAATATACATTAAAGTATCGAATTTTTTAATAAATATTTTATTTTAATTAGTGTAGGGAAGCTAATCTTTTAAAGTTAAGTACAAAATTTAATAGTTTATTAAAAATAATTAAAAGGTTTTATAATATTTATGGAATAATTTATGTAACTATCGATACATCGGAAGTTACAATCGATTTTCTTTCATCTCTAGTTTATTCTTTGATCTTCCATATATGTAATCAATAAGAAAACATAAAATATTTTGACAAAAGAATTTGATAAACAATGTTTGCTACCTTGAAATATTTCAAAGTTTAAGTGCATTTATTCACGTATAAACGTTTATAATTTAACTATTAACAATTTATATTAATGTATATTTTAAAATATCTTAAAAACATATAATACAGAAATTTAAACAATGGAGATATTAAGAGAGTAATGTATGACCAAAGAATTTAAAGATTGGTTTCTTTTTAGACAAACGTACCACAAACACCAGTGGTTTCATCACAAACAAAGACAAAACACCTGACGCAATAAGTGATGTAATAATGAAAAATTGGAAAAGTCCAAAAGCTATATTATCCAAACCAAATAAATTATGTTCTATTTTAAAATTTTAAGTGTGGGATATGAAGTGTTTATGTGATTTATTAAAAATTCATTGTTTTATGTTATAAAAATGTGCTTAATGTATGTTTATTAACTATATATGATTTACTTATATAGTTGACAAATATTTTTAGAGATAAATAGTCTATTCCTTGTAAAACTTATTCCGTATTTTATTTTCTTATTGTTAGCATATTCATTAATTTTTTTATTTTATTACCTCGATTATCTATCATTTGGTGTCTTGATATGCCAATAAGTAGAAGCCTTGTTGAGTATCAAGGTCTGCTTGCTTAGGATTAAAAATTAAATGTCTAAAAAATAGATACATGTGTGTTATATTTTTAGTAAGATATTAAAAACTAAATGTATTCAAATTATTTTTTGTCTTTCCGCTCAAAGTAATTTTATCAAAGAGGTTGGACAATAGGAGGTAACAAGTGTTCGATTTTTTACACAATGAAAATATATATTCTATTCTCAGATCGTGTTAGACATAAAGTCATTAATTTAAGTTGCGATTCAGAACACAAATACATAGAGCAACTCGAAATAACATCGATATCTAATAGAAATATATAGTTATATTTAGGAAAGTAAAGAGGGCTTGCAAAAGGGGCATATCTATGTGGGGTACTCCAACGATAAGAACAACCAATGCACGTGACAACAAATTAGCTGATGATATGAAGGGTACCAAAAACTGGGGGCCATCACGAGCGACGTTGCTATGAACGTTTACAGCCAGTCTGCCGGCACAGGAGTAGCCAACCAATCGGTGGTCACCACAACAGACGTGGAAAGGTCTACATTACGGACGACAGTATGGAGGAAGCCAGCCCTCCATCATATGGGATGCATTCAGTCTGACGAACAGATAGTTTTTACGCCAGCAGTTTAGAATAATTCAAAAATTAGGAATAGAGTTATCATCGTTTGATCAATATATATATATAATGTTTAAGTTAAGTTCATAGTACCACCGAACTCCTGTCCGAGCAAGACGATCATAAGAAAAAAACAGAGAACAGAAAAAGAATCATTGAATATACCAGGCCATTAAGAGAATTTAAAATGGTGTCTGGCAGTCGGACCTCACCGAAGGAATAAACTGCAGGTCACCCAAAAATGTAAAAAAAATTGTTTTCACAGAAGTTATAAAATACACAGTATGGAAAGTATAAAATGGAACTATAAAGAAAAAATCATCAACAAGGTAAGAAATTTTAAAAGATCAAGTAGTTAAGAGTATGTCTCCATTATAGAAAAACCAGAATAACAACCACCATATTCCAAGAGCAGGTCGGAGTGAAGTTTTGCGAAGTCAGGGTGGCCGAATGTTAGACACAAATAATTTATTAGAGACGCCTATATGGTAAATGTGCTTTTAAGCACGATTGCATAAATAAATGTTTTGCTGCCTTGAAATATAAACATGTAAAACGCTACGGGGCAAGATCGAGTTATAGCCCCACGGGCAGGATGAAGATTCCGGCATCATAATTAATTCTGTGATGTGGCCATAACCGACTTATTCATAAAGTATAAATACAGAGCGGCTCAGCTGAATTCAGTATTTTAATTGCCCAATTACCTCTACCAAATCGGTTCTAAAAAATATTGTAATGGATGCACATCGCCTGGAAAGTAATTTTAAAACTTTGTGTCATTTTTTATGGTCAAGCATTAAAACAAGTCATTTTTCCAAAAAAAATTATTAATTAATTATAAAATCTATGACAAGAAATATAATAGTTTATTGATGAATTAACGTTTGAAATTTAAATACTAAAAACGTTGATAATATTAATTGAATTTTACGATTCATATGAATGCTATAAACAGACAAGTTCAAAGTAAGATGGAATGTACTACCTTACTTCAGTTATCTGGTATCTTTATGGACTCATTCTTCTACCCACGCCCACCACACCTCTACCGGGTGGACCTTAAAAATGGACAAAACTGTCCTCTCAAGTTCATCGAACAGCGAATGATTCTTATAGCTGTATTTTACGCTTTATTCTAGAACAGGCTCTAGCATACATGTATACCCAAATATATATTAAATTGCTCATCCTTTTTAACTGCTACAGTTCGTCGGATTTCAGCCTTCAACCAAAGTACTGTCAACCCCTACTGTCCAATTCCCCAATTCTCCTATAATTCGCTTTCTCCAGCAAGTTTGGACTCCCTCAAGTTGTTATATTTGGGAATTAAAAAGCAGATGCAGTCTGCCGTCTACTCTCTGATGAGAACGTGGATCACGCCCTTTTTATTTGTACTATAGAAAAAAATGGATTGTCATTAACGACGCGTTTACATTTTGTCCAAGTATTGACTGAGATCTGGAAAACTTTCTTGTGTATCCCGAAAAATAACAAAATAAAATATTAGATATGTTAAAAAAGAATTTCGTATATTAGTACAGTACTAGCTTTTATAATAAATAAATAATCTGATAAATAATTATGTTTCCAGAAAAATTATAATATTAAAACGGAAAATTCAATAATAAAGCAGTTCGGTCAAATATTAGATACATGACTTATGGTATGGTTTTTGATATATTTTTTAAACATTTTAAACTTGAAGAAATATCTCCAAAAATTAAATTATAAATGCGAAACATTATAAATCATATTTTTCAACAAACATGTTGACACATTGTGAAAACCAGCCAATTAAATCTATAGAAGAAATCAGGTAATTTTGGATATCTTTTAATAAAACATTTGTTAATATAATAATTTTGTTAACGATTGTTAATGTTTTATTAGTTCCCCTATTCCAAATGGCCAAAAAGTAAGAATTCTTTAGAACCGAAAGTAATATACCATTAATATAACATATCTTGCGAATGTTACAACACATATAGTTGGACATATAATAATTGGGTGGATGCGCCTATATACTGAATCGGCTTATATATTGTTGAATAATTAAATGTTAAGAGTAGTTGCTTTGTATATAAAATCGTAAAAACGCTACGGCGCATGCTCGTGATAAAACCACCCGGACAAGATGAAGATCCCTCACTCTTGATTCATCTCTGTGTTGTGGCTTTAATCGAGATGTTTGTAAAGTATAAATATGCACGGACTAAGTTGTCTCCAGTACTTTAATTGCTCAAATACCTACACCAAGTAGATTCTAGAGAATCATCTGAAAATGGATAGAAGTCCTAAATCAACCGGGATATAATTATATAAACAATTCAAAATTGTTACTTATACAACGCTGTATCATCTGGTACCGCTTTCTGTGATATCGAACGTATTTCTAAGATGGAGTGAAAATTTAATTGTATAAAAGATTTACCTGAATTTCACACTGACAAACAAGTTCAATGAGTCTGGGCTGGACGTCTGCCCAGACTATTGAACTTCTAATAATATATTGACTAATAGGCAAGCATAAAGACAACATACGACGGGTTGTAGGAATGATCTAACCGCCACCACGATGGATTGCTTTGTTGCCCATTGGAATCCTGCAAATAGAATTAAGAATAAAACTCACTCCATTAAATATGATTTGAAAAAATAAATTAAGAGGGCGTTACCATTTTTTTGCTTATTAATTGGTATGATCTATAAACCAAAAGCTAGCCTTTTCGTTCAATACTCTATATAGTGTGTGTTTTATTTGTTCCAGAGTACGGAAGAAATATTTAAAAATTAAACCAAAAGAACTGTACACTAACTCACCTAATATACATCATTCTCTAATTATATATTCGTCTAAATAATTTATGAGTATCCCACTAGCTGACTAGCATGTCGTTTCAATCCTTTTTAATCAATGTTATATTCACTGATGAGACTCCAAGCTTTTATATTGCAGAGCCTTATAAACTACATCTTATAGACTACATGTTGATAGAAATCCAAACGGCATATATTTAAAAGCCTGGAAGCTAAAATACTTACAGACAGGCACATCCGGTCAGATTCTTCGCTGACGGTTTAACGGTAAGATACAGTAGTATACCGTAACACGTAGTACAGTAAGACCCAGTAGGGTCGAATGATGATCCCCCTCCAAGGCTTCCAGACAGATTTCTAAGTTGAACTCTCCGGCACCGGCAATGATGTATTCGCCAGATTCTTCAATGACACATAGTACCATAGGATCGGACTTGGCCAAACGTTTCAAACCTGAAGTCAAATGACACAGACCTTAATGATAGTCACACAATAAAAGCGAATATTTCCGTACCATCAACAGGTTTTTCTGAACGGGCCGGATTCTTCGGTTCCACAGCTACACGTACTACGGAAGATAAGCTGAACTTATTGATATTCAAGTTCTGCTTGTTTGTGAATGTGGTGATGGTATCGGGCTTAACCAAAAATTGATCCACACCGAAAAACCTGTAAATGTTTCCAGATGGGACATCTTCCATGACTTCTACATAACAATGCATCATGAGGATGGTTCCATGTATTATCTGCTCGTTTAAATCTTCTTTCTTGATGCCACATATTTCAGTCTTAGGATAGGGGCCTTCATGCCTTTGGCTAATTTACCGGAAAAGACAGGGAAAAAAGCGTAGAAACGACCTTTTTGAGAAGTGGGTACCATTTTAGACACATACATTGTCAGAGGACCGTTAGGATTACAGTTCGTAATACCTAAAAACAAAAAGCGAAGTATAGTAATTTGCATATGCTAAAAAAATAATAAAAAATTGGTAATTGTTGTTCAGTTTATACCAATCATTCAGTGAATCAGCAGAGAGTTGTAAACTACATATCGTTATGTACAAATAAAACCTAAAATTTCACGCGTTTTAAACATCTATACATGTGGACCTTCGTATAACATTTCCATTCTGTACTTCTGAGCAGTTACTGGGGATGGCCAGTGAACGTCAATCATCTGAAGCAAAGTCTCACTAACAGGTAACAATGTCCGCTTAAATTGTTTTCCATTCTTATCCTTGTCTTCATATTTCAAGTTAGTGTAGAGAGAAGGGCTTCATAAAAAATTGATTCAGACCGAACAAAGTGTAAATATTTCCAGATGGGACATCCTCCATGGCTTCGAACATGTAACGACCAATCATGAGGATGGCTCCCTGAATTGTCTTCTCGTGTAAATCCTCTTTCTTGAGGCCACATAGTTAGGTCGCAGGATAGGGCCCTTCATGCCGGTGGCTACTTTACCGGAAAAAACAGGGCCAAAATCGAAGAAATAACCTTTATGAGAAGTAGATACCATTTTAGGCACATAATCATAGGACCGTTAGGATCGCAGTTCTTAATACCTAAAAAAAAGTAAAATATAGTCATTTGCAAATATTAAAAAAATAATAAAAAGTTGGTAATTGTTATTTAGTTTATACCAATCATTCACAGTGAATCAGTCGAGAGTTGTAAACTACACATCATCATGTACAAATAAATACCAAAATTTAACGCGTTTTAAAAACCTATATAGATGACACATACCAAGAGCAGCTTCATCATCATGTGGACTTTCGTATAACATTACCATTCTGTATTTCAGAGCAGTCACTGGGGTTGGTAAATGAACGGCAATCACCTGAAGCAAAGTGCCACCAGCAGGTAACCATGTCCCTCTAAATTGTTTTCCATCCTTATACTTGTTTCCACATCTTAAGTTAATGCGCATTGTGGAGAGAAAGGCTTCATTTTTTTCTTTACTAAAATAAAAATTTTAGTTACACCCAAGAAGTACAAATATATAATGCATTCTCGATATGACAACTTGTCACCAAAGCGTTTAATACCTTGGCTTATAATTTTCTTCCAATGCACTGCCTACAATATATTTATTTCCTAATAACTTCATAAAAGTTTTTTTGGTAAACTATATAGTAGCCTAATTGTGCAGGAAGAATTAATTTTTTTTAAATAATAAAACATATGTTTACTTGCAAGTTATAATCAGGTCAAAAATTTTGTAGATGGGATTCAAGATGTACATGCAAAACAATCTTTTGTTATCATTATCCTGTTTTTGCGTTGAAATATTCCTAACCCCATAGACTGTTTAACATCAGAAAATTTGGTAAAGTTATTCAGCATCCAACTGCAATTTCAAATGGGTACAGTCCATCTTGTTCATGAACAAGATTGGCTTAATATGCTTGTCGACAGCCTGACGTAACATAGTTTCCGTTTGTACTCACACCTGAAATAATTCATTATTACAAAATTGTTTCTAACTTTATCTATAATTTATAGCGAATTAGCAGCATTAGTAGCACCAATCATTAACCAATGACGGCCTGGGGCGGTTGGAGATAATATCACGATTAATTATAAGGTTGTAAAGACACTACAATGTTTCCTACTTTAATTCGGGAGTTCTTAATAAATTGTCTTTACCACAGAAATATATTTATATATGCCTTATTGCATCTGCATTGAATTACATTATGCATGTTTCTTTAGTAAAATTAATACAAAGTGAAGTAACACCAAAAATACATACATAATTATTTAATTTATTATACAAATAATTATTTAGAAATTTACTTATCTGTAATACAATCTACTACAACAAGAGCACCATCAGTTACACGAAGGGCACTATTGGGTCGGATTAAGTAACTTGAATTCTAGCATGATCGATCCTCCGCCAAGGCCTTCAGAGAGATTTCTAAGAGGAACTCTCTGGCAACAGCAATGGTGTTTTCCCTAGATTCTTCCATGACACATTGTACCATAAGGTCAGACTTAGCCAAATATTTCAAACCTGAAGTAAAATGACACAGACCTTAGTGATAATCACACAATAAAAGCGAACATTTGCGTACCTTCTAAAAGTTTTGGTGAATCGGCCGGATTCTTGGGTTCCACAGCTACACGTACTACGACAGTTACGCCGAATTTCATGACATTCAAGTTGTGCATGTTTATGAATGTGGGGATGGTATCGGCCTTAACCAAAAATTGATCCACTCCGAAAAACCCGTAAATGTTTCCAGATGGGACATCTTCAATAGCTTCTACATAACGACTCATCATGAGGATAGCTCCCTGAATTGTCTTCTCGTTTAAATCTTCTTTCTTGATGCTACGTATTTAGGTCTTGGGATAGGGGCCTTGCTGCCGGTGTCTACTTTACCGGAAGAAAACAGGACCAAAATCGTAGAAAAAACCTTTATGAGTAGTGGGCACCATTTTAGACACATATCATCATAGGACCGTTAGGATTACAATTTTTAATATCTAAAAACAAAAACAAGCAAAGTATAGTCATTTGCAAATATTAAAAAAATAATAAAAAATTGGTAGTTGTTGTGTAGTTTATACCAATCATTCACAGTGAATCAGCCTAGAGTTCTAAACTACACATCATCAAGTACAAATTAATACCAAAATTTAACGCGTTTTAAAAATCCATACAGGTGACACATACCAAGAGAGGCTTCATCATCATATGGACCGTCGTATAACATTTCCACTCCGTATTTCAGAGCAGTTACTGGGGATGCTAAGTGAACGGCAATCATCTGAAACAAAGTCCCACCAGCAGGTAACCACGTCCGACTAAATTGTTTTCCATCCTTATCTTTGTCTTCATATTTCAAGTTAGTGCGCAGTGTGGAGGGAAGGGCTTCATATTGTTCTTTCCTAAAATAAAAATTTTAATTACACCCAAAAACTACAAATATATAATGCATTCTCGATATAATAGCTTGTCACCATAAGATATAAAGATAGAGGTAACATGAAAGCGTTTAATACCTAGGCCTATAATTTTCTTCCAATGCACTGCCAACAATATATTTATTTCCTAATGACTTCATAAAAGTTATTTTGTAAACTATATAGTGGCCTAATTGTGTTGGAAGAATTAACTTTTTTTTAATAATAAAACACATGTTTACTTGCAGTTCATAATCAAGTCAAAAATATTGTAGATGGGATTCAAGATGTACATGCAAAACGATCTTTTGTTATCATTATCCTATTTTTGGGTTGAAATATTCCTAACCCCATAGATTTTTAAACGACAGAAAATTTGGTAAGGTTATTCAGCACCCGACTGCAATTTCAAATGGGTATGGTCCATCTTGTTCATGAACAAGATTGGCTTAATACGTTCGTCGATAGCCTAACGTAACATAGTTTCCGTTTGTACACACACCTGAAATAATTCATTATTACAAAATTGTTTCTAACTTTATCCATAATTTATAGCGAATTAGCAGCATCAGTAGCACCAATCGTTAACCAATGTGGGCCTGGGGCGGTTTGAGATAACATCACGATTAATTAAAACATTGTAAAGACACTACAAGTTTCTTTTTTCGATGGTTCCTACTTTAATTCGGAAATTCTTAATAAGTTGTCTTTACCACAGAAATATATTAATATATGCATTATTTAAAATTTTCATTTTTGTTTAGTAAAATTAATATAAAGTAAAGTAACACCTAAAATATTTACATTATTATTTAATTTATTATACAAATAATTATTTAGGAATTTACATACCCATAACACAATCTACTACAACAAGAGCACCATCAGTTATACCAAAGTTATACCAAGGGTACCACTGGGTCGGATTAAGTAACTTGAATTCTAGCATGATAATCCTCCAAGGCCTTCAGACAGATTTCTAAGTGGAGCTCTCTAGCACCGGCAATGATGTTTTCTCTAGATTCGTCAATGACATATTGTAACATAAGATCAGACTTAGCCAAACGTTTCAAACCTGAAGTCAAATGACACAGATCTTAGTGATAATCACACAATAAAAGCGAACATATGCGTACCTTCTACAGGTTTTTCTGAATCGGCCGGATTATTCGGTTCCACAACTACACATACTACGGAAGATAAGCTGAAGTTCTTGACATTCAAGATCTGTTTGTTTGTGAATGAGGCGATGGTATCGGGCTTAACCAAAAATTGATCCACACCGAACAAAGTGCAAATATTTCCAGATGGGACATCTTCCATGGCTTCTATGTAACGACCAATCATGAGGATGGCTCCCTGAATTGTCTTCTCGTTTAAATCTTCTTTCATGATGCCACGTATTTAGCTCTTGGGATAGGGGCCTTGCAAAGTCTCACCAACAGGTAACCATGTCCGCATAAATTGTTTTCCATCCTTATCCTTGTCTTCATATTTCAAGTTAATGCGCAGTGTGGAGAGAAGGGTTTCATATTCTTCTTTCCTAAAATACAAATTTTAGTTACACCCAAGAACTACAAATATATAATGCATTCGCGATATAACAGCTTGTCACCATAGGATATTAAGATAGAGGTAACATGAAAGCATTTAATACCAAGGCTTAAAATTTTCTTTCAATGCACTGCCAACAATATATTTATTTCCTAATAACTTCATAAAAGTTATTTTGTAAACTATATAGTGGCCTAATTGTGGTGGAAGAATTAATTTTTTTTTTTAAATAATAAAACACATGTTGGCTTGCAGTTCATAATGAAGTCAAAAATGTTGTAGATGGGATTCAAGATGTACATGCCAAACGATCTTTTGTTATCCTTATCCTGTTTTTGGGTTGAAATATTCCTAACCCCATAGATTGTTAAACGTCAGAAAATTTGGTAAAGTTATTCAGCATCCAACTGGAATTTCAAATGGGTACGGTCCATCTTGTTCATGAACAAGACTGCCTTAATAGGTTCGTCGATAGCCTGACGTAACATAGTTTCCGTTTGTACTCACACCTGAAATAATTTATTATTACAAAAGTGTTTCTAAATGTATCCATAATTTATAGCGAATTAGCAGCAACAGTAGCACCAATCATTAACAAATATCGGCCTCGGGCGGTTGGAGATGACATCACGATTAATTAAAGTATAGTAAAGACACTACAATGTTTCCTACTTTAATTCGAATGTTCTTAGTAAATTGTCTTTACCACAGAAATATATTTAGATATGCGTTGTTACCTCTGCATTGAATTGCATTATGCATGTTTCTTTAGAAAAATTAATACAAAGTGAAGTAACACCAAAAATACATGTATAATTATTTAATTTATTATACAAATAATTATTTAGGGATTTACTTACCCCTAATACTATCTACTAGAACAAGAGCACCATCAGTTACACGAAGGGTACTACCGGGTTGGTTTAAGTAACTTGAATTCTAGCATGATCCTTCTCCAAGGCCTTCAGCAGATTTCTATGTGGAGCTCTCTGGCACCGGCAATGATGTCTTCGCTAGATTCTTCAATGACACATTGTACCATAAGATCAGACTTAGCCAAATATTTCAAACCTGAGGTCAAATGACACAGACCTTAGTGATAATCACAAAATAAAAGTGAATATTTGCGTACCTTCTACAGGTTTTTCTGAATCTGGCGGCTTCTTCGGTTCCAAAGCTACACGTACTACGGAAGATAAGCTGAAGTTCTTGACATTCAAGTTCTGTTTGTTTGTGAATGTGGCGATGGTATCGGGCTTAGCCAAAAATTGATCCACACCGAACAACCTGTAAATGTTTCCAGATGGGACATCTTCAATGGCTTCTACATAACGACCCATCATGAGGATGGCTCCCTGAATTGTCTTCTCGTTTAAATCTTCTTTCATGATGCCACGTATTTAGCTCTTGGGATAGGGGCCTTGCTGCCGGTGGCTACTTTACCGGAAAAAACAGGACCAAAATCGTAGAAATAACCTTTATGAGAAGTGGGCACCATTTTAGACACATATCATCATAGGACCGTTAGGATTACAATTTTTAATACCTAAAAACAAAAAAAGCTAAGTATAGTAATTTGCAAATATTAAAAAAATAATAAAAAATTGGTAATTGGTGTTTAGTTTATACCAATCATTCACAGTGAATCAGCCTAGAGTTCTAAACTACACATCATCAAGTACAAATTAATACCAAAATTTAACGCGTTTTAAAAATCCATACAGGTGACACATACCAAGAGCGGCTTCATCATCATGTGGACCTTCGTATAACATTTCCATTCTGTATTTCAGAGCAGTTACTGGGTATGGTAAGTGAACGGCAACCATCTGAAGCAAAGTCTCACCAACAGGTAACCATGTCCGCCTAAATTGTTTTCCATCCTTATCCTTGTCTTCATATTTCAAGTTAGTGCACAGTGTGGAGAGAAGTCCTTCATATTCTTCTTTCCTAAAATACAAATTTTAATTACACCCAAGAATTACAAATATATAATGCATTCTCGATATAACAGCTTATTACCATAAGATATAAAGATAGAGGTAACATGAAAGCGTTTAATACCTAGGCCTATAATTTTCTTCCAATGCACTGCCAACAATATATTTATTTCCTAATAACTTCATAAAAATTATTTTGTAAACTATATAGTGGTCTAATTGTGCTGGAAGAATTAATTTTTTTTAATAATAAAACACATGTTTACTTGCATTTCACAATCAGGTCAAAAATTTTGTAGATGGGATTCAAGATGTACATGCAAAACGATCTTTTGTTATCATTATCCTGTTCTTGCGTTGAAATATTCCTAACCCCATAGATTGTTAAACGTCAGAAAATTTGGTAAGGTTATTCAGCACCCTACTGCAATTTCAAATGGGTATGGTCTATCTTGTTCATGAACAAGATTGGCTTAATACGTTCGTCGATAGCCTGACGTAACATAGTTTCCGTTTGTACACACACCTGAAATAATTCATTATTACAAAATTGTTTCTAACTTTATCCATAATTTATAGCGAATTAGCAGCATCAGCAGAACCAATGTATGCCTGGGGCGGTTGGAGATGACATCACGATTAATTAAAAGATTGTAAAGACACTACAATGTTTCCTACTTTAATTCGGAAGTTCTTAATAAATTGTCTTTACCACAGAAATATATTTAGATATGCGTTATTGCATCTGCATTTAATTGCATTATGCATGTTTCTTTAGTAAAATTAATACAAAGTTAAGTAACATTCAAAATACACATACAATTATTTAATTTATTATATAAATAATTATTTAAGAATTTACTCACCCCTAATACAATCTACTACAACAAGAGCACCATCAGTTACACGAAGGGCACTACTGGGTCGGATTAAGTAACTTGAATTCTAGCATGATCCTCCTACAAGGCCTTCAGACAGATTTCTAAGTGGACCTCTCTGGCATCGGCAATGATGTTTTCGCTATATTCTTCAATGATGCATTGTACAATAAGATCAGACTTAGCCAAACGTCTCAAACCTGATGTCAAATCACACAGACCTTGGTGATAAATACACAATAAAAGCGAATATTTGCGTACCTTCTACAGGTTTTAGTGAATCGGCCGGATTCTTGGGTTCCACAGCAACACGTTCTACGAGAGTTGCGCCGAATTTCATGGCATTCAAGTTCTGCATGTTTGTGAATGTGGGGATGGTATCGGGCTTAACCAAAAATTGATCCAGACCGAACAAAGTGCAAATATTTCCAGATGGGACATATTCCATGGCTTCTATATAACGACCAATTAAGAGGATGGCTCCCTGAATTGTCTTCTCGTTTAAATCCTCTTTCTTGAGGCCACATAGTTAGGTCCCAGGATGGGGGCCTTCATGGCGATGGCTACTTTACCGGAAAAAACAGGACCAAAATTGTAGAAATGTTGGCATAGGGCGGTTAGAGATGACATCACGATTAATTAAAAGATTGTAAAGACACTACTATGTTTCCTACTTTAATTCGGTAGCCTTTACCACCGAAATATATTTAGATAAGCGTTATTGCATCTGCATTGAATTGCATTATGCATGTTTCTTTAGTAAAATTAATACACACTGAAGTTACACCAATATTACATACATAATTATTTTATTTATTATACAAATAATTATTTAGGAATTTACTTATAGGAAACACAATCTACTACAACAAGAGCATCATCAGTTAGATGAAGGGTAGCAGTTACTTCAGAACGGAAATCTATGTGCCCAGAGGAACCAATCAAATTAATCAAAAAACTTTCTATTCGTTTTCGCGTTAATCAATATTATTTGTGAAAAAATCCCTATCTTCGAGCTCAAAATACATAAATATGGCGCTAAAAAGAGATTAGTTTGTATTTTTGTTAAAACAAATACCCAGCTTTATTTTAAAGAGATAAAGCTTCAGAATGACTAATCAAAATTATCCCACATGTTCAGTCGTTTGTAAATTTCGTCGTTCAATATTTCAAAATACTACATGTTCTTACTCTACATATTCGTAATAAATCTGTCTTGTTCATTTTTTCTGGTGTCTGTAAAATGTATTTCTCTAACTTTGGCACCAGCAATAATACCAGTTTTTGATACTAAGGAGTCTATTAAAGATGATTTTCCGTTATCTACGTAAGCTATGACGGATATATTACGGATGTTTCGTTTTTAGACCATCATGGCACAAATTTCATCTGCTGTAAAATTCGCCTCTATGAAAAATAAATGTTAAGAATTCGTAATGTTTAGAAACATAAAAATTATTTCTGTAATAACAGAAGAAAGCTAAAAAATAAGCTCAGTTATATTCTTAGATGGGCCTTCGATATAGTTTGGCATACATTAAAAATATAGTACAAGAAACAGTTAGCGGACTATTATTTGGGGACATAATTATACAGATACCATAGTTACAACAGGCAAAAAAGACACATACTAAAAAATAGGCTAAATGTATGAATAGTAAATTTAAAATGAACAAGAGAAAAAAAACAAATATTAAACGAAATAGAGAGGTTTAAATGTCTAATTTTGAATAACTATAAACACTATCAATTAATGTTAGTTAAAACAACTTTTAAACTATATACAAATAATATATTCAATTCATTATTATTAAACGGCACAATAAAAATTAAAACCAATATGATTCGTTAAATCAAAATTTTATTAACTATTAATGTGTTTAAACATGATTACAATACTATAACTAGGATTATAAGTATTCTGCAACAAAATATTTAGAGAAAGTGCTTAAACATAAACTAAAATATAGAAATTTGAAAATAACATCAATTTTAATTATTGTTGAAGAATAAATATTTGATTTTCAGTTATTATCTGGCTTCATCCAGAGCATATCGGATAATGGCCATGTTAATTTTGTGTCAACAACCCCCTCAACGAAGGGTAACAAATCATCAACTTTAATCATTCGACACAAGTCATATTTTCCAAATTTGATTTTAAGTTTCTGAAGTTTGAATAACAATTTAAAATAGGCCATTTCCCAATTAGTGCACACTATAATTTTGTCTTCCAAAAAGGAAAAATCTCCTTCAAAGTAAAACAAAGGCGTGTAACTTTCATTGTCTCTCACTATAAATGGTATGTGATACTTAGCAGTTATCTGTAAAAAGCCGCATATCTCTTTAGGAAATTGTTTGTACATTTGTTTTATAAGATTGTACAAAACATATTCACAAAATTTTAAAAAACAATACAATTTTAAAAATTCAAACAACTGCATTTTGTATTCACGGCCCTCTCGAAAACTGCTTCCAAAAGAATCGCCATGTGCAATGTTAATCATATTGAACAGATCTACTTCCACTTTACTCATAACACTACACTGCATATAAAATAAGTTATACACTTCAACTGAGAATCTCTTCATTCTTGAGAGCACTTTGTCGTTTAATATTCTGACACTAACATAAATATCATCAACGATAATATAAGGAATATTAGATGATTCGATGTTAATCCATCCGTAGGTATAAGTAACAGGCGTTGGCACCTCTTCTTGCACTAGCGTAGTAGTACCAGAAGGTAAATCTCTAACGTTTCCTAGAGATGGTTCGTTAGATACCATCTCCAATATTAGTATTTGTTCTAAATTGCTACCTCCTGTATTAGATGACATTATAACTGTTTTCGAAATCACAAATTGTGTGAAAAACCCGGCAAGATGCAAGTAATTAACTTGACGATTAAAACAATGTCAAAATGGCCGAGTACTTGATACCAACCGTCTTTGTAAATAGATGGTATGTATACTGTTGGAACTAAATATGTTTGAAATAAGCATATATAATTAATTTTATATAATATACAACAATTATATAGTCCGTAAAGATTAAATATTTATAACTTTTTTTAACTTATATATTTATAATATTAATTATTTTTTAGTTGGCCAACCTGTAATTCTAATGTCATTCATTACCGATGTCAAGAATCAATTTATAGGTTAAGATTTACACCATAACTAATATTCTAGAGATGTTGAATAGTACTACTTCGTTTACAATAAAATGGTTTATTGGTAAAGCGAGTAAAGTGGACATGTTACACAGTAAAACCAGAAACCGCTTAGTTGATGACACTGATCAACTAAGCCGGATATCTTCTAAGGAAAAAATTAATATTTGAAAGTAGATTACTTCGACATAATCGAAGTTCGTCTATAGGAATCCAGTTGTTACGTATTCGTTTTATTTTTATTGATTTGATTGTTGATTTTTTCACTATTTCTAAATCAAACATTTATATATACCTGATAATATAAGTATCAAAATGATTCAAATATCAAAATTCTTTCTTCTCTTCCAGTTTTCTTTTCAGGTTTTAGATTTAGTATTATGTAAAGGTTGTTACTAACAAAGATGCTTTTTGCATGGTTTTAATAGATGTTCGTAGAGACCCAGCTCATTTTCCTTTGCCACTACTTGCTTGATGCAAGAACTTGGATGTTTATTTTCCGTGTGGAAACATTAATGAATGTTACTCGTTTATCTGTTTTATTAACCATTGTACATTAACTGAAGTTAATCAATTGATCTGTGGACACTGTACGCCCCATTATATTTTATATTTATTATTTTTTACAATGAGATCTGGTGTATTTAAGAATTTCAGCTTTCCAGCGAGTTTTGCTGGTTAATACTAGCCATAGCATGATACATTTATCATCGTCAATCATCTCAAACTGAATGTCTTCCAAGAATGGATTTTGCCTAATATATCAAAAATATTGAAACGTACTATTAATTCTATTTTATATTATTTTAACTATTTTGTTTACGTATTTATTGTTTAAGCGGCTAAAGTAATAGTAAACCTGTATGGATCTTAAGACATGAAAATTTGTGAATTTTTAGTAATGCCACCAATTAAACTCCGTGAAACCGATAGATGTTAATATATCATAGCAGATTAATCCGCTTGCATTACAATACTTGGTCGAGGCTACTCCGTCTATGCATATATTATTCTCGATTTTTTTAAAATACATTTTAAAGTCCCCTTTTACAAACTATGGGTTTATCTGGACTGATACTACAGTTTGGCGTGGGCATCAAACCACGGTCCTCAGCATTAAGCGTACCGACTGGCGAATGACCAACTTTAGAAATCATCCCAGAAGACATCCGGTCTTACCCAGCCTAGTTACTGGCGTGACTGGGATTATTATCCTTGTTGTTTTCTTGATTTTACACTCTTGCCTAGGACAATCACGTTTTTTAAACAATCAAAAACATACATTTACGACCATGCCCCAGCAGGATTCGAACCCGCGGCTATCGCATCATTAGGAGGACCGTCCTATCGCCTTTACCACTGCCCCACCAAGCTGGTGGGACCTGATATTAATCCATGGGAATCTTATTAGCCTGTACTGACTGGCTACCACAAATGACCTTTCATCAAACAGCCATAACCATATCTTTACTAATGATGGGATTTTTTAGTTTCGGAATACTACAAGAAGTTTGCTTCCAAATACCGGTTCGTCCACAGGTTGTAAAATATATTATTGTAATAATGAATTAATTCAATTTAGTAATGAGTTAATACTTATTAATTATTATTAAAATATCATGTAAATTATAATTATTAAAATTTTTTAATTTGCCTTACTTGGAGAAATGATTCAGAATCTTTCAGATTCAGAAACTCCCATAATATCTACCTCTTTATTTTTATGAACTCTCTCTATAGAACTCTTTAGATTATTAGTTTGTAGCTCCGGAAATAATATTTCATTTCATAATTGTATGGAAATTTATTTTGTTTTCAATATAATAAATTTTACCTGCTTGGAGGTAATAATATAATTTAATTAATTCTTTATTTAATAGGTAAAAACAATGAAATTGTATAAAATTTAAAATTATTAATTATACTTTCAGTTAATTTGTTTGTTAGTTATTACATTTATAAACCTGAGATGTCACAAAAAACACATAAATATCGATCTAGAAAACAATTACACATATATGGGATGCATCGAGACTTATAATTAATTCAAGTACCCCATTTCATTAAATTCAGCTGTAAATAGCTACCAGAAAAAATCTTAATAATTTTAATAGAGTATCAAATTCCGTGCTTATTGATTATTATTAAGAAAAACCTTCAAAATGAAATTTCTCCCTGAGTTATTAAAACAAATGGAAAATGTTGATATATCATCACAAGTTTGAAGTGTATAAGAATGAAAGCACCCGATTTTAAAATATTTCATTGAAAAAATGATTAAATGGCATAATATGTGCATACAACAAGCCGTTCACAGTTTGTTCTAATGTATGCAATCTGTAGATACATTAAACAATTCGCTAACTCAAATTTAACCTAGAAGCTGATATAACTATTTCTTCGGTATTCGCTTCGGCCCAGGGCTATCCGGCGATCTGTTCTTTTTTTGTGACACGGGTAGGTGTGTTTTACCCTCAGTGTCACTATGTATCGCCGTTCACCCAGTTTCCTCTTCTTTCCGTTAAATAAATATAGTTTTATTTCAAAAGATAGTTTTTGTTTGTTGTCACGACTTTAAGCCATATACTAAAATAGTAATGACACAGAGATCAGCGTATACAGAAAACACGATTTCGGTGAAGATTTCCGATCAACTTACATCCCTACCCAAATAACGATGGATTAAAACGCAATGAGAGCGTTAACATGTCCGTTATAGGCCCTTCGAGTTCCTTAATTTTCAGCACCCCAAAAACACATAATAATTTTTACTGCTGAGAGGTTTGCCGTTTGGAGATAGCTTCGATAGCTATTGAAAGAAGGGCCTGGTGAATAGCTGTTCTGCACGGATTTCTATACTACGCTGAACGCAATTCAAGCATATTCATGTGATCATCCATTAATAATTGACGCTCATACGCTAAGTCGTTATAAATGCACATATTCCCATTTTCTCCCATACTCCTGAGTATGCCACAGTTTGACCACATCGAAAACCGAACTTAACTTCCCTTCACTGTTTATCACTTGTTCACTTCCGAAAACATATCTAATCTCCTTAGATTGCTTGAAATCCTTAATTTACTTGATATCATATATGAACATGATATCATGAAAGATATAAAACCATGAACATTGAAAAATATGAATATTTTTTCGGCATCCCTATGACAGAGTCGTTGTTCCCTTAGAAACATTAGCCTTCTTCATTCCTTCAGAAACCTTCATTTGTAAATTTATGAATAGAAAGAAGGCTAAAATTCTTTAGCTAGTAAGGTTAGAAATGTTATAAGGTGTTACGAACAGTTTAACACGTATTACTAGATTTATACGTATTGTTCTAATAAGGAAATAGAAATGTTATGGTATTAAATAATTTTTTATTCGGAACATAATACTGACGAAACATTATAGAAAAGTTTGAAAAGCACTAGTTAAGAATCACTATTGGGTCCAGTATGACTGTATCATTTCCCATCACATCATAATACAAATTGTCCAATTTTTGTTACCTTATATGATGAACAACTGAATTGATATAACAAATAATATTTTAAGGTATATCAAAATAATTGAAAAATTGGGTGTAATTAGTATGTAAAAATATATATGAGTTGAAATGAAATAACAAAAATAACATCTAATTTGGATTTTTTTAGTTCTTCTGTCATATAACCGATATTTATAATCGTTCATCTAGCATCAATTATTAATGAACTTCAGTCTAGGTAAGATTTACCTCGGACACAAGTGTAAAAGTACATGTCCCAATTCAAAGCACCCATATCAAAATCAAATAGTTCCCGGTCGCTCTTTCTCATGTCTTTCCATATCGTTTTCACGTTGTTGTTCTCAAACTTCAACTCTTTTGTAGCATAGTAATTTAACATGTCTACAATTTGATTTATCTTCTTGTAATTATTTCTGGCTCTACAATACAATATAGGCATTTTCAAATAATGTTTTACATATTTTTCAGATATTTTTGGGTTTATAATGGGCTGACAAGAAAATATTTTACGTATCTATGTACATAGTACGTACAACACTGAACGTCTCTTTTTATTAACTAGTGTTTATCTGTTCCCCACTCCGAAACACGCTCTTATAGATGATTCCAGAATAAATCCGGTTTTACCCAGCTTAGTTACTGGCGTGACTAATCGCAGTCACAGATTTTCTTTTTCGGATTATAAACAATCGAAAACATAAATTTACCCAGCAGGATTCGAAACGGCTACTATCGCAACAGTAAGAGGGCCTTCCTGTCGCCCTTGACCACTGTGCCAACCAAGCCGGCCCTTTAGATTTTGTTTAAGGCGTGAAGGATTCACAATCCAGATATACACATAGCCCAATATCTCTGAAGACAAAAATTTTCTCACATTGATGTTTTTGTAGGACAATTAAATGCTGAGGTCAAATGGTTAATATTTTTGAAGTTGCAAATCAACTCAGAGAAAACTCAGGCCTCATCCAGAAAAAGCAAATTGTCTCCAATAATTATAGTTCTGCTCTAAAAGACATACTCCTTTATTTAGACCGGTTAAAGTAGTCTGAGTACATCGTTCATGAAGAGTTGAACAAATTTAGAAATAGCGGAGAAAAAAATTTGAGCGCCTCATATACAGAATTACTCAAGTGCTTTACCACAAAGGTTCAAAATGAATTTTTCACTCATCCCTTTTCAAAAAATTCACCGCAGTACAATCGCAAAATTCCTATACCAAGTCCTTATCATCACCAAACAGGGGTTCCACATCAACAAGGACTTTAATCAGCTGACCAAACAGAAACTCCAAGACTCCAAGAAAAGGTTAGTTCATTAAGTAAATTAAAGGTTCCTAAGATCTTGAAAAGGGAAGGGAAAATAGAAAATGCACAAATGTTTGTCTATAATATCTAAGTTAATTATTCTATGTTAATTATCCGTACAAATTCGTTCAGTTTGCTTTTTGAAGACTAACCATATCATATGAGAAGCCGTAGAAATATTGCAGGCAACTGCTTCTATGGTATAGTTATTAGAGTCTTTAGATCACACGTGGAGATCGCGGGTTCGATTCCCGATGGGAACAACGACTTTTCGTAGTTGTTCTAGTTTGGTTAATGCATTTGTCAAATCAGTTAGGTTAGGTACCGGCCTGAAGCATTTCTTATTTTCAATCATTGTTCCTTTATTCCTATATTTCCTCAAACAAGCTGCAACTGTACTTGGCCTACCCAATGTAATACTTAATATAATAACTGCATAATTTATTGAGCAAATATCTAACACCAAAAAGAGAATAATATAATGTTAATAACAAGAAAATTAAACCGACTTCAAAAAATAAATAAGGAACACACACAAGGTTTTTGTTAATTTTATTATTACAACGATTATTATGTACATATTTCAAATATGCATTTTGCAATGATTGAGTACAAACGGATGACTATATAATAATGACAGAACAGGAAGAAAGCGGGACGGTACTTTGAAATTGCTTAAAATTCTTTTCTTTCGTGATTTAAATTAACTTTTCGTATATTCCCAGAATTTTTCAATGATACTGAATACAGTGCATCAAAATAGGTCGTTGTGGTAAATGAATCAAGTGAAATTTTCCATAATCACTAAGAGATGGACCGTAAGAAAATATAGATCGGTATTGTTGACCAATTACATAGAGGGCACCTAATGACTCATTCGCTAAACGAGGCGGAAGTGGTAACGGGTCCGAACGATGGGAATGCTGAGATGTACACTTTTTGGATACAAAGGAAGAACGCCGTGACCGGAAATCATATAGTTTCTTAGAGTCTCTCGAAGAGTATCTTGCTGACGTAGTTGATATACGATTGTTATTGTAATCACCGTTGCAACCCCTAGTACATTATCAAGATAGTGACCATTAAAATGTTTGTTGAATATTTGTATTTTATTTACCAAGAAATAAAAGTATTAATTCACATTATAGGCAAGTTATCTCGGAGATTATTTATAGCAAACCCAAGAATAAAGTCTATTACATTTTTTCCCTGTACTATTATATATAGCTTGACATTCAAATAGTAACAATGTACCGGAATTTGATAGATTGACTTACCTTAACAATTATAATGTTATCACTTACCCCTAATTTGTCGATTTTTGAGAAACAAATTTTGACATCATAGTTGATGGCACAGCTTGTGCACTAGAAGCATCAGATAAGGAAGTTTACCACGCCATAAAGCATTTTTACGCTAATTCTGTTATTTCTAGCTTCTGTTCTGATTAGACGACAAGCAAAGTTCCTACACAGTCTGATTTTACCATTTTTGTCGGGGATGCTCCATCGGCTATTTTATCACTGTCACGACTTATGTTAATAGAGTAATTCTTATTTAACTGACTATTACAACCTCAGCACAAATGTTATAGTCTTTGAAATGTACGTTATATTCCAAACATACACACTTGACAGGATAAATAGAAGGCCTTTATTCGACCACAATACGAGTTTATTGGTCCGACAGGTAAGACAAGGCAATGTGTTTCAATCAACGAACTAACGGAGACTGTTCTGGAAGCTACCGGATAGAAACACAATTATGCTCTCCAAACTATTATGTTAAATACGAGTAGGGCGGGAAGTTTCGTAGGTGGATGTTTTGGTAATATTTTGCAAATATACTCATAGAGAAATAGAAATTTAACTTCTTAGGAAATTTTGGCGAAATGTTTCGCCACGTCCAACATGTAGATCTCGCTACCTTTAACACATTTCTTGTTTTATTCGCCATGCTAATGTAGAGAACAGTGTGGTCAGCTTTTTATAACGTTTATATATTAAATTATTAATTTATTTTATTACTAGGTGAAAGTCCGTAGCTGAAATGCATTCCCGTTCTAGAAAGTGTTGTGTGCATGGATGCACAGTGAGGAAATGCATTATCGTTTTCCGTTAAAAAAGCGATCTTTAAGAAATGAGTAGAAAACTTTAAAAATCCTAAACTGGTTGGTTAAACATGAAGCAGATTTATTATCGTTACTACGCCTGACATTTTTGTTATACATTTAAACCTTCCTTTAAGTACTTATGAACAATTTAGTGATGGTGAAAATAATACCACGAGCCCAGAACATGTACAAATGGAAGTGGATCAAAATCAAAATTATATAGAAGGTATATTGGAGGAGTCAGTCACATTTCTGTTCATAATTATTACCATTAATTTCAAAACTGTCTTACTATATTTGTAGTGCCTATTTCCATCATTCCAGGCCAAACTCCAGAAGGTAATAGTAAAGTTTGTATTCATTCAGCCAGTATCCCCCTTTTTGCTCATTCTTACTGTTAATTACTTGACTATAACTTCAATCCGGATGTTCCTATAAGAGCAAACAAAGTTTTACGTTGTACCGTAGTGTCTATCTCAGGTTATTTAGTGAAACTTTTTAAAAAAGAAGTGAAGTGTGATTTTTGTTTACATACAATTATGAATAAATCAGTAGACCCACAAATTGAGACTGATTTTATAGAGACAAGAGAATATATCGTGTCCCAAACTCTAACAAAATTGTTTTAATATACAACAAGTAGTCAGTAGGTCTTTGAGCTATATAAGTAAATTAAAACTCCTTCAATTGTACATTCCATAATGATCTTTCGGATAAAATATTAAAAGTACTGACGGAAATATGGAAGAGATAATTTTAATTTGCTATGCACCAAAGTGTTTTGCTTATGGTTTATATATATATATATATATATATATATATATATATATATATATATATATATATGTATATAATATTTATATTTTATAGATATATATTTCTTATATTATATTTATATTTTTAGATAAATTTAGATAAATGTAGATAAATTTATACTTATTGTAATAGATTATATTTATATGTATATTTAAATGAATTTAATTGAATAAATTTAGTTCAGAAAAAAATTGTTTTTTATTTAAAGGTCACGCCAAGGCCATTACGTGAATTTCGCTTTATGTTCTTAGTGGGGAAAGGTGTGTTTCTTCGTGTGCAAACGCAAAATTTTGATAACCAAATTATTACTTAATAAGTCTTTTTTTATAATTTTAGATAGTTTAATATACGATTGTATTGAAATATAGTTTATTTAATTTTTGATTGAAGTATTTAGTTTACATTATTGTATACACTAATTTTTTTCTATATATATTGCATTGTTTTATATTATAATAGTAGAATTAAGTATTTAATCAAAGCAAATCAAATTGCTATGGAAGGAAAAAACATGGAATAAAAGAAGCTTTTCTATTCTGAAAACTGTTGTATTATATACCTGCTCTAATTTGAATGTCCATATCAAGATACTTTCCTGCTGAATCTTACAATAATTTTATGTTTTAGAAAAAATATCTGCATTAAAACTGAAGGGTGTATTCATTTTTAAATATTTTACTTGCGAAAATAAATATAGCAGCAAACAAATATTGAAACAGCGTGGATCTAAAACAAACAAAAATACTGTACACATGTAAGTTATGCGAGCATACTACAATGTAAGCCAATCTTCTAATGAATCATTTACAGTCAACTTATAACTTAAACGTTGAGGAGTTATTGAAATTTAATACCTTTAAAGAATTTCAAATATGGGAAAATCATATGGAGCAAGCCCCAACCTCGTGTCAAGAGAGAAGAAGCTATATTTCTTTATATTGTGCTAGCATAATATTTCAGGGTCCAAGGAAGTTCAAGGAAGAAACAAGATAAATACACATTGCCTAGCTAGTATTAAATTAGAACAAAGGTGAAGAATATGAAGTGGAATTCACCAAAACATATTTTGGACATGAAAATACCTTAAACACCTGCAGCTCTCGAAAACAAATAGAGAATAAATTGTAACCAAATGAGCAGCTAAAATACTATTTAATATTATAAAGGATGATGTAAGACTGATGTGGATATTACTAATGTAAGAAGAATAGATTTAGTAACTCATAATTATTTACAAAACATAAAAGCAGCTTATGATTTTAAATCTACAGCTAATAGAAATGAAAATGACGCCATAAGTGTAGAACCATGGGCAAATGAGTTGAAAGATACAGGGTGTATACTGTTATATAACCCACAAGGTGAATATATGGACATCTACCCCAATTAGAAAAAAGATGATAAATTTGCAGTTATTGGCCAAAGTTACCACAATCTTAGTGAGTCCATATAACTGAGATCCTTAAGGAATAGCCCAGAGAAAATCGATGAAGTGGCTGCAACACAAATAACATAACATTTTCCTATTGTCTTTTATACTTAAATAAATTATGTTTATTGTAATATTGTTGTTTTGTATTTTTCCTAATTTCATAAGTGAAATGTAGATATTTTGAGATAAATATGTATTAGCTTATCTAGTACATTTAAACATGTTAGTAATTGTAATTTCAATTACCGCAGTAATGTCATTTTCATTTATGAGGTCTAATTAATAAAAATCCCAAATAAGGAATAATAGGAATAAGGAATTCAGTAAATCATTAATATTAGTGTATTATAAGGTGGTTGATAAAATAATACTAGATTAAGGGTATGCTTTTGGCCATAATCAAAGTATTTTATCAGTACCATTTTAATACGATATTGATCTTACAATATTTATAATACAAATAAATCAAAAGAGTTTTGAAGGTCTAGTTATGCAGGTATTAGATATTTCGTATATTTTTGAAATGAATAGCTATTTTGAACTTAAATATCGTTAATTATTAATTTTATTTAAATTTCGGAATTTTGATTGTTGTTATTCAGAGAACGTTTTAGGAGAGACCTGAAGGATCTACAAAAGATTCTCAAGTTTAATATTAAGATATATTAAATGCAACTTATATCTTTATGATAAATTGTTTATCAATCCATTCAAGAAAATCATGAATGGTTCCAAATATCTATGGTACATAGAATTCGATCTAGTAGTGCGATATTTTAGACCGTTTCATTTAGGGTCAGTTATGTTTTTTCTTAAATTTGAAGGAAAGTGTAAAGAACTAGACGGGATTGCCACTTCTTTTTAATTGTACAATTTGTCCATATTTTGACGACATGTTGTTGTAACACATCCTAGAGGTGTTAGAACTTCATAACACATCATTTCCAAAAACGCAATGCTCAGAATCACTACGCATTTCTTATTCAGATTATTCTAGTGTCTTTTGTACCACCCTGGTTGAGTTTCATGATAATTTGTTCATAGAGTGTTCCAGTTTTCCCTTTCTAATTTCCATTTATTATTTATTAAATCCTCCTTTATTATGTTCATGTTATAGACATTTATTTTTAAAATTAAGCCCAAGATATATTATTGGAGCGGATTTTAGAAAATATAGAAAAAGTGAAAGTGCCATCGGAAAAAAAGGTCAGTGCAGTAGAAAATAAATGCAAAATGCCATAAAACGTTAAGAACCGAAACTGAATATCTAGACCACAAATGCAGCGTAGGATAATTTGAAATATAAAAATAATAGTATTATTTCAACAATACGTAAAAAAATATTGAGAATAATACTGCACAAAAAATAGATAAAATGGAAATATCGACATCAGGATATCACATATTGCAGTTTTAAATGTAGAGAACACAACTAGAACCCAGAACGAACAGGCACTCTACAATGGATGAACGAAAAGACAGAGAGTCTTGAAATTGCATTAACTAATATTCAAAAACAAATACATGCCCTAAAGCTACAACTAAATAAACAAAGCTCTGAAGGCAAGGACAAACCACCAAGCCAACAAAAGCAGTCCAATTGTTACATACGAAACAGATGAAGAAGAATTACAGATAGAAATGGGTTGAATAACGGTTAAAAGTAAAAAAATGAAAGCAAATAATTCCCCAGGATCACAGCAAATAAAAGTAAAACAAAATAATGAACAAAATAAAGGAATTAGAATGCCCAGGTTACCCCCAAATATCGTAAGTAATATTACCGACTTTGACTTGCTTTACGATGAGGCCCAAGTATATAATATTCAAAGCAACGGTACTAAACAATGGACAAATAAAATAAACAAATTTTAGGGGTTGAAATGAAAATAAAACGTCTAAAAAAATCAAACTTAATACCGCAATGTAAATGATGCCTATTGCATGGACACATACAGTAATTCTGCAGAAGAGAACCCAGATGTGTAAAATATTCAGGTAAACATATCACCACAGAGTGTGACCCAAAGAAGTTAAGCCGAAATGTGCAAACTGCAATGAAGCGCATCCGGCAAGTTATAGAGGATGTGTAGTTGCTAAAACAATACAAGGCAGGAGAAATAGAATAGCTCAAGTTAAACCTCAAGAACCAATAAGTGAAAGGAAACAACCGAAAAAATATAATAACGTTCATGGTAAAATGACTTATGTCCAAAGTATCAGTCAAAATAAGCAAAGAGACACAAAGGAAGATGAAGCAACCACCAACGAATTGCTACTTAAACTAATAGGAAAGCTGGACAAACAAGAAAAAATGATCGAATATTTTTACGCTATATATACGCTACCCTAAAAGTATTCCTAGATATACAAAAAATAGATATTTGCCTAATATCAGAAACCCATGTAACAAAAGAGTCCTTTATAAAATTTAGAGGATATGCATTTTATCATACTATACATCCAGCTAACACCGCAAGAGAAGGAAGCGTAAAAATTATAAAAAAGAACATTTGCCTCCATCAAGAACCCCGGCTCAGTAAAGAAGAAAATTAGGTAACAGCACTAACTATTAAATCAAGCAGATACAAGGGTACAATAGCCGCAATTTATTGTCCTCCAAGATACAATCAAAAAAAAAGGAAAATTATTTGAATGTCCTAAGCAACCTGGGAGAAAAATTTATAATTGGAGTTGATTTCAACGCAAAAAATACTAGATGTGGATCCAGAATGACAACAACTAAAGGCAATGAACGCAATGAACATAAAGCAGCTGCTGAACTAAGATGTAGTTACATGTCAACTGGAAAACCAACTTATTAGCCGACTGATCAAGAGAAAACCCCAGACCTGTTAGATTTCTTCATAGTAAGAAACATAACAGTCAACTATAAAAAGATCGAAGAAAATTTTGAGCTAAGTTCAGATCATACGCCAGTGATTCTGACGTTGAGCGAAAATATAATAAGACAAGAAAGAAACCCAACGTTAACAATCAAGAGAACAGACTGGGAACGATTTGCTGAAGAATTGAACAAACGAATTTAACTAGATGTACCCCTCAAGACAACTGAACAATTAAATTTTGAAGCAGAGATATTCGTAGTTGATATTCAACAAGCTGCTTGGAAAACGTAAATTACGAAAAAAATGGCAACAAAACAGAACACCTGAAAATAAAAATAATTTAAACAATATAACCCAAAGAGTGAAAAGGGAAATACTGGAAATTGAAAACAAAACCATTAATGACTATCTGAGAAATTTGACACATGATAAAGAAACTGATTATTCAATCTGGAAAGCCCCAAAATATTTAAAGCGTTCATGTCTACACAGTTCGTTTATAAGAGACCTATGTGGAAATTAGGCACGTGACAATAACCAAAAAGCAGAAGCATCTGCTGAATATCTAGAAAATACTTTCAAACCAAACGAAACTAATATTGAACATATGTTGCCGGATATAGAAGCTGAAAATTCGATGATTGAATTAGTGACGTCGAAAGAGTTAAACAAAGTTATTGAAACTGACATTAACCCCAGGAAATCACCAGGCTACTATTTAATAACAGGAGAACTACTGCAAAAACTACCAAGAAAGGGAATTATAAAACTCACCAACTAGATCAATACAGCATTTAGATTAAAACATGTCCCAGACATTTGAAGATTGTAGGAAATTATAATGATCCCAAAACCTGGGAGTTTTGAGCCAAACGAAATAAGAGCCTATAGACCTATATCACTGCTGCCAGTAATATCTAAGGTTTTTGAAAAACTCCTGTTGAAAAGAATAAAACCGATTATATAGAGAAAAAAAGCTTAATACCAACACACCAAATTGGGCTTTTAACAAGCACTCAACAATTGACCAGGTTCACAGAATAACAGATCTTATTGAAAAAGCCTACGAAAGTAAAAAAGTATGCTTAGCTATATTTTTAGATGTAACACAAGCCTTCGATAAGGCCTTGTGCATAAACTACAGAAAATACTACCAAAACAACACACCTAACTATTAAAATCATACATTACAACCAGAATGTTCAGAGTCAAACTAGAAGAAGCTTACTCTACAATAAAAGAAGCTAAAGCAGGTGTACCACAAGGAAGTGTACTGGGATCAATGCTTTATCTGCTCTACACTTGTGATATACCTCAAACGGAAAATATTACGAAGGCTACATATGCTGATGATACTGCGATTATAGCTGTCGGAGATAATACTGAAGAAGCCTCACGAAAATTACAACAGGCAAGTGACAGTTTCAATAATTGGACACAAGCTTGGAAAATAAGAATTAATGAAAGTAAATCTGTACATGTGCAGTTCATAATATAAACAGACCGTACAAGCACCAATAAGATTAAATAACACTACCATTCCATATAGCAACAACGCTAAACATCTTTGAATGAATATCGATGCAAAACTTCGCTGGAAGAAACATATAAAGAAGAAAAGAAACGAACTGGAATTGAAAAATAGGAAACTGTGGTTCACGATTAATAATACCTGGAAAACCCATCGAACTATTCGCAGCAATAAATATTACTACATGTAATTATTACTCTGGGTGTAAACCCACGTATTGGGGCAGTAAAAATTATCAGACCTACTGGACTTTTACATTTCGAAAGGCATCTCTTCAAATCAAATACAAATCGAGAGATTTTGCGAAGTATCATTTGACCACACTCCAGTATTGTTAGCACTAGGTGCGACAAATCTGAAAAAAAACAAACCCAATAATACTAACACATTTACTAGCAGAGACCGTTTAGTCTTATAATGCAAGAACGTATAACGTATTCCAACCGAGAGTTATAGAATCTATACTTTTAATATGAAAACCGACGACACAGTTTTCATATTAAAAATTGTCTAACTAAGGCTGTAGATAACGTACAAATCCGTCCATGTTAATTTTGAATTGAAGCAAAAAAACAAAAACATAATTATATCACTTGACAAATGTCTGATTCCTCAAGCAGAATCAGTTAAATACGTCGAAATACGTTTCGATGGTAGGTTAAACTAAAAACCTCATGTTAGACAAAAAGCAGAGCAGATTAGACTCAAAGTCAAGCAATTGTATTCGTTAATTGGAATATACTCTCCACTTGATCTAAAATCAAAGAGATTGGTTTATCAGTCAATCATAAAGCCAATTTGGATCCATGGTGTGCACATATGGGGTTGACAAATGTCATATATTGATAATACGCCAAACGTCAAACAGTTTTGCGAATAATTATCAATGACCTCGAAATCAAATGGTTACAAGAAGTGATCCAAGATTTCGCCTTGAAATACGGTTACATAATCAGAGTAACGTGGTAGCTATACAGCTATTGGACAACACGCAGGAAATCAGAAGAGCGAAGCGAACCAAACCACAGGAACTTGTTTGGTGTGTATAAGTGCATCAGTGTATAGGTGTTACATTACCCATAATTCAAAATTTATGGCAAGTCAATAATAATAATTTTATGGTTGCTTCTGTTAATATAAATTATAACCAAAATAAATATAACAATAAATTAAAAACTAATCATTATTGTATGCCACTCTAACGTATTCTTTCGGTGGCGGCTATTCCACAAACAAGGAACCATTCAGACCGTATTCTTGAAACATAGATACGGCTCCGTCAGATAGATGGATCAGGTGTCGTACCCTACATATATAGGAAACATTACAAATATTCCACAATAACGACAATTTGGCGTTATCACCGGCAAGCCTTTTGTCAGATCTGATATATTGATTGTTTTGACTAAATCATTGTTCTGGCGAAGAAACGTCTACAAATCTTAGACAATAGGTGAATTATAAGTTTTATCAAATTCTATTATTAAATAAAAGTGAATAATACATCAAATTAGTAAAATAATATGAAATATTATTTAATAAATCCAACTCAATCTGGCTATACTTTATATTTTGATAATGCAGTTAGTGTAATTAACATGTTTGATGCTTGAAACTTAAATATCCTAAATGTAGAACGTACAATACAATTAGATATAATTCCGAAAATTGTTATTAAACTTTTAAAATAATAAATTTCTCCCAACGCTTCTTTTAACGAAGAAAATATTGATAGAAGCGACGAAATTGCAATAGAGCTAGATCAAATTTTTACCCCCAAAGCTTTATGGTAAACGAATATCCCCAGACGGCATTACAACCTTTCATAAAAGTAATCAGTCGCTATTAAAATAATTTGTGGAATCGGGAGCTTCTTTATTTTGAATTATTCTTTTTTGTTAGTAAAAATGAAATAGAAAAATTTAATATACTTGGAATAATATACTTGTAACCTCTATTACACACTCTCACAGCATAAATCTCTTAATATGTTTTCAAAAAATCTCCTTTCGGTGGTATTTAGGATTTATATTTTCTAGTGAATATTTTTCAGGTTTTGAATTCTCATAGCTTATAAGCGGGGAAATCTATCAACTACTTTTAATCAAAGACAATCCTCATCCAAATATTCATCCAATTCAACAGATGCAAAGAAGCAAATTACGTGAAACAAATTTTTAACAAAATATTTAAATTTTGATTTACAAAATAAAATTAAATATGTACGTATATATGTTTTGGCATTGTTTTGGATAAGGATGATCCTTTGACTTTCAGTTGTAAAATAAAATATCACATAAAAACAAATTTTGAGTATCCCACAATTACTAAACCTATGGGTGCTGTTATAACCTAAAACAAGAAATTAAAAATCAAATTTAAAAGTTATTTGATTAGATAATATTAGAATATCGCCATGGAATTCTCCAATTGGGGTAGTACCGAAAATACTTGACCAACTAAGAAAATGAAATCCATTGTAGATTTCGTATATCAAGAAATGAAAGTGAATTTAAAAAAAATATATAGGTCTTTTTGATATTCTAAATTTGTTTAAAATTTCGATGAAATTGTAAAACCTCTTAATACCATATTAAAAAAGTAAGAACATATTTTAAAATATGTAAAAAAATTATAATATCTGATAGTATTTTAATGTATCCTAACTTTGATAAACAATTCATATTAACAACAGATGCTTAAAATTATGTAACTTGTTTAATTCTTTCCGACTTGAGGGATAATGGTAAAACGGAAAGACCGGGTAGCTTCTCGAATATAAACAAACACGGAAATAAAATACTAAACAATTGAAATAGGATCATTGTTAATTGTTTGGAAAACTAATCCTTTTAGACCTTATATTTTTGGAGTAATATTTCAATTAGCCGCCGACCACAGATCAGAAACAATCAAAATCTCGAAATTCAAAGAAAAATATTAATAAACTATTTTTAAAATTGTTATATTGTAGGCAAATTTGGATTATTTGCCTTAATACATTTTAGTCCCATTTATTTATTTGTGTTCTTTTTGCTGCTGGTTGTACTAAACCTATTTTTTTTACTGTGAAATATGATAAATAATCCAAATGAAATCGAAGCGCCCTAAAATTTAAATGTTAGAAATCGGAAAAATGAAGAAAACGAGACTGAAAATTTTAATACAAATACTAGTACTATGCAAAACTATATTTATATTGCTTAAAACTATATTATATTGCGATATTTTGTTAAATATATGACTTGCCACGATACAAGAGCCAGTATAGAAAGGAGGAAGAAAAGTTAGTAGAGGGCGCTGTGACTTGTATCGAGTGGGTATAAATTACTAGGGATCAAAATAAAGTTTCTCTTTTGTTCCAAGGCCATAAGTGGTGTATTAATTCCGTCCCGTCCCGAATCATAAGTGATTCGTAAATGGTTATGGGCCCAGAGTTCTCGGTGTAAATGAGAAGTAGTAGGGTGACGACGGAGAGTGCAGGGGAATGTAAATTAGGAAAAGTTTTTAGTTCGGTATAGTATATATATAATTATATATACACGAAGGAAAGTGGAAGTAACAAGATGGTTGTATGCAACAGACGGAAATTAATTTCGGGGCACTAGAGCACTCAAAGATCAATGACCATCAGAAGGAACACCAGAAAACTAGAAACATGTGATCTTGAGTTATCAGTAAGAAGGAAGAAAACATTGTAATCAATGTAGTAAATAGTAATGCAGTAATTAAGAGTTTAGAAAATCAATCATATGTATAATATACAAGGATCAGTGAAGCACTAGTAAACTAGTAACATGAGATCTAACAGAATTATCAGTAGGATAGGAGGAAAGATTGTAATCAATGTATTATGTAGTAAATATTTATGGAGTAACCAAGAGTTTGGAAAATCAATAACGTGTATAATATTCAAGGATCAATGAAGCACTAGTAAACTAGTAACATGGGATCCAACAGAATTATCAGTAGGATAGAAGGAAACATTGCAATCAATGTAGTAATTAGTAATAAAGTAATCAACAGTTTAGAAAATTAACCACGTGTATGATTTACAAAGATCAGGGAAACTAGTGTGAAAACGAGTAACATGGGGTCCAACATAATTATCGGTAGGACAAAGAAACATTGTAATCAATGTAGCAATTAGTAATGAAGAAGAGTTTAGAAAATCAACCATGTGTGTTGCAAGGACCAGAGAATTATTGAAAACTAGGAACAAGGGGTCGAACAGAATTACAGGTAGAATGAAATCTATTGAACCCAATGAAGAATTTTTAATTTTTAAGGATAGAGAACAAAGTTACTTAGCAGAGTTTAATTACAAAATATTAGAACTTTGATATAAATATCAATACGATTGGGACTTAAGAAGAAGGATAAATCTTGTTCTATGAGCGTAGAAGCTAAAGCAACCAGGAGCCCTTTCTACTTTAAGGAGGCAAGAACAAGTGCAATCGAAGAGTTAATTTATTCAGATATTTATAGATTAATAAACGCAATATCTGAAGATGGAGGAAGATATTTATAAAGGATAGAAAATACTAGATGATTTGTCCCATTTTACCAGAGTAAAAATCCTTAAGACAGAAAACGAAGCTGAAGAGAATTTCAAACAATACATTAATGAGTTAGAAAAACAGCATGGAGTAAAGCTATTTTGGAGGAAAAAAGGAATTCATTTAGAATATAGCAATAGCCCATTCATCACAAAGTAATGAAAAAGCGGAAAGATTAAATAGGACATTATTAATTAATTAAATTTAGTTCTGCATACGAATTAAACAAGATACCATCGATTAAATCGAGCATTGTATAGATGAGAAATTCACCTAAAGGTTGGAATACAAAATGACATGAAGAGCATATAGTGGATTTAATGGACTGTCTTTTTGAAGTTAAACAGTTTATTGGAATGGAAAAAGCGGAGATTTATACACAAATTAAAATTAATATTAATACCAGCAAAAGTGGAAAATAATTTAGTTATAATTTAAAGGGCACTATAAAGAAGATTAAAAGGGAGTTTTATATAAGTTTCGTTAGTTACAAAATCGCATCTAAACAGACCAATTTGAAAATATATAGAGAGACTAGAGAATATATATAAGATGAGCAGATAAAATTCCAAACAAGAATCTGTGAGTAAACCGATGCAGATAATTTTGCAAGAGAAAGGAAATTAGACGACCATGAGATATATGTCGCCTATTATCTACTTATTTCAACAGAAAAGACACCAACAGCTGAAGCTTTATCCGAAGACATAGAAGAAAGCCCTAAGCAAAAATATTTAAGATATGATAAAGGCGAACAGCACTTAGAGAGTTCTGGGTTATATTAAAAAGATTCTGATTTCGAGCTGGAAATGGAGTGATAATGAATCTGATAGTAATGGAAATAACAAACATATTAGGATTTGATTCTGATGAACCTGGTCTAGATGAAAATAAGAATAAAACAAAGGAAACTGTGAAGAATGTTAAAAGAAAAGAAAAAACAAAAGTGAACACCCATTAATAATTAATTTGGAGTATAGAGATAAAGATCAGAAGAAAGCTCATAAAGCAGAATAATGTTAGTGAATGATTGAGTTGAAAGTAATAAATAAAGGTGATAAAGTTAGAAAACTGGAGAAAACAAAATTGAGTACAATATTAGAAGCAGAAAATGGAGATAGTAGTGACGAATTAGTCATGATACCTCAGTGATATCAGAAGGCCTTGGACTAATGTAAGGCGGAAGTGGACTTGAAGGATCAAGCTATGAAGACTGGTATGGTAATCAACTAGGAAGTTTTAATGGATTCATACTATTTGATAAAAGCATCCCAGAGGCATGGAAGAAATTTAATGAAGAGAAATACATGTGTATGTTTGGCATCCCAAGAACAAACTATAAAATCGATATTAAATTGACAGCGTTGTGGCGACTATTTATATGATTGTTCAAAGAGAGAATTGTTTTTAAGTAGAAAACTGACTGTTATGTTTGTTTATCACATAATTGTGTAGATTTATTTGATTAAATTATTAATTAAAGTTAAAATTCTCGCGATGTATAAATAAAATAGTTCTAAGTTTGAACAAATTTGTATGTACCATGTAATAGTTTTGTTCTGGCAATTTAAATGTACTTTTGTAATCTTTGTTTACAATCTTAGATAGATTAAGGAGATAAGATTAATTTGAAGGGGAGTGTTAAATATATGACTTGTCTCGATACAAGAGCCAGTATAGAAAGGAGGAAGAAAAGTTAGTAGAGGGCGCTGTGACTTGTATCGAGTGGGTATAAATTACCAGGGAACAAAATAAAGTTTCTCTTTTGTTCCAAGGCCATAAGTGGTGTATTAATTCCGTCCCGTTCCGAATCATAAGTGATTCGTAAAATATTTTAGTATTTGCAAAATCTAATTAACAGAAAAATGTATTTAGTATGTTTGTGAATTAGGTTCACGTATTGTAGACTTAAGATAAACTGCAAAATTTCAATATGCAGCTAGCCGCAAATCTGTAAATCCTCCACTACACTCTTTTCCCTATATGTAAATAATAATTTAAAATATCGAGAACGTAGCAGTCGATTTGCCGTCATTTTACCCTCGAATTACAGATTTTAAGTGGTGTTTGTATCCTCTAGTAGATGTTTCTGCACCACAGTCATAATGAAATGCTATGTCTTGTTATCACAAAACAGAGTAGGAATAGGGATTTTATGGAGATTTCTTTTGTCGTATACTAGAACAATTAGTATTATTTGGTTTAAAATTTTTTAACCAACAATTAATTTCAGCATGGGCCTTTTTGCAATGATTGAGTACAAACGGATGACTTATTTCTTGATTTAAATTAACCATTCGTATATTCCGAGATTTTTTTATTTATATTGCCGCTTCAGATTAAAAAGATATAGTCCGTATTCAATGTTACTTAATACAGTGCCTCAAAGTAGGTCGTTGTGGTAAATGAATCAAGTGAAATTTTCGATAATCACTAAGAGATGGGCTATAAGAAAATATAGATCGGTATTTTTAACCAAATACATAGAGGGCACCTGATGACTCATTCGTTAATCGAGACAGACGTGGTATCAGGACCGAGCGATGGGAATGCTGAGATGTACACTTTTTGGATACTAAGGCCGACGCCTTGACCCGAAATCATATAGTTTCTTAGAGTCTCTCGAAGAGTATCTTGCTGACGTAGTTGATATACGATTTTTATTGAAATCACCATTGCAACACCCAGTATATTATCAAGATAGTGACCATTATAATGTTTGTTGAATATTTGTATTTTATTTACCAAGAGATAAAAGTATTTCTTACAGGACATTGACACCATATCAGAGAGTGGTTGCATTATATTCAAGTTAACTGGGAGATTATTTATAACTAAACCAAGAATAAGGTCTATTACATTCTTACCCTCTACTATTATATATAGCTTGAGATTCAAATAGAACAATGTACCGGAATTTGATAGATTTAGATTTTTGACAAACAAATTTTGACATCATAATTGACGGCACGGCTTGTGCACTAGAAGCATCAGATGAGGAAGTTTACCACGCCATACAACATTTTTACGCTAATTCAGTTATTTATAGCTTCTGTTCTAATTAGACGACAAGCAAAGTTCCTACACAGTCTGATTTTACCATTTTTGACGGGGATGCTCCATCGGCTATTTTTGTCACTGTCACCACTTATGTTATAAGAGTAATTCTTATTTAACTCACTATTACAACCTCGGCACAAATGTTATAGTCTTAGAAATATTCGTTATATTTTAACCACACACACTTGACAGGAGAAGAATCTCACTTCTGATGTCAGTAATTAATTAAGATAAAAAGGCCGTATTTTTTTAAATAAAAGACTTTTATTCGACCACAATACTAGTTTATTGGTCCAACAGGTAAGACAAGGCAATGTGTTTCGATCAACCAACTAACGGAGACTGTTCTGGAAACTACCGGATAGAAACACAGACGTACCTAATATTACCAAATTAAAACGGTCGGAGGCGTTGCCAATTATGCTCTACAAAATATTATGTTAAATACGGATAGGGCAGGAAGTTTCCGTTCAACATGTAGAAGTCGCTACCTTTAACACATTCCTTGTTTTATTCGCTATGCTAAGAACCGCGACGGAATCTGATTCGTTCATTTCGTTCTATGGTTTGTTTATTTTGCACACCATTTTCAATGTGCCTTATGTAGAGGTCAGTGTGGTCAGCTTTTTATAACGTTTATGGATTAAATTATTATTTTATTTTATTACTAGGTGCAAGTCCGTAGTTGAAATACATTCCCGTTCTAGGAAGTGCTGTGTGCTCGGATGCAGAGATAGTGAGGAAATGCTTCATCGTTTTCCGTTAAAAAAGCGATCCTTAAGAAGTGAGTAGAAAACTTTAAAAATCCTAAACTGGTTGATTAAACATGAAGCAGATTTATTGTAGTTACCACGTGAGACATTTTTTGATACATTTAAACCTTCCTTTAAGTACTTATGAACAATTTAGTGATGATTAAAATAATACCACGAGCCCAGAACATGTAAAAATGGAAGTGGACCAAAATCAAAATTATGTAGAAGATAATTGAAGGAGTCACATTTCTGTTCATAATTGTTACCATTAATTTCAAAAGTGTCTTACTACATTTGTAGTGCCTATTTCTATCATTCCAGGCCCACAACCAGGCTGTTCTAAGCAAGTATCATCGACACTTGAATAAACTCCGGAAGGTAATGGTATTTGTCCAGAAGGTAAGTTTGTATTCATTCAGCCAGTATCCTCCTTTCCGCTCATTTTTACTGTTAATTACTTGACTATAACTTCAGTCCAGATGTTCCTATAAGAGCAAACAATGTTTTACGTTCTATCGTAGTGTATATCTCAGGTTATTTAGTAAAACTTTTAAAAAAAGAAATGAAGTGTGCTTTTTGTTTACATACAATTATGAATAAATCAGTAGACCCACAAATTGAGACTGATTTTATAGAGACAAGGCAATATCTCGTGTCCCAAACTCTAACAAAATTGTTTTAATATACTGTCAGTAGGTCGTTTGGCTATATCTTAAATTATTCGGCGATTTTACTATGTCGACAATATAACAAAATGTTTATAGATATGTCAAACTGAGGTATACTGAGTATACCACAGTTTGACATATTATACCATAATATGTTAATCATTATCAATTTATCAACTCATAATTATGAGGCTTAAACGAATGTGGTGATTGTTTGACCGATTTGAATTATCACTTCACAATAAACGTTTATTATAGACGCAGATCTTGAAGCCTTCTATTACGAATTTACTAAAACAAAGTTCTCTGCAGCAATATTAACACCCTTGGTACATTAGAAATGATGTTATCCACAAAGATCTACGGATATCAAGGGTCAACGAAGAAATTAAAAGATTTACGAAAAGACGTCAACATTGGACATTAACATACAGTGGACTTGGATCCGGAGGTTGAAGAGACAAAATACCATCTGAACTAACATAGTTATGCGTTAAAACTGCGCCATGCTTTAAAACTATGTGGAATGCACTACTGGAAGTACGTCCATCAAATGTCAATTCAGTTTAGGTCTTTTATTTGGGCTATAAAAACAATATAAAGGAAAAATGTCTAGATACTTACAGTTAGGAACCAGTTGTAATATGCGTGCCATGTGATTTTAATTATTGAATCACTCAAACTAAAAAAACAACAATTAAAGCTATTAATAACAGGAAGACAGATAGCTAATGATATACTAATTAAAAATGTAATTGTAAACATTTTATCTATACTGAATATAAAATTAATAAACTCATCGTTAATGCTAAGGAGAGATAATAGTTACGTTATCACGATATCAAGACTGTATTATACTTCATATATTTCCGGAATATATATTTTTTCTGTAAATTCAAAACATACATGATAGCTGTTAATCCGATAAAAAAGGAATAAAAATAATAGAACGGTTAAAGCAGACTTATAATAAAAATATATTATATATAACCAAATAAAACTATGTTATTATTTATTATATATTTGGGAAGTTGTTGTGCTTTTATAAAATTCTAAAGTTTGAATTGGTCAATCTACGTCATCGGAATTTACCGACCACCGAAACAAGTACAACATATATAATTCACTCATGTATAAATCTCAAATGATAGATCCAATATTTCTAGTTATATAACATCCTATTTTTATCCGTAATTAAATATTTAAAATAAACAGCTACTACGAATAGAAATCTCAATTCTGAATTTAACAAAAGCTAATTAAATAAAAAAGCAATTAATTTATTTAAACTGTATATTTCCAGTGCATAGCTTATCTAATTTGAACTAATTTAATATAGATTTTTAACATAACATACAGACAACAATATCCAAAGAAATATGTCACCAATAATTCATCTAATTTAAGAACAGACTTATATAACGTTGAAAATAATGTGTTTGAGTTTAGCATTGAAAGAAATAACCAGTCTTGAACAGAATCTCTGAAAATCTACGTTAAAACCCTTATATCCTATCACTTATTCGTTGTATTCCCTGGACATGATTTATTCAAATTAGGACTTGTTTTGTTGTTCAAGTTGCTGAAATGAATAACTTAACCGAGCAACAACTCATATATTAATTAAATTACCAAAATTGGCTTAATTCATATATATTAAATCAAAAGGTTCTTTCATTTTTTGACAATAAAGGCATATAATTGAACTTCTAATAATCAATTATTATTCCGAGTTAATAGTTAATAATAATAATAAGAATAAAGACTGCTAACGACGTTGCATTACACAAAATATAAAAATAAATATGTTAAATTATTAAAATTTTAAGTATTTTTACCACTACAAAAAAACCAAAATTTACAAAACCTGCTATCAAAATAATCGGTTTGTTATTAAAATAGTTTTAATCATCATTTACATAAAATGATAAAAAAAGGAGTAATAAAGCTAATTTTTTGTATTACAAGCATCTTTAAAATAATTAACTAAATATTAATATTAAAAACTCATGTAATAATATTCTGTTCTATATGAATGTCTGTACTGGACGTTAAAAAAAATGTTATTTATGCTTTACGGGTAAATCATATTAAATATATAATACAAATAAAATAAACATAATAATTATCAGTACTTATGCCGAATAAACCATTTTGTATCACAATTGTTACGTTGAGTATCCATAACACACTTTAGGGTAAATGATGTGGCTCGGTGAATGGAGGTAAAACGAAATGAAACAGTGGTGTTTACATTATGTGACCGTTATTTATTGGCAATATAAAAAAAAATGTGAAAAATACAAATAAATAAAACGGCTGGCAGCGGAGTTACCTGTTGACGAGGCTTGGGCAGGCGATGGTGGCACGTCTAAACCAAACGAGGGTTGAGCACTGAATCACCGAAATACCCTTCAATAACATCCCAGATAAACGTCTCGGGGTTGCCGCCAGCTATTCGTTGTCGGGTTCTTGTTGGCGCTGCAGGCACCCCGCCCGTGTTCAACATCTGGGATTATATTTCTCGGTATTTTGTAGACCCTTATTCCACGATGTAAAATTCGACATGCATCAAGGTCGCTACAATACTCCTCTGCCAGAATTTTACATAAAATTACTTCAAGCAACAAAAATACAAAAAATGTATGAAAAAATAACAAATACCAAAAAAATATACCAAACAAAATGTGCTGTGTAAAATAGGCTTTGAAAAATATGACAGTTCGAAATGGTTGTGGTTGGTACGGTTTCGATCTGGTACGGCTGTTGATATCTTCCGGTCCTACAGATACCGTTGCATCATCGTCGCTTTGGCACTTGAATGTGGTCCATCGACGACGTTGAAAACAAGCTATTCTTCGGATAGGGTTCCCGTAATCGACGCTGTGGGAGGATCGACTGTTCGACGACGTGGCAGCTTATTTTCTTCGACGACGAGACGTTAGCAATTCTGGTACTTCGGCGAAGACATAACGAGTCTACGGTAAACTGCAATCGGTACCTAGCTTCTGGAGCTGCTCTGTGACTAATCCGTAGTCACATACGTTAGGTTAATTCAGAAAAAACAAATAACGACGGCATCCGACCGAAGCTGCCCAAAGCCTTTCAAATCAAAATATCTGCCATTATGACAGAGACGGCGAGCGAAGGAAGACATTATGATTTAAACATAGCGCCGAAAGAAGTGTTTAGCCGAGACGCTGATGATTAAGCAGTGATCTAAAAATATTCAAAAGATTGTGAAATAATATTTTGACAAAAAAAATTTAAAAAATAAATAGGAATAAAATGAAAAAGAATATTGAAGATAAAATCGAATTAAAAATATTTAAAATTTTGAAACAGAAAATATAACGGTCACGTAAAATACACCATTTTCTACGTACCCTCCATTCACGAGTCCAAACCCAATTTTCCGAAAGATCACGTCGGGGTCACCACTTTAGAGTAAATGATGTGGCTCGGTGAATGGAGGTAAAACGAAATGAAACAGTGGTGTTTACATTATGTGACCGTTATTTATTGGCAATATAAAAAAAATGTGAAAAATACAAATAAATAAAACGGATGGCAGCGGAGTTACCTGTTGACAAGGCTTGGGCAGTCGATGGTGGCACGTCTAAACCAAACGAGGGTTGAGCACTGAATCACCGAAATACCCTTCAATAACATCCCAGATAAACGTCTCGGGGTTGCCGCCAGCTATTCGTTGTCGGGTTCTTGTTGGCGCTGCGGGCACCCCGCCCGTGTTCAACATCTGGGATTATATTTCTCGGTATTTTGTAGACCCTTATTCCACGATGTAAAATTCGACATGCATCAAGGTCGCTACAACACTAATATATATTTGAAACATCTCCTATATTATAGATTCTCTTAATAATATATCATAATTACAAAGAACTGAAACATTTTAACTTTTCATAGCGACGATAACTTTATTTTGTCAAAATTATTATGACGTTTGATGCTGAAATGTTTCCAGAGCACACTGACTTATTAATTTCAACATCCACAAACTTCAACAAGAAGTGAAAATCGACCATAAAAGCAAGAGAATACTGAAATGATACCTGAATATTTTACATAATCATATTATCGATTAATTTTATCTAATATAGTGATAGAGCTTAATATTTGTAGACTAAATATTTACGAATTAAATTATTTTCAGTTTTCTATTTATGCATATTCAACAATTGAACTGTCAAATAAACGTATAGTAATATAATAATAGAAGTAATTTGAACACATAATATAAATTTAAACAAATGTAATGATAAATATTATTAGTATATTGATTAAATATTATAATTGTGACATGTTTAAATAGCTCACCTTAACATTATTTTATTTTACTGATTATTGTATTAAACATACTTTTTAATACTATTTTTACAGAATAAACTCTTCAATTAATCAAAATATAAGGTTATTATATATATTAAAAGAACTCTAATACACTCATTAAAAGGTCATTAGGCTTTTAAACAACTATGTTTATCAAGTAAATAACTAAAATAATGATTGATAAAAAGCATATTTTATTGTATAATATGTATAATAGTGATATGTATAAATATTTTGAAACACTTACTAAATTACTGTGAAAAATTCACAATTTCTTCTAACTGCAACATCGATTGTGGGCCATCAACATAAATTGTATGTCTACTTCCTTAATTTTTCTGTATAGTTTCAGTAACTCAGATTAATCCATTATGGATCTTCACATTTTACTCCATAAAATTTTTTACCTAAAATTTACATTCAAGGTAATACCAGGGCTTAATTGGTAAAAGAGCAATTTACCTATCAAATAAAATTCACCTTCAAGGCAATAACTATCACATTCACTCATTGTCTATATTATATTTTTTCCCTAGTTCATCAAATATATCTGATCTACTATGATTTCATTACCATATGAACTACTATCGGTTCTTAAATGAATATAAATTTTCAGCTGTACTATATTTTCCATAGATCAAATTTACAGACATTCTTAAAATTCAAAATCAATTCATTAATGTTTATATTATGTATTTGAAAAAGTTACGAAAATGTAAATACCTTGTGAATACAGGCCAAACAATTCTTGTTATCCTGGAATTTTGTCATTGTATATTAGGATAAAATTTTAACATGTCATATTTTTATTTCACAGCTGACTATACTTACAAAAAATGTAATATGTGACTTTATATTATCACATTACTCTATATAGACTTGTTTCCCAACTTGCGATTACTTTTTTATAGTTCCAACAATACTGGAATATCCAAAACGAATACAAAATCATAAACAACATGGCTTAAAATTAAATAACAGCTTTTAATAATATTTTAATTTATTAATTTTCCATTTTAAAGGCAGAATAATGCAGAACTGTGCTTTCCTATTAAAAATTGCTTTGACAAGCATTTTGCGATACAGCGTTGCCAGATTTTAAACATTGAAATTACACGTTCCTGGTCAGTCTACGAACAACAGAAACGGCAATTAATCTACCGTATAAGAGTTGGAACTGGCAGGGCGTCAGTCAGAGCCTAAAATATTTGTTTATATAATTTGTACCGCCAATCCGACACCTATTCCTGGTTATTTGATTTAAGCTTATTTCGTTTTATTGAAATTTATTTATTTGTAGCGCATATTACACAAGTGCTCCCGTTTTGCTCCAAAAAGGGTCAAGGCCGATTAATATATAAAAGATATATTTAATTACAAAATAATTTTAAAATACGAGATGCTTTTTTTAATTTGAAGCTTTATTATAAAAATCGGTACTGAATAAAATAAAACGTATTTTATTCAAAGTAATGTCTATCGATAGTTGCACTTTTTCTCATCTTCCAGGCAATTTACGGATTTCATCTCGAAAGAACGGGTCTGAAGAATATGGCAGGTGGGGCAGCTCTTCTCATTTTAATCTTTCCAAGTATGTTTTTGCCAGTTTAGCAACATGTGGTCGACCGTTGTCATGCTGAAGAACAACATTGTTGTGTCTGCTAGTATTCCGGTTGTTTTTTGCGCAGTGCTCAGCTCAAATGCGCCAAATGTAGTCAATAGCGATCCCCATGGATGGTTTCATCGAGTAATGCCTTCAAATATTTGTGTTCGGCATGAAAATCACCACTTTTAAAACGTCGAAGCCTAATATTCGCTGACCTTCAGCCGCTTTTTTCTTCAAATTGAAACAAAAAAGTAAAACTTCCCACAAAAGCGATTTAGTCGGTACAAATTCAGACATCTTCAGTGGATTGAAAACAATTGTTCACACTTCGACAAAATGACACATACTAAAAGCTGGAGCCTGTCAGTGAGGCTTCAATATGAAGTTGGTTATACATGTTTGATGCGATGCGATTTAATTGATATGAAATTTTTTAAATTAATTTATAGGCCCTATATTTTAAATAACGTTCAAGGATAGTAGGCATTTTGCTTTTATCTTTTAGGAAACTAACTTTATTTTTAATATTTGTTAAATATATATATAGAGTTGGCCATTCTCCCTATTCACAAAAATAATAAGATCATCTTCTTTATTAATACTGCTACTCGTGTTACTTCCAGGCATTATTTCATGTTTTTTTTTTGTAATTTTCCTTTAAGACATTTTAGATTAAATTAGATGGTTCGGTGAATGGTGGTGAAATGAAATTGAACAGTGGTGGTTTACATTTTGTGGCCGTTATTTATTGAAGTAATATAAAAAATGTGGAAAATACAAAATAGATGAAACGGATGGCAGCGGTGTTAGCTGGTGACGAGACTTGGGCAGTCGATGGTGGGATGTTTGAACCAAACGATGGTCTGTTACTGAACAATCGAAATACCCTACAATAACATCCCAGATAAACGTTTCGGGGTTGCCAGCTATTCGTTATCGTGTTCTAGGTGTTCGCCACTTCCTAATTCGGATACGAACCGCCCCCCCATCCGCCATAGTCTCTAGATTTGGCCCTACGCGACTTCTTTTAGTCAACTTCGTAAAAGGTAGAGGTTCTATGTTCGCCTGTTTATATATATATATATATATATATATATATATATTTTTTTTTTTTCATAATTCTTTTATTATTTGCAAGAGTGCACTTGCACAGGATATGTTGGGGGGAAGGGGAGAAATCGAAGGAAACGTTCAAATTTTAAAGTTTTCACATATTTCTTATCTAAAATAATCAGATATTTGTGTACAACTTTATTGCTGAGCTGATGTGATGTGATTTTTTTATTATTATTTTAACTACTACCTACTGATCAGTTTGAAGTCGATGCCGAGCCCAAACAATACAAAAATAATAATATAATTTTGTGACATATACAAAACATTAATTTACGAACAAAACAAATCTAATTTGTTGCTCGAAACACACGCTCAAAGTGATTAGTTGGTAGTAGTTAAAATAATATTGTAAATAGATAAACAGTTTAGGTAGATATAAGTTAAATTGTGTATATGTAGTGGAATAAAAAATACGGGTAGTAGATAGCTTTTTGTTTATTTTTATTTAGTTATTACAACGATTATTATGTATATATTTTATTTTAAAATGTTTTTTTTTTAGTTCAGTTCCAACCTTCGTAGGGTGAAGACGTATTTTCAATACGGTCCAAGCTAAAAAAGATACCTTTCTTTAAAAAAACCCAGTATTTTATTACGGTTATTTAATTGAGTGAGCTATGAAACAATTAAAATCCAATTGTTCGAAGCGGATCACTTTAAAGTTCTTATAAAAGAATTAGATGAAAGAAACACCCAATACCATACATTCAGGCCAAAATCCGAGTGAACATTTAAATTCGTATTAAAAGAATTACATCACGGGACGGACTTTAACACCATCAAGGTAGCACTAGCAGAAAAAGGCCACGAGGTCGTAAATATTCACAATATACGACATCACACGACAAAAAAACCTCTGCCTATGTTTTATATAGACATAAAACCTAATGGAAATAATAAGGCGGTGTATGAAATCACCAAATTGGAAAATAATATTATTAAATGCGAACCACCATATATAAAAAGAATTATACCACAATGCACAAGGTGCCAAGCGCACGGGCACACAAAGACTTACTGTCGCAAATCATATAGATGCGTAAAATGTGCAGGAGAACATAAGACAGGAGATTGTACTCGTAAAGTTCGCGATGAAAAAGTGAAATGTGTTAACTGTAACGGAAATCATCCAGCGAACTACAAGGGTTGCGCAGTTCACAAGCAACTACAGCAGAAACTCTATCCGGCATTAAGGGAAAAAAGGCTTCAACAAAACAATCCACTACAACCAATCTACCACTACCAACCAGAACAAGTCAACCAGACATAACTTATGCCCAAATAGTTGAAAATGGTTCAGCACAAAAACGAGAGACAATATCTCAACCTACTGAAACTAGCAACATCTCAAGATTAGAAAATATGATGGCCAAACTAATGGATCAAATGAGTACGATGCTTGGTCTACTCACAACCGTCGTAAGCAAACTTGCCTAATGCCTGAAACCAATAGCTACAAAATCGCCGTCTGGAATGCCAATGGGCTCCAACAACACGCCAGGGAACTAAAAATGTTCGTAATTGAACAAAATATTGACGTTATGATGGTTTCCGAAACACACTTTACGGACAAAAATTATTTGAAAGTTCCTAAATATAAGCTTTATCATACAAATCACCCTGATGATAAAGCACATGGAGGTACAGCCATAATAATTCGAGATGATATAAAGCATTTCGAAAAAGAAAAATTCCGCAAAGACTACCTGCAAGCCACCAGTATAACCATAGAGGAAGCCCATGGACCATTAACAATTTCTGCGATTTATTGCCCACCCAAACATAACAACAAGGCAGAACAATTTCAAGAATTCTTCAGTACGCTAGGTAATAGATTTATAGCAGGAGGAGATTATAATGCAAAACATTTAATGTGGGGTTCAAGAATAATAACCTCAAAAGGTAGAGAACTGCTCAAAGCCATAAGGAAAGATAACTTACAACATATCTCTACTGGTGAACCAACATATTGGCCTTCAGACAGAAATAAAAAACCAGATACAATAGATTTCTGTATTACAAAAAATATTGATCCAAAAAAGTGTCAGGCAGAATCATGTTTCGACCTGTCTTCTGATCATTCACCAATAATAATAACAATTTCTTCAAAAATTACCATCAAAGATAAACCCCCTTCTCTGTGCAATAATAGAACTAACTGGCCCTCATTTAGAGAAAACTTAGACCAAAATATCTCTCTAAACTTACCGTTACAAACTAAAATGGATATAAAAATAGCAGCAATAAATCTTACAAAAACATACAGGAGGCAGCATATTCCGCGACTCCCAACAGTGAAACATTTCCAAGAAAAAATACACATATATCATGTACAATACAGAAAAAGATAGCAGAAAAAAGAAAGTTACGACGAAATTGGCAACAGCAAAGGACTGAAGAGAATAAAAGAAAATTTAATAGGGCCATAAAAGAGCTGAGAGATCTAATCCAAATCGAACAGAACCAAGGCATTCAAGAATACCTAGAAAACTTGACATCAACTGAGGCTACAGACTATTCGTTGTGGAAAGCAACAAAAAAGCTTAGGAGATCCCAGCAGCATAACCCACCTATTAAAACAAGCGAAAATAATTGGGCGAGAAGCAATAAAGAGAAGGCCGACATTTTCTCAAAACACTTAAAAAATGTTTTTAAACCTTTCCAGTCTCAGCTACATAAAGATGACGAAAATAAAATTACTAGCTTTCTAGATTCGCCATTTCAAATGGATTTACCGCACGAGAAATTAACGGTCAAAAAAGTTAAACATACAATAATGAAAGAGATTAATATTAAAAAAGCTACTGGTTATGACTTAATTACTGGCAAAATTTTAAAAGAACTATCAGAAAAGGCTATAAAACTATTAACATATATATTTAATGCTATGCTACGAATTAATTACTTCCCTGGTATCTGGAAAGTAGCTAAAATATTAATGATACTTAAACCAGGAAAAATACCAGAAGATGTGACCTCCTACCGACCTATAAGTTTATACCAATAATCTCGAAAGTTTTCGAGAAATTATACATAAAAAAACTAAACTATATAATAGAAAAAAGAAAAATTATTCCAGAACATCAGTTTGGCTTTCGCAATAAGCATGGGACCATAGAACAAGTGCATAGACTTGTAAACCAAATAAACGCTGACCTAAATGCCAAAAGATATTGTTCGGCTGCTTTCCTAGACCTATCTCAGGCTTTTGACAAAGTATGGCATACGGGCTTGCAGGTTAAACTAAAGAAACTTCTCCCTCATCCGGACTATCAGCTACTAAAATCGTATCTCACTGACAGACATTTTATTGTAAATCAAGGCGATAAACATACCGAATTAAATCCCATATATTCAGGAGTTCCGCAAGGTAGTGTACTGGGTCCAGTACTGCATCTTCTGTATACGGCTGATCTGCCCACCACAAAAATAACTACTGTGGCAACATATGCAGACGATACAGTAATCTTAGCATCCCATGAAGATCCAGTCACAGCATCAATAAACCTACAAACCCACCTGGAGCAAATACAATTATGGTTGAAGATATGGCGCATTAAAGCCAATGAATCAAAATCCACGCATATAACGTTTACCCTGCGTAGAAGAACATGTCCACCAGTAAATATCAATCATCGTCAACCCCCCCAAGCAGAGCATGTTAAATATCTTGGTATGCATTTAGATCGACGCCTAACCTGGAAGAAGCACATACTCTCTAAACGGAAACAACTAGGACTAAAATTATATCAAATGTATTGGCTCATTGGGCGCAAATCCAAGTTATCATTAGATAATAAGGTATTGCTGTATGAGTCAATACTCAAGCCCATTTGGACATATGGAATTCAACTATGGGGTACCGCTAGCAAATCTAATATAACCATCATTCAACGGTTCCAAAATAAGGTGTTGCGTGCCATTGTTGATGCTCCGTACTATATTTCAAATAAAGTTATACAACGCGATATTGCTCTAGAACCTATAACGAGTGTAATCCAACGTGTTTGTGTGAAGTATTTCGAAAGAGTGTCAGTGCATCCCAATGTACTCGCTAATCAGCTAAATATGCGACGTGATAGTGAAGTGCGTAGACTAAAACGTTTAACACCACTTGATCTGATTACTGGACATATGTAGAGTTTAGAATAAGCATTAGAATAAGACTAATTAATTAAGATAATATTTTATACAGAAGATTGCTTAATGAAGTGATTTTCTACATGCCATGTATATATAATATAAATAGAAGAAATACTTATTGCCAATAGGGCAGATTGTGGACTCACGAAGAGTAATAAAAAAAAATATTTTTTGTGTAAAAAATCTAGAGAGAAAAAAGAGAGGGAAAGTCACTCGCCAGGTAGAAAATTGATTCAAACGAGATCATCGCCCGCCTATTTTGCAGTCCTCGAAAAACTGTAATTTTCCAACGGGTTAAAATGAAGGTCGGGTAAAAAAGTTGAAGCATCGCTGAGTCAAGTATATTGAGCTTAAAGGAGACTGTTGAGAAATAAATCAACACTTTTCCAAAATTCTTGTTTTTCTTTTTTTGGCTAAGTACTTATTGGTTCATCCTCGTATTTCAATCGATATTTTTAAAACCTCAAGATAATACACACCCGGGTCTTTCTCCGCATAATTTTCCGAAACCGCATAAAACTCTGTTTAGTCGATTTTGAGTTTATCACGAATGGACAAATGCAGCATGGGATGTTGCTTTATAATATATAACCATAGTGATGACAATTTAATTTCAGACATTACTTTCAAACTCTCATTATGGTTTGTACTATCTACATGTTGTTCAAAAAATGCGTAAACATAAAAAATTACATACTAATAATGGTTTTCCGGATGTTGAATAAAATATCTCTCAATGGCAACTAATTATCTCTCATTTAATAAAAGTATTTTTTAACCTGCAAATTAAATCTTTATTCAGGAATTGTTTCATTACAAACATGTGAATAATATTTATAGTTTGTTGTTTTGTCAGTTTAGAGGTAACCCACGAACTAAATCCATTTTACGCACTAAAATGTCCACTGAACAATAACCTCCATCCTTAGTGGATAAATTGTCATACAATTTACAAGGAGCTTGCGTGTATTTGCGTAATCAGCGATATTTATTGCTGGAATTTTTTTTTTGTTCTGGCCTAAAAACCAGGCGGTGGAATGCGTGACGCATACCTGGTCGCGGAGACTTGCCCTGGAGTGACAAGTTGAACCGGGTTATGTGGAACTGCCTCTGGGCTTACCAATACACTAAACCGAAACCGCCTCACAGTTGACCCCTGTGGATCACTACTGCTACTGCATTAAATTTGGGATATGGCACCCGCTGATCGGGCAGCCGTTATTGGGCACGAGGGCCCGGCGATTCTATTGATTCGCGAACCTGCAAATTAAATCTTTATTCAGGAATTGTTTCATTACAAACATGTGAATAATATTTATAGTTTGTTGTTTTGTCAGTTTAGAGGTAACCCACGAACTAAATCCATTTTACGCACTAAAATGTCCACTGAACAATAACCTCCATCCTTAGTGGATAAATTGTCATACAATTTACAAGGAGCTTGCGTGTATTTGCGTAATCAGCGATATTTATTGCTGGATTTTTTTTGTTCTGGCCTAAAAACCAGGCGGTGGAATGCATGACGCATACCTGGTCGCGGAGACTTGCCCTGGAGTGACAAGTTGAACCGGGTTATGTGGAACTGCCTCTGGGCTTACCAATACACTAAACCGAAACCGCCTCACAGTTGACCCCTGTGGATCACTACTGCTACTGCATTAAATTTGGGATATGGCACCCGCTGACCGGGTAGCCGTTATTGGGCACGAGGGCCCGGCGATTCTATTGATTCGCGAACCTGAGTTAACACACAACTGGGTACTGTTGTATGGGGGCAAAAGTTATGACTGTAGCGACGGATGAGGTCGTTTCAGCCTGGAAAAGGGGGAGAGCTTAGCGGTGACGCGGTGCTAAGCTCCCAGCATGTCGACCAGCTCGCTAACAAGCGCGTTTACAGAAGAACTTGAGCTGAGTTGTTGTTTGTCGAATGATTGAGATATGAAGTGCTTGATTTCTGGAGTGTCAGTTTCCCTATGAATTTGATTATTTCTGACAAACCATGGAGCGTTTAATATTCTCCTGAGGAGCTTATTTTGGAAAACTTGAAGCCGTTTGACCTGGTTGGGTGTAACAAACTTGAAGTAGACATTAGATCCGTAGAGGAGTACGATATGCATTGTATCGATATAAAGAATCTCAGCTAATTATAAAGGGCATTCTCTTATGATTATTAAGTTATTTGGTGTATGGAAACGCTAATAATTTACTTCTCAGAAATGTATTTTCGATATTCGTTGCTTTTACTACCGAAGAAATCAGTTACCGAAGCCCATGAAACACTTTTAAAAATTTGTTGTCATGCTGCTTCGTGATATTCCAATTGTTGGTATAGGCTGCAATGACTTAAAAGTGGCGATTTTGATATCAGTTCGACGACAATACATCGTCATCAGAGTGTATACCATTTTATTTCAATTATTTTGTATTTGAAGCAGCATAAGGAAAACTACAAAATGAACTAAAATAGCTAAGGTATTTGATAAACTCTTTTTGAAAATACTAAAACCATTTATACAAAAAAGAAATATATTCCTTCATTCGTCAGTTTGATTATATGAACAAATATTCAACAATATACCAGGTAAATAGATTCAGAGTTTTCGAGGATAAAAAATAAGCTCAGTTATATTCTTAGATGGACCTTCGATATAGTTTGGCATACATAAAAAATATTGTACAAGAAACAGTTAGCGGACTATTATTTGGGGACATAATCATACAGATACCATAGTTACAACAGGCAAAAAAGACACATACTAAAAAATAGGCTAAATGTATGAATAGTAAATTTAAAATGAACAATGGAAAAAAAATATTAATCGAAATAGAGAGGTTTAAATGTCTAATTTTAAATAACTATAAACACTATCAATTAATGTTATTTAAAACAACTTTTAAACTATATACAAATAATATATTCAATTCATTATTATTAAATGGCACAATAAAAATTAAAACAAGTATATTTCCTTAAATCAAACTTTTATTAACTATTAATGTGTTTAAACATGATTGCAATACTTTAACTAGAATTATAAAGTATGCTGCAACAATATATGTAGGGAAAGTTCTCAAACATAAACTAACATATAGAAATTTGAAAATAATATCAATATTAATTATTGTTGAAGAATAAATATTTGATTTTCAGTCATTATCTGGCTTCATCCAGACCATATCGGATAATGGCCATATTAATTTTGTGTCACCAACCTCCCCAACGAAAGGTAACAAATCATCAACTTTAATCATTCGACACAAGTCATATTTTCCAAATTTGATTTTAAGTTTCTGAAGCTTGAATAACAATTTAAAATAGGCCATTTCCCAATTAGTGCACACTATAATTTTGTCTCCCAAAAAGGAAAAATCTCCTTCAAAGTAAAACAAAGGCGTGTAACTTTCATTGTCTCTCACTATAAATGGTACGTGATACTTAGCAGTTATCTGTAAAAAGCCGCATATCTCTTTAGGAAATTGTTTGTACATTTGTTTTATAAGATTGTACAAAACATATTCACAAAATTTTAAAAAACAATACAATCTTAAAAATTCAAACAACTGCATTTTGTATTCACGGCCCTCTCGAAAACTGCTTCCAAAAGAATCACCATGTGCAATGTTAATCATATTGAACAGATCTACTTCCACTTTACTCATAACACTACACTGCATATAAAATAAGTTATACACTTCAACTGAGAATCTCTTCATTCTTGAGAGCACTTTGTCGTTTAATATTCTGACACTAACATAAATATCATCATATTAGATGATTCGACGGTAATCCATCCGTAGGTATAAGTAACAGGCGTTAGCACCTCTTCCTGCACTTGCGTAGTAGTACCAGCCGGTAAATCTCTAACGTTTCCTAGAGATGGTTCGTTAGATACCATCTCCAATATTAGTACTTGTCCTAAATTGTTACCTCCTGTATTAGATGACATTATAACTATTTCCGAAATCACAAATGGTGTGAAAAACCCGGCAAGAAGCAAGTAATTAACTTGACGATTAAAACAATATCAAAATGGCCGATTACTTGATACCAACCGTCTTTGTAGATAGATGGTATGTATACTGTTGTAACTAAATATGTTTGAAATAAGCATATATAATTAATTTTATATAATATACAACATTTACAGTTAATGTTTATTTATTATGTAAGTTTTTACATTTAATGGCGGACATGTAACACAGTAAAACCAGAAACCGCTTAGTTGATGACACTGATCAACTAAGCAGGATATCTTCTAAGGAAATAATTAATATTTGAAAGTAGATTACTTCGACATAATCGAAGTTCGTCTATAGGAATCCAATTGTTACGTATTCGTTTTATTTTTATTGATTTGATTGTTGATTTTTTCACTATTTCTAAATGAAACATTTACATATACCTGATAATATAAGTATCAAAATGATACAAATATCAAAATTCTTTCTTCTCTTCCAGTTTTCTTTTCAGGTTTTCGATTTAGTATTATGTAAAGGTTGTTACTAACAAAGATGCTTTTTGCATGGTTTTGATAGATGTTGGTACAGAGCCTGCTCATTTTCCTTTGCCACTGCTTGCTTGATGCAAGAACTTGGATGTTTATTTTCCGCGTGGAAACATCAATCAATGTTACTCGTTTATCTGTCTTATTAACCAATCGTATATTAACTGAAGTTAATCAATTGATCTGTGGACACTCTACGCTCTATTATATTTTATTATTTTTTAAAATGAGATCTGGTGTATTTAAAAATTTCAGCTTTCCAGCGAGTTTTGGTGGATAATATTAGCGATAGCATAATACACTTATCATCGTCAATCATCTTAATGATCTCCGCATACATTCTTCACGATATTAATCGATAAATACCTTAGCTAAACAAAACTGAATGCCTTCCAAATTGTCTTTCTTGAAAATCATCCAAGAATTGATTTTGTCTTCCAAGTTTATATTTTTCTAATATTTAATACTTTCGATGTTTTCTTTTAAACATGATGGCTTTAGTCTCTATTAATATCTGTCGAGTAGGTGAATGTACGTGTTCACAGAATCACCTTCTCACAGATCCAGAGAACATTCAAATATAAAAGTAATTCTGCTTCGTTTAAAATGAAATTAACTAATGAATAATTAATGAATTAATTGCGAGTTAATAATATTCAGTAATTACTTTTCTCCTTTTCTATTTTAAAGTAAGTTTCTAAGTTTTCTATTGTAAAGTACGTTAAGGAATATGTACATCTCCGTCTCGTTTATACTACCGTTAGAAAATATTAGCATAAATAAAATTAATTGCTCCAAGCAATTATATCCGTCCTTTCCTCTCCAAAAATTTATACAGGAAAGGGGTCGTACATCTTCGTCTGACATCACGAATTGATAAAAACATTCGAACCGTGCATTTGAACTCTAATATAATGTGCATTTGAAAATGGTAATTATTATTTTCAGTCGCTAGTTTATATAGTTTTTTCACTATCGACTATTTCGATGTCAATGTTTCTATTACAAACTATGGGTTTATCTGAACTGATACTACAGTTTGGCGTGGGCATCAAACCACGGTCCTCAGTATTAAGCGTACCGACTGGCGAATGACCAACTTTAGAAATCATCCCAGAACACATCCGGTCTTACCCAGCCTGCTTACTGGCGTGACTGGGATTTTCCTTGTTGTTTTCTTGATTTTACACTCTTGTCTAGGACAATCACGATTTTTAAACAATCAAAAACATAAATTTGTGAACATGCATTTGAACAATAATATAATGTGCATTTGAAACTGGTAATTATTATTTTCGGTCGCCAGTTTATATAGTTTTTTGACTATCGACTATTTCGGCTGTTTTGCGATTATCGACTGTTTTGAGTCGATTGTTCCCAACGCTAATATTAAATTATATTCAATTTATTATTATTAAATGATACAATAAATTATAAAATGAATTTAGTTTGTTAAATTAAACTCTTATTAATTATTAATCTGTATATTACATTAATACATAAACACTGTAAACTAGTTTTTTAAATGTTACTAAACTGCGTTAAAATACAATTTTAATATTTACTTGTTTGGTTTCAACGAAGGGTAATAAATCATCAATTTTAACCATTAGGCACAATTCATGTTTGCCTAATTGGATTTGAATATTTTGAAGTCTGACTAATAATTTAAAGTAGGACATTTCCCACTTGGTATAAACTATAATTTTGTCTTCCAAAAAGGAACAATCTCCTTCAACGTAAAACAAGGGTGCATAAAGTTCTTTGTTTCTCACTACAAATGGAATGTGACAATTAGCAGTTATCTGTAAAAAGCCCCACGTATTTTTAGGAAAAGTTTGGTACATGTTCCTTGTTAAATCGTACAAAATATATTCGCAAAATTTTAAAAAATATTACAGCCCTAAAAAATCATTCAACTGCATTTTATAATCACTACCCTCTAGAAATCTGTTTCCGAAAGTTTCCTCACGTGCAATGTTAATCATATTGAACAGATCTGCTTCTACTATTTTCTTTCGACTATATTTCACGTAAAACAAGTTGTAAACTTCAAGCGAGAATTTCTTCACTCGCAAAAACACTTTGTCGTTTAAGATTCTGATACGAACATAAAGATCATCAACAATAATATAAGGTATATTAATAAATAATAAGAGATTAAATTCAAATGAAAAGTAAAAATGTCGATAAATAACAATCCAGATAATAAAATTGATATAATTAAATCGTCGCCAAATAGCCAAAGATATATTAGAATAATCAGAAATAATTCTAAAGACGAACACAGTAAAAATATTGAATCAAACCAGCATGGTGTACCGACAGCTTCAGTAAGTAATACCGATAGATTAGCAGAACTAGATTAGCAGTATCGAATCTCAACACATTCCTTACATCATAGTGAGTAATTTAAAATATGTCTCCGTTCGAATTATAAATGAGAGAATTTTCTCCACGATGAATAAATTTTCACCAGAAGTTTATCAGTGCCTTCGAGTAAATTGTTATCCCCTTAGCAAATACGAAGCTTTTTACTAGATGGGGACCCAGAATGACATCAACTAAAAGCAATGAACGGCATCAAGCAGCTGCTGAACTAAGATGTAGTTACATGTCAACTGGAAAACCAACTTATTAGCCGACTGATCAAGAGAAAACCCCAGACCTGTTAGATTTCTTCATAGTAAGAAACATAACAGCCAACTATAAAAAGATCGAAGAAAATTTTGAGCTAAGTTCAGATCATACGCCAGTGATTCTGACGTTGAGCGAAGATATAATATGACAAGAAAGAAACCCAACATTAACAATCAAGAGAACAGACTGGGAACGATTTGCTGAACAATCGAACAAACGAATTTAACTAAATATACCCCTCAAGACAATTGAACAATTAAATTTTGAAGCAGAGAAATTCGTAGTTGATATTCAACAAGCTGCTTGGAATAATACTCCACAAATTAATAGTACAACTAAAGGAATTAATTATCCAAAAGAAGCTAAGGAAATGGTAGCTGAAAAACGCAAATTACGAAAAAACTAGCAACAAAACAGAACACCTGAAAATAAAAATAGTTTAAACAATATAACCCAAAGAGTGAAAAGGGAAATACTGGAAATAAAAAACAAAACCATAAATGATTATCTGAGAAATTTTACACATGATAAAGAAACTGATTACTCAATCTGGAAAGTCCCAAAATATTTAAAGCGTTCATGTCTACACCGTTCGTCTATAAGAGTCCTATGTGGAAATTAGACCTATATCACTGCTCCCAGTAATATCTAAGGTTTTTGAAAAACTCATGTTGAAAAGAATAAAACCAATCATATAAAGAAAAAAAGCCTAATACCAACACACCAGTTTGGGTTTTTAACAAGCACTCAACAATTGATCAGGTCCACAGAATAACAGATGTTATTGAAAAAGCCAACGAAAGTAAAAAAGTATGCTCAGCTATATTTTTAGATGTAACACAAGCCTTCGATAAGATACTGAAGAAGCCTCACGAAAATTACAACAGGCAAGTGACAATTTAAATAATTGGACATGTGCAGTTCATAATATAAACAGACCGTACAAGCACCAATAATATTAAATAACACTATCTTTCCATATAGTAACAACGCTAAACATCTTCGAATGAATCTCGATGCAAAACTTCGCTGGAAAGAACATATAAAGTAGAAAAGAAACGAACTGGAGCTGAAAAATAGGAAAATCTACTGGCTAATTGGATGAAAATCACAATTAACAGTATATAATAAATTGCTATTATATAAGCAAATACTAAAACATATATGGACATACGGAGTTCAATAATGGGGATGTTCTGCAAAGAGTAACATAAATCAAATAAGTTTTTCAGAACAAAATCCTGAGAGGTATTGTGGGTGCACCCAAATACTATAGGACTTGTTACATACATCGAGACCTTCAGATACCCACAGTCAGTCAATAAATCAAGAGAATTGCAAGGGAGCATGAGGAAAGATTCCATTCTCATACGAATATTGAAATATTGTAACTATTGGATACCACCAGAACACGACACAGACTCAAAAAAATCAAATCACCTGATCTTGTGTAGCGTTGTGTAGTGAGGTGCATATATTAAAAAATTCAGCAGTGACACGTATAAACATTATTTCACCAGAGACTGAGATAGGGCCAATGGGTCCTCCTAGTTATATACCTAGATTTAAGTTATTATAAAGACAAATCGTAGGTTAGACGGAAACGACTAGTAACAATATAATAACTAAATAATAAAAAAATGTTAAACGTACAGCCTGAGGTTCACGATTAATAATACCTGGAAAACCCAGCGAACTATTCGCAGCAATAAATATAACTACATGTAATTATTACTCTGGGCGCAAACTCACTTACTGGGGCGGTAAAAATTATCAGACCTACTGGACTTTTACATTTCGAAAGGCATCTCTTCAAATTAAATACAAATCGAGAGATTTTGCGAAGTATCATTTGATCACACTCCAGTATTGTTAGCACTAGATGCGACAAATCTGGAAAAAACAAACAAATCCAATCCTACTAACACATTTACTAGCAGAGACCCGTTTAGTCTTATAATGCAAGAACGTATAACGTATTCCAACCGAGAGTTATAGAATCTGCAATAGATACAAATCCTGTTCATAAGGCCGATGTTACTGTAAATCAGATTTATCCAATGGAAGTTGCCACAGAAATTTATATTAACATCAATCCTACAAAGGCTGGTTAATAGGTAGATACGGCTCCGTCAGACAGATGGATCAAGTGTCGTTCCCTACATATATAGAAAAAATTACATATATTCCACAATAACGACAACTTGGGGTTATCACCGACAAGCCTTTTGTCAGATCTGATATATTGATTGTTTTGACTAAATCGTTGTTCTGACGAAGAAACGTCTGCAAGTCTTAGACAATAGGTGAATTGTAAGTTTATCAAATTCTTTTATTAAATAAAAGTGAATAATACATCAAATTAGTACAATAATATGAAATATTATTTAATAAATCCAACTCAAACTGGCTATACTTTATATTTTGATAATGGAGCTAGTATAATTAACGTGTTTGTCGCTTGAAACTTAAATATTCTAAATGTAGAACCTACAATACAATTAGACATAATTCCGAAAATTGTTATTAAACTTTTAAAATTAAAATTGGTCCCAACGCTTCTTTTAATGAAGAAAATATTGATAAAAACGACGAAATTGCAATAGAGCTAGATCGAATTTTTACCCCCAAAGCTTCATGGTAAACGAATATCCCTAGAAGGCATTACGATCTTTCATATAAGTAATCAGTCGCTATTAAAATAATTTGTGGATTCGGGAGCTTCTTTATTTTGAATTATTCTTTTTTTATAGTAAAAATGAAATAGAAAAATTTAATATACTTGGAATAAATGTAACCTATGTTACACACTCTCACAGCATAAATCTCTTAATATGTTTTCAAAAAATCTCCTTTTGATGGTATTTTGGATTTATATTTTCTAGTGAATGTTTTTCCGGTTTTGAATTCTCATGGCCTATAAGCGGAGAAAGCTATCAACTATTTTCAATCAAAGACAATCCTCATCCAAATATTCATCCAATTCAACAGATGCAAAGAAGCAAATTACGTGAAACAAATTTTTAACAAAATATTTAAATTTTGATTTACAAAATAAAATTAAATATGTACGTATATATGTTTTGACATTGTTTTGGATAAGGATGAACCTTTGACTTTCAGTTGTAAAATAAAATATCACATAAAAACAAATTCTGAAAATCCCACAATAGCTAAATCTATGGGTGCTGTTATAACCTAAAACAAGAAATTAAAAATCAAATTTAAAAGTTATTTGATTAGATAATATTAGAATATCGCCATGGAATTCTACAATTGGGGTAGTGCCGAAAATACATGACCAACTAAGAAAATGAAATCCATAGCAGATTTCGTATATCAAGAAATGAAAGTGAATTAAAAAAAATATATATAAATCTTTTTGATATTCTGAATTTGATTAAAATTTCGATGAAATACTAAACAATTGAAATACGATCATTGTCAATTCTTTGGAAAACTAATCCTTTTAGACCTTATATTTTTGGAGTAATATTTCAATTAACCACCGATCACAGATCATAAACAATCAAAATCTCGAAATACAAAGAAAAATATTATTAAACTATTTTTAAAATTATTTTAGTTATAGTCACACAGTAATCGTTATATTGTAGGCAAATTTAGATTATTTGCCTTAATACATTTTAGTTCCATTTATTCATTTATGTTCTTTTTGCTGCTGGTTGCACTAAACCTATTTTTTTTTCTGTGAAATATGATAAAATAATCCAAATGAAATCGAAGCGCCCTAAAAGTTTAAATGTTAGAAAGCGGAAAAATGAGGAAAACGAGACTGAAACTCTTAATACAAATCCTAGTACTATGCAAAACTATATTTATTTATATTGCTTAAAACTATATTATATTGCGATATTTTAGTATTTGCAAAATCTAATTAACAGAAAAAATTATTTAGTATGTTTGTGAATTAGGTTAACGTATTGCAGACTTAAGACTAACTGCAAAATTTCAATATGCAGCTAGCGGCAAATCTGTAAATCCTCCACTAAACTATTTTCCCTATATGTAAATAATAATTTAAAATATCGACAACGTAGCAGTCGATTTGCCGTCATTTTGCCCTCGAATGCCAGATTTTAAGTGGTGTTTCTATCCTCTAGTAGATGTTTCTGCACCACAGTCATCATTATAATGAAATGCTATGTCTAAATTATAATAATAATAATAAATATTATTTAAAGATTGTAAAATGTACATTAAAGTATCGAATTTTTTAATAAATATTTTATTTTAATTAGTGTAGAGAAGCTAATCTTTTAAAGTTAAGTACCAAATTTAATAATTTATTAAAAATAATTAAAAGGTTTTATAATATTTATGGAATAATTTATGTAACGATCGATACGTCGGAAGTTACAATCGATTTTCTTTCATCATCTCTAATTTATTCTTTGATCTTCCACATGTGTAATCGATAAGAAAACATAAAATATTTTGACAAAAGAACTTGATAAACAATGTTTGCTAACTTAAAATATTTCAAAGTTTAAGTGCATTTATTCACGTATAAATGTTTATAATTTAACTATTAACAATTTATATTAGTGTATATTTTAAAATATCTTAAAAACATATAATACAGAAATTTAAACAATGGAGATATTAAGAGAGTAATGTATGACCAAAGAATTTAAAGAATTGAATTGAATAGTTGTCAGGATCGTCAAAATGTAATATGAATTTTTGAGTTTTTCTTCAAAATTTGACTTGCTTTGTCCTTCCAGAATATGGAAGAAATATTTAAAAATTAAACCAAAAGAACTGTACACTAACTCACCTAATATATATCATTCTCTAATTATATATTCGTCTAAATAATTTATGAGTATCCCACTAGCTGGCTAGCATGTCGTTTCAATCCTTTTTAATCAATGTTATATTCACTGATGAGATGCTTTTATATTGCAGAGCCTTATAAACTCCATCTTATAGACTACATGTTGATAGATATCCAAACGTCACATATTTAAAAGCCTGGAAGCTAAAATACTTGGTCCAATATCTGTTGTATTTGTTTGGCGACTTTGACAGGCACATTTGGTCAGATTTTTCGCTGACGGTTTAAAGGTAAGATACAGTAGTATACCGTAACACGTAGTACAGTAAGGTCCAGTAGGGTCGAATAAATTAACTTGAATGCTAGCATGATCCCCCTCCAAGGCTTCCAGACAGATTTCTAAGTGGAACTCTCCGGCACCGGTAATGATGTATTCGCCAGATTCTTCAATGACACATTGTACCATAGGATCGGACTTGGCCAAACGTTTCAAACCTGAAGTCAAATGACACAGACCTTAGTGATAGTCACACAATAAAAGCGAATATTTCCGTACCTTCTACAGATTTTTCCGAACGGGCCGGATTCTTCGGTTCCACAGCTACACGTACTACGGAAGATAAGCTGAACTTCTTGATATTCAAATTCTGATTGTTTGTGAATGTGGTGATGGTATCGGGCTTAACCAAAAATTGATCCACACCGAACAACCTGTAAATGTTTCCAGATGGGACATCTTCCATGACTTCTACATAACGACGCCTTATGAGGATGGTTCCATGTATTGTCTGCTCGTTTAAATCTTCTTTCTTGATGCCATATATTTCAGTTTTAGGATATGGACCTTCATGCCTTTCGCTAATTTACAGGAAAAGACAGGGAAAAAAGCGTGGAAACGACCTTTATGAGAAGTGGGTACCATTTTAGACACATACATCGTCAGAGGACCGTTAGGATCACAGTTCGTAATACCTAAAAATAAAAAGCGAAGTATAGTAATTTGCATATGCTAAAAAAATAATAAAAAATTGGTAATTGTTGCTCAGTTTATACCAATCATTCACACTGAATCAGCATAGAGTTGTAAACTACATATCGTCATGTAAAAATAAAACCTAAAATTTCACGCGTTTTAAACATAAATACATGTGGACCTTCGAATAACATTTCCATTCTGTACTTCTGAGCAGTTACTGGGGATGGCCAGTGAACATCAATCCTCTGAAGCAAAGTCTCACTAACAGGTAACCATGTCCGCTTAAATTGTTTCCCATCCTTATCCTGGTCTTCATATTTCAAGTTAGTGAGGAGAGAAGGGCTTCATAAAAAAATTGATTCAGACCGAACAAAGTGCAAATATTTCCAGATAGGACATCCTCCATGACTTCTATGTAACGACCAATCATGATGATGGCTCCCTGAATTGTCTTCTCGTGTAAATCCTCTTTCTTGAGGCCACATAGTTAGGTCCCAGGATAGGGCCCCTTATGCCGATGGCTACTTTACCGGAAAAAAACAGGACCAAAGTCGAAGAAATAACCTTTATGAGAAGTAGGTACCATTTTAGACACATAATCATAGGACCGCTAGGATCGCAGTTCTTAATAACTAAAAATAAAAAAAGCAAAATATAGTCATTTGCAAATATTAAAAAAATAATAAAAAATTGGTAATTGTTATTAGTTTATACAAATCATTCACAGTGAATCACCATAGAGTTGTGAACTACATATCGTCATGTACAAATAAAACCTAAAATTTCACGCGTTTTAAACATCTATACATGTGGACCTTCGTATAACATTTCTATTCTGTACATCTGAGCAGTTACTGGGAATGGCCAGTGAACGTCAATCATCTGAAGCAAAGTCTCACTAACAGGTAACCATGTCCGCTTAAATAGTTTTCCATCCTTATCCATGTCTTCATATTTCAAGTTAGTGTGGAGAGAAGGGCTTCATAAAAAATTGATTCAGACCGAACAAAGTGCAAATATTTCCAGATGGGACATCCTCCATGGCTTCTATGTAACGACCAATCATGAGGATGGCTCCCTGAATTGTCTTCTCGTGTAAATCCTCTTTCTTGAGGCCACATAGTTAGGTCTCAAGAGAGGGCCCTTCATGCCGGTGGCTACTTTACCGGAAAAAACAGGACCAAAATCGAAGAAATAACCTTTATGAGAAGTAGGTACCATTTTAGACACATAATCATAGGACCGTTAGGATCGCAGTTCTTAATACCCACAAATAAAAAAAGCAAAATATAGTCATTTGCAAATATTAAAAAAATAATAAAAAATTGGTAATCAATCATTCACAGTGAATCAGCCGAGAGAGTACAAATTAATACCAAAATTTAACGCGTTTTAAAATCCCATATAGGTGACACATACCAAGAGCTTCTTCATCATCATGTGGACTTTCGTATAACATTTCCATTCTGTATTTCAGAGCAGTCACTGGGGTTGGTAAATGAACGGCAATCACCTGAAGCAAAGTCCCACCAGCAGGTAACCATGTCCCACTAAATTGTTTTCCATCCTTATACTTGTTTTCACATCTCAAGTTAATGTGCAGTGTGGAGAGAAAGGCTTCAGTTTTTTCTTTACTAAAATAAAAATTTTAGTTACACCCAAGAACTACAAATATATAATGCATTCTCGATATAGTAGCTTGTCACCATAGGATATAAAGATAGAGGTAACATGAAAGTGATTAATACCTAGGCTTATAATTTTCTTCCAATGCACTGCCTACAATATATTTATTTCCTAATAACTTCATAAAAGTTATTTTGTAAACTATATAGTGGCCTAATTGTGCTGGAAGAATTAATTTTTTTTTAAATAATAAAATACATGTTTACTTGCTGTTCATAATCAGGTGAAAAATTTTGTAGATGGAGTTCAAGAAGTACATGCAAAACGATCTTTTGTTATCATTGTCCTGTTTTTGGGTTGAAGTATTTCTAACCCCTTAGACTGTTTAACATCAGAAAGTTTGGTAAAGTTATTCAGGGTCCAACTGCAATTGCAAAAGAGTACGGGTTCATCTTGTTCATGAACAAGATTGGTTTAAAACGTTCGTCGATAGCCTGACGTAAGACAGTTTCTGTTTGTACACACACACCTGCAAATAATTAATTATTACAAAATTATTTCTAACTTTATTCATAATTTATAGCGAATTAGCAGCATCAGTACCACCAAATATTAACGAATGTCGGTCTAGGGCAGATGGAGATGACATCACGATTAATTAATATTTTGTAAAGACACTACAATATTCTTTTTTCGATGTTTCCTACTTTAATTCAGAAATTCTTAATAAGTTGTCTATACCACAGAAATATATTTATATATGCATTATTTAAAATTTTTGTTTAGTAAAATTAATAAAAGTGAAGTAACACCTAAAATACATACATAATTATTTAATTTATTATATAAATAATTATTTAGGAATTTACCTACCCGTAACACAATCTATTACAACAAGAGCACAATCATTTACACGAAGGGCACTACAGGGTCGGATTAAGTAACTTGAATTCTAGCATGATCCTCATCCAAGGCCTTCAGACAGATTTCTAAGTGGAGCTCTCTAGCACCGGCAATGATGTTTTCGCTAGATTCGTCAATGACACATTGTACCATAAGATCAGGCTTAGCCAAACGTTTCAAACCTGAAGTCAAATGACACAGACCTTAGTGATAATAATACAATAAAAGTGAACATTTGCGTACCTTCTACAGGTTTTTCTGAATCGGCCGGATTTTTCGGTTCCACAGCTACACGTACTACGGAAGATAAGCTGAAGTTCTTGACATTTAAGTTCTGCTTGTTTGTGAATGTGACGATGGTATCGGGCTTAACACAAAATTGATCCACACCGAACAAAGTGCAAATAATTCCAGATGGGACATCTTCCATGGCTTCTATATAACGACCAATCATGAGGATGGCTCCCTGAATTATCTTCTCGTATAAATACTCTTTGTTGAGGACACATAATTAGGTCCCAGGATAGGGGCCTTCATGCCGGTGGCTACTTTACCGGAAAAAACAATACCAAAATCGTAGAAAAAACCTTTATGAGAAGTGGGTACCATTTTAGACACATCATCATAGGACCGTTAGGATCATTGTTCTTAATACCTATAAACAGAAAAACAAAGTATAGTCATTTGCAAATATTAAAAAAAATAATAAAAAATTGGTAATTGTTGTTTAGTTTATAACAATCATTCACAGTGAGTCAGCCTAGAGTTGTAGACTACACATCATCATGTACAAATAAATACTAAAATTTAACACGTTTAAAAAATCCATATAGGTGACACATACCAAGAGCGGCTTCATCATCATGTGGACCTTCGTATAACATTTCCATTCTGTATTTCAGAGCAGTTACTGGGTATGGTAAGTGAACGGCAGTCATCTGAAGCAAAGACTCACCAACAGGTAACCATGTCCGCCTAAATTGCTTTTCATCCTTATCCTTGTCTTCATATTTCAAGTTAGTGCGCAGTGTGAAGAGAAGGGCTTCATATTATTCTTTCCTAAAATAAATATTTTAGTTACACACAAGAATTACAAATATATAATGCATTCTCGATATAATAGCTTGTCACTAACTAGGATATATCGATAGAGGTAACATAAAAGTGATTAATACCTAGGCTTATAATTTTCTTCCACTGCCTACAATATATTTATTTCCTAATAACTTCATAAAAGTTATTTTGTAAACTATATAGTGGCCTAATTGTGGTGGAAGAATTAATTTTTTTTTAATAATAAAACATATGTTTACTTGCAGTTCATAATAAAGTCAAAAATTTTGTAGATGGGATTCAAAATGTACATGCAAAACGATCTTTTGTTATCATTATCCTATTTTTGGGTTGAAATATTCCTAACCCCATAGATTGTTAAACGTCAGAAAATTTGATAAGGTTATTCAGCACCCGACTGCAATTTCAAATGGGTATGGTCCATCTTGTTCATGAACAAGATTGGCTTAATACGTTCGTCGATAGCCTGAGGTAACATAGTTTCCGTTTGAACACACACCCGAAATAATTCATTATTACAAAATTGTTTCTAAATTTATCCATAATTTATAGCGAATTAGCAGCATTAGCAGAACCAATGTCTGCCTGGGGCGGTTGGAGATGACATCACGATTAATTAAAAGATTGTAACGACACTACAATGTTTCCTACTTTAATTCGGAAGTTCTTAATAAATTGTCTTTACCACAGAAATATATTTAGATATGCGTTATTGCATCTGCATTGAATTGCATTATGCATGTTTCTTTAGTAAAATTAATACAAAGTTAAGTAACACCATAAATACATACATAATTATTTAATTTATTATACAAATAATTATTTAGGAATTTACTCACCCGTAAAACAATCTACTACAACAAGAGCACAATTAGTTACACGAAGGGTACTACTGTGTCAGATTAAGTATCTTGAATTCTAGCATGATCCTCCTCCAAGGCCTTCAGACAGATTTCTAAATGGAGCTCTCTAGCACCGGCAATGATGTTTTCGCTAGATTCGTCAATGATACATTGTACCATAAGATCAGACTTAGCCAAACGTTTCAAACCTGAAGTCAAATGACACAGACCTTAGTGATAATCACAAAATAAAAGTGAACATTTGCGTGCCTTCTTCAAGTTTTTCTGAATCGGGCGGATTCTTCGGTTCCACAGCTGCACGTACTACGGAAGATAAACTGAAGTTCTTGACATTCAAGTTCTGCTTGTTGAAGTGAGTTCAGTTCCAACCTTCGTAGGGTGAAGACGTATTTTCAATACGGTCCAAGCTATAAAAAGATACCTTTCTTTAAAAAAAAACAGTATTTTATTACGGTTATTTAATTGAGTGTTAAAAACGCATAACAGATGCGGCTATCCGTCTCTCAGTGGACCTAAAGTGTAGTGAATACGTGTTTACGTGACCAGACAAAAGGACTGCATCTCATTTTTATTAGTGTTTAAAATTATTTCATCTTATTTTACAACAGTCCTTTTGAAATTCATTTATAGTATTTATAGTAAAAAACTAGTGCTAAAATAACGTAAGTGAAAAATGAAGTGCGTGAAATAAACAATGTATTTATTTTATTTTTTTATCCTCTGGAAGTAAATTAAATAAAATATTAAAAATTAAAAAATGGCAAACCATAGCGATTCAACCAAATCACCTGCACACTTTGATATAAGATTAGAACAAACAGCAATAACGTAAACTCCACCATCAGAATGGACTACAGTCATTAACAAAAAAACGATTGAGAAGTCCAGAAGAAGAAATCGCGAGGAAACAAACAAGAATCGGTGACTATTGGTAGCAGAAACCGATAGAGACAAAAAACAGTTTTAGCAACCTGTCGGAAAAAATTGAAGAGAACATACAACCAAGCCCTGAAAAAATTGTTCCCAAACCACCACCAATAACAGTCTATAAGGTAGGAATAATAAAAAACATCCATGACTTATTGAAAACCATTACTACGAACTACACAATTAAAACAGTGAGCTATGAAACAATTAAAATCCAATTGTTCGAAGCGGATCACTTTAAAGTTCTTATAAAAGAATTAGATGAAAGAAACACCCAATACCATACATTCAGGCCAAAATAGAGAGAACATTTAAATTCGTATTAAAAGGATTACATCACGGGACGGACTTTAACACCATCAAGGTAGCACTAGCTGAAAAAGGCCACGAGGTAGTAAATATTCACAATATACGACATCACACGACAAAAAACCTCTGCCTATGTTTTATATAGACATAAAACCTAATGGAAATAATAAGGCGGTGTATGAAATCACCAAATTGGAAAATAATATTATTAAATGCGAACCACCACATATAAAAAGAATTATACCACAATTCACAAGGTGTCAAGCGCACGGGCACACAAAGACTTACTGTCGCAAATCATATAGATGCGTAAAATGTGCAGGAGAACATAAGACAGGAGATTGTACTCGTAAAGTTCGCGATGAAAAAGTGAAATGTGTTAACTGTAACGGAAATCATCCAGTGAACTACAAGGGTTGCGCAGTTCACAAGCAACTACAGCAGAAACTCTATCCTGCCTTAAGGGAAAAAAGGCATCAACAAAAACAATCCACTACTACCAATCTACCACTACCCACCAGAACAAGTCAACCAGACATAACTTATGCCCAAATAGTTCAAAATGGTTCAGCACAAAAACGAGAGACAATATCTCAACCTACTGAAACTAGCAACATCTCAAGATTAGAAAATATGATGGCCAAACTAATGGATCAAATGAGTACGATGCTTGGTCTACTCACAACCGTCGTAAGCAAACTTGCCTAATGCCTGAAACCAATAGCTACAAAATCGCCGTCTGGAATGCCAATGGGCTCCAACAACACGCCAGGGAACTAAAAATGTTCGTAAATGAACAAAATATTGACGTTATGATGGTTTCCGAAACACACTTTACGGACAAGAATTATCTGAAAGTTCCTAAATATAAGCTTTATCATACAAATCACCCTGATGATAAAGCACATGGAGGTACAGCCATAATAATTCGAGATGATATAAAGCATTTCGAAAAAGAAAATTCCGCAAAGACTACCTGCAAGCCACCAGTATAACCATAGAGGAAGCCCATGGACCATTAACAATTTCTGCGATTTATTGCCCACCCAAACATAACAACAAGGCAGAACAATTTCAAGAATTCTTCAGTACGCTAGGTAATAGATTTATAGCAGGAGGAGATTATAATGCAAAACATTTAATGTGGGGTTCAAGAATAATAACCTCAAAAGGTAGAGAACTGCTCAAAACCATAAGGAAAGATAACTTACAACATATCTCTACTGGTGAACCAACATATTGGCCTTCAGACAGAAATAAAAAACCAGATACAATAGATTTCTGTATTACAAAAAATATTGATCCAAAAAAGTGTCTGGCAGAATCATGTTTCGACCTGTCTTCTGATCATTCACCTATAATAATAACAATTTCTTCAAAAATTACCATCAAAGATAAACCCCCTTCTCTGTGCAATAATAGAACTAACTGGCCCACATTTAGAGAAAACTTAGACCAAAATATCTTTCTAAACTTACCGTTACAAACTGAAATGGATATAGAAATAGCAGCAATAAATCTTACAAAAAATATACATGAGGCAGCATATTCCGCGACTCCCAATAGTGAAACATTTCCAAGAAAAAATACACATATATCATGTACAATACAGAAAAAGATAGCAGAAAAAAGAAAGTTACGACGAAATTGGCAACAGCAAAGGACTGAAGAGAATAAAAGAAAATTTAATAGGGCCATAAAAGAGCTGAGAGATCTAATCCAAATTGAACAAAACCAAGGCATTCAAGAATACCTAGAAAACTTGACATCAACTGAGGCTACAGACTATTCGTTGTGGAAAGCAACAAAAAAGCTTAGGAGATCCCAGCAGCATAACCCACCTATTAAAACAAGCGAAAATAATTGGGCGAGAAGCAATAAAGAGAAGGCCGACATTTTCTCAAAACACTTAAAAAATGTTTTTAAACCTTTCCAGTCTCAGCTACATAAAGATGACGAAAATAAAATTACTAGCATTCTAGATTCGCCATTTCAAATGGATTTACCGCACGAGGTAAACCACACGCATGGTAATTGTTGTTTAGTTTATACCAATCATTCACGGTGAGTCAGCCTAGAGTTGTACATTATACATCAGCATGTACAAATAAATACTAAAATTTAACATGTTTAAAAAATCCATATAGGTGACACATACCAAGAGCGGCTTCACCATCATGTGGACTTTCGTATAATATTTCCATTCTGTATTTCAGAGCAGTCACTGGGGATGGTAAATGAACGGCAATTATCTGAAGCAAAGTCCCACCAGCAGTTAACCATGTCCGACAAAATTGTTTTCCATCCTTATCCTTGTCTTCATATTTCAAGTTAATGCGCAGTGTGGAGAGAAGGGCTTCATATTCTTCTTTCCTAAAATAAAAATTTTAGTTACTCCCAAGAACTACAAATATATAATGCATTCTCGATATAGTAGCTTGTCGCCATAGGATATAAAGATAGAGGTAACGTGAAAATGTTTATTACCTAGGCTTATAATTTTCTTGCAACGCACTGCAAATAATATCTTTATTTCCTAATAACTTCATAAAAGTTATTTTGTAAACTATATAGTGGCCTAATTGTGGCCTACATGCAGAACGATCTTTTGTTATCATTAAACTTTTGTTTTTGGGTTGAAATATATCTAACCCCATAGACTGTTTAACGTCAAAAAGGTTGGTAAAGTTATTCAGCATCCAACTGCAATTCCAAAAGAATACGGTTCATCTTGTTCATGAGCAAGATTGGCTTATTTCGTTCGTCGATAGCCTGACGTAAGACAGTTTCCGTTTATACGCACACACCTGCAAATAATTCATTATTACAAAATTGTTTCTAACTTAATTCATAATTTATAGCGAAATAACAGCATCAGTAGCACCAAATATTAACCAATGACGGCCTGGAGCAGTTGCAGAGACATCACGATTAATTGAAGGATTGTAAAGACACTACAATGTTTTCTACTTTAATTCGGAAGTACTTAATAAATTTTTTTTACCACAGAAATATATTTATATATGCATTATTGCATCTGCATTGAATTGCATTATGCACGTTTCTTTAGTAAAATTAATACAAAGTTAAGTGACACCAAAAATACATACATAATTATGTAATTTATTATACAAATAATTATTTAGGAATTTACTCACCCGTAATACAATCTACAACAACAAGAGCACAATTAGTTACACGAACGGTACTACTGGGTCGGATTATATAACTTGCATTCTAGCATGATAATCCTCCAAGGCCTTCAGACAGATTTCTAAGTGGGGCTCTCTGACACAGGCAATGATGTTTTCGCTAGATTCTTTAATGACACATTGTACCATAAGGCCAAACGTTTCAAACCTGAAGTCAAATGACGAAGACCTTAGTGATAATCACACAATAAAAGCGAACATTTGCGTACCTTCTACAGGTTTTGGTGAATCGGCCGGATTCTTGGGTTCCACAGCTACACATACTACGAGAGTTACGCCGAATTTCATGACATTCAAGTTCTGCATGTTTGTGAATGTGGGGATAGTATCGGAAAAAATTGATCCAGACCGAACAAAATGCAAATATTTCCAGATGGGACATCTTCCACGGCTTCTATGTAACGACCAATCATGAGGATGGCTCCCTGAATTGTCTTCTCGTTTAAATCTTCTTTCATGATGCCACGTATTTAGATCTTGGGATAGGGGCCTTGCTGCCGGTGGCTACTTTATCGGAAAAAACAGGACCAAAATCGTAGAAATAAACCTTATGAGAAGTGGGCACCATTTTAGACACATATCATCATAGGACCGTTAGGATTACAATTTTTAATACCTAAAAACAAAAAAAGCAAAGTATAGTCATTTGCAAATATTAAAAAAATAATAAAAAATTGGTAATTGTTGTTTAGTTTATACCAATCATTCACAGTGAATCAGCCTAGAGTTCTACACTACACATCATCAAGTACAAATTAATACCAAAATTTAATGCGTTTTAAAAATCCATACAGGTGACACATACCAAGAGCGGCTTCATCATCATGTGGACCTTCGTATAACATTTCCATTCTGTATTTCAGAGCAGTCACTGGGTATGGTAAGTGGACGGCAATCATCTGAAGCAAAGTCTGACCAACAGGTAACCATGTCTGCCTAAATCGTTTTTCATCCTTATCCTTGTCTTGATATTTCAAGTTAGTGCACAGTGTGGAGAGAAGGCCTTCATATTCTTCTTTCCTAAAATACAAATTTTAATTACACCCAAGAACTACAAATATATAATGCATTCTCGATATAACAGCTTGTCACCATAAGATATAAAGATAGAGGTTACATGAAAGCGTTTAATACCTAGGCCTATAATTTTCTTCCAATGCACTGCCAACAATATATTTATTTCCTAATGACTTCATAAAAGTAATTTTGTAAACTATAATGTGGCCTAATTGTGTTGGAAGAATTAACTTTTTTTTTAATAATAAAACACATGTTTACTTGCAGTTCATAATCAAGTCAAAAATTTTGTAGATGGGATTCAAGATGTAAATGCAAAACGATCTTTTGTTATCATTATCCTATTTTTGGGTTGAAATATTCCTAACCCCATAGATTGTTAAACGTCAGGAAATTTGGTAAAGTTATTCAGCACCCAGCTGCAATTTCAAATGGTTATGGTCCATCTTGTTCATGAACAAGATTGGCTTAATACGTTCGTCGATAGCCTGACGTAACATAGTTTCCGTTTTTACACAAACCTGAAATAATTCATTATTACAAAATTGTTTCTAAATTTATCCATAATTTATAGCGAATTAGCAGCATCAGTAGCACCAATCATTAACCAATGTAGGCCTGGGGCGGTAAGAGATGACATCACGATTAATTAAAAGATTGTAAAGACGACTTAGTGATAATCACACTATAAAAGCGAACATTTGCGTACCTTCTACAGGTTTTGTACAATCGGCCGGATTCTTGAGTTCCACAGCTATACGTACTACGGAAGATAAGCTGAACTTCTTGACATTCAAGTTCTGCTTGTTAATGTATGTGGCGATGGCATCGGGCTTAACCAAAAATTGATCCAGACCGAACAAAGTGCAAATATTTCTAAATGGGACATCTTCCATGGCTTCTACATAACGACTAATCACGAGGATGGCTCCCTGAATTGTCTTCTCGTGTAAATCCTCTTTCTTGAGGCGACATAGTTAGGTTCCAGGATAGGGGCCTTCATGTCGGTGGCTACTTTACACGAAAAAACAGGTCCAAAATTGTAGAAATAACCTTTATGAGAAGTGCACACATCTGCAAATAATTCATTATTACAAAATTGTTTCTAACTTTATCCATAACTTATAGCAAATTAGCAGCAAGACTAGCACCAATCATTAACCAATGTCAGCCTGGGGCAGTTGGAGATGACATCACGACTAATTAAAAGATTGTAAAGACACTACAATGTTTCCTACTTTAATTCGAAAGTTCTTAATAAATTGTCTTTACCACAGAAATATGTTTAGATATGCGTTATTGCATCTGCATTGAATTGCATTATGCATGTTTCATTAGTAAAATTAATACAAAGTGAAATAACACCAAAAATACATACATAGTTATTTCATTTATTATACAAATAATTACTTAGGAATTTACTTACCCCTAATACAATCTACTACAACAAGAACACCATCAGTTACACAAAGGGCACTACTGGGTCGGGTTGTTAAGTAACTTGACTTCAAGCATGATCCTCCTCCAAGGCCTTCAGACAGATTTCTAAGTGGAGCTCTCTGGCACCGGCAATGATGTTCTCGCTAGATTCTAGAATTACCTTTCGTTCCAATTCACATTCAAAGTAATATTTGGCATGCCAATTAAGTTGCCGCTTGCCAAATTGCATTACCTCTTATAGTTTCCGAGATATGGGCAATTCAAATTTTACACCTTAGGCTCTGTTTCTACTTGAGCCCAAATTGTAAAATAGTCCTATGAATTATCGATTTCGTTCCAATTCATATTCCGAGTAATGTTCGGCATGTTAATTCCGTTGCCGATTGCCAGATTAAAAGATGCTACCCCAATTGCAAGAGAGAAATCAGAATATGAAGTACTTTACCCCCTCGAAATTAGAGAAATGATAAAAGAAAGGCGAAAAGCTAGAAGAGTATGGCACAAGACCAGAAATGCTGCTGACAAAACCACGTTTAATAGAATTAGTAATCAGACAAATCAAAAGATCAAAGAATATAAACAGAATTGCTTTCAAAAGTATTTAAGTGAATTAAGCCCACAAGCAGACAAAAATTAATCACTATGGAAAGCAACTCAAAGATTTAAAAGACCAATTATTCGAGTACCGCCTATTAAAAATGATCGAAATGAATGGGTTCGAAGCGACAATGAAAAAGCAGAATATTTAGCTAACATTTTTCATTTCATGGAGTCATATTTATTCGGACGAAAATTTAGAGTATCGCACGAAATGGCGTTCTCGACATTTAAAAATATCTCGGCCGGAGTTCCACAAGGTAGCTGGCGTCTTAGGACCTCTCCTGTATCTGCTCTACACTGCTGACATTCCAACAGCAAAAGAAACACTTCTTGGAACCTTTGCTGATGACACAGTTATTATGGCAAAAGATATATCTCTGCCTAGGGCAATAGAAAAAGTGCAAGTGGCAGTCAACAAAATCTACAAATGGACAAAAGATTGGAAAATTCAATTTAATAGCTCCAAATCTGTCCACGTTAATTTTGCATTAAGGCGAAATAATAAAAATTTAATTATATCACTCAATGGATGCCCGATTCCTCAAGCAGAATCAGCAAAATACCTTGGAATCCATCTTGACGGTAGATTAAATTAGATGCATCACTTTAGACAAAAAGCAAAACACATTAGAACCAAAATAAAACAACTATACTGGTTAGTCGGAAGATACTCTCAACTTGATCTAAAATCAAAGAGGTTGATCTATAATAGAATTATAAAGCCAATTTGGACCTATGGGGTGCAAATATGGGGTTGCATTAAAAAAAAATCAGTTAGTCATACAGCGCTGTCAAAACAAGATTCTTCGGTTGATTACCAATGCCTATCGCTATGTAACCAATGAAGAACTGCACGATGACCTGGAAATCAAATGGATTTGCGAAGTTGTGCAGGATTTCGCCTTGAAACACGAAAGAAGATTACTAAATCATTCTAACGTGGAAGTAATACAACTGCTGGACAGCGCACAGGATGTCAGGTGATTGAAACGAACAAAACCATACGAACTTGTGTGAACATTTAGTGTGTATTATTAGTGTAAACTATAAGTTAATAATTAATAAATAATTGTAATTTTATAATTGAGGAATACATACTGATGTATTTTCTCGCACTCGTCTTGCTTGCTAATTAATCCAAGCACATAGGAAAAATAGTAATAAATTAATTGTAATAATAATAATAATAATTAAGATTGTACTAAGCGTATCTAATAAAGATGTTATAAAAAAAAATTGCCAGATTGCATTATCTCTTATTTTTTCCGAGATATGGGCTATCGAAATTTTACACCTTAGGCTCTGTTTCTACTTGGGCTCAAATTGTAAAATGGTCCTATGAATTAATGATTTAGTTCCAATTCATATTCCAAGTAATGTTTGGAATGTCAATTACGTCGTCGATTGCCAAATTGCATTATCTCTTATTTTTTCCGAGATATGGGCTATCGAAATTTTACACCTTAGATTCTGTTTCTACTTGGGGCCAAATTGTAAAATAGTCCTATGAATTACCGATTTCGTTCCAATTCACCTTCCAAGTAATATTCCGCATGCGAATTACGTTGCCGATTGCCAAATTGCATTATCTCTTATAGTTTCCGAGATATGGGCAATCGAAATTTTACCCTTAGGCTCTGTTTCTACTTGGGCCCAAGTTGTAAAATGGTCCTATAAATTAATGATTTAGCTCCAATTCACATTCCAAGTAATATTCGGCATGTCAATTACGTTGCCGATTGCCAAATTGCATTACCAAATTGTTTCTGATTTTATTCATAATTTATAGCGAATTAGCAGCATCAGTAGCACCAATCATTAACCAATATGGCCTGGGGCGGTTGGAGATGACATCGCGATCAATTAAAAGATAGTAAAGACACTACAAGACTCTTTTCGAATCAGCCGGAATCTTGGGTTTGTACAGCTACACGTACTACGAGAGTTACGCCGAATTTCATGACATTCAAGTTCTGCATGTTTGTGAATGTGGGGATGGTTTCGGGATTAACCAAAAATCGATCCACACCGAACAACCTGTAAATGTTTCTAGATAGGACATCTTCAATGGCTTCTACATAACGACCGATCATGAGGATCAATCTTATCCTTGTCTTCATATTTCAAGTTAGTACGCAGTGTGGAGAGAAGGGCTTCATATTGTTCTTTCCTAAAAAAAATTAAAAACACACAAGAACTACAAATATATAATTCATTCTCAATATAACAGCTTGTCACCATAAGATATAAAGATAGAGGAAAGCGTTTAATATCTAGGCCTATAATTTTCTTCCAATGCACTGCCAACAATATATTTATTTCCTAATAACTTCATAAAAGTTATTTGGAAACTATATAGTAGCCTAATTGTGATGGAAGAATTATTTTTTTTAAATAATAAAAGACATGTTTACTTGCAGTTCATAATCAAATCAAAAATTTTGTAGATGGGATTCAAAATGTACATGCAAAACGATCTTTTGTTATCATTATCCTATTTTTAGGTTGAAATATTCCTAATCCCATAGATTGTTAAACGTCAGAAAATTTGGTAAAGTTATTCAGCATCCAACTGCAATTTCAAATGGGTACGGTCCATCTCGTTCATGAACAAGATTGGCTGAATACGTTCGTCGATAGCCTGACGTAACATAGTTTCCGTTGGTACACACACCTGCAAATAATTCATTATTACCAAATTGTTTCTAACTTTATTCATAATTTATAGCGAATTAGCAGCATCAGTACCACCAGACATTAACGATTGTCGGCCTAGGGCAGATGGAGATGACATCACGATTAGTTAATATATTGTAAAGAGACTACAAGATTCTTTTTTCGATGTTTCCTACTTTAATTCAGAAGTTCTTAATAAATTGTCTTTACCACAGAAATATATTTATATATGCATTATTTAAAATTTTAATTTTTGTTTAGCAAAATTAATACAAAGTGAAGTAACACCTAAAATACATATATAATTATTTAATTTGTTATATAAATAATTATTTAGGAATTTACCTATCCGTAACACAATCTACTACAACAAGAGCACCATCATTTACACGAAGGGCACTACAGGGTCGGATTAAGTAACTTGAATTCTAGCATGATCCTCCTCCAAGGCCTTCAGACAGATTTCTAAGATGAGCTCTCTAGCACCGACAATGATGTTTTCGCTAGATTCGTCAATGACACATTGTACCATAAGATCAGGCTTAGCCAAACCTTTCAAACCTGAAGTCAAATGACACAGACCTTAGTGATAATAACACAATAAAAGCGAACATTTGCGTACCTTCTACAGGTTTTTCTGAATCGGCCGGATTCTTCGGTTCCACAGCTACACGTACTACGGAAGAAAAGCTGAAGTTCTTGACATTCAAGTTCTGCTTGTTTGTGAATGTGGCGACCGTATCGGGCTTAAACAAAAATTGATCCAGACCGAACAAAGTGCAAATATTTCCAGATGGGACATCTTCCATGGCTTCAATATAACGACCAATCATGAGGATTCCTGAATTGTCTTCTCGTGTAAATCCTCTATGTTGAGGCCGCATAGTTAGGTCCCAGGATAGGGGCCTTCTTGCCGGTGGCTACTTTACCGGAAAAAACAATACCAAAATCGTAGAAAAAACCTTTTTGAGAAGTGGGTACCATTTTAGACACATTATCATAGGACCGTTAGGATCATTGTTCTTAATACCTAAAAACAAAAAAACAAAGTATAGTCATTTTCAAATATTAAAAAAAAATAATAAAAAATTGGTAATTGTTGTTTAGTTTATAACAATCATTCACAGTGAATCAGCCTAGAGTTGTAAACTACACATCATCATGTATAAGTAAATACCAAAATTTAACGCGTTTAAAAAATCCATATAGGTGACACATACCAGAAGCGGCTTCATCATCATGTGGACCTTCATATAACATTTCCATTCTGTATTTCAGAGCAGTTACTGGATATGGTAAGTGAACGGCAATCATCTGAAGCAAAGTCTCAGCAACAGGTAACCATGTCCACCTAAATTGTTTTCCATTCTTATCCTTGTCTTCATATTTCAAGTTAGTGCACAGTGTGGAGAGAAGGCCTTCATATTCTTCTTTCCTAAAATATAAATTTTAGTTACACCCAAGAACTACAAATATATAATGCATTCTCGATATAACAGCTTGTCACCATAGGATATTAAGATAGAGGTAACATGAATTCGTTTAATACCTAGGCTTAAAATATTCTTCCAATGTACTGCCAACAATATATTTATTTCCTAATAACTTCATAAAAGTTATTTTGTAAACTATATAGTGGCCTAATTGCGATGGAAGAATTAATATTTTTTTAAATAATAAAACACATGTTTGCTTGCAGTTCATAATCAAGTCAAAAATTTTGTAGATGAGATTCAAGATGTAAATGAAAAACGATCTTTTGTTATCATTATCCTATTTTTGGGTTGAAATATTCCTAACCCCATAGATTGTTAAACGTCAGAATATTTGGTAAAGTTATTCAGCACCCAGCTGCAATTTCAAATGGGTATGGTCCATCTTGTTCATGAACAAGATTGGCTTAATACGTTCGTCGATAGCCTGACGTAACATAGTTTCCGTTTGAACACACACCTGAAATAATTCATTATTACAAAATTGTTTCTAACTTTATCCATAATTTATAGCGAATTAGCAGCATCAGTAGCACCAATCATTAACCAATGTCGGCCTGGGGCGGTTGGAGATGACATAACGTTAATTAAAATATAGTAAAGACACTACAATGTTTCCTACTTTAATTCGAAAGTTCTTAATAAATTGTCTTTACCACAGAAATATATTTAGATATGCGTTATTGCATCTGCATTGAATTGCATTATGCATGTTTCTTTAGTAAAATTAATACAAAGTGAAGTAACACCGTAAATACATACATAATTATTTAATTTATTATACAAATAATTGTTTAGGAATTTACTTACCCCTAATACAATCTATTAGAACAAGAGAACCATCAATTACACGAAGGGCACTACTGGGTCGGATTAAGTAATTTGAATTCTAGCATGATCCTCCTCCAAGGCCTTCAGACAGATTTCTAAGTGGAGCTCTCTGGCAACGGCAATGATGTTTTCGATAGATTCTTCAATGACACATTGTACCATAAGATCAGACTTAGCCAAAATTTCAAACCTGAAGTCAAATGATACAGACCTTCTACAGGTTTTGGTGAATCGGCCGGATTCTTGGATTCCACAGCTACATATACTACCAGAGTTACGCCGAATTTCATGACATTCAAGTTCTGCAAGTTTGTGAATGTGGGGATGGTATCGGGAAAAACTGATCCAGACCGAACAAAGTGCAAATATTTCCAGATGGGACATCTTCCATGGCTTCTATGTAACGACTAATCATGAGGATGGCTCCCTGAATTGTCTTCTCGTGTAAATCCTCTTTCTTGAGGCCACATAGTTAGGTCCCAGGATAGGGGCCTTCATGCCGGTGGCTACTTTACCGGAAAAAACAGGACCAAAATCGTAGAAATAAACTTTATGAGAAGTGGATACCATTTTAGACACATCATCATAGGACCGTTAGGATCACAGTTCTTAATACCTAAAACAAAAAAACAAAATATAGTCATTTGCAAATATTAAAAAAATAATAAAAAATTGGTAATTGTTGTTTAGTTTATACCAATCATTCACAGTGAATCAGCCTAGAATTGTAAACCACACATCATCATGTACAAATAAATACCAAAATTTAACGCGTTTTAAAAATCCATATAGGTGACATATACCAAGGCGGCTTCATCATCATGTGGACTTTCGTATAACATTTCTATTCTGCATTTCAGAGCAGTTACTGGGAACGGTAAATGAACGGCAATCATCTGAATCAAAGTCCCACCAGCAGGTAACTATGTCTGACTAAATTGTTTTCTATCCTTATCCTTGTCTTCATATTTCAAGTTAATGCGCAGTATGGAGAAAAGGGCTTCATTTTCTTCTTTACTAAAATAAAAATTTTAGTTTCACCCAAGAACTACAAATATATAATGCATTGTCGATATAACAAATTGTCACCATAGGATATAAAGATAGGGGTAACATGAAAGCGTTTAATACCTAGGCTTATAATTTTCTTCCTATGCACTGCCTACAATATATTTATTTCCGAATAACTTCATAGAAGTTTATTTCTAAACTATATAGTGGCCTAATTGTGCTGGAAGAATAAATTTTTATTTAAATAATAAAACATATGTTTTCTTGCTTTTCATAATCAGGTCAAAAATTTTGTAGATGGGATTCAAGATGTACATGCAAAACGACCATTTGTTATCATTATCCTGTTTTTGGGTTGAAATATTTCTAACCCCATAGACTGTTTAACATCAGAAAGTTTGGTAAAGTTATTCAGGGTCCAACTGCAATTGCAAAAGAGTACGGGTTCATCTTGTTCTTGAACAAGATTGGTTTAAAACGTTCGTCGATAGCCTGACGTAAGACAGTTTCCGTTTGTACACACACAGCTGCAAATAATTTATTATTACAAAATTGTTTCTAACTTTATTCATAATTTATAGCGAATTAGCAGCATCAGTGCCACCAAACATCAACGAATGTCGGCCTAAAGCAGATGGAGATGACATAACGATTAATTAATATATTGTAAAAAGACTACAAGATTCTTTTTTCGATGTTTCCTACTTTAATTCAGAAATCCTTAATAAGTTGTCTTTACCACAGAAATATATTTATATATGCATTATTTAAAATTTTAATTTTTGTTTAGTAAAATTAATACAAAGTGAAGTAACACCTAAAATACATACATAATTATTTAATTTATTATATAAATAATTATTTAGTAATTTACCTACCCGTAACACAATCTACTACAACAAGAGCACCATCATTTACACGAAGGGCACTACAGGGTCGGATTAATTAACTTGAATTATCATGATCCTCCTCCAAGGCCTTCAGACATATTTCTAAGTGGCGCTCTCTAGCACCGGCAATGATGTTTTCGCTAGATTCGTCAATGACACATTGTACCATAAGATCAGACTTAGCCAAACGTTTCAAACCTGAAGTTAAATGACACAGACTTTAGTGATAATCACACAATAAAAGCGAACATTTGCGTACCTTCTACAGGTTTTGGTGAATCGGCCGAATTCTTGGGTTCCACAGCTACATGTACTACGAGAGTTACGCCGAATTTCATGACATTCAAGTTCTGCATGTTTGTGAATGTGGGGATGGTATCGGGCTTAACCAAAAATTGATCCACACCGAACAACCTGTAAATGTTTCCAGATGGGACATGTTCAATGGCTTCTACGTAACGACCCATAATGAGGACGGCTCACTGAATTGTCTTCTCGTTTAAATCTTCTGTCATGATGCCACGTATTTAGCTCTTGGAATAGGGGCCTTGCTGCGGTGGCTACTTTACCGGAAAAAACAGGACCAAAATCGTAGAAATAACCTTTATGAGAAGTGGGCACCATTTTATTCACATATCATCATAGGACCGTTAGGATCATTGTTCTTAATACCTATAAACAAAAAAACAAAGTATAGTCATTTGCAAATATTAAACAAAATAATAAAAAATTGGTAATTGTTGTTTAGTTTATACCAATCATTCACAGTGAATCAGCCTGGACTTGTAAACTACACATCATCAAGTACAAATATATACCAAAATTTAATGCGTTTTAAAAATCCATACAGGTGACACATACCACGAGCGGCTTCATCATCATGTGGACCTTCGTATAACATTTCCATTCTGTATTTCAGATCAGTTACTGGGTATGGTAATTGAACGGAAATCATCTGAAGCAAAGTCTCACCAACAGGTAACCATGTCCGCCTAAATTGTTTTACATCCTTATCCTTGTCTTCATATTTCAAGTTAATGCGCAGTATGGAGAGAAGGACTTCATTTTCTTCCTTAATAAAATAAAAATTTTAGTTACACCCAAGAATTACAAATATATAATGCATTCTCGATATAACAGCTTTTCACCATAGGATGTAAAGATAGAGGTAACATGGAAGCGTTTATTACCTAGGCTTATAATTTTCTTCCAATGCACTGCCGACAATATATTTATTTCCTAATAACTTCATAAAAGTTATTTTGTAAACTATATAGTGGTCTAATTGTGCTGGAAGAATTAATTTTTTTTAATAATAACACACATGTTTACTTGCATTTCACAATCAGGTCAAAAATTTTGTAGATGGGATTCAAGATGTACATGCAAAACGATCTTTTGTTATCATTATCCTGTTTTTGCGTTGAAATATTCCTAACCCCATAGATGGTTAAACGTCAGAAAATTTGGTAAGGTTATTCAGCACCCGACTGCAATTTCAAATGGGTATGGTCCGTCTTGTTCATGAACATGATTGGCTTAATACGTTCGTCGATAGCCTGACGTAACATAGTTTCCGCTTGTACACATACCTGAAGTAATTCATTATTACAAAATTGTTTCTAACTTTATCCATAATTTATAGCGAATTAGCATCAGCAGAACCAATGTATGCCTGGGGCGGTTGGAGATGACATCACGATTAATTAAAAGATTGTAAAGACACTACAATGTTTCCTACTTTAATTCGGAAGTTCTTAATAAATTGTCATTACCACAGAAATATATTTAGATATGCGTTATTGCATCTGCATTTAATTGCATTATGCATGTTTCTTGAGTAAAATTAATACATAGTTAAGTAACATCAAAAATACACATATAATTATTTAATTTATTATACAAATAATTATTTAGGAATTTACTCACCCCTAATACAATCTACTACAACAAGAGCACCATCAGTTACACGAAGGGCACTACTGGGTCGGATTAAGTAACTTGAATTCTAGCATGATCATCCTTTAAGGCCTTCAGACAGATTTCTAAGTGGAGCTCTCTGGCAATGGCAATGATGTTTTCGCTAGATTCTTCAATGACACATTGTACAATAAGATCAGACTTAGCCAAACGTCTCAAACCTGAAGTCAAATGACACAGACTTTAGTGATAATTACACAATAAAAGCGAACATTTGCGTACCTTCTAAAGGCCTAATGTCTAATGTCTAATCGGCCGGATTCTGGGGTTCCACAGCTACACGTACTACGAGAGTTACGCCGAATTTCATGACATTCAAGTTCTGCATGTTTGTGAATGTGGGGATGGTATCGGGCTTAACCAAAAATTGAACCAGACCGAACAAAGTGCAAATATTTCCAGATGGGACATATTCCATGGCTTCTATATAACGACCAATCAAGAGGTTGGCTCCCTGAATTGTCTTCTCGTTTAAATCCTCTTTCTTGAGGCCACATAGTTAGGTCCCAGGATGGTGACCTTCATGGCGATGGCTACTTTACCGAAAAAAACAGGACCAAAATTGTAGAAATGTCGGCCTAGGGCGGTTGGAGATGACATCACGATTAATTAAAAGATTGTAAAGACACTACTATGTTTCCTACTTTAATTCGGTAGCCTTTACCACAGAAATATATTTAGATATGCGTTATTGCATTTGCATTGAATTGCATTATGCATGTTTCTTTAGTAAAATTAATACAAAGTTAAGTAACATCAAAAATACACATATAATTATTTAATTTATTATACAAATAATTATTTAGGAATTTACTTATAGGAAACACAATCTACTACAACAAGAGCATCATCAGTTACACGAAGGGCAGCAGTTACTTCAGAACGGAAATCTATGTGCCCAGAGGAACCAATAAAATTAATCAAAAAAACTTTCTATTCTTATTCGCGTTAATCAATATTTCTTGTGAAAAAATCCCTATCTTCGAGCTCAAAATACATAAATATGGCGCTAAAAATAGATTAGTTAGTATTTTTGTTAAAACAAATACCCAGCTTTATTTTAAAGAGATAAAGCTTCAGAATGACTAATCAAAATTATCCCACATGTTCAGTGGTTTGTAAATTTCGTCGTTCAATATTTCAAAATACTACATGTTCTTATTCTACATATTCGTAATAAATCTGTCTTGTTCATTTTTTCTTGTGTCTGTAAAATGTATTTCTCTAATTTTGGCACCAGCAATAATACCAGTTTTTGATACTAAGGAGTCTGTTAAAGATGATTTTCCGTTATCTACGTAAGCTATGACGGATCTATTACGGATGTTTCGTTTTAGACCATCATGGCACAAATTTCATCTGCTGTAAAATTCACCTATGTGAAAAATAAATGTTAAGAATTCGTAATGTTTAGAAACACATAACTAATTTCTGTAATAACAGAAGAAAGCTAAAAGATAAGCTCAGTTATAGTCTTAGATGAGCCTTCGATATAGTTTGGCATACATAAAATATATAGTACAAGAAGCAGTTAGCAGACTATTATTTGGGGACATAATCATACAGATACCATAGTTACAACAGGCAAATAAGACACATACTAAAAATAGGCTAAATGTATGAATAGTAAATTTAAAATAAACAAGGGAAAAAAAACAAATATTAAACGAAATAGAGAGGTTTAAATGTCTAGTTTTAAATAACTATAAACACTATCAATTAATGTTATTTAAAACAACTTTTAAACTATATACAAATAATATATTCAATTCATTATTATTAAACGGCACAATAAAAATTAAAACGAATATGATTCGTTAAATCAAACTTTTATTAATGTGTTTAAACATGATTACAATACTATAACTAGGATTATAGGTATTCTGCAACAAAATATGTAGAGAAAGTTCTTAAACATAAACTAAAATATAGTTATTTTGAAAATAACATCAATTTTAATTATTGTTGAAGAATAAATATTTGATTTTCAGTTATTATCTGGCTTCATCCAGAGCATATCGGATAATGGCCATGTTAATTTTGTGTCAACAACCCCCTCAACGAAGGGTAACAAATCATCAACTTTAATCATTCGACACAAGTCATATTTTCCAAATTTGATTTTAAGTTTCTGAAGTTTGAATAACAATTTAAAATAGGCCATTTCCCAATTAGTGCACACTATAATTTTGTCTTCCAAAAAGGAAAAATCTCCTTCAAAGTAAAACAAAGGCGTGTAACTTTCATTGTCTCTCACTATAAATGGTATGTGATACTTAGCAGTTATCTGTAAAAAGCCGCATATCTCTTTAGGAAATTGTTTGTACATTTGTTTTATAAGATTGTACAAAACATATTCACAAAATTTTAAAAAACAATACAATCTTAAAAATTCAAACAACTGCATTTTGTATTCACGGCCCTCTCGAAAACTGCTTCCAAAAGAATCGCCATGTGCAATGTTAATCATATTAAACAGATCTACTTCCACTTTGCTCATAACACTACACTGCATATAAAATAAGTTATACACTTCAACTGAGAATCTCTTCATTCTTGAGAGCACTTTGTCGTTTAATATTCTGACACTAACATAAATATCATCAACGATAATATAAGGAATATTAGATGATTCGACGTTAATCCATCCGTAGGTATAAGTAACAGGCGTAACGTTTCCTAGAGATGGTTCGTTAGATACCATCTCCAATATTAGTATTTGTTCTAAATTGTTACCTCCTGTATTAGATGACATTATAACTATTTTCGAAATCACAAATTGTGTGAAAAACCCGGCAAGATGCCAGTAATTAACTTGACGATTAAAACAATGTCAAAATGGCCGAGTACTTGATACCAACCGTCTTTGTAAATAGATGGTATGTATACTGTTGTAATTAAATATGTTGGAAATAAGCATATATAATTAATTTTATATAATATACAACAATTATATAATCTGTAAAGATTAAATATTTATAACTATTTTTTAACTTATATATTTATAATATTAATTATTTTTTATTTGGCCAACCTGTTATTCTAATGTCATTCATTACCGATGTCCAGAATCAATTTATAGGTTAAGGTTTACACCATAACTAATATTCTAGAGATTTTGAATAGTACTACTTCGTTTACAACAAAATGGTTTATTGGTAAAGCGAGTAAAGTGGACATGTTACACAGTAAAACCAGAAAAAGCTTAGTTGATGACACTGATCAACTAAACCGGATATCTTCTAAGGAAAAAATTAATATTTGAAAGTAGATAACTTCTACATAATCGAAGTTCGTCTATAGGAATCCAGTTGTTACGTATTCGTTTTGGTTTTATTGATTTGATTGTTGATTTTTTCACTATTTCTAAATCAAACATTTATATATACCTGATAATATAAGTATCAAAATGATACAAATATCAAAATTCTTTCTTCTCTTCCAGTTTTCTTTTCAGGTTTTCGATTTAGTATTATGTAAAGGTTGTTACTAACAAAGATGCATTTTGCATGGTTTTGATAGATGTTCGTAGAGACCCAGCTCATTTTCCTTTGCCACTGCTTGCTTGATGCAAGAACTTGGATGTTTATTTTCCGTGTGGAAACATTAATCAATGTTACTCGTTTATCTGTCTTATTAACCATTGTACATTAACTGAAGTTAATCAATTGATCTGTGGACACTGTACGCCCCATTATATTTTATATTTATTATTTTTTACAATGAGATCTGGTGTATTTAAGAATTTCAGCTTTCCAGCGAGTTTTGGTGGATAATACTAGCCATAGCATGATACATTTATCATCGTCAATCATCTCAATGATCTCCGGATACATTCTTCCCGATATTAATTGATAAATGTATTAGCTAGACAAAACTGAATGTCTTCCAAGAATGGATTTTGCCTAATATATCAAAAATATTGAAACGTACTATTAATTCTATTTTATATTATTTTAACTATTTTGTTTACAAATTTATTGGTTAAGCGGCTAAAGTAATAGTAAACCTGTATGGATCTTAAGACATGAAAATTTGTGAATTTTTAGTAATGCCACCTATTAAACTCCGTGAAACCGATAGATGTTAATATATCATAGCAGATTAATCCGCTTGCATTACAATACTTGGTCGAGGCTACTCCGTCTATGCATATATTATTCTCGATTTTTTTTAAATACATTTTAAAGACTCCTTTTACAAACTATGGGTTTATCTGGACTGATACTACAGTTTCGCGTGGGCATCAAACCACGGTCCTCAGCATTAAGCGTACCGACTGGCGAATGACCAACTTTGGAAATCATCCCAGAAGACATCCGGTCTTACCCAGCTAGTTACTGGCGTGACTGGTATTCTTATCCTTGTTGTTTTCTTGATTTTACACTCTTGCCTAGGACAATCACGATTTTTAAACAATCAAAAACATAAATTTAAGACCATGCCCCAGCAGGATTCGAACTCGCGGCTATCGCATCATTAGGAGGACCGTCCTATCGCCTCTGCCATTACCCCACCAAGCTGGTGGGACCCGATATTAATCCATGGGAGTCTTATTAGCCTGTACTGTCCGTCTACCACAAATGACCTTTCCCTTCTAAGTTTCTATTTTTTCATTTATGTATTTTAATGTTTTTGTTTATTAGGTCCTTACATGTATTCTGATCATTTTTCCTCTTAAAAAAGACATTTGTTTAGAAAAAATAGTAGATTATGGATTAAGCAATGCGTGTTTCGTCATCTTTTTAGTCACATGGCGATACGTGTCTAAAGGACGATGTTGGTTTCAATTAAATCATCGATCAATTTCTGCACTTCCTCAAAATTTTGAAAATTTATACTGTTAGGAAGTATGCCTATATATTATGTGTATTTATATATTGTATAACGGGATTTTATTGCGTATGGTATTAAAACAATTCAAAAATGTTAGAAGAAAACAGCCATAACCATATCTTTACTAATGATGTATTTTTTTTTAGTTTCGGAATACTACAAGAAGTTTGTTTCCAAATACCGGATCGTCCACAGGTTGTAAAATATATTATTGTAGTAATGAATTAATTTAATTTAGTAATGAATTAATACTTATTAATTATTATTAAAATATCATATAAATTATAATTATTAAAATTTTTTAATTTGGCCTACTTGGAGAAATGATTCAGAATCTCTCAGATTCAGAAACTCCCTTAACATCTACCTCTTTATTTTTATGAACCCTCTCTATAGTACTCTTTAGATTATTAGTTTGTAGCTCCGGAAATAATATTTCATTTCATAATTGTATGGAAATTTATTTTGTTTTCAATATAATACATTTTACCTGCTTGGAGGTAATAATATAATTTAATTAATTCTTTATTTAATAGGTAAAAACAATGAAATTGTATAAAATTTAAAATTACTAATTATACTTTCAGTTAATTTGTTTGTTAGTTATTATATTTATAAACCTGAGATGTCACAAAAAACACATAAATATCGATCTAGAAAACAATTATACATATATGGGATGCATCGAGACTTATAATTAATTCCCCAAGTACCCCATTTCATTAAATTCAGCTGTAAATAGCTACCAGAAAAAATCTTAATAATTTTAATAGAGTATCAAATTCCGTGTTTATTGATTATTATTAAGAAAACCTTCAAAATAAAATTTATCCCTGAGTTATTAAAACAAATGGAAAATGTTGATATATCATCACAAGTTTGAAGTGTATAAGAATGAAAGCAGTCGATTTTAAAATATTTCATTGAAAAAATGATTAAATGGCATAATATGTGCATACAACAAGCTGTTCACAGTTTGTTCTAATGTATACAATCTATAGATATATTAAACAATTCGCTAACTCAAATTTAACCTAGAAGCTGATATAACTATTTCTTCGGTATTCGCTTCGGCCCAGGGCTATCCGGCGATCTGTTCTTTTTTGTGACACGGGTAGGTGTGTTTTACCCTCAGTGTCACTATGTATCGCCGTTCAGCCAGTTGCCTCTTCTTTCCGTTAAATAAATATAGTTTTATTTCAAAAGATAGTTTTTGTTTGTTGTCACGACTTTAAGCCATATACTAAAATTGTAATGACACAGAGATCAGCGTATACAGAAAACACGATTTCGGTGAAGATTTCCGATCAACTTACATCCCTACCCAAATAACGATGGATTAAAACGCAATGAGAGCATTAACATGTCCGTTATAGGCCCTTCGAGTTCCTTAATTTTCAGCACCCTAAAACACATAATAATTTTTACTGCTGAGAGGTTTGCCATTTGGAGATAGGTTCGATAGCTATTGAAAGAAGGGCCTGGTGAATAGCTGATCTGCACGGATTTCTATACTACGCTGAACGCAATTCAAGCATATTCATGTGATCATCCATTAATAATTGACGCTCATAATTAATGATCCTGCCAAGTTATGCCTAACCCACTTACGCTAAGTCGTTATAAATGCACATATTCCCATTTTCTGAAGGGATAACCCCTCTTCAGTGTTCCCTGAGTGTTCTCGCTATGGCTCTCCAACCTGAGTATACCACAGTTTGACCACATCGAAAACCGAATTTAACTTCCTTTCACTGTTTATCACTTGTTCACTTCGGAAAACATATCTAAGCTCCTTAGATTGCTTGAAATCCTTAATTTACTTGATATCATATATGAACATGATATTATGAAAGATAAAAAACCATGAACATTGAAAAATATGAATATTTTTTCGGCATCCCTATGCCAGAGTCGTTGTTCCCTTAGTGGATCCAATTCAGTACTTGTTCTTGAAATAATATATTTTAGTTTTAAATTTCAAATGAAATAAAAGTATTTTTATCCGTAAATGAATCAAGTGATAAAAATTGAAATGATTAATAAATAATCGTTTAAATAATAAAGCCGGTATGGTTAAATCAGTAAGCAGCAATGATATTTCCAGAATTGAAAGAAACATTAGCCTTCTTCATTCCTTTAGAAACCTTCATTTGTAAATTTCGGATCGCAGACCATTAAAATAGGCAATCGGATGAAGATAAATGAAAACACTCAATAGATAGAAAAAAATCTTTAGCTAGTAAGGTTAGAAATGTTATTAGGTGTTACGAGCAGTTTAACACGTATTACTAGATTTATACATATTGTTCTAATAAGGAAATAGAAATGTTATAGTATTAAATAATTTTTTATTCGGAACATAATACTGACGAAACATTATAGAAAAGTTTGAAAAGCACTAGTTAGGAATCACTATTGGGCCCCGTATGACTGTGTCATTTCCCATCACATCATAATACAAATTGTCCAATTTTTGTTACCTTATATGATGAACAAATGAATTGATATAAAAAATAATATTTTAAGGTATATCAAAATAATTGAAAAATTGGGTGTAATTAGTATGTAAAAATATATATGAGTTGAAATGAAATAACAAAAATAACATCTAATTTGGATTTTTTTAGTTCTTCTGTCATATAACCGATATTTATAATCTTTCATCTAGCATCACTTATTAATGAACTTCAGTCTAGGTAAGATTTACCTCGGATACAAGTGTAAAAGTACATGTCCCAATTCAAAGCACCCATATCAAAATCAAATAGTTCCCGGTTGCTCTTTCTCATTTCTTTCCATATCGTTGTCACGTTGTTGTTCTCAAACTTCCACTCTTTTGTAGCATAGTAACTTAACATATCTACAATTTTATTTATCTTCTTGTAATTCTCTCTGGCTCTACAATACAATATAGGCATTTTCAAGTAATGTTTTACATATTTTTCAGATATTTTTGGGTTTATTTTGGGTCAAATGATTAAAATTTTGGAAGTTGCAAATCAACCCAGAGAAAACCCAGGCCATTATATTCCACCGAAAATCCTATATCCTCTCACGTGTACTCCTTTATTTAGACGGGTTAAAGTAGTCTAAGTACATCGGTCATGAAGAGATGAACAAATTTAGAAATAGCGGAGATAAAAATTTGAGCGCCTCATATACAGAATTACTCAAATGCATTACCACAAAGGTTCAAAAGGAGTTTTTCACTCATCCCTTTTCAAAAAATTCACCACAGTACAATAGCAAAATTCCTATACCAAGTCCTTATCATCACCAAACAGTGGTTCCACATCAACAAGGACTTTAATCAGCTGACCAAACAGAAACTCCAAGACTCCAAGAAAAGGATAGTTCATTAAGTAAATTAAAGGTTCCTAAGATCTTGAAAAAGGAAGGGAAAATAGAAAATGCATAAACGTTTGTCTATAATATCTAAGTTAATTATTCTATGTTAATTATCCATACAAATTCGTCCAGTTTGCTTTTTAAAGACTAACCATATCATATGACAAGCCGTAGAAATATTGCAGGCAACTGCTTCTATGGTATAGTTATTAGAGTCTTCAGATCACACGTGGAGATCGCGGGTTCGATTTCCGATGGGAACAATGACTTTTCGTGGGTGTTCTAGTTTGGTTAATGCCTCTAATGTCAGATCAGTTAGGTTAGGTAGCGGACCCCGGTGCCTGAAGCATTTCTTATCTTCAATCATTGTTCCTTTATTCCTATATTTCCTCAAACAAGCTGCAGCTTTACTTGGCCTACCCAATGTAATACTTAATATAATAACTGCATAATTTATTGAGAAAATATCTAACACCAAAAAGAGAATAATATAATGTTTTTAACAAGAAAATTGAACCGACTTCAAAAAATAAATAAGGAACACAAATGACAGAACAGGAAGAAAGCGGGACGGTACTTTGAAATTGCTTAAAATTCTTTTCTTTCGTGATTTAAATTAACTTTTCGTATATTCTCAGAATTTTTCAATGATACTGAATACAGTGCATCAAAATAGGACATTGTGGTAAATGAATCAAGTGAAATTTCCCATAATCACTAAGAGATGGACCGTAAGAAAATATAGATCGGCATTGTTGACCAATTACATAGAGGGCACCTAATGACTCATTCGCTAAACGAGGCGGACGTGGTAACGGGTCCGAACGATATGAATGCTGAGATGTACACTTTTTGGATACAAAGACGACGCCTTGACCAGAAATCATATAGTTTCTTAGTCTCTCGAAGAGTATCTTGCTGACGTAGTTGTTATACGATTGTTATATATTGTAATCACCGTTGCAACCCCTAGTATATTATTAAGATAGTGACCATTAAAATATTTGTTGAATATTTGTATTTTATTTACCAAGAAATAAAAGTATTAATTCACATTATAGGCAAGTTAACTCGGAGATTATTTATAGCAAACCCAAGAATAAAGTCTATTACATTCTTTCCCTGTACTATTATATATAGCTTGACATTCAAATAGTAACAATGTACCGGAATTTGATAGATTGACTTGCCTTAACAATTATAATGTTATCACTTACCCCTAATTTGTCGATTTTTGACAAACAAATTTTGACATCATAGTTGACGGCACAGCTTGTGCACTAGAAGTATCAGATGAGGAAGTTTACCACGCCATAAAACATTTTTACGCTAATTCTGTTATTTCTAGCTTCTGTTCTGATTAGACGACAAGCAAAGTTCCTACACAGTCTGATTTTACCATTTTTGACGGGGATGGTCCATCGGCTATTTTATCACTGTCACCACTTATCTTAATAGAGTAATTCTTATTTAACTGACTATTACAACCTCAGCACAAATGTTATAGTCTTTGAAATGTACGTTATATTCTAAACACACACACTTGACAGGATAAATAGAAGGCCTTTATTCGACCACAATACTAGTTTATTGGTCCGACAGGTAAGACAAGGCAATATGTTTCAATCAACGAACTAACGGAGACTGTTCTTGAAGCTACCGGATAGAAGCACAACTATGCTCTCCAAACTATTATGTTAAATACGAGTAGGGCAGGAAGTTTCTTAGGTGGGTGTTTTGGTAATATTTTGCGAATATACTCATTGAGAAATTTAACTTCTTAGGAAATTTTGGCGAAATGTTTCGCCACGTCCAACATGTAGATCTCGCTACCTTTAACACTTTTCTTGTTTTATTCGCCATGCTAAGAGCCGCGACGGAATCTGATTCGTTCATTTCGTTTTATGGTTTGTTCATTTTGCACCCCATTTTCAATATGCCCTACGTAGAGAACAGTGTGGTCAGCTTTTTATAACGTTTATAGATTAAATTATTATTTTATTTTATTACTAGGTGAAAGTTCGTAGCTGAAATGCATTCCTGTTCTAGAAAGTGTTGTGTGCCCGGATGCACAGTGAGGAAATGCATCATCGTTTTCGTTAAAATCGTTTCGTCAAAAAAGCGATCCTTAAGAAATGAGTAGAAAACTTTAAAAATCTTAAACAGGTTGGTTAAACATGAAGCAGATTTATTATCGTTACTACGCGTGACATTTTTTGTGATACATTTAAACCTTCCTTTAAGTACTTATGAACAATTTAGTGATGGTGAAAATAATACCACGTGCCCAGAACATGTACAAATGGAAGTGGATCAAAATCAAAATTATATAGAAGGTAAATTGAAGGACTCAGTCACATTTCAGTTTATATATACCAGTCTTACTTGGTAGTACCTATTTCCATCATTCCAGGCCCGCAACCAGGGTGTTCGAAGCAAGTATCATCGACACTTGAACAAACTCCAGAAGGTAATGGTAAAGTTTGTATTCATTCAGTTAGTATCCCCCTTTCTGCTCATTTTTATTGTTAATTACTTGACTATAACTTCAGTCCAGATGTTCCTATAAGAGCAAACAAAGTTTTACGTTGTACCGTACTGTATATCTCAGGTTATTTAGTGAAACTTTTTTAAAAAGAAATGAAGTGTGATTTTTGTGTACATACAATTATGAATAAATCAGTAGACCCACAAATTGAGACTGATTTTATAGAGACAAGAGAATATCTCGTGTCCCAAACTTTAACAAAATTGTTTTAATATACAAGTAGTCAGTAGGTTTGAGGTAAATTTTAAATTATTCAGCGATTTTGCCATGTCGATAATATAACAAAATTTTTGTCAAATGTTTAAAAAAAAGTAAATTAAAACTCCTTCAATTGTACATTCCATAATGATCTTTCGGATAAAATATTAAAAGTACTGACGGAAAGATGGAAGAGATAATTTTAATTTGCTATGCACCAAAGTTTTTTGCTTATGGTTTATATATACGTATATAATATTTATATTTTATAGATATATATTTATTATATTATATTTATATTTTTAGATAAATTTAGATAAATGTAGATAAATTTATATTTATTGTTATAGATTATATTTATATGTATATTTAAATGAATTTAATTGAATAAATTTAGTTCAGAAAGAAATTGTTTTTATTTAAAGGTCACGCCAAGAATGTTACTTAAATTATTACTTAATAAGTCTTTTTTTATAATTTTAGATAGTTTAATATACGATTGTATTGAAATATAGTTTATTTAGTTTTTGATTGAAATATTTAGTTTATATTATTGTATACACTAATTTTTTCTATATATATATATATATATATATATATATATATATATATATATATATATATATATATATATATATATATATATATATATAGCTTTGTTTTATATTATAATAGTAAAATTAAGTATTTACATAAGCAAATCAAATTGCTATGGAAAGACAAAACAAGGAACAAAAGAAGCTTTTCTATTTTGAAAACTGTAAGAAGTTATATACCTGCTCTAATTTGAATGTCCATATCAAGAGACTTTCCTGCTGAATCTTACAATAATTTTATGTTTTAGAAAAATTATCTGCATTAAATCTGAAGCGTGTATTAATTTTTAAATATTTTACTTGCGAAAATAAATATAGCAGCAAACAAATATTGAAATAGCGTGGACACAAAACAAAGCATCCTGCTATTAATGAAGATACCAAAGTAACAAAAATACTGTACACATGTAAGTTATGCGAGCACACTACAATGAAAGCGAATCTTCTAATGAATCATTTACAGTCAACTCATAACTTAAACGTTGAGGAGTTATTGAAATTTAATACCTTTAAAGAATTTGAAATATGGGAAAATCATATGGAGCATGCCCCAACCTCGTGTCAAGAGAGAAGAGGCTATATTTCTTTATATTGTGCTAGCCTAATATTTCAGGGTCCAAGGAAGTTCAAGGAAGAAACAAGATAAATACACATTGACCAGCTAGTATTAAATTAGAACAAAGGTGAAGAATATGTAGAATTCACCAAAACATATTTTGGACATGAAAATACCTTAAACTCCTGCAGCTCTCGAAAACAAATAGAGAATAAATTGTAACCAAATGCGCAGCTAAAATACCATTTAATGTTATAAAGGATGATGTAAGAGACGATGTGGATATTACTAATGTACGAAGAATAGATTTAGTGACTCATAAAGATTTACAAAACATAAAAGCAGCTTATGATTTTAAATCCACAGCTAATAGAAATGAAAAAGACGCCATAAGTGTAAAACCATGGGCAAATGAGTTGAAAGATACAGGATGTATACTGTTATATAACCCACAAGGTGAATATATGGACATCTACCCCAATTAGAAAAAATATGATAAATTTGCAGTTATTGGATAATGTTACCACAATATTAGTGAGTCCATATAACTTAGACCCTTAAGGAATAGCCCAGAGAAAATCGATGAAGTGGATGCAATACAAATAACATAACATTCTCCTATTGTCCTTTATATATAAATAAATTATGTTTATTGTAATATTGTTGTTTTGTATTTTTCCTAATTTCATAAGTGAAAAGTAGATATTTCGAGATAAATATGTATTAGTTTACCTAGTACATTTAAACCTGTTTGTAATTTCTATTATCGCAGTAATGTCAATTTCATTTATGAGGTCTAATTAAAAAAAATACCAAATAAGGATTTCAGTAAATCATTAATATTAGTGTATTATAAGGTGGTTGATAATATAATACTAGATTAAGGGTACCTTATTAAGATTAAGATATAAGAGATTAAGGAACTTATCAGTACCATTTTAATACGATATTGACCTTACAATATTTATATTACAAATAAATCAAAATAATTTTGAAGGTCTAGTAATGCAGGTATTAGATATTTCGTATATTTTTGAAATGAATAGCTATTTTGAACTTAAATATCGTTTTGTTATAATATCAGCATCATTGATATATATTAGAGTATTTGGAAGAAAAATAAATACCAATATGCCTTAAAATTGATTAATTTTATTTAAATTTGGGAATTTTGATTGCTGTTATTCAGAGAAGGTTTTAGGAGAGACCTGAAGGATCTGCAACGGATTTTCAAGTTTAATATTAAGATATATTAAATGCAACTTATATCTTTATGGTAAATGGATTATCAATCCTAATGTATTTAAAAATCCATAATTTTAGTATTATTTTAGTATTAAAAACTCCAACAAAGACTTGTACCATTCAAGAAAATCATGAATGGTTCCAAATATCTAAGGTACATAGAATTCGATCTAGTAGTGCGATATTTTAGACCGTTTCATTTAGGGTCAGTTATGTTTTTCTTAAATTTGAAGGAAAGTATAAAGGAACTAGATGGGATTGCCACTTCTTTTTAATTGTACAATTTGTCCATATTTTGACGACATGTTGTTGTAACGCATCCTGGAGGTGTTAGAACTTCATAACACATCATCTCCAAAGACGCGATGCTCAGAATCACTACGCTTTTATTATTCAGTTTATTCTAGTGTCTTTTGTAACACCCTGGTTGAGTTTCATGATAATTTGTTCATAGAGTATTCCAGTTTTCCCATTCTAATTTCCATTTATTATTTATTAAATTCTCCTTTATTATGTTCATGTTATAGACATTTATTTTTAAAATTAAGCCCAAGATATATTATTCGAGCGGATTTTAGAATATATAGAAAAAGTGAAAGTGCCATCGGAAAAAAACTTCAGTGCAGTAGAAAATAAATGCAAAATGCCATAAAACGTTAAGAGCCGAAACTGAATATCTGGACCACAAATGCAGCGTAGGGTAATTTGAAACATAAAAATAACAGTATTATTTCAACAATACGTAAAAAAATATTGAGACATCAATATTTTTCGATATCAGGATATCACATATTTCAGTTTTAAATGTAGAGAACACAACTAGAACCCAGAACGAACAGGCACTCTACAATGCGTGGTTGAACGAAAAACAGAGAGTCTTGAAATTGCATTAACTAATATTCAAAAACAAATAAATGCCCTCCAGCTACAACTAAATAAACAAAGCTCTGAAGGCAAGGACAAACCACCAAGCCAACAAAAGCAGTCAAATTGTTACATACGAAACAGATGAAGAATTACAGATAGAAATAGGCTGAATAACGGTTAAAAGTAAAAGAAAAAAACCAAAATTAACAAAGGAGAATTTTTAGTCCACAAGAAGCCATTACGTCTATTTATGTTAGCCTTTGAACATGATACGGACACGAAAAACATTTTTGGTAGTTTAGCAACAGGTATAAAAGTATATTAGGGGTTGAAATAAAAATCAAACCTCTAAAAAAAACAAACAATACCGCAATGTAAATGATGCCAATTGCATTGACACATAAAGAAATTCTGCAGAAGAGAACCGAGATGTGTAAAATATTAAAATATGTGTATAATATTGTAAAACATATCACCACAGAGTGTGACCCAAAGAAGCTAAGCCGAAATGTGGAAACTGCAATGAAGCGCATCTGGCAAGTTATAGAGGATGTTTAGTTGCTAAAACAATACAAGGGAGGTGAAATAGAATAGCTCAAGTTAAACCTCAAGAACCAATAAGTGAAAATAAACAACCGAAAAAAAGTTGAAACAATAAAACCGATCATATAGAGAAAAAAAGCCTAATACCAACACACCAGTTTGGGTTTTTAACAAGCACTCAACAATTGACCAGGTCCACAGAATAACAGATGTTATTGAAAAAGCCTACGAAAGTAAAAAAGTATGCTCAGCTATATTTTTAGATGTAACACAAGCCTTCGATAAGGTTTGACATGAAGGCCTTGAGCATAAACTACAGAAAATACTACCAAAACAACACACCTAACTATTAAAATCATACATTACAACCAGAATGTTCAGAGTCAAACTAGAAGCTAGAAGAAGCAGGTGTACCACAAGGAAGTATACTGGGATCAATGCTTTATCTGCTCTACACTTGTGATATACCTCAAATGGAAAATATTACGAAGGCTACCTTTGCTGATGATACCGCGATTATAGCTGCTGGAAATAATACTGAAGAAGCCTCACGAAAATTACAACAGGCAAGTGACAATTTAAATAATTGGACACAAGCTTGGAAAATAAGAATTAATGAAAGTAAATCTGTACATGTGCAGTTCATAATAAAAACAGACCGTACGAGCAGCAATAAGATTAAATAACACTATCATTCCATATAGCAACAACGCTAAACATCTTTGAATGAATCTCGATGCAAAACTTCGCTGGATGAAACATATAAAGAAGAAAAGAAACGAACTGGAATTGAAAAACAGGAAAATCTACTGGCTAATTGGAAGAAAATCATAGTTAACAGTATATAATAAATTGCTATTATATAAGCAAATACTAAAACCTATATGGACATACGGAGTTCAATTATGGGGATGTTCTGCAAAGAGTAACATAAACCAAATAAGTTTTTCGGAACAATGTCCTGAGAGGTATTGTGGGTGCACCCAAATACTATAGGACTTGTTACCTACATCGAGACCTTCAGATTCCCTCAGTCTGTTAAGAAATCAAGAGAATTGCAAGGGAGCATGAGGAAAGATTCCATTCTCATACGAATATTGAAATATTGCTACTATTGGATATCACCAGAACACGACACAGACGTAGCGTTGTGTAGTGAGGTGCATATATTAAAAAATTCAGCAGTGACACGTATAAACATTATTTCAGCAGAGTTATATACCTAGATTTAAGTTATTATAAAGACAAATCGTAGGTTAGACAGAAACGACTAATAATATAGTAATTAAATAATTTAAAAAATGTTAAACATACAGCCTATGGTTCACGATTAATAATACCTGGAAAAACCAACGAACTATTAGCAGCAATAAATATTACTACATGTAATTATTACTCTGGGCGCAAGCCCACTTATTGGGGCAGTAAAAATTATCAGGCCTACTGGACTTTTACATTTCGAAAGGCATCTTTTCAAATCAAATACAAATCGAGAGATTTTGCGAAGTATCATTTGATCACACTCCAGTATTGTTAGCACTAGGTGCGACAAATTTGAAAAAAACAAACAAACCCAATCCTACTAACACATTTACTAGCAGAGACCCGTTTAGTCTTATAATGCAAGAATAATATAATGCAAAAAATATAATGCAAGAAATATAATGCAAAAAATATAATGCAAAAAAGGCTGGTTAATAAAAAAGCTTCCACGAAAAGTAACAATCATGATAACATTGCTTAAAAAACCTGATAAACCAGTAGACCAAGTTAGATCTTACCAGCGTATTTCGCTGTTACCTACGATATCAATATTATATGAGAAACTGCTGTTAAAACGCATTAAGTAATTTATAGAAATACCAGATTTCCAATTTGCAGTTTGAAATCACCACTCAAAAATGGACCAAGCGCATAGAGTAACAGAGGTAATTAAAAAGGCATTCGAAGAAAAGAAATACTGCCCTGCAATATTACTGGACGTCTCATAAGCTTTTGACCGGGTATGGCATTTGGGATTATTAAACAAAATGAACAGATTGCTTCCGCCCAATTGCTGGCGACTTCTCGAATAATAATATTTTGAAAAAAATTAGAGTTTTAGATGAACGAGCAATCTCTACACTCAACCCTATTTCAGCTGAAGGTCCACGTATCCATACAACAGAAGAAAAAATACTTGGAGCATTTGCCGACGACACAGTTTTCATATTAAAAATTGTCTAAGTTGTTTAAGGCGGTAAATAACGTACAAGTAGCGGTAAAAAAATCTACAAATGGACTAGAGACTGAAAAATATGGCTTAATCGCTCCAAATCCGTCCATGTTAATTTCGAATTGAAGCAAAATGACAAAAACATAAATATATCACTTGACAGATGCCTGATTCCTCAAGCAGAATCAGTTAAGTACGTCGAAATACGTCTCGATGGTAGGTTAAACCAAAAACCTCATGTTAGACAAAAAGCAGAGCAGATTAGACTCAAAGTCAAGCAATTGGATTGGTTAATTGGAATATACTCTCCACTTGACCTAAAATCAAAGATATTGGTTTATCAGTCAATCATAAAACCAATTTGGATCCATGGTGTGCACATATGGTGTTGACAAATGCCATATATTGATAATACGCCAAACATCAAACAGTTTTGCGAATAATTATCAATGACCTCGATATCAAATGGATACACGAAGTGATCCAAGATTTCGCCTTGATATACGCTTGCATAATCACAGTAACATGGAAGCTATACAGCTATTGGACAACACGCAGGAAATCAGAAGAGCGAAGCGAACCAAACCACAGGAACTTGTTTGATGTGTATAAGTGTATCAGTGTATAGGTGTTATATTACCCATAATTCATAATTTATGGCAAGTCAATAATAATAATTATATGGTTGCATCTGTTAATATAAATTATAATCAAAATAAATATAACAATAAATTAAAAACTAATCATTATTGTATGCCACTGGAACGTATTCTTTCGGTGGCGGCTATTCCACAAACAAGGAACCATTCAGAACCGTATTCTTGAAACGTAGATACGGCTCCATCAGATAGATGGATCAGGTGTCGTACGCTACATATATAGAAAAAATTACAAATATTCCACAATAACGACAACTTGGGGTTATCACCGGCAAGCCTTTTGTCAGATCTGATATATTGATTGTTTTGACTAAATCGTTGTTCTGACGAAGAAACGTCTGCAAATCTTAGACAATAGGTGAATTATAAGTTTTATCAAATTCTATTATTAAATAAAAGTAAATAATACATCAAATTAGTAAAATAATATGATATATTATTTAATAAATCCAACTCAATCTGGCTACGGAAATTTAAACAATGGAGATATTAAGAGAGTAATATATGACTAAAGAATTTAAAGATAATACTTACCGATATTTTACAGTCCCAATGAAAAAGTTATTTGTCCCTACAATAACTCACATCACATAAGAGTATCAAGGATGGGAATTACATTTGAAGAATTATATTATGTACATATATTTGAAGAAGTGCAAAGCTGTTAACAGCGGGAATATTGCACTAGTCCCTTGTGATTACAATACATGTCACCGTGTACCACCAGAAGAATTAAATGTAAGGTGTATTATTTATTAAATAAAACCAATACAGTACTTTTTTTATACTAGTTACACCATAGTACCTGCCCAGATGAAAAGTGTATAGAATTGCAGCTAATAAAAGAAGGCAGTGAAGTTGAAAAGGTGATAATACCTCTAGAACCTATTAAACTTGTACCAGTTGATGATAGTTGGGATAATGTAATTTACGATTTTAGAAAATCCTAATAATCTATAAATATTATAATTTTTTTGTATTTTTAGTGTGAGGGCCCAACTTATAATGCAGAGCAATATTGTCTCGAACATCAAGTATTGAGAAGTTTAGACACAGGGTCTGCTTTAAAGAGACGGAATTTTCGGAATTCTGAAAGACAGAGAATAGGACAACTTACAGACACTGCCGTATCCAATAAATCCAAATTGAATAGTTGTCAGGATCGTGAAAATGTAATATGAAGTTTTGAGATTTTCTTCAAAATTTGACTTGGTTTGATTGGTTTCTTTTTAGACAAACATACCACAAGCATCAGTGGTTTCATCACAAACAAAGACAAAACACCTGACGCAATAAGTGATGTAATAATGAAAAATAGGAAAAATCCAAAAGCTATATTATCCAAATCAAATAAATTATGTTCTATTTTAAAATTTTATTATAAGTGTGCGATATGAAGTGTTTATGCGATTTATTGAAAATTCATTGGTTTAAGTTATACAAATGTGCTTAATTTGTGTTTATTAACTATGTATGATTTACTTATGCAGTTAACAAATGTTTTTAGAGATAAATAGTTTATTCCTTGTAAAACTTAATCCGTATTTTATTTTTTTATTGTTAACATATTCATTGATTTTTTTTATTTTATTACTTCGGTTATCTCATCATTTGGTGTCTTGATATGCCAATAAGTAAAAGCCTTGTTGAGTACCAAGTTCTGCTTGCTTAGGATTAAAAATTAAATGACTAAAAATAATCAAAATAATAAGAAATTTATATACAAAACAACATTCCTCTATAGAATATGCCACAATATAACTCAATTTAATTCCAATTATATATTGGATCAATTAGAAGACAGCATTAGATAAATGTGTGTTATATTTTTAATGGGGATAAATTCTCCAGAAATTCATTTTATATCGGTGTTATGCGCCAAAAGTGATAAGCTATAAAATACATAGTAAGAAATTAAACACTAAATGTATTCAAATTATTTTTTTTCTTTCTGCTTAAAGTAATTTTATCAAAGCGGTTGAACAGTAGGAGGTAACAAGTGTTCGATTGTTTTACACAATGAAAATATATATTCTATTCTCAGATGGTATTAGACATAAAGTAATTAATTTAAGATGCGATTCAGAACACAAATACACAGAGCAACTGGAAAGAACATCGTATTTGTAATACAAATATATAGTTATATTTAAGAAAGTAAAGAGGGCTTGCAAAAGGGGCATACCTATGTGGGGTACTCCAACGATAATAACAACCACTAAAGTTACTAAGGCAAGTGAGTGACAACAAATTAGCTTCAGATATGAAGGGTACCAAAAACCGGGGGCCATCACGAGCGACGTTGCTATGAACGTTAATTATATGGTAATTATATATTGATATATGATTATATGATATAATGGTAATAAATCTCTCTTGTTCATTTTTTCTGGTGCCTGTAAAATGTATTTCTCTAACTTTGGCATCAGCAATAATACCAGTTTTTGATACTAAAGAGTCTGTTAAAGATGATTTTCCGATCTACGTGAGCTATGACGGATATATTACGGATGTTTCGTTTTTAGACCATCATGGCACAAATTTCATCTGCTGTAAAATTCACCTATATCAAAAATAAATGTTAAGAATTCGTAATGTTTAGAAACACAAAACAAATTTCTGTAATAACAGAAGAGAGCTCATAATATTGTTTGTATATTAAAATTAAAAATAGTATATAAAAGTTTAACCATCTGATATATTCTATGCAATTGATTTAAAATGAACTTTTCTTGTAGTTATTAAACTAAGTGTCAATCCCATACATATTCTTACCTTATTTGAAATAACTGAAGTAATAAAAAAAATATAATTCGAAATTTTATAATAGAAATCTATTCAAAATAACTTATTGTTAACTAATTCACAAATATGTAAACATTTAAACTACATAGTTACTATATATATTATATATAGTATGCATTTCATACTGTTGTGTAATGTTGAAAATCGAAACAGACCAACTAACAATCCATTTAAATCCAAATTAAAACAAAGCAACACAACACCCGTTAGATATTTTAATTCAATTATCTTTCCCTCTTAATTTTAAGTAGATCTGCAGTAAACTGAAAACAGTGCGAATCAAAAATTTCAAAAGATAATGTATTTTAGGGCATTCCAATAGCGATGGGACATAATTTCACAATTCATGTTCCAGGAAATTGCGAAAAGTTACAGATGTAAATTGTGCTGCTATATCTCTTCGTGGTATATTGTATTCCTTTTAGAATTTTGTGGAAAATTGTCTATCTGTAGTCATGTCTGTGTAGTAGTGCGTCTGTAGTTGTTTGTTTATTACGAGATAACGCCAAAAGAATTTTTAAAATTGCATCCGTTATGATCAGAACTTGAGTATAACCCTTGCTTTTTGATCGAAGGACCCTCATAATCAATATCTCAAGCATATCAACATACTTTTCACTCTTCATGGAATTTTCCCAATACGCATCACATATACAACAGCTGCTGCGAATAATTCTTAGGAAAACGAAATAAAGGAACATTTTGACGTTTTTAAAACATTTTTTGTATTTTTCGCCATCTATGTTAACAGTAGTCGTCTATATTAATATACTTCAGACCTATCATAGTTTTCAGAATATAAATAGGTCTTACCTTATTTCTAATCCATCAGTAGATTTATATATTTTAAAATTGGTTTTATTGATCACATTACAGTTTATGATGACATCTAATTCCTGGAGCAAAGCTTTATCATGTACAGCTAATATATAAAAATATCAAATGGGCCGCCCGTAAAACTGCTGTAAGTTCACAGGTGCCGACATTGAATACCCTCTTTGTTCCTCGATTTGAAAAGATCTGCATCATAAGCTTTAGGTCTGTCGATTTCGCGGAAATTTGTTGTCTGTAGGATGTTCGCTACCTTTAACACATTTCTTGTTTTATTCGCTATGCTAAGAACTGCGACGGAATCTGATTCGTTCATTTCGTTCTATGGTTTGTTTATTTTGCACACCATTTTCAATGTGCCTTATGTAGAGGACAGTGTGGTCAACTTATTATAACATTTATGGATTAAATTAGTATTTTATTTTATTACTAGGTGCAAGTCCGTAGTTGAAATGCATTCCCGTTCTAGGAAGTGATATGTGCTCGGATGCACAGATAGTGAGCAAATGCTTCATCGTTTTCCGTTAAAAAAGCGATCCTTAAGAAATGTGTAGAAAACTTTAAAAATCCTAAACTGGTTGATTAAACATGAAGCAGATTTATTATAGTTACCACGTGAGACATTTTTTGATACATTTAAACCTTTCTTTAAGTACTTATGAACAATTTAGTGATGGTGAAAATAATACCGCGAGTCCAGAACATGTACAAATGGAAGTGGATCAAAATCAAAATTATGTAGAAGGTAAATTGAAGGAGTCAGTCACATTTCTGTTCATAATTGTTACCGTTAATTTCAAAAGTGTCTTACTACATTTGTAGTGCCTATTTCCATCATTCCAGACCCATAACCAGGGTGTTCGAAGCAAGTATCATCGACACTTGAATAAACTCCAGAAGGTAATGGTAAAGTTTGTATTCATTCAGCCAGTATCCTCCTTTCCGCTCATTTTTACTGTTAATTACTTGACTATAACTTCAGTCTAGATGTTCCTATGCAAACAAAGTTTTACGTTGTATCGTATTGTATATCCCTGGTTATTTAGTAAAACTTTTAAAAAAAGAAACGAAGTGTGCTTTTTGTTTACATACAATTATGAATAAATAAGTAGACCCACAAATTGAGACTGATTTAATAGAGACAACCTGAATCGCATATCACTAAAATTCACAGATTCATACTTAATATAAGACATAGCACAAACTATTTCCGAAACGGGCAAGCAGAATTTTTATTTTTCGATAAACTATTAAAGGGAAACATATTCCTTGGAGTGGTAAGAAATAAATGTGTTTATGATATCGAAATAATTAAGCATCTTGGCAACAAATTTACCAAAATAAAACTTATTGATATTAAAAATATGTTAAATATTAAAAAGTATAATAATGAAAACAATCAACTATTATATTACTTTAATTAAATGTAAATAGTGTTAGTTACAACAAAGCTATATTTATTCAAATATCAAAAATTATGCATTATTTTATTTAATACTTTATAAGTTATTTGTTTCATCCTACATTGATTTTTTTAGTTTCTATAATGGAATATTAAAATGTAGCTAAAAATAATTAAGAAAACACTTAATCATAAATATATTTAGTAATAATAATTGTTTGAAAACTGTTTTTATTAATAATAATAAATTTACGTTTTCAGTATTATGTAAAAAATATTTTCAATAAATTACAATTTATTTGAGTCCCAATATTAATCAATATTCAGTATATAAACTAATGAAATAAAAACCGATATATTGTTAAGTATATGTTAATAATGAAAATAGATAACTTTTATACTAAATTAATCAAATATAATTAATTAAAATACCTGAAACCATATAAATTTAAATAAAAAATCAGTGTTAAGATTGAATTAAGGAACTATGTAAATCCTGTTCAGAAATCTTTTTAAAAAGGTTATTAAAGTAAAAAATAACACTGTTTTCGGATTTTATAATCATCTAAACGAACTGATACATAATGGCGATAATATAATGTGTCATAAAAATAATACAAACCTTATATTACGAACAAAAAGCATTAAATCCTATTGTATGTGTGTACATAGAAGATTAATCTTATTAAAAAAGTAAAAAATAACTGGCACTAAACTGGCATCAAAGTCGCAAAACAATATCGAAAAAACCTAAATCATGCATTTCGGCGCGAACGAACATCGACGGTCATCAGCGTTTGCGCGAGACCAGTGTGGCAACGACTGACCATAGAAAAAATAGAAATTTCACGGTATAGGCGACCTTGGGGAAATGTTTTGTTTAGTTCAATCAACTGTAGCGCTGTGATCGCAAATTGTGATTGGCAGTTTAAATTGCAGGTGCCGCCACTAACATGAAATGTGATTGGTCGATCAAATTGTGTGAAATCAGCATTTTCTATAGGCGTCCATTTTTATGTTTGTTGTTTGTAGGTTATGGTTTTTGTTTAGATCACGAAATTTTCGTTTTACGTTGTGCATATTTTCTGTTTTACATTAATTATTATGGGGTAATAATATAAAAATTGATGACAATACGTCAGTGTAGTAAAAGATGTAGTGTACCGGGGTAAAATTCTACTACGGAAATTAGACATCGTTTCCCAAAGAATGATCTCGATACTTTCCAAAAATGGGTTGATCAAGTAAATAATAGTAAGTTACCTGGATAAACCACAATGCAAATATATCAACGTCATGGTGTTTGTTATGGACATATTAGTGAAAAATTTAGAATTATCCTTCCTTCACGAACAGGTATTTGGGTAAATGCATATCCATCATTGGTTTTATCAGGTACATATAAAATTATCTATCTACTACATGTCTGTTTATATATTGTTTGTTTACAGAAACTCAAAAACTTATGAAGATGTTAGTAGTAATAAAATTCAATTAATCTACCAAGTTGTGCGTATGTTGTCAATGTGATGTCTCTACATAAAGAAGTCTTACAAGAAGGTAATAATTAATATAACTGGATAATTAGTAGTAATAAATACTACTTTTAATTGTAAAATATCCCTAAAATATTTGCAATACTTTAACTTTTTAGAACAATCAGTGTTCAATCATTTTATAGTAGAGGAATTATATATTTAAATTTGATTGCCTTGTTAAGAAAATATTTGTTATGGTGCCATCAATTAAAAATTTAATTGCTACTTTTAGGGGATTTATTAACTTAAAGAAAACTATTTTGTCTAAATTTACAAATAACTACATTTGTTTAACAAATCTTAACCAAGATTGCTTAAAGATTTTTGTTGGATCTATTAGAGGTCATAGAGGTAGAAACAGCATCCTTCCCCTAGTATGTTCGAGAAATTTCTAAAAGGGCTCATCATTTCATTTTTTTCACATCATTCGCCCGGAGCAAATTGTGAAGAAGATGAACATGTTGGCGCTTTAGATAACTTACATTATTTTTTAACTGGAGATGTAGCATCACCAGAGGTTGTAGAATCACCAGTTGAGTCTATATTTTCAGTTCCAGAGAACTTTGCTCTGAGGAAAACAAGAGTGGAACGTTGCACGTTAGTCTATATTTCAGGCTATTTGATAAAACTTCTGAGAAAAAAGACAACGTGCAATATCTGTCTACATTCTACATTAAGTAGTTCCACAGATCAAAAACTCGATACTGATTTTATAGAAGCGATGCAGCCGCGTAGACCCAAATTAACAACTCCATCAAGACTGTTTTACTATACTGTTTGTAGATCTTTAAGCTATCTCTTTTATTTAATACCTAGATTTTGTCATAAAAATAGCATATCTGTTATTCTGAGAGATGTCTTAAAAAAACACATAAATTTTAAACGTTTCAACTGCCCAGTCCATAGCGATTTTGAAGACCACATTTTAAATCTTATTGTCAAATGTTCATTGTATTTTTGGGTTAAACAAGTTAATTCAATATTAACAGGGAAGGACTTAAAGTTTACCTTCAGTATAGCACAAATACAAGATAGAACTCTAATAGATCCTATAAAATTGATGGCACTAAACAAATACGAAAAAGGGAGCAGGCGTTATAGAAGAGTATTTTAATTATTTTGTCTGGAGTATGGGGCTTTTAATTTTTTTTATTTACATTTTTGTAGTTTATTTATTTTTGCTTTTTGCAATTATGTATATTTCTGTTGTTTTTTATTATTATTTATATTATTTACATTTATGTATATTTGTATAGGATTTTATTTTAATAAATTAGTTTTTTAAATTAAATTCGATTTTCATTCAAATATTATTGGCCAGCAAATGTGACGTCATAAAATAGTCACGTGAAATGGCTGACCAATCAAAGCAAATTATTTTCCTTACAGGATTCTATATAATATTTTTAAACTAACCAATCAAATTCACGTTGTCAGCGCCACCAATGATTGGACTAAACAAGATTTTGCCCCACCACTTAGCATTGTAGTTGTACACCCCTGCGACTGACTCACAGCGTACAAGCGGTATAAGGCACACGGCTAGGCGGCCCCACCCGTCAAGACGGTTCCTGGAGTAGGCGCCCGCACCCGTCTCTACCGGGTACGACCGCTCACTAGCATTGTAACTAATCTTCGATAGGATTTATCAAAATTAGCGAATACGATATATTATAACCAATCTTTATATATAATAGTGGTCGAAATTCCAGCATACTTTGTTAAATTAGTTATGTTATTACGATAGTTAATTATCTTTATTAATTATAAAATAATATCTATTCAAAATCAGAGTGAGCTCACGTTAGTTGTTTATAATATCGCTTGTCGCATTTTGTAAAACCGTTTTAAAATCAGACATTTTCGTTTTCAAAAAATTCTTTCAAATAATAGTTATAGAAACTACAGGTTAAGAAGCGACAAACGTTGTTTTAAGGCTTTACATGTATTGATAAATTTCAAATCGCTTCACATTAATACTCTGATTTAAAATGCCGCGGGTTTGCTGCGGGTTTTATCAGTTACTAAAATATCTCAAAAAATTAAAAATATAATCTTGGATTCAACGAAAAGAAACCGTCCTAATACGAAGCGGGTGATGAATCAAGCTCAATTTGATCTGTATCAGAGATCAAACATATGAAATGTATGAAACAGTGAGTAATTATAAAGATAATTTTATACAATTATTTCAGAAACTGTCAGCCTGGAAAGTATCGATAGAAATCTTATAGATATGCAGCTCTTTGAGGCATTCAGAATATCTGTTAGACACTCTTGGGTAATATAGGATTTAAATATCTTAAAAATAACTCAAAGAGAGGTCCAGACAATGCTTTTAAAAGAATACAATTTTCAAAAGCATATAATAGCAAAGAGGACTTATTTCAATTTGTGTATTTAGATGAAATATATATATTACAGAATTATACATTGAGTCACTCATGGCAATATGATAATAAAAAGTGTTAATAAAACAAAGATTGATGAGAAAAGGGAAAGGTTCATTGGTATAAAAGGTATATTGTGCTTCATGCTGGAAACAGTAATGGTTAATAATACGTCCGGCTTGAATGAACACAATCAGACACATTGAAGAAGAAATTAACAAATGATGGAATTGTGAACAGGCGTTAGATACACTGGAAAATTAACAGCTTAGTTATTCGCTTGAATAAAACTTTGTGGATGTGGGATTATGATTGAATGCTGACAATCTCCAAGACAGGGTGATGGGAGCGGAAACAACTGAAAGTGTACATATAATTAATATAAAATAGCTGTAGTATATCATATTCTAGAGTGTGAAAGACTTATGTGCATAGATATGTGTGTAATTATTCAGAATATATATGAGTATTTGGTTAAAATGTACTAGGAGAGAAAGAATACTCACTGTTTTGCAGATATGGCAAATCCATTAGGGAAAATGCAGTCACTAAATCTAGTTTTATCAAGAGAGATGTATAGAGCTAGTAAGAGAATAAGTGATATCAATGAGGATGACTTTACAAGGAAACAAGAACAAACTGTAAAAGATAAATATATTAAATCTAATTAAAGTAAAATACAGTACTTGGATATACAATTGTTAATTAGGTTGATTAGGCATCCAGGGGATACTACATAAAAAACGCTCCTAGAACTCTACCTCATAGAAGGTCTGGCAAAGAGTTCAATATAAATATAATAAAACCTAACCTCCAAAATATTATGACTGTATAATTAATTGTAGTTTAATCCGATAAAATATGCACTAGATGTATTCTAATGTTAAAATAAATTATATTAAATAACATTTGATGATTCATTAGTTTATTTAGAATATACATAGATACTACAGCCAAAATGACTTAAAGCTCGAGCTAATGCGGCAACATTGCGATGTTTGGACGCCATCAATTTAGATGACGTGATTTCACTGTTTGATTGAACGGACTTATACACTGAAATAATAATATGAATGTGACATGTTTAAATAGCTCACCTTAACATTATTTTAATTTACTGATTATTGTATTAAACATACTTTTTAATACTATTTTTACAGAATAAACTCTTCAATTAATGAAAATATAAGGTTACTTTTAGATCAAATCTCCATACATAACAAACTACCAACAAGTTCAATATACGGTAGTACTAAAAATAATAACAAAAGTATTATAATTAAGATTATTTTTAAAACTATAATGGTTTCAGAGAACTATATATATATATATATATATATATATATATATATATATATATATATATATATATATATATATATATATATATATATATATATATATTAAAAGAATTTTAATACAGTCATTAAAAGGTCATTAGGCTTTTAAACAACTATGGTTATCAAGTAAATAACTAAAATAATGATTGATAAAAAGCATATTTTATTGTATAATAGTGAAATGTATAAATATTTTGAAACACTTGCTAAATTACTGTGAAAAATTCACAATTTCTTCTAATTGCAACATCGATTGTGGACCATCAACGTAAATTGTGTGGCTACTTCCTTAATTTTTCTGTATAGTTTCAGTAACTCAGATTAATCTATTAATGGATTTTCACATTTTACTCCATAATATTTTTCACCTAAAATTTACATTCAAGGTAATACTAGGGCTTAATTGGTAAAAGAGCAATTTACCTATCAAATAAAATTTACCTTCAAGGCAAAACTATCACATTCACTCTTTGTTTATATTATATTTTTCCCCAGTTCATCAAATTGTCAGATTCCTTCCAGTATGAAAACTTATTTATCACAGGCAATTGCAGGTAAATCATTTCAAGTTTATTTTTAGACTCGTTACTACTTCACATCCAACTTTGTGTTAGTATCCTAAATTTGAACATACTCACCTACAAAAGTCCAATTAAAACATTATAAAGTTTTTATCTAATCATTAATATTCTTTGCAACACTCGTTTTAACTCTTGATGTACATATTAATATATGTTTTACCTGCAATACTTGATTAGTGCTTAATTACGAAATTCCTTTCCTAACGAAACCTGAAATTAATAAAGAATTAATACCAATAAAATAAAATCAGAAAAAGCTTAATAACCTTTACAAATACCTCTGGACTCTGATATAATATGTCTTCATTACCATATGAACTACTATCGGTTCTTAAATGAATATAAATTTTCAGCTGTACTATATTTTCCATAGATCAAATTCACAGACATTCTTAAAATTTAAAATCAATTGATTAATGTTTATATTATGTATTTGAAATAGTTAGTTACGAAAATGTAAATACCTTGTGAATACAGGTCAAACTATTCTTGTTATCCTGGAATTTTGTCATTGTATATTGGGATAAAATTTTAACATATCATATTTTTATTTCACAGCTGACTATACCTACAAAAAATGTAAAATGTAACTTTATATTATCACATTATTCTATATAGACTTGTTTCCCAACTTAGGATTACTTTTTTATAGTTCCACCAATACTGGAATATCCAAAACGAATACAAAATCATAAACAACATGGCTTAAAATTAAATAACAGCATCTAATAATATTTTAACTAACTAATTTTCCATTTTAAAGGCAGAATAATACAGAACCGTGCTTTCCGATTAAAAATTGCTTTGACAAGCATTTTGCGATACAGCGTTGCCAGATTTTAAACATTCAAATTACACGTTCCTGGTCAGTCTACGAACAACAGAAACGGCAATTAATCTACCGTATAAGAGTTGAAACTGGCAGGGCGTCAGTCAGAGCCTAAAATATTTGTTTATATAATTTGTACCGCCAATCCGACACCTATTCCTGGTTATTTGATTTAAGCTTATTTCGTTTTATTGAAATTTATTTATTTGTAGCGCATATTACACAAGTGCTCCCGTTTTGCTCCAAAAAGGGTCAAGGCCGATTAATATATAAAAGATATATTTAATTACAAAATAATTTTTAAAATACGAGATGCAAAAAACTAATTAACTAATTACAATATTTAAAATACAAAATACAGTAATTTAAATCTATTTACTTAAAACTGAAAACGCAAATTACAAAATACAATCAACTGTTAGATTATGTATATAGAATAAAACTTTCATGAACACTAAATTTTTAAATATTCCGTTAAACAACCTCTTGTGGGGACATGAAAAAAATCTGCTAAAGAAAACAGTCTTTCTGCAGGTCTGGATCAGCACAAACTTGTGTTATATTGTATAAACACATCTTGTATTGGCCTTATAAATTAGTTTTAAAGGTTTTTTTTTAATTTGAAGCTTTATTATTAAAAATCGGTACAACGTATTTTATTCAAAGTAATGTCTATCGATAGTTGCACTTTTTCTCATATTCCAGGCAATTTACGGATTTCATCTCGAAAGAACGGGTCTGAAGAATATGGCAGGTGGGGCAGCTCTTCTCATTTTAATCTTTCCAAGTATGTTTTTGCCAGTTTAGCAACATGTGGTCGACCGTTGTCATGCTGAAGAACAACATTGTTGTGTCTGCTAGTATTCCGGTTGTTTTTGGCGCAGTGCTCAGCTCAAATGCGCCAATTGTAGTTAAAGGCGATCCCCATGGATGGTTTCATCGAGTAATGCCTTGAAATATTTGTGTTCGGCGTGAAAATCACCACTTTTAAAACGTCGAAGCCTAATATTCGCTGACCTTCAGCCGCTTTTTTCTTCAAATTGAAACAAAAAAGTAAAACTTCCCACAAATGCGATTTACTCGGTACAAATTCAGACATCTTCAATGGATTGAAAACAATTGTTCATACTTCGACAAAATGACACATACTAAAAGCTGGAGCCTGTCAGTGAGGCTTCAATATGAAGTTGGTTATACATGTTTGATGCGATGCGATTTAATTGATATGAAATTTTTTAAATTAATTAATAGGCCCTATATTTTAGATAACGTTCAAGGATAGTAGGTATTTTGCTTTTATCTTTTAGGAAACTGACTTTTATTTTTAATATTTGTTAAATATATATAGAGTTGGTCACTCTCCCTATTCACAAAAATAATAAGATCATCTTCTTTATTAATACTGCTACTCGTGTTACTTCCAGGCATTATTTCATGTTTTTTTTTTGTAATTTTCCTTTAAGACATTTTAGGGTAAATTAGATGGTTCGGTGAATGGTGGTGAAACGAAATTGAACAGTGGTGGTTTACATTTTGTGACCGTTATTTATTGAAGTAATATAAAAAATGTGGAAAATACAAAATAGATAAAACGGATGGCAGCGGTGTTAGCTGGTGACGAGGCTTGGGCAGTCGATGGTGGGACGTTTGAACCAAACGATGGTCTGTTACTGAACGATCGAAATAGCCTTCTGTGTTCTAGTTGTTCGCCACTTCCTAATTCGGATACGAATCGCCCCCCCCCCCCATCCTCCGTAGTCTCTAGATTTGGCCCTTCAAATTTCAAAGTTTTCACATATTTTTTATCTAAAATAATCAGATATTTGTGTACAACTTTATTGCTGAGCTGATGTGATGTGATTTTTTTATTATTATTTTAACTTCTACCTACTGATCAGTTTGAAGTCGGTGCCGAGCCCAAACAATACAAAAATAATAATATAATTTTGTGATATATACAAAACATTAAATTGCGAACAAAACAAATCTAATTTGTTGCTCGACAAAAATAATATTGTAAATAGATAAATAAGTTTAGTTAGGCATAAGTAAAATTGTGTGTATGTAGTGGAATAAAAAATACGGGTAGTAGATAGGTTTTTATTTATTTTTATTTAGTTATTACAACGATTATTATGTAGATATTTTATTTTAAAATATTTTTTTGTGTTAAAAATCTAGAGAGAAAGAAGAGAGGGAAAGTCACTCGCCAGGTAGAAAATTGATTCAAACGAAATCATCGCCCGCCTACTTTGCAGTCCTCGAATAACCGTAATTTTCCAACGGGTTAAAATGAAGGTCGGGTAAAGAAGTTAAAGCATCGCTGAGTCAAGTATATTGAGCTAAAAGGAGACTGTTGAGAAATAAATCAACACTTTTCCAAAATTTTCGTTTTTCTTTTGTTGGCTAAGTACTTATTGGTTCACCCTCGTATTTCAATCGATATTTTTAAAACCTCAAGAAAATACACACCTGGGCCTTTCTTCGCATAATTTTATTCCGAAATCATTATTTCCGAAACCGCATAAAACTCTGTTTAGTCGATTTTGAGTTTGTCACGATTGGACAAATGCAGCATGGGATGTTGCTTTATAATATATAACCATAGTGATGACAATTTAATTTCAGACATTACTTTCAAACTCTCATTATGGTTTGTACTATCTACATGTTGTTCAAAAAATGCGTAAACATAAAAAAATTACATACTAATAATGGTTTTCCGGATGCTGAGTAAAATATCTCTCAATGGCAACTAATTATCTCTCATTTATTAAAAGTATTTTTTAACCTGCAAATTAAATCTTTATTCAGGAATTGTTTCATTACAAATATGTGAATAATATTTATAGTTTGTTGTTTTGTCAGTTTAGAGGTAACCCACGAACTAAATCCATTTTACGCACTAAAATGTCCACTTAACAGTAACCTCCATCCTTAGTGAATAAATTGTTATACAATATACAAGGAGCTTGCGTGTATTTGCGTAATGAGCGATATTTATTGCTGGAAATGCATTGTATCGATATAAAGAATCTCAGCTAATTATAAACGGCATTCTCTTATGATTATTAAATTATTTGGTGTATGCAAACGCTAATAATTTACTTCTCAGAAATGTATTTTCGATATTCGTTGCTTTTACTACCGAAGAAATCAGTTCTTCGGTAGCCAACAAACGAATCAGGCTTCGGTAGCCCATGAAACACTTTTAAAAATTTATTGTCATGCTGCTTCGTGATATTCCAATTGTTGGTATAGACTGCAATGACTTAAACGTGGCGATTTTGATATCAGTTCGACGACAATAAATCGCAAAACTTATTGAACGGAAACTCTGCTTAAGAAACTCTCATACAGTTTAACAGACAAAGAGACTGGATATTTTTCTGTAGTGTATTGCGATTCGATGAAAAGAGGTTGTACTACGACAATCCTAAGCCCAATCATGGGTTAAACAAAACAGAAAATGCAATGTAACTGCTTTCGCAGATGTCTACCGACGTCAATTAAACAAAATCATGCCAGTAATTATTGGCTTGCTCTTTCATTAACTGTTCGAGCTCAATTTCAGTTTAGTAATATTATAAATCATATAATCATTTCAGTAATTTTTTTATTAATTAAAGCAATAAATTAATAATAGTAGATAAATTAATTAAATTATAAATTGGCACAATATACATTAATCAAAATATTTTTTCTACAACTTCTTTTCAGCTTTCTGGCAACTTATATATTCCCACATATCCTCAGAATTTGGAAACTAATTTATTCTGATTTCTATTGCATTTATTTTTGTCTTTCAGGCAGTGAGAAATAAAACCTGCTTTACTTACAGCTGTATTGTTCTTCTTAAAAATTAATTATTTTTATCAAAAAATCAAATTATGCTTTTATTAGTACATCAAACAATACGAAAATCAGCCAATATAACAACAATATTATGTTGGCTTTTTGAGACGCTGACGAACTATGTATGTCAATATATACATAAAAAATATAGTACAACAAACACTTAGGAGACTATTATTAGGAGACATAACCATACAGATACCATAGTTATAACAAAAAAGACATATTAAATAAGTGCTTCCTCATATTTGTGACGATACTGTGCCGAAAGAACCATGTTGGTAATTTGGTTGTTTCGCAACTGTTCAGCATTTCGAAATCCGGTGAGTAACTTCTCATTCGAGTTGCAACAGTATATCCTAACTTTGCGTTTGTTACTCGCTGATCAGCTGGTCAGTTTCACTCGGTTGAGTATATACCTTTAAAGCACTTTGCTTATTCAGCAGCAGATTTCACAACGAAAGTAATTAATGTCAAAGATGCAATATCGAGCATTCAGGCCTGATCAGCGTATGTATACACTGTTATCGTCAAGATGAATATTTTATTACTCCCTAGAATCTGAAGTCAAACTGAGAAACAAATTATACAGCTTGTGAGGCCACAGAATGGAGACTATTTTTTTAAATTTTACATACCCCACACGGAATACCTCTTTTACGAAAAAAAGTGAGAAAATGACCATTTATACAAAAAAGAAATATATTCCTTCATTCGTCAGTTTGATTATATGAACAAATATTCAACAATATACCAGGTACATAGATTCACAGTTTTCGAGGATAAAAAATAAGCTCAGTTATATTCTTAGATGGACCTTGGATATAGTTTGGCATATATAAAAAATATAGTACAAGAAACAGTTAGCGGACTATTATTTGGGGACATAATCATACAGATACCATAGTTGCAATAGGCAAAAAAGGCACATACTAAAAAATAGGCTAAATTTATGAATAGTAAATTAAAAATGAACAAGGGGAAAAAACAAATATTAAACGAAATAGACAGGTTTAAATGTCTAATTTTAAATAACTATAAACACTATCAATTAATGTTAGTTAAAACAACTTTTAAACTATATACAAATAATATATTCAATTCATTATTATTAAATGGCGCAATAAAAATTAAAACAAATATAATTCGTTAAATCAAACTTTTATTAACTATTAATGTGTTTAAACATGATTACAATACTGTAACTAGGATTATAAGTATTCTGCAACAATATATGTAGAGAAAGTTCTCAAACATAACCTAACATATAGAAATTTGAAAATAACATCAATTTTAATTATTGTTGAAGTATAAATATTTGATTTTCAGTCATTATCTGGCTTCATCCAGAGCATATCGGATAATGGCCATATTAATTTTGTGTCAACAACCCCCTCAACGAAGGGTAATAAATCATCAACTTTAACCATTTGACACAAGTCATATTTTCCAAATTCAATTTTAAGTTTCTGAATTTTGAATAACAATTTAAAATAGGCCATTTCCCAATTAGTGTACACTATAATTTTGTCTCCCAAAAAGTAAAAATCTCGCTTCAAAGTAAAACAAAGGCGTGTAACTTTTATCAGTGAAAAGCCGCATATCTCTTTAGGTAATTGTTTGTAAATTTGTTTTATAAGATTGTACAAAACATATTCACAAAATTTTAAAAAACAATACATTCATAAATTTTAAACAACTGCATTTTGTACTCACGGCCCTCACAAAAACTGCTTCCAAAAGAATCACCATGTGCAATGTTAATCATATTGAACAGATCTACTTCCATTTTACTCATAATACTACACTGCAGATAAAATAAGTTATACACTTCAAATGAGAATCTCTTCATTCTTGAGAGCACTTTGTCGTTTAATATTCTGACACTAACATAAATATCATTAACGATAATATAAGGAATATTAGATGATTCGACATTAATCCATCCGTAGGTATAAGTAACAGGCGCTAGCACCTCTTCCTGCACTTGCGTAGTAGTACCAGCCGATAAATCTCTAACGTTTCCTAGAGATATTAGATACCATCTCCAATATTAGTATTTGTTCAAAATTGTTACCTCCTGTATTAAATGACATTATAACTATTTCCGAAGTTCGTCTATAGCAATCCAGTTGTTACATATTCGTTTTATTTTTATTGATTTGATTGTTTATTTTTTCACTATTTCTAAATGAAACATTTATATATACCTGATAATATAAGTATCAAAATGATACAAATATCAAAATTCTTTCTTCACTTCCAGTTTTCTTTTCAGGTTTTCGATTTAGTATTATGTAAAGGTTGTTACTAACAAAGATGCTTTTTGCATGGTTTTGATAGATGTTCGTACAGACCCAGCTCATTTTCCTTTGCCACTGCTTGCTTGATGCAAGAACTTGGATGTTTATCTTCCGCGTGGAAACATCAATCAATGTTACTCGTTTATCTGTCTTATTAACCATTGTACATTAATTGAAGTTAATCAATTGATCTGTGGACACTCTACGCCCTATTATATTTTATATTTATTTTTTTTACAATGAAATCTGGTGTATTTAAGAATTTTTTGCGAGTTTTGGTGGATAATATTAGCCATAGCATGATACACCTATCATCGCCAATCATCTCAACGATCTCCGGATACATTCTTCACGATATTAATCGATAAATACCTTAGCTAAACAAAACTCAATGTCTTCCAAGAATGGATTTTGTCTTCCAAGTTTCTATTTTTCTATTATTTAATACTTTCGATATTTTCTTGTAAACATAGCGGCTTTAGTCTCTATTAATATCTGCCGAGTAGGTGATGCACGTGTTCACAGAATCACCTTTTCACAGATCCAGAGAACATTTAAATATAAAAGGAATTCTGCTTCGTTTATAATGAAACTAACTAATGAATAATTGATGAATTAATTGCGAGTTAATAGTATTCAGTAATTACTTTTCTCCTTTTCTATTTTAAAGTATGTTTCTAAGTTTTCTATTGTAAAGTACGTTAAGGAACATGTACATCTCGGCCTCGTTTATACTACCGTTAGAAAATATTAGCATAAATAAACTTAATTGCTCCAAACAATAAACAATATAATTATAATTTTTTTTAATTTGGCCTATTTGAAGAAATGATTCAGAATCTCTCAGATTCAGAAACTCCCATAATATCTACATTTTTATTTTTATGAACTCTCTCTATAGAACTCTTTAGATTATTAGTTTGTAGCTCTGGAAATAATATTTCATTTCATAATTATTTGGAAATTTATTTTGTTTTCAATATAATAAATATTAACTGCTTGGAGGTAATAATATAATTTAATTAATACTTTATTTAATAGGTAAAAACAATGAAATTGTATAAAATTTAAAATTATTAATTATATTTTCAGTTAATTTATTTGTTAGTTATTATATTTATAATCCTGAGATGTCACAAAAAACATGAATATCGATATAGAAAACAATTACACATATATAGGATGCATCGAGACTTATAATTAGTTCAAGTACCCCATTTCATTAAATTCAGCTGTAAATAGCTACCAGAAAAAATCTTAATAATTTTAATAGAATATCAAATTCCATGCTTATTGATCATTATTAAGAAAAACCTTCAAGATGATATTTATCACTGAGTTATTAAAACAAATGGAAAATGTTGAAATACCATGACAAGTTTGAAGTGTATAAGAATGAAAGCAGTCGATTTTAAAATATTTCATTAAAAAATGATTAAATGGCATAATACAACAAGCCGTTCACAGTTTGTTCTAATGTATACAATCTATAGATATATTAAACACTTCACTAACTCAAATTTAACCTAGATGTTGATATAACTATTTCTTCGGTATTCGCTTCGGCCCAGGCTATCCGGCGATCTGTTCTTTTTTTGTGAGACGGGTAGGTTTGTTTTACCCTCAGTGTCGCAATGTATCGCCGTTCCGCCAATCCCTACTTCTTTCCGATAAATAACATAATATTTTAAAGTAAATAAATAGTTTTTGTTTGCTAAACACTTTCGTCACGACTTTAAGCCATATACCAAAATTGTAATGACACAGATATCAGCATATACAGAAAACACGGTTTCGGTGAAGATTTCCGATCAACTTATAATTTATTTATTTACACTGAAGTTAATAGAGCATATAAATTACATATAGAACTAATACTAATTTAAAAACAACAATATTACAACAATTTGACAGTTGCCATGGTATCATAAAACATCTTTTCCATATATTACTTGATATATATTACTCGTAGGTGAAATGTAATATACCGTCACACCAAAGAGATGTATACGATACAGCTAAAGAACTAGTAATATATATTTTTTAAAGAAAACCGTAAAAATATATACTGAACGATAACCGGTGTTTTTTTAATAAGTTATTATCTTAATATATCTTTCCGAACAAGTTATAACGAACAAAAAATATTTCTACGTAATTTATTGAAGTCGGATTTAAAATCAAGTAATCTGTGGGGAGTTGTGCAAATGTTTAATTGTGACAGTGACAGAAGGCAGTATATAAGTAGAGATTATAAGAGTAGCGTATTTTTTAAGTATATAACAAGATTGTTAATTGAAATAATATAAGTAAAAAGTGAAATGTCGAATAAAAATAATTCAAATGAAATAATTCAAAAGAATTCAATTCAAAAAACAATGTTTATATAAATAAATTGTCATCAATTAACTCAGCGAACCAACAAAATATGGATAACGAATTAAGCCGACATGTTGTCTTAGACGCAGTGAGTAAGACCGAAACGTTACCAGAATTGCAAGAAGCATCATATTCTCCAGTTGTACAATTTGAATGGCACACAATAGACCTGCAGCATTTGCCTTACATCATTGTCGGTGATTTAAAATATGTCTCCGTTAGAATTATAAACCATAGGTTGTGTAATAATATTAAGATGTTTTCACCAGAAGTCCTCCAGTGTTTTCAAGTAAACTATAATCCTCTGAATAAATGGGAAGCGTGATTATTTAATGAGATTAATTTTCAACATTACGATGGTCAATTTGGAAAACTTTTATTCATAGAAGGCAGAGATACGAAGATATTGTTGGAGGACTTTCTGCACATGTATGATTTTTTCAAATTCTGCGCTAGAATTATATTCGCTTTAAATAATAACATGCATAATGACATAAACGAGGATTTCTGCGGATTTCTACAAATTCACGAAAACAAATTTGTACCCTTTGTGGTAAGAAATGGCGAAAAATATTCACCGATGTTCTGTTTCGAAAGAACCTGCTGGCAGCTGAAAGATAAGTTCGTGAAGGCCACCAAATGGGAGTTAACTTATTTGCGCTTTTTGTTGACTTCAGGGTCTAGAGAAAGAAGATATTCAACTAAATTCTTGTGATTTAGTGAATATTGTGGATGTTAGCCAATATTTTGATCATCAAGGAAGCTTCGTTCCCAAATGGCCCGTTGCAGATTGCACTTGGATGAGTGTAGGCAGTCAAATGAATGGAAGTGTTAAGTAGAAGATGAATTTTTAGTCAGTAACATTCCAAATATTGTTATAAGTTTTATAGGCTGTTAAATTAGTATTAAGTTCACTAATATTTTTCTTATAAGAAATTAAACATGTTTTTGTTTATTATGTGAAATTTGTTTTTTCATCAATAAACGTACTATATTAATTATTGCTTAATATTGTTGAACAAATTATAGTGGTCCATAAAACTGCTCGTATGAATGTCCATATAGCCTTATGTTTCTCTGAGGTTATGTTTAGATTTTAAGTTAGATTCAATTATTCGGTTATTTTTTCATTTACAGAGTTGAAATATCAACTATGATGTTTAATTTATCATTAAGTGAGATAGTTAGAGTTAGAGGTGCTTTTGAACAAGTTGCGAATTTTTGCAAGTTATAAAACCTCAAGTAGTTGACTCATTTGATAACAGCTGTTATTAAGTCATATCTAAAATTAACTATAGATTCGTCATCGCCATTGTCATCTACTGGTTTGAACAAGGAATTACAAATAAATTACAAATATTACAAATATATTACTAATTACAAATATATAAAACTTGAAAACAAAATCAAAATAATCGGTATTTCAAAAACATTAATGATATAAAAACGATAGCTTATTTTTGTTCATTTGTACGTTTATTTTTTCTTTTATATACTGGTATATTGTTTATAGTAATATAACATGACATAGAAGGTAAATAGGGAAAAAAAGAAAAATATCATATACAATAAGGATTATTATTAATAAAAAACGTTATAATTAAAAATGGTTAATATATTTGGGCTAAGTTATATTTATCAAGACTATTACAGAAAACGCAAATATTAATATATGTTTATAACGAAATATTTTAAAATTACAAAAGCACTATATAATATAACACACAACATACACATAATATTAAATAATAAATAATCATTAATTTATAGAATTTTCTTATTCCTTATGGAATAGTGTCCAATGGGTCCTTCAAAATATAAACTCCAGCTCCTAAAATATTCGTAATAAAATTTGTAAACATAATATAGAAATGAATAAAATCACCTTTATAACAACAATACTAATTTAACATCACAATAACTTTATAATTATTTGACAGTTGTTATGATGTAATAAAACACCGATCCCAATGATAACTTGATATATTTACTAATATTTATATTGTCACCGTGACAGCAAAATAATTTAAATGACGTTATTACTGTCACTATAATAATTATGGTTATTTTTATATATAAGCATATAAATTAATACATTGTTAGAACCGATTGTGTAGAATGGATTTGGTGAAGGTGTTTGGGCAATTAAAACACTGAATTCAACTGAGTCTCTCTCTATTTATTTCGACAAACATATCGGCCAAAGCCCCAACACAGAATGAATCAAGATGGCGGGATCTTCATCCTGCCTGGATGGCATTAGTACGAGCATGCGCCGTAGCGTTTATTATAATTTACAGGAAACTACTAATCGTCTATGCAACCATACATACATCGTCAGAGTATGTCAGATGTAGGCACACCCACCGAATTATTTATATATCCAACATTAGGCTATCCTGACTTCGCAGCGTCCTCGCAAGGCTTCACTCCGTCTGCTCTTGGAACATTGTAGTTGGTGGCTTTGGTCTTTCTATAATGGAAACAGTCTTTACAACATGATCTTTTAAAATGTCTCACCTTGATGATTTCTTCCTTCGTCGTTTCATTTTATACCTTCCATGCGGTTTGTTTTATAACTGTGAAGTCAATTTCATACTTTTTGGCTGAACTGCGGTCAATGCCTTCGGTGAGGTTCAACTGCTAGACTCCATTTTAACTTTACTGATTGACCTGGTGCATTACATGCTTCTTCTTCTGCTATTTTTCTAACGAACCTTATAAATTTATATCCTTTTGCGTTTGATATTTAGAATTTTACATTCAACAATAGTCTTAACTATTTACTTGAAATAATTACTTTGCCAATTTCCACATTGTTTAATAGCTTCGCACACCTCTATATTCTCAAGTTCTACTTCGATCCCCAAATTTCTTGTTTCGTTTTTTGTTTTCCAACTGAATTTATTTTAATTGCATTTACTACAATATTTTATAACATTTTGAAACTTTATAACCAATAAAACTATCCAAAAACTACAATATTATCCTTTTTCAATGTTCACCTCAACTGAACAATCAAACTTATGTTTGCTGTATACTTATTATTTACTTTACTCAACTATAAACTGTTTATACTTATTGATGTTCTGCAAACCTTCGTTGTATTTTACTTTCACACTATTCTTATTCATGTATTTCCTTACTTGATTTCTATTTTGATCATTTATTGCCTTTTAATTGTATATATCTACCTATTTACTGGTCTGATTTCATGACTATTGTTCTTCATCACTATGTTCTTAATAGATTTATTTTAAATTCCATGTATTCATTAAAACACATACATTCTTGTATTTGCGTTTAAAAGTTAATTTATTCTCTGATTAGTTGCCTTTTAACAAAAGTTTTGTAAGTTATTGTTATGTTGCCTTCATTTTAATCATAAATGTTACAGAATCATATTGAATGTATGTATATATAGAGAATGTATGTATATACTACAGCTTTTGAATTTACAATTCCAAAATTTTAACTTATGTCCTTAGTGTAAGCGTTTACCTATGATTATATCCATGTCTAGAGAATTATTGACGAAAGTAGGTGATTTCTCGAACAGAAAAATTGTTAATTCAGGTTAACATCATGCATGAATTCTTTCAAAGATACAACCTCTAAATTGATAATAATCTCAAGCCATATCTAAATACAAAATTCATGCATCTACAATTGGCACATTCATTAGATTTAAGAAGGTTGTTCTGCTATCTTTTTTTTATGTTAATTATAATATTCCATTCCAGGAAATCACCAAAATTAATGAATGAATAATGATGAAACCCAAGTTATAAAAAGTTTTTGTTTTGTTTAATGCTCAAATGTTTGAACTAATAAATTAAATCATAGATAATTTAACAAATGAAATGTGAGTATCTTCCTTTAGAGAAAATATTTTATTTTTATCATTTGCTATTTTATATATTTGCAACAAAATATAAACTGTACAATTACTGTATTTTCAATATCAATAGTCCTATTCAAGATTATTACTAAATTAGACTACCATTTTGATTTTATTCCCAAAGTATTTTAAATTTTCTGGACTAAACTATCCATTTGAAGCCTTTATTTGTATTCATTTATTCAAACTATTCACACATTGATATGATCTGTTGTCAATCCTAACATTGAATTAAAAGTAATGAACTTCAAAATTTTGTCAAGAATGTTATTAGAGCAGTACAATGTTGTCTGAAAATTTTATAATCTTGCACTTTATAACATTTCTTTCGTCTGAGGGTTAAAAATCTGTTCTTTAAATGTTTATTTTGAAATTCTCAGAATGTATTATACTAACTAAAATATATTGATATTATGCAAAAATACATATTGTTTATAGGAAATATTATCATTATGCTACAATTGAGCTTCTTTCTATTAATTAAATTTAAACAAAATGAAATTTACATTTAACTTGAAATATAGCAACATTATTATTTAACATAATTTATCCTATAACTTTATTACCTAATTTTGCTGAAATTATTTAGCGACCAATCAGATTATCCTATTAAATATGTATTTTAATGAATTATGTTTGTATTTAAATTGAATTGTCATAATTGGTATATTTGTTGATTGCAAATTATTTAAATCTTGTTTGAAATTAATAAAGTCTATTCTTTCTAATTTAGACATGGAATTTAAAATAGTAATCTTGGATGTTAAAAATATCTCGATTCTTAATTTTTGCGTTATTGTATACTAATTTTGGCTGATTTAATAACAATGGTTACTTTACCCCTATGTGCATCTTACAAAGTTTACTGTGGAATAATTTGCTGTTTTCCGTGAGTGATCTTCAAAAATATTCTTCCAATGGTCTGCTTCTGTGAATGCTGCTGGTTCCTTCTTTTCTTGTGTCCATGTAACATTTGCATAACAGCCGATGTGTTATTTCCTAATCTCTATCTGCTTTTCTATAATAATGTACTCGAAACAAAATACTAATTAGTTTTAATCCAAACTCATGTGGATTTACTACTAATACTACCAAACCAATGATTTCTAGTATTCTCTCACCTTACTAATTTTGTGCATATTAATAGGATGTCTATCTTACTTGCATCAATTTTGTGTATTGGTAATGCTGAATGCTTGTGCTTGCTACTGACTTGCTTCTAAAACCTGGCCATTGTTGTCGTCTTCTACTGACTACATGATTGACTTTGTAACGACTTGATTTTGTTTCTCAACAGCCTGTTTGTTTATGTCCACATTGTGGTGGTGCGTTTGTTGAATTTTTGCTTATTGATAGCCTGTATATTGACATTCGCCATATTGGCAACATGTGTAATTCTAAAGGTTTTGTTTACTATTTTTGTTACTGTTTGATTACTACTTGATTTTCTATGATTGCGACTTTTATTGTGCTTGGCTGTTTGATGACATCCACCATATTGGCAGCATGTGTATTTATTGATGTTTTGTTTACTAATTTGGATACTGCTTAATTACTACTTTCATCACTACTTTGATATAAACCTTATTGGCCGTATATTTACTGATTAATAGTTCTTCATCTTGATGGCTCGTTTATTGACAACCACTTTGCTAGCGGATTGTCTACTATTCTGCATAATCTGGATAGCTGGTATGTTGACCTTTAGCTTATTACCACCTGGTGGTTAACATACATTTTGGTGTGCCCCTTTTAGACGCTTATTTGTCAACATGGCAACCTTTTTGTGGCCAGTTGTCTAGTTAGCGACAGCTACTGGGTTCCCCCTAATGATGGTAGTCTGATTGCAAACGCCCATTAGGTTGGCATGGCTGTTGCTGCTGTTGTCGATGTTAGTGGTCTAATTACAGACAACTATCTTGTCGGCCTGGAAGCTAATACTCACTCTAATAATGTCCTGATTTCACATACACATAATATTAAATAATAAATAATCATTAATTTATAGAATTTTCTTATTCCTTATGGAATAGTGTCCAATGGGTCCTTCAAAATATAAACTCCAGCTCCTAAAATATTCGTAATAAAATTTGTAAACATAATATAGAAATGAATAAAATCACCTTTATAACAACAATACTAATTTAACATCACAATAACTTTATAATTATTTGACAGTTGTTATGATGTAATAAAACACCGATCCCAATGATAACTTGATATATTTACTAATATTTATATTGTCACCGTGACAGCAAAATAATTTAAATGACGTTATTACTGTCACTATAATAATTATGGTTATTTTTATATATAAGCATATAAATTAATACATTGTTAGAACCGATTGTGTAGAATGGATTTGGTGAAGGTGTTTGGGCAATTAAAACACTGAATTCAACTGAGTCTCTCTCTATTTATTTCGACAAACATATCGGCCAAAGCCCCAACACAGAATGAATCAAGATGGCGGGATCTTCATCCTGCCTGTATATTGACATTCGCCATATTGGCAACATGTGTAATTCTAAAGGTTTTGTTTACTATTTTTGTTACTGTTTGATTACTACTTGATTTTCTATGATTGCGACTTTTATTGTGCTTGGCTGTTTGATGACATCCACCATATTGGCAGCATGTGTATTTATTGATGTTTTGTTTACTAATTTGGATACTGCTTAATTACTACTTTCATCACTACTTTGATATAAACCTTATTGGCCGTATATTTACTGATTAATAGTTCTTCATCTTGATGGCTCGTTTATTGACAACCACTTTGCTAGCGGATTGTCTACTATTCTGCATAATCTGGATAGCTGGTATGTTGACCTTTAGCTTATTACCACCTGGTGGTTAACATACATTTTGGTGTACCCCTTTTAGACGCTTATTTGTCAACATGGCAACCTTTTTGTGGCCAGTTGTCTAGTTAGCGACAGCTACTGGGTTCCCCCTAATGATGGTAGTCTGATTGCAAACGCCCATTAGGTTGGCATGGCTGTTGCTGCTGTTGTCGATGTTAGTGGTCTAATTACAGACAACTATCTTGTCGGCCTGGAAGCTAATACTCACTCTAATAATGTCCTGATTTCGAATGTCTATCTGATTGCCGTGCGTGCTGTTGGCCCCGTGTTGGTAGCCTGACTGCAGACATTCATCTGGTTGTAATGAATGATGCTGGCCCCATGTTGGTGGCCTGACTGCAGATATTCAACTCGTTCGCTTGGCTGTGCGTGTTCGCGCTGGAGTGTCTGCTTGGCGGTTCTGTAGATGTTCGTCTTGTCAACCTAGATGTTAATACTCATTGTAATTGTGGCCTGATATACTATCTGTATTGGTTGCGGATGCCTCTGTGATGGTGGTCTGACTGTAGACCTCAATCTGATTGTTCTAACTGCTGCTGTCGGCTATGGCGAAGGCCTGATGGCGGATAAACTTCTTGTTCGTCTGACTGCATGCATCCCCTGTGATGGAGGACTGGCTGCCGACATTCATTTGAATGTCGTGACTGCTACTGTCGTCCGTAGTGGAGACCTGGCTGTAGACGTTCATAGAAACGTCGCTTGCGATGGCCACCGGTTGGTCGGCACCCCTTGCGCTGGCAATCTGGTTGTAGACGTACATAGAACGTCACTCATGGTGGCAACAGGCTGGTTGACCCCCCTCTTGCAGGCAGCTTTGTTGTAGACGTCCAGGGAACGTCACTCGTGGCGGCAACAGGCTGGTTGACCCCCCTCTTGCAGGCAGTCTTGTTGTAGACGTTCATGGAACGTCTCTGATGATGCTGGCCGATTGGCTGGCCCCTGTTCGGTTAGTACCCTTCATACTGGCAGCTAATTTGTTGTCGCTTGCATTGATGACTCTAGTTGTTGGTCATCTCGTTGGCTTACCCCACATAGGTGTGTATCTGCTGCAAGCTTTCTCAGTATGTCACCGTGCTTGGTGATTCTGTAGTGGTCTCTTGGCTAGGCAGCTGGTCTGCGATGGCTCCACAAGGTTGGTGGTTCGTACGTGTGGCCCCCTTGGTTGCACGTCTGCTGCGTGGCCCCTGTTTAATGGACTGCCCGTTGTGGCCCCCAGGTTGGTGGGACGCTCATTGTGGACGTTCCTGGTTGACGGAACGCTCGTTGTGGCCCCCTCAGATTGACGGCCAGCTCGTTGTGGACCCCCAGGTTAGTGAGCAGCTCGTTGTGGGCCCCCCGGTTTGGTGGGCAGCGCGTTGTGGACCTTCTAGGTTGAAGGAACGCTCGTTGTGGACCTTCTCTGTAAGAGAAACGCTCGTTGTGGACCCCAGATGGGTGGGCGCCTCGTTGTGGACCCCCTCAGGTTGGTGGGCAGCTCATTGTGGAACTTCCATGTTGAAGGAACGCTCGTTGTGGCCCCCAGGTTGGTGGGCGGCTCGTTGAAGACCCCCTCAGGTTGGTGGGCAGCTCGTTGTGGCCCCCAGATTGGTGGGTCGCTCGTTGTGGACCCCCCTCAGGTTGGCGGACAGCTCGTTGTAGATCTTCTCTGTAAGAGAAACGCTCGTTGTGGACCCCAGGCTGGTGGGCGGCTCGTTGTGGATCCCAGATTGGTGGGCGGCTCGTTGTGGACCCCCCTCAGGTTGGTGGGCAGCTCATTGTGGATTTCTCGAGTTGACGTCACACCTGTTGTGCGACCGTCGGGTAGGTTGCAGGGCCCTTGAAGAGCCTGCACGGTGATTGCAGACCCCAGGTAGATGACACGCTGGTTCCACGCCCGTCAGGTAGGAGGCATGCATATTGCGGGCCCCTCGAAGAGGCATCACGTTGATTGCGGACCCCAGGTAGGCGGCACGATGATTGCACGCCCGTCAGGTAGGCGGCATGCATGTTGCGGGCCCTTCGAAGAAGCTGCACGCTGACTGCGGACCCCAGGAAGGCGGCACGCTCGTCTGGTAGGCGTCATGTCGTGGAACACTCAGCTTGGCGGATCGTTTGTCATGGCTTCCCAGATTGACGTCGATCTTGTTTACATACCTGATACTAAGTCTACGAACTCATGGTGAAGTTCCAGTGGCACCCCTTTTGTTGGTGTACCTCGTACTCTCTCATGATGCAGGCCTAGTTGGCGCCCATCCTGTTGATGTACACCTTTCTGTCTCTCATCGTGCAGGACTTCTAAGTGGCGTCAATCTTGTTGATATACCTGGTGTTATCTTTCACTATAGCGAACTTGTGTAGTTCATCATGTCTGTGGCTTGCCAGTTGCGAGTTGTATCACAGGTTATTGCTCTCTATGTAGACAATGATTTGCAACACAACCCTTGTGGAAAAAAAAAACAGATGAATCAGAAAAATATAATTTTCAAATTTATCTACTCCCTATAATAAATAGAAAGTACGTCTGTTGCACTTGAAAATGTTGTCGCTTGTAAAAAAAATAAAAAATAAATAAATAAAAAAAATATTTTACCAGATCCGGTCCTGTGCCATTGTGCCCAGAGGCGGACAATCAATTTGTGTCGCCTATTACCTAGAACTAATTCGGCACGCCGAATTTTTTTTCAACATTTCTTTTTCAGAATTGAAAGAAAGTTCCCTTTTCTTGCTACAGTGTAATTAAAATGTTTTAAATTCATACCTGCATCCTTTGTTTACGTTTCATCCATTTCGGCGCCATTTTGTGGCTTGGGTACGCGCCGATGTTTGTTTAAATTATGTTATTTTCGTGTTAATGGCTAATTACTAATAAATAATCAAACTGCCCTTGTGGCGATTGATCTAAAACAATAGTGTTTTAGTAATATTCCTTTGTATTACCTTGTTCGCCTCATGGATTCTAGTTTGCGTCGTTTACACACTAAACACTACTTTAAACAATCACTATAAATCACTGTACACGCGTTGTTCTTTATCCCACTTCTGATTTGTTAGAACCGATTGTGTAGAATCGATTTGGTGAAAGTGTTTTGGCAATTAAAACACTGGGTTCAACTGAGTCTCTCTCTATTTATTTCGACAAACATATCGGCCAAAGCCCCAACACAGAATGAATCGAGATGGCGGGATCTTCATCCTGTCTGGATGGCATTAGTACGAGCATGCGCCGTAGCGTTTATTATAATTTACAGGAAACTACTAATCGGCTATGCAACCATACATACATCGTCAGAGGATGTCAGATGTAGGCGCACCCACCGAATTATTTATATATCCAACAACATTTAAATTAGTAAGGTGTCTTTTTGAATAATACACCAATGCTTTATTAATATTTTATCAAAAGTTATAATAATAACATAAACATAGAAAAATATTTTTATATATTTTGTTAGGGGGTGATGTAAAATCAAGTTGCTGGTGATGAATTTATGTTATTGTTTAGTTATCAACGTGACGGCAGGCGTCTCTAGGAAACAATAAGAAATTAAATTCAAATAAAAAGTGAAAATGTCGATGAATAACGATCCAGATAATAAAATTGATATAATTAAATCGTCGCCAAATAGCCAAAGATATATTAGAATAATCAGAAATAATTCTAATGACGAACACAGTAAAAATATTGAATCAAACCGGCATGGTGTACCGGCAGCTTCAGTAAGTAATACCGATAGATTAGCAGAACTAGATTAGCACTATCGAATCTCAACACATTCCTTACATAATAGTGAGTAATTTAAAATATGTCTCCGTCCGAATTATAAATGAGAGAATTTTCTGCACGATGAATAAATTTTCACCAGAAGTTTATCAGTGTCTTCGAGTAAATTGTTATCCCCTTAGCAAATACGAAGCTTCTTTATTTAATGAGATCAATTTTAAACATTGTGACGGTTCATTTGGTAAGCTATTATTCGTAGAAGGCAGAGATAGAAAATATTGATGGAAGACTTTCTGCAGATGTATAATTTTCTGAAATTCTGCACCAGGATCACATTCGTTTTGATTAACAATATATATAATAACATACATGAAGATTGACGACTGTTCGCAATTGAAAAACAAGTTCATAAAGGCAACCAAATAGGAAATGACATTTTTTCAGTTTTTATTCAGACTTCAAGACCTGAAGAAAGAATTCCTCCAACTCAATTCCTGTGATATAGTGAATATTACCGATATTAGGCCGTATTTTAATCCCCAGACCACTTTTGTTCTCATGTGGCCCATCACAGAATGTGCTTGGATAAAAATAGGCTATCTGATGAAGATAAATGAAAACACTCAATAGAAAGAAGGCTGAAATTCTTTAGCTAGTAAGGTTAGAAATGTTATTAGGTGTTACGAGCAGTTTAACAAGTATTACTAGAGTTAAACACATTGTTCTTATATATAACATAATATTGACGAAACATTATAGAAAAGTTTGAAAAGCACTAGTTAGGAATCACTATTGGGTCCAGTATGACTGTGTCATTTCCCATCACATCATAATACAAATTGTCCAAATTGATATAACAAATAATATTTTAAGGTATATCAAAATAATTGAAAAATAGGGTGTAATTAGTATGTAAAAACATATATGAGTTGAAATGAAATAATAAAAATAACATCTAATTTGGATTTTTTTAGTTCTTCTGTCATATAACCGATATTTATAATCTTTCATCTAGCATCAATTATTAATGAACTTCAGTCTAGGTAAGATTTACCTCGGATACAAGTGTAAAAGTACATGTCCCACTTCAAAGCACCCATATCAAAATCAAATAGTTCCCGGTCGCTCTTTCTCATTTCTTTCCATAGCATTTTCACGTTGTTGTTCTCAAACTTCCACTCTTTTGTAGCATAGTGACTTAACATATCTACAATTTGATTTATCTTCTTGTAATTCTCTCTGGCTCTACAACACAATATAGACATTTTCAAATAATATTTTACATATTTCTCAGATATTTTTGGGTTTATATTGGGTTGACAAGAAAATATTTTACATATGTATGTACATAGTACGTACAACACTGAACGTCTCTTTTTTACTAACTAGTGTTTATCTGTTCCCCACTCCGAACCACGGTTCTCGAGATGATTCCAGAAGAGATGAGGTTTTACCCAGCTTGGTTACTGGCGTGACTGACCCCAGTCACAGATTTTCTTTTTCGGATTATAAACAATCAAAAACATAAATTTACCCAGCAGGATTCGAAACCGCTACTATCACAACAGTAAGAGGGCCTTCCTGTCGCCCTTGACCACTGAGCCAACCAAGCCGGCCCTTTAGATTTTGTTTATGGCGTGAAGGATTCACAAACCAGATATACATAGCCCGATATCTCTGAAGAAAAAAATCTTCTCACATTGAAGTTTTTGTAGGACAATTAAATGCTTAAATGGTTAAACATTTGGAAGTTGCAAATCAACCCAAAGAAAACCCAGGCCATTATATTCCACAGAAAATCGGTCATGAAGTACATCGGTCATGAAGAGATGAACAAATTTAGGAATAGCGGAGAAAAGAATTTGACCGCCTCATATACAGAACTACCCAAACACATTAGCACAAAGGTTCAAAGGAATTTTTCACCCATCCCTTTTAAAAAAATTCACCGCAGTATAATCGCAAAATTCCTATACCAAGTCTTTATCATCACCAAACAGAATCCACATCAACAAGGACTTTAATCAGCTGACCAAACAGAAAATCCAATACTCCAAGAAAATGATAGTTCATTAAGTAAATTAAAGGTTCCTAAGATCTTGAAAAGGGAACGGAAAATTGAAAATGCACAAATGTTTGTCTATAATATCAAAGTTAATTATTCTATGTTAATTATCCGTACAAATTCGTTCAGTTTGCTTTTTAACGACTAACCATATCATCTGAGAAGCCGTAGAATTATTGCAGGCAACTGCTTCTATGGTATAGTTATTCGAGACTTCAGATCACACGTGGAGGTCGCGGGTTCGATTCCCGGTGGGAACAATGACTTTTCGTGGTTGTTCTAGTTTGATTAATGTATTTGTCAAATCAGTTAGGTTAGGTACCGGACTCCGAGGCCTGAAGCATTTCCTATTTTCAATCGTTGTTCCTTTATTCCTATATTTCCTCAAACAGAATGCAACTTTATTTGGCCTACCCATTGTAATACTTAATATAATAACTGCATAATTTTTTGAGCAAATATCTAACACCAAAAGGAGAAAAATATAATGTTTTTAACAAGAAAATTAAACCGATTTCAAAAAATAAATAAGGAACACACACAAGGTTTTTGTTTATTTTTATTTAGTTATTACAACAATTATTATGTACATATTTCAAATATGCTTTGAATATTTTTGCTTTGAATGCTATGCAAAAATGATTGAGTACAAACGGATGACTTTACAATAATGAGAGAACAGGAAGAAGGCGGGACGGTACTTTGAACTTAATTAAAATTCTTTTATTTCATGATTTAAATTAACTTTTCGTATATTCCCAGAATTTTTCAATGATACTGAATACAGTGCATCAAAATAGGTCGTTGTGGTAAATGAATCGAGTAAAATTTTCCATAATCACTAAGAGATGGGCCGTAAGAAAATATAGATCGGCATTGTTGACCAATTACATAGAGGGCACCTAATGACTCATTCGATGTGGTAACGGGTCCGAACGCATTCCCATGCTGAGATGTACACTTTTTGGATACAAAGAACGATGCCTTGACCGGAAATAATACAGTTTCTTAGAGTATCTCGAAGAGTATTTTGCTGACGTAGTTGATATACGATTGTTAGTGTAATCACCTAGTTAATATTATGTATAATGCTATGTAACCCCTAGTATATTATCAAGATATTGACCGTTATAATGTTTGTTGAATATTTGTATTTTATTTACCAAGAAATAAAAGTATTTCAGGTATTGCATTTCAAGTATTACAGGACATTGACACCATATCAGAGAATAGTTGCATTATAGGCAAGTTAACTTGGAGATTATTTATAGCAAATCCAAGAATAAGGTCTATTACATTCTTTCCCTGTACTATTATATATAGGTTGACATACAAATAGTAACAATGTACCGGAATTTGATAGATCGACTTGCCTTAACAATTATAATGTTATCACTTACCCCTAATTTGTCGAATTTTGACAAACAAATTTTGACATCATAATTGACGGCACAGCTTGTGCACTAGAAGTATCAGATGACTAAGTTTACCACGCCATACATCATTTTTACGCTAATTCAGTCATTTTTAGTTTCTGTTTTGATTAGATGACAAGCAAGGTTCCTACACAGTCTGATTTTACCATTTTTGAAGGGGATGGTCCATCGGCTATTTTATCACTGCCACCACTTACGTTAATAGAGTAATTCTTATTTAACTCACTATTACAACCTCAGCACAAATGTTATAGTATTTGAAATGTTCGTTATATTCTAAACACACACACTTGACAGGATAAATAGAAGGCCTTTATTCGACCACAATACTAGTTTATTGGTCCGACAGGTAAGACAAGGCAATATGTTTCAATTAACGAACTAACGGAAACTGTTCTGGAAACTACCGGATAGAAACACAGACGTACTTAATATTACCAAATTAAAACGGTCGGAGGCGTTGCTAATTATGCTCTCCAAAGTATTATTTTAAATACGAGTAGGGCAGGAAGTTTCGTAGGTGGGTGTTTTGGTAATATTTTGCGAGTATATGGAAATTTATGGAAATTTTGGCAAAATGTTTCTTTAACACATTTCTTGTTTTATTCGCTATGCTAAGAGCCGCGACGGAATCTTATTCGTTCATTTCGTTCTATGGTTTATTTATTTTGCACCCCATTTTTAACGTGCCCTATGTAGAGAACAGTGTGGTCAGCTTTTTATAACGTTTATAGATTAAATTATTATTTTAATTCATTACTAGGTATCAGTCCGTAGTTGAAATGCATTCCCGTTCCAGGAAGTGTTGTGTGCCCGGATGCACAGATAGTAAGGAAATGCGTAATCGTTTTCCGTTAAAAAAGCGATACTTAAGAAATGAGTAGAAAACTTTAAAAATCCTAAACTGGTTGGTTAAACATGAAGCAGATTTATTATCGTTACCACGTGATACATTTGTGTGATATATTTAAACCTTCCTTTAAGTACTTATGAATAATTTAGTGATGGTGAAAATAATACCACGAGCCCAGAACATGTACAAATGGAAGTGGATCAAAATCAAAATTATATAGAAGGTAAATTGAAGGAGTCAGTCACATCTCTGTTCATAATTGTTACCATTAATTTCAAAACTGTCTTATTATATTTGTAGTGCCTATTTCCATCATTCCAGTCCTACAACCAGGGTGTTCGAAACAAGTATCATCGACACTTGAACAAACTCCAGAAGGTAATGGTAAAGTTTGTACTCATTCAGCCAGTATCCCCCTTTCTGCTCATTCTTACTGTTAGTTACTTGACTATAACTTCAGTCCAGATGTTCCTATAACAGCAAACTAAGTTTTACGTTGTACCGTAGTGTATATCTCAGGTTATTTAGTAAAACTTTTTAAAAAAGAAATGAAATGTAATTTTTGTTTACATTCAATTATGAATAAATCAGTAGAAACACAAATTGAGACTGATTTTATAGAGATAATACAATATCTCGTGTCCCAAACTCTAACAAAATTGTTTTAATATACAAGTAGTCAGTAGGTCTTCGAGCTATATCTTAAATTACTCAGCGATTTTGCCATGTCGATAATATAACAAAATTTTTGTCAAATGTTTTAAAAAAAGTAAATTAAAAACACTTCAATTGTACATTCCATAATGATCTTTCGGATAAAATATTAAAAGTACTGACGGAAATATGGAAGAGATAATTTTATATTGCTATGCACCAAAGTTTTTTGCTTATGGTTTATATGTGTATATAATATTTATATTTTATAGATATATATTTTTTATATTATATTTATATTTTTAGATAAATTTAGATAAATGTAGATAAATTTAGATTATAAATTTATATTTATTGTTAATCATTATATCTATATATATATATATAAATAAATATGTATATATATATATATATATATATATATATATATATATATATATATATATATATATATATATATAAATATAGGAGTTCAGTTCCAACCTTCGTAGGGTGAAGACGTATTTTCAATACGATCCAAGCTATAAAAAGATACCTTTCTTTAAAAAAAACCCAGTATTTTATTACGGTTATTTAATTGAGTGTTAAAAACGCATAACAGATGCGGCTATCCGTCTCTCAGTGGACCTAAAGTGTAGTGAATACGTGTTTACGTGACCAGACAAAAGGACTGCATCTCATTTTTATTAGTGTTTAAAATAATTTCATCTTATTTTACAACAGTCCTTTTGAAATTCATTTATAGTATTTATAGTAAAAAACTAGTGCTAAAATAACGTAAGTGAAAAATGAAGTGCGTGAAATAAACAATGTATTTATTTTATTTTTTTTATCCTCTGGAAGTAAATTAAATAAAATATTAAAAATTAAAAAATGGCAAACAATAGCGATTCAACCAAATCACCTGCACACTTTGATATAAGATTAGAACAAACAGCAATAACGCAAACTCCACCATCAGAATGGACTACAGTCGTTAACAAAAAACGATTGAGAAGTCCAGAAGAAGAAATCGCGAGGAAACAAACAAGAATCAGTGACTATTGGTTGCAGAAACCGATAGAGACAAAAAACAGTTTTAGCAACCTGTCGGAAGAAATTGAAGAGAACATACAACCAAGCCCTGAAAAAGTTGTTCCCAAACCACCACCAATAACAGTCTATAAGGTAGGAATAATAAAAAACATCCATGATTTATTAAAAACCATTACTACGAACTACACAATTAAAACAGTGAGCTATGAAACAATTAAAATCCAATTGTTCGAAGCGGATCACTTTAAAGTTCTTATAAAAGAATTAGATGAAAGAAACACCCAATACCATACATTCAGGCCAAAATCCGAGAGAACATTTAAATTCGTATTAAAAGGATTACATCACGGGACGGACTTTAACACCATCAAGGTAGCACTAGCTGAAAAAGGCCACGAGGTCGTAAATATTCACAATATACGACATCACACGACAAAAAAACCTCTGCCTATGTTTTATATAGACATAAAACCTAATGGAAACAATAAGGCGGTGTATGAAATCACCAAATTGGAAAATAATATTATTAAATGCGAACCACCACATATAAAAAGAATTATACCACAATGCACAAGGTGTCAAGCGCACGGGCACACAAAGACTTACTGTCGCAAATCATATAGATGCGTAAAATGTGCAGGAGAACATAAGACAGGAGATTGTACTCGTAAAGTTCGCGATGAAAAAGTAAAATGTGTCAACTGTAACGGAAATCATCCAGCGAACTACAAGGGTTGCGCAGTTCACAAGCAACTACAGCAGAAACTCTATCCTGCCTTAAGGGAAAAAAGGCATCAACAAAAACAATCCACTACTACCAATCTACCACTACCCACCAGAACAAGTCAACCAGACATAACTTATGCCCAAATAGTTGAAAATGGTTCAGCACAAAAACGAGAGACAATATCTCAACCTACTGAAACTAGCAACATCTCAAGATTAGAAAATATGATGGCCAAACTAATGGATCAAATGAGTACGATGCTTGGTCTACTCACAACCGTCGTAAGCAAACTTGCCTAATGCCTGAAACCAATAGCTACAAAATCGCCGTCTGGAATGCCAATGGGCTCCAACAACATGCCAGGGAACTGAAAATGTTCGTAATTGAACAAAATATTGACGTTATGATGGTTTCCGAAACACACTTTACGGACAAAAATTATTTGAAAGTTCCTAAATATAAGCTTTATCATACAAATCACCCTGATGATAAAGCACATGGAGGTACAGCCATAATAATTCGAGATGATATAAAGCATTTCGAAAAAGAAAAATTCCGCAAAGACTACCTGCAAGCCACCAGTATAACCATAGAGGAAGCCCATGGACCATTAACAATTTCTGCGATTTATTGCCCACCCAAACATAACAACAAGGCAGAACAATTTCAAGAATTCTTCCGTACGCTAGGTAATAGATTTATAGCAGGAGGAGATTATAATGCAAAACATTTAATGTGGGGTTCAAGAATAATAACCTCAAAAGGTAGAGAACTGCTCAAAGCCATAAGGATAGATAACTTACAACATATCTCTACTGATGAACCAACATATTGGCCTTCAGACAGAAATAAAAAACCAGATACAATAGATTTCTGTATTACAAAAAATATTGATCCAAAAAAGTGTCAAGCAGAATCATGTTTCGACCTGTCTTCTGATCATTCACCAATAATAGTAACAATTTCTTCAAAAATTACCATCAAAGATAAACCCCCTTCTCTGTGCAATAATAGAACTAACTGGCCCTCATTTAGAGAAAACTTAGACCAAAATATCTCTCTAAACTTACCGTTACAAACTGAAATGGATATAGAAATAGCAGCAATAAATCTTACAAAAAATATACAGGAGGCAGCATATTCCGCGACTCCCAACATTGAAACATTTCCAAGAAAAAATACACATATATCATGTACAATACAGAAAAAGATAGCAGAAAAAAGAAATTTACGACGAAATTGGCAACAGCAAAGGACTGAAGAGAATAAAAGAAAATTTAATAGGGCCATAAAAGAGCTGAGAGATCTAATACAAATCGAACAGAACCAAGGCATTCAAGAATACCTAGAAAACTTGACATCAACTGAGGCTACAGACTATTCGTTGTGGAAAGCAACAAAAAAGCTTAGGAGATCCCAGCAGCATAACCCACCTATTAAAACAAGCGAAAATAATTGGGCGAGAAGCAATAAAGAGAAGGCCGACATTTTCTCAAAACACTTAAAAAATGTTTTTAAACCTTTCCAGTCTCAGCTACATAAAGATGACGAAAATAAAATTACTAGCTTTCTAGATTCGCCATTTCAAATGGATTTACCGCACGAGAAATTAACGGTCAAAAAAGTTAAACATACAATAATGAGAGAGATTAATATTAAAAAAGCTCCTGGTTATGACTTAATTACTGGCAAAATTTTAAAAGAACTATCAGAAAAGGCTATAAAACTATTAACATATATATTTAATGCTATGCTACGAATTAATTACTTCCCTAGTATCTGGAAAGTAGCTAAAATATTAATGATACTTAAACCAGGAAAAATACCAGAAGATGTGACCTCCTACCGACCTATAAGTTTATTACCAATAATCTCGAAAGTTTTCGAGAAGTTATACATAAAAAAACTAAACTATATAATAGAAAAAAGAAAAATTATTCCAGAACATCAGTTTGGCTTTCGCAATAAGCATGGGACTATAGAACAAGTGCATAGACTTGTAAACCAAATAAACGCTGACCTAAATGCCAAAAGATATTGTTCGGCTGCTTTCCTAGACATATCTCAGGCTTTTGACAAAGTATGGCATACGGGCTTGCAGGTTAAACTAAAGAAACTTCTCCCTCATCCGGACTATCAGCTACTAAAATCGTATCTCACTGACAGACATTTTATTGTAAATCAAGGCGATGAACATACCGAATTAAATCCCATATATTCAGGAGTTCCGCAAGGTAGTGTACTGGGTCCAGTACTGTATCTTCTGTATACGGCTGATCTGCCCACCACAAAAATAACTACTGTGGCAACATATGCAGACGATACAGCAATCTTAGCATCCCATGAAGATCCAGTCACAGCATCAATAAACCTACAAACCCACCTGGAGCAAATACAATTATGGTTGAAGACATGGCGCATTAAAGCCAATGAATCAAAATCCACGCATATAACGTTTACCCTGCGTAGAAGAACATGTCCACCAGTAAATATCAATCATCGCCAACTCCCCCAAGCAGACCATGTTAAATATCTTGGTATGCATTTAGATCGACGCCTAACCTGGAAGAAGCACATACTCTCTAAACGGAAACAACTAGGACTAAAATTATATCAAATGTATTGGCTCATTGGGCGCAAATCCAAGTTATCATTAGATAACAAGGTATTGCTGTATGAGTCTATACTCAAGCCCATTCTCAAGCTCATTCCCAACTATGGGGTACCGCTAGCAAATCCAATATATCCATCATTCAACGGTTCCAAAATAAGGTGTTGCGTGCCATTGTTGATGCTCCGTACTATATTTCAAATAAAGTGATACAACGCGATATTCCTCTAGAACCTATAACGAGTGTAATCCAACGTGTTTGTGTGAAGTACTTCGAAAGAGTGTCAGTGCATCCCAATGTACTCGCTAATCAGCTAAATATGCGACGTGATAGTGAAGTGCGTAGACTAAAACGTTTAGAACTTAGGTTTAGAATAAGCATTAGAATAAGACTAATTAATTAAGATAATATTTTATACAGAAGATTGCTTATTGAAGTGATTTTCTAAACAGAAGAAACAGAAGAAATACTTATTGCCAATAGGGCAGATTGTGGACTCACGAAGAGTAATAATAAAAAAAAAAAATAAAAAGCTGACCACACTGTTCTCTACATAGGGCACGTTAAAAATGGGGTGCAAAATAAATAAACCATAGAACGAAATGAACGAATAAGATTCCGTCGCGGCTCTTAGCATAGCGAATAAAACAAGAAATGTGTTAAAGAAACATTTTGCCAAAATTTCCATAAATTTCCATATACTCGCAAAATATTACCAAAACACCCACCTACGAAACTTCCTGCCCTACTCGTATTTAACATAATACTTTGGAGAGCATAATTAGCAACGCCTCCGACCGTTTTAATTTGGTAATATTAAGTACGTCTGTGTTTCTATCCGGTAGTTTCCAGAACAGTTTCCGTTAGTTCGTTAATTGAAACATATTGCCTTGTCTTACCTGTCGGACCAATAAACTAGTATTGTGGTCGAATAAAGGCCTTCTATTTATCCTGTCAAGTGTGTGTGTTTAGAATATAACGAACATTTCAAATACTATAACATTTGTGCTGAGGTTGTAATAGTGAGTTAAATAAGAATTACTCTATTAACGTAAGTGGTGGCAGTGATAAAATAGCCGATGGGCCATCCCCTTCAAAAATGGTAAAATCAGACTGTGTAGGAACCTTGCTTGTCATCTAATCAAAACAGAAACTAAAAATGACTGAATTAGCGTAAAAATGATGTATGGCGTGGTAAACTTAGTCATCTGATACTTCTAGTGCACAAGCTGTGCCGTCAATTATGATGTCAAAATTTGTTTGTCAAAATTCGACAAATTAGGGGTAAGTGATAACATTATAATTGTTAAGGCAAGTCGATCTATCAAATTCCGGTACATTGTTACTATTTGAATGTCAACCTATATATAATAGTACAGGGAAAGAATGTAATAGACCTTATTCTTGGATTTGCTATAAATAATCTCCAAGTTAACTTGCCTATAATGCAACTATTCTCTGATATGGTGTCAATGTCCTGTAATACTTGAAATGCAATACCTGAAATACTTTTATTTCTTGGTAAATAAAATACAAATATTCAACAAACATTATAACGGTCAATATCTTGATAATATACTAGGGGTTACATAGCATTATACATAATATTAACTAGGTGATTACACTAACAATCGTATATCAACTACGTCAGCAAAATACTCTTCGAGATACTCTAAGAAACTGTATTATTTCCGGTCAAGGCATCGTTCTTTGTATCCAAAAAGTGTACATCTCAGCATGGGAATGCGTTCGGACCCGTTACCACATCGAATGAGTCATTAGGTGCCCTCTATGTAATTGGTCAACAATGCCGATCTATATTTTCTTACGGCCCATCTCTTAGTGATTATGGAAAATTTTACTCGATTCATTTACCACAACGACCTATTTTGATGCACTGTATTCAGTATCATTGAAAAATTCTGGGAATATACGAAAAGTTAATTTAAATCATGAAATAAAAGAATTTTAATTAAGTTCAAAGTACCGTCCCGCCTTCTTCCTGTTCTCTCATTATTGTAAAGTCATCCGTTTGTACTCAATCATTTTTGCATAGCATTCAAAGCAAAAATATTCAAAGCATATTTGAAATATGTACATAATAATTGTTGTAATAACTAAATAAAAATAAACAAAAACCTTGTGTGTGTTCCTTATTTATTTTTTGAAATCGGTTTAATTTTCTTGTTAAAAACATTATATTTTTCTCCTTTTGGTGTTAGATATTTGCTCAAAAAATTATGCAGTTATTATATTAAGTATTACAATGGGTAGGCCAAATAAAGTTGCATTCTGTTTGAGGAAATATAGGAATAAAGGAACAACGATTGAAAATAGGAAATGCTTCAGGCCTCGGGGTCCGGTACCTAACCTAACTGATTTGACAAATACATTAACCAAACTAGAACAACCACGAAAAGTCATTGTTCCCACCGGGAATCGAACCCGCGACCTCCACGTGTGATCTGAAGTCTCGAATAACTATACCATAGAAGCAGTTGCCTGCAATAATTCTACGGCTTCTCAGATGATATGGTTAGTCTTTAAAAAGCAAACTGAACGAATTTGTACGGATAATTAACATAGAATAATTAACTTTGATATTATAGACAAACATTTGTGCATTTTCAATTTTCCGTTCCCTTTTCAAGATCTTAGGAACATTTAATTTACTTAATGAACTATCATTTTCTTGGAGTATTGGATTTTCTGTTTGGTCAGCTGATTAAAGTCCTTGTTGATGTGGATTCTGTTTGGTGATGATAAAGACTTGGTATAGGAATTTTGCGATTATACTGCGGTGAATTTTTTTAAAAGGGATGGGTGAAAAATTCCTTTGAACCTTTGTGCTAATGTGTTTGGGTAGTTCTGTATATGAGGCGGTCAAATTCTTTTCTCCGCTATTCCTAAATTTGTTCATCTCTTCATGACCGATGTACTTCATGACCGATTTTCTGTGGAATATAATGGCCTGGGTTTTCTTTGGGTTGATTTGCAACTTCCAAATGTTTAACCATTTAAGCATTTAATTGTCCTACAAAAACTTCAATGTGAGAAGATTTTTTTCTTCAGAGATATCGGGCTATGTATATCTGGTTTGTGAATCCTTCACGCCATAAACAAAATCTAAAGGGCCGGCTTGGTTGGCTCAGTGGTCAAGGGCGACAGGAAGGCCCTCTTACTGTTGTGATAGTAGCGGTTTCGAATCCTGCTGGGTAAATTTATGTTTTTGATTGTTTATAATCCGAAAAAGAAAATCTGTGACTGGGGTCAGTCACGCCAGTAACCAAGCTGGGTAAAACCTCATCTCTTCTGGAATCATCTCGAGAACCGTGGTTCGGAGTGGGGAACAGATAAACACTAGTTAGTAAAAAAGAGACGTTCAGTGTTGTACGTACTATGTACATACATATGTAAAATATTTCCTTGTCAACCCAATATAAACCCAAAAATATCTGAGAAATATGTAAAATATTATTTGAAAATGTCTATATTGTGTTGTAGAGCCAGAGAGAATTACAAGAAGATAAATCAAATTGTAGATATGTTAAGTCACTATGCTACAAAAGAGTGGAAGTTTGAGAACAACAACGTGAAAATGCTATGGAAAGAAATGAGAAAGAGCGACCGGGAACTATTTGAATTTGATATGGGTGCTTTGAAGTGGGACATGTACTTTTACACTTGTATCCGAGGTAAATCTTACCTAGACTGAAGTTCATTAATAATTGATGCTAGATGAAAGATTATAAATATCGGTTATATGACAGAAGAACTAAAAAAATCCAAATTAGATGTTATTTTTATTATTTCATTTCAACTCATATATGTTTTTACATACTAATTACACCCAATTTTTCAATTATTTTGATATACCTTAAAATATTATTTGTTATATCAATTTGGACAATTTGTATTATGATGTGATGGGAAATGACACAGTCATACTGGACCCAATAGTGATTCCTAACTAGTGCTTTTCAAACTTTTCTATAATGTTTCGTCTAAATTTATATTTATTGTTAATCATTATATCTATATATATATATAAATAAATATGTATATATATATATATATATATATATATATATATAAATATATATATATATATATATATATATATATATATATATATATATATATATATATAAATAAATATGTATATATATATATATATATATATATATATATATATATATATATATAAATATATATATATATATATATATATATATATATATATATATATATTTAATTGAATTTAATTTAATAAATTTATTTCAGAAAAAAATTGTTTTTATTTAAATTTCACGCCAAGGCTGTTACGTGCATTTCGCTTGTGTTATTAGTGGGGAAAAGTGCGCTTCTTCGAGTGCAAACGCAAATTTTTTTTAACCAAATTATTATTAATAATTAGTCTTTCTTTAATAATTTTAGATAGTTTAATTTACGATTGTATTGAAATATAGTTTATTTACTTTATTTAGTTTTTGATTGAAATATTTAGTTTATATTATTGTATACACTAATTTTTTCTATATATATTGCTTTGTTTTATATTATAATAGTAGAATTAAGTAATTATATAAGAAAATCAAATTGCTAAGGAAAGACAAAACATGGAACAAAGGAAGCTTTTCCATTTTGATAGCTGTTCAAAGTTTTATACATGCTCTAATTTGAATGTCCATATCAAGAGACTTTCCTGCTGAATCTTACAATATCTTTATGTTTTAGAAAACATATCTGCATTAGATCTGAAGGGTGTATTCATTTTTAAATATTTTACTTGCGAAAATAAATATAGCAGCAAACAAATATTGAAACAGCGTGGATCCAAAACAAAGCATCCTTCTATTAATGAAGATACCAAAGTAATAACAATACTATATACATGTAACTTATGCGAGCATATTACAGTGTAAGCGAATCTTGTAATGAATCATTTACAGTCAACTCATAACTTAAACGTTGAGGAGTTGTCGAAATTTAATACCTTTAAAGAAATTCAAATATGGGAAGATGATATGGAGCAAGCCCCAACCTCGTGTCAAGATAGAAGAAGCTTTATTTCTTTATATTGTGCTAGTATAATATTTCAGGGTCCAAGGAAGTTCAAGGAAGAAACAAGATAAATATACATTGCCTAGCTAGTATTAAATTAGAACAAAGGTGGAGAATATAAAGTAGAATTCACCAAAACATATTTTGGACATGAAAATACCTTAAACTCCTGCAGCACTCGAAAACAAATACAGAATAAATTGTAATCAAATGAGCAGCTAAAATACCCTTTAATGTTATAAAGAATGATGTAAGAAACGATGTGGATATTACTAATGTAAGAAGAATAGATTTAGTCACTCATAAAGAGTTACAAAACATAAATGCAGCTTATGATTTTGAATCCACAGCTAATAGAGATGAAAATGACGCCATAAGTGTAGAACCATGGGCAAATGAGTTGAAAGATACAGGATATATACTGTTATATAACCCACAAGGTGAATATATTGACATCTACCCCAATAAGAAACAAGATGTTAAATTTGCAGTTATTGGCCAATGTTACCACAATCTTAGTGAGTCCATATAACTTAGACCCTTAAGAAATAGTCCAGAGAAAATCGATGAAGTGGATGCAACACAAATAACATAACATTCTCCTATTGTCCTTTATATTTATATAAATTATGTTTATTGTAATATTGTTGTTTTGTATTTTTCTTAATTTCATAAGTGAAAGGTAGATATTTTGAGATAAATATGTATTAGTTTACCTAGTACATTCAAACATGTTAGTAATTGTAATTTCAATTATCGCAGTAATGTCAATTTCATTTATGAGGTCTAATTAAAAGAAATCCCAAATAAGGATTTCCGTAAATCATTATTATTAGTGTATTATAAGGTGGTTGATATAATAATACTAGATTAAGGGTATGCTTTTGGCCATAATCAAATTATTTTATCAGTACCATTTTAATAATAATTGATCTAACAATAATTATATTACAAATAAATCAAAAGAGTTTTGAAGGTCTAGTTATGCAGGTATTAGACATTTTGTATATTTTTGAAATGAATAGCTATTTTGAACTTAAATATCGTTTTGTTATAACATCAGCATCATTGATGCATATTAGAGTATTTACAAGAAAAATAAATATCAATATGCCTTAAAATTGATTAAGATAAATAAATGTATATTTAAGTAGGTAGCATACTTTTATTTAAATTTGGGAATTTTGATTATTGTTATTCAGAGAAGGTTTTAGGAGAGATCTGAAGGATCTACAACGGATTTTCAAGTTTAATATTAAAATGTATTAAATGCAACTTATATATTTATGATAAATTTTTATGAAAAATCTATAATTTTAGTATTATTCCTCTAGATAATTCATAATAGAATAAAAGCGAGTTCTACTGTTAATATTTTCTCAATATTTTGGCCAAAAATACCGACGACGAATACGAAAATACAAGACTTGTACCATTCAAGAAAATTATGAATGGTTCCAAATATGTATGGTACATAAAATTCGATCTAGTAATGCGATATTTTAGACCGTTTCATTTAGGGTCAGTTATGTTTTTTCTTAAATTTCAAGGATATTGTGAAGGAACTAGACGAGATTGCCATTTCTTTTTAATTGTACAATTTGTCCACATTTTGACGACACGTTGTTGTAACACATTATAGAGATATTAGAACTTCATAACACATCATTTCCAAAGACGCCATGCTCAGAATCACTACGCTTTACTTATTTTCTATTTCTAGTGTCTTTTGCGCCACCCTGGTTGAGTTTCATGGTAATTTGTTCATAGAGTGTTCCACTTTTCTTTTCTAATTTCCATTTATTATTTATTAAATCCTCCTTTATTATGTTCAAGTTATAGGACATTTATTTTTAAAATTATGCCCAAGATATTTTATTGGAGGGGATTTTAGAACATACAGAGAAAGTGAAAGCGCCATCGGAAGAAAAGGTCAGTACAGTAGAAAATAAATGCAAAATGCCATAATATGTTAAGAGCCGAAACTAAATATCTGGACCACAAATGCAGCGTAGGATAATTTGAAACATAAAAATAACATTATATAAATAAAAATAAGTATTATTTCAACAACACGTAAAAAATATGAGAACACTACACAAAAAATAGATAAAATGAAAATATCGACATCAGGATATCACATATTGCAGTTTTAAATGTAGAGAATACAACTAGAACCCAGAACGAACGGGCACTCTACAATGCGTGGATGAACGAATAGTCAGAGAGTCTTGAAATTGCATTAACCAATATTCAAAAACAAATAAATGCCCTCCAGCTACAACTAAATAAACAAAGCTCTGAAGGCAAGGACAAACCACCAAGCCAACAAAAGCAGTCCAATTATTACATACGAAACAGATGAAGAAGAATTGCAGAAAGAAATAGGCTGAATCATCACAGCAAATAAAAGTCAAACCAAATAAAGAAATTATAATGCCCAGGTCACCCCCAAGTATCGTAAGTAATATTACCGACTTTGACTTGCTTTACTATGAGGTCCAAGTATATAATATTCAAAGCAACGGTACTAAACAATGGACAAATGTCTTACAATATTAACAATAATAATAGATTGATAGAGTTGCTGAAACTGTAATGGCACTCTTATGACGACAAAAAAAAACAGAGGCATCAAAGCTATGGCAAGAGCGCTTCCATCAACAGCTAAAAGTGAAAAATTAATGCAGAACTAAACCAAAATGGACTTAAATGCTTAAATGCGATAAATAGTTTTAAAAAAGAAAAAACCAAAATTAACAAAGGAGAATTTTTAGTCCACAAGAAGCCATTACATCTATTTATGTTAGCCTTTGAACATGATACGGACACAAAAAAACATTTTTGGTATTTTAGAATAGGTATAAAAGAATTTGAAGGGTTGAAATAAAAATCAAACCTCTAAAAAAATTAAACTTAATACCGTAATGTAAAAGATGCCAATGATGAAATTGTGCAGAATAGAAGAAAGATGTGTAAAAGGTTCAGGTAAACATATCAACACAGAATGCGACCCAAAGAAGCTAAACCGAAATGTGTAAACTGCAATGAAGCGCATCCGGCAAGTTATAGAGGATGTGTAGTTGCTAAAACAATTCAAGGGAGGAGAAATAGAATAGCTCAAGTTAAACGTCAAGAACCAATAAGTGAAAAGAAACAACCGAAAAAATATAATAACGTTCATGGTGAAATGACTTATGCCCAAAGTATGAGTCAAAATAAGCAAAGGGACACAAAGGAAGACGGATCAACCACCAACGAATTGCTACTTAAACTAATAGGAAAGCTGGACAAACAAGAAGAAATGATCGAATATTTTTCCGAAGGGAGTAAAAAACTAAAAATGAAAAATATTAGGCCTGTGGCCCCAAAAACCCGAAATGGCAAAAAATATATCCGAATAGCAATTTGGAATGCTAATGGAACCCAGAAACCTTACGCTACACTAAAAGTATTCCTAGATATGCAAAAAATAGATATTTGTCTAATATAAGAAACCCATTTAACAAAAGAGTCCTGTATAAAATTTATAGGATATACATATCATACCATACATCTAGCTAACACCGCAAGAGAAGGAAGTGTAATAATAATAAAAAAGAACATTTGCCTCCATCAAGAACCCCGGCTCAGTACAGCAGAAAATCAGGTAACAGCACTAACTATTAAATCAAGCAGATACAAGGGTACAATAGCCGCAATTTATTGTCCTCCAAGATACAATCAAAAAAAGTTAAATTATTTGAATGTTCTAAGCAACCTGGGAGAAAAATTTAAAATTTGTTGTTAAAATTTGAGTTGATTTCAATGCAGAAAATACCAGATGGGGACTCAGAATAACATCAACTAAAGGCAATGAACGGCATAAACATCTGCTGAACAAAGATGTAGTTACATGTCAACTGGAAAACCAACTTATTAGCCGACTGATCAAGAGAAAACCCCAGACCTATTAATACAAACGAATTTAACTAAATGTACCCCTCAAGACAACTGAACAATTAAATTTTGAAGCAGAGAAATTCGTAGTTGATATTCAACAAGCTGCTTAGAATAATACTCCACAAATTAATAGTACAACTAAAGGAATTAATTATCCAAAAGAAGTGAAGGAAATGGTAGCTGAAAAACGTAAATTACGAAAAAAATGGAAACAAAAGAGAACACCTGAAAATAAAAATAGTTTAAACAATATAACCCAAAGAGTGAAAAGGGAAATACTGGAAATAAAAAACAAAACCATAAATGATTATCTGAGAAATTAAACACATGATAAAGAAACTGATTACTCAATCTGGAAAGTCCCAAAATATTTAAAGCGTTCATATCTACACAGTTCGTCTATAAGAGACCTATGTGGAAATTAGACCTATATCACTGCTCCCAGTAATATCTAAGGTTTTTGAAAAACTCCTGTTGAAAAGAATAAAACCGACCATATAAAGAAAAAAAGCCTAATACCAACACACCAGTTTGGGTTTTTAACAAGCACTCAACAATTGACCAGGTCCACAGAATAACAGATGTTACTGAAAAAGCCTACTAAAGTAAAAAATTATGCTCAGCTATATTTTTAGATGTAACACAAGCCTTGGATAAGGTTTGGCATGAAGGCCTTGTGCATAAACTACAGAAAATACTACCGAAACAACACACCTAACTATTAAAATCATACATTACAACCAGAATGTTCAGAGTCAAACAAGAAGAAGCTTATTCTACAATAAAAGAAGCTAAAGCAGGTGTACCACAAGGAAGTGTACTGGGATCAATGCTTTATCTGCTCTACACTTGTGATATACCTCAAATGGAAAATATTACGAAGGCTACATTTGCTGATAATACTGCGATTATAGGTGTCGGATATAATACTGAAGAAGCCTCACAAAAATTACAACAGGCAAGTGACAATTTAAATAATTGGACACAAGCTTTGAAAATAAGAATTAATGAAAGTAAATCTGTACATGTGCAGTTCATTATATAAACAGACCGTACAAGCACCAATAAGATTAAATAACACTATCATTCCATATAGCAACAACGCTAAACATCTTTGAATGAATCTCGATGCAAAACTGCGCTGGAAGGAACATATAAAGAAGAAAAGAAACGAACTGGAATTGAAAAATAGGAAAATCTACTGGCTAATTGGAAGAAAATCATAGTTAACAGTATATAATAAATTGCTATTATATAAGCAAATACTAAAACATATATGGACATACGGAGTTCAATTATGGGGATGTTCTGCAAAGAGTAACATACATCAAACAAGTTTTCCAGAACAAAGTCCTGATAGGTATTGTGGGTGCAAATACTATAGGACTTGTTACCTACATCGAGACCTTCAGATACCCACAATCAGTCATATATCATTGATGTCATCTCCTACCGCCCCAGGCCGACATTGGTTAATGATTGGTGCTACTCTTGCTGTTAATTCGCTATGAATTATGGATAAATTTAGAAACAATTTTGTAAAAATGTATTATTTCAGGTGTAAATACAAGCTGAAACTATGTTACGTCAGGCTATCGACGAACATATTAAGCCAATCTTGTTCATGAACAAGATGGACCATACCCATATGAAATTGCAGTTGGATGCTGAATAACTTTACCAAATTTTCAGACGTTTAACAATCTATGTGGTTAGGAATATTTCAACCCAAAAACAGGATAGTAATAACAAAAGATCGTTGTAATCGTAATCGTAATAACAACTATTATCAATTGGCACATGTTTAATAGGTTCTAGAGGTGTTACCACTTTTCAACTTCACTGCCTTCTTTTATTAGCTGCAATTCTATACACTTTTTATCCGGGCAGAAACTATGGTGTAACTAGTATAAAAAAAGGACTCTATTGGTTTTCTTTAATAAATAATACACCTTACATTTAATTCTTCTGGTGGTACACGGTGACATGTATTATAATCACAAGGGACTAGTGCAATATTCCCGCTGTTAGCAGCTTTGCATTTCTTCAAATGTAATTCCATCCTTGATACCTAATGTGATGTGAGTTATTGTATGGACAAATAACTTTTTCATTGGGACTGTAAAATATCGGTTAAGTATTACCTTTAAATTCTTTGGTCATACATTACTCTCTTAATATCTCCATTGTTTAAATTTCTGTATTATATGTTTTTAAGATATTTTAAAATATACACTAATATAAATTGTTAATAGTTAAATTATAAACGTTTATACGTGAATAAATGCACTTAAACTTTGAAATATTTCAAGGTAGCAAACATTGTTTACCAAATTCTTTTGTCAAAATATTTTATGTTTTCTTATTGATTACATATATGGAAGATCAAATAATAAATTAGAGATGATGAAAGAAAATCGAATGTAACTTCCGATTTATCTATTAGATTTATATAAATATTTCCATATTTTAATATAATTTTTACAGTATTTACAAAACATCGGCCTATATATCAATATTTTTATTTTTTATTAAAAATATCTACATATTTTTTGTGAAATATCGAAGTATTTCCCAGTAGCAGTAGCTGTTAAAAAATATCTATATTTTATTCATCGCTTATGTCCATATACTTTTTTAAAAGTTGACCTTGAAAGTGAAAAGAATACATAAACTTAAACAAATTAACTCGGCAGAATTGTGACACTAGAAGTTGGAAATATCATTCAACTTCTTCCATTCAAGATCAAAATGATATTAGGTCGACTGCACGTTGTCGATATGTTCCCTTGCCGCACCTCCGAATGGTTCCAGAAGAGTCTCCGTTAGTTTGTTGATCGAAACGCATTGCCTTGTCTTACCTGTCGGACCAATAAGGTAGTATTTTTGTCGAATAAAGGCTTCTTATTTAAACAAATAAGGTTAGAATATAATGAACATTTTAAAGACTAGAACATCTGTGCTGAGGTTATAACAGTGAGTTAAATAAGAATTTATGTATTAAAATAAGTGGTGACAGTGATAAAATAGCCAATGGATTATCCCCTTCAAGAATGGTAAAATCAGACTGCGTAGAAACTTTGCTTGTCGTCTTATCAGAACAGAAGCTAAAAATAACTGAATTAGCGTAAGAATGCTATATGGCGTGGTAAAATTCCTCATCTGGTGCTTCTAGTGCACAAGCTAGAATGGTTTGGATATGCAATTAATCTAAACTAAAAATTAGGGGTAAGTGATAACCTTATAATTGTTAAGGCAAGTCAATCTGTCACAGTCCGGTACATACTATACAGTACATAGTTACTATTTGAATGTTAAGCTATATATAATAGTACAGGAAAAATATGTAACAGACCTTATTCTTGGGTTTACTAACAAATAATTTCCGAGTTAACTTGCCTATAATGCAACAACTCTCTGAATTGGCGTCAATGTCCTGTATGAAATTCTTTTATTTCTTGGTAAATAAAATACAAATATTCAACAAATATTATAATGGTCACTATCTTGATAATATACTAGGTGTTGCAACCGTGATTACAATAACAATCGTTTATCAACTACGTCAGCAAAATACTCTTCGAGAAACTCTAAAAACTATATGATTTCTGGTCAAGGCGTCGGCCTTTGTAGCCAAAAAGTGTACATCCTAGCATTCCCATCGCTCGGTCCTAATACCACGTCTGCCTCGATTAACGAATGAATCATCAGGTGCCCTCTATGTAATTGGTTAACAATACCGATCTATATTTTCTTATAGCCCATCTCTTAGTGGTTATGGAAAATTTAACTTAATTCATTTACCACAACGACCTACTTTGACGCACTGTAATAAGTAACATTGACTACAGACTATATCTTTTTACTCTGAAGCGGCAATAGAAATAAAAAATTCTGGGAAGTTAAATCAAGAAAGAAGTCATCCGTTTGTACTCAATCATTGCAAAAAGGCCCATGCTGAAATTAGTTGTTGGTTAAAACATTTTAAACCAAATAATACTAATTGTTCTACTATACAACAAAAGAAATCTCCATAAAATCCCTATTCCTACTATGTTGTGTGATAACAAGACATAGCATTTCATTATAATGATGACTGTGGTGCAGAAACAGATGACAGAGGATAGAAACACCACTTAAAATATGTCATTCGAGGGCAAAATGACGGCAAATCGACTGCTACCTTGTCGATATTTTAAATTATTATTTACATATAGGGAAAATAGTTTAGTGGAGGATTTACAGATTTGCGGCTAGCTGCATATTGAAATTTTGCAGTTAATCTTAAGTCTGCAATAAGTTAACCTAATTCAAAAACATACTAAATAATTTTTTCTGTTAATTAGATTTTGCAAATATTAAAATATCGCAATATAATATAGTTTTAAGCAATATAAATATAATTTTGCATAGTACTAGGATTTGTATTAAAGGTTTGAGTCTCGTTTTCCCCATTATTCCGCTTTCTAACATTTAAACTTTTAGGGCGCTTCGATTTCATTTGGATTATTTTATCATATTTCACAGAAAAAAAAATAGGTTTAGTGCAACCAGCACCAAAAAGAACAAAAATGAATAAATGGAACTAAAATGTATTAAGGCAAATAATCTAAATTTGCCTATATATAACGACTACTGTGTGACTATAACTAAAATAATTTTAAAAATAGTCTATTAAAATTTTTCTTTGTATTTCGAGATTTTGATTGTTTCTGATCTGTGATCGGTGGCTAATTGAAATATTACTCCAAAAATATAAGGTCTAAAAGGCTTAGTTTTTAGAATTGACAATGATCCTACTTCAATTGTTTAGTATTTTATTTCCGTGTTTGTTAATATTCGAGAAGCTACCCGATCGTTCCGTTTTACCATTATCCCTCAAGTCGGAAAGAATTAAACAAGTTACAAAATTTTAAGCATCTGTTATTAATATGAATTGTTTATCAAAGTTAGGATACGTTAAAGTACTATCAGATGTTATAATTTTTTTACATTTTTCAAAATATGTTCTTATTTTTTAATATGGAATTAAGAGGTTTCAAGAAATTTTAAACAAATTTAGAATATCAAAAAGACCTATATATTTTTTTAAAATTCACTTTCATTTCTTGATATACGAAATCTACCGTGGATTTCATTTTCTTAGCTGGTCATGTATTTTCGGCACCACCCCAATTGGAGAATTCCATGGCGATATTCTAATATTATCTAATCAAATAACTTTTAAATTTGATTTTTAATTTCTTGTTTTGGGTTATAACAGCACCCATAGACTTAGTAATTGTGGGTTTTTAAGAATTTGTTTTTATGTGATATTTTATTTTACAACTGAAAATCAAAGGTTCATCCTTATCAAAAACAATGTCAAAACATATATACGTACATATTTAATTTTATTTTGTAAATCAAAATTTAAATATTTTGTTAAAAATTTGTTTCTCGTAATTTGCTTCCTTGCATCTTTTGAATTGGATGAATATTTGGTTGAGTATTGTCTTTGATTGAAAACAGTTGATAGCTTTCTCCGCTTATAAGCCATGAGAATTCAAAACCTGAAAAATATTCACTAGAAAATATAAATCCAAAATACCATCAAAAGGAGATTTTTTGAAAACATATTAAGATATTTATGCTGTGAGAGTGTGTAACATAGGTTACATTTATTCCAAGTATATTAAATTTTTCTATTTCATTTTTACCATAAAAAAGAATAATTCAAAATAAAGAAGCTCCCGAATCCACAAATTATAAATTATTTTAATAGCGACTGATTACTTATATGAAAGATTGTAATGCCGTCTGGGGATATTCGTTTACGATGAAGCTTTGGGTGTAAAAATTTAATCTAGCTCTATTGCAATTTCGTTGTTTTTATCAATATTTTCTTTATTAAAAGAAGCGTTGGGACCAATTTTAATTTTAAAAGTTTAATAACAATTTTCGGAATTATGTCTAATTGTATTGTACGTTCTATATTTAGAATATTTAAGTTTCAAGCGACAAACATGTTAATTATACTAACTGCATTATCAAAAATAATAGAATTTGATAAACTTACAATTCACCTATTGTCTAAGACTTGCAGACGTTTCTTCGTCAGAACAAGGATTTAGTCAAAACATTCAATATATCAGATCTGACAAAAGGCTTGCCGGTGATAACGCCAAGTTGTCGTTATTGTGGAATATTTGTAATTTTTCCTGTATATGTAGGGAACGACATCTGATCCATCTCTCTGACGGAGCCGTATCTACGTTTCAACAATACGCTCTGAATGGTTCCTTGTTTGTGGAATAGTCGCTACCGAAAAATACGTTCGAGTTGCATACAATAATGATTAGATTTTAATTTATTGTTATATTAATTTTGGTTATAATTTATATTAACAAAAGCAACCATACAATTATTATTATTGATTTGCCATAAATTATGAATTATGGATAATATAACACCTATACACTGATACACTTATACTCACTAAACAAGTTCCTGTGGTTTGGTTCGCTTCGATCTTCTGATTTCCTGCATGTTGCCCAATAGCTGTTTAGCTTCCACGTTACTGTGATTATGCAACCGTATTTCAAGGCGAAATCTTGAATCACTTCTTGTATCCATTTAATTTCGAGGTCATTGATAATTATTCGCAAAACTGTTTGATGTTTGGCGTATTATCAATATATGGCATTTGTCAACCCCATATGTGCACACCATGGATCCAAATTAGCTTTATGATTGACTGATAAACCAATCTCTTTGATTTTAGGTAAAGTGGAGAGTATATTCCAATTAACCAATACAATTGCTTGACTTTGAGTCTAATCTGCTCTACTTTTTGTCTAATATGATGTTTTTAGTTTAACATACCATCGAGGCGTATTTCGACGTATTTAGCTGATTCTGCTTGAATCAGGCATCTGTCAAGTGATATAATTATGTTTTTGTCATTTTGCTTCAGTTCAAAATTAACATGGACGGATTTGGAGCGATTAAGCCATATTTTTCAGTCTCTAGTCCATTTGTAGATTTTTTTACCGCTACTTGTACGTTATCTACAGCCTTAGACAACTTAGACAATTTTTAATATGAAAACTGTGTCGTCGGCAAATGTTCCAAGTATTGTTTCTTCTGTTGTATGGATACGTGGATCTTCAGCTGAAATAGGGTCGAGTGTAGAGATTGCTCGTTCATCTAAAACTCTAAATTTTTTCAAAATGTTATTATTCGAGGAGTCGCCAGTAATTGGGCGGAAGCAATCTGTTCATTTTGTATATTAGTCCCAAATGCCATACCCGGTCAAAAGCTTGTGAGACGTCCAGTAATATTGCAGGGCAGTATTTCTTTTCTTCGAATGCCTTTTTAATTACCGCTGTTACTCTATGCGCTTGGTCCATTTTTGAGTGGTGATTTCAAACTGCAAATTGGAAATCTGGTATTTCTTTAAATTATTTAATGCGTTTTAACAGCATTTTCTCATATAATATTGATATCGTAGGTAACAGCGAAATACGCTCGTAAGATCTAACTTGGTCTACTGGTTTATCAGTTTTTTTAAGCAAATGAATACGAGCAACATTAAATAATTCCGAAGCATGCTTCAGTCTCAAACAGGCATTGAATATTCAATATATCCTTTATTATCCAGCCTTTTTAGGATTGATGTTAATATACATTTCTGTGGCAATTTCCATTGGAGAAATCTGATTTACAGCAACATCGGCCTAATGAACAGGATTTGTATCTATTGTAGATTCTATAACTCTCGGTTGGAATACGTTATACGTTCTTGCATTATAAGACTTAACGGGTCTCTGCTAGTAAATGTGTTAGTAGGATTGGGTTTGTTTGTTTTTTCAGATTTGTCGCATCTAGTGCTAACAATACTGGAGTGTGATCAAATGATACTTCGCAAAATCTCTCGATTTATATTTAATTTGAAGAGATACCTTCGAAATGTAAAAGTCCAGTAGGTCTGATAACTTTTACTGCCCCAGTAAGTGGAATGGCGCCCAGAGTAATAATTACATGTAGTTATATTTATTGCTGCGAATAGTTCGCTGGGTTTTCTAGGTATTATTAATCGTGAACGTCAGGCTGCATGTTTAACATTTTTTTTATTATTTAGTTATTATATTGTAACTAGTCGTTTCCGTCTAACCTACGACTTGTCTTTATAATAACTTAAATCTAGGTATATAACTCGGAGGACCCATTGGCCCTATCTCAGTCTCTGGTGAAATAATGTTTATACGTGTGACTGCTGAATTTTTTAATATATGCACCTCACTACACAACGCTACACAAGATCAGGTGATTTGATTTTTTTGAGTCTGTGTCGTGTTCTGGTGGTATCCAATAGTTGCATTATTTCAATATTCGTAAGAGAATGGAATCTTTCCTCATGCTCCCTTGCAATTCTCTTGATTTCTTGACTGACTGTGGGTACCTGAAGGTCTCGATGTAGGTAACAAGTCCTATAGTATTTGGGTGCACCCAAAATACCTCTCAGGACTTTGTTCTTATTAGAATAAAATATTAAAACTTATTAGAATTTGGTTTATATTATGAACTGCACATGTACAGATTTACTTTCATTAATTCTTATTTTCCAAGCTTGTGTCCAATTATTTAAATTGTCACTTGCCTGTTGTAATTTTCGTGAGACTTCTTCAGTATTATCTCCGACAGCTATAATCGCAGTATCATCAGCAAATGTAGCTTTCGTAATATTTTCCATTTGAGGTATATCACAACTGTAGAGCAGATAAAGCATTGATCCCAGTACACTTCCTTGTGGTATACCGGCTTTAGCTTCTTTTATTGTAGAGTAAGCTTCCTCTTGTTTGACTCTAAACATGTTGGTTGTAATGTATGATTTTAATAGTTAATTGTGTTGTTTTGGTAGTATTTTCTGTAGTTTATGCACAAGGCCTTCATGCCAAACCTTATCGAGGGCTTGTGTTACATCTAAAAATATAGCTGAGCGTACTTTTTTACTTTCGTAGTCTTTTTCAATAACATCTGTTATTCTGTGGACCTGGTCAATTGTTGAGTGCTTGTTAAAAAAGCAAACTGGTGTGTTGGTATTAGGCTTTTTTTCTTTATATGATCGGTTTTATTATTTTCAACAGGAGTTTTTCAAAAACCTTAGATATTACTGGCAACAGTGATATAGGTCTATAATCTCTCATTTTGTTTGGTGACCTCCCAGGTTTTGGGATCATTATAATTTCCTTCAATCTTCAAATGTCTGGGACATGTTTTAATCTAAATGCTGTATTGATCCGGTTGGTGAGTTTTATAATTCCCTTTTTTGATAGTTTTTGCAGTAATTCTCCTGTTCTTAAATCGTAGCCTGGTGATTTCCTGGGGTTAATGTCAGTTCCAATAAATTTTGTTTAACTCTTTCGGCGTGATTAATTTAATCGTCCAATTTTCAGCTTCTATGTCCGGCAAAATATGTTCAATATTAATTTCGTTTGGTTTGAAAGTGATTTCTAGATATTCAGCAAATGCTTCTGCTTTTTGGTTATTGTCACGTGCCTAATTTCCACATAGGTCTCTTATAGACGAATTGTGTAGACATGAACGCTTTAAATATTTTGGGGCTTTAGAGATTGAGTAATCAGTTTCTTTATCATGTGTCAAATTTATCGGATAGTCATTTATGGTTTTGTTTTCAATTTCCAGTATTTCAATTTTCAAACTATTTTTATTTTCATTTGTTCTGCCATTTTTTTCGTATTTTACGTTTTCCAAGCAGCTTGTTGATTATCAACTACGAATTTCTCTGCTTCAAAATTTAATTGTTCGGTTGTCTTGAGGGGTACATTTAGTTAAATTCGTTTGTTCAAATCTTCAGCAAATCGTTCCTAGTCTGATTCGTTCTCTTGATTGTTAACATTGGGTTTCTTTCTTGTCATATTATATTTTCGCTCAACGTCAGGATCACTGGCGTATGATCTGAACTTAGCTCAAAATTTTCTTCGACCTTTTTATAGTTGGATGTTATGTTTCTTACTATGAAGAAATCTAACAAGTCTGGGGTTTTCTCTTGATCAGTCGGCTAATAAGTTGGTTTTCCAGTTGACATGTAACTACATCTTAGTTCAGCAGCTGCTTTATGCCGTTAATTGCCTTTAGTTGTTGTCATTCTGGATCCACATCTAGTGTTTTTTGCATTGAAATCAACTCCAATTATAAATTTTTCTCCTAGGTTGCTTAGGACATTCAAATAATTTTACTTTTTTTTATTGTATCTTGGAGGACAATAAATTGCGGCTATTGTACCCTTGCATCTGCTTGATTTAATAGTTAGTGCTGTTACCAAATTTTCTGCTGTACTGAGCCGGGGATCTTGATGGAGGCAAATGTTCTTTTTTTATTATTATTACACTTCCTTCTTTTGCGGTGTTAGCTGGATGTATGGTATGATAAAATATATATCCTCTATATTTTATAAGGGACTCTTTTGTTAAATGGTTTTCTGATATTAGGCAAATATCTATTTTTTGCATATCTAGGATTAGTTTTAGGGTAGCGTATATATAGCGTAAAAATATTCGATCATATTTTCTTGTTTGTCCAGCTTTCCTATTAGTTTAAGTAGCAATTCGTTGGTGGTTGATTCATCTTCCTTTGTGTCTCTTTGCTTATTTTGACTGATACTTTGGGCATAAGTCATTTTACCATGAACGTTATTATATTTTTTCGGTTGTTTCTTTTCACTTATTGGTTCTTGAGGTTTAACTTGAGCTATTCTATTTCTCCTCCCTTGTATTGTTTTAGCAACTACACATCCTCTATAACTTGCCGGATGCGCTTCATTGCAGTTTGCACATTTCGGCTTAGTTTCTTTGAGTCACATTCTGTGTTGATATGTTTACCTGAATATTTTACACATCTGGGTTCTCTTCTGCAGAATTACTGTATGTGTCCATTTACATTGCGGTATTAAGTTTGATTTTTTTAGAGGTTTGATTTTTATTTCTACCCCTAAAATACTTTTATACCTGTTCTAAAATACCAAAAATGTTTTTTGTGTCCGTATCTTATTCAAAAGATAACATAAATAGACGTAATTGCTTCTTGTGGACTAAAAATTCTCCTTTGTTAATTTTGGTTTTTTGTTTTTTAAAACTATTTATCGCATTTAAGCCAATTTTGGTTTAGTTCTGCATTAATTTTTCACTTTTGTTGATGACTTTCACGACTGTTGATGGAAGCGCTCTTGCCATAGCTTTGATGCCTCTGTTTCTTTCGTCGTCATAAGAGTGCCATTACAGTTTCAGCAACTGTAAAGAATGTATTATTTTTGTGAATATTGTACGACATTCGGCGTCGAGTTTTATTTGTCCATTGTTTAGTACCGTTGCTTTGAATATTATATACTTGGGCCTCATCGTAAAGCAAGTCAAAGTCGGTAATATTACTTACGATACTTAGGGGTAACCTGGGCATTCTAATTTCTTTATTTTGTTCATTATTTTGTTTTACTTTTATTTGCTGTGATCCTTCCAATTATTTGCTTTTATCTTTTTACTTTGAACAGTTATTCAGCCTATTTCTATCTGTAATTCTTCTTCATCTGTTTCGTATGTAACAATTGGACTGCTTTTGTTGGCTTGGTGGTTTGTCCTTGCCTTCAGGACTTTGTTTATTTAGTTGTAGCTTTAGGGCATTTATTTGTTTTTGAATATTAGTTAATGCAATTTCAATACTCTCTGTCTTTTCGTTCATCCATTGTAGAGTGCCTGTTCGTTCTGGGTTCTAGTTGTGTTCTCTACATTTAAAACTGCAATATGTGATATCCAATACAATCGTATATTAAACTATCTAAAATTATAAAAAAGACTTATTAAGTAATAATTTGGTTTCCAAAATTTTGCGTTTGCACTCGAAGAAACGCACCTTTCCCCTCTAAAAACACAAAGCGAAATTCACGTAACAGCCTTGGCGTGACCTTTAAATAAAAAACAATTTTTTTCTGAACTAAATTTATTCAATTAAATTCATATAAATATACATATAAATATAATCTATAACAATAAATATAAATTTATAATGTAAATTTATCTACATTTATCTAAATTTATCTAAAAATATAAATATAATATAAAAAATATATATCTATAAAATATAAATATTATATACATATATATATATATATATATATATATATATATATATATATATAAACCATAAGCAAAAAACTTTGGTGCCTAGCAAATTAAAATTATCTCTTCCATCTTTCCGTCAGTACTTTTAACATTTTATCCGAAAGATCATTATGGAATGTACAATTGAAGGAGTTTTAATTTACTTTTTTTAAAACATTTGACAAAAAATTTGTTATATTATCGACATGGCAAAATCGATGAATAACTTAAGATATAGCTCAAAGACCTACTGACTACTGGTATATTAAAACAATTTTGTTAGAGTTTGGGACACGATATATTGTCTTGTCTCTATAAAATCAGTCTCAATTTGTGGGTCTACTGATTTATTCATAATTGTATGTAAACAAAAATCACACTTCATTTCTTTTTTAAAAACTTTCACTAAATAACCTGAGATATACACTACGGTACAACGTAAAACTTTGTTTGCTCTTATAGGAAAATCTGGCCTGAAGTTATAGTCAAGTAATTAACAGTAAGAATGAGCGAAAAGGGGGATACTGGCTGAATGAATACAAACTTTACTATTACCTTCTGGAGTTTGTTCAAGTGCCCATGATACTTGCTTCAAACACCTTGTTTGTGGGCCTGGAATAATGGAAATAGGCACTAAAATATAGTAAGACAGTTTTAAAATTAATGGTAATAATTATGAACATAAATGTGACTGACTCCTTCAATATACCTTCTTTATAATTTTGATTTTGATTCATTTCCATTTGTACATGTTCTGGGCTCGTGGTATTATTTTCACCATAACTAAATTGTTCATAAGAACTTAAAGGAAGTTTAAATGTATCACAAAAATGTCACGCGTGGTAACGATAATAAATCTGCTTCATGTTTAACCAACCAGTTTAGGATTTTTAAAGTTTTCTACTCATTTCTTAAGGATCGCCTTTTAACGGAAAACGATGATGCATTTCCTCACTGTGCATCCGGGCACACAACACTTTCTAGAACGGGAATACATCTCAGCTACGGACTTTCACCTAGTAATAAAATAAAATAATAATTTAATCTATAAACGTTATAAAAAGCTGACCACACAGTTCTCTACATTAGTATGGCGAATAAAACAAGAAATGTGTTAAAAGGTAGCGAGATCTACATGTTGGATGTGGCGAAACATTTCGCCAAAATTTCCTAAGAAGTTAAATTTCTATTTCTCTATGAGTATATTCTCAATATATAACCAAAACACCCACCTACGAAACTTCCTGCCCTACTCGTATTTAACATAATAGTTTGGAGAGCATAATTGTGTTTCTATCCGGTAGCTTCCAGAACAGTCTCCGTTAGTTCGTTGATTGAAACATATCGCCTTGTCTTACCTGTCGGACCAATAAACTAGTATTGTGGTCGAATAAAGGCCTTCTATTTATCCTGTCAAGTGTGTGTGTTTAGAATATAACGTACATTTCAAAGACTATAACATTTGTGCTGAGGTTGTAATAGTCAGTTAAATAAGAATTACTCTATTAACATAAGTGGCGACAGTGATAAAATAGCCGATGGACCATCCCCGTCAAAAATGGTAAAATCAGACTGTGTAGGAACTTTACTTGTCGTCTAATCAGAATAGAAGCTAGAAATTACAGAATTAGCGTAAAAATGCTTTATGGCGTTGTAAACTTCCTCATCTGATGCTTCTAGTGCAGAAGCTGTGCCGTCAACTATGATGTCAAAATTTGTTTGTCAAAAATCGACAAATTAGATGTAAGTGATAACATTATAATTGTTAAGGCAAGTCAAACTATCGAATTCTGGTACATTGTTACTATTTGATTGTCAAGCTATATATAATAGTACGGGGAAGGAATGTAATTGACCTTATTCTTGGGTTTGCTATAAATAATCTCCGAGTTAACTTGCCTATAATGCAACCACTTTCTGATATGGTGTCAATGTCCTGTAAGAAATACTTTTATTTCTTGGTAAATAAAATACAAATATTCAACAAACATTATAATGGTCACTATCTTGATAATATACTAGGGGTTGCAACGGTGATTACAATAACAATCGTATATCAACTACGTCAACAAGATACTCTTCGAGAGACTCTAAGAAACTATATGATTTCCGGTCAAGGCGTCGTCCTTTGTACCCAAAAAGTGTACATCTCAGCATTCATATCGTTCGGACCCGTTACCACGTCCGCCTCGTTTAGCGAATGAGTCATTAGGTGCCCTCTATGTAATTTGTTAACAATGCCGATCTATATTTTCTTATCGCCCATCTCTTAGTAATTATGGAAAATTTCACTTGATTCATTTACCACAACGACCTATTTTGATGCACTGTATTCAGTATCCTTAAAAAATTCTGGAAATATACGAAAAGTTAATTTAAAAAACAAAAGAAAAGAATTTTAAGCAATTTCAAAGTACCGTCCCTCTTTCTTCCTGTTCTGTCATTATTATAAAGTCATCCGTTTGTGCACAATCATTGCAAAAAGCATATTTGAAATATGTACATAATAATCGTTGTAATAACAAAATAAAAATAGACAAAACCGTGTATGTGTTCCTTATTTATTTTTTGAAGTCGATTTAATTTTCTTGTTAAAAACATTATATTTTTCTCTTTTTGGTGTTAGATATTAATAATATCAATAAATTATGCAGTTATTATATTAAGTATTACATTGGGTAGGCCAAGTAAAGTTGCAGCTTGTTTGAGGAAATATAGGAATAAAGGAACAACGATTGAAAATAAGAAATGCTTCAGGCCGGTACCTAACCTAACTGATTTGACAAATGCATTAACCAAACTAGAACAACCACGAAAAGTCGTTGATCCTATCGGGAATCGAACTCGCGATCTCCACGTGTGATCTGAAGACTCCAATAACTATACCATAGAAGCAGTTGCCTGCAATATATCTAGGGCTTCTCATATGATATGGTTAGTCTTTAAAAAGCAAACTGAACGAATTTGTACGGATAATTAACATATATTAATTAACTTAGATATTATAGACAAACGTTTGTGCATTTTCTAGTTTCCCTTCCCTTTTCAAGATCTTAGGAACCTTTAATTTACTTAATGAACTATCCTTTTCTTGGAGTCTTGGAGTTTCTGTTTGGTCAGCTGATTAAAGTCCTTGTTGATGTGGAACCCCTGTTTGGTGAAGATAAGGACTTGGTATAGGAATTTTGCCATTGTACTACGGTGAATTTTTTGAAAAGGGATGAGTGAAAAATTCCTTTTGAACCTTTGTGGTAATGCATTTGAGTAATTCTGTATATGAGGCGCTCAAATTTTTTTCTCCGCTATTTCTAAATTTGTTCATCTCTTCATGACCGATGTACTTAGACTACTTTAACCCGTCTAAATAAAGGAGTATGTTTTATAGAGCAGAACTATAATTATTTGGTTTTAGACAATTTGCTTTTTCTACACGTGGGGGGATACAGGATTTTCTGTGGAATATAATGGCTTGGGTTTTCTCTGTGTTGATTTGCAACTTCCAAAAGTTTAACCATTTGACATCAGCATTTAATTGTCCTACAAAAACTTTAATGTGAGAAGATTTTTGTCTTCAGAGATATCGGGCTATGTATATCTGGATCGTGAATCCTTCACGCCATAAACAAAATCTAAAGGGCCGGCTTGGTTGGCACAGTGGTCAAGGGCGACAGGAAGGCCCTCTTACTGTTGCGATAGTAGCGGTTTCGAATCCTGCTGGGTAAATTTATGTTCTTGATTGTTTATAATCCGAAAAATAAAATCTGTGACTGGGATCAGTCACGCCAGTAACCAGGCTGGGTAAAACCGGATTTATTCAGGAATCATCTCTAGGACCGGGGTTCGGAGTGGGGAACAGATAAACACTAGTTAGTAAAAGAGAGACGTTCAATGTTGTACGTACTATGTACATAGATATGTTAAATATTTTCTTGTCAACCCAATATAAACCCAAAAATATCTGAAAATATGTAAAACATTATTTGAAAATGTCTATATTGTGTTGTAGAGCCAGAGAGAATTACAAGAAGATAAATCAAATTGTAGATATATTAAGTTACTATGTTACAAAAGAGTGGAAGTTTGAGAACAACAACGTGAAAACGCTATGGAAAGAAATGAGAAAGAGCGACCGGGAACTATTTGATTTTGATATAGGTGCTTTGAATTGGGACATGTACTTTTACACTTGTATCTGAGGTAAATCTTACCTAGACTGAAGTTCATTAATGATAGATGCTAGATGAATGATTATAAATATCGGTTATATGATAGAAGAACTAAAAAAATCCAAATTAGATGTTATTTTTGTTATTTCATTTCAACTCATATATATTTTTACATACTAATTACACCCAATTTTTCATTTATTTTGATATACCTTTAAATATTATTTGTTATATCAATTCATTTGTTCATCATATAAGGTAACAAAAATTGGACAATTTGTATTATGATGTGATGAGAAATGATACAGTCATATTGGACCCAATAGTGATTCCTAACTAGTGCTTTTCAAACTTTTCTGTAATGTTTCGCCAGTTTCATTAGAAAAACACATGATTAAGGTAACGCTATTGCCAAACGACGTGTTAATACACTTGGCCAATGGGCAAATCCTAAGAACCAAAAAATCTGGAGTGCTGAAGGTGAAATGTCAAAGCAAAACCATATCAATAGAAGCGTTAATAGTGCCCAATTTAAAATACAACTTACTATCAGCACCTAAAATGACGTCAAAAGGATGTAAAATTATAATTGAAAACGAGAAAACAACCATAATTGGAATAGAGTTCTCTCTTAAATGTGAAAAGGAAAATGTTTTATATACACTGAAAACAGATCTTGTGGAAAATGAAAATGAATTATGCAACATCATAGAAGATTTATGGCACAGACGATTAGGACATGCAGGCAACGACTCACTTTATCAACTGGGACTTAAGAAGATGGATAAACCTTGTTCTATATGCATAGAAGCTACAGCAATCAGGAGCCATTTCTACTTTAAGGAGACAAGAACAAGTGCAATCGAAGAGTTACTTTATTCAGATATGTATAAGCTAATAAACCCAATATCTGAAGATGGAGGAAGATATTTATAATAGGAAGGATAGAAAATACTAGATGATTTATCCCATTTTATCAGAGTAAAAATCCTGAAGACAAAAAAAATGAAGCTGAAGAGAATTTGAAACAATACATTAATAAATTAGAAAGACAGCATGGAATAAAGCTATTTTGTAGGTAAAGGGGGATTCATTTAGAATATAGCAATAGCTCATTCACCGCAAAGTAATGGAAAAGCGGAAACATTAAATAGGACATTATTAAATAATTAAATTTAGTTGTGTATACAAACCAAGATACCAACAATTTAATTAAGCATTGTTCGGTACACTATATTTGGAGAGATAAGATAATGACTATTCTCTAGTCATGAAAGGTAGTAATTATTCAGTAGTACTCAATGCTGATGCATTAGTAAAATGACGAAGAGCATATAGAGGATTTAATGAACAGTCTCTATGAAGTTAAACAATTTATTGGAATGGAAAAAGCAGCGATAGAAGAGATTAAGATTCATCAAAAACATATAATTTAACGACTGCTTGAGGAATTGTACGTAGAAGGTTGTTACACCAATTAAAATTAATATTAACAACAGCAAAAGTGGAAAAATAATTTACAGTTAATAATTTAAAGGATATAAGTTTTGTTAGTTACAAGATCGCATCTAAACAGATCAATTTGGTGCACGAATGAAAGTCAACTTCAATATAGATAATAGTGAGCAAATAATTGAAGATATACCGTTTAGAAAATATATAAAATTCCAAAGAAGAATGAAGGAAATTAGACGACCTGCTTAGATTAGTCTGCTTATTTCAACAGAAAAGACTTCCACAGTTGAAGATGATATGTTTTCATTACAACAAGTCAATCTAAGAGAACGTTAAATAAAGCAATGGATTAAGAACCTGACTATTTAGCTTTATTCGAAGACGAAGAAGAAAGCCCTAAGCAAAATATTTAAAATATGATAAAGACAAACAGCACTTAGACAGTTCTGGGTTATATTAAAAAGATTCTGATTTCGAATTGGAAATGGAGTGATAATGATTCTGATAGTAATGGAAATAACAAACATATTAGGATTTGATTCTGATGATATCTGGTCTAGATGAAAATAAGAATAAAACAAAGGGAACTGTGAAGAATGTTAAAAGAAAAGGAATAACAAAAGTGAACACCCATTAATAATTGATTTGGAGTATAGAGATAAAGAACAGAAGGAAGCTCATAAAGCAGAATAATGTTAGTGAATGATTAGAGTTGAAAGTAATAAGTGAAGGTGATAAAGTTAGAAAACTGGAGAAAACAAAATTGAGTACAATATTAGAAGCAGAAAATTGGGATAGTGGTGACCAATTAGAATGATACCTCAGTGATACCAGAAGACCATGGGCTAATGTAGGGCAGAAGTGGAGTTGAAGGGACAAGTTAAGAAAACTGCAGTGGTGACCAATTAATTATGATACCTCAGTGATACCAGAAGGCCATGTACTAATGTAAGGCAGAAGAGGACTTGAAGGAGCAACTTTTGAAGACTGGTATTGTAACCAACTAGGAAGTTTTAATGGATCATACCATTTGATAAAAACAACCCAGAGGAATGGAAGAAATTCATTTGAAGAGAAATACATGTATATGTTTGGCATTCCAAGAACAAACTATATAATCGATATTAAATTGGACAGTGTTTTGGCGACTATTTCTATGAGTGTTCAAAGAGAGAATTGTTTTTAAGTAGAATACTGACTGTTACGATTGTTTATCACATAATTGTGTAGATTCATCTGATTAAATTATTAATTAAAGTTAAAATTCTCATAATGTAGAAACAGAATAGTTCTAAGTTCGAACAAATTTGTATGTACAATGTAATAGTTTTGTTCTGGTAATTTAAATGTACTTTTGTAATCTTTGTTTAGAATCTTAAATAGGTTAAATTATATAGTACATTTAAATTGAAGGGGAGTGTTAAATATGACTTGTCTCGATACAAGAGCCAGTATAGAAAGGAGGAAGAAAAGTTAGTAGAGGGCGCTGTGACTTGTATCGAGTGGGTATAAATTACCAGTGATCAAAATAAAGTTTCTCTTTTGTTCCAAGGCCATAAGTGGTGTATTGATTCCGTCCCGTCCCGAATCATAAGTGATTCGTAAAACAGTTTTGTCTAGCTAAGGCATTTATCGATTAATATCGTGAAGAATGTATCCGGAGATCATTGAGATGATTAACGATGTTAAATGTATCATGCTATGGCTAATATTATCCACCAAAACTCGCTGGAAAGCTGAAATTCTTAAAGAAACTAGATTCCATTGTAAAAAATAATAAATATAAAATATAATTGGGCGTAGAGTGTCCACAGATCAACTGATTAACTTCAGTTAATGTACAATGGTTAATAAGGCAGATAAACGAGTAACATTGATTGGTGTTTCCACGCGGAAAATAAACATACAAGTTCTTGCATCAAGAGAAAATGAGCTGGGTCTCTACGAACATCTATCAAAACCATCCAAAAAGCATCTTTGTTAGTAACAACAAAAAATCAACAATCAAATCAATAAAAATAAAACGAATATGTAACAACTGGATTCCTATAGACGAACTTCGATTGTGTCGAAGTAATCTAGTTACACATATTAATTTTTTCCTTAGAAGATATCCGGCTCAGTTGATCAGTGTCATCAACTAAGCGGTTACTGGTTTTACTGTGTTACATGTCTACTTTACGTGCTTTAAAAATAAACCGTTTTGTTGTAAACGAAGTAGTACTATTCAACATCTCTAGAATATTAGTTATGGTGTAAACCTTAACCTATAAATAGATTCTGGACATCGTTAATGAATGACATTAGAATTACAGGTTGGTCAACTAAAAAATAATTAATATTATAAATATATAAGTTAAAAAAGACGGTTGGTATCAAGTACTCGGCCATTTTAACATTGTTTTAATCGTCAAGTTAATTACTTGCATCTTGCCGGGTTTTACAAACAATTTGTGATTTCGAAAATAGTTATAATGTCATCTAATACAGGAGGTAACAATTTAAAACAAATACTAATATTGGAGATAGTATCTAACGAATCATCTCTAGGAAACGTTAGAGATTTACCGGCTAGAACTACTACGCAAGTGCAGGAAGAGGTGCCAACGCCTGTTACTTATACTTACAAATGTATTAACGTCGAATCATCTAATAGTCGTTATATTATCGTTGATGATATTTATGTTAGTGTCAAAATATTAAACGACAAAGTGCTCTCAAGAATGAAGAGATTCTCAGTTGAAGTGTATAACTTATTTTATATGCAGTGTAGTGTTATGAGTAAAGTGGAAGTAGATCTGCTCAATATGATTAACATTGCACATGGTGATTTTTTGGAAGCAGTTTTCGAGACAGCCGTGAATACAAAATGCAATTGTTTGAATTTTTAAGAATGTATTGTTTTTTAAAATTTTGTGAATATATTTTGTACAATCTTATAAAACAAATGTACAAACAATTTCCTAAAGAGATATGCGGCATTTTACAGATAACTGCTAAGTATCACGTACAATTTATAGTGAGAGACAATGAAAGTTACACGCCTTTCTTTTACTTTGAAGGAGATTTCCTTTTTGGGGGACTAAATTATAGTGTGCACTAATTGGGAAATGGCCTATTTTAAATTGTTATTCAAACTTCAGAAACTTAAAATCGAATTTGGAAAATACGACTTGTGTCTCATGGTTAAAGTTGGTGATTTGTTACCCTTCGTTGAGGGGGTTGTTAACACAAAATTAACATGGCCTTTCTCCAATATGCTCTGGATGAAGCTAGATAATAACTGAAAATCAAATATTTATTCTTCAACAATAATTAAAATTGATGTTATTTTCAAATTTCTATATGTCAGTTTATGCTTGAGAACTTTCTCTACATATTTTGTTGCAGAATACTTTAATTTTTATTGTGCCATTTAATAATAATGAATTGAATATATTATTTGTATATAGTTTAAAGTTGTTTTAAATAACATTAATTGATAGTGTTTATAGTTATTTAAAATTAGACATTTAAACCTCTCTAATTCGTTTAATATTTGTTTTTCTCTCTTCTTCATTTTAAATTTACTATTCACACATTTAGTCTATTTTTTAGTATGCGTCTTTTTTGCCTGTTATAACTATGGTGTTTGTATGATTATGTCCCCAAATAATAGTTCGCTAACTGTTTCTTGTGCTATATTTTCTATGTATGCCAAACTATATCGAAGGCCCATCTAAGAATATATCTGAGCTTATTTTTTAGCTTTCTTCTGTTATTACAGAAATTAGTTTTATGTTTCTAAACATTACGAATTCTTAACATTTATTTTTCATAGAGGTGAATTTTACAGCAGATGAAATTTGTGCCATGGTGGTCTAAAAACGAAACATCCGTAATATATCCGTCATAGACAGGATTAACAGACTCCTTAGTATCAAAAACTGGTATTATTGCTGGTGCCAAAGTTAGAGAATTACATTTTAGAGACACCAGAAAAAATGAACAAGACAGATTTATTACCATTAAATCAACGTAAGCATATTAAGAATATGTAGTTTTTTGAAATATTGAACGACGAAATTTACAAACCACTGAACATGTGTGATAATTTTGATTAGTCATTCTGAAGCTTTATCTCTTTAAAATAAAGCTGGGTATTTGTTTTAACAAAAATACTAACTAATATATTTTTAGCGCCATATTTATGTATTTTGAGCTCGAAGATATGGATTTTTTCATAAATAATCTTGATTAACGCGAAAAAGAATAGAAAGTTTTTTTAATTAATTTGATTGTTTCCTCTGGGCACATAGATTTCCGTTCTGAAGTAACTGCTGCTCTTCGTGTAACTGATGGTGCTCTTGTTGTAGTAGATTGTGTTTCGGATAAGTACATTCCTAAATAATTATTTGTATAATAAATTAAATAACTATGTATGTATTTTTGATGTAACTTCACTTTGTATTAATTTTACTGAAGAAACATGCATAATGCAATTCAACGCAAATGCAATAACGCATATCTAAATATATTTCTGTGGTAAAGACTTCCGAATTAAAGTAGGAAACATTGTAGTGTCTTTACAATCTTTTAATTACTCGAGATGTTATCTCCAACCGCCCCAGGCCGACATTAGTTAATTATTGGTGCTACTGATACTGTTAGTTCGCTATAAATTATGAACGCTATAAGTTAGAAACAATTTTGTAATAATGAATTATTTCAGGTGTGTGTACAAACGGAAACTATGTTATGTCAGGCTATCGATGAACGTTTAAGCCAATCTTGTTCATGAACCAGATGGACCGTACCCGTTTGAAATTGCAGTTGGATATTGAATAATTTTACCAAATTTTCTGTCGTTTAACAATCTATGGGGTTAGGAATATTTCAACCCAAAAACAGGATAATGATCACAATATATTGTTTTGCATGTACATCTTGAATTCCATCTATAAAATTTTTGACTTGATTATGAACTGCAAGTAAACATGTGTTTTATTATTAAAAAAAATTAGTTCTTCCAGCACAATTAGTCCACTATATAGTTTACAAAATAACTTTTATGAAGTTATTAGGAAATAAATATACTGTTGGCAGTGTATTGGAAAATTGTTATAAGCCTAGGTATTAAATGCTTTCATGTTACCTCTATTTTTATATCCTATGGTGACAAGCTGTCATATCGAGAATGCATTATATATTTGTAGTTCTTTGGTGTAATTAAAATTTTTATTTTAGGAAAGAACAATATGAAACCCTTCTCCCCACACTGCGCATTAACTTGAAACATGAAGACAAGGATAAGGATGGAAAACAATTTAGTCGGACATGGTTACCTGCTGGTGGGACTTTGCTTCAGATGATTGAAGTTCACTGACCATCCCCAGTAACTGCTCTGAAATACAGAATGGAAATGTTATACGAAGGTCCACATGATCATGAAGCCGCTCTTGGTATGTGTCACCTATATGGATTTTTAAAACGCGTTAAATTTTGGTATTTATTTGTACATGATGATGTGTAGTTTACAACTCTAGATTGATTCACTGTGAATGATTGGTATAAACTAAACAATAATTAGCAATTTTTTATTATTTTTTAAATATTTGCAAATGACTATAATTTGCTTTTTTTGTTTTTAGGTATTAAGAACTATGATCCTAACGGTCCTATGATGATATGTGTCTAAAACGGTACCCACTTCTCATAAAGGTTATTTCTACGATTTTGGTCTTGTTTTTTCTTTTCGCTCTGATGTTACCTCTATCATTATATCCTAAGGTGACATGCTGTTATATTGAGAATGCATTATATATTTGTAGTTCTTGGGTGTAACTAAAATAATTATTTTAGTAAAGAAGAATATGAAGCCCTTCTCTCCACACTGCGTACTAACTTGATATATGAAGACGAGGATAAGGATGGAAAACAATTTAGGCGGACATGGTTACCTCTTGGTGAGAGTTTGCTTCAGATGATTACCGTTCACGGGCCATCCCCTGTAACTGTTCAGAAATACAGAATCGAAATGTTATACGAAGGTCCAGATGTATGGATTTTTAAAACGCGTAAAATTTTAGTATTTATTTGTACATGACTATATGTAGTTTACGACTCTATGCTGATTCACTGTGAATGATTGGTATAAACTGAACAACAATTACCAATTTTTTATAATTTTTTAGTATATAAAAATTATTATACTTCGCTTTTTTGTTTTAAGCTATTAAGAACTGTGATCCTAACGGTCCTCTGACGATATATGTGTCTAAAATGGTACCCACTTCTCATAAAAGTCTTTTCCATGCTTTTTCCTGTCTTTTCCGGTAAAGTAGCCACCGGCGTGAAGGCTCCTATCCTGGGACCTAACTAAGTGGCATCAAGAAAGAATATTTACACCAGCATACAATTCAGGGATCCATCCTCATGATGGGTCGATATGTAGGAGCCATGGAGGATGTCCCATCTGGAAACATTTGCAGATGTGGATCAATTTTTGGTTAAGCCCGATACCATCACCACGTTCACAAACAAGCAGAACTTGAATGTCAAGAAGTTCAGCTTATCTTCCGTAGTACGTGTAGCTGTGGAACCGAAGAATCCGGCCGATTCAGAAAAACCTGTAGAAGGTACGGAAATAAGGTCTGTGTCATTCGACTTCAGGTTTGAAACGTTTGGCCAAGTCTGATCCTATGGTACAATGTGATATTGAAGAATCTGGCGAATACATCATTGCCGGTGCCGGAGAGCTCCCTTTAGAAATCTGTCTGGTAGCCTTGAAGGGGAATTTATCCGAGCCAGTAGTATCTTACCGTGAAACCGTCAGCGAAGAATCTGACCAGATGTGCCTGTCAAAATCGCTAAACAAATACAACAGATATTGGCTTGTATTTCTATCGTGGGTTTCACATTCTTCTGTATACCTGACCCCAAGTATTTTAGCTTCCAGGCTTTTAAATACATACCGTTTGGATTTCAATTGACTTATTTCTATTACTAGTTTATAAGGCTCTGCAAGTTTCATCAGTGAATATAGCATTGATTAAAGAGGATTGAAACGGCATACTAGTCAGCTAGTGGGATACTGATAAATTATTTGGATGAATATATAATTACAGAATGATATATATTAGGAGAGTTAGTGTACAGTTCTTTTGGTTTAATTTTTAAATATTTCTTCCGTACTCTGGAACAAATAAAACACGCATTATATAGAGTATTGAACGAAAAGTTGCAGGCGTCTGAAAATTTTGAAACAAATGTGCCGTCTGGTATCTTGAACATTAAGAACAACGTTACTAATTATGTCTCTGTTTTTGTCTAGATGAATCTTCCACTGGCTTTTGGTTTATAGATCATACCCATTATTAAGTCAAAAAATGGCAACGCGCTTTTAATTTATTTTTTCAAATCATATTTAATGGAGTGAGTTTTATTCATAATTCTATTTACAGGATTCCAATGGGTAACAAAACAATCCATCGTGGTGGCAGTTTGATCATTCCTACCACCCGTCGTATGTTGTCTTGTATGCTTGCCTATTAGTCAATATATTATTAACAGGTCAATAGTCCGGGCAGACGTCCAGTCCAGACTCATTGAACGTGTTTGTCAGTGTGAAATTCAAGTAAATCTTTTATACAATTAAATTTTCACTCCATCTTTATTTGGTATTGAATGTTAGAAATCCGTTCGATATCACAGAAAGCCTCACCAGATGATACAGCGTTGTATAAGTAGCAATTTTGAATTGTTGAAATAATTATATCCCGGTTGATTTAGGACTTTTATCCATTCTCAGATAATTCTCCAGAATCGAGTTGGTGTAGGTGTTTGGGCAATTAAAGTACTGGATACAACTTAGTCCATCTATATTTATACGTTACAGACAACTTGGTTAAAGCCACAACAGATAAATGAATCAAGAGGGATGGTCCTTCAATCTGTCCGGGTGGCTTTATCACGAGCATGCGCCGTAGCGTTTTTACGATTTTATGTACAAAACAACTACTCTTAACATTTAATTATTCAACAATATATAAGCCGATTGAGTATATAGGCGCATCCACCCAATTATTGTATGTCTAACATATGTATTGTAACATTCGCAAGATATGTTATATTAATGGTATATTACTTTCGGGTTAAAGAATTCTTACTTTTTGGCCATTTGGAATAGGGGGACTAATAAAACATTAACAATCGTTAACAAATTATTATACTAACAAATGTTTCATTAAAATTTATCCAAAAGTATCTGATTTCTTCTATAGATTTAATTGGATTTTTAAACATGCTTGTTGAAAAAATATGCTTTCTAATGTCTCGCATTTATAATTTAATTTTTGGAGATATTTCTTCAAGTTTAATATGTCCAAAAATATACCAAAAATCCTACCATAAATCATGTGTCTAATATTTTACCGAACTGCTTTATTATTGAATTATCCGTTTTAATATTATTATTTTTTTGGAAACATAATTATTTATCAGATTATTGATTTATTATAAAAGCTAGTACTATACTAATATATGAAATTATTTTTTAATATATCTAATATTTTATTTTGTTGTTTTTCAGGATACACATAAAATAAAGAAAGTTTTCCAGATCTTAGTCAATACTTGGACAAAATGTAAACGGGTCGTCAATGATAATCAATTTTTTTCTACAGTACAAATAAAAAGAACGTGATCCACGTTCTCGTCAGACAGTAGACGGCAGACTGCATTTTTATTTTGCATCTGCTTTTTAATTCCCAAATATAACAACTTGAGGTGGTCCACACTTGTTGGAGAAAGCGAATTGTAGGAGAATTTGGGAATTGGACAGTAGGGGTTGACAGTACTTTGGTTGAAGGCAGCAATCCGACGAACTGTAGCAGTTAAAAAGGATGAGCAATTTAATATATATTTGGGTATATACGTACGCTAGAGCCTGGTCTGGAATAATGCGTAAAATACAGCTATAAGAATCATTCCCTGTTTGGTGTACTTGAGAGGACAGTTCCCATATTTAAGGTCCACCTGATAGAGGTGCGGTGGGCGTAGGTAGAAGAATGAGTCCATAAAGATACCAGATAACTGAAGTAAGGTAGTACATTCCATCTTACCGTGAACTTGTTAGGTTTATTAAGTTGTCTTTTTGTGGCATTCATATGAATCGTAAAATTCAATAGCTAAATATTTATTTTTATTACGAGTTCATGTTATCAACGTTTTTAGTATTTAAATTTCAAAAGTTTATTCATCAAAATGACTTGTTTTAATGCTTGACCATAAAAAATGACACAAAGTTAAAAAATTACTTTCCAGGCGATGTGCATCCATTATAATATTTTTAGAACCGATTTGGTGAAGGCAATTAAAATACTGTATTTCAGCTGAGTCGCTCTGTATTTATACTTTATGAATAAGTCGGTTATGGCCACATCACAAAATTAATCAAGATGCCGAAATCTTCATCCTGCCCGTGAGGCTTTAACTCGAGCTTGCCCCGTAGCGTTTTACATATTTATATTTCAAGGCAGCAAAACATTTATTTATGCAATCCTGCATAAAAGCGCATTTATCATATAGGCGTATCTAATCAATTATTTGTGTCTAACATTCGGCCACCCTAACCTCGCAAGACTTCACTCCGGCCTGCTCTTGGAATATGATGGTTGTTATTCCGGTTTTTCTATAATGGAGACATACTCTTAGCTACTTGATCTTTTAAAATGTCTTACCTTATTGATGATTTTTTTTATAGTTCCATTTTATACTTTCCATACTGTGTATTTCATAACTTCTGTGAAATCAATTTTTTTACTTTTTGGGGGTGACCTGCAGTTTATTCCTTCGGTGAGGTCTGACTGCCAGATAACATTTATTAATATCCTGGTATATTTAATGATTCTTTTTCTGTTTTCTTTTTTTTTCTTATGATCCTTATAATATACGTCTTGCTCGGACAATAGTTCGGTGGTACTATGAACTTAACTTAAACATTCTCTATATATTTTGATCAAACGATGATAGCTTTATTACTAATTTTCCTAATAAAGCTTCCTGTTCGTCAGACTGCATGTGTCCCATGGGATGGAGGGCTGGCTGCCGACATTTATATGCATGTCGTGTCTGCTACTGTCATCCGTAATGTAGACCTATCCACGTCTGTTGTGTTGACCACAGATTGGTTGGCTACTCCTGTGCTGGCAGCCTGGCCATAAACATTCATAGCAAAGTCGCTCGTGATGGCCCCCGGTTTTTGAGTACCCCACATAGGTGTGCCCCTTTTGCAAGCCCTCTTTACTTTCTTAAATATAACTATATATTTGTATTACATATAGATGTTCTTTCTAGTTGCTCTGAGTATTTCTATTCTGAATCGCATCTTAAATTAATAACTTTACGTCTAATAAGATCTGAGAATAGAATATATATTTTCATTGTGTAAAGCAATTGAACACTTGTGCTGTTCAACCGTTTTGATAAAAATACTTTGAGCGGAAAGACAAAAAATAATTTGAATATATTTAGTGTTTAATATCTTACTATGTATTTTATAGCTTATCACTTTTGGCGCATAACACCTATATAAAATGAATTTCTGGAGAATTTCCCCCTTAAAAATATTACACACATTTATCTAATGCTGTGTTCTAATTGATCCAATATTCAATTGGAATTAAATTGAGTTATATGGTGGCATTTTCTACGGAGGAATATTCTTTTGTATGTAGATTTCTTATTATTTTGATTATTTTTAGTCATTTAATTTGTAATCCTAAGCAAGCAGAACTTGGTACTCAACAAGGCTTCTACTTATTGGCATATCAAGACACCAAATAATGAGATAACCTAAGTAATAAAATTAAAAAAAAATCAATGAACCAAATGAATAACAATAAAAAAATAAAATACGGAATAAGTTTTACAAGGAAAAAACTAATTATCTCTAAAAACATTTGCCAACTGCATAAGTAAATCTTATATAGTTAATAAACACAAATTAAGCACATTTTTATAACATAAAACAATGAATTTTCAATAAATCACATAAACACTTCATATCGCACACTTTTAATAAAATTTTAAAATAGAACATAATTTATTTGATTTGGATAATATAGCTTTTGGACTTTTCCAATTTTTCATTATTACATCACGTATTGCGTCAGGTGTTTTGTCTTTGTTTGTGATGAAACCACTGGTGCTTGTGGTACATTTGTCTAAAAAGAGAACAATCAAAGCAAGTCAAATTTTGAAGAAAAACTCAAAAATTCATATTACATTTTTACGATCCTGACAACTATTCAATTTGGATTTATTGGGTACGGCAGTGTCTGTAAGTTGTCCTATTCTCTGTCTTTCAGAATTCCGAAAATTCTGTCTCTTTAAAGCAAACTCTTTGTCTAAACTTCTCAATACTTGATGTTCGAGACAATATTGCTCTGCATTATAAGATGAGCTCTCACTAAAAATCATAAATTACATTATCCCAACTATCATCAACTGGTACCAGTTTAATAGGTTCTAGAGGTGTTACCACCTTTTCAACTTCACTGCCTTCTTTTATTAGCTGCAATTCTATACACCTTTTATCTGGGCAGGTACTATGGTGTAACTAGTATAAAAAAAAGTACTGTATTGGTTTTCTTTAATAAATAATACACGGTGACATGTATAGTAATCACAAGTGACTAGTGCAATATTCCCGCTGTTAGCAGCTTTGCACTTCTTCAAATGTATGTAGGTAATGTAATTCTTCAAATTTAATTCCATCCTTGATACTCTTATGTGATGTGAGTTATTGTAGAGACAAATAACTTTTTCATTGGGACTGTAAAATATCGGTAAGTATTATCTTTAAATTCTTTGGTCATATATTACTCTTTTAATATCTCCATTGTTTAAATTTCTGTATTATATATTATTAAGTTAAATTATAAACGTTTATACGTGAATAAATGCACTTAAACTTTGAAATATTTCAAGGTAGCAAATATTGTTTATCAAATTCTTTTGTCAAAATATTTTGTTTTCTTATTGGTTACATATACGAAAGATCAATGAATAAACTAGAGATGACTAAACCAAATCGATAGTTACGTCAACCGATATTATTTAAAAGTATTCCATAAATATTATAAAAACTTCTAACTATTTTTAATAAATTATTAAATTTGGTACTTAATTTTAAAAGATTAGGTTCACTTCACTACTTAATATAAAATGTTTATTAATAAATTCGATACTTTAATGTACATTTTACAATATTTAAATAATATCGATATTTTTTTGGGCCGTGCGCTGTGTGTATGTTAAATCGCAATTTAAAATATTGACTTTATTTCTAACACGATCTGAAAAAAAAAACATTTCTAAAATGTAAAACATAATCGAACAACACTTACAACAATAACATTTGCAGCATTTTAAAGAAAGTTTGGAAGAAATTTGAGTTATATCATAAGCGATTCACACATAAATAAACGCACTTAAACTTTAAAATATTTCAAAGCAGCAATTTTTTTTCACATTTTTTAGCAATTTGTGGTAGATCACAGAGTAAACTAGAGATGGCGAATGAAAATCGATGTTTTCGATTAATAGACCTATATTTATATTTTTGGATATTTCCTTCAATAATATTTAGAGATATTCATTCTATAAACATAATAAAATCGTTTAAATTATTTTTAATATACTTTGAAAAAAGATATTTAGTTTTAATAATTAGATGCACCTCACTAATTCATTTTAAAGGTTTATAAATATTTCCATATTTTAATATACTTTTTACAGTATTTACAAAACATCGGCCTATATAACAATATTTTTATTTTTTATTAAAAATATCTACATATTTTTTGTGAAATATCGAAGTATTTTCCAGTAGCAGTAGCTGTTAAAAAATATCTATATTTTATTCATCCCTTATGATGAATAAAATATACTAATAATCCATACACTTTTTTAAAAGTTGACCTTGAAAGTGAAAGGAATACATCAAATTAAACAAATTAACTCGGCGGGAATGTGACGCTAGAAGTTGGAAATACCACTCAACTTCTTCCATTTAGGATCAAAATAATATTAGGTCGACTGCACGTTGTCGATATATTCCCGTGCCGCACCACCGAATGGTTCCAGAATAGTCTCCGTTAGTTCATTGATCGAAACGCATTGCCTTGTCTTACCTGTCGGACCAATAAGGTAGTATTTTTGTCGAATAAAGGCCTCTTATTTAAACAAATAAGGTTAGAATATAATGAACTTTTAAAGACTAGAACATCTGTGCTGAGTTTTTAACAGTGAGTTAAATAAGAATTTCTATATTAAAATAGGTGGTGACAGTGATAAAATAGCCGATGGATTATCCCCTTCAAAAATGGTAAAATCAGACTTTGTAGAAACTTTGCTTGTCGTCTTATCAGAACAGAAGCTAGAAATAACTGAATTAGCGTAAAAATGCTGTATGGCGTGATAAAATTCCTCATCTGGTGCTTCTAGTACACATGCTAGAATGGTTTGGATATGCAATTAATCTAAACTAAAAATCAGGGGTAGGTGATAACATTATAATTGTTAAGGCAAGTCAATCTGTCAAAGTCCGGTACATACTATACAGTACATAGTTACTATTTGAATGTTAAGCTATATATAATAGTACAGGAAAAATATGTAACAGACCTTAGTATTGGGTTTACTAACAAATAATTTCCGAGTTAACTTGCCTATAATGCCAACAACTCTCTGAATTGGCGTCAATGTCCTGTATGAAATTCTTTTATTTCTTGGTAAATAAAATACAAATATTCAACAAATATTATAATGGTCACTATCTTGATAATATACTAGGTGTTGCAACCGTGATTACAATAACAATCGAATATCAACTACGTCAGCAAAATACACTTCGAGAGACTCTAAGAAACTATATGATTTCTGGTCAAGGCGTCGGCCTTTGTATCCAAAAAGTGTACATCTCAGCATTCCCATCGCTCGGTCCCGATACCACGTCTGCCTCGATTAGCGAATGAGTCATCAGGGGCCCTCTATGTAATTGGTTAACAATACCGATCTATATTTTCTTATAGCCCATCTCTTAGTGATTATGAAAAATTTCTCTTGATTCATTTACCACAACGACCTACTTTGAGGCATTGTATTAAGTAACATTGAATACGGACTATATCTTTTTACTCTGAAGCGGCAATAGAAGTAAAAAATTCTGGGAATATACGAATAGTTAATTTAAATCAAGAAACAAGTCATCCGTTTGTACTCAATCATTGCAAAAAGGCCCATGTTGAAATTAGTTGTTGGTTAAAAAATTTTAAACCAAATAATATTAATTGTTCTACTATACAACAAAAGAAATCTCCATAAAATCCCTATTCCTACTCTGTTGTGAGATAACAAGACATGGCATTTCATTATAATGATGACTGTGGTGCAGAAACATCTACTAGACGATAAAAACACCACTTGAATTCTGTCATTCGAGGGCAAAATAACGACAGATCGACTGCTACGTTGTCGATATTTTAAATTATTATTTACATATAGGGAAAATAGTTTAGTGGAGGATTTGCAGATTTGCGGCTAGCTGCATATTGAAATTTTGCAGTTTCTCTTAAGTCTGCAATACGTTAATCTAATTCACAAACATACTAAATAATTTTTTCTGTTAATTAGATTTTGCAAATACTAAAATATCGCAATATAATAAATATAGTTTTGCAATATAATAATAAATAGAGTTTTGCATAGTACTAGGATTTGTATTAAAAGTTTGAGTCTCGTTTTTCATTTTTCCGCTTTCTAACATTTAAACATTTAGGGCGCTTCGATTTCATTTGGATTATTTTATCATATTTCACATCACATCATAATGCAACCAGCAGCAAAAAGAACATAAATGAATAAATGGAACTAAAATGTATTAAGGCAAATAATCTAAATTTGCCTACAATATACGACTACTGTGTGACTATAACTAAAATAATTTTAAAAATAGTTTATTAATATTTTTTTTTGTATTTCGAGATTTTGATTTTTTCTGATCTGTGATCGGTGGATAATTGAAATATTACTCCAAAAATATAAGGTCTAAAAGGATTAGTTTTCCAAACAATTAACAATGATCCTATTTCAATTGTTTAGTATTTTATTTCCGTGTTTGTTAATATTCGAGAAGCTACCCGGTCGTTCCGTTTTACTATTATCCCTCAAGTCGGAAAGAATTAAACAAGTTACAAAATTTTAAGCATCTGTTGTTAATATGAATTGTTTATCAAAGTTAGGATACATTAAAATACTATCAGATGTTATAATTTTTTTACATTTTTCAAAATATGTTCTTATTTTTCTAATATGGAATTAAGAGGTTTCAAGAAATTTTAAACAAATTTAGAATATCAAAAAGACCTATAGATCTTTTTAAAATTGGAAAATATGGAATTAAGTGGTTTCACAATTTCATCGAAATTTTAAACAAATTTAGAATATCAAAAAGACCTATATATTTTTTTAAATTCACTTCATTTCTTGATATACGAAATCTACCAAGGATTTCATTTTCTTAGTTGGTCATATATTTTCGGCACTACCCCAATTGGAAAATTCCATGGCGATGTTCTAATATTATCTAATCAAACAACTTTTAAATTTGATTTTTAATTTCTTGTTTTGGGTTATAACAGCGCCCATAGATTTAGTAATTGTGCGATTTTCAGAATTTGTTTTTATGTGATATTTTATTTTACAACTGAAAGTCAAAGGTTCATCCTTATCCAAAACAATGTCAAAACATATATACGTGCATATTTAATTTTATTTTGTAAATCAAAATTTAAATATTTTGTTAAAAATTTGTTTCGCGTAATTTGCTTCCTTGCATCTTTTGAATTGGATGAATATTTGGTTGAGTATTGTCTTTGATTGAAAATAGTTGATAGCTTTCTCCGCTTATAAGCCATGAGAATTCAAAACCTGAAAAATATTCACTAGAAAATATAAATCCAAAATACCATCAAAAGGAGATTTTTTGAAAACATATTAAGATATTTATGCTGTGAGAGTGTGTAACATAGGTTACATTTATTCCAAGTATATTAAATTTTTCTATTTAATTTTTACTATAAAAAAGAATAATTCAAAATAAAGAAGCTCCCGAATCCACAAATTATTTTAATAGCGACTGATTACTTATATGAAAGATCTTTGAAGATTCTTTTACCATGAAGCTTTGGGGGTAAAAATTTAATCTAGCTCTATTGCAATTTCGTTGTTTTTATCAATATTTTCTTTATTAAAAGAAGCGTTGGGACCAATTTTAATTTTAAAAGTTTAATAACAATTTTCGGAATTATGTCTAATTGTATTGTACGTTCTACATTTAGAATATTTAAGTTTCAAGCGATAAACATGTTAATTACACTAACTGCATTATCAAAATATAAAGTATAGCCAGTTTGAGTTGGATTTATTAAATAATATTTCATATTATTTTACTAATTTGACATATATTATTCACTTTTATTTAATAATAGAATTTGATAAACTTACAATTCACCTATTGTCTAAGACTTGCAGACGTTTCTTCGTCAGAACAACGATTTAGTCAAAACAATCAATATATCAGATCTGACAAAAGGCTTGCCGGTGATAACGCCAAGTTGTCGTTATTGTGGAATATTTGTAATTTTTCCTGTATATGTAGGGAACGACATCTGATCCATCTGTCTGACGGAGCCGTATCTACGTTTCAAGAATACGCTCTGAATGGTTCCTTGTTTGTGGAATAGCCGCCACAGAAAGAATACGTTAGAGTGGCATACAATAATGATTAGTTTCTAATTTATTCTTATATTAATTTTGGTTATAATTTATATTAACAGAAGCAACCATACAATTATTATTATTTAATTGCCATAAATTATGAATTATGGGTAATATAACACCTATACACTGATACACTTATACACACTGAACAAGTTCTTGTGGTTTGCTTCGCATAGATCTTTTGATTTCCTGCGTGTTGTCCAATAGCTGTATAGCTTCCACTTTAGTGTGATTATGCAACCGTATTTCAAGGCGAAATCTTGGATCACTTTTTGTATCCATTTGATTTCGAGGTCATTGATAATTATGCTCAAAACTGTTTGATGTTTGGCGTATTATCAATATATAGCATTTGTCAACCCTATATGTGCACACCATGGATCCAAATTGGCTTTATGATTGACTGATAAACCAATCTCTTTGATTTTAGGTCAAGTGGAGAGTATATTCCAATTAACCAATACAATTGCTTGACTTTGAGTCTAATCTGCTCTGCTTTTTGTCTAACATGAGGTATTTAGTTTAACCTACCATCGAGACGTATTTGGACGTATTTAGCTGATTCTGCTTGAATCAGGCATCTGTCAAGTGATATAATTATGTTTTTGTCATTTTACTTCAATTCGAAATTAACATGGATGGATTTGGAGCGATTAAGCCATATTTTTCAGTCTCTAATCCATTTGTAGATTTTTTTACCGCTACTTGTACGTTATCTACAGCCTTAGTTAGACAATTTTTAATATGAAAACTGTGTCGTCGGCAAATGTTCCAAGTATTGTTTCTTCTGTTGTAGGCATACGTGGATCTTCAGCTAAAATAGGGTTGAGTGTAGAGATTGCTCGTTCATCTAAAACTCTAAATTTTTTCAAAATATTATTATTCGAGGAGTCGACAGTAATTGGGAGCAAACAATCTGCTCATTTTGTATATTAATCCCAAATGCCATACCCGGTCAAAAACTTGTGAGACGTGCAGTAATATCGCAGGGCAGTATTTCTTTTCTTCGAATGCCTTTTTAATTACCGCTGTTACTCTATACGCTTGGTCCATTTTTGAGTGGTGATTTCAAACTGCAAATTGGAAATCTGGTTTTTCTATAAATTACTTAATGCGTTTTAACAGCAGTTTCTCATATAATATTGATATCGTAGGTAACAGCGAAATACGCTGGTAAGATCTAAGTTGGTCTACTGGTTTATCAGGTTTTTTAAGCAAATGAATTCGAGCAACATTAAATAATTCCGAAATATGCTTCAGTTTCAAACAGGCATTGAATATTTAATATATCTTTTATTAACCAGCCTTTTTAGGATTGATGTTAATATAAACTTCTGTGACAACTTCCATGGCCTTATGAACAGGATTTGTATCTATTGTAGATTCTATAACTCTCGGTTGGAATACGTTATACGTTCTTGCATTATAAGACTAAACGGGTCTCTGCTAGTAAATGTGTTAGTAGGATTGGGTTTGTGTATTTTTTTAGATTTGTCGCATCTAGTGTTAACAATACTGGAGTGTGATCAAATGATACTTCGCAAAATCTCTCGATTTGTATTTAATTTTATTGACGAGATGCCTTTCGATATGTAAAAGCCCAGTAGGTCTGATAATTTTTACTGCCCCAGTAAGTGGGTTTGCACCCAGAGTAATAATTACATGTAGTAATATTTATTGCTGCGAATAGTTCGATGGGTTTTCCAGATATTATTAATCGTGAACCTCAGGATGTATGTTTAACATTTTTTTATTATTTAGTTATTATATTGTTACTAGTCGTTTCCGTCTAACTTACGATTTGTCTTTATAACAACTTAAATCTAGATATATAACTAGGAGGACCATTGGCCCTATCTCAGTTTCTGGTGAAATAATGTTTATACGGTTCACTGCTGAATTTTTTAATATATGCACCTCACTACACAACGCTACACAAGATCAGGTGATTTGATTTTTTTTGAGTCTGTGTCGTGTTCTGGTGGTATCGAATAGTTATATTTCAATATTTCAATATTCGTATGAGAATGGAATCTTTCCTCATGCTCCCTTGCAATTCTCTTGATTTCTTGACTGACTGTGGGTATCTGAAGATCTTGATGTAGTTAACAAGTCCTATAGTATTTGGGTGCACCCAAAATACCTCTCAGGACTTTGTTCTGAAAAACTTATTTGATTTACGTTACTCTATGCAGAACATCCCCATAACTGAACTCCGTATGTCCATATAATTTTTAGTATTTGCTTATATAATAGCAATTTATTACATACTGTTAACTATGATTTTCTTCCAATTAGCCAGTAGATTTTCCTGTTTTTCAATTCCAGTTCGTTTCTTTTCTTCTTTATATGTTTCATCCAGCGAAGTTTTGCATCGAGATTCATTCAAAGATGTTTAACGTTGTTGCTACATGTAATGTAGAGCAGATAAAGCATTGATCCCAATACACTTCCTTGTGGTACACCTGCTTCTTCTAGCTTCTAGTTTGACTCTGAACATTCTGGTTGTAATGTATGATTTTAATAGTTAGGTGTGTTGTTTTGGTAGTATTTTCTGTAGTTTATGCACAAGGCCTTCATGCCAAACCTTATCGAAGGCTTGTGTTACATCTAAAAATATAGCTGAGCATACTTTTTTACTTTCGTAGGCTTTTTCAATAACATCTGTTATTCTGTGGACCTGGTCAACTGTTGAGTGCTTGTTAAAAACCCAAACTGGTGTCTTGGTATTAGGCTTTTTTTCTTTATATGATCGGTCTTATTCTTTTCAACAGGAGGTTTTCAAAAACCTTAAATATTACTGACAGCAGTGATATAGGTCTATAGGCTCTTATTTGGTTTGGTGACCTCCCAGGTTTTGGGATCACTATTATTTCCTTCAATCTTCAAATGTCTGGGACATGTTTTAATCTAAATGCTGTATTGATTCAGTTGGTGAGTTTTATAATTCCCTTTCTTGGTAGTTTTTGCAGTAGTTCTCCTGTTCTTAAATCGTAGCCTGGTGATTTCCTGGGGTTAATGTCAGTTTCAATAACTTTGTTTAATTAACTCTTTTGGCGTGACTAATTTAATCGTCAAGTTTTCAGCTTCTATATCCGGCAAAATATGTTCAATATTAGTTTCGTTTGGTTTGAAAGTGTTTTCTAGATATTCAGAAATGCTTCTTCTTTTTGGTGATTGTGGTCTTTTATAGACGAACTGTGTAGACATGAACGCTTTAAATATTTTGGGAATTTCACTCTTTTTGTTATATTGTTTAAACTATTTTTATTTTCAGGTGTTCTGTTTTGTTGCCATTTTTTTCGCAATTTACGTTTTTCTGCTACCATTTCCTTCACTTCTTTTGGATAATTAATTCCTTTAGTTGTACTATTAATTTGTGGAGTATTATTCTAAGCAGCTTGTTGAATATCAACTACGAATTTCTCTGCTTCAAAATTTAATTGTTCAGTTGTCTTGAGGGGTACATTTAGTTAAATTCGTTTGTATTAATAGGTCTGGGGTTTTCTCTTGATCAGTCGGCTAATAAGTTGGTTTTCCAGTTGACATGTAACTACATCATTGTTCATCAGCTGCTTTATGCCATTCATTGCCTTTAGTTGATGTCATTCTGGGTCGCCATCTATTATTTTCTGCATTGAAATCAACTCTAATTTAAAATTTTTCTCCCAGGTTGCTTAGGACATTCCAATAATTTTCCTTTTTTGATTGTATCTTGAGGGACAATAAATTGGGGCTATTGTACCCTTGTATCTGCTTGATTTACTAGTTAGTGCTGTTACCTGATTTTCTGCTGTACTGAGCCGAGGTTCTTGATGGAGGCAAATGGTTTTTTTATTATTATTACACTTCCTTTTCTTGCGGTGTTAGCTTGATGTATGGTATGATAAAATGTATATCTTCTAAATTTTATAAAGGACTCTTTTGTTAAATGGGTTTCTGATATTAGGAAAATATCTATTTTTTGAATATCTAGTAATAATTCTTCCTGCTCTGTCATTATTGTAAAGTAATCCGTTTGTACTCAATCATTGCAAAAAGCATATTTGAAATATGTATATAACAATCGTTGTAATAACTAAATAAAAACAAATAGAAGCCCTGTGTGTGTCCCTTATTTATTTTTTGAAGTCGGTTTAATTTTTTTGTTAAAAACATTATATTTTTCTCTTTTTGGTGTTAGATATTTGCTCAATAAATTATGCAGTTATTATATTAAGTATTACAATGGGTAGGCCAAGTAAAGTGGCAGTCTATTTGAGGAAATATAGGAATAAAGGAACAACGATTGAAAATAAGAAATACTTCAGACTCCGGGGTCCGGTACCTAACCTAGCTGATTTGACAAATGCATTAACAAACTAGAACAACCACGAAAAGTCATTGTTCCCATCGGGAATCGATCCCGTGATCTCCGCTTGTGATCTGTGAATGATTGATGCTAGATGAATGATTATGAATATCGGTTATATGGCAGAAGAACTAAAAAAATCCAAATTAGATGTTATCTTTGTTATTTCATTTCAACCCATATATATTTTTACATACTAATTACACCCAATTTTTCAATTATTTTGATATACCTTTAAATATTATTTGTTATATCAATTCATTTGTTCATCATATAAGGTAACAAAAATTAGGCAATTTGTATTATGATGTGATGAGAAATGATACAGTCATACTGGACCCAATAGTGATTCCTAACTAGTGCTTTTAAAACTTTTCTATAATGTTTCGCTAGTTTCATTAAAAAAACACATGATTAAGGTAAACCCATTGCCAAACGACGTGTTAATACACTTGGCCAATAGGCAAATCCTAAGAACCAAAAAATCTGGAGTGCTGAAGGTGAAATGTCAAGGCAAAACCATATCAATAGAAGCGTTAATAGTGCCCAATTTAAAATAAAACTTACTATCAGCATCTAAAATGACGTCAAAAGGATGTAAAATTATAATTGAAAAGGAGAAAACAACCATAATTGGAAGAGAGTTCTCTCTTAAATGTGAAAAGGAAAATGGATTATATGCACTGAAAACAGATCTTGTGGAAAATGGAAAAGAATTATGCAACATCATAGAAGATTTATGGCACAGACGACTAGGACATGCAGGCAACGACTCACTTTATCAACTGGGACTTAAGAAGATGGATAAACGTTGCTCTATATGCATAGAAGCTACAGTAACCAGGAGCCATTTCTACTTTAAGGAGACAAGTACAAGTGCAATCGAAGAGTTAATTTATTCATATATGTATAAGCTAATAAACCCATTATCTGAAGATGGAGGAAGATATTTCTAATAGGAAGGATAGAAAATACTAGATGATTTGTCCCATTTTATCAGAGTAAAAATCCTGAAGACAAAAAAAGATGAAGCTGAAGAGAATTTGAAACAATACATTAATAAATTAAAAAGACAGCATGGAATAAAGCTATTTTGTAGGTAAAAGGGGATTCATTTAGAATATAGCAATAGCTCATTCACCGCAAAGTAATGGAAAAGCGGAAATATTAAATAGGACATTATTAAATAATTAAATTTAGTTGTGTATACAAACCAAGATACCAACAATTAAATTAAGCATTGTTCGTTACACTATATTTGGAGAGATAAGGTAATGACTATTCTCTAGTCATGAAAGGTAGTAATTATTTAGTAGTACTCAATGCTGATGCATTAGTAAAATGACGAAGAGCATATAGTGGATTTAATGAACAGTATCTATGAAGTTAAACAATTTATTGGAATGGAAAAAGCAGCGATAGAAGAGATTAAGATTCATCAAAAACACATAATTTAACGACTGCTTGTGGAATTGTACGTAGAAGGTTGTTACACCAATTAAAATTAATATTAACACCAGAAAAAGTGGAGAAATAATATACAGTTAATAATTTAAAGGATATAAGTTTTGTTAGTTAGAAGATCGCATCTAAACAGATCAATTTGGTGCGCAAATGAAAGTCAACTTCAATATGGATAATAGTGAGCAAATAATTGAAGATATACCGTTTAGAAAATATATAAAATTCCAAAGAAGAATGAAGGAAATTAGACGACCTGCTTAGATTAGTCTGCTTATTTCAACAGAAAAGACACCCATAGTTGAAGATGATGTTTTCATTACAACAAGTCAATCTAAGAGAACGTTAAATAAAGCAATGGATTAAGAACCTGACTATTTAGCTTTATTCGAAGACGAAGAAGAAAGCCCTAAGCAAAATATTTAAGATATGATAAAGACAAACAGCACTTAGACAGTTCTGGGTTATATTAAAAAGATTCTGATTTCGAATTGGAAATGGAGTGATAATGATTCTGATAGTAATGGAAATAACAAACATATTAGGATTTGATTCTGATGATATCTGGTCTAGATGAAAATAAGAATAAAACAAAGGGAACTGCGAAGAATGTTAAAAGAAAAGGAATAACAAAAGTGAACACTCATTAATAATTGATTTGGAGTATAGAGATAAAGAACAGAAGGAAGCTCATAAAGCAGAATAATGTTAGTGAATGATTAGAGTTGAAAGTAATAAGTGAAGTTGATAAAGTTAGAAAACTGGGGAAAACAAAATTGAGTACAATATTAGAAGCAGAAAATTGGGATAGTAGTGACCAATTAGAATGATACCTCAGTGATACCAGAAGACCATGGGCTAATGTAGGGCAGAAGTGGACTTGAAGGAACAAGTTAAGAAAACTGCAGTGGTGGCCAATTAATTATGATACCTCAGTGATACCAGAAGGCCATGTACTAATGTAAGGCAGAAGTGGACTTGAAGGAGCAACATTTGAAGACTGGTATTGTAACCAACTAGGAAGTTTTAATGGATCATACCATTTGGAGGAATGGAAGAAATTAATTTGAAGAGAAATACATGTGTATGTTTGGCATTCCAAGAACAAACTATATAATCGATATTAAATTGGACAGTGTTTTGGCGACTATTTCTATGAGTGTTCAAAGAGAGAATTGTTTTTAAGTAGAATAATGACTGTTACGATTGTTTATCACATAATTGGGTAGATTCATCTGATTAAATTATTAATTAAAGTTAAAATTCTCACAATGTAGAAATAGAATAGTTCTAAGTTCGAACAAATTTGTATGTAAAATGTAATAGTTTTGTTCTGGTAATTTAAATGTACTTTTGTAATCTTTGTTTACAATCTTAAATAGGTTAAATTATATAGTACATTTAAATTGAAGGGTAGTGTTAAATATATGACTTGTCTCGATACAAGAGCCAGTATAGAAAGGAGGAAGAAAAGTTAGTAGAGGGCGCTGTGACTTGTATCGAGTGGGTATAAACTACCAGGGATCAAAATAAAGTTTCTCTTTTGTTCCAAGGCCATAAGTGGTGTATTAATTCCGTCCCGTCCCGAATCATAAGTGATTCGTAAAACAGTTTTGTCTAGCTAAGGCATTTATCGATTAATATCGTGAAGAATGTATCCGGAGATCATTGAGATGATTGATGATGGTAAATGTATCATGCTATGGCTAATATTATCCAACAAAACTCGCTGGAAAGCTGAAATTCTTAAATACACCAGATCTAACTGTAAAAAATAATAAATATAAAATATAATGGGGCGTGCAGTGTCCACAGATCAATTGATTAACTTCAGTTAATGTACAATGGTTAATAAGACAGATAAACGAGTAACATTGATTGATGTTTCCACGCGGAAAATAAACATACAAGTTCTTGCATTAAGAGAAAATGAGCCGGGTCTCTACGAACATCTATCAAAACCATCCAAAAAGCATCTTTGTTAGTAACAACAAAAAATCAACAATCAAATCAATAAAAATAAAACGAATATGTAACAACTGGATTCCTATAGACGAACTTCGATTGTGTCGAAGTAATCTAGTTACACATATTAATTTTTTCCTTAGAAGATATCCGGCTCAGTTGATCAGTGTCATCAACTAAGCGGTTTCTGGTTTTACTGTGCTACATGTCCACTTTACGCGCTTTACCAATAAACCGTTTTATTGTAAACGAAGTAGTACTATTCAACATCTCTAGAATATTAGTTATGGTGTAAACCTTAACCTATAAATTGATTCTGGACATCGGTAATGAATGAAATTAGAATTACAGGTTGGCCAATTAAAAAATAATTAATATTATAAATATATAAGTTAAAAAAAAGTTATAAATATTTAATCTTTACGGATTATATAATTGCTGTATATTATATAAAATTAATTATATATGCTTATTTCAAACATATTTAGTTACAACAGTATACATACCATCTATTTACAAAGACGGTTGGTATCAAATACTCGGCCATTTTAACATTGTTTTAATCGTCAACTTAATTACTTGCATCTTGCCGGGTTTTTCACACAATTTGTGATTTCGAAAATAGTTATAATGTCATCTAATACAGGAGGTAACAATTTAAAACAAATACTAATATTGGAGATAGTATCTAACGAATCATCTCTAGGAAACGTTAGAGATTTACCGGCTAGTACTACTACGCAAGTGCAGGAAGAGGTGCCAACGCCTGTTACTTATACTTACAGATGTATTAACGTCGAATCATCTAATAGTCCTTATATTATCGTTGATGATATTTATGTTAGTGTTAAAATATTAAACGACAAAGTGCTCTCAAGAACGAAGAGATTCTCAGTTGAAGTGTATAACTTATTTTATATGCAGTGTAGTGTTATGAGTAAAGTGGAAGTAGATCTGCTCAATATGATTAACATTGCACATGGTGATTTTTTGGAAGCAGTTTTCGAGAGGGCCGTGAATACAAAATGCAATTGTTTGAATTTTTAAGAATGTATTTTTTTTTTAAATTTTGTGAATATATTTTGTACAATCTTATAAAACAAATGTACAAACAATATCCTAAAGAGATATGCGGCTTTTTACAGATAACTGCTAAGTATCACGTACCATTTATAGTGAGAGACAATGAAAGTTACACGCCTTTGTTTTACTCTGAAGGAGATTTCCTTTTTGGGAGACAAAATTATAGTGTGCACTAATTGGGAAATGGCCTATTTTAAACTGTTATTCAAACTTCAGAAACTTAAAATCGAATTTGGAAAATACGACTTGTGTCTCATAGTTAAAGTTGGTGATTTGTTACCCTTCGTTGAGGGGGTTGTTGACACAAAATAACATGGCCTTTCTCCGATATGCTCTGGATGAAGCCAGATAATAACTGAAAATCAAATATTTATTCTTCAACAATAATTAAAATTGATGTTATTTTCAAATTCCTATATGTTAGTTTATGTTTGAGAACTTTCTCTACATATTTTGTTACAGAATACTTATAATCCTAGTTACAATATTGTAATCATGTTTAAACAAATTAATAGTTAATAAAAGTTTGATTTAACGAATCATATTTCTTTTAATTTTTATTGTGCCATTTAATAATAATGAATTGAATATATTATTTGTATATAGTTTAAAAGTTGTTTTAAATAACATTAATTGGTAGTGTTTATAGTTATTTAAAATTAGACATTTAAACCTCTCTAATGCATTTAATATTTGTTTTTCTTTCTTGTTCATTTTAAATTTACTATTCATACATTTAGTCTATTTTTTAGTATGTGTCTTTTTTGCCTGTTATAACTATGGTGTCTGTATGAGTATGTCCCCAAATAATAGTCCGCTAACTGTTTCTTGTACTATATTTTTTATGTATGCCAAACTATATCGAAGGCCCATCTAAGAATATAACTGAACTTATTTTTTAGCTTTCTTCTGTTATTACAGAAATTAGTTTTATGTTTCTAAACATTACGTATTCTTAACACTTATTTTTCATAGAGGTGAATTTTACAGTAGATGAAATTTGTGCCATGGTGGTCTAAAAACGAAACATCCGTAATATATTCGTCATAGACAGGATTAACAGACTCCTTAGTATCAAAAACTGGTATAATTGCCGGTGCCAAAGTTAGAGAAATACATTTTACAGACACCAGAAAAAATGAACAAGACAGATTTATAACCATTAAATCAACGTAAGCATATTAATAATATGTAGTCTTTTGAAATATTGAACGACGAATTTTACAAACCACTGAACATGTGTGATAATTTTGATTAGTCATTCTCTTTAAAATAAAGCTGGGTATATGTTTTAACAAAAATACTAACTAATCTATTTTTATCGCCATATTTATATATTTTGAGCTCGAAGATAGGGATTTCTTCATAAATAATCTTGATTAACGCGAAAAAGAATAGAAAGTTTTTTTGATTAATTTGATTGGTTCCTCTGGGCACATAGATTTCCTTTCTGAAGTAACTGCTGCCCATCGTGTAAGTGATGATGCTCTTGTTGTAGTAGATTGTGTTTCCTATAAGTAAATTATTTGTATAATAAATTAAATAATTATGTATGTATTTTTGGTGTAACTTCACTTTGTATTAATTGTACTAAAGAAACATGCATAATGCAATTCAATGCACATTCAATAACGCATATCTAAATATATTTCTGTGGTAAAGGCTACCGAATTAAAGTAGGAAACATTGTAGTGTCTTTAAAATCTTTTAATTAATCGTGATGTCATCTCCAACCGCCCTAGGCCGACATTGGTTAATGATTGGTGCTACTGATGCTACTAATTCGCTATAAATTATGAATAAAGTTAGAAATAATTTTGTAATAATGAATTATTTGCAGGTGCGTGCACTTCTCATATAGGTTATTTCTACAATTTTGGTCCTTTTTTTTCCGGTAAAGTAGCCATCGACATGAACGCCCCCATCCGGGGACCTAACTATGTGGCCTCAAGAAAGAGGATTTACACGAGAAGACAATTCAGGGAGCCATCTTCTTGATTGGTCGTTATATAGAAGCCATGGAAGATGTCCCATCTAGAAATATTTGCACTTTGTTCGGTCTGGATCAATTTTTGTTTAATCCCGATAACATCGCCGTATTCACAAACATGCAGATATTAAACGTCCTGAATTTCGGCGTAACTCTCGTAGTACGTGTAGCTGTGGAACCCAAGAATCCGGCCGATTCACCAAAACCTGTAGAAGGTACGCAAATGTTCGCTTTTATTGTGTGATTATCACTAAGGTCTGTGTCATTTGACCTCAGGTTTGAAACGTTTGGCTAAGTCTGATCTTATGGTACAATGTGTCATTGAAGAATCTAGCAAAAACATCTTTGTCGGTGCCAGAGAGCTCCTCTTAGAAATGTGTCTGAAGGCCTTGGAGGAGGATCATGCTAGAATTCAAGTCAATTAATCCGACCCGGTAGTGCCCTTCGTGTAACTGATGGTGTTCTTGTTGCAGTAGATTGTGTTACGGGTAGGTAAATTCCTAAATAATTATTTGTATAATATATTAAATAATTATGTATGTATTTAAGGTGTTACTTCACTTTGTAATAATTTTACCAATGAAACATGCATAATGCAATTCAATGCAGATGCAATAACGCATATCTAAATATATTTCTGTGGTAAAGACAATTTATTAAGAACTTCCGATATAAAGTAGGAAACATTGTAGTGTCTTTACAATCTTTTAATTAATCGCGATGTCATCTCCAACCGCACCAGGCCGACATTGATAAATGATTGGTGCTACTGATGCTGCTAATTCGCTATAAATTATAAATAAAGTTAGAAATAAATTGGTAGTAATGAATTATTTGCAGGTGTGTGTACAAACGAAAACTATGTTACGTCAGGCTATCGACGAACGTATTAAGCCAATCTTGTTCATGAACAGGATGGACCGTACCCATTTGAAATTGCAGTTGGGTGCTGAATAAATTTACCAAATTTTTTGACCTTTAACAATCTATGGGATTAGGAATATTTCAACCCAAAAACAGGATAATGATAACAAAAGATCGTTTTGCATGTACATCTTGAATCCCACATACAAAATTTCTGACTTGATTATGAACTGCAAGTAAACATGTGTTTTATTTAAAAAAAAATTAATTATTCTAGCACAATTAGTCCGCTATATAGTTTACAAAATAACTTTTATGAAATTATTAGGAAATAAATATATTGTTGGCAGTGCATTGGAAGTCTAGGTATTAAACGCTTTCATGTTACTTCTATCTTTATATCCTATGGTGACAAGTTGTTATATCGAGAATGCATTATATATTTGTAGTTCATGGGTGTAACTAAAATTTTTATTTTTAGGAAAGTGGAATATGAAGCTCTTCTTTCCACACTGCGCATTAATTTGAAATATGAAGACAAGGATAAGGATGGAAAACAATTTAGTCGGACATGGTTACTTGCTGGTGGGACTTTGCTTCAGATGATTGCCGTTCACCTACCATCCCCAGTAACTGTTCTGAAATACAGAATGGAAATGTTATACGAAGGTCCACATGATGATGAAGAAGCTCTTAGTATGTGTCACCTGTATGGATTTATTTGTACCTGATGATGTGTAGTTTATAACTCTAGGCTGATTCACTGTGAATGATTGGTATAAACTAAACAACAATTACCAATTTTTTATTTTTTTTAATATTTGCAAATGACTATACTTTGCTTTTTTATTTTTAGGTATTAAAAACTGTGATCCCAACGGTCCTATGATGATATGTGTTTAAAATGGTACCTACTCCTCATAAAGGTTATTTCTACGATTTTGGTACTTTTTTTCCGGTAAAGTAGCCACCGGCATGAAGGCCCCTAAGGCCCCCTCCAGAGCCGTAACAATGTGGCCTCAGGAAGGAGGATTTACACGAGAAAACAATTCAGGGTGCCATGCTCATGATTGGTCGTTATATAGAAGCCATGGAAGATGTCCCATCTGCAAATATTTGCACTTTGTTCGGTCTGGATCAATTTTTCCCGATATCATCCTCACATTCACACACATGCAGAACTTGTATGTCATGAAATTCAGCGTAACTCTCGTAGTACATAGTTGTGGAACCCAAGAGTCCGGCCGATTCACCAAAACCTGTAGAAGCTATGCAAATGTTCGCTTTTATTGTGTGATTATCACTAAGGTCTTCGTCATTTGACTTCAGGTTTGAAACGTTTGGCCTTATGGTACAATGTGTCATTGAAGAATCTAGCACAAACATTATTGCCGGTGCCAGAGAGCTCCACTTAGAAATCTGTCTGAAGGCCTCGGACGAGGATCATGCTAGAATGCAAGTTACTGAATCCGACCCAGTAGTACCCTTGGTGTAACTGATGGTGCTCTTGTTGTAGTAGTTTGTGTTATGGGTAAGTAAATTTCTAAATAATTATTTGTATAATAAATTAAATAATTATGTAATTATTTTTGGTGTTACTTCACTTTGTATTAATTTTACTAAACAAAACTTAAAATTTTAAATTTATGCATATATAAATATATTTCTGTGGTAAAGACAACTTATTAAGAATTTCCAAATTAAAGTAGGAAATATTGTAGAAAGAATCTTGTTTTTTTTTGAATATTTTAATTAATCGTGATGTCATCGGTAACCGCCCTAGGCCGACATTGGTTAATATTTCGTGCTACTGAGGCTGCTAATTCGCTATAAATTATGGATATAGTTGGAAACAATTTTATAGTAATTAATTATATCAGGTGTGTGTACAAACGGAAACTATGTTACGTCAGCTTATCGACGAACGTATTAAGCCAATCTTGTTCATGAACAAGATGGACCCTAACTTTACCAAATTTTCTGACGTTTAACAATCTATGGGGTTAAGAATATTTCAACTCAAAAACAGGATAATGATAACAAAATATCGTTTTGCATGTACATTTTGAATCCCATCTACAAAATTTTTGACCTGATTATGAACTACAAGTAAACATGTGTTTTATTATTTAAAAAAAAATTTAATTCTTCCACCACAATTAGGCCACTATATAGTTTACAAAATAACTTTTATGAAGTTATTAGGAAATAAATATATTGTTGGCAATGCATTGGAAGAAAATTATAAGCCTAGGTATTAAACACCTTCATGTTACCTCTATCTTTATATCCTATGGTGACAAGCTATTATATTGAGAAAGCATTATATATTTACAGTTCTTGGGTGTAACTAAAATATTTATTTTAGGAAAGAAGAATATGAAGCCCATCTCTCCACACTGCGCACTAACTTGAAATATGAAGATAAGGATAAAGACTTAAAACAATTTAGGCGGACATGGTTACTTGTTGATGAGACTTTGCTTCAGATGATTACCGTTCATGGGCCATCCCCTGTAACTGCTCATAAATACAGAATGGAAATGTTATACGATGGTCCACATGTATATATTTTTAAAACGCCTGAAATTTTATTATTTATTTGTACATGACTATATGTAGTTTACAACTCTATGCTGATTCACTGTGAATGATTAGTATAAACTGAACAACAATTACCAATTTTTTAATATATGCAAATTACTATACTTCGCTTTTTTGATTTAAGGTATTAAGAACTGTGATCCTAACGGTCCTCTGACGATGTATGTGTCTAACATGGTACCCACTTCTCATAAAGGTCGTTTCCACGCTTTTTTTTCTGTCTTTTCCGGTAAAGTAGCCAACGGCATGAAGGCCTCTATACGAATACCTAAATATGTGCCATCAAGAAAGAGGATTTACATGAGAAGACAATTCAGGGAGCCATCTTCATGATTGGTCGTTATTAGAAGCCATGGAAGATGTCTCATCTGGAAATATTTGCACTTTGTTCGGTCTGGATCAATTTTTGGTTAAGCCCGATACCATCCCCACATTTACAAACATGCAGAAGTTGAATGTCATGAAATTCGGCGTAACTCTCGTAGTACGTGTTGCTGTGGAACCCAAGAATCCGGCCGATTCACCTATACCTTTAGAAGGTACGCAAATGTTGGCTTTTATTGTGTGATTATCACTAAGGTCTGTGTCATTTGACTTCAGGTTTGAAACGTTTGGCTAAGTCTGACCTTATGGTACAATGCGTCATTGAATAATCTGGCGAAAACATCATTGCCAGTGCCAGAGAGCTCCACTTAGAAATATGTCTGAAGGCCTTGGAGGAGGATCATGCTAGAATTCAAGTTACTTAGTCCGACCCAGTAGTGCCCTTCATGTAACTGATGGCGTTCTTGTTGCAGTAGATTGTATTACGGGTAAGTAAATTCCTAAATAATTATTTGTATAATAAATTAATTAATTATGGAAGTATTTCTGGTGTTACTTCACTTTGTACTAATTTTACTAAACAAAAATTAAAATTTTAAATAATGCATATATAAATATATTTCTGTGGTAAAGTCAACTTATTAAGAATTTTCGAATTAAAGTAGGAAACATCGAAACAAGAATCTTGTAGTATCTTTTCAATCTTTTAATTTTGTAATAATGAGTTATTTCAGTTGTGAGTACAAACGGAAACTATGTTACCTCAAAGGCCTTCCCCATTAACTGCTCAGAAGTACAGAATGGAAATGTTATACGAAGGTCCACATGGATGGATGTTTAAAACGCGTGAAATTTTAGGTTTTATTTGTACATGACGATATGTGGTTTACAACTCTATGCTGATTAACTGTGAATGATTGGTATAAACTGAACAATAATTACCAATTTTTTATTATTTTTTAGCATATGCAAATTACTATACTTCGCTTTTTGTTTTTAGGTATTACGAACTATGATCCTAACGGTCCTCTGACGATGTATATGTCTAAAATGGTACCAATTTCTCATAAAGGTCGTTTACACGCTTTTTTTCCTGTCTTTTCCGGTAAATTAGCCAAAGGCATGAAGGCCCCTATCGTAAGACCCTAATATGTGGCTTCAAGAAAGAAGATTTAAACGAGCGGACAATACATGGAACCGTCCTCACGATGCGGCGTTATGTAGAAGTCATGGAAGATGTCCCATCTGGAAACATTTACAGATTGTTCGGAGTGGATCAATTTTTGGTTAAGTCCGATACCATCACCACATTCACAAACAAGCAGAACTTGAATATCAAGGAGTTCGGCTTATCTTCCATAGTATGTGTGGCTGTGGAACCGAAGAATCCGGCCCATTCAGAAAAACCTGTTGAAGGTACGGAATTATTCGCTTTTATTGTGTGACTATCCCTAAGGTCTGTCTCATTTGACTTCAGGTTTGAAACGTTTGGCCAAGTCCGATCCTATAGTATAATGTGTCATTGAAGAATCTGGCGAATACATCATTGGCGGTGCCGGAGAGTTCCACAATCTGTCTGGAAGCCTTGGAGGGGATCATGCTAGCATTCAAGTTAATTTATTCGACCCTACTGGGTCTTACTGTACTACGTGTTACGGTATATTACTGTATTTTACCGTGAAACCGTCAGCGAAGAATCTGACCAGATCTACCTGTCAAAGTCGCCAAACAAATACAACAGATATTGGCACAAGTATTTTAGCTTCCAGGCTTTTAAATATATGCCGTTTGGATTTCTATCAACATGTAGTCTATAAGATGTAGTTTATAAGGCTCTGCAATATAAAAGCTAGAAGTCTCATCAGTGAATATAACATTGATTAAAAAGGATTGAAACGACATGCTAGTCAGCTAGTGGGATACTCATAAATAATTTGGATCAATATATAATTAGAGAATGATAGATATTAGGTGAGTTAGTTTACAGTTCTTTTGGTTTAATTTTTAAATATTTCTTCCGTACTCTGGAACAAATAAAACACGCACTATATAGAGTATTGAATCAAAAGTTGCAGGCGTCTGAAAATTTCGAAACAAATGTGCTGTCTGGTATCTTGTACACTAAGAACAACGTTACTAATTATGTTTCTGTTTTTGTCTAGATGAATCTTCCACTGCCTTTTGGTTTATAGATCATACCAATTAATAAGCAAAAAAATGGCAACGCCCTCTTAATTTATTTTTTCAAATCATATTTAATGGAGTGAGTTTTATTCTTAACTAGCGACCCGCCCCGGCTTCGCATGGGTGCAATGCTGATACTAAATTAAATACACTACAGAAAAAATATGAACGTTGTATATAAAAACATAGCGGCCCGCTCCGACTTTGCACGGCCATAAAATATATATGCCTATGCCACTCAATGAAAACATGATTAAAATCGATCCAGTATTTTTGGTTCATTCATTACTGCCCTTGGCCTGCAGGCATTAAATTTGGAGTAAAACAATTCCTCTTCCCCTATACTTACTATGAAGATTTCCTGCTATCTTTGGAATATCTAAATTCATACAATTTTTATTACATTACACATTTTTAAACGCAAATTTTAAATTTGTAATATCTCCGAAAATATTTGTTTAATTTACATGCTGTAAGGAACCACATTGATCTATATTAATTGCACACTGTATTTAAGGTACTTAATTCGATAAGGATTAATGCCGTATTGCTTAAAATAGCTTCGTAAATAAGCCATTTTCTCACATAAAAAGTAAACAATAAAAATGGTTAATGTGGGTTATCCCTAAAAGATAAACATATACCATCGCGGACTTTTTTGTAGATCTTTTTATGGTGTACAATACTGTATTACATTAATTTGATCTAACTCGTAGGGTTAGGCAGCGTTTTTGCTAATTGCTAAATAAGCCTAAAAAAATAGGTTAATTTACGACATCACGTTAGAAACCTCTAAAATTAGCAATGTTGCCTTAGTATATTATGCATGTATTATACACATAAACCTTCCTCTTGAATCACTCTATCTATTGAAAAAAACCGCATCAAAATCCGTTGCATAGTTTTAAAGATTTAAGCGCACATATGGATATAGGGACAGAAAAGGCGACTTTGTTTTATACTATGTAGTGATTCTATTTACAGGATTCCAATGGGCAACAAAGCAATCCATCGTGGTGGCGGTTAGATCATTCCTACAACCCGTCATATGTTGTCTTGTATGCTTGCCTATTAGTCAATATATTATTAAAAGGTCAACAGCAGACGTCCAGCCCAGACTCATTGAACGTGTTTGTCAGTGTGAAATTCAGGTAAATCTTTTATACAATTAAATTTTCACTCCATCTTAGAAATACGTTCGATATCACAGAAAGCGGCACCAGATGATACAGCATTGTATGATAAGTAGCAATTTTGAATTGTTTATATAATTATATCCCGGTTGATTTAGGACTTCTATCCATTCTCAGATAATTCTCTAGAATCGACTTGGTGTAGGTGTTTGAGCAATTAAAGTACTGGATACAACTTAGTCCATGCATATTTATACTTTACAAACAACTCGGTTAAAGCCACAATACAGAAATGAATCAAGAGTGAGGGATCTTCATCTTGTCCGGGTGGTTTTATCACGAGCATGCGCTGTAGCGTTTTTACGATTTTATATACAAAGCAACTACTCTTAACATGTAATTATTCAACAATATATAAGCCGATTCAGTATATAGGCGCATCCACCCAATTATTATATGTCCAACTATATGTGTTGTAACATTCGCAAGATATGTTATATTAATGGTATATTACTTTCGGTTCTAAAGAATTCTTACTTTTTGGCCATTTGGAATAGGGGAACTAATAAGACATTAACAATCGTTAACAAATTATTATATTAACAAATGTTTCTTAAAAGTTATCCAAAAATACCTGATTTCTTCTAAAGATTTAATTGGCTGGTTTTCACAATGTTTCAACATGCTTGTTGAAAAATATGATTTATGATGTTTCGCATTTATAATTTAATTTTAGGAGATATTTCTTCAAGTTTAATATGTTTAAAAAATATACCAAAAACCACACCATAAGTCATGTATCTAATATTTGACCGAACTGCTTTATTATTGAATTTCCCGTTTTAATATTATAATTTTTCTGGAAACATAATTATTTATCAGATTATTTATTTATTATAAAAGCTAGTACTGTACTAATATACGAAATTCTTTTTTAACATATCTAATATTTTATTTTGTTGTTTTTCAGGATACGCATAAAATAAAGAAAGTTTTCCAGATCTCAGTCAATACTTGGACAAAATGTAAACGCGTCGTCAATGACAATCCATTTTTTTCTACAGTACAAATAAAAAGGGCATGATCCATGTTCTCGTCAGAGAGTAGACGGCAGACTGCATCTGCTTTTTAATTGCCAAATATAACAACTTGAGGGGATCCAAACTTGCTGGAGAAAGCGAATTATAGGAGAATTGGGGAATTGGACAGTAGGGGTTGACAGTACTTTGGTTGAAAGCTGCAATCCGACGAACTGTAGCAGTTAAAAAGGATGAGCAATTTAATATATATTTGGGTATACACGTAAGCTAGAGCCTGGTCTGGAATAAGGCGTCGTTCTCTGGAATCATTCCCTGTTCGGTGAACTTGAGAGAACAGTTTTGCCCATTTTTAAGGTCCACCCGATAGATGTGCGGTGGGCGTGGGTAGAAGAATGAGTCCATAAAGATACCAGATAACTGAAGTAAGGTAGTACATTCCATCTTACCGTGAACTTGTTAGGTTTATTAAGTTGTCTTTTTATAGCATTCATATGAATTGTAAAATTCAATTAATGTTATCAACATTTTTATTATTTAAATTTCAAACGTTAATTCATCAATAAACTATTATATTTCTTGTCATAGATTTTATAATTAATTAATAAATTTTTTGGAAAAATGACTTGTTTTAATGTTTGACCATAAAAAATGACACAAAGTTTTAAAATTACTTTCCAGGCGATGTGCATCCATTACAATATTTTTTAGAACCGATTTGGCAGAGGTAATTGGGCAATTAAAATACTGAATTCAGCTGAGCCGCTCTGTATTTATACTTTATGAATAAGTCGGTTATGGCCACATCACAGAATTAATTAAGATACCGGAATCTTCATCCTGCCCGTGAGGCTTTAACTCGATTTTGCCTCGTAGTGTTTTACATATTTATATTTCAAGGCAGCAAAACATTTATTTATGCAATCGTGCATAAAAGCGCATTTACCATATAGGCGTCTCTAATCAATTATTTGTGTCTAACATTCGGCCACCCTGACCTCGCAAAACTTCACTCCGGCCTGCTCTTGGAATATGGTGGTTTTTATTCTGAATTTTCTATAATGGAGACATACTCTTAACTACTTGATCTTTTAAAATTTCTTACCTTGTTGATAATTTTTTCTATATAGTTCCATTTTATACTTTCCATACTGTGTATTTTATAATTTCTGTGAAATCAATTTTTTACTTTTTGGAGTGACCAGCAGTTTATTCCTTCGGTGAGGTCCGACTGCCAGACACTATTTTAAATTCTCTTAATGGCCTGGTATATTCAATGATTCTTTTTCTGTTTTCTTTTTTTTTTCTTAGGATCCATATAATACACGTCCTGCTCGGACAGGAGTTCGGTGGTACTATGAATTTAACTTAAACATTATCTATATATTTTGATCAAACGATGATAACTCTATTCCTAATTTTTGAATTATTCTATACTGCTGGCGTAAAAACTTCCTGTTCGTCAGAGTGCATGCATCCGATGTGATGGAGGGCTGGCTGCCTCCATACTGTTGTCCGTAATGTAGACCTTTCCACGTCTGTTGTGGTGACTACCGATTGGTTGGCTACTCCTGTGCAGGCAGCCTGGCTGTAAACGTTCATAGCAACGTCGCTCGTGATGGCTCCCAATTTTTGGTACCCTTCATATCATCAGCTAATTTGTTGTCACGTGCAATGGTTGTTCTTATCGTTGGAGTACCCCACATAGGTATGCCCCTTTTGCAAGCTCTTTACTTTCCTAAATATAACTATATATTTGTAATAGATATCGAAGTTCTTTCCAGTTGCTCTATGTATTTGTGTTCTGAATCGCATCTTAAATTAATGACTTTATGCCTAACAAGATCTGAGAATAGAATATATATTTTCATTGTGTAAAACAATCGAACACTTGTTACCTCCTACTGTCCAACCTCTTTGATAAAATTACTTTGAGTGGAAGGACAAAAAATAATTTGAATACATTTAGTGTTTAATATCTTACCATGTATTTTATAGCTTATCACTTTTGGCGCTTAAAAAATATAACACACATTTATCTAATTTTTAGGCATTTAATTTTTAATCCTAAGCAAGCAGACCTTGGTAGTCAACAAGGCTTCTACTTATTAGCATATCAAGAAACCAAATGACAGATAACCGAGGTAATAAAAAAATGAATATGTTAACAATAAAAAAATAAAATACCGAATAAATTTTACAAGGAATAGACTATTTATCTCTAAAAATACTTGTCAACTTCATAAGTAAATCATATATAGTTATTAAACATACATTAAGCACATTTTTATAACATAAAACAATGAATTTTCAATAAATCACATAAACACTTAATACCGCACGCTTATAATAGAATTTTAAAATAGAACATAATTTATTTGCTTTGGATAATATAGCTTTTGGACTTTTCCAAATTTCATTATTACATCATTTTTGTGTCAAGTGTTTTGTCTTTGTATGTGATGAAACCACTGGTGTTTGTGGCACGTTTGTCTAAAAAGAAACCAATCAAAGCAAGTCAAATTTTGAAGAAAAACTCAAAAATTCATATTACATTTTTACGTTCCTGACAACTATTCAATTTGGATTTATTGGATACGGCAGTGTCTGTAAGTTGTCCTATTCTCTGTCTTTCAGAATTCCGAAAATTCCGTCTCTTTAAAGCAGACTCTGTGTCTAAACGTCTCAATACTTGATGTTCGAGACAATATTGCTCTGCAATATAAGTTGGGCCCTCACACTAAAAATACAAAAAAATTATAATATTTATAGATTATTAGGATATTCTAAAATCATAAATTACATTATCCCAACTATCATCAACTGGTACAAGTTTAATAGGTTCTAGAGGTGTTACCACCTTTTCAACTTCACTGCCTTCTTTTATTAGCTGCAATTCTATACACTTTTTATCCGGGCAGATACTATGGTGTAACTAGTATAAAAAAAGTACTGTATTGGTTTTCTTTAATAAATAATACACCTTACATTTAATTCTTCTGGTGGTACACGGTAACATGTATTGTAATCACAAGGGACTAGTTCAATATTCCCGCTGTTAGCAGCTTTGCATTTCTTCAAATGTAATTCCATCCTTGATACTCTTATGTGATGTGAGTTATTGTATGGACAAATAACTTTTTCATTGGGACTGTAAAATATCGGTTTATTATCTTTAAACTCTTTGGTCATACATTACTCTCTTAATATCTCCATTGTTTAAATTTCTGTATTATGTTTTTAAGATATTTTAAAATATACACTAATATAAATTGTTAATAGTTAAATTATAAACGTTTATACGTGAATAAATGCACTTAGTCTTTGAAATATTTCAATGTAGCAAACATTGTTTATCAAATTCTTTTGTCAAAATATTTTATGTTTTCTTATTGATTATATATATGGAAGATCAAAGAATAAACTAGAGATGATGAAAAAACTTCCGATGTATCGATAGTTACATAAATTATTCCATAAATATTATAAAGCCTTTTAATTATTTTTAATAAACTATTAAATTTGGTAGTTAACTTTAAAAGATTAGCTTCACTACACTAATTAAAATAAAAGATTTATTAAAAAATTCTATAGTATTTATATAGTATATTCTATAGTATTATTCAGTAGCTGTTAAAAAATATCTATATTTTATTCATCCCTTATATCCATATACTTTTTTAAAAGTTAACCTTGAAAGTGAAAGGAATACATAAAATTAAACAAATTAACTCGGCGGGAATGTGACACTAGAAGTTGGAAATATCATTCAACATCTTCCATTCAAGATCAAAATGATATTAGGTCGACTGCACGTTGTCGATATGTTCCCGTGCCGCATCTCCGAATGGTTCCGGAACAGTCTCCCTTAGTTCGTTGATTGAAAACGCATTGCCTTGTCTTACCTGTTGTACCAATAAGGTAGTATTTTTGTCGAATAAAGGCCTATTATTTAAACAAGTAAAGTTAGAATATAATGCACATTTTAAAGACTAGAACATCTGTGCTGAGGTTATAACAGTGAGTTAAATAAGAATTAAAATGACAGTGACAAAATAGCCGATGGATTATCCCCTTCAAAAGTGGTAAAATCAGACTGTGTAGAAACTATGCTTGTCGTCTTATCAGAACAGAAGCTAGAAATAACTGGATTAACGTAAAAATGCTATATGGCGTGGTAAACTTCCTCATCTGATGCTTCTAGCGCACAAGCTAGAATGGTTTGGATATGTAATTAATCTAAATTAAAAATTAGGGGTAAGTGATAACATTATAATTGTTAAGGCAAGTCAATCTGTCAAAGTCTGGTCCATACTATACAGTACATAGATACTATTTGAATGTTAAGCTATATATAATAGTACAGGAAAAATATATAACAGAACTTATTCTTGCGTTTACTAACAAAAAATTTCCGAGTTAACTTGCCTATAATGCCAACAACTCTCTGAATTATCGTCAATGTCCTGTATGAAATACTTTTATTTCTCGGTAAATAAAATACAAATATTCAACAAATATTATAATGGTCAATATACTAGGTGTTGCAACGATGATTACAATAACAATCGTATATCAAATACGTCAGCAAAGAGACTCTAAGAAACAATATGATTTCTGGTCAAGGCGTCGGCCTTAGTATCCAAAATGTGTACATCTCGGCATTCCCACCGCTCGGTCCCGATACCACGTCTGCCTCGATTAGCGAATGAGTCATCAGGTGCCCTCTATGTAATTGGTTAACAATACCGATCTATATTTTCTTGTAGCCCATCTCTTAGTGATTATGGAAAATTTCACTTGATTCATTTACCACAACGACCTACTTTGACGCACTGTATTAAGTAACATTGAATACGGACTATATCTTTTTAATCTGAAGCGGCAATAAAAATAAAAAATTCTGGGAATATACGAATAGTTAATTTAAATCAAGATAGAAGTCATCCGTTTTCACTCAATCATTGCAAAAAGGTCTATGCTGAAATTAGTTGTTGGTTAAAAATTTTTAAACCAAATAATACTAATTGTTCTACTATACAACAAAAGAAATCTCCATAAAATCCCTATTCCTACTATGTTGTGTGATAACAAGACATTTTGCAAATACTAAAATGTCGCAATATAATATAGTTTTAAGCAATATAAATATAGTTTTGCATAGCACTAGGATTTGTATTAAAAGTTTGAGTCTCGTTTTCTTCATTTTTACGCTTTGTAACATTTAAACTTTTAGGGCCCTTCGATTTCATTTGGATTATTCATCATATTTCACAGAAAAAAATAGGTTTAGTGCAACCAGCAGCAAAAAGAACATAAATGAATAAATGGAAGTAAAATGTATTAAGGCAAATGATCTAAATTTGCCTACAATATAAGGACTACTGTGTGTCTATAACTAAAATAATTTTAAAAATAATTTATTAATATTTTTCTTTGTATTTCGAGATTTTGATTCTTTCTGATCTGTGATCGGTGGTTAATAGAAATATTACTCCAAAAATATAAGGTCTAAAAGGATTAGTTTTCCAAACAATGATCCTACTTCAATTGTTTAGTATTTAATTTCCGTGTTTGTTAATATTCGAGAAGCTACCCGGTCTTTCCGTTTTACCATTATCCCTCAAGTCGGAAAGAATTAAACAAGTTACAAAATTTTAAGCATCTGTTGTTAATATGAATTGTTTATCAAAGTTAGGATACATTAAAATACTATCAGATGTTATAATTTTTTTACATTTTTCAAAATATGCTCTTATTTTTTTAATATGGAATTAGGAGGTTTCAAGAATTTTTAAACAAATTTAGAATATCAAAAAGACCTATAGATTTTTTTAAAATTGGAAAATATGGAATTAAGAGGTTTCTCAATTTCATCGAAATTTTAAACAAATTTAGAATATCAAAAAGACCTATATATTTTTTTCAAATTCACTTTCATTTCTTGTTATACGAAATCTACAATGGATTTCATTTTCTTAGTTGGTCAAGTATTTTCGGCACTAGTCCAATTGGAGAATTCCATGGCGATATTCTAATATTATCTAATCAAATAACTTTTAAATTTGATTTTTAATTCTTCTTGTTTTATGTTATAACAGCACCCATAGATTTAGCAATTGTGGAATTTTCAGAATTTGTTTTCATGTGATATTTTATTTTACAACTGAAAGTCAAAGGTTCATCCTTATCCAAAACAATGTCAAAACATATACGTACATATTTAATTTTATTTTGTAAATCAAAATTTAAATATTTTGTTAACAATTTGCTTCACGTAATATGCTTCTTTGTATCTTTTGAATTGGATGAATATTTGGATGAGGATTGTCTTTGATTAAAAATAGTTGATAGCTTTCCCCGCTTATAAGCCATGAGAATTCAAAACCTGAAAAACATTCACTAGAAAATATAAATCCAAAAGGAGATTTTTTAAAAACATATTAAGAGATTTATGCTGTGAGAGTGTAATAGAAGTTACATTTATTCCAAGTATATTAAATTTTTCTATTTCATTTTTACTATAAAAAAAGAATAATTCAAAATAAAGAAGCTCCCGAATCCACAAATTATTTTAATAGCGACTGATTACTTATATGAAAGATTGTAATGCCGTATGGGGATATTCGTTTACCATAAAGCTTTGGGGGTAAAAATTTAATCTAGCTCTATTGCAATTTCGTCGTTTTTATCAATATTTTCTTCATTAAAAGAAGCGTTGGGAGCAGTTTTAATTTTAAAAGTTTAATAACAATTTTCGGAATTATATCTAATTGTATTGTACGTTCTACATTTAGAATATTTAAGTTTCAAGTGACAAACATGTTAATTATACTAACTGCATTATCAAAATATAAAGTATAGCCAGTTTGAGTTGGATTTATTAAATAATATTTCATATTATTTTACTAATTTGATGTATTATTCACTTTTATTTAATAATAGAATTTGATAAACTTACAATTCACCTATTGTCTAAGACTTGCAGACGTTTCTTTGTCAGAACAACGATTTAGTCAAAACAACCTGACAAAAGGCTTGCCGATGATAACGCCAAGTTGTCGTTATTGTGTAATATTTGTTATTTTTCCTGTATATGTAGGGAACGACATCTGATCCATCTGTCTGACGGAGCCGTATCTACGTTTCAAGAATACGCTCTGAATGGTTTCTTGTTTGTGGAATAGCCGCCACCGAAAGAATACGTTCGAGTGGCATACAATAATGGTTAGTTTTTAATTTTTTGTTATATGAATTTTGGTTATAATTTATATTAACAGAAGCAACCATACAATTATTATTATTGACTTGCCATAAATTATGAATTATGGGTAATATAACACCTATACACTGATACACGTATACACACTAAACAAGTTCCTGTGGTTTGGTTCGCTTCGATCTTCTGATTTCCTGCGTGTTGTCCAATAGCTGTAGAGCTTCCACGTTACTGTGATTATGCAACCGTATTTCAAGGCGAAATCTTGGATCACTTCTTGTATCCATTTGATTTCGAGGTCATTGATAATAATTCGCAAAATTTTTTGATGTTTGGCGTATTATCAATATATGGCATTTGTCAACCCCATATGTGCACACCATGTATCCAAATTGGCTTTATGATTGACTGATAAACCAATCTCTTTGATTTTAAGTCAAGTGGAGAGTATATTCCAATTAACCAATACAATTGCTTGACTTTGAGTCTAATCTGCTCTGCTTCTTGTCTAACATGATGTTTTTAGTTTAACATACCATCGAGGCGTATTTCGACGTATTTAACTGATTCTGCTTGAATCAGGCATCTGTCAAGTGATATAATTATGTTTTTGTCATTTTGCTTCAATTCAAAATTAACATGGACGGATTTGGAGCGATTAAGCCATATTTTTCAGTCTCTAGTCCATTTGTAGATTTTTTTACCGCTACTTGTACGTTATCTACAGCCTTAGACAACTTAGACAATTGTTAATATGAAAACTGTGTCGTCGGCAAATGTTCCAAGTATTTTTTCTTCTGTTGTAGGGATACGTGGATCTTCAACTAAAATAGGGTTGAGTGTAGAGATTGCTCGTTCATCTAAAACTCTAAATTTTTTCAAAATGTTATTATTCGAGGAGTCGACAGTAATTGGGCGGAAGCGGAAGTAATATTGCAGGGCAGTATTTCTTTTCTTCGAATGCTTTTTTAATTACCGCTGTTAATCTATGCGCTTGGTCCATTTTTGATTGGTGATTTCAAACTGCAAATTGGAAATCTGGTATTTCTATAAATTACTTAATGCGTTTTAACAGCAGTTTCTCATATAATATTGATATCGTAGGTAACAGCGAAATACGCTGGTAAGATCTAACTTGGTCTACTGGTTTATCAGGTTTTTTAAGCAAATGAATTCGAGCAACATTAAATAATTCCGAAACATGCTTCAGTCTCAAACAGGCATTGAATATTCAATATATCTTTTATTAACCAGCCTTTTTAGGATTGATGTTAATATAAATTTCTGTAACAACTTCCATTGGAGAAATCTGATTTACAGCAAGATCGTCCTTATGAACAGGATTTGTATCTATTGTAGATTCTATAACTCTCGGTTGGAATACGTTATACGTTCTTGCATTATAAGACTAAACGGGTCTCTGCTAGTAAATGTGTTCGTAGGATTGGGTTTGTTTGTTTGTTTTTTCAGATTTGTCGCATCTAGTACTAACAATACTGGAGTGTGATCAAATGATACTTCGCAAAATCTCTCGATTTGTATTTCATTTGAATTTTAATTTGAATGAAATTAATTTTTACTGCCCCAATAAGTGGGTTTGCGCCCAGAGTAATAATTACATGTAGTAATATTTATTGCTGCGAATAGTTCGTTGGGTTTTCCAGATATTATTAATCGTGAACCTCAGGCATATGTATATATGTATGTTTAACATTTTTTTATTATTTAGTTATTATATTGTTACTAGTCGTTTCCGCCTAACCTACGACTTGTCTTTATAATAACTTAAATCTAGGTATATAACTAGGAGGACCCATTGGCCCTATCTCAGTCTCTGGTGAAATAATATTTATACGGTTCACTGCTGAATTTTTAAATATATACACCTCACTACACAACGCTACACAAGATCAGGTGATTTGATTTTTTGAGTCTGTGTCGTGTTCTGGTGGTATCCAATAGTTGCAATATTTCAATATTCGTATGAGAATGGAATCTTTCCTCATGCTCCCTTGCAATTCTCTTGATTTCTTGATTGACTGTGGGTATCTGAAGGTCTCGATGTAGGTAACAAGTCCTATAGTATTTGGGTGCACCCACAATACCTCTCAGGACTTTGTTCTGAAAAACTTATTTGATTTACGTTACTCTTTGCAGAACATCCACATAATTGAATTCCGTATGTCCATATAGGTTTTAGTATTTGCTTATATAATAGCAATTTATGATATACTGTTAATTGTGATTTTCTTCCAATTAGATTTTCCTATTTTTTAAATCCAGTTCGTTTCTTTTCTTCTTTATATGTTCCTTCCAGCGAAGTTTTGTATCGTGTTTCATTCAAAGATGTTTAGCGTCTTTTTATATTATGAACTGCACATGTACAGTTTTACTTTCATTAATTATTATTTTCCAAGCTTGTATCCAATTATTTAAATTGTCACTAGCTTGTTGTAATTTTGGTGAGGCTTCTTCAGTATTATCTCCGACAGCTATAATCGCAGTATCATCAGCCAATGTAGTCTTCGTAATGTTTTCCATTTGAGGTATATCACAAGTGTAGAGCAGATAAAGCATTGATCCCAGTACACTTCTTTGTGGTACACTTGCTTTAGCTTCTTTTATTGTAGAGTAAGCTTCTTCTAGTTTGACTCTGAACATTCTGGTTCTGACATGATTTTAATAGTTAGGTGTGTTGTTTTGGTAATATTTTCTGTAGTTTATGCACAAGGCCTTCATGCCAAACCTTATCGAAGGCTCGTGTTACATCTAAAAATATAGCTGAGCATACTTTTTTACTTTCGTAGGCTTTTTCAATAACATCTGTTATTCTGTGGACCTGGTCAATTGTTGAGTGCTTGTTAAAAACCCAAACTGGTGTCTTGGTATTAGGCTTTTTTTCTTTATATAATCGGTTTTATTCTTTTCAACAGGAGGTTTTCAGAAACCTTAGATATTACTGGCAGCAGTTATGTAGGTCTATAGGCTCTTATTTGGTTTGGTGACCTCCCAGGTTTTGGGAACATTATAATTTCCTTCAATCTTCAAATGTCTGGGACATATTTTAATCTAAATTGCTGTATTGATTCAGTTGGTGAATTTTATAATTTCCTTTCTTGGTAGTCTTTGCAGTAGTTCTCCTGTTCTTAAGTCGTAGCCTGGTGATTTCCTGGGGTTAATGTCAGTTTCAATAAATTTGTTTAACTCTTTTGTCGTGACTAATTCAATCGTCGAATTTTCAGCTTCTATGTCCGGCAAAATATGTTCAATATTAGTTTCGTTTGGTTTGAAAGTGTTTTCTAGATATTCAGCAAATGCTTCTGCTCTTTGGTGATTGTCACGTGCCTAATTTCCACATAGGTCTCTTATAGACGAACTGTGTAGACATGAACGCTTTAAATATTTCGGACTTTCCAGATTGAGTAATCAGTTTCTTTATCACTCTTTGGATTATATTGTTTAAACTATTATTATTTTCAGGTGTTCTGTTTTGTTGCCATTTTTTTCGTAATTTACGTTTTTCAGCTACCATTTCCTTCACTTCTTTTGGATAATTAATTCCTTTAGTTGTACTATTTGTGGAGTATTATTCCAAGCAGCTTGTTAAATATCAGCTACGAATTTCCCTGCTTCAAAATTTAATTGTTCGGTTGTCTTGAGGAGTATATTTAGTTAAATTCGTTTGTTCAATTCTTCAGCAAATCGTTCCCAATCTGTTCTCCTGTTTGTTAACGTTAGGTTTCTTTCGTTGGGTCTTATTATATTTTCGCTCAACGTCAGAATCACTGGCGTATAATCTGAACTTAGCTCAAAATTTTCTTAGATATTTTTATAGTTGGCTGTTATGTTTCTTACTATGAAGAAATCTAACAGGTCTGGGGTTTTCTCTTGATCAGTCGGCTAATAAGTTGGTTTTCCAGTTGACATGTAACTACATCTTTGTTCAGCAGCTGCTTTATGCCGTTCATTGCCTTCTGCATTGAAATCAACTCCAATTTTAAATTTTTCTCCCAGGTTGCTTAGGACATTCAAATAATTTTCCTTTTTTTGATTGTATCTTGGAGGACAATAAATTGCGGCTATTGTACCCTTGTATCTGCTTGATTTAATAGTTAGTGCTGTTACCTGATTTTCTGCTGTACTGAGCCGGGGTTCTTGATGGAGGCAAATGTTCTTTTTTATTATTATTACACTTCCTTCTCTTGCGGTGTTAGCTGGATGTATGGTATGATAAAATGTATATCCTCTAAATTTTATAAAGGACTCTTTTGTTAAATGTGTTTCTGATATTAGGCAAATATCTATTTTTATATCTAGGAATACTTCTTCCTGTTCTGTCATTATTGTAAAGTCATCCATTTGTACTCAATCATTGCAAAAAGCATATTTGAAATATGTATATAATAATCGTTGTAATAACTAAATAAAAATAAACAGAAACCTTGTGTGTGTTCCTTATTTATTTTTTGAAGTCGGTTTAATTTTCTTGTTAAAAACATTATATTTTTCTCTTTTTGGTTTTAGATATTTGCTCAATAAATTATGCAGTTATTATATTAAATATTACAATGGGTAGGCCAAGTAAAGTTGCAGTCTCTTTGAGGAAATATAGGAATAAAGGAACAACGAATGAAAATAAGAAATGCTTCAGACCCCGGGGTCCGGTACCTAACCTAACTGATTTGACAAATTATTAACAATAACCATTAACCAAACTAGAACAACCACGAAAAGTCATTGTTCCCATCAAGAATCGAACCCGTGATCTCCACGTGTGATCTGAAGTCTCTAATACCATAGAAGCAGTTGCCTGCAATATTTCTACAGCTTTTCATATGATATGGTTAGTCTTTAAAAAGCAAACTGAACGAATTTGTACGGATAATTAACATAGATTAATTAACTTAGATATTATAGACAAACATTTGTGCATTTTCTATTTTCCCTTCCCTTTTCAAGATCTTAGGAACCTTTAATTTACTTAATGAACTATCCTTTTTTTGGAGTCTTAGAGTTTCTGTTTGGTCAGCCTATTTAAGTCCTTGTTGATGTTGAACCTCTGTTTGGTGATGATAAGGATTTCGTATAGAAATTTTGCGATTGTACTGCGATGAATTTAGAGATATCGGGCTATGTATATCTGGATCGTGAATCCTTCACGCCTTAAATAAAATCTAAAGGGCCGGCTTGGTTGGCACAGTGGTCAAGGGCGACAGCAAGACCCTCTTACTGTTGCGATAGTAGCGGTTTCGAATCCTGCTGGGTAAATTTATGTTTTTGATTGTTTATAATCCGAAAAAGAAAATCTGTGACTGGGATCAGTCACGCCAGTAACCAGGCTGGGTAAAACCGGATTTATTCTGGAATCATCTCTAGGACCGTGGTTCGGAGTGGGGAACAGATAAACACTAGTTAGTAAAAAAGAGACGTTCAATGTTGTACGTACTATGTACATGGATATGTAAAACATTTTCTTTTCAACCCAATATAAACCCAAAAATATCTGAAAAATATGTAAAACATTATTTGAAAATGTCTATATTGTGTTGTAGAGCCAGAGAGAATTACAAGAAGATAAATCAAATTGTAGATATGTTAAGTTACTATGCTACAAAAGAGTGGAAGTTTGAGAACAAAAACGTGAAATCGCTATGGAAAGAAATGAGAAAGAGCGACCAGGAACTATTTGATTTTGATATGGGTGTTTTGAATTGGGACATGTACTTTTACACTTGTATCCGAGGTAAATCTTACCTGTACTGAAGTTCATTAATGATTGATGCTAGATGAATGATTATAAATATCGGTTATATGACAGAAGAACTAAAAAAATCCAAATTAGATGATATTTTTGTTATTTCATTTCAACTCGTATATATATTTACATACTAATTACACCCAATTTTTCAATTATTTTGATATACCTTTAAATATTATTTGTTATATCAATTCATTTGTTCATCATATAAGGTAACAAAAATTGGACAGTTTGTATTATGATGTGATGAGAAATGATACAGTCATACTGGACCCAATAGTGATTCCTAACTAGTGCTTTTCAAACTTTTCTATAATGTTTCGTCAGTTTCATTAGAAAAACACATGATTAAGGAAACGCCATTGCCAAACGACGTGTTAATACACTTGGCCAATGGGCAAATCCTAAGAACCAAGAAATCTGGAGTGCTGAAGGTGAAATGCCAAGGCAAAACCATATCAATAGAAGCGTTAATAGTACCCAATTTAAAATACAACTTACTATCAGCATCTAAAATGACGTTAAAATGATGTAAAATTATAATTGAAAAGGAGAAAACAACCATAATTGGAAGAGAGTTCTCTCTTAAATGTGAAAAGGAAAATGGATTATATACACTGAAAACAGATCTTGTTGAAAATGAAAATGAATTATGCAACATCATAGAAGATTTATGGCACAGACGATTAGGACATGCAGGCAACGACTCAATTTATCAACTGGGACTTAAGAAGATGGAAAAACCTTGTTCTATATGCATAGAAGCTAGAGCAACCAGGAGCCCTTTCTACTTTAAGAAGACAAGAACAAGTGCAATTGAAGAGTTAATTTATTCAGATATTTATAAATTAATAAACCCAATATCTAAAGATGGAGGAAAATATTTATAGTAGGAAGGATAGAAAAAACTAGATGATTTGTCCCATTTTATCAGAGAAAAAATCCTGAAGACAAAAAAAAATGAAGCTGAAGAGAATTTGAAACAATACATTAATGAATTAGATAGATAGCATGGAATAAAGCTATTTTGTAGGAAAAGGGGGATTCATTTAGAATATAGCAATAGCTCATTCACCGCGAAGTAACGGAAAAGCGGTAAAATTAAATAGGACATTATTAAATAATTAAATTTAGTTATGTATACGAATCAAGATACCAACAATTAAATTAAGCATTGTTCGGTACACTATATTTGGAGAGATAAGATAATGACTATTATCTAGTCATGAAAGGTAGTAATTATTCAGTAGTACTCAATGCTGATGCATTAATAAAATGACGAAGAGCATATAGTGGATTTAATGAACAGTCTCTATGAAGTTAAACAATTTATTGGAATGGAAAAAGCAGCGATAGAAGAGATTAAAATTCATCAAAAACACATAATTTAACGACTGCTTGAGGAATTGTACGTAGAAGGTTGTTACACCAATTAAAATTAATATTAACACCAGCAAAAGTGGAGAAATAATTTACAGTTAATAATTTAAAGGATATAAGTTTTGTTAATTACAAGATCGCATCTAAACAGATCAATTTGGTGCGCCAATGAAATTCTACTTCAATATGGATAATAGTGAGCAAATAATTGAAGATATACCGTTTAGAAAATATATAGGGAGACCAATATAAGGTGAGCAGATAAAATTCCAAAGAAAAATCTGTGAGTAAACCGATGCAGATAATTTTGCAAGAGAAAGGAAATTAGACAACCTGCTTATATTAGTCTGCTTATATCAACAGAAAAGACACCCACAGTTGAAGATGATATGTTTTCATTATTACAAGTCAATGATAAGAGAACGTTAAATAAAATAATGGATTAAGAACCTGACTATTTAGCTTTATTCGAAGACGAAGAAGAAAGCCCTAATCAAAAATATTTAAGATAAGATAAAGACAAACAGCACTTAGACAGTTCTGGGTTATATTAAAAGATTCTGATTTCGAATTGGAAATGGAGTGATAATGATTCTGATAGTAATGGAAATAACAAACATATTAGGATTTGATTCTGAGGATATCTGGTCTAGATGAAAATAAGAATAAAACAAAGGGAACTGTGAAGAATGTTCAAAGAAAAGGAATAACAAAAGTGAACACCCATTAATAATTGATTTGGAGTATAGAGATAAAGAACAGAAGAAAGCTCATAAAGCAGAATAATGTTAGTGAATGATTTGAGTTGAAAGGTGAAGATGATAAAGTTAGACAACTGGAGAAAACAAAATTGAGTACAATATTATAAGCAGAAAATGATAACCTCAGTGATACCAGAAGACCATGGGCTAATGTAGGGCAGAAGTGGACTTGAAGGAGCAACTTATGAAGACTGGTATGGTAATCAACTAGGAAGTTTTAATGGATCATACCATTTGATAAAAACAACCCAGAGGCACGGAAGAAATTCATTTGAAGAGAAATAAATGTGTATGTTTGGCATTCCAAGAACAAACTATATAATCGATATTAAATTGGACAGTGTTTTGGCGACTATTTCTATGAGTGTTCATAGAGAGAATTGTTTTTAAGTAGAAAACTGACTGTTACGTTTGTTTACCACATAATTGTGTAGATTCATCTGATTAAATTACTAATTAAAGTTAAAATTATCACAATGTAAAAATAGGATAGTTCTAAGTTCGAACAAATTTGTATGTACAATGTAATAGTTTTGTTCTGGCAATTTAAATGTACTTTTGTAATCTTTATTTGCAATTTTAAATACGTTAAGTTATATAGTACATTTAAATTGAAGGGGAGTGTTAAATATATGACTTGTCTCGAAAAAAGAGCCAGTATAGAAAGGAGGAAGAAAAGTTAGTAGAGGGCGCTGTGACTTGTATCGAGTGGGTATAAATTACCAGGGATCAAAATAAAGTTTCTCTTTTGTTTCAAGGCCATAAGTGGTGTATTAATTCCGTCCCGTCCCGAATCATAAGTGATTCGTAAAACAGTTTTGTCTAGCTAACGCATTTATCGACTAATATCGTGAAGAATGTATCCGGAGATCATTGAGATGATTGATGATGATAAATTTATTATGTTATGGCTAATATTATCCACCAAAACTCGCTGGAAAGCTGAAATTCTTAAATACACCAGATCCCATTGTAAAAAATAATAAATATAAAATATAATCGAGCGTAGAGTATCAATAGATCAATTGATTAACTTCAGTTAATGTACAATGGTTAATAAGACAGATAAACGAGTAACATTGATTGATGTTTCCACGCGGAAAATAAACATCCAAGTTCTTGCATCAAGAGAAAATGAGCTGGGTCTCTACGAACATCTATCAAAACCATCCAAAAAACATCTTTGTTAGTAACAACAAAAAATCAACAATCAAATCAATAAAACTAAAACGAATATGTAACAACTGGATTCCTATAGACGAACTTCGATTATGTCGAAGTAATCTACTTTCACATATTAATTTTTTCCTTAGAAGATATCCGGCTCAGTTGATCAGTGTCATCAACTAAGCGGTTTCTGGTTTTACTGTGTTACATGTCCACTTTACGCGCTTTACCAATAAACCGTTTTGTTGTAAACGAAGTAGTACTATTAACCTATAAATTGATTCTGGACATCGGTAATGAATGACATTAGAATTACAGGTTGGCCAACTAAAAAATAATTAATATTATAAATATATAAGTTAAAAAAAAGTTATAAATATTTAATCTTTACGGATTATATAATTGTTGTATATTATATAAAATAAATTATATATGCTTATTTCAAACATATTTAATTAAAACAGTATACATAGGATCTATTTACAAAGACGGTATCAAGTACTCGGCCCTTTTAACATTGTTTTAATCGTCAAGTTAATTACTTGCATCTTGCCGGGTTTTTCACACCATTTGTGATTTCGAAAATAGTTATAATGTGATCTAATACAGGAGGTAACAATTTAGAACAAATACTAATATTGGAGATGGTATCTAACGAACCATCTCTAGGAAACTACGCAAGTGTAGGAAGAGGTGCAAACGCCTGTTACTTATACCTACAGATGGATTAACGCCGAATCATCTAATATTCCTTATATTATCGTTGATGATATTTATGTTAGTGTCAGAATATTAAACGACAAAGTGCTCTCAAGAATGAAGAGATTCTCATTTGAAGTGTATAACTTATTTTAACTGCAGTGTAGTATAATGAGTAAAGTGGAAGTAGATCTGTTTAATATGATTAACATTGCACATGCTGATTCTTTTGGAAGCAGTTTTCAAGAGGGCCGTGAATACAAAATGCAATTGTTTGAAATTTTAAGAATGTATTGTTTTTTAAAATTTTGTGAATATATTTTGTACAATCTTATAAAACAAATGTACAAACAATTTCCTAAAGAGATATGCGGCTTTTTACAGATAACTGCTAAGTATCACGTACCATTTATAGTGAGAAACAATGAAAGTTACACGCCTTTGTTTTACTTTGAAGGAGATTTCCTTTTTGGGAGACAAAATTATAGTGTGCACTAATTGGGAAATGGCCTATTTTAAATTGTTATTCAAACTTCAGAAACTTAGTGTGCACAAATTGGGAAATGGCCTATTTTAAATTGTTATTCAAACTTCAGAAACTTAAAATCGAATTTGGAAAATATGACTTGTGTCTCATGGTTAAAGTTGATGATTTGTTACCCTTCGTTGAGGGGGTTGTTGACACAAAATTAACATGGCCATTATCCGATATGCTCTGGATGAAGCCAGATAATAACTGAAAATCAAATATTTATTCATCAACAATAATTAAAATTGATGTTATTTTCAAATTTCTATATGTTAGTTTATGTTTGAGAACTTTCTCTACATATTTTGTTGCAGAATACTTATAATCCTAGTTATATTATTGTAATCATGTTTAAACACATTAATAGTTAATAAAAGTTTGATTTAACGAATCATATTTGTTTTAATTTTTATTGTACCATTTAATAATAATGAATTGAATATATTATTTGTATATAGTTTAAAAGTTGTTTTAAATAACATTAATTGATAGTGTTTATCATTATTTAAAATTGGACATTTAAACCTGTCTATTTCGTTTAATATTTGTTTTCTTTCCCTTGTTCATTTTAAATTTACTATTCATACATTTAGCCTATTTTTAGTATGTTTCTTTTTTGCCTGTTATAACTATGGTATCTGTATGATTATGTTCCCAAATAATAGTCCGCTAACTGTTTCTTGTACATCTATTTTTTATGTATGCCAAACTATATCGAAGGCCTATCTAAGAATATAACTGAGCTTATTTTTTAGCTTTCTTCTGTTATTACAGAAATTAGTTTTATGTTTCTAAACACTACGAATTCTTAACATTTATTTTTGATAGAGGTGAATTTTACAGCAGATGAAATTTGTGCCATGATAGTCTAAAAACGAAACATCCGTAATATATCCGTCATAGCTTACGTAGATAACGGAAAATCATCTTTGACAGACTCCTTAGTATCAAAAACTGGTATTATTGCTGGTGCCAAAGTTAGACAACTACATTTTACAGACACCAGAAAAAATGAACAAGACAGATTTATTATCATTAAATCAACGTAAGCATATTAAGAATATGTAGTCTTTTGAAATATTGGACGACGAAATTTACAAACCACTGAACATGTGTGATAATTTTAATTAGTCATTCTGAAGCTTTAACTCTTTAAAATAAAGCTGGGTATTTGTTTTAACAAGAATATTAACTAATATATTTTTAGCGCCATATTAATGTATTTTGAGCTCGAAGATATGGATTTTTTCATAAATGATCTTGATTAACGCGAAAAAGAATAGAAAGTTTTTTTAATTAATTTTATTGGTTGCTCTGGGCACATAGATTTCCGTTTTGAAGTAACTGCTGCCCTTCGTGTAACTGACGGTGCTCTTGTTGTAGTAGATTGTGTTACGGGTTCTATAATAAATTAAATAATTATGTATGTATTTTGGTGTTACTTCACTTTGTATTAATTTTACTAATGAAACATGCATAATGCAATTCAATGCAGATGCAATAACGCATATCTAAATATATTTCTGTGGTAGACAAGACAATTTATTAAGGACTTTAGAAAAAAAATTAAATCTTCCAGTACAATTAGGCCACTGTATAGTTTACAAAATAACTTTTATAAAGTTATTTGGAAATAAATATATTGTTGGCAGTGCATTGGAAGAAAATTATAAGCCTAGGTATTAAACGCTTTCATGTTACCTCTATCTTTATATCCTAAGGTGACAAGCTGTTATATCGAGAATGCATTATATATTTGTTGTTCTTGGGTGTAACTAAAATATTTATTTTAGGGAAGAAGAATATGAAGTCCTTCTCTCCACACTGCGCACTAATTTGAAATATGAAGTCAAGGATAAGGATGGAAAACAATTTAGGCGGACATGGTTACCTGTTGGTGAGACTTTGCTTCAGATGATTACCATTCACGGGCCATCCCCTGTAACTGCTCAGAAATACAGAATGGAAATGTTATACGAAGGTCCACATGTATGGATTTTTAAAACGCGTGAAATTTTAGTATTTATTTATACATGACTATATGTACTTTACAACTCTATGCTGATTCACTGTGAATGATTGGTATAAACTGAACAACAATTACCAATTTATTATTATTTTTTAGTATACGCAAATTACTATACTTCGCTTTTTTGTTTTAATGTATTACGAACTGAACTATTGATGTGATATAACGGTCCTCTGACGATGTATGTGTCTAAAATGGTACCCACTTCTCATAAAAGTCATTTCCATGCTTTTTTGCTGTCTTTTCCGGTAAAGTAGCCACCGGCATGAAGGCCCTTATCCTGGGACCTAACTAAGTGGCATCAAGAAAGAAGATTTACACGAGCATAAAATTCAGGGAACCATCCTCATGATGGGTCGTTATGTAGAAGCCATGGAAAATGTCCCATCTGAAAACATTTGCAGGTTGTTCGGTGTGGATCAATTTTTGGTTAAGTCCGATACCATCACCACATTCATAAACAAGCAGAACTTGAATGTCAAGAAGTTTAGCTTATCTTCCGTAGTACGTGTAGCTGTGGAACCGAAGATTCTGGCCGATTTAGAAAAACCTGTAGAAGGTACAAAAATGTTCGCTTTTAGTGTGTGACTATCACTAAGGTCTGTGTCATTTGACTTCAGGTTTGAAACGTTTGGCCAAGTCTGACCCTATGGTTCAATGTGACATTGAAGAATCTGGCGAAAACATCATTGCCGGTGCCGGAGAGCTCCACTTAGAAATCTGTCTGTAGGCCTTGGAGGGGGATCATGCTAGCATTCAAATTAAATTATCCGACCCAGTAGTATCTTACCGTGAAACCGTCAGCGAAGAATCTGACCAGATGTGCCTGTCAAAATCCTGTTTGGATTTATATTAACGTGTAGTCTATAAGATATAGTTTATAAGGCTCTGCAATAAAAAAGCTGCAAGTCTCATCAGTGAATATAGCATTGATTAAAAAGTTTGAAACGATATGCTAGTCATCTAGTGGGATACTCATAAATTATTTAGATGAATATATAATTAGAGAATTATATATATTAGGAGAGTTAGTGTACAGTTCTTTTGGTTTAATTTTTAAATATTTCTTCCATACTCTGGAACAAATAAAACACGCACTATATAGAGTATTGAACGAAAAGTTGCAGGCGTCTGAAAATTTCGAAACAAATGTGCTGTCTGGTATCTTGAACATTAAGAGCAACGTTCTAATTATGTCTCTGTTTTTGTCTAGATGAATCTTCCACTGGCTTTTGGTTTATAGATCATACCCATTATTAAGCCAAAAAATGGCAACGCGCTCTTAATTTATTTTTTCAAATCATATTTAATGGAGTGAGTTTTATTCTTAATTCTATTTACAGGATTTCAATAGACAACAAAACAATCCATCATGGTGGCGGTTACATCATTCTTTCCACCCGTCGTATATTGACTTGTATGCTTGGCTATTAGTCAATATATTATTAATTGGTTAATAGTCTGGGCAGACGTCCAGCCCAGACTCATTGAACGTGTTTGTCAGTGTGAAATTCAGGTAAATCTTTTATACAATTAAATTTTCACTCCATCTTTATTTGGTATTGAATGTTAGAAATCCGTTGGATATCACAGAAAGCCTCACCAGATGATACAGCGTTGAATAAGTAGCAATTTTGAATTGTTTATATAATTATATCCCGGTTGATTTAGGACTTCTATCCATTCTTAGATAATTCTCCAGAATCGACTTGGTGTAGGTGTTTGGGCAATTAAAGTACTAGATACAACTTAGTCCATGTATATTTATACTTTACAAACAATTCGTGTTTAAGCCATAACACAGAAATGAGTCAAGAGTGAGGGATCTTCATCTTGTCCGGGGGGCTTTATCGCGAGCATGCGCCGTAGCGTTTTTACGATTTTATATACAAAGCAACTACTCTTAACATTTAATTATTCAACAATATATGAGCCGATTCAGTATATAGGCGCATCCACCCAATTATTATATGTCCAACATACGTATTGTAACATTCGCAATATATGTTAGATTAATTGTATATTACTTTCGGTTTAAATAATTCTTACTTTTTGGCCAATTGGAATAGGGGAACTAATAAAACATTAACAATCGTTAACAAATTATTATATTAACAAATGTTTCATTAAAATAATTCAAATCCTATAATAATAATTATGACCCACAGGCAGATTATTGAAGGCCTAAGAGATTAATAAAAACATTTAATTTGTGGCTCTGACTTAACAATATCTATTATCAGAAACATAAAATATTATCAAATATAATTTATTTTAGTATTTTAGGACATTTATTGCATATGTTGCCGAAGTACTTAAACTACAATTAATTATACAGTTCTAGTAGTTTGTTGGTTAGCAACTGCCAAGCTACAGGCATGGTGAACTACATGAGTTCACTATGGTGAGAGACAACACCAGGTATGGCCACTAGAATGGTTACGTCAACCAGAGAGAGTAGTCCAGTGAGTATGAGAACCGTCAACAATAAGGGTACAACCGACAGTCGACCACGAGCATGTAGACCCAGTACAAGGTATGTAAACAAGAGAGATGCCAATCCGGGTAACCAGGACAAATGTTCAGCCAACCTGGAGGTTTCGCCACAAGCGTGATACTAATCTAAGGTATGTGCAGCCTATCTGATAGGCCGCAACATGCGTTGCGACTACTTGAGGTATCAAACATTAAATATACCATCCATTTGATAGGTCCACAAGGAGGACAACGAAAACTGTAGAAATAGACAAATCGAAATAAATATCTTGTAATGTAATAAAGAAACTGTAATCAACGAGCTGACTATCGTCAATATGATGAAAGTGCTCAGTGAATTTCAGACTTAAATAAAACACAAATTTAGTTGGTTAGAAAGACAAAGATAAAAATAAGCGATTCCACAAGAAGCGTTTTGCATCGAACATTTCGCGTCTTAAAATCGAGAACGCCGAAATGGCATGGTTGAAAGCAAAAGAAGCCACCTCTCCCGATCTTGTCTTCGATCGCAAGTTTAGGTGGAATTCCCACATTCAAAGGTCCCTCCATAAAGGTCAAGGTATTGTTAATTTGCTGTTCCCACTTATCAACCTGGCACAAATGTTCTAGTATTTCAAATATTTATTATATTATAACCACACACACTTGATTGGATAAGAATCCCACTTCTGATGTTAGCAATCAAAATTAAGAGAATGTATTTGTTTAAATAAAAACCCATATTTCGACAAATATACTAGTTTATTGGTCCGATAGGTAAGACAAGGCAATGTGTTTCGATCAAAGAACTAACGGAGACGTTAACGTTCTGGGACCATTTGGTGGTGCCGCATGGGAACATATCGACAACGTGCGGTCGGCCTAATATCATTTTCTCTCGAATGGAAAAATTTGAGTAGCATTTCCATCCGCTAGTGTCACGATACTTTGATGTGTCACGATTTTGGTTTTCCTTTTCATATTCATTTTTTATTAGACATAAAGTCATTAATTTAAGATGGGATTCAGTACACAAATACACAGAGCTACTGGAAAAAAACTTATTTTTAGGAAAGTAAAGAGTTTGTTTGATCAAAATATATAAAGAATGTTTAAGTTAAGTTCATAGTACCACCGAACTCCTGTCCGAGCAAGACGTATATTATAAGGATTATAAAAAAAAAGAAAACAGAACAAAAAAAGCACTTAATGCACCAGGCCGTTAAGAGAATTTAAAATGGTGTCTAGTATTTGGACTTCACCGAAGTAATAAATTGCAAGTCACCCCTAAAAAGCAAAAAATTGACTTCACAGAAGTTATATAATACACAGCATGGAAACTATAAAATGGAACTATAAAGAAAAAATCATCAATGTAAGACATTTAAAAAAGATCAAGTAGTTAAAAATATGTTTCCATTGAGACGCCTATATGGTAAACGCGCTTTTATATACGATTGCATAAATAAATGTTTTGCTGCCTTGAAACATAAATATGTATAAACGGTACAGGGCATGCTCGAGTTAAAGCCACACGGGCAGGATGAAGATTCCGGCATCTTGATTAATTCTGTGATGTGGCCTTAACCGCCTTATTTATAAAGTATAAATACATACCGGTTCAGCTACATTCAGTATTTTAATTGCCCTATTATCTTCACCAAATCGGTTCTAAAATATATTATAATGGATGCACATCGCCTGGAAAGTAATTCTTCAACTTTGTGTCATTTTTAATGGTCAAGTATTAAAACAGTCATTTAAAAAAAATTAATTAATTCTAAAATATATAACAAGAAATATAATAGTTTACTCATGAATTAACGATTGAAACTTATATATTAAAAGCGTTGATAACATGAATTCTTAATAAAAATAAATATTTAGCTATTGGAAATTACGATTTCTATGAATGCTACAAAAAGACAACTTTTATGCACTAATTGATTATTTACGCGTAATTTATAAATAAAATGCAATTTTATCTCTTGAACAAGAATGGACTGCAGCACTCTTAGGTTAAAATAAATTAAGGAACTTATCTATATTTAAAATTTTTATTTCAATAATACATCCTGTCCTATTTTTCACTTACTCTTCACTAAACCTAAATGAACCTAACAAGTTCACGGTAAGATAGAATGTACTATCTTACTTCAGTTTTCTGGTATCTTTATGGACTCATTCTTCTACTGCCGTCTGCCACACCACTATCGGGAGGACCTTAAAAATGGGCAAAACGGTCCTTTCAAGCTCGCCTAAAAGGGAATGATTCTAATAGCTGAATTATACGCCTTATACCAGACCAGACTCTAGCATACATGTATACCCAAATATATATTAAATTGCTCATTCTTTTTAGGTGCTACAGTTCGTCGGATTGCTGCCTTCATCCAAAGTACTGTCAAACCCTAGTGTCCAATTTCCTAATCCTAATCCTTCCTAGTCCACTCTCAACTCTCTAACGAGAATCTGGATCACGTCCTTTTTATTTGTACTATAGAAAAAAAAATGGATTGTCATTGATGATGCGTTTACATTTTGTCCAAGTATTAACTAAGATCTGGAAAACTTTCTTTAAGACCCTTTATTTTACATGTATCTTGAAAAACCACAAACTAAAATATTACGTATGTTAGAAAATAATGTCATATATTAGAATAGTACTTTTATTATAATTAAATAAATTGATATATAATTATGTTTCCAGTTATTTATTATCACTTTCCATTTCCAAGTAGAAATCAGAATCTTTTTAATATAATCCAGAACTGTCTAAGTGCTGTTCATCTTTATCATATCTTAAATAAGTTTTTTAATAAAATAAATTTTTGTTTAGGGTTTACTTCTTCGTCTTCGGATGAAGCTAAATAGTCAGGTTCTTGAGCCATTACTTTATTTAACTTTCTCTTATCGTTAACTTGGTTTCATGAAAACGCATCACCTTCAAACGTTTTTTTCTGTTTAAATAAGCACACAATAGGCGACATATATGTCATAGTCATTTAATTTCGTTGGCCTCGAGGTTTTTCTTCTAGAATTTGTTTCCTCCAATTTAGATGGGTTCGTCATCACTGTCTGTTATCTGTTCTTGCATGATTTTTTCATCATCATCATTCTTGTATTCTTTTTCCTGTTGCAAAACTGTCTGCATCGGTTTACTCACAGATTCTTCTTTGAATTTTCAATGTTCGCATTATATTGGTCTCTCCATATATTTTTAAACGGTATATCTTTAATTATTTCTTCACTATTATCCATATTGAAGTTGACTTCCATTGGTTTATCAAATTGATCTGTTTAGATGCGATCTTGTAACTAGCGAAACTTATATAAAATTGCATTTTAATCTTGTATATAGTACCCATTAAATTATTACTAAATTATTTTATAATTTTGCCCCTGTTAATGTTAATTTTAATTTGTGTAACAATCTTCTCCGTAGAATTTCTCAAGCAGTTGTAAAATTATGTGTTTTTAATGAATTTTTAATCTCTTCTATCTTCGCTCTTTCCATTTCAATAAACTATTTATCTTCATACAGACTGTCCATTAAAACCATTATTTGTTCTTCCTGTCCTTTTAGTAATGAGTCATCACTGAATATAACAACATGAACATTATCTTTCAAGCACAAGAAATAGTAATACTAAAAATTGAGCTTGCTCATTACCTCATTTCGTGTTCCAACTTTTAGATGAATTTCTCAGTCCATACCATGCTCATTCATAGTATCTGGTTTAAGTAAATAAATCCTCCGATTTCCTGATATATACATCTAGATATATTTTTCTATTTATAATATGATCTAGTGTCAATTTCATTTTTCTTCCACTTTAGATCCAATTCTGTTGAATTGATAATTATATCAAAACTCTAATACCTTACAAAGAAACTTTTCTCCATTGCTCTAAAAAAACTTTTCTATTCTACCTGCAGCTCTGTTAGACCTCATGTTTCTAGTTTTCATAACTTGTCTAGTCCTTGCAACTTATACATGGTTGTTTTTCTAAACTCTTCGCCATTGATTACAATGTTTCTGTTTATCCTATCTATAATTCTGTTGGACCCCATGTATCTAGATTTTCTATTGCTTCATTGGTCAATGTAAATTATACACGGCTGATTTTCTAAATTTTCTCTATTACTGATTACTACATTGATTACAAAGTTTCTTTATCCAACTGACAATTCCGTTAAATTATATGTTAGTAGTTTACTAGTGCTTCACTAATCCTTGTAAATTAAACACGTAATTAATTCTCGAAACTCTTGATTACTTCTTCAATAATTATTACATGTATACAATGTTTCTTTCCATCTTACTGATAATTTGAGATCACGTGTTTCTAGTTTGCTAGTGTTGCATACAGCCTTCTTGTTACTTCCATTTACCTTCGTATATATATATATATATATATATATATATATATATATATATATATATATATATATATATATATATATATACATTTACTCTATATATTTTTTTTCTTCAGGTACGTTTTATCCCGTAAAAGAACATACGAGAGGCGCCATAGTTAGCACACCTTTGTTTGTATTTCTTTAGTAATTAATTTTCAAATTTTTAAAATAGAAAGTACTACTTTAAATAATTAAATATGTAGTTAGATTCTTTGTATATACTTGAATCAAAAAATATTTGGGAAAATTTTAATATTATAGTGAAAAACTGTTTAGAATTTCAACTTTACTCAACAGTATGAAATGCAGACTATGTGGTGCAAAATGTTTACATATTTTTGAAATACTTAACAATAAGATATTTTGAATAGATTTCTGTTTCAAAATTGCTAATTATATTATTTTTATTACTCCATTTATTTAAAATATTTAAATATTTAAAATATTAAAAATATTTGAAATATTGTAAAAAACTACAAGAAAAGTTCATTTTAAATCAACAGCGTAACATGCACCAGATGGTTGAACTTTATTTTAATAGACAAACAATATTGGGAGTTACCTTCATTTATCATGAGCTTTCTTCTGTTATTAATTTTTTTTTATACTTCTAAATGTTGAGAATTCTTAACATTTATTGTTTTGTTTTAGGTGAACTTTACAGAAGATGAAATTGGTGCCATGGTGGACAAAAAACGGAAAATCCGTAATATATCCGTCATAGCTTATGTAGATCACGAAAAGTCATATTTAACCGACTGATTAGGCCTAAGCAACCGCTGAGAAAAAATTATAATTGGAGGTAATTTCAATACAAAAAATACAAGATGGGGATCCCTAATGACAATAATTAAAGGCAATGAACTGCATAAAGCAGCTGCTGAACTAAGATGTGGTTACATGTCGACTGGAAAACCAACTTATTGGCCGACTGCTCAAGAGAAAACTTCAAATCTTTTAGATTTCTTCATAGTAAGAAACATAACATCCAACTATATAAAAGTCGAAGAAAATTTTGAGTTAAGTTCAGATCATACGGCAGTGATTCTGATGTTGAGCGAAAATATAATAAGAAACGAAAGAAACCCAACGTTATCAAACAAGAGAACAGACTGGGATTTGCTGAAGAATTGAACAAAAGAATTCAACTAAATGTACCCCTCAAGACAACTGAACAATTAAATTTTGAAGCTGAAAATTCGTAGTAGATATTCAACAAGCTGCTTGGAATAATATTCCAGAAAATAAGAGTATAACTAAAATAATTATTATCTAAAAGAAGTGAAGGAAATGGTAGCTGAAAAACGTAAATTACGAAGAAAGCGGCAACAAAACAGTACACCTGAAAATAAAAATAGTTTAAACAATATAACCCAGAGACTGAAAAGGGAAATACTGGAAATTAAAAACAAAACTATAAATAACAAAGAAACGACTCGATGAAGCGAAACTTGAACATAATTTTCCGGATATAGAAACTGAGCTAACCAAAGTTATTAAAACTGGCATTTACCCTAGAAAATCACCAGACGACGATTTAATAACCGGAGAATTACTGTAAAAGCTACCAAGAAAGGGAATTATAAAACTAGCCAATTTGATCAATTCAGCATTTAGATGTCCCAGACATTTGGAAGATGGCGGAAGTTGTAATATTCCTGAAACCTGGGAAGTCACCAAACGAAATAAAAGCCTATAAACCTATATCACTGCTGCCAGTAATATCTAAGTTTTTTAAAAAACTCCCTCCTCTCCTTCTTACCTCCTTGATAAGAATAAAACCGATCATAGAGAGAAAAAACTTAATACCAACACACCAGTTTGGGTTTATTAAAAAACACTCAATAATTGATTAGGTACATAGAATAACAGATGTTATTGAAAAAGCCTACGAAAGCAAAAAGTATGCTCAGCTATATTCTTAGATGCAGGACAAGCCTTCTATAAGGTTTGTCATGCAAAAATGCTGCCAAAACAACACACCGAACTATTAAAATCATACATTACAACCAGAATGTTTATAGTCAAAATAAAGGAAGCTAATGAAGGTGTACCACAAGGAAGTGTACAGGGACCAATGCTTTATCTATTTTACACTTGTGATATACCACAAATGGAAAATCTTACGATGGCTATATTTGCTGATGAAACTGCGATTATAGCTGTCGAATCACTGGAAGAAAATCACAATTATCACTATATAATAAATTGCTATTATATATGCAAATATTGAAACCTATATAGACATAGGGAGTTCAATTATGGAGATGTTCTGCAAAGAGTAATATAAACAAAATAAAAAAAATTCAGAACAATGTTCTGAGAGGTAGTGTGGGTGCACCCAGATACAATAGTACTGATTACCTACATCGAAACCTTCAGATATCCACAGTCAGTCAAGAAATCAAGAGAATTGCAAGGGTGCATGAAGAAAGACTCCATTCTCATGAGAATATTGAAATATTGCAGCTTTTGGATACCACCAGAACATGACACAGACTCAAAAGTATCAAACCATCTGATCTTGTGTAGTGTTGTGTAGTGAGGTGCATATATTAAAAAATACAGCAGTGACATGTGTAAACATTATTTCACCAGAGACTGAGATATGGCCGATTGATCCTTCTAGTTATATACCTAGATTTAAGTTATCATAAAGACAAATTGTAGGTTAGACGGAAACGATTAGTAACAATGTATTAATTAAATAATAAAAAAATGTTTCTTATTGTTGAGAATTCTTAACAACATCCGCTATATATCCGTTGTAGCCTCCGTAGATCACGGAAAATCATCTTTAACAGACCCCTTAGTATCAAAAGCTGGTATTATTGCTGGTGGCAAAGTAGGACAGGCACGTTTTGCAGATACCAGAAAAGATGAACAAGGAAGATTTATCACCATTAAGTCAATGTAGGCATATTAAGAATATGCAGTCGTTTGAAATATTGAATGATGAAATTTACTAACTATTGAACATATGTGATAATTTCGATTAGTCATTCTGAAGCTTTTTCCGCTATTTTTTAAAGAAGTGGGTATTTGTTTTAACAAAAATTCTAACTAATCTATTTTTATCGCCTTATCTACGTATGTTGAGCTCAAAGATAAGGATCTTTTCATTACCAATCCCGATTAACGTGAAAAAGAAGAGAAAGTGCTTCAGATGATTTCCGTTCACTTACCATCCCCAATAACTGCTCAGAAATTCAGAATGGAATTGTTATACGAATATTCACACGATGATGAACCTGCTATTGGTTATCTGTATGGATTTTTAAAACGCGTTACATTTTGGTATTTATTTGTATTATTTGTACATTTTGATATGTAGTTTGACAACCCTAGGCTTATTTCACTGTTAATGATTGGTATAAACTGAACAACAATTACCAATTTTTTATATTTTTTTATATATGCAAATTACTATATTTCGTTTTTTATTTTTAGGTATTAAGAAATGTGACCCTAACAGTCTTCAGTCCTTCTTGGTCGTGTTTTTAGTAAAAACCGTTAAAGTAGCCACCGACGTGAAGGCCCATATCATGGGACCAAACTATGTACACGCAGTTCCGTGCTAGCTTCCGAAGAAAGCCGTCAATAAGGCGAAACAGCAACTGCTTCCAAATCAGAACCCAAGCCGGTAGCCAAGCCGGCCATTCAATATACCCAATCGAAAGCCAAGGCTAACCAGCCTGCGCAGGTAAGTAGCCAGGTCACTAACCAAAGCCTGACCACCATATAAAAAACTGGCGAATCATTTCGGAGACTGTTTCTCAAACACCCTCAAAAATGGAAAAAAAATCTAACGTAGAGTGGCTAACTCCGTGACAAGAAGAGTTTCATGGAGCTCATTAGAATCTCCAAGGCACAATCAATTTATATTATCACACGAAACAAGACGGAGGACATTTTCTTATTCGTCGCCATAATTATTACGATTACGGAAATCTCACTACCCTGCTCGAGGAAATTAATTATCCTTACTATTCCTTCTGTCATCCGGGATTGTCCTCTTCGACCAAGGTTTCCGTTCCAAATTTGGGCAAAGATGGAAATTAAAATCTGGGATAGAACTACCAATTGTTCAGGTCCCTCGCGAAGAGCGACAGATCACCTATATGACCAAATTCGGCGTCGTCAGAGTGAAGGTCGAGATCCAGCGGGGAAACGACCAGCCAGTACAGCTTCAACTGTCAGCTTTTCGTGCATTCCAGCTCACATTGCCGAGCCCCCCCGCATCAAATGTGCCGGGCATCCCCAAAATTATATAAAAAAACTGACAGGATCAGTACAAAAATCCCAGAAGCATATTCAAAGTGCAGCAACTGCGGTGAAATTCATACCGCAAACTTTACCGGTTGCAGCAGCTGCCGCCCTGCTCCGAGGAAACTAAAAATTCCGACCCAATCTATTCCTGCACAAGGTTCTGTATGGAGTAACCAATGTGGCAGGAAGCTAGCCCAAAAACTAGTCGACGCTACCCAGCCTGCTCCAACTCAAACTCCTGTTGTAATGCAGGTATTTACTGACGCAGGCTTTTCTGCAAGTGACCGCCCTGGCCCACTAACATGCTCGTGTTTTCCCAAATGTCGCCGTCTAAGCGGCAACATTTACCTGTTTATTTAATTTCCAACAGCCTTTTAAATCTTTGAATTGGCTGTTCCAAAATTTGTTATACTGATGACACGGAATGTAAACAGCTTACTCGGAAAGCAAGCAGAATTGGAAGAAGTCATGACATTCTATGTCGTCGACATTGCTCTCATCCAGGAAACTTTTTGAATACTTTCTTGTTTCTAGAAACGATAGAACCACGGGTCGAGGCGTTGGAACCGCCATTCTCGTCAGAAATAGCGTCATTGTTGCTCTAAGTGCAGATCTGGAGGTATTGCCCTGCCAGATGAACCCACTAGTTCAGCTTCTCAAGGCGCAGCAAGAGTCCTTGATTTCTTTATTCGTCAAGACGTAAACCGCCCTTCCGAAGTTCGAGTCCTTGGCGAACTAAAATTTGATCATCGTCCGGTCCTTCTCAAACTCGAAAACTGCGCCACCACTCAAGTCAAACTGACGAGATTCAGGAAAAACTCTCAGGAACAGACTCTTTTCCTGAAATCCGATCCAACCAACTTTCCCGCCAACCGCAGAAACAACCTTCCCGCTACTCTTAAACGTGAAATTCGCATCAAAAACGTTCTATGCAGGTAAGCTCTCTTCACCCTTAATGCTGCAGACAAAAGGGAGGCGAACAGACCATGCAAGGGGGTAAGGAAGGCCGTCTCGACCTGGTGCGCGATGGAATGGAACTCATTTCTCGCGGAGCAAAGACTGGATGGCCAACCTTCTTTCTGGCGTGTCTCCAAATGCCTCGTAGGAAAGACGCACAATGTAATGCCACCTCCACCCCCCACCCCTTTGAAGTCAGCGATTACGGGAAATTTCGCATATCGATTACCCAGTTAAAAAAGCTCCCACATAAGCAGCTCGCGGAACTGGCAAACATCATCAACTCCATCATGAGGTTGCAACATTTCCAAGCGTCTTGGATACATGCACATATAGCCGTTGCTCCCAAGAAAGGAGTATAATCATCTCCATCTGACTACAGACCCATCAGCCTTCTCAGTGTCATTTCGAAGCTTGCTGAGAGGGCAATACCCTACCCTCTCAACCCTTTTACAAATTATAACAACATCATTCCAGATGAAAAGTTCGGCTTTCGCGCTCACCACTCCGTAAACCGTGCGTCGGTTTCAGTTTAGTGTATTGGTAAGCCCAGAGGCAGTCCCATATAACCCGGTCCAACTTGTCACTCCAGGGCAAGTCTCCGCGATCAGGTATGCGTCATACCGCCTGGTTTTAGACCAGAACAAAAAAAAAACTATGTGCCCGGCAAGCCGGCTTTTATCGTGCAACTATCAGTAAGGTTTGTGTCATTTGATTTCAGGTTTGAAACGTTTGGCCAAGTCTGATCCTATGGTACAATGTGTCATTGAAAGATCTGGCGAATACATCATTGCCGGTGCCGGAGACCTCCACTTAGAAATCTGTCTGAAGGACTTGGAGGAAGATCATGCTAGCATTCGAGTTAATTTATCTAACCTAGTAGTATCTTACCGTGAAACCGTCAGCGAAGAATCTGGCCAGATGTGTCCGTCAAAATCGCTAAACAAACACCATAGATTGTTCATGAAGATCCAGCCTATGCCGGGTGTATTAGCCGAAGACATTGATGACGGCAAATTCTATCCCAGTGACGAATTCAAAGCACGTGCTAGGTATCTAGTTGTTGCTGGTGAGTATGGTATAGTTATTGTGGTAGTTATACACGAGGAGGTTCAGTATTAAAATTGGATTAAGATGTATTTGTTAACTTTTTACAAAATTCCTTTCGACATATTTACCACATCTCGCTGCTTAATCATTGATCACTACTCTTCACACCTCGTCTACTCTTGGGCTACTATTTGTTTGATCCGTTCTCTATGGTCTTGATGAATAACTTTTGGGTTATTCATTGAAGGGTCATTTAACATACATGCTCAATGTGCTCATCGATCGTGCATGGATGTAATAGTGGGACTTGATCACTGCTTGCAATATTTAATGCGAACAAACACGGAGATTGCCCAGCGAATTCGCTTATTTTAGGCGCTTCTTACGTCAGACCGTATTGATAGAATAACTCTTTAATATGATCTGTTAAGAAAATGGCTTGTACTTGACTGTTCTGTTGTGGGTGTCACATTCTTCTGCATTACTGGCCCCAAGTCTTTTAGCTGTCAGTTTTTTTAATAGATGCAGTTTAGATTTCTATTAACATGTAATCTATAAGTCGTAGTGTGTAATGCTCTGGATTCAAAAAAACTCGAAGTATCATCAGCGAATATAACATTGATTAAAAAGGATTGGAACGATATACAGGTCAGCTGGTCGGATCCGCGTAAATTATTTGGAAGGATATATATTTAAAAAATGATATATATTAGGAGAGTTGGTGTACACTTCTTTTAGCTTCCCTTTTATATATTTCTTCTGTAATCTGGAACAAATAAAACGACACTATATAGAGTATTGAACGAAAAGTTGCAGGAGTTTTAAAATTTCGAAATTAAGTACTGCCTGGTATATTGAACACTAATAACAACGTTACTGATTGTGTCTTTGTTTCTGCCATAATAAATCTTCCACTAACTTTTGGTTTATAGATCATACCCATTATTAAGCCAAAAAATGATCACACGCTCTTATTTTATATTTTTTGAGGTCATATTTAATGGAATGAGGTTTATGCCTCATTCTTTTTATATCTTTTTAATGGACAACAAAGGAAGCTGTCCTTTCACAGAAGCAGTCTGTACGCTTGCCTATCGACTGCCCAGCCCAGACTCATGAAGCCTGCCTGCTTATGTGAAATTCAGATAATTCTTTTTTTTTAGTTAAATCTTGACCCCATCTTTATTTGATATCGAATGTTAGAAATGCGTTCGATATTTGCAGGTCATAGTATAAAATTTGTAATTTATTGCCTTTTTTAATTATGTGTGTAATAATGTAATGGATATATAAAAATATTTTCATTTATGATTATAACCTTGTTAATTATCTATATTTAACAATAGATACAGATATATTTTTGTTTCACCTTTTAGTTTTCTGAAGTTACCCTTGGTGATATCTAAAGGGTATTGAACAGAATCATATCCTCAAAGATATTCAAATCGCCAGTACCCCCATGTTCATTGTAAAAGCGTATTTACCTGAAAACGAATCATTCGGTTTCATCGCCGATCTTAGGTAAGACCTAATATATGTTAATCGCACACTGTACGTGGTACAGAAATGGGGAAATATTCAGAGCATAGCATTTAGACCGCGATACGGTTCAATCAGGCGAATGGAACAGGTGTCGTTTCTTCCACTTGTCCTTCATTAAATTTTGTAATTTTTTTTTCTGTATAAAAGCAGACATGTTAAAATTTGTGTTGGAGAATAAATATATTTCCTAATCATTATAATAAATATTATAATAAAATTATTGATTATTCTAGCATAATTATTTACTAAATTATATTTCGATTATATTAGTTATAACTGAGCAGTTAATTTAATACTATTTATTTATAAGTGATTAGAATATATGAAAGCATCTAATAATATATTTTTAAGAAATATCAATCAATATGAAATTTAAGGTAAATCTAAGGTATTAGAATACAATCCAAATTTGGTATGAACATATGTCATCTCAATTTATGACGTTAAAACTCTGACTTAGTTTATTTTATCTTTGACCTGTAACAAAATTTTAATCTAATGTTATGAAACAAAGATGTTATTGAATATAATTTATTTTAACATTATAGTCCATCTAAAATCTACAGTTAATTAGCACTATAGTACGGAGCATCGACAATAGCACATCTACGCTTTATCTTGGAACCATTATTTGATGGATATATTAGAATTGCTAGCTATTCTCCACAGTTTTATTCCATATGACCAAATAACCTTGAGTATAGATTAATACAATAATATCTTCTTATCTAATGATAACTTGGATTTGTGCCCGATAATCTAATATATTTGGTAGAGTTAAAGTCCAAGTTTTTCAGTTTGGCGAGTATGTGCATCTTCCAAGTTAGGCATCGATCTAGGTGCTTGCCAAGATGTTCAGCATCCTGTTCTTTCGGGAGTTGAAAATTATTGATATAGACCGGTAAACATGTTCTTCTATGAAGTGTAAAAGTTATATGATTAGATTTTGTTTCGTTAGCTTTTATACGATAAAGAAATTTCGTATCGAATCTTTTGGTATCGAGCATCTGCATCAGTTGGTCTATAAAGTCAGTCATAATAAAATGTAAACAACAAAAATGCATTTATTTTTTTAAATACACTTATTGATTGATATATTTTTTGGCTGATAACACTTTTAAACCAAATATTTGGTTTGGTTATTGACTAAAACAGAATACTTTAAATAAGTTAAGCCTTCAAAAAAGCAATATTACTTTTAATGATATGACAATGATATCCAATCTCTTTACCGCACTTATATAGAGAAATCAATCAAAAGCTACCGAGGATGCCAGCATAGCGACTCATACAACCACCTATAAATTTTGGTTTATGATCGCCAGTTCAATTCGTGCAAAGAGAAGTAAAGGACAATGAAACAATACCTAAAGGTGGGAGATCAGATTCTGCGAAATAAAACCTATATTCATCTAACCCACTTGCTCATTTCGACTAGTTCCTTTCAAACTCTCTCTTTCAAAGTCTCTTTCTTGGCAGCCTAATTGAAATCTCATATTTCAGGATAGAAGCAATTCTTCCATGCTTCAATAAACAACACAACAACATTTTTTCTCGTACTGGTATAAAACCAGGCGGTGGAATGCATGATGCATACCTGATCGCCGAGACTTGGTCTGGAGAGATGAGTTAGACCGGTTTATGTGGGACTGTCTCTGGGCTTACCAATGCACTAAACCGAAACCGCCTCACAGTTGACCCTTGTGGGTCGCTACTGCTACTGCATAAATTTGAGGATATAGCACCCGCCAACCGGGCAGCCATTATGGGACACCAGGACCCTGCGAAAAAATCGAGGCGAGGGTTGAGATCGTTTTAGCCCAGAAAAGGAGAAGTTAGCAATGACATGGTACTAATATTCCAGCATGTTCACCAGCTCGCGAACAGCGTAGAGGAGTACAGACCGAATTAACATCTTGTAATATAAGTATATGATGAAGATGAGAAGTCTGCTGGAAGAGCAGATCTTTTTGGATTAAGGAGTTATCCAGCCATGGAATTGTTGCGGTGTCGATCTTAAGATGCGAGACGCGTAGTGCGTAACGCTTCTTATGGAAAATGATAGTCTGGGTTTTCAGGGGATTATTGGGCTGCTGCTTCTGTAAAAGTTCTTGAATATTAGCTTCGAGTCTGGAGGCCGTTAAGAAAACAGTGTCGTCAGAATAAAACGCGACGTCAATGTGCTGTTTTCTCGGCAGATCTGAAATAAAGCGGTTAAATAAGGCTAGGGCCTTCAGGGAACCTTGAGGTATGCCAGCGTCAATTTATTTTTGACCGAAAAGTGTCTTCCTGATCTTGTCATAGAAATATATGTCCTGTAGATAGGACGTTATGAGACGTCTGTGACGACATAGGACGTCTTTTGGGAGACCTAACCTTGTCGAAAGCTTTGGTTAGGTCTAAGAGGACTGCTCCAAGCTTTTTACGTTAGTCAAGTGCGTGATAGATTTGAGCGGCCAGACGTGTGGTCTGATGGATTGACAAATTGTCAAATTGTGAGCGCGAAAGCCGAACTGTTCGTTAGGAATGACGTTATTTTCCTTTATGAAAGACTTGAGAGCATAGAAATGATTTTATGCCTTTCTTGCAAATAACCACTATATATGCGTGTTTTAAGGACGCCGGGAAATGTTGAAGCCTCATTATGGAGTTAATTATGTTTGTGCTAGCTGCTTATATGGGAGCTTTTTTAATTCGGTAATCGATGTTCCGTCCAAATCCGGCGATTTTTTGGTTTCAAGTTCGATCATAGTGTGTAGAAACTTTGGACATACGATATGATTGAGAAGAAAGACTAAGGTGGCTGGTTGCTTTTAATGAAGTTGGATTCATTGGTGACATTATTGTTGTCTTTAGGTTTGGTGTTTTCTGTGACAACAATATTTCCATTTTCTTCCATGTTGATAATACTCCGGACGGTTGAAGTAGTTTTTCCATCAGTCTTGAACATTTCCGGTTAATCATTCAATGTATCCATTATTACCTCGTTATTAGGAAAGGAAGTTTTTATGACATCAAATGGTGGCGGGGTTTCAAAACCTCACTGCCTGTCGCAATTTGTAAATTCGTTTTAGAAACAGACAATATTTTCTTTCCCATGTCATTCTAGTTAAAAAGATACACAGTGCTGTCTGATAAGTATGAACGTGTAACCGAACTAGCCTGCCATAGTCGACAGTCAATCAAACGTATGTAAAATTCTTCAAAACAATAGTGATGAGAGGTTATAAACAGGCAAATATTATTGATAAATATAAAATCGCTACTAACTATTACTCTGACGTGAAATTCGGAAGGCAGACAGAACAGATTGCGTCGCTAATAAGTTACTTTGATTAGGAACGGGATAATGGAACCCCCTCTTGCTAGTAAAATTGGTTAGAGAGTTAAGCATTTTTACAGTTAAATATTAATTTGCTATCATATTTTACAGAAATATCTCAGAAAATTGAAAACCTAATATTGGATTCACCGAAAAGGAACCGTTCTCGTACGAAGGGGGAGACGAATCAAGATCAGTTTGATGGTAGCACTATCAGAGATCAAATATATGAAATGTATAAAAACAGTGAGTAGTTCTTTCAACATAATTATAATTTAATACAATTATTTCAGAGGAAAGTGTTCTAAAAAGTATTGAAGATGTCTATGGACCCTCTGGATATTACCTTTAAAATAATACAATTTTTAAAGGCATACAGTGAAATGAAGGAAAACTTTTTATTTCAATTCATATATTTAGATGAGACATAGATATTTCAGAATGGGACCAATATACTCAAGGGCAACCCATGGAAAGATGACAATAAAAATAGTTTTATGAAAACGGAAGTTGATGGAATAGGTTTTATTAGTCATAACATTTATTCACAACATTCATTACTGATATATTGTGCTTCTTGATGGAAATATGGTTAATGGTTAATAACACATTTGATTTGGAAGTACTCGATCAGACACATTAAAAAACAAATTCATAAGTGATGGAATAATTATCAAACATTAGGTAGATTGGAAATTAACAGCTTAGTTATCCACTTGAATGAAACTTTCTGAATATCATATGATTCAATTCTGCCAATCTCTAAGACAGGGTGATGAGTGGAAAAAGGTAAAGGTAAGTATATAATTAATATATGATATATGTAGGAAATGTTGTTGCAGTGTATAAAAGATATTAGTATAGTGATGTGCACAGAGATGTGTGTAATTGCTTAAAATATATATGACCACTTGGTAAAAATGTATCAGGAGAGAAAGTATACTAACTCTTTTGAAGATAAGGCAAATGCATTAAGAAGAAAGCTGTTATTAAATATAGTTTTATTATTAAATATGCATACAGGTAGTAACAAAACAAACTGAAGAGAAATACAGTGATATCAGAATGTCTTTACAAGGAAACACTGTACCAAAGAATACAAGAACTAAGCGTAAATAGTAAATAGGCTTTTATTGTTGATATAAATATTGGATTTGAAATAATTGTTTGATTATATTTCGAAATTTGATTTTTGATGAAACTAAAATCATCGAATTGCATCTAAAACTAAATAAAAACGTAAACGAATTTGAAATCTTTCAGAATTACTCTCTCTTTTTAAAACATTTTGATTATTATTTTTACATTACCTTTGACATTTAGTTGAGGTTATATTTGTTTGTTTGTTTGGGCTTCTATGGATTAAAAACATTCAAAAGTTAGAGAAATGAAATAAGTTAAATTGAACAGTGCATTGTGATGATTCACTGAATCATAGGGACTAATGACTCTGTCAAAATGGGTTTTTACTCTGCTGGCAGATCCCTAAGTAATTTCTTATTTCCTCTATTATTTCAAAAAGTTATTTTTGTATCATTACAATAAATATAATAAGTACTTAGTAATACATACTATGTTATTTTTAGTTAATTAATTCATTTTAAAGATTCTGTGCCAGAATAACATTTTTTATAAAACATCATATTGCATTAATGCCTCTTATTGTTGTTTCAACTATTTATTGACAGTCTTTGAATATTTCTAAACAAGCGGAGTTTAAGAGTTAAGTTACTTTTTTTTAATTTGACATTGTTAAACAGAATAAAGCCCCAAAATTATATGATAGTATAGAAAACTTTGATTTGAATAAAGTGTATAAGACAGATCATTTAACACGCAATGTTTGACTGTTAGAACAGTTGTTTTACTTTCGAATAATTGTGTCACTGTCACTATCTCACCCCTCTACGCCCCAACCGGCCACCTATATACTATATTAAAAACTAGTTGTTTTAGTTTTATATTACGGCAACAAGTAAAAATCTTGTATTAATAGATATGATCACATGTATATTATTAAGTTGATTTCTTTTTCTTTATTATAATAATAATCTTTACTATATTATTAATGTTTTTTTGATGGGCGCTTATACCATACGTTTGTCGCGACATTTCTATACATGTTCTGATCGACAGCTAAATATATTTAGTACAAATATATTTAAAAAATTTATATTCTTAGTAATGTGTGCTGTAAATACTCCACATGTATCAACATACATCAAAATTCAAAATCATAGGAATTCGAATCTGTGATCTGCTTGAGTAGACCCTGAGTCCTGACATGTTAACTTCGTATTTAACACTTGCTGCCATTCAGTGATAGATATTTGGTGTTGTTTTATCAATAAGAATTGTTTTTTCTTAATTAAAGAAGTTATTAGGAATAAATATACGTATAGTATTTCCAATAAAACAGTCAATGCACGTCATCAAAACCGTCGAACGTATTGCCAAATTTAGTAAAACGTATAATTATTTTTAAACCAGGAGCATATTTCTTTCTCATTTTACTAATTATAGAGTAATCCTAATTAATTGTTTAAAATAAATTGAGTTAACTCAAACATGAGCCTACAACCTATTGTGTCTTTTTAATTAACTGTATTTTAAGTCCTTTAATAAATATGGATTAGATGCACTATAATATTAAAATAAAATATATTTTATAAAGTTATTTTTGTTTCATTATTTCATTTACATAAGTATTTTGATTATTATGATTTTAATGAAATTTGTTGTATATTACGTTTTGTTGCTTAAATATTAATAAACAGCTTAAAGGAATATTTTTTGCAATATTTTAATTATTACATAATTGTTTCAAGAGTGTTGATTAGAGCACGAAAAATTGATTTAGGCAATAAAACAAATACCTCAAGATGTTCACAATAACATACGATCCAAAAATATTTAATTGTTCCTGTTTAAAATGTACAATTATTTCAGAGGAAATTGTTAGAATGGAAGGCGTATATACAGGATTTAAATGGCATACATATAACACACGAAAAGGTCTAGTGAACTATACATTGCATTTAAAAGAATAGAATTTTTAAAAGCATACAATAAAATCAAGGGAGGCTTATTGTTTCAATTTATTTATTTAGATAAGAAATGGATATTTCGGAATGGGGCATTGAGTCATTCGTGATAAGATTACAATAAAAATGGTATGCATAAGCATTAGGTTTAAAATTTAAGAAAAGAGAAAGAGTACACTTCTGCAGATATGGCAAATACATTAGGGAGAATGCTGTGATTAAATCTTCTTTTATCAAGAAAGATGTTTTACGATTCACTTATGATTCGGGACGGGACGCAACCAATAACACCACTTACGGCATTGGAACAAAAGATAAAATATATTTTTATTCCTGGTATTTTATACAGAATTCGATACACGTTACAGCGCCCTCTACTAACTCTTTTCCCTCTTTTAACACCCCACCTCAATTTAAATGTACCAAACAACTTAACCTAATTAAGATTATAAACAAAAATTACATTTAAATACATTTAAATTGTCAGAACAAAGTCATTACATTATACATACAAATTTTTTCCAACTTAGAATTGTTCTATTTTTACATGGTGAGAATTTTAACTATACTTAATGATTTAATCGAATAATCTTACACAATTATGTGATAAACACAGGTAACAGTCAATTTTCTACTTAAAACAATTATCTCTTTAAACAAAAAAAACTTTGACAATCATAGAAGTAGTCGCCAAAACGCTGTCCAATTTAATATCGATTATGTAGTTTGTTCTTGAGCTGCCAAACATACACATGTATTTGTCTTCGAATGAATTTATATGCTGCCACTGGGTTGCTTTTATCAAATGGTATGAATCTATTAAAACTTTCTAGTTAGTTGCCATCCCAGTCTTCATAATTTGCTCCTTCAAGTCCACTTTCACCTTACATTAATCCATGATTTTCTGGTATCACTGAGGTATCATATTAATTAGTCACCATTATGCCCATTTTCTGCTTCTAATATTGTACGTGATTTTGTTAATTTTATTTTCTCCAGTGTTTTAACTTCTTCACTTCTTCTAGTTCATTTCCTTCATCTATTACTTTCAACTTAATCATTCACTAACTGCAATTCACTGCATCCTCAACTTTTTCATCAATTAAATCCTTAAATATATCCCCTTAAAACTGTTATTCTGCTTTATGAGCTTTCTTCTTTTCTCTATTTCTATAATCTAAATCAGTTATTAATGGCTGTTCTCTTTAACTGTTTCCTTTAACATTCTTCCCTTTGTTTTATTATTTTGCTCTACATCAGATTCATCAAAATCAAATCCTAATCCATTTTTGTTATTTTTATTAGTACAGTCGAGCAAGATGTTGGGACTAGTGCTGTCAGGAATGAAATACCAGTTCTTATGGTATGGCAACGTGTGGTAGGGGCATCGGTAACGTCGTAATCGTATTTTTATCCTAAATACCTAGCACGACCTTTGAATTCGTCACTGGGATTTACTTTGCCGTCATTAATGTCTTCATGAACAATCTGTTGTGTTTTTTTGGCGATTTTGACGGGCAAATTTTGACGCTTTCATGGTAAAATACTACTGGATCGGGTTAATTAACCTGAATGCTAGCATGATCATCCTCTAAGGCCTTCAGACAGATTTCTAAATGGAGCTCTCCGGCACCGGTAATGATTTAATCGAAAGATTCTTCAATGACACATTGTATCATGGGATCAGACTTGGCCAAACGCTTCAAACCTGAAGTCTTGAGGATGGCTCCCTGAATTGTCTTCCCGTGTAAATCCTCTTTCTTGAAGCCACTTAGTTAGGTTCCAGGATAGGGGCCTTCAAGTCTGTAGCCACTTTGCCAGAAAAGACAGGACCAAAAGCGTAGAAACGACCTTTATGAGAAGTGGGTACTATTTTAGACACATAAATCATCAGAGGACCGTTAGGATCAGATCTTAATACCTAAATACGAAAAACCGAAGTATAGTAATTTGCATATACTAAAAAAAATTGGTAATTGTTGCTCAGTTTATACAAATCATTTATAGTGAATCAGCCTAGAGTTGTAAATTACATATCATCCTGTACAAATAAATATCAAAATTTAACGCGTTTTAAAATTCCATACAGGTAATACACAACAAGAGCGGCTACATTATCATGTGGGCCTTCGTATAACATTTTAATTCTGTATTTCTGAGCAGTTACTGTGGATGGTAAGTTAACGGCAATCATCTGAAGCAAAGTCTCACCAGAAGGCAACCATGTCAGCATAAATTGTTTTCCATCCTTATCCTTGTCTTCATATTTCAACTTAATGCGCAGTGTGGAGAGAAGGGCTTTATATTCTTCTTTCCTAAAATAAAATTTTTAGTTACATGAAGAACTACGAATATATAATGCATTCTCTATATCATAGCATGTCACCATAGGATATAAAGATAGAGGTAACATGAAAGGTAACATAACCTTTAAATACCTAGGCTTATAATTTTCTTTCAATGCACAGCCAACAATATTTTTATTTCCTTATTACATAAAACTTATTTTAATTCAATAATATTAATAATAATATTAAATAAATTTTAATTTGTCTTTAGTAAAATTGATACAATGTGAACTAACACTAAAAAACATATATAATTATTTAATTTATTATACAAATAATTATTTAGGAATTTACTTACCCGAAACACAGTCTACTACAACAAGAGCACCATTCTATTCTTTTTCGCGTTAATCAGGATTGTTTATGAAAAATCCCTATCTTCGAGCTCAACATACATAGATATGGCGTTAAAAATAGATTAGTTAGAATTTTTGTTAAAACAAATACCCAGCTTTATTTTAAAGAGATAAAGCTTCAGAATGACTAATCAAAATTATCACATATATAAATGTGGTTTGTAAATTTCATCGTTCTATATTTCAATATACTATTAATATCCTTACGTGGATTTAATGATGATAAATCTGTTTTGTTATTTTTTTCTGGTATCTGTAAAACGTGTTTTTCTAACTTTGGCACCAGCAATAATTAAGCTTTTGATACTAAGTCTAAAAGACTAAAGTCTAAAGATGATTTTCCGTTATCTACATGAGCTATGACGAATATATTATGGATATATTGTTTATTGACCATCTTGGCACAAATCATCTTCTGTAAAATTCACCTAAATCAAAATTAAATGTTAAGAATTCGTAACATTTCGAAACATGAAATAAATTTCTTAGAAAAAAAATGAAAGTAAATCCAAATATTGTTTGTATATTAAAAAAAAGTTCAACTATCTGGTACATGTTATGCTATTGATTTAAAATGAACTTTTCTTGTAGTTATTAATCTAAGTGTCAATCTCATATATATTCATACCATATTTGAAATAACTGGAGTAATAAAAATAATATAGTTTACTATATTAGAACAAAATTATATTCAAAATAGCTCATTGTTAACTAATTCACAAATATGTAAACATTTTACACTACATAGTCGCCATTTCATACTGTTTTGTACTGTTGAAAATCGAAAGAGTCCAACTAACAATCCAATTTAATCCAAATCAAAACAATGTAAGACAACACCCGGTAAATATTTGAATTCAAATTATTTTCTTTCCTTCTTAATTTCTTAAGCAGATCTGCAGTAAACTGAAAACAGTGCGGATCAAGCCTTCCAATTGATAATGTATTTTGTGGCATTCCAGTAGCGATGAGACGTAATTTCACATTTCATGTTCCAGGAAACTGCGAATAGTTACAGATGTAAATTGTGCTGCTATATCTCTTCGTGGTGAATCGTATTTCTTTTAGTATTTTGTACAAAATTGTCTATCTGTTGTCATGTCTGTGTAATAGAGCGTTTGTAGTCTTGTTTATAATGACATAACGCCAAAAGCATTTCTAAAAATGCATCCGTTATGATCATAACTTGATTATAACCCTTGTCTTTTGATCGAAGGACCAAGAAGAAAGATCAATCAATATCTCAAGTATGTCACCATATTTGTCACTCTTCATAGAATTTTCCCAATACGCATCACATACACAACAGCTGCTGTGAATACATTTTAAAAAATATCAATTGGGCCGCCCGTAAAACTGCTTTAAGTTCACAGGTGTCGACATTGAATACCGTCTCTGCTCCTCGACTTGAAAAGATCTGCATCATCGGCTTTATATAACTGTCGATTTTTCGGAAATTTGTTATTTGTTGGATGTTTCTGCACTACAATCATCATTATAATGAAACGCTATGTCCTTTTATCACACAACGGAGTAGGAATAGAGAATTTATGGAGATTTATTTTGTTATATAGTAGAACAATTGGTATTATTTGGTTTAAAATTTTTTAACCGACAACTAAATTCAGCACGGGCCTTTTTGCAATGATTGAGTACAAACGGAGGACTTTACCTTGCATTGAATTTGCTTAAAATTCTTTTTTATCTTGATTTGAATTAACTTTTCGTATATCTCAGAGTGTAGAGATTGCTCGTTCATGTAACACTCTAATTTTTATTCGAAATGATATGATTCCAGGAGCCGACAGTAATTGTGAGGCAGCAATATGCTCATTTTGTATATTAATCCCAAATACCATACCCGGTCAAAAGCTTGTGAGACGTCCAGGAATATTGCAGGGCAGTATTTCTTTTCTTCGAATTTCTTTTTGTCAACCGCTGTTACTCTATGCGCTTGGTCCATTGTTGAGTGGTGATGTTAAAGTGCAAGTAGGAAATCTGGTATTTCTATAAATGAATTAATGCGTTTTAATTGCAGCTTCTCAAATAATGTTGACATGACAGGCATCGGAGAAATAGGCCTGTAAGATATAATTTGGTCTACCGATTTATCAAGTTGTTTAAACAAATTAATTCAATTGACATTAAATAATTCGGAAACATGCTTCAGTCCCAAACAGGGAATATATTGAATATATATAAGTCAGCATGATTATTACTTTTCGTGGAAGCTTCTTTAATAACAACTTATAATAACAATTAACTTCGTACAAGCTCTTGATTTGTATTTTATTTGACGAGTTGCCTTTCAAAATGTGAAAGTTCAGTCTGATCTTTTTTTTACTGTCGGTGGGCCAGTAAGTGGGTTTTCGCCTAGAATAACAGTTACATTGAGTAATATTTTTTTTTTTTCCTTTTCTAGGTGTTATTAATCGTCAACCCCAGGCTGTATGTTTAATATTAAAATCCGCTCCAATAGTATATATTGGTTCTAATTTTAAAAACAAATCTCTATAACGTGAACATAATAAATTGGGATTTAATAAATAATAAATGGGAATTAGAAAGAGAAAACTGGAATACTCTATGAACAAACTACTATTTCATGAAACTCAAGTAGGGTGGCACAAAAGACACCAAAACAAACTGAATAAGAAAAAGTAGCGATTCTGAGCATCGCGTCTTTAGAAATGATGTGTTATGAAGTTTTAGCATCACTAGGACGTGTTAGGATATCACATTTGGCAAATACAGTCCCCGAAGAAATATTAATAATGTTGGTATTTATGATAATTATTTCTATTGTTAAGTATTCACAAAGGCGACAAATTGTATAATTAGGAAGCAGTGGCAATCCCATCTAGTTCTTTTACATCCTCGTTCAAATTAAAAAAAAAAAACATATATAACCGACCCACAATAAAAAAGTCTAAAATATCGTTCTACTAGATGGAATTTTATGTTTCATAGATATTCGGAACCATTTATGATATACTTGAATGGTACATGTTTTCTAGTCTGTGTTTTGGGGAAAATATTGAGAAAATATTTAAAATATAACTTGCTTTTATACTATTATATAATATATTGAGAAACAATACTAAAATTATGAATTTTTAAATACCTTAGGATAGATAATCAATTTATCATAAATATATAAGTTGCATTTTATATATATTAAATATTAAACTTGAACATCCGTTCAAGATCATTCAGGTCATTCCTAAAACCTTATCTGGACAACAACAATCAAAATTTCCAAATTTAAATAAAAGTATGCTACTTACCTAAATATACATTTATTTATATTAATCAATTTTGAGGCATATTGGTATTTATGTTCCTTGTAAATGCTCTAATATACATAATATATATTATATTTTCGCAAAATATCTACTTTTCACTTCACATTAATGATGTATTGACCTCATTACTGTGCCTACAATTACTGTCAAGACCATGGCTAACTCCCACACTAAGCACCAGCAAAGCAGCCAAACAGGCCGACTTCAAGACATTAAAGCAACCAGTTCCCAAAACACCAGCTGAAGCGACGGAGAGCACCGTAAATATACGTAAGCGTAATTTTCCCGATCAAAAGTCGACGAAAACGTATCTCCAATTCAAAGGCTACCACTTCGCCTTCTACCTCGACGCAATCGCCTTGGCCGTCGCAATCAAAATCAAAAATACCGCCGGTAGTACTACGCGATCAGCGATATTTTTCCAAACCAAGACTAATAACAAGCCAACACGGCATTCAAATCGGCATTACCCAAACAGAAAAGGAGGATTTATTCTTTTACCCCCAACAGAAAAATATATTTCGTATACTATTATTTCGTACAGTATTATTAAGTACTGCCCCGGTGGAAATATGCATCCGGACAAACTTCAGGGGTCTGGCAGTCTTTGTAGCAGCAGATGATATTAAATTTGAGCTCGAAGCTCTCGAGTTTCACCCCAAATATATCCAATCTTTGAAAACCAAATCAGGCAACCCGATTCCTATTGTAAATGTGGTGGCTCCGAGAGAGGAACGTCATATTTTCAACTTAAAAGGATTCATGGATCAATCAAACAAGGTCCAGGCCCAGCGTAACTCAGGATAACCAACTTAATGTTTTAACTGCCAAACTTTCGGCTACTCCGCAAACCACTGTCACGCAAACCCCAGATGCCTAGGGGAATACTAGACGAGGGTCTGCGAAAAACAAAAGACGTCTCCAGCCGAATGTAGCAACTGCGGTGAACCACATTCAGCCAACTTTTCAGGCTGTAGCTGCAGACCTTCAAACAAAACACCAAAAACAAGGTGGTCAAAATCGCCAGCATGATCTACCGAGCCCACTCTACCCCAAACAGTAGCCTGAAGAAACGGGGGAGGTAGACGGATCGCTTATAACCTGGCCAACATCGAACAAGCAAGCCAACAGGCAAAAATTTGAATTCCTCAATCGCAGCCTTAGCGATTAAAACAATCCATCTTCCAAGCGCTTTCAACTCACTCACAACATCGACATACTTCTGCTCCAGGAAACATTCCTCAAACCATCCAACCGTTTTCGATACCGAATTATAAAATCTACAGAAACGATAAAACCGCTGGCAGTGGTGGTGGAATCGCAATCTTAATTAAAAAGAGAATCCGTCACTTCTCATTACCGTCACCACATATGAACAGTTTTGAATCAACCTCCATCTAAATTGTTCTATCAGACAGGCCAGTCAGTCAAAATCACTTATGTGTGTCGGAAATACACGGATAACGACACCTCCGAATTCAGGACCGTGTTCGACGAAGATGTAGCCAAAATTATTGGCGGAGACTTCAACGCACACCACCCTTCATGGGGCAGACTCCGAGCTAATCAGGCAAGGGTTGATATCGACCGAATGAACTCGGATCTGAGTCTCGGACTGATAATCCTATCAGAACTAACACACTACCAAAACCTGCACTCGCTTCCATCAACAATTAATTTCTTCATAATCCAAAACACACAAAATCCCGTTGACGTACGAGTTCTCAATGAAATAGACTCCGATCACCGGCCGATTACCCTCACGCTGGGAGCCTCGGATGATCGAAACTCAAAAAACGAAACCCGAAAAACCGACTGGAAACTATTTCAAGAGATCCAACTGAAAACAAGTCCAATCTCCAAAATAAATAACCGCGAACAAATCGAGGAAACAATTACCAAGCTTACAGATAATGCTTCAAAATGCTCACAAACAGTCAATGGTCACAATCCCACCTCCGCAAGGCAATTACAACACAGCATTGCCGCCAAATATCAGAGAGGCCAACAATCTAGCGAAAATAGTCCCTCCAAACTATTTCCAAAACCATCTAGTTTCACCAAAGGCACCTACGATAAAATTTCAGTATTCCAACTCAAAAGGTTCCCACTTGACTCTCGGAATTAACCAACATTATAAATTCCATCATGCGACTGCAACACTTCCCAGAAATTTGGAAACATGCATACATAGTTGTGATTTCGAAAAAAGGAGCAGATTATTCGTCTTCAGACTACAGCTCCATAAGCCCGCCTAGTTCAATTTCCAAGATTGCTGAAAGAGCGATCCTATTTGCACTCAACCGGTTCACTGAGCAGAACCTTATCACACCAGACGAACAACACGGGGTCAGAGCCAAACATTCATGTGCACATCAGACCAGTAGATTGACCGCAGAAATTCACTTTGCCATGAAGAAAAAGCACAAGCTCTGCGCGGTGTTTTTAGACCCAACAAAAGCAGTTTGACAAAGTTTGCCATTGAAGCAGGTTTACCCGAAGACCTGATTTTACTGCGTTATATTTGTCGGATTGGTCCTTTCAACTAAAGATCAGTAATACATTCTCCAGTCCTAAATCAGTCAATGCAGGAATCTCCCAAGGTTCTCCATTAGCCCCAGCATTATTCAACCTCTTCATGTCAGACATCCTAACGAAGAACGATTTTGAAACCGCCCAATTTACGGGTGACACAGCTCTCTTCGCCAGTTCTCGTTCTGTAGATGCCGCTCAGAGAAAACTTTAAACCCATTTAAATGCCACAATCCAATGGTTAAATTTCTGGAGGTTGCAAAGCAACCACCAAAAAAAACCGGGCTATAAACTTTCATAATCAGAGAAACATCTACGCCTACCAGTTGAGAGTGGAAAAATTTTCAATCCCGTGGCGACAAAAAGCCAAATATCTCGGCATCATCTTTGACCGTATATTCCTATGGTCATCACAGTGCTTAAACCGCTCATCTGCAGAAAAAGTAAATTATCTCCGATGATTAAAGTTTTGCTTTACAAGTTGCTTGGTATCGGTTTATCAGGTCGGAATTAGTGAAAAAGCTTCAGGTAATGCAAAATAAACTTTTCAGGAAAACTCTGAACGCACCATAGTTTCAATCCAGAGTCAGAAATACTCAAATTCGTTGGGAAACAGATACACCAGAAATAAGACGGTTCGTTTTCTCCTTATACAAGAAATTCCATGCAACCTCATCTGTCTCACAGAAGTACCCACATCAGATCGCTGTTAGAGGCGTTCCCAATCAGGTAACCCCGAGGACCATCCCCCCAAAAAGCGGTGCTTCAAGCTGCTAAACGTTCTCATAGCCGAAGAAAGCTCCTTCGCAGGCAATTCTTTCTTTTAAATTGAATTAACATCAATAAGGAATCCTTTTCAGCTGGCAAATGAGGCCCTAAAAAAATTCGACGGTCTCTTCTTCTCTGGGCTGCCTCCAATAGTTTACCACTTGTCCATTCTCGATTGTCACATATCTAATATATAGTAACAATTACTTTAAAAAAATCAGTAAGAAGATGACATTAATTTACGAAACATTTTAGAAGAAATAAAAAGAAAAATACAGCAAAATATTAAATTTTTATTTACAAATTAAAGGATATAAAATAATGAACCTTAACTATGCCATAAACCATTTGCTAAAGTACCACATATTTGCATATACAATACTACAAATGTATTATATATAAATAAAATTTTATAACAAATCATTCAAATCATACAACTGTAGCAAGTACAATCATTGGTTTTTCCTAAACTCCTGCAATGCTTATTAACTGGAGGGATTAATTACAATGACTTAAATATATAATTCCCTATTACCTTATCAAAATTCAGTTCTAGAATATTATTCTGGGATTCATATTGGCAACTAGCACTTGCTTCAATATTGAGTCTTATAACAATCTTAACAAAAAAAATTCTGATGTAAATATAATCAAATTAATTTTTTTCTTCATAATTCTTCTTGCCTTATCATACCCTACCTACAATTCATTCGTAAGATAATAATCACATCTATAGTTTTATGGAAAATACTACCTTGGTGACAACTCCTTATACAGTGAAATATTTATCTTGACTTCTTGAAACTTATTGTCTTTTAAAGTATTCTTGAAGCAATAATTTTTCTTTATCGTCGTGTGGCTTCCAACTTTCAAAGACTTACGAATTCAAACAAGAAATATAAACTTTGTTTAACATCTATATTATGGATCCGACAAAAATGCTACCGAAATTCAGTATGTATGGATACTAAAATTATTAACTTGAGGACACAGAGAAGTCAAATGATCTTTCCTGTCATCGACTTTAATTGTGCAGCAAGCTCATGGTGAAACCTGTTTCTTTCTTTTGATATTGAGCATGTCTTATTACAAACTTGACATATTCATTTACTTTCACTGCAAAATTTAAAACATTTAATTATTTTATTCTATTTGTAACATCTGAAACTAAACCTACCTTTGACTCTCCATATTTGTAATATTGTTAAAAAGCTGAAATGTTAAACTAAAAGGCCTTCTTTTTAAATAAAAACGAATGTCAAAAATATACCTTTATAAAAAGCCATATCGAACGCTTTAATAGTTAAACAAATAAATGTCCAATATTAAATCAGAGCAATATCGAATATCACCATTTCTTTTAATAAACGCTTATCCTGCAGTACCATGCAGTATTGCCAAATTTAAAGGCAAGCGCTATATATTGTACTAAATAGTAAAACACTTATTTACTCTATTATTATTTTTTTGTTTCAAAGTTAAATATTAAAGTTAATTTCAGAAAATCTTCTTAAATAAATTATATTTCTAAACTAAATTACATCCATAAAGAAAATTGTTTAAACGGTAAATTTTGCAACATAAACTTTTAATATTTTGATTTATGGCTAGAATATTTTGTCGACAAATGTACGAATGGTTCCGAAAGTAGCCGAATCTCTAGACCATTACCGGCAGTGCCCTATATCTCTTTAAATAAAATAAAATGAGAAGGAATATCTGGTCTAATTATAAAAGGAATTTACAATTTGGGACAGGCATATATGGATAATGCGATCTCACTGCTATTTTGAGTTGACTATATGTTAATTGCAAAAAGTCTTGTTAAACAAATTGTTTTATAGATCAAATCACATAGCGCTATATTTGTTAACATCGACTTTAATTAATTCCATTCCAAATTATGGGTTTGACCCAAATATTGCGCTTATCAATGCACGGATAATGCCGAAAGCAACCGAATCTCCGGATCATGATGATGTTTAATGTTTCCTATCCTTACTACTAGGCATTTTCAAGCAGGGTAATCACAAATATTATGCAGCTATTTCAAATGAATCAAAATAAGCTATAATAACTGCAATAGGCATTACATTGATACATTAATACGCTGCTACTTTGTAGAGGCTATAATTAAGGCCAGGAGAGAACTTCGTTTCCCAAATCGGCTATTTTCGTTAATATCCGTTTATTTTTGTTTTTTAGGTTTTAAAACATTTTGGTTTGATCATTTTGACATTTGACAGAAGAGAGTGTCATTATATGATTACTTCTGTTTTTGGAGTTTTATAATTTAGCAAGTGTTATGGATAAATTAAAAGTAACCGAGGTGTGCAGGTTGTGTCCTAGTTCGGAGCAGTTGCTGAATATATTTGATGATCAACAATCGTATAAATATGACACTGCAAAAATAATATTTATCACAACAGGAATAGACGTAAGTGCGAAACCATCTTATAATATTACCTTATAATAAGAACAGAAAATTTATTTACCGTGAACATTCTTCCATTTAAGCTTTTTTGCTAATACATCTTTCTACTGTCTCCGGGTTACCTCAAATTTTAATACCATACAATTTATCTAATAAAAAATCCATTTAAAAAATAATTTTATTCTGTCGAGTCTGTAGAATTGCTGTACTATATACATAAATGTTGTTATAATTTCATTTTCGATATTGTTTTGCTTTAAGTTTTAAAACAGATATGTCATAATTTACCTACAGTGTACATGTGCTAAAGTATTGACATCAACTAGTTTTGCTGAAAATATTTATTAAAAATTATAATCAAAACTATATCTGTAATGATAACTTGTATGTGTTATCCAAGTAAAATATTAATTGCTTAGCCATTTTTAATATGTATACACTGTTCCAAAATATTGTTTTGCCCTTACATTATTATAAAATTAAACATAACACATTCGTGGTAGACAATTCTCAATCCAATTATATATAGTCTATCCAACATAACAGTGAGTTCAAGTCACCAGGATGTCACATGTATTGTCTATTGAATTTTGTAAATTTATTTTAAACTCAGATTGTATTTTTCCTTACATTATCTCCACCAAGAATGAAATAATTGGAGCCCCTTGTTGCCAGTAAAATGTCTTAGAGAAGTAAATACTTATACTATTAAATGTTGTTGCTGCGATTTTATTGGAAATATTTTTACCACGTTGCAACTGCACTGAAAATTCGCATGGAAACTATGACTAAACTCCTTCAAAATGTAGAAATATAATCTTATTGAGGAAAAAAGGCATCTGTAGATTATGTAACTGAACAATAAGGTCGTAGACTGTTACGTCTTCTTAACGTTTTAGTGATTGACTTGAATGCTGACCCAGATAGTGAAAATGATAATGATTTTATGGACATACGACACAGTGCTAATATTTAGATTAGAACGGAAATAATTAAATGTGGGTATATATTTAATATATGATACTGAAGGAAATCGTATTGTAGAGTTGGTTATATTTGTGTGCATAGATATGTGTGTAAATGTTTAGAATTATGTGCTTTACATTTAATTTGAATATATAGTTTATCCAACGTAGGAACATACGTCACATCAATTTATGACATCAAAACGGCTCAATGTTGCCACGTCAACTCTGAATTTTCATTTATTCTGGCATTGGCTTATAATAAAATTATTTTATCATTATCGTATGACATATTTAATGAAATGACGTAAAATTTATGACGTATTTAATGAAATTAAAATATATTATTTGGATACATAATTATTAAATGGGTTGATTAGGTCTTTAGAGGATATTATTATATGATGTCCAAGCAGAGCATGTTAAATATTTTGGTATGCACTTAGGTCGACACCTAAACTGGAAGAAGCACATACTTTCTAAACGAAAACAAATTGGACTTAAATTATATCAAATGTATTAGCTCATCTGGCGCAAATCCGAGTTATCATTAGATAACAAGGTGTTGCTGTATGAGTATATACTCAAGCCAATTTGGTCGTATTAAATCCAACTATGGAGTACCGCTAGCAAATCTAATATATCAATCATTCAACGGTTTTAAAATAAAGTGTTGCGTGCCATTGTTGATGCTCCGTACTATATTTCAAATAAAGCGATACAACGCGATATTCCTCTAGAACCTATAATGAGTGTAATTCAACGTGTTAGTGAAGTACGTGAAGTACATATATAGACTTTAGAATTAGACTAATTAATTAATATAAATGCCATGTACATATAATATAGACATAAAAAATACCTATTGCTTATAGGGCAGATTGTGGAACCACAAAGAGTAAAAAAGCAAATATTAATACATAAGGGCAGATTGTGGATTTACAAAGATTAAAAAAGGCAAATATTAATCTCTTAGAACTTCAACATTTCACCTCAACCTCATTTTTCATATATATTTTTCATAAGTTTATCAATAATTTTAATTTATATTTAAAATCACATACAGTGATATATGATTTAAAATGCACGTAACAATGCGATGAACAGATCTGGCCCACTTAAAAAACTTTTGTTATAGAAATACCAGATTTCCAGTTTGGATTTCGAAATCACCACTCGACAATCGACCAAGTGCGACTTTTAAATGTTTAGTAAATTTTGGTAGTTAATTATAAGGGTTTATTAAAATTAACAATACATGTTGAAAAAAAAAATTGATATTTTTCTTCTGCGATATATCGATATTTTTTTAATAATATCTAAAACGATGTATCGTTATTATTCTTACATTCTTTTATTTTTATTTTTATTTTTTTTTTTTAGAATACCAGTAGTTTTCTCAGCGGCCGATACCCCTAATTTCTCTTGCTCGGTCACAAAAATCGCCCAACGTTTGCCGCGATTAGCTAATGAGGGTCCTCTACGTAATTCGTCAACAATACCGTTCTATATTTTCTTACATACACAATATTTTTATAATAGTAGTTTCAAGTTGGTAGGACATTATATTATTTTAGATTTTTATATTTCCTTATTTCTATAACTATATAAGCCAAAATATTATCCAAAATTTCGCCTTAAAACACGAAAAATTACTAAATCATACTAAAATGGAAGCATTACAAATACTGGACCTCGCTCAATATATTAGAAGATTGAAGCGAACCCAACCGAACCATACGAACTTAAATAATACCTTTAGTGTAAACTATAGCTAAAGTTATTATAATTTTATAATTGATAAATACATACTAAAACTCTCACTCGTCTTGCTTGTGAGTTAATCCAAGTACAAATTAATTATTAGTAGTAAGCATATCTAATAAAGATGTTATCAAAAATATTCTATATAATATATCTATATATTTTTTTATAAGAGTACTTTGACAATTTTATAACTAAATTTATAACTAAATTTGTATTTTAAATATAATCCTGATATAGTTGATGCGGTCTTATTCCGTTATTATTGTTACAGATATTGCAGAGTGATACTTTATCAAAAAAATTATGTAAGAAGTGCCGAGATATTACCTTCAGAATGTACTTATTTCGGCAAGACTCTATGAAACATAACCTCCAACTGAAAGTAAGAAAATCTAGTGGTACATATATATAATTATGTTATGTTGTTAATAGTTGAGTTCAGTATTTTAACATGTTTATTATTTTACTTTGACATTTACTAAAGCGACTTTTTATATTCAGGAAAAATGCCTTAATATACTCACTGATGATACCGAGTTACATAGAACATTTATCCAAACTGAAAGGAAGGAAGAAGATAAAGTGCCGGTCAAAATTAATAAATATCCGAAGGTTCAGTTTCACGATTCTATTTTGAAGATTTACGGTACCTACCCCAATATTAAAATACAAAAAAAATATTTTAATACAAATTTTGATCCATGCGTTTGCTTGTCTCTTGGTGCTACAGAATCATATTTATTCAATCAAGTTTTAAATAAATATGGATTAGGTAATCTTTAACTTTCAACTTTTAATTAATTGAACCAATATACGGATACTATATATACTATTATTATTATAATATCTACTTCTGTGTAAAAATGTGAATTAAAAAGTGCCAAAAATTTATCGTAGGAATAGATTTGTTTTGAACAAGAATATAAAACTTAATCATATCAACATTTCATATACTACATTACCGTTAATATAATTTTTTATGTCTATAGGTTTGTGTAATATTGTTGACTTGATAAATAAATTCTAAAATACATAAACAATTGTTATTATTTCCGTTGACTTCTTTTGTATGATAAGATTATTTGAATAGAATGTGATTAATTCCAGTTTCCACCAAAATATAGCATTTTGAATTGAATATAACCTACTTCGAATGGTAAGTTATTTTCATAAGTTTGAAATAAATTTTACAATATGTTACTTGTATTTCTCAGTTAAATAGTTGTTAACGTAACGTAACGATTTGGATATTCGTCCAAATTGAATTTGCTTTACATTATTTTTCATGAAAATATGATTTTCAGAATACATTATAAATCTATTTTTCTATAGGAAGTTTTTTATCTTTTTATAATAATTAGAATTTTATAAAAATATATGTTATATACCTTTAGTTAAATAATAACTTCATAGCAAATGATTGAATATATTTAAAAAAGATATTTTATTTTAAATACTCACTATTTTACATTATCAAAATAGACCGTGAAAGAAAATGTTGGTCTAGTTGAAATCCTAAATTTTACATTTACAAATTTTTGGTTTTTGCTGTTCTATTTGCTTTGTTACAATGCCAAAATAAAAGACTTTTTAACATTATAAACGTTCAGAATTTTTTAAAAATATTATTTGCTTACGAAATATCTTGTAATAGTTGGAATATATAACTGTCCTACTTGCTAGAATTTAATTTGTACGACAAAATTATCTTTACTGGTATGCCATGATATATCCTAACATAATTTAAAATTACCTAATAAATTAACAATACATTTTATAACAATATTTTTAACTCGTTCGATTCGTTTGTTTTTACGAGATGTGGAGCTTTGATTATTTCTCCGTTATTCAATATAATTCAAATATAATTAATAGTTAGGTTAGGTATTATAATTCAAGTGGAGATAACTAAAGATGAATATATAATTTTATTATATAATGTAAGATAGATGTTTCTATTATTTTTATAAATTTGAAAATTAATTTTACTACTGTTTTTTTCTTGTATTAATACACATCGAGGCGATTACGGATTTAATGAATCAGTATGTATTTCCTAAATTAATACAAAATTAAACTACTTAGAGTTAAGAGTAACACTTATACACCACACAAGTTGTCCAACTGTGTTGGATCCACATTACTATGATTCAGTAACCTTAACTATGAACATTGGTAATTAATAGAAGTACTTTATTTTGGCAGCATATTTCCATTCCATAGATGCAAATTGGCTAAATGATAAACTAATCTCTTTGATTATAGATCAAGTTCAGAGTATTTTCCTACTAATCCATACAGTTGCTTGAGTTTGATTATAATTTGCTCAGCTTTTTGTCCAACGTGATGTTTCTAGTTTAACCCATCATCAATATGGATGCCGAGGTACTTAGTTGATTCTCCTTGAAAAATCGGAAATCCACCAGATGATAATTAGATCAAACTGTATTTTTCCAGTCTCTAGTCTATTTGTAGATATTGTTGGGTACCACTTATATTTTTTCTATATTAATGCTATATAGAGCAGAGGTATATATTTGGCCATAATAACTGTGTCTTTATTAAATATTTCATATATTGTTTCTTGTGCTGTTGGGATTCAACAATGTAAAGCAGACAGAGGATTGGTCTCAAGACACTACCCGGGAAACTTTAGCCGAAATAAGTTTAAATATTAATAATGCCCCTTCATGCGAAACTCTAAATTTAGTTGACAATAGTTCCGCGGTAAAAATTTTCTCTTCTTGTCAATTAGCCCCAAGTGCCATTACCCGGGCAAAAGCTTGTGAAATGTTCAGTGTGAAATACTATTGCAGGGTAGTATTTCTTTTCTTGACTTTTCAGCAGCCAATGTTACATTACATTACAGTGCTTGGTCGATTATTGAGTAGTGATTTGAAATTCAAATTCCATTTTCTTTCAACGCTAACTAATGTAGCTGCTATTTCCTATTTTTTAATTTTATCTTTTAGTATATGTCGAATATTTTGTTTTTGTTGAAAATTATTTCTGTTTCGCCTCAGGCACGTTCGCTGCGGTTTAGTACCCAGGCATAGTATTTTAATATAGTTTTTCTTTCGAAAATAATGAAACTCTGACTAGAGAACTATATCTATGTGATTTGTTCTCAGAAATAGTTTTAATTCCCGGATGCGATTTCCTAGCCACGAATCGCTTATTTTTATCTTTGTCTTTCTAACCAACTAAATTTGTGTTTTATTTAAGTCTGAAATTCACTGAGCACTTTCATCATATTGACGATAGTCAGCTCGTTGATTACAGTTTCTTTATTACATTACAAGATATTTATTTCGATTTGTCTATTTCTACAGTTTTCGTTGTCCTCCTTGTGGACCTATCAAATGGATGGTATATTTAATGTTTGATACCTCAAGTAGTCGCAACGCATGTTGCGGCCTATCAGATAGGCTGCACAGACCTTAGATTAGTATCACGCTTGTGGCGAAACCTCCAGGTTGGCTGAACATTTGTCCTGGTTACCCGGATTGGCATCTCTCTTGTTTACATACCTTGTACTGGGTCTACATGCTCGTGGTCGACTGTCGGTTGTACCCTTATTGTTGACGGTTCTCATACTCACTGGACTACTCTCTCTGGTTGACGTAACCATTCTAGTGGCCATACCTGGTGTTGTCTCTCACCATAGTGAACTCATGTAGTTCACCATGCCTGTAGCTTGGCAGTTGCTAACCAACAAACTACTAGAACTGTATAATTAATTGTAGTTTAAGTACTTCGGCAACATATGCAATAAATGTCCTAAAATACTAAAATAAATTATATTTGATAATATTTTATGTTTCTGATAATAGATATTGTTAAGTCAGAGCCACAAATTAAATGTTTTTATTAATCTCTTAGGCCTTCAATAATCTGCCTGTGGGTCATAATTATTATTATAGGATTTGAATTATTTTAATGAAACATTTGTTAATATAATAATTTGTTAACGATTGTTAATGTTTTATTAGTTCCCCTATTCCAATTGGCCAAAAAGTAAGAATTATTTAAACCGAAAGTAATATACAATTAATCTAACATATATTGCGAATGTTACAATACGTATGTTGGACATATAATAATTGGGTGGATGCGCCTATATACTGAATCGGCTCATATATTGTTGAATAATTAAATGTTAAGAGTAGTTGCTTTGTATATAAAATCGTAAAAACGCTACGGCGCATGCTCGCGATAAAGCCCCCCGGACAAGATGAAGATCCCTCACTCTTGACTCATTTCTGTGTTATGGCTTAAACACGAATTGTTTGTAAAGTATAAATATACATGGACTAAGTTGTATCTAGTACTTTAATTGCCCAAACACCTACACCAAGTCGATTCTGGAGAATTATCTAAGAATGGATAGAAGTCCTAAATCAACCGGGATATAATTATTTCAACAATTCAAAATTGCTACTTATTCAACGCTGTATCATCTGGTGAGGCTTTCTGTGATATCCAACGGATTTCTAACATTCAATACCAAATAAAGATGGAGTGAAAATTTAATTGTATAAAAGATTTACCTGAATTTCACACTGACAAACACGTTCAATGAGTCTGGGCTGGACGTCTGCCCAGACTATTAACCAATTAATAATATATTGACTAATAGCCAAGCATACAAGTCAATATACGACGGGTGGTAAGAATGATGTAACCGCCACCATGATGGATTGTTTTGTTGTCTATTGGAATCCTGTAAATAGAATTAAGAATAAAACTCACTCCATTAAATATGATTTGAAAAAATAAATTAAGAGCGCGTTGCCATTTTTTGGCTTAATAATGGGTATGATCTATAAACCAAAAGCCAGTGGAAGATTCATCTAGACAAAAACAGAGACATAATTAGAACGTTGCTCTTAATGTTCAAGATACCAGACAGCACATTTGTTTCGAAATTTTCAGACGCCTGCAACTTTTCGTTCAATACTCTATATAGTGCGTGTTTTATTTGTTCCAGAGTATGGAAGAAATATTTAAAAATTAAACCAAAAGAACTGTACACTAACTCTCCTAATATATATAATTCTCTAATTATATATTCATCTAAATAATTTATGAGTATCCCACTAGATGACTAGCATATCGTTTCAAACTTTTTAATCAATGCTATATTCACTGATGAGACTTGCAGCTTTTTTATTGCAGAGCCTTATAAACTATATCTTATAGAATACACGTTAATATAAATCCAAACAGGATTTTGACAGGCACATCTGGTCAGATTCTTCGCTGACGGTTTCACGGTAAGATACTACTGGGTCGGATAATTTAATTTGAATGCTAGCATGATCCCCTTCCAAGGCCTACAGACAGATTTCTAAGTGGAGCTCTCCGGCACCGGCAATGATGTTTTCGCCAGATTCTTCAATGTAACATTGAACCATAGGGTCAGACTTGGCCAAACGTTTCAAACCTAAAGTCAAATGACACAGACCTTAGTGATAGTCACACACTAAAAGCGAACATTTTCGTACCTTCTACAGGTTTCTAAATCGGCCAGAATCTTCGGTTCCACAGCTACACGTACTACGGAAGATAAGCTAAACTTCTTGACATTCAAGTTCTGCTTGTTTAATTAATGGTAATGGTATCGGACTTAACCAAAAATTGATCCACACCGAACAACCTGCAAATGTTTTCAGATGGGACATTTTCCATGGCTTCTACATAACGACCCATCATGAGGATGGTTCCCTGAATTTCATGCTCGTGTAAATCTTCTTTCTTGATGCCACTTAGTTAGGTCCCAGGATAAGGGCCTTCATGCCGGTGGCTACTTTACCGGAAAAGACAGCAAAAAAGCATGGAAATGACTTTTATGAGAAGTGGGTACCATTTTAGGCACATACATCGTCAGAGGACCGTTATATCACATCAATAGTTCAGTTCGTAATACATTAAAACAAAAAAGTGAAGTATAGTAATTTGCGTATACTAAAAAATAATAATAAATTGGTAATTGTTGTTCAGTTTATACCAATCATTCACAGTGAATCAGCATAGAGTTGTAAAGTACATATAGTCATGTACAAATAAATACTAAAATTTCACGCGTTTTAAAAATCCATACATGTGGACCTTCGTATAACATTTCCATTCTGTATTTCTGAGCAGTTACAGGGGATGGCCCGTGAATGGTAATCATCTGAAGCAAAGTCTCACCAACAGATAACCATGTCCGCCTAAATTGTTTTCCATCCTTATCCTTGTCTTCATATTTCAAATTAGTGCGCAGTGTGGAGAGAAGGACTTCATATTCTTCTTCCCTAAAATAAATATTTTAGGTACACCCAAGAAATACAAATATATAATGCATTCTCGATATAACAGCTTGTCACCATAGGATATAAAGATAGAGGTAATATGAAAGCTTTTAATACCTAGGCTTATAATTTTCTTCCAATGCACTCCCTACAATATATTTAATTCCTAATAACTTCATAAAAGTTATCTTGTAAACTATATAGTGGTCTAATTGTGCTGGAAAAATTAATTTTTTTTTAAATAATATAACACATGTTTACTTGCAGTTCATAATCAAGTCAAAAATTTTGTTGTTGGGATTCAAGATGTACTTGCAAAACGATCTTTTGTTATCATTATCCTGTTTTTGGGTTGAAATATTCCTAACCCCATAAATTGTTAAACATCAGAAAATTTGGTAAAGTTATTCAGCGTCCAACCGCAATTTCAAATGGTTATGGTCCATCTTGTTCATGACCAAGATTGGCTTAATAAGTTCGTCGATAGCCTGACGTAACATAGTTTCCGTTTGTAGACACACCTGAAATAATTCATTATTACAAAATTGTTTTTAACTTTATCCATAATTTATAGCGAACTAGCAGCATCTGTAGCACCAATCATTAACCAAAGTCGGCCTGGGGCGGTTGGAGATGACATCACGATTAATTAAAAGATTGTAAATACACTATAATGTTTCCTACTTTAATTCGAAAGTTCTTAATAAATTGTCTTTACCACATAAATATATTTAGATATGCGTTATTGCATCTGCATTGAATTGCATTATGCATGTTTTATTAGTAAAATTAATACAAAGTAAAGTAACACCAAAAATACATACATTATTACATAATACATAATTATTTAGGAATTTACTTACCCGTAATACAATCTGCAACACCATCAGTTACACGAAGGGCACTACTGGGTCGGATTAAATAACTTGAATTCTAGCATGATTCTCCTCCAAGGCCTTCAGACAGATTTCTAAGTGGAGCTCTCTGGCACCGGCAATGATGTTTTCGCTAGATTCTTCAATGACATTATGTACCATAAGATCAGACTTAGCCAAACGTTTCAAACCTGAAGTCAAATGACACAGACCTTAGTGATAATCACACAATAAAAGCGAACATTTGAGTACTTTCTACAGGTTTTTCTGAATCAGCCGGTTTCTTGGGTTCCACAGCAACACGTACTACGAGAGCTACGCCGAATTTTATGACATTCAAGTTCCGCATGTTTGTGAATGTGGGGATGGTATCGGGCTTAACAAAAAATTGATCCAGACCGAGCAAAGTGCAAATATTTCCAGATGGGACATCTTCCATGGCTTCTATATAACGACCAATCATGATGATGGCTCCCTGAATTGTCTTCTCGTATAAATCTTCTTTCTTGATGCAACATATTTAAGTCTTGGGATAGGGGCCTTCATGCCGGTGGCTACTTTACCGGAAAAAACAGGACCAAAATCGTAGAAATAACCTTTATGGGAAGTGCACACACCTGCAAATAATTCATTATTACCAAATTGTTTCTAACCTTATTCATAATTTATAGCGAATTAGCAGCATCAGTAGCACCAATCATTAACTAATGTCGGCCTGGGACGGTTTGAGATGATATCACGATTAATTAAAAGATTGTAAAGACACTACAATGTTTCCTACTTTAATTCGGAAATTCTTAATAAATTGTCTTTACCACAGAAATATATGTTGATATGCGTTATTGCATCTGCATTGAATTGCATTATGCATGTTTCATTAGTAAAATTAATACAAAGTGAAGTAACACCAAAAATACATACATAATTATATAATTTATTATAGAAATAATTATTTAGGAATTTACTTACCCGTAATACAATCTACTGCAACAATAACACCACCAGTTACACGAAGGGCATTACTGGGTCAGATTAAGAGCAAAGTGCAAATATTTCCAGATGGGATATCTTCCATGGCTTCTATATAACGACCAATAATGAGAATGACTCCCTGAATTGTCTTATCGTTTAAATCTTCTTTCTTGATGCAACAAATTTAGGTCTTGGGATAGGGGCCTTCATGCCGGTGGCTAATTTATCGGAAAAAACAGGACCAAAATCGTAGAAATAACCTTTATGAGTAGTGGGTACCATTTTAGACACATATCATCATAGGACCGTTAGGATCACAGTTCTTAATACCTAAAAACAAAAAAGCAAAGTATAGTCAAATGCATATATTAAAAAAAAATTTCCATCCTTATCCTTGTCTTCATATTTCAAACTAATGCGCAGAGTGGAGAGAAGGACTTCGTATTCTTCTTTCCTAAAATATAAATTTTAGTTACACCCAAGAACAACAAATATATAATGCATTCTCGATATAACAGCTTGTCACCTTAGGATATAAAGATAGAGGTAACATTAAAGCGTTTAATACCTATGCTTATAATTTTCTTCCAATGCACTGCCAACAATATATTTATTTCCAAATAACTTTATAAAAGTTATTTTGTAAACTATACAGTGGCCTAATTGTGCTGGAAGAATTAATTTTTTTTCTAAAGTTCTTAATAAGTTGTCTTTACCACAGACATATATTTAGATATGCGTTATTGCATCTGCATTGAATTGCATTATGCATGTTTCATTAGTAAAATTAATACAAAGTGAAGTAACACCAAAATACATACATAATTATTTAATTTATTATAGAACCCGTAACACAATCTACTACAACAAGAGCACCATCAGTTACACGAAGGGCAGCAGTTACTTCAGAACGGAAATCTATGTGCCCAGAGGAACCAATAAAATTAATTAAAAAAACTTTCTATTCTTTTTCGCGTTAATCAAGATTATTTATGAAAAAATCCATATCTTCGAGCTCAAAATACATTAATATGGCGCTAAAAATATATTAGTTAATATTCTTGATAAAACAAATACCCAGCTTTATTTTAAAGAGTTAAAGCTTCAGAATGACTAATCAAAATTATCACACATGTTCAGTGGTTTGTAAATTTCCTCGTCCAATATTTCAAAAGACTACATATTCTTAATATGCTTACGTTGATTTAATGATAATAAATCTGTCTTGTTCATTTTTTCTGGTGTCTGTAAAATGTAGTTGTCTAACTTTGGCACCAGCAATAATACCAGTTTTTGATACTAAGGAGTCTGTCAAAGATGATTTTCCGTTATCTACGTAAGCTATGACGGATATATTACGGATGTTTCGTTTTTAGACCATCATGGCACAAATTTCATCTGCTGTAAAATTCACCTCTATCAAAAATAAATGTTAAGAATTCGTAGTGTTTAGAAACATAAAACTAATTTCTGTAATAATAGAAGAAAGCTAAAAAATAAGCTCAGTTATATTCTTAGATAGGCCTTCGATATAGTTTGGCATACATAAAAATAGATGTACAAGAAACAGTTAGCGGACTATTATTTGGGGACATAATCATACAGATACCATAGTTATAACAGGCAAAAAAGACACATACTAAAAAATAGGCTAAATGTATGAATAGTAAATTTAAAATGAACAAGGGAAAGAAAACAAATATTAAACGAAATAGACAGGTTTAAATGCCCAATTTTAAATAATTATAAACACTATCAATTAATGTTATTTAAAACAACTTTTAAACTATATACAAATAATATATTCAATTCATTATTATTAAATGGTACAATAAAAATTAAAACAAATATGATTCGTTAAATCAAACTTTTATTAACTATTAATATGTTTAAACATGATTACAATACTATAACTAGGATTATAAGTATTCTGCAACAAAATATGTAGAGAAAGTTCTCAAACATAAACTAACATATAGAAATTTGAAAATAACATCAATTTTAATTATTGTTGATGAATAAATATTTGATTTTCAGTTATTATCTGGCTTCATCCAGAGCATATCGGATAATGGCCATGTTAATTTTGTGTCAACAACCCCCTCAACGAAGGGTAACAAATCCTCAACTTTAACCATGAGACACAAGTCATATTTTCCTAATTCGATTTTAAGTTTCTGAAGTTTGAATAACAATTTAAAATAGGCCATTTCCCAATTTGTGCACACTAAGTTTCTGAAGTTTGAATAACAATTTAAAATAGGCCATTTCCCAATTAGTGCACACTATAATTTTGTCTCCCAAAAAGGAAATCTCCTTCAAAGTAAAACAAAGGCGTGTAACTTTCATTGTTTCTCACTATAAATGGTACGTGATACTTAGCAGTTATCTGTAAAAAGCCGCATATCTCTTTAGGAAATTGTTTGTACATTTGTTTTATAAGATTGTACAAAACATATTCACAAAATTTTAAAAAACAATACATTCTTAAAAATTCAAACAACTGCATTTTGTATTCACGGCCCTCTTGAAAACTGCTTCCAAAAGAATCAGCATGTGCAATGTTAATCATATTGAACAGATCTACTTCCACTTTACTCATTATACTACAGTGCAGATAAAATAAGTTATACACTTCAAATCAGAATCTCTTCATTCTTGAGAGCACTTTGTCGTTTAATATTCTGACACTAACATAAATATCATCAACGATAATTTAAGGAATATTAGATGATTCGGCGTTAATCCATCTGTAGGTATAAGTAACAGGCGTTGGCACCTCTTCCTACACTTGCGTAGTTTCCTAGAGATGGTTCGTTAGATACCATCGCCAATATTAGTATTTGTTCTAAATTGTTACCTCCTGTATTAGATCACATTATAACTATTTTCGAAATCACAAATGGTGTGAAAAACCCGGCAAGATGCAAGTAATTAACTTGACGATTAAAACAATGTTAAAAGGGCCGAGTACTTGATACCGTCTTTGTAAATAGATGCTATGTATACTGTTGTAATTAAATATGTTTGAGATAAGCATATATAATTTATTTTATATAATATACAACAATTATATAATCCGTAAAGATTAAATATTTATAACTTTTTTTTATCTTATATATTTATAATATTAATTATTTTTTAGTTGGCCAACCTGTAACCCAACTATCCTATTTTTACATTGTGAGAATTTTAACTTTAATTAGTAATTTAATCAGATGAATCTACACAATTATGTGATAAACAAACGTAACAGTCAGTTTTCTACTTAAAAACAATTCTCTCTATGAACACTCATAGAAATAGTCGCCAAAACACTGTCCAATTTAATATCGATTATATAGTTTGTTCTTGGAATGCCAAACATACACATTTATTTCTCTTCAAATGAATTTCTTCCATGCCTCTGGGTTGTTTTTATCAAATGGTATAATCCATTAAAACTTCCTAGTTGGTTACCATACCAGTCTTCATAAGTTGCTCCTTCAAGTCCTCTTCTGCCCTACATTAGCCCATGGTTTTCTGGTATCACTGAGGTTATCATTTTCTGCTTATAATATTGTACTCAATTTTGTTTTCTCCAGTTTTCTAACTTTATCACCTTCACCTTTCAACTCAAATCATTCACTAACATTATTCTGCTTTATGAGCTTCCTTCTGTTCTTTATCTCTATACTCCAAATCAATTATTAATGGGTGTTCACTATTGTTATTCCTTTTCTTTGAACATTCTTCACAGTTCCCTTTGTTTTATTCTTATTTTCATTTAGACCAGATATCATCAGAATCAAATCCTAATATGTTTGTTATTTCCATTACTATCAGAATCATTATCACTCCATTTCCAATTCGAAATCAGAATCTTTTAATATAACCCAGAACTGTCTAAGTGCTGTTTGTCTTTATCATATCTTAAATATTTTTGCTTAGGGCTTTCTTCTTCGTCTTCGAATAAAGCTAAATAGTCAGGTTCTTAATCCATTATTTTATTTAACGTTCTCTTATCATTGACTTGTAATAATGAAAACATATCATCTTCAACTGTGGGTGTCTTTTCTGTTGATATAAGCAGACTAATATAAGCAGGTTGTCTAATTTCCTTTCTCTTGCAAAATTATCTGCATCGGTTTACTCACAGATTCTTCTTTGGAATTTTATCTGCTCACCTTATATTCGTCTCCTTATATATTTTCTAAACGGTATATCTTCAATTATTTGCTCACTATTATCCACATTGAAGTTGACTTTCATTGGCGCACCAAATTGATCTGTTTAGATGCGATCTTGTAATTAACAAAACTTATATCCTTTAAATTATTAACTGTAAATTATTTCTCCACTTTTGCTGGTGTTAATATTAATTTTAATTGGTGTAACAACCTTCTACGTACAATTCATCAAGCAGTCGTTAAATTATGTGTTTTTGATGAATCTTAATCTCTTCTATCGCTGCTTTTTCCATTCCAATAAATTGTTTAACTTCATAGAGACTGTTCATTAAATCCACTATATGCTCTTCGTCATTTTATTAATGCATCAGCATTGAGTACTACTGAATAATTACTACCTTTCATGACTAGACAATAGTCATTATCTTATCTCTCCAAATATAGTGTACCGAACAATGCTTAATTTAATTGTTGGTATCTTGATTCGTATACATAACTAAATTTAATTATTTAATAATGTCCTATTTAATTTTACCGCTTTTCCGTTACTTTGCGGTGAATGAGCTATTGCTATATTCTAAATGAATCCCCCTTTTCCTACAAAATAGCTTTATTCCATGCTATCTATCTAATTCATTAATGTATTGTTTCAAATTCTCTTCAGCTTCATTTTTTTTGTCTTCAGGATTTTTTCTCTGATAAAATGGGACAAATCATCTAGTATTTTCTATCCTTCCTATTATAAATATTTTCCTCCATCTTTAGATATTGGGTTTATTAACTTATAAATATCTGAATAAATTAACTCTTCAATTGCACTTGTTCTTGTCTACTTAAAGTAGAAAGAGCTCCTGGTTGCTGTAGCTTCTATGCATATAGAACAAGGTTTTTCCATCTTCTTAAGTCCCAGTTGATAAAGTGAGTCGTCGCCTGCATGTCCTAATCGTCTGTGCCATGAATCTTCTATGATGTTGCATAATTCATTTTCATTTTCCACAAGATCTGTTTTCAGTGTACATAATCCATTTTCCTTTTCACATTTAAGAGAGAACTCTTCCAATTATGGTTGTTTTCTCCTTTTCAATTATAATTTTACATCCTTTTAACGTCATTTTAGATGCTGATAGTAAGTTTTATTTTAAATTGGGTACTATTAACGCTTCTATTGATATGTTTTTGCCTTGGCATTTCACCTTCAGCACTCCAGATTTCTTGGTTCTTAGGATTTGCCCATTGGCCAAGTGTATTAACACGTCGTTTGACAATGGCGTTTCCTTAATCATGTGTTTTTCTAATGAAACTGACGAAACATTATAGAAAAGTTTGAAAAGCACTAGTTAGGAATTACTATTGGGTCCAGTATGACTGTATCATTTCTCATCACATCATAATACAAATTGTCCAATTTTTGTTACCTTATATGATGAACAAATGAATTGATATAACAAATAATATTTTAAGGTATATCAAAATAATTGAAAAATTGGGTGTAATTAGTATGTAAATATATATACGAGTTGAAATGAAATAACAAAAATATCATCTAATTTGGATTTTTTTAGTTCTTCTGTCATATAACCGATATTTATAATCATTCATCTAGCATCAATCATTAATGAACTTCAGTACAGTTAAGATTTACCTCCGATACAAGTGTAAAAGTACATGTCCCAATTCAAAGCACCCATATCAAAATCAAATAGTTCCCGGTCGCTCTTTCTCATTTCTTTCCATAGCGTTTTCACGTTGTTGTTCTCAAACTTCCACTCTTTTGTAGCATAGTAACTTAACATATCTACAATTTGATTTATCTTCTTGTAATTCTCTCTGGCTCTACAACACAATATAGACATTTTCAAATAATGTTTTACATATTTTTCAGATATTTTTGGGTTTATATTGGGTTGAAAAGAAAATATTTTACATATCCATGTACATAGTACGTACAACATTGAACGTCTCTTTTTTACTAACTAGTGTTTATCTGTTCCCCACTCCGAACCACGGTCCTAGAGATGATTCCAGAATAAATCCGGTTTTACCCAGCCTGGTTACTGGCGTGACTGGTCCCAGTCACAGATTTTCTTTTCGGATTATAAACAATCAAAAACATAAATTTACCCAGCAGGATTCGAAACCGCTACTATCGCAACAGTAAGAGGGTCTTGCTGTCGCCCTAGACCACTGTGCCAACCAAGCCGGCCCTTTAGATTTTTTTTTAGGCGTGAAGGATTCACGATCCAGATATACATAGCCCGATATCTCTAAATTCACCGCAGTACAATCGCAAAATATCACCAAACAGAGGTTCAACATCAACAAGGACTTAAATAAGCTGACCAAACAGAAACTATAAGACTCCAAAAAAAGGATAGTTCATTAAGTAAATTAAAGGTTCCTAAGATCTTGAAAAGGGAAGGGAAAATAGAAAATGCACAAATGTTTGTCTATAATATCTTAGTTAATTAGTGTTAATTCTATGTTAATTATCCGTACAAAATCGTTCAGTTTGCTTTTTAAAGACTAACCATATCATATGAAAAGCCGTAGAAATATTGCAGGCAACTGCTTCTATGGTATTAGAGACTTCAGATCACACGTGGAGATCACGGGTTCGATTCTCGATGGGAACAATGACTTTTCGTGGTTGTTCTAGTTTGGTTAATGGTTATTGTTAATAATTTGTCAAATCAGTTAGGTTAGGTACCGGACCCCGGGATCTGAACATTTCTTATTTTCATTCGTTGTTCCTTTATTCCTATATTTCCTCAAAGAGACTGCAACTTTACTTGGCCTACCCATTGTAATATTTAATATAATAACTGCATAATTTATTGAGCAAATATCTAACACCAAAAAGAGAAAAATATAATGTTTTTAACAAGAAAATTAAACCGACTTCAATAAATAAATAAGGAACACACACAAGGTTTCTGTTTATTTTTATTTAGTTATTACAACGATTATTATATACATATTTCAAATATGCTTTTTGCAATGATTGTGCACAAACGGATGACTTTACAATAATGATGGAACAGGAAGAAGTATTCCTAGATATAAAAATAGATATTTGCCTAATATCAGAAACACATTTAACAAAAGAGTCCTTTATAAAATTTAGAGGATATACATTTTATCATACCATACATCCAGCTAACACCGCAAGAGAAGGAAGTGTAATAATAATAAAAAAGAACATTTGCCTCCATCAAGAACCCCGGCTCAGTACAGCAGAAAATCAGGTAACAGCACTAACTATTAAATCAAGCCGATACAAGGGTACAATAGCCGCAATTTATTGTCCTCCAAGATACAATCAAAAAAAGGAAAATTATTTGAATGTCCTAAGCAACCTGGGAGAAAAATTTAAAATTGGAGTTGATTTCAATGCAGAAGGCAATGAACGGCATAAAGCAGCTGCTGAACAAAGATGTAGTTACATGTCAACTGGAAAACCAACTTATTAGCCGACTGATCAAGAGAAAACCCCAGACCTGTTAGATTTCTTCATAGTAAGAAACATAACAGCCAACTATAAAAAGATCTAAGAAAATTTTGGGCTAAGTTCAGATCATACGCCAGTGATTCTGACGTTTAGCGAAAATATAATAAGACTCAACGAAAGAAACCTAACGTTAACAATCAAGAGAACAGATTGGGAACGATTTGCTGAAGAATTGAACAAACGAATTTAACTAAATATACCCCTCAAGGCAACTGAACAATTAAATTTTGAAGCAGGGAAATTCGTAGCTGATATTTAACAAGCTGCTTGGAATAATACTCCACAAATAGTACAACTAAAGGAATTAATTATCCAAAAGAAGTGAAGGAAATGGTAGCTGAAAAACGTAAATTACGAAAAAAATGGCAACAAAACAGAACACCTGAAAATAAAAATAGTCTAAACAATATAATCCAAAGAGTGAAAAGGGAAATACTGGAAATTAGAAACAAAACCATAAATGATTATCTGACAAATTTAACACATGATAAAGAAACTAATTACTCAATCTGGAAAGTCCGAAATATTTAAAGCGTTCATGTCTACACAGTTCGTCTATAAGAGACCTATGTGGAAATTAGGCACGTGACAATCACCAAAGAGCAGAAGCATTTGCTGAATATCTAGAAAACACTTTCAAACCAAACGAAACTAATATTGAACATATTTTGCCGAACATAGAAGCTGAAAATTCGACGATTGAATTAGTCACGACAAAAGAGTTAAACAAAGTTATTGAAATTGACATTAACCCCAGGAAATCACCAGGCTACGACTTAAGAACAGGAGAACTACTGCAAAAACTACCAAGAAAGGAAATTATAAAACTCACCAACTGAATCAATACAGCAATTTAGATTAAAACATGTCCCAGACATTTGAAGATTGAAGGAAATTATAGTGATCCCAAAACCTGGGAGGTCACCAAACCAAATAAGAGCCTATAGACCTACATAACTGCTGCCAGTAATATCTAAGGTTTTTGAAAACCTCCTGTTGAAAAGAATAAAACCGATCATATAAAGAAAAAAAGCCTAATACCAAGACACCAGTTTGGGTTTTTAACAAGCACTCAACAGTTGACCAGGTCCACAGAATAACAGATTACAACCAGAATGTTCAGAGTCAAACTAGAAGAAGCTTACTCTACAATAAAAGAAGCTAAAGCAAGTGTACCACAAGGAAGTGTACTGGGATCAATGCTTTATCTGCTCTACACTTGTGATATACCTCAAATGGAAAATATTACGAAGACTACATTTGCTGATGATACTGCGATTATAGCTGTCGGAGATAATACTGAAGAAGCATCATCAAAATTACAACAAGCTAGTGACAATTTAAATAATTGGATACAAGCTTGGAAAATAATAATTAATGAAAGTAAATCTGTACATGTGCAGTTCATAATATAAACAGACCGCACAAGCACCAATAAGATTAAATAACACTATCATTACATGTAGCAACAACGTTAAACATCTTTGAATGAAACTCGATGCAAAACTTCGCTGGAAGGAACATATAAAGAAGAAAAGAAACGAACTGGAGTTGAAAAATAGGAAAATCTACTGGCTAATTGGAAGAAAATCACAATTAACAGTATATCATAAATTGCTATTACATAAGCAAATACTAAAACCTATATGGACATACGGAATTCAATTATGTGGATGTTCTGCAAAGAGTAACGTAAATCAAATAAGTTTTTCAGAACAAAGTCCTGAGAGTTATTGTGGGTGCACCCAAATACTATAGGACTTGTTACCTACATCGAGACCTTCAGATACCCACAGTCAGTCAAGAAATCAAGAGAATTGCAAGGGAGCATGAGGAAAGATTCCATTCTCATACGAATATTGAAATATTGCAACTATTGGATACCACCAGAACACGACACAGACTCAAAAAATCAAATCACCTGATCTTGTGTAGCGTTGTGTAGTGAGGTGCATATATTTAAAAATTCAGCAGTGAACCGTATAAATATTATTTCACCAGAGACTGAGATAGGGCCAATGGGTCCTCCTAGTTATATACCTAGATTTAAGTTATTATAAAGACAAATCGAAGGTTAGACGGAAACGACTAGTAACAATATAATAACTAAATAATAAAAAAAATGTTAAACAGACAGCCTGAGGTTCACGATTAATAATATCTGGAAAACCCAACGAACTATTCGCAGCAATAAATATTACTACCTGTAATTATTACTCTGGGCGCTAACCCACTTATTGGGGCAGTAAAAATTAATTTCACTCAAATTAAAATTCAAATGAAATACAAGTCGAGAGATTTTGCGAAGTATCATTTGATCACACTGCAGTATTGTTAGTACTAGATGCGACAAATCTGAAAAAAACAAACAAACCCAATCCTACGAACACATTTACTAGCAGAGACCCGTTTAGTCTTATAATGCAAGAACGTATAAAGTATTCCAACCGAGAGTTATAGAATCTACAATAGATACAAATCCTGTTCATAAGGACGATGTTGCTGTAAATCAGGTTTCTCCAATGGAAGTTGTTACAGAAATTTATATTAACATCAATCCTAAAAAGACTGGTTAATAAAAGATATATTGAATATTCAATGCCTATTTGAGACTGAAGCATGTTTCGGAATTATTTAATGTTGCTCGAATTAATTTGCTTAAAAAACCTGATAAACCAATAGACCAAGTTAGATCTTACCAGCGTATTTCGCTGTTACCTACGATATCAATATTATATGAGAAACTGCTGTTAAAACGCATTAAGTAATTTATAGAAATGCCAGATTTCCAATTTGCAGTTTGAAATCACCAATCAAAAATGGACCAAGCGCATAGAGCAACAGCGGTAATTAAAAAGGCATTCGAAGAAAAGAAATAATACCCTGCAATATTTCTTCCGCTTCCGCCCAATTACTGTCGACTCCTCGAATAATAACATTTTGAAAAAATTTAGAGTTTTAGATGAACGAGCAATCTCTACACTCAACCCTATTTTAGCTGAAGATCCACGTATCCCTACAACAGAAGAAAAAATACTTGGAACATTTGCCGACGACACAGTTTTCATATTAAAAATTGTCTAAGTTGTCTAAGGCTGTAGATAACGTACAAGTAGCGGTAAAAAAAATCTACAAATGGACTAGAGACTGAAAAATATGGCTTAATCGCTCCAAATCCGTCCATGTTAATTTTGAATTGAAGCAAAATGACAAAAACATAATTATATCACTTGACAGATGCCTGATTCAAGCAGAATCAGCTAAATACGTCGAAATACGCCTCGATGGTATGTTAAACTAAAAACATCATGTTAGACAAGAAGCAGAACAGATTAGACTCAAAGTCAAGCATTTGTATTGGTTAATTGGAATATACTCTCCACTTGACTTAAAATCAAAGAGATTGGTTTATCAGTCAATCATAAAGCCAATTTGGATCCATGGTGTGCACATATGGGGTTGACAAATGCCATATATTGATAATACGCCAAACATCAAAAAATTTTGCGAATAATTATCAATGACCTCGAAATCAAATGGATACAAGAAGTGATCCAAGATTTCGCCTTGAAATACGGTTGCATAATCACAGTAACGTGGAAGCTCTACAGCTATTGGACAACAAGCAGGAAATCAGAAGATCGAAGCGAACCAAACCACAGGAACTTGTTTAGTGTGTATACGTGTATCAGTGTATAGGTGTTATATTACCCATAATTCATAATTTATGGCAAGTCAATAATAATAATTGTATGGTTGCTTCTGTTAATATAAATGATAACCAAAATTAATATAACAAAAAATTAAAAACTAATCATTATTGTATGCCACTCGAACGTATTCTTTCGGTGGCGACTATTCCACAAACAAGAAACCATTCAGAGCGTATTCTTGAAACGTAGATACGGCTCCGTCAGACAGATGGATCAGATGTCGTTCCCTACATATACAAGAAAAATAACAAATATTACACAACGACAACTTGGCGTTATCACCGGCAAGCCTTTTGTCAGATCTGATATATTGAATGTTTTGACTAAATCGTTGTTCTGACGAAGAAACGTCTGCAAGTCTTAGACAATAGGTGAATTGTAAGTTTAACAAATTCTATTATTAAATAAAAGTGAATAATACATCAAATTAGTAAAATAATATGAAATATTATTTAATAAATCCAACTCAAACTGGCTATACTTTATATTTTGATAATGCAGTTAGTATAATTAACATGTTTGTCACTTGAAACTTAAATATTCTAAATGTAGAACGTACAATACAATTAGACATAATTCCGAAAATTGTTATTAAACTTTTAAAATTAAAACTGCTCCCAACGCTTCTTTTAATGAAGAAAATATTGATAAAAACGACGAAATTGCAATAGAGCTAGATCAAATTTTTACCCCCAAAGCTTTATGGTAAATGAATATCCCCATACGGCATTACAATCTTTCATATAAGTAATCAGTCGCTATTAAAACAATTTGTGGATTCGGGAGCTTCTTTATTTTGAATTATTCTTTTTTTATAGTAAAAATGAAATAGAAAAATTTAATATACTTGGAATAAATATAACCTCTATTACACTCTCACAGCATAAATCTCTTAATATGTTTTTAAAAAATCTCCTTTCGGATTTACATTTTCTAGTGAATGTTTTTCAGGTTTTGAATTCTCATGGCTTATAAGCGGGGAAAGCTATCAACTATTTTTAATCAAAGACAATCCTCATCCTAATATTCATCCAATTCAAAAGATACAAAGAAGCATATTACGTGAAACAAATTTTTAACAAAATATTTAAATTTTGATTTACAAAATAAAATTAAATATGTACGTATATATGTTTTGACATTGTTTTGGATAAGGATGAACCTTTGACTTTCAGTTGTAAAATAAAATATCACATGAAAACAAATTCTGAAAATCCCACAATTGCTAAATCTATGGGTGCTATTATAACATAAAACAAGAAGAATTAAATATCAAATTTAAAAGTTATTTGATTAGATAATATTTGAATATCGCCATGAAATTCTCCAATTGGACTAGTGCCGAAAATACTTGACCAACTAAGAAAATGAAATCCATTGTAGATTTCGTATATCAAGAAATGAAAGTGAATTTGAAAAAAATATATAGGTCTTTTTGATATTCTAAATTTGTTTAAAATTTCGATGAAATTGTGAAACCTCTTAATTCCATATTTTCCAATTTTAAAAAAATCTATAGGTCTTTTTGATATTCTAAATTTGTTTAAAATTTCTTGAAACCTCTTAATTCCATATTAAAAAAATAAGAGCATATTTTGAAAAATGTAAAAAAATTATGACATCTGATAGTATTTTAATGTATCCTAACTTTGATAAACAATTCATATTAACAAGAGATGCTTAAAATATTGTAACTTGTTTAATTCTTTCCGACTTGAGGGATAATGGTAAAACGGAAAGACCGGGTAGCTTCTCGAATATTAACAAACACGGAAATAAAATACTAAACAATTGAAATAGGATCATTTTTTGGAAAACTAATCCTTTTAGACCTTATATTTTTGGAGTAATATTTCAATTAACCACCGATCACAGATCAGAAACAATCAAAATCTCGAAATACAAAGAAAAATATTAATAAATTATTTTTAAAATTATTTTAGTTATAGACACACAGTAGTCGTTATATTGTAGGCAAATTTAGATTATTTGCCTTAATACATTTTGTTCCATTTATTCATTTATGTTCTTTTTGCTGCTGGTTGCACTAAACCTATTTTTTTCTGTGAAATATGATAAATAATCCAAATGAAATCGAAGGGCCCTAAAAGTTTAAATGTTAGAAAGCGTAAAAATGACCAAAACGAGACTCAAACTTTTAATACAAATCCTAGTACTATGCAAAACTATATTTATATTGTTTAAAACTATATTATATTGCGACATTTTAGTATTTGCAAAATCTAATTAACAGAAAAAACTATTTATGTTTTTGAATTAGTTTAACGTATTGCAGACTTAAGATAAACTGCAAAATTTCAATATGCAGCTAGCCGCAAATCTGTAAATCCTCCACTAAACTATTTTCCCTATATGTAAATAATAATTTAAAATATCGACAACGTAGCAGTCGATCTGTCGTCATTTTGCCCTCGAATGACAGATTTTAAGTGGTGTTTCTATCCTCTAGTAGATGTTTCTGCACCACAGCGATCATTATAATGAAATGCTATGTCTTGTTATCACACAACAGAGTAGGAATAGGGATTTTATGGAGATTTCTTTTGTTGTATAGTAGAACAATTAGTATTATTTGGTTTAAAAATTTTTAACCAACAACTAATTTCAGCATGGACCTTTTTACAATGATTGAGTGCAAACGGATGACTTCTATCTTGATTTAAATTAACTATTCGTATATTCCCAGAATTTTTTATTTTTATTGCCGCTTCAGATTAAAAAGATATAGTCCGTATTCAATAATACAGTGCGTCAAAGTAGGTCGTTGTGGTAAATGAATCAAGTGAAATTTTCCATAATCACTAAGAGATGGGCTACAAGAAAATATAGATCGGTATTGTTAACCAATTACATAGAGGGCACCTGATGACTCATTCGCTAATCGAGGCAGACGTGGTATCGGGACCGAGCGATGGGAATGCCGAGATATACACATTTTGGATACTAAGGCCGACGCCTTGACCAGAAATCATATAGTTTCTTAGAGTCTCTCGAAGAGTCTTTTGCTGACGTAGTTGATATTCGATTGTTATTGTAATCACGGTTGCAACACCTAGTATATTGGCCATTATAATATTTGTTGAATATTTGTATTTTATTTACCGAGAAATAAAAGTATTTCATACAGGACATTGACGCCAATTCAGAGAGTTGTTGGCATTATAGGCAAGTTAACTCGGAAATTATTTGTTAGTAAACGCAAGAATAAGGTCTGTTATATATTTTTCCTGTACTATTATATATAGCTTAACATTCAAATAGTATCTATGTACTGTATAGTATGGACCAGACTTTGACAGATTGACTTGCCTTAACAATTATAATGTTATCACTTACCCCTAATTTTTAATTTAGATTAATTACATATCCAAACCATTCTAGCTTGTGCACTAGAAGCATCACATGAGGAAGTTTACCACGCCATACAGCATTTTTACGTTAATCCAGTTATTTCTAGCTTCTGTTCTGATAAGACGACAAGCATAGTTTCTACACAGTCTGATTTTACCACTTTTGAAAGGGATAATCCATCGGCTATTTTGTCACTGTCATTTTAATTCTTATTTAACTCACTGTTATAACCTCAGCACAGATGTTCTAGTCTTTAAAATGTTCATTATATTCTAACTTTATTTGTTTAAATAATAGGCCTTTATTCGACAAAAATACTACCTTATTGGTCCAACAGGTAAGACAAGGCAATGCGTTTTCAATCAACGAACTAAGGGAGAGTGTTCCGGAACCATTCGGAGGTGCGGCACGGGAACATATCGACAACGTGCAGTCGACCTAATATCATTTTGATCTTGAATGGAAGATGTTGAATGATATTTCCAACTTCTAGTGTCAGATTCCCGCCGAGTTAATTTGTTTAATTTTATGTATTCCTTTCACTTTCAAGGTCAACTTTTAAAAAAAGTATATGGATATAAGGGATAAATAAAATATAGATATTTTTTAACAGCTACTGAATAATACTATAGAATATACTATATAAATACTATAGAATTTTTTAATAAATCTTTTATTTTAATTAGTGTAGTGAAGCTAATCTTTTAAAGTTAACTACCAAATTTAATAGTTTATTAAAAATAATTAAAAGGCTTTATAATATTTATGGAATAATTTATGTAACTATCGATACATCGGAAGTTTTTCATCATCTCTAATTTATTTTTTAATCTTCCATATATGTAATCAATAAGAAAACATAAAATATTTTGACAAAAGAATTTGATAAACAATGTTTGCTACCTTGAAATATTTCAAAGACTAAGTGCATTTATTCACGTATAAACGTTTATAATTTAACTATTAACAATTTACATTAGTGTATATTTTAAAATATCTTAAAAACATAATACAGAAATTTAAACAATGGAGATATTAAGAGAGTAATGTATGACCAAAGAATTTAAAGATAATAAACCGATATTTTACAGTCCCAATGAAAAAGTTATTTGTCCATACAATAACTCACATCACATAAGAGTATCAAAGATGGAATTACATTTGAAGAAATGCAAAACTGCTAACAGCGGGAATATTGTACTAGTCCCTTGTGATTATAATACATGTCACCGTGTACCACCAGAAGAATTAAATGTAAGGTGTATTATTTATTAAAGAAAACCAATACAGTACTTTTTTTATACTAGTTACACCATAGTATCTGCCCGGATAAAAAGTGTATAGAATTGCAGCTAATAAAAGAAGGCAGTGAAGTTGAAAAGGTGGTAACACCTCTAGAACCTATTAAACTTGTACCAGTTGATGATAGTTGGGATAATGTAATTTATGATTTTAGAATATCCTAATAATCTATAAATATTATAATTCTTTTGTATTTTTAGTGTGAGGGCCCAACTTATATTGCAGAGCAATATTGTCTCGAACATAAAGTATTGAGACGTTTAGACACAGAGTCTGCTTTAAAGAGACGGAATTTTCGGAATTCTGAAAGACAGAGAATAGGACAACTTACAGACACTGCCGTATCCAATAAATCCAAATTGAATAGTTGTCAGGATCGTAAAAATGTAATATGAATTTTTGAGTTTTTCTTCAAAATTTGACTTGCTTTGATTGGTTTCTTTTTAGACAAACGTGCCACAAACACCAGTGGTTTCATCACATACAAAGACAAAACACTTGACACAAAAATGATGTAATAATGAAATTTGGAAAAGTCCAAAAGCTATATTATCCAAAGCAAATAAATTATGTTCTATTTTAAAATTTTATTATAAGCGTGCGATATTAAGTGTTTATGTGATTTATTGAAAATTCATTGTTTTATGTTATAAAAATGTACTTAATGTATGTTTAATAACTATATATGATTTACTTATGAAGTTGACAAGTATTTTTAGAGATAAATGATCTATTCCTTGTAAAATTTATTCGGTATTTTATTTTTTTATTGTTAACATATTCATTTTTTTTTATTACCTCGGTTATCTATCATTTGGTTTCTTGATATGCTAATAAGTAGAAGCCTTGTTGAGTACTAAGGTCTGCTTGCTTAGGATTAAAAATTAAATGCCTAAAAATTAGATAAATGTGTGTTATATTTTTTAAGCGCCAAAAGTGATAAGCTATAAAATACACGGTAAGATATTAAACACTAAATGTATTCAAATTATTTTTTGTCCTTCCGCTCAAAGTAATTTTATCAAAGAGGTTGGACAGTAGGAGGTAACAAGTGTTCGATTGTTTTACACAATGAAAATATATATTCTATTCTCAGATCTTGTTAGGCATAAAGTCATTAATTTAAGATGCGATTCAGAACACAAATACATAGAGCAACTGGAAAGAACATCGATATCTATTACAAATATATAGTTATATTTAGGAAAGTAAAGAGCTTGCAAAAGGGGCATACCTATGTGGGGTACTCCAACGATAAGAACAACCATTGCACGTGACAACAAATTAGCTGATGATATGAAGGGTATCAAAAACTGGGGGCCATCACGAGCGACGTTGCTATGAACGTTTACAGCCAGGCTGCCAGCACAGGAGTAGCCAACCAGTCGGTGGTCACCACAACAGACTTGGAAAGGTCTACATTACGGACGACAGTATGGAGGCAGCCAGCCCTCCATCACATCGGATGCATGCACTCTGACGAACAGGAAGTTTTTACGCCAGCAGTATAGAATAATTCAAAAATTAGGAATAAAGTTATCATCGTTTGATCAAAATATATAGATAATGTTTAAGTTAAATTCATAGTACCACCGAACTCCTGTCCGAGCAGGACGTGTATTATAAGGATCCTAAGAAAAAAAAAGAAAACAGAAAAAGAATCATTGAATATACCAGGCCATTAAGAGAATTTAAAATGGTGTCTGGCAGTCGGACCTCACCGAAGGAATAAACTGCTGGTCACCCCAAAAAGTAAAAAATTGATTTCACAGAAATTATAAAATACACAGTATGGAAAGTATAAAATGGAACTATATAGAAAAAATTATCAACAAGGTAAGAAATTTTAAAAGATCAAGTAGTTAAGAGTATGTCTCCATTATAGAAAAATCAGAATAACAACCACCATATTCCAAGAGCAGGCCGGAGTGAAGTTTTGCGAGGTCAGGGTGGCCGAATGTTAGACACAAATAATTGATTAGAGACGCCTATATGGTAAATGCGCTTTTATTCACGATTGCATAAATAAATGTTTTGCTGCCTTTAAATATAAATATGTAAAACACTACGAGGCAAAATCGAGTTAAAGCCTCACGGGCAGGATGAAGATTCCGGCATCTTAATTAATTCTGTGATGTGGCCATAACCGACTTATTCATAAAGTATAAATACAGAGCGGCTCAGCTGAATTCAGTATTTTAATTGCCCAATTACCTTCACCAAACCGGTTCTAAAAAATATTATAATGGATGCACATCGCTTGGAAAGTAATTTTAAAACTTTGTGTCATTTTTTATGGTCAGTCATTAGAACAAGTCATTTTTCCAAAAAATTTATTAATTAATTATAAAATCTATGACAAGAAATATAATAGTTTATTGATGAATTAACGTCTGAAATTTAAATACTAAAAACGTTGATAACATTAATTGAATTTTACGATTCATATGAATGCTATAAAAAGACAACTTAATAAACCTAACAAGTTCACGGTAAGATGGAATGTACTACCTTACTTCAGTTATCTGGTACCTTTATGGACTCATTCTTCTACCTACGCCCACCGCACATCTATCGGGTGGACCTTAAAAATGGACAAAACTGTCCTCTCAAGTTCACCGAACAGGGAATGATTCCAGAGAACGACGCCTTATTCCAGACCAGGCTCTAGCTTACGTGTATACCCAAATATATATTAAATTGCTCATCCTTTTTAACAGCTACAGTTCGTCGGATTGTAGCCTTCAACCAAAGTACTGTCAACCCCTACTGTCCAATTCCCCAATTCTCCTATAATTCGCTTTCTCCAGCAAGTTTGGATCCCCTCAAGTTGTTATATTTGGCAATTAAAAAGCAGATGCAGTCTGCCGTCTAATCTCTGACGAGAACATGGATCACGCCCTTTTTATTTGTACTGTAGAAAAAAATGGATTGTCATTGACGACGCGTTTACATTTTGTCCAAGTATTGACTGAGATCTGGAAAACTTTCTTTATTTTATGTGTATCCTGAAAAACAACAAAATAAAATATTAGATATGTTAAAAAAGAATGTCGTATATTAGTACAGTACTAACTTTTATAATAAATAAATGATCTGATAAATAATTATGTTTCCAGAAAAATTATAATATTAAAACGGAAAATTCAATAATAAAGCAGTTCGGTCAAATATTAGATACATGACTTATGGTATGGTTTTTGGTATATTTTTTAAACATATTAAACTTGAAGAAATATCTCCTAAAATTAAATTATAAATGCGAAACATTATAAATCATATCTTTCAACAAGCATGTTGAAACATTGTGAAAACCAGCCAATTAAATCTTTAGAAGAAATCAGGTATTTTTGAATAACTTTTAAGAAACATTTGTTAATATAATAATTTGTTAACGATTGTTAATGTCTTATTAGTTCCCCTATTCCAAATGGCCAAAAAGTAAGAATTCTTTAGAACCGAAAGTAATATACCATTAATATAACATATCTTGCGAATGTTACAACACATATAGTTGGACATATAATAATTGGGTGGATGCGCCTATATACTGAATCGGCTTATATATTGTTGAATAATTAAATCTTAAGAGTAGTTGCTTTGTATATAAAATCGTAAAAACGCTACGGCGCATGCTCGTGATAAAACCACCCGGACAAGATGAAGATCCCTCACTCTTGATTCATTTCTGTATTGTGGCTTTAACCGAGTTGTTTGTAAAGTATAAATATGCATGGACTAAGTTGTATCCAGTACTTTAATTGCTCAAACACCTACACCAAGTCGATTCTAGAGAATTATCTGAGAATGGATAGAAGTCCTAAATCAACCGGGATATAATTATATAAACAATTCAAAATTGCTACTTATCATACAATGCTGTATCATCTGGTGCCGCTTTCTGTGATATCGCACGTATTTCTAAGATGGAGTGAAAATTTAATTGTATAAAAGATTTACCTGAATTTCACACTGACAAACACGTTCAATGAGTCTGGGCTGGACGTCTGCCCAGACTGTTGACCTTTTAATAATATATTGACTAATAGGCAAGCATACAAGACAACATATGACGGGTTGTAGGAATGATCTAACCGCCACCATGATGGATTGCTTTGTTGCCCATTGGAATCCTGTAAATAGAATCACTACATAGTATAAAACAAAGTCGCCTTTTCTGTCCCTATATCCCTATGTGCGCTTAAATCTTTAAAACTATGCAACGGATTTTGATGCGGTTTTTTTCAATAGATAGAGTGATTCAAGAGGAAGGTTTATATGCATAATACATGCATAATATACTAAGGCAACATTGCTAATTTTAGAGGTTTCTAACGTGATGTCGTAAATTAACCTATTTATTTAGGCTTATTTAGCAATTAGCAAAAACGCTGCCTAACCTTACGAGTTAGATCAAATTAATGTACTACAGGTATTGTACACCATAAAAAGATCTACAAAAAAGTCCGCGATGGTATATGTTTATCTTTTAGGGATAACCCACATTAACCAATTTTATTGTTTACTTTTTATGTGAGAAAATGGCTTATTTACGAAGCTATTTTAAGCAATGCGGCATTAATCCTTATCAAATTAAGTACCTTAAATACAGTGTGCAATTAATATAGATCAATATGGTTCCTTACAACATGTAAATTAAACAAATATTTTCGGAGATATTACAAATTTAAAATTTGCGTTTAAAAATGTGTAATGTAATAAAAATTGTATGAATTTAGATATTCCAAAGATAGCAGGAAATCTTCATAGTAAGTATAGGGGAAGAGGAATTGTTTTACTCCAAATTTAATGCGTGCAGGCCAAGGGCAGTAATGAATGAACCAAAAATACTGGATCGATTTTTATCATGTTTTCATTGAGTGGCATAGGCATATATATTTTATGCCCGTGCAAAGTCGGAGCGGGCCGCTATGTTTTTATATACAACGTTCATATTTTTTCTGTAGTGTATTTAATTTAGTATCAGCATTGCACCCGTGCGAAGCCGGGGCGGGTCGCTAATTAAGAATAAAACTCACTCCATTAAATATGATTTGAAAAAATAAATTAAGAGGGCGTTGCCATTTTTTTGCTTATTAATTGGTATGATCTATAAACCAAAAGGCAGTGGAAGATTCATCTAGACAAAAACAGAAACATAATTAGTAACGTTGTTCTTAGTGTACAAGATACCAGACAGCACATTTGTTTCGAAATTTTCAGACGCCTGCAACTTTTCATTCAATACTCTATATAGTGCGTGTTTTATTTGTTCCAGAGTACGGAAGAAATAATTAAAAATTAAACCAAAAGAACTGTAAACTAACTCACCTAATATCTATCATTCTCTAATTATATATTGATCCAAATTATTTATGAGTATCCCACTAGCTGACTAGCATGTCGTTTCAATCCTTTTTAATCAATGTTATATTCACTGATGAGACTTCAAGCTTTTATATTGCAGAGCCTCATAAACTACATCTTTTAGACTACATGTTGATAGAAATCCAAACGGCATATATTTAAAAGCCTGGAAGCTAAAATACTTGTGCCAATATCTGTTGTATTTGTTTGGCGACTTTGACAGGTAGATCTGGTCAGATTCTTCGCTGACGGTTTCACGGTAAGATACAGTAATATACCGTAAGACGTAGTACAGTAAGACCCAGTAGGGTCGAATAAATTAACTTGAATGCTAGCATGATCCCCTCCAAGGCTTCCAGACAGATTGTGGAACTCTCCGGCACCGCCAATGATGTACTCGCCAGATTCTTCAATGACACATTATACTATAGGATCGGACTTGGCCAAACGTTTCAAACCTGAAGTCAAATGACACGGACCTTAGTGATAGTCACACAATAAAAGCGAATAATTCCGTACCTTCAACAGGTTTTTCTGAATGGGCCGGATTCTTCGGTTCAACAGCCACACATACTACGGAAGATAAGCTGAACTCCTTGATATTCAAGTTCTGCTTGTTTGTGAATGTGGTGATGATATCGGACTTAACCAAAAATTGATCCACTCGGAACAACCTATAAATGTTTCCAGATGGGACATCTTCCATGAGTTCTACATAACGACGCATCATTAGGATGGTTCCATGTATTGTCTGCTCGTTTAAATCTTCTTTCTTGATGCCACATATTTGGGTCTTACGATAGGGGCCTTCATGCCTTTGGCTAATTTACCGAAAAAGACAGGAAAAAAAGCGTGGAAACGACCTTTATGAGAAATTGGTACCATTTTAGACATATACATCGTCAGAGGACCGTTAGGATCATAGTTCGTAATACCTAAAAACAAAAAGCGAAGTATAGTAATTTGCATCTGCTAAAAAAATAATAAAAAATTGGTAATTATTGTTCAGTTTATACCAATCATTCACAGTGAATCAGCATAGAGTTGTAAACCACATATCGTCATGTACAAATATAACCTAAAATTTCACGCTTTTTAAACATCCATCCATGTGGACCTTCGTATAACATTTCCATTCTGTACTTCTGAACAGTTAATGGGGATGGCCAGTGAGGTAACATAGTTTCCGTTTGTACTCACAACTGAAATAACTCATTATTACAAAATTAAAAAATTGAAAAGATACTACAAGATTCTTTTTTCGATGTTTCCTACTTTAATTCGAAAATTCTTAATAAGTTGACTTTACCACAGAAATATATTTATATATGCATTATTTAAAATTTTAATTTTTGTTTAGTAAAATTAGTACAAAGTGAAGTAACACCAGAAATACTTCCATAATTAATTAATTTATTATACAAATAATTATTTAGGAATTTACATACCCATAACACAATCTATTACAACAAGAGCATCATCAGTTACACCAAGTGTACTACTGTGTCGGATTAAGTAACTTGAATTCTAGCATGAACCTCTTCCAAGGCCTTCAGATAGATTTCTAAGTGGAGCTCTCTGTCACCGGCAATGATGTTTTCGCTAGATTCTTCAATGACACATTGTACCATAAAATCAGACCTAGCCAGACGTTTCAAACCTTAAGACAAATGACACAGGCCTTAGTAATAATCACACAATAAAATCGAACATTTGCTTACCTTCTACATGTTTTGGAGAATCGGCCGGATTCCTGGGTTCCACAGCTACACATACTACGAGAGTTACGCCGAATTACATGACATTCAAGATCTGCATGTTTGTGAATGTGGTGATGGTATCGGGCTTAACCAAAAATTGATCCAGACCGAACAAAGTGCAAATATTTCCAGATGAAACATCTTCCATGGCTTCTAATAAAAACAGGACTAAAATCGTAGAAATAACCTTTATGAGAAGTGGGTACCATTTTAGACACATATCATCATAAGACCGTTAGGATAATAGTTCTTAATACCTAAAAACAAATAAAGCAAAGTATAGTCATTTGCAAATATTAAAAAAATTAAAAAAATTGGTAATTGTTGTTTAGTTTATACCAATCATTCACAGTGAATCATCCTAGAGTTGTAAACTACAAATCATCATGTACAAATATATACCAAAATTTAACGCGTTTTAAAAATCCATATAGGTGACACATACCAAGAGCGGCTTCATCATCAGGTCAAGATCAGGCAATCACTTTCCAGTCGTAAACAAATCGATGCTGGCGTACCTCAAGGTTCCCCGCTGGCCCCAGCCTTATTTAACCTCTTTATTTTAGATATGCCGAGAATAGAGCATACTGACGTCGCCTTTTACGCTGACGACACTGCTTTCTTCACGGCCGCCAGGTTCGAAGTTACAATTCATGAAGTTTACAGAAGCAGCTCGATCATGTGGTCAAGTGGTTCAAATTCTGGAGGTTGCAAATCAACCTCCTGAAAACCCAGGCCATCATTTTCCATAAGAAGCGTTACGCACTGCGCGTCTCGCAACTTAAGATCGACACCGCAATAATTCCATGGCTGGATAACGTCACGTACCTAGGTCATCACTTTGACCGGCGGTTCGGTTGCCATTCCCAAATCCAGAAAGCAATCCAAAAAGGTTCGGGGATAGCAAACCTGCTATCTTCTCTGATATGCCCTTCTAGCAGATTTCCCATCTCCATCAAATGCTTATTTTACAAGATGTTAATTCGGTCCGTACTCCTCTAAGGATCTAATGTTTACTTCAAGTTTGTTACACCCAACCAGGTCAAACGGCTTCAAGTTTTCCAAAATAAGCTCCTCAGGAGAATATTAAGCGCTCCATGATTTGTCAGAAATAATCAAATTCATAGGGAAACTGACACTCCAGAAATCAAGCACTTCATAACTCAATCATTCCACAAACAACAACTCAGCTCAAGTTCTTCAGAAAACGCGCTTGTTCGCGAGCTGGTCGACATGCTGGGAGCTTAGCACCGCGTCACCGCCAAGCTCTCCCCCTTTTCCAGGCTGAAACGAACTCATCCATCGCTACAGTCATAACTTTTGCCCCCATACGACAGTACCCAGTTGTGTGTTAACTCAGGTTTGCGAATCAATAGAATCGCCGGGCCCTCGTGCCCAATAACTGCTGCCCGATCAGCGGGTGCCATATCCCCAAATTTAATGCAGTAGCAGTAGTGATCCACAGGGGTCAACGGTGAGGCGGTTTCGGTTTACTGTATTGGTAAGCCCAGAGGCAGTCCCACAAAACCCGGTCAAACCTGTCACTCCAGGTCAAGTCTCCGCGACCAGGTATGCGTCATGCATTCCACCGCCTGGTTTTTAGGCCAGAACAAAAAAAAAGCGGCTTCATCATCATGTGGACCTTCGTATAACACTTTCATTCTGTATTTCAGAGCAGTTATTGGGGATGGTAAATGAACGGCAATCATCTGAAGCAAAGTCCCACTAGCAGGTAACCATGTCTGACTAAATTGTGTTAAATCCTTATCCTCGTCTTCATATTTCAAGTTAATGCGTAGAGTGGAGAGAAGGACTTCATATTCTTCTTTACTAAAATAAAAATTTTAGTTACACCCAAGAACTTCAAATATATAATGCATTCTCGATATAACAACTTGTCATCATAGGATATAAAGATAGAGGTAACATGAAAGCATTTAATACCTAGGCTTATAATTTTCATCCAATGCACTGCAAACAATATATTTATTTCCTAATAACTTCATAAAAGTTATTTTGTAAACTATATAGTGGCCTAATTGTGCTGGAAGAATTTTTTTTTAAATAATAAAATACATGATTACTTGCAGTTCATAATCAGGTCAAAAATTTTGTAGATGGGATTCAAGATGTACATGCAAAACAATATTTTGTTATCATTATCTTGTTTTTGGGTTGAAATATTCCTAATCCCATAGATTGTTAAACGTCAGAAAATGGGTATGGTCCATCTTGTTCATGAACAAGATTGGCGTAATACGTTCGTCGATAGCCTGACGTAACATAGTTTCCGTTTGTACACACCTGAATTAATTCATAATTACAACTTTATCCATAATTTATAGCGAATTAGCAGTATCAGTAGCACCAATCATTAACCAATGTCGGCCTGGGGCTGTTGGAGATGACATCACGATTAATTAAAAGATTGTAAAGACACCACAATGTTTCCTATTCTAACTCGGAAGTTCTTAATAAATTGTCTTTATAACAGAAATATATTTAGATATGCGTTATAGCTTCTGCATTGAATTGCATTGTGCATGTTTCTTTAGTAAAATTAATACAAAGTGAGGTAACATCAAAAATACATACATAATTATTTACTTTATTATACAAATAATTATTTAGGAATTTACTTACCTCTAATCCAGTATCTGTATTTCAGAGCAGTTACTGGCTATGGTAAGTGAACGACAATCATCTGAAGCAAAGTCTCACCAACAGGTAACCATGTCCGCCTAAATTGTTTTCCATCCTTATCCTTGTCTTCATATTTCAAGTTAGTGTACAGTGTGGAGAGAAGGCCTTCATATTCTTCTTTCCTAAAATACAAATGTTAGTTACACCCAAGAACTAAAAATATATAATGCATTCTGGATATAACAGCTTGTCACCATAGGGTATAAAGATAGAGGTAACATGAAAGAGTTTAAAACCTAGGCTTATAATTTTCTTCCAATGCACTGCCAACAATATATTTATTTCCCAATAACTTCATTAAAGTTATTTTGTAAACTATATAGAGGCCTAATTGTGCTGGAAGAATTTTTTTTTAATAATAAAACAGATGTTTACTTGCAGTTCATAATCAAGTCAAAAATTTTGTAGATGGATTCAAGATGTACATGTAAAACGATCTTTTGTGATTATTATTCTGTTTTTGGGTTGAAATATTTCTAACCCCACAGATTGTTAATCGTCAGAAAGTTTGGTAAAGTTATTCAGCATCCAACTGCAACTTCAAATGGGTACGGTCCATCTTGTTCATGAACAAGATTGGCTCAATACGTTCGTCGATAGCCTGACGTCACATAGTTTCCGGTTGCACACACACCTGCAAATAATTCATTATTACAAAATTGTTTCTAACTTAATTCATAATTTATAGCGAATTAGCAGCATCAGTAGCACCATTGATTAACCGATGACGGCCTAGGGCGGTTGGAGATGACATCACGATTAATTAAAAGATTGTAAAGACACTACAATGTTTCCTACTTCAATTCGGAAGTTCTTAATAAATTGTCTTTACCACAGAAATATATTTAGATATGCGTTATTGCATTTGCATTGAATTGCATTATGCATGTTCTTTAGTAAAATTAATACAAAGTGAAGTAACACCAAAAATACATACATAATTATTTAATTTATTATACAAATAATTATTTAGGAATTTACTTATCCGAAACACAATCTACTACAAGAGCACCATCAGTTATACGAAGGGCAGCAGTTACTTCAGAACGGAAATCTATGTGCCCAGAGGAACCAATCAAATTAATCAAGAAAACTTTCTACTCTTTTTCGCGTTAATCAAAATTATTTATGAAAAAAGTTAGTATTTTTGTTATAACAATTACCCAGCTTTATTTTAAAGAGATAAAGCTTCAGAATCACTAATCAAAATTATCAGATAAGTTCAGTGGTTTGTAAATTTCGTCGTTCAATATTTCAAAAGACTACATATTCTTAATATGCTTACGTTGATTTAATCGTAATAAATCTGTCTTGATAATTTTTTCCGGTGTCTGTAAAATGTATTTCTCAAACTTTGGCACCAGCAGTAATAACAGTTTTTGCTACTAAGGAGTCTATTAAAAATGATTTTCCTTTATCTACGTGAGCTATGACGGATATATTACTGATGTTTCGTTTTTTTGACCATCATGGCACAAATTTAATCTGCTGTAAAATTCACCTATATCAAAAATAAATGTCAAGAATTCGTAATGTTTAAAAACATAAAACAAATTTCTGTAATAATAGAAGAAAGCTCACACTATTGTTTGTATATTAAAATAAAGTTCAACCACCTGGTGTATTTTATGCTATTGATTTAAAATGAAATTTTCTTGTAGTTATTAAACTAAGTGTCAATCCCATGTATATTCTTATCATATTTGAAATAACTGGAGTAATAAAAATAATATAATTCGCAATTTTATAATGGAAATCTATTAAAAATAACTTATTGTTAACTAATTCACAAATATGTAAACATTTAAACTACACAGTTATTATATATAGTTACTACTTAGTTACTATATATATTATATACATTCTGCATTTCATACTATTATGTAATGTTCAAAATCGAAGCAGTCCAACTAACAATCCATTTAAATCCAAATTAAAACGAAGCAACACAACACCCGGTAGATATTTTAATTCAAATTATTATCTTTCCTTCTTAATTTTTAAGCAGATCTGCAGTAAACTGCAAACAGTGCGGATCAAAAGTTCCAACAGATAATGTATTTTGGGGCATTTCAATAGCGATGAGACGTAATTTCACATTTCATGTTCCAGGAAATTGCGAAAAGTTACAAATGTAAATTGTGCTGCTCTCTCTGTTATATCTCTTCGTGGTATATTGTATTCCTTTTAGTATTTTGTAGAAAATTGTCTATCTGTAGTCATGTCTGTGTAGTTGTTTGTTTATTACGAGATAAAGCCAAAAGCATTTTTGAGTATAACCCTTGTTTTTTGATCGAAAGACCCTCATAATCAATATCTCAAGCATATCAACATATTTTTCACTCTTTTTACATCAATACATCTTAGGAAAACGAAATAGAGGAAGATTTTGACGTTTTTAAAACATTTTTTGTATTTTTCCGCCATCTATATTAATACTAATCGTCTATATTAACATACTTCAGACCTATCATAGTTTTCGGAATATAAATAGGTCATACCTTATTTCCAATCCATCAGTAGTTTTATATATTTTAAAATTGGTTTTACTGATCACATTCCAGTCTATGACGATATCTAATTCCTGGAGTAAAGCCTTATCATGTACAACAAATATATAAAAATATTAATTGGGCCGCCCGTAAAACTCCCGTAAGTTCACAGGTGCCGACATTGAATACCCTCTTTGTTCCTCGACTTGAAAACATCTGCATCATAAGCTTTATGTCTGTCGATTCCTCGGAAATTTGTTGTTTGTAGGATGTTTCTGCACCACTGTCATCATTATAATGAAATGCTATGTCTTGTTATCACACAACAGAGTAGGAATAGGGAATTTACGGAGATTTCTTTTGTTCTATAGTAGAACAATTAGTATTATTAATTTAAAATTTTTTAACCGACAATTAATTTCCGACAGAAGGAAGAAGGTGGGACGGTGCTTTGAACTTGCTTAAAATTCTTTTCTTTCTTAATTTAAATTAACTATTCGTATATTCCCAGAATTTTTTATTTCTATTGCCGCTTCAGATTAAAAAGACATAGTCCCTATTCAATGATACTGAATACAGTGCATCAAAATATGTCGTTGTGGTAAATGAATCAAGTGAAATTTTCCATAATCACTAAGAGATGGACCGTAAAAAAATATAGATCGGCATTGTTGACCAATTACATAGAGGGCACCTAATGACTCATTCGCTAATCGAGGTGGACGTGGTAACGGGTCCGAACGATGGGAATGCTGAGATGTACACTTTTGGATACAAAGGACGACGCCTTGACCGGAAATCATATAGTTTCTTAGAGTCTCTCGAAGGGTATCTTACTGACGTAGTTGATATACGATTGTTATTGTAATCACCGATGCAACCCCTAGTATATTATCAAGATAGTGACCATTATAATGTTTGTTGAATATTTGTATTTTAATTACCAATAAATAGAAATAGTATTTCTTACAGGACATTGACACCATATCAGAGAATGGTTGCATTATAGGCAAGTTAACTCGGAGATTATTTATAGCTAACCCAAGAATAAGGTCTACTACATTCTTTCCCTCTACTATTATATATAGCTTGACATTCAAATAGTAACAATGTACCGGAATTTGATAGATTGACTTGCCTTAACAATTATAATGTTATCACTTACCCCTAATTTGTAGTTTAGATTTTTGACAAACAAATTATGACTTCATGATTGACGGCACAGCTTGTGCATTAGAAGCATCAGATGAGGAAGTTTACCACGCCATACAGCATTTTTACGCTAATTCAGTTATTTCTAGCTTCTATTATGATTAGACGATAAGCAAAGTTCCTACACAGTCTGATTTTACCATTTTGACGGGGATGGTCCAGAGGCTATTTTATCACTTTGACCACTTATGTTAATAGAGTAATTCTTATTTAACTCACTATTACAACCTCAGCACAAATGTTATAGTCTTTGAAATGTTCATTATATTCTAACGACACACACTTGACAGGATAAGAATCCCACTTCTGATGTTAGTAATTAAGATAAAAGGCCGTTTTTTGTTTAAATAAAAGGCCTTTAATCGACCACAATACTAGTTTATTGGTCCGACAGGTCAGACAAGACAATGTGTTTCGATCAGCGAACTAACGGAGACTGTTTTGGACACAACCGGATAGAAACACAGGTCAAACTATTTTGTTAAATAAGAGTAGGACAGGAAGTTTGGTAGGTGTGGGTTTTAGCCCTATGGCAGAGTCGTTATTCCCTTGGTGGATCCAATTCAGTACATCTTGTTCTTGAAATAATATATTTTAGTTTTAATCCCTAAATAATTCAAATGCTATAAAAATTCAAAAGGTTAATAAATAATCGTTTAAATAACAAAGCCGGTATGGCTAAATCAGTAGGCAACAATGATATTGCCAGAATTGAAAGAAACATCAGCCTTCTTCATTCCTTCAGAAACCTTCATTTCTAAAATTCGGATAGCACACCATTGAATATCCGCATCCTTTACATCACTATCAGTGATCTAAAGCACGTTTCATTTCGAATTAGGTACAACTGAGAGGATTTTCTCAATCATGCACAAATTTTTGCAGAATATTACCAATGTCTCTAAATAAATGTATATCTGAACGAATTATTGCTCTCATAAACATATTAAATTAGATCAATTTTAAATTCGACGATTCATTTATACTATAAAAAGAATAACATATTTTTCAGAATATATCTCTAGATTAAATAGAGGTTAGGTTAGTTTATTCAGTAATTTGTAATGTCACAATTGCAAACTTAGGCAAGACTCGCAAATTTCTTCAAATGTTTTTAAATTAAAAAGGTCCTATATAAAACAACACAATTTAAAATATAAACTCTTATACCTAAAAAATCATATACTTAATATGCCTGTAATAATTTATTTGTTTATATTAAGTTAATAGAGCATACAAATTGCATATAGAACTAATACTAATTTAAAGACAACAATCTTATAACAATTTGACAGTTGCCATGGTATCATAAAACATTCTCCATAGATTACTTGATATATATTATTCGCAATTGAAATGTGATATACTGTCACATCAATAAGACGTATATGATACAGCTACAGCACTAGTAATATATATATTTTTAAGGAAAACTGTAAAAACATATACTGAACGTTAACGGGTGTTTTTTTAATAATATGTTATTATCTTATTATATTTTTCCGAACAATTTATAACGAACAAAAAATATTTCTATGTAATTTATTGAAATCGGATTTAAAATCAAGTAGCTTGTGGGGAGTTGTGTAAATATTTAATTGTGACAGTGACAGAAGGTAGTATATAAGTAGAGATTATAAGAGTAGTGTACTTTTTAAGTATATAAAAAGAGTGTTAATTGAAATAATATAAGTAAAAAGTGAAATGTCGAATAAAAAAGTTTATATAATTAAATTGGCATCAATTAACTCAGCGAACCGACAAAATATGAATAACGAATTAAGCCGACATGTTGTCCTAGACGCAGTGAGTAAGACCGAAACGTTACCAGAATTGCAAGAAGCATCATGTTCTCCAGTTGTAAAATTTGGATGGCACACAATAGACCTGCAGCATTTGCCTTACATCATTGTCGGTGATTTAAAATATGTCTCCGTTAGAATTATAAAACATAGGTTGTGTAATAATTTTACGAAGTTTTCACCAGAAGTCCACCAGTGTTTTCAAGTAAACTATGATCCTCTGAATAAATGGGAAGCGTGTTTATTTAATGAGATTAATTTGCAACATTGCGATGGTCAATTTGGAAAACTTCTATTCATAGGTGGCAGAGATACGAAGATGTTGTTGGAGGACTTTCTGCACATGTATGATTTTCTCAAATTCTGCGCTAGAATTATGTTGGCTTTAAGTAATGACATGCACAATGAGATAAACAAGGATTCCTGCGGATTTCTACAAATTGATGAAAACAAATTTGTACCCTTTGTGGTAAGAAATGGCGAAAAATATTCACCGATGTTCTGTTTCGAAGGAACCTGCTGGCAGCTGAAAGACAAGTTCGTGAAGGTCACCAAATGGGAGTTAACTTATTTGCGGTTTTTGTTTAGGCTTCAGGGTCTAGAGAAAGAAGATGTTCAACTAAATTCTTGTGATTTAGTGAATATTGTGGATGTTAGCCAATATTTTGATCATCAAGAAAGCTTCATTCCCAAATGGCCCGTTGCAGATTGCACTTGGATGAGTGTAGGCAGTCAAATGAATGGAAATGTTAAATAAAAGAAAAATTTTTAGTCAGTAACATTCCAAATTTTATTATAAGTTTTATAGGCTGTTAAATTAGTATTAAGGTCACTAATATTTTTCTTATAAGAAATTAAAATTTTTTGTTCTATTATGTGAAATTTGTTTTTTCATCAATAAACGTACTATGTTAATTACTGCTTATTATTTTTGAACAAATTATAGTGGTCCATAAAACCTGCTCGGATGAATGTTCATATAGCCTTAAGTTTCTCTGAGGTTATGTTTAGATTTCGGGTTAGATTCAATTATTCGGTTTTTTTCAATTACAGAGTTGAAATATCAACTATGGTATTTTATTTATCATTAAGTGAGATAGTTAGAGTTAGAGGTGGTTTTGAACAACTGTGAATTCTTACAATTTATAAAACCTCAAGTAGATGGATGACTCATTTGATAACAGCTGTTGGTAAGTTATATCTAAAATTAACTACAGATTCGTCATCGCCACTGTCATCTACTCGTTTGAACGAGGAATATAGCTGACTACAAATTACTTACAAATATATAACTTGAAAACAAAATCAAAATAATCGGTATTTCAAAAACATTGATGATATAACAACAATGGCTTATTTTTGTTCATTTGTACGTTTATTTTTTCTTGTATATACTGGTATTTTGTTTATAGTAATATAACATAGCATAGAAGGTAAATAGTGATAAAAAAAAGAGAAATATCATATACAATAAGGATTATTATTAATAAAAAAAACGTTATAATTATGAATGGTTAAATATTTGGGCTAAGTTATATTTATCAAAACCATTAAAACAAACGCAAAAATTAACATATGTTTATAACGAAATATTTTAAAATTAACAAAGCACTATATAATATAACACACCAACATGGACATAATATTAAATAATAAATAATCATTAACTTATAGAATTTTCTTATTCCTTGTGGAATAGTGTCCAATGGGTCCTTCAAAATATAAACTCGAGCTCCTAAAATATTCGCAATAAAATTTGTAAACAGAATATAGAAATGAATAAAATCACCTTTATAACAACAATACTAATTTAACATAACAATAACTTTATAATTATTTGACAGTTGTTATGATGCAATAAAACACCGATCCCAATGATAACTTGATATATTTACTAATATTTATATTGTCACCGTGACAGCAATATAATTTAAATGACGTTATTACTGTCACTATAATAATTATGGTTATTTTTATATATAAGCATATAAATTAATACATTTAAATTGGTAAGGTATCTTTTTGAATAATACACCAATGCTCTATTAATATTTTTATCAGTAGTTATAATAAGTTTGAAGTCAGCGTCATCTGTCGTTAAAATATTGAAATATTTGAGCACTAGTTAGGAATCACTATTGGGTCTAGTATGAGTGTATCATTTCCCATCACATCATAATACAAATTGTCCAATTTTTTTTAACTTAGATGATGATTCATAAATAAATTTATATAACAAATAATATTTTAAGGTATATCAAAATAATTGAAAAATTGGGTGTAATTAGTATGTAAAAATATATATGAGTTGAAATGAAATAACAAAAATAACTTCTAATTTGGATTTTTTCAGTTCTTCTGTAATATAACCGATATTTATAATCATTCATCTAGCATCAATCATTAATGAACTTCAGACTAGGTAAGATTTACCACGGATACAAGTGTAAAAGTACATGTCCCAATTTAAAGCACAAATATCAAAATCAAATAGGTCCCGGTCGCTCTTTCTCATTTCTTTCCATAGCGTTTTCACGTTGTTGTTCTCAAACTTCCACTCTTTTGTAGCATAGTAACTTAACATATCTACAATTTGATTTATCTTCTTGTAATTCTCTCTGGCTCTACAACATAATATAGACATTTTCAAATAATGTTTTACATATATTTCAGATATTTTTGGGTTTATATTGGGTTGACAAGAAAATAATTACATATGTATGTACATAGTATGTACAACACTGAACGTCTCTTTTTTACTAAATAGTGTTTATCTGTTCCCCACGGTCCTAGAGATGATTTCAGAAGAAATCCGGTCTTACCCAGCTTGGTTACTGGCGCGGCTTATCGCAGTCACAGATTTTCTTTTTCGTATTAACAATCAAAAACATAAATTTACCCAGCAGGATTCGAAACTGCTACTATCGCAACAGTAAGAGGGCCTTCCTGTCGCCCTTGACCACTGTGCCAACCAAGACGGCCCTTTAGATTTTGTTTATGGCGTGAAGAATTCACAATCAAGATATACATAGCTCGATATCTCTGAAGACAAAAATCTTCTCAGAATGAAGTTTTTGTAGGACAATTAAATGCTGAGGTTAAATGGTTAAACTTTTGGAAGTTGCAATTCAACCCAAAGAAAACCCAGGCCGTTATAATCCACAGAAAATCCTGTATCCTCTCACGTGTAGAAAAAGCAAATTGTCTCTAATAATTATGGTTCTGCTATATAAGACATACTCCTTTATTTAGACGGGTTAAAGTAGTCTAAGTATATCGGCCATGAAGAGGCGAAAAAATTTAGAAATAGCGGAGAAAAAAATTTGAGCGCCTCATATACAGAATTATTCAAATACATTAGTGCAAAGGTTCAAAAGGAATTTTTCACTCATCCCTTTTCAAAAATTCACCGCAGTATAATCGCAAAATTCCTATACCAAATCCTTATCATCACTAAACAGGCGTTCCACATCAACAAGGACTTTAATCAGCAGACCAAACAGGATTCCAAGAAAAGCAGAGTTCATTAAGTAAATTAAAGGTTCCTAAGGCCTTGAAAAGGGAACGAAAAATGGAAAATGCACAAATGTTTGTCTATAATATCTAAGTTAATTATTCTATGTTAATTATCCGTACAAATTCGTTCAATTTGCTTTTTAAAGACTAACCATATCATATGAGAAGCCGTAGAGATATTGCAGGCAACTGATTCTATGGTATAGATATAAGAGTCTTCAGATCACACGTGGAGGTCGCGGGTTCGATTCCCGGTGGGAACAACGACTTTTCGTGGGTGTTCTAGTTTGGTTAATGCCTCTAATGTCAGATCAGTTAGGTTAGGTAGCGGACCCCGGTGCCTGAAGCATTTCTTATTTTCAATCATTGTTCCTTTATTCGTATATTTCCTCAAACAGACTGCAACTTTACTTGGAATGCCCATTGTAATACTTAATATAATAACTGCCTAATTTATTCAGCAAATATCTAACACCAAAAAGAGAAAAATATAATGTTTTTAACAAGAAAATTAATCCGACTTCAAAAAATAAATAAGGAACACAGACAAGGTTATTGTTTATTTTTATTTAGTTATTACAACGATTATTATGTACATATTTCAAATATTCTTTTTGCAATGGTTAAGTAGAAATGGATGACTTTGCAATGATGACAGAACTGGAAGAAGGCTGGTGCTTTTATTAACTTAAATTAACTTTTCATATATTCCCAGAATTTTTCAATGATGCTGCATACAGTGCATCAAAATAGGTCGTTGTGGTAAATGAATCTAGTGAAATTTTCCATAATCACTAAGAGATGGACCGTAAGAAAATATAGATCGGCATTGTTGACCAATTACATAGAGGGCACCTAATGACTCATTCGCTAATCGAAGCGGACGTGGTAACGGGTCGGAACGATGGGAATGCTGAGATGTACATTTTTCAGATACAAAGGACGACGCCTTGACCGGAATTCATATAGGTCCTTAGAGTCTCTCGAAGAGTATCTTGCTGACGTAGTTGATATACGATTGTTATTCTAATCACCGATGCAACCCCTAGTATATTATCAAGATAGTGACCATTAAAATGTTTGTTGAATATTTATATTTTATTTATCAAGAAATAAAATTATTTCTTACAGGACATTAACACCATATCAGAGAGTGGTTGCATTATAGGCAAGTTAACTCGGAGATTATTTATAGCAAAACCCAAGAATAAGGTCAATTACATTCTTTCCCTGTACTATTATATATAGCTTGACATTCAAATACTAACAATGTACCGGAATTTGATAGATTCACTTGTCTTAACAATTATAATGTTATCACTAACCCCTAATTTGTAGTTTAGATTTTTGACAAACAAATTTTGACATCATAGTTGACGGCACAGCTCGTGCACTAGAAGTATCAGATGAGGAAGTTTATCACGCCATATAGCATTTTTTCGCTAATTCAGTTATTTCTAGCTTCTGTTCTGATTAGACGATAAGCAAAGTTCCTACACAGTCTGACTTTACCATTTTAACGGGGATGGTCCATTGGCTATTTTATCACTGTCACCACTTATGTTAATAGAGTAATTCTTATTTAACTCACTATTACAACCTTAGCACAAATGTTATAGTATTTGAAATGTTCGTTATATTCTAAACACACACACTTGACAGGATAAATAGAAGGCCTTTATTCGACCACAATACTAGTTTATTGGTCCGAAAGGTAAGGCAAGGCAATATGTTTCAATCAACGAACTAACGGAAACTGTTCTGGAAACTACCGGATAGAAACACAGACGTACCTAATATTACCAAATTAAAACGGTCGGAGGCGTCGCCAATTATGCTCTCCAAACTATTATGTTAAATACGAGTAGGGCAGGAAGTTCCGTAGGTGGGTGTTTTGGTAACATTTTGCGAATATATGGAAATTTATGGAAATTTTGGCGAAATGTTTCGCCACGTCCAAAATGTAGATGTCGCTACCTTTAACACATTTCTTGTTTTATTCGCTATGCTAAGAGCCGCGACGGAATCTGATTCGTTTATTTCGTTCTATGGTTTGTTTATTTTGCACCCCATTTTTAATGCGCCCTATGTAGAGAACAGTGTGGTCAGCTTTTATTAACGGTTATAGATTAAATTATTATTTTATTTTATTACTAGGTAGAAGTCCGTAGTTGAAATGCATTCCCGTTCTAGGAAGTGTTGTGTGTCCGGATGCACAGATAGTGAGGAAATGCATCATCATTTTCCGTTAAAAAAGCGATCCTTAAGAAATGATTAGAAAACTTTAAAAATCCTAAACTGGTTGGTTAAACATGAAGCAGATTTATTATCGTTACCACATGAAATATTTGTGTGATACATTTAAACCTTCCTTTAAGTACTTATGAACAATTAGTGAGGGTGAAAATAATACCACGAGCCTAGAACATGTACAAATGGAAGAGGATCAAAATCAAAATTATATCGAAGGTAAATTGAAGAAGTCAGTCACATCTCTGTTCATAATTGTTACCATTAATTTCAAAACTGTCTTACTATATTTGTAGTGCCTATTTCTATCATTCCAGGCCTACAACCAGGGTGTTCGAAACAAGTATCATCGACACTTGAACAAACTCCAGAAGGTAATGGTAAAGTTTGTATTCATTCAGCCAGTATCCCCCTTTCTGCTCATTCTTACTGGTAGTTACTTGACTATAAATTCAGTCCAGATGTTCCTATAACAGCAAACAAAATTTTACGTTGTACCGTAGTGTATATCTCAGGTTATTTAGTATAACTTTTAAAAAAAGAAATGAAACATGATTTTAGTTTACATACAATTATGAATAAATCAGTAGACCCACAAATTGAGACTGATTTTATAGAGACAAGACAATATATCCTGTCCCAAAATCTACCAAAATTGTTTTAATATACAAGTAGTCAGTAGGTCTTTGAGCTATATCTTAAATTATTCAGCGATTTTGCCTTGTCGATAATATAACAAAATTTTTGTCAAATGTTTAAAAAAAAGTAAATTAAAACTCCTTCAATTGTACATTCCATAATGATCTTTAGGATAAAATATTAAAAGTACTGACGGAAAGATGAAAGAGATAATTTTATTTTGCTATGCACCAATGTTTTTTGCTTATGGTTTATATTTATGTATATAATATTTATATTTTATAGATATATATTTTTTATATTATATTTATATTTTTAGATAAATTTACATTATAAATTCATATTTATTGTTATATATAATATATATATATATATATATATATATATATATATATATATATATATATATATATATATATATATTTAATTGAATTTAATTTAATAAATTTATTTCAGAAAAAAATTGTTTTTTATTTAAATTTCACGCCAAGGCTGTTACGTGCATTTCGCTTTGTGTTCTTAGTGGGGAAAAGTGCGCTTCTTCGAATGCAAACGATAATTTTTTTTAACAAAATTATCACTTAATTAGTCTTTTTTATAATTTTAGATAGTTTAATTTACGATTGTATTGAAATATAGTTTATTTAGTTTATTTAGTTTTTTATTGAAATATTTAGTTTATATTATTGTATACACTAATTTTTTCTATATATATTGCTTTGTTTTATATTATAATAGTAGAATTAAGTAATTATATAAGAAAATCAAATTGCTATGGAAAGACAAAACATGGAACAAAAGAAGCTTTTCTATTTTGAAAACTGTACGAAGTTGTATACCTGCTCTAATTTGAATGTCCATATCAAGAGACTTTCCTGCTGAATCTTACAATAATTTTATGTTTTAGAAAAAATATCTGCATTAAATCTGAAGGGTGTATTCATTTTTAAATATTTTACTTGCGAAAATAAATATAGCAGCAAACAAATATTGAAACAGCGTGGATCCAAAACAAAGCATCCTGCTATTAATGAAGATACCAAAGTAACAAAAATACTATACACATGTAAGTTATGCGAGCATACTACAATGTAAGCGAATCTTCTAATGAATCATTTACAGTCAACTCATAACTTAAACGTTGAGGAGTTGTTGAAATTTAATACCTTTAAAGAAATTCAAATATGGGAAGATGATATGGAGCAAGCACCAATCTCGTGTCAAGAGAGAAGAAGCTATATTTCTTTATATTGTGCTAGCACAATATTTCTGGGTCCAAGGAAGTTCAAGGAAGAAACAAGATAAATACACATTGCCTAGCTAGTATTAAATTAGAACAAAGGTGAAGAATATGAAGTAGAATTCACCAAAACATATTTTGGACATGAAAATACCTAAATACTAAATACTCCTGCAGCTCACGAAAACAAATAGAAAATAAATTGTAACCAAATGAGCAGCTAAAATACCATTTAATGTTATAAAGGATGATGTAAGAGACGATGTGGATATTACTAGTGTAAGAAGAATAGATTTAGTGACTCATAAAGAGTTACAAAACATAAAAGCAGCTTATGGTTTTGAATCCACAGCTAATAGAAATGAAAATGACGCCATAAGTGTAGAACCATGGGCAAATGAGTTGAAAGATACAGGATGTATACTGTTATATAACCCAGAAGGTGGATATATGGACGTCTACCTCAATTAGAAAGAAGATGATAAATTTGCAGTTATTGGCCAATGTTACCACGATCTTAGTGAGTCCATATAAATTAGACCCTTAACAAATAGTGCAGAGAAAATCGATGAAGTGGATGCAACACAAATAACATAACATTATCCTATTGTCTTTTATATTTAAATAAATTATGTTTATTGTAATGTTGTTGTTTTGTATTTTTCATAAGTTCATGTTCCAGTGAAACGTAGATATTTTGAGATAAATATGTATTAGTTTACCTAGTACATTTAAACATGTTAGTAATTATAATTTCAATTATCGCAGTAATGTCAATTTTATTTATGAGGTCTAATTAATATAAATCCCAAATAAGGATTTCAGTAAATCATTAATATTAGTGTATTATAAGGTAGTTGATAAAATAATACTAGATTAAAGGTATGCTTTTGGCCATAATCAAATTATTTTATCAGTACCATTTTAATACGATATTGATCTAACAATATTTATATTACAAATAAATCAAAAGAGTATTGAAGGTCTAGTTATGCAGGTATTAGATATTTCGTATATTTTTGAAATGAATAGCTATTTTGAACTTAAATATTGTTTTGTTATAACATCAGCATCATTGATGCATATTAGAGTATTTTCAAGAAAAATAAATATTAATATGCCTTAAAATTGATTAAGATAAATAAATGTATATTTAAGTAGGTAGCATACTTTTATTTAAATTTGAGAATTTTGATTATTGTTATTCAGAGAAGGTTTTAGGAGAGACCTGAAGGATCTACAACGGATTTTCAAGTTTAATATTAAGATATATTAAATGCAACTTATATGTATATGATAAATTGATTATCAATCCTAATGTATTTATGAATCCGTAATTATAGTATTATTCCTCTAAATATTACATAATAGAATAAAAGCGCGTTCTACTGTTAATATTTTCTCAATATTTTGACCAAAAACACCGACGAAGACTTGTACCATTCAAGAAAATCATGAATGGTTCGAAATATCTATGGTACATAGAATTCGATCTAGTAATGCGATATTTTAGACCGTTTCATTTAATGTCAGTTATGTTTTTTCTTAAATTTGAAGGAAAGTGTAAAGGAACTAGACGGGATTGCCACTTCTTTTTAATTGTACAATTTGTCCACATTTTGACGACATGTTGTTGTAACACATCCTAGAGCTGTTAGAACTTCATAACACATCATTTCCAAAGACGCCATGCTCAGAATCACTACGCTTTTCTTATTTTCTATTCCTAGTGTCTTTTGTACCACCCTGATTGAGTTTCATGATAATTTGTTCATAGAGCGTTCCAGTTTTCTCTTTCTAATTTCCATCTATTATTTATTAAATCCTCCTTTATTATGTTCATGTTATAGACATTTATTTTTAAAATTAAGCCCAAGATATATTATTGGCGGGGATTTTAGAATATACAGAAAAAGTGAAAGTGCCATCGGAAAAAAAGGTCAGTACAGTAGCATATAAATGCAAAATGCCATAAAACGTTAAGAGCCGGAACTGAATATCTGGACCACAAATGCAGCGTAGGATAATTTGAAACATAAAAATAACAGTATTATTTCATCAACACGTAAAAAAATATGAGAACACTACACAAAAAATAGATAAAATTGAAATATCGACATCAGGATATCACATATTGCAGTTTTGAATGTAGAAAACACAACTAGAACCCAGAACTAACGGGCACTCTACAATGCGTGGATGAACGAAAAGTCAGAGAGTCTTGAAATTGCATTAACCAATATTCAAAAATAAATAAATGCCCTCCAGCTATAACTAAATAAACAAAGCTCTGAAGGCAAGGACAAACCACCAAGCCAACAAAAGCAGTCCAATTGTTACATACGAAACAGATGAAGAAGAATTGCAGAAAGAAATAGGCTGAATAACGGGTAAAAGTAAAAAAATAAAAGCAATTAATTCCCCAGGATCATCATCACAGCAAATAAAAGTAAAACAAAATAATGAACAAAATAAAGAAATTAGAATGCCCAGGTCACCCCAAGTATCGTAAGTAATATTACCGACTTTGACTTGCTTTACGATGAGGTCCAAGTATATAATATTCAAAGCAACGGTAATAAACAATGGACAAATAAAACTCGACGCCGAATGTCGTACAATATTCACAAAAATAATACATTCTTTACAGTTGCTGAAACTGTAATGGCACTCTTATGACGACAACAAAAACAGAGGCATCAAAGCTATGGCAAGAGCGCTTCCATCAACAGCTAAAAGTGAAAAATTAATGCAGAACTAAACCAAAATAAGCTTAAATGCTTAAATGCGACAAATAGTTTTAAAAAAGAAAAAACCAAAATTAACAAAGGAGAATATTTAGTCCACAAGAAGCCATTATGTCTATTTATGTTAGCCTTTGAACATGAAAGGGACACAAAAAAATATTTTTTGGTATTTTAGAACAAGTATAAAAGAATTTTAGGGGTTGAAATAAAAATCAAACCCCTAAAAAAATCAAACTTAATACAGCAATGTAAAGGATGCCAATGATGAAAATGTGTAGAAGAGAACCCAGATGTGTAAAATGTTCAGGTAAACATATCACCACAGAGTGTGACCCAAAGAAGCTAAGCCGAAATGTGAAAACTGTTATAGAGGATGTGTAGTTGCTAAAACAATACAAGGGAGGAGAAATAGAATAGCACAAGTTAAACCTCAAGAACCAATAAGTGAAAAGAAACAACCGAAAAAATATAATAACTAATAGGAAAGCTGGACAAACAAGAAAAAATGATCGAATATTTTTCCGAAGGGATTAAAAAACTAAAAATGAAAAATATTAGGCCTGTGGCCCCAAAAACCCGAAATGGCAAAAAATATATCCGAATAGCAATTTGGAATGCTAATGGAATCCAGAAACATCACCCTACCCTAAAAGTATTCTTACATATGCAAAAAAATAGATATTTGCCTAATATCAGAAACCCATTTAACAAAAGAGTCCTTTATAAAATTTAGAGGATATACATTTTATCATACCATACATCAAGCTAACACCGCAAGAAAAGGAAGTGTAATAATAATAAAAAAGAACATTTGCCTCCATCAAGAACACCGGCTCAGTACAGCAGAAAATCAGGTAACAGCACTAACTATTAAATCAAGCAGATACAAGGGTACAATAGCCGCAATTTATTGTCCTCCAAGATACAATCAAAAAATGTAAAATTATTTGAATGTCCTAAGCAACCTGGGAGAAAAATTTTAAATTGGAGTTGATTTCAATGCAGAAAATACTAGATGGGGACCCAGAATGACATCAACTAAAGGCAATGAACGGCATAAAGCAGCTGCTGAACAATGATGTAGTTACATGTCAACTGGAAAACCAACTTATTAGCCGACTGATCAAGAGAAAACCCCAGACCTGTTAGATTTCTTCATAGTAAGAAACATAACAGCCAACTATAAAAAAAATCGAAGAAAATTTTGAGTTAAGTTCAGATAATACGCCAGTGATTCTGACGATGAGCGAAAATATAATAAGACAAGAAAGAAACCCAACATTAACAATCAAGAGAACAGACTCAAGATAACTGAACAATTAAATTTTGAAGCAGAGAAATTCGTAGTTGATATTCAACAAGCTGCTTGGAATAATACTCCACAAATTAATAGTACAACTAAAGGAATTAATTATCCAAAAGAAGTGAAGGAAATGGTAGCTGAAAAACGTAAATTACGAAAAAAATGGCAACAAAACAGAACACCTGAAAATAAAAATAGTTTAAACAATATAACCCAAAGAGTGAAAAGGGAAATACTGGAAATAAAAAACAAAACCATAAATGATTATCTGAGAAATTTAACACATGATAAAGAAACTGATTACTCAATCTGGAAAGTACCTATATCACTGCTCCCAGTAATATCTAAGGTTCTTGAAAAACTCCTGTTGAAAAGAATAAAACCGATCATATAAAGAAAAAAAGCCTAAAACCAACACACCAGTTTGGGTTTTTAACAAGCATTCAACAATTGACCGGGTCCACAGAATTACAGATGTTATTGAAAAAGCCTATGAAAGTAAAAAAGTATGCTCAGCTATATTTTTAGATGTAACACAAGCCTTCGATAAGGTTTGGCATGAAGGCCTTGTGCATAAACTACAGGAAATACTACCAAAACAAAACACCTAACTATTAAAATCATACATTACAACCATAATGTTCAGAGTCAAACAAGAAGAAGCTTACTCTACAATAAAAAAAGCTAAAGCCAGTGTACCACAAGGAAGTGTACTGGGATCAATGCTTTATCTGCTCTACACTTGTGATATACCTCAAATGGAAAATATTACGAAGGCTACATTTGCTGATGATACTGCGATTATAGCTGTCGGAGATAATACTGAAGAAGCCTCACGAAAATTACAACAGGCAAGTAACAATTTAAATAATTGGACACAAGCTTGGAAAATAAGAATTAATGAAAGTAAATCTGTACATGTGCAGTTCATAATATAAACAGACCATACAAGCACCGATAAGATTAAATAACACTATCATTCCATATAGCAACAATGCTAAACATCTTTGAATGAATCTCGATGCAAAACTTCGCTGGAAGGAACATATAAAGAAGAAAAGAAACGAACTGGAGTTGAAAAATAGGAAAATCTACTGGCTAATTGGAAGAAAATCACAATTAACAGTATATAATAAATTGCTATTATATAAGCAAATACTAAAACATATATGACATACGGAGTTCAATTATGGGGATGTTCTGCAAAGAGTAACATAAATCAAATAAGTTTTTCAGAACAAAGTCCTGAGAGATATTGTGGGTGCACCCAAATACTATAGGACTTATTACCTACATCGAGACCTTCACATACCCACAGTCAGTCAAGAAATCAAGAGAATTGCAAGGGAGCATGAGGAAAGATTCCATTCTCATACGAATATTGAAATATATCTACTATTGGATACCACCAGAACACGACACAGACTCAAAAAAATCAAATCACCTGATCTTGTGCAGCGTTGTGTAGTGAGGTGCATATATTAAAAATTCAGCAGTGACACGTATAAACATTATTTCACCAGAGACTGAGATAGGGCCAATGGGACCTCCTAGTTATATACCTAGATTTAAGTTATTATAAAGACAAATCGTAGGTTAGACGGAAACGACTAGTAACCATATAATAACTAAATAATAAAAAAATGTTAAACATACAGCCTGAAATTCACGATTAATAATACCTGGAAAATCCAGCGAACTATTCGCAGCAATAAATATAACTACATGTAATTATTACTCTGGGCGTAAACCCACTTACTAGGGCAGAAAAAATTATCAGACCTACTGGACTTTTACATTTCGAAAGGCAACTCTTCAAATTAAATACAAATCGAGAGATTTTGCGAAGTATCATTTGATCACACTCCAGTATTGTTAGCATTAGATGCGACAAATCTGAAAAAAACAAACAAACCCAATCCTACTACCACATTTACTAGCAGAGACCCGTTTAGTCTTATAATGCAAGAACGTATAACGTATTCCAACCGAGAGTTATAGAATCTACAATAGATACAAATCCTGTTCATAAGGCCGATGTTGCTGTAAATCACATTTCTCCAATAGAAGTTGCCACAGAAATTTATATTAACATCAATCCTAAAAAGGCTGGTTAATAAAAGATATATTGAATATTCAATGCCTGTTTGAGACTGAAGCATGTTTCGGAATTATTTATTTATGTTGCTCGAATTCATTTGCTTAAAAAACCTGATAAACCAGTAGACCAAGTTAAATCTTACCAGCGTATTTCGCTGTTACCTACGATATCAATATTATACGAGAAACTGCTGCTAAAACGCATTAAGTAATTTATAGAAATACCAGATTTCCAATTTGCAGTTTGAAATCACCACTCAAAAATGGACCAAGCGCATAGAGTAACAGCGGTAATTAAAAAGGCATTCGAAGAAAAAAAATACTGCCCTGCAATATTACTGGACGTCTCACAAGCTTTTGACAGGGTATGGCATTTGGGATTAATATACAAAATAAACAGATTGCTTCCGCCCAATTACTGTCGACTCCTCGAATAATAACATTTTGAATAAATTTAGAGTTTTAGATGAACGAGCAATCTCTACACACAACCCTATTTCAGCTGAAGATCCACGTATCCCTACAACAGAAGAAACAATACTTGGAACATTTACCGACGACACAGTTTTCATATTAAAAATTGTCTAATTTGTCTAAGGATGTATATAACGTACAAGTAGCGGTAAAAAATTCTACAAATGGACTAGAGACTGAAAAATATGGCTTAATCGCTCCAAATCCGTCCATGTTAATTTTGAATTGAAGCAAAATGACAAAAACATATTTATATCACTTGACAGATGCCTGATTCAAGCAGATTCATCTAAATACGTCGAAATACGTCTCGATAGTAGGTTAAACTAAAAACCTCATGTTAGACAAAAAGCAGAGCATATTAGACTCAAAATCAAGCAATTGCATTGGTTAATTGGAATATACTCTCCACTTGACTTAAAATCAAAGAGATTGGTTTATCAGTCAATCATAAAGCCAATTTGGATAAATGGTGTGCACATATGAGGTTGACAAATGCCATATATTGATAATACGCCAAGCATCAAACAGTTTTGCGAATAATTATCAATGACCTCGAAATCAAATGGATACAAGAAGTGATCCAAGATTTCGCCTTGAAATACGGTTGCATAATCACAGTAACGTGGAAGCTATACAGCTATTGGACAACACGCAGGAAATCAGAAGATCGAAGCGAACCAAACCACAGGAACTTGTTTAGTGTGTATAAGTGTATCAGAGTATAGGTGTTATATTACCCATAATTCATAATTTATGGCAAGTCAATAATAATAATTGTATGGTTGCTTCTGTTAATATAAATTATAACCAAAATTAATATAACAAAAAATTAAAAACTAATCATTATTGTATGCCACTTGAACGTATTCTTTCGATGGCGGCTATTCCACAAACAAGGAACCATTCAGACCGTATTCTTGAAACGTAGATACGGCTCCGTCAGACAGATGGATCAGATGTCGTTCCCTACATATACAGGAAAAATTACAAATATTACACAATAACGACAACTTGGCGTTCTCACCGGCAAGCCTTTTGTCAGATCTGATATATTGAATGTTTTGACTAAATCGTTGTTCTGACGAAGAAACGTCTGCAAGTCTTAGACGATAGGTGAATTGTAAGTTTATCAAATTCTATTATTAAATAAAAGTGAATAATACATCAAATTAGTAAAATAATATGAAATATTATTTAATAAATCCAACTCAAACTGGCTATATTTTATATTTTGATAATGCGGTTAGTATAATTAACATGTGTGCCGCTTGAAACTTTCTAATTGAAATGAATTGAATTGAATTGAATTTTCTAATCTTGAAATATTCTAATTGTAGAACGTACAATACAATTAGACATAATTCCGAAAATTGTTATTAAACTTTTAAAATTAAAATTGGTCCCAACGCTTCTTTTAATGAAGAAAATATTGATAAAAACGACGAAATTGCAATAGAGCTAGATCAAATTTTTACCCCCAAAGCATCGTGGTAAACGAATATCCCCAGACGGCATTACAATCTTTCATATAAGTAATCAGTCGCTATTAAAATAATTTGTGGATTCGGGAGCTTCTTTATTTTGAATTATTCTTTTTTTATAGTAAAAATGAAATAGAAAAATTTAATATACTTGGAATAAATGTAACCTATGTTACACACTCTCACAGCATAAATCTCTTAATATGTTTTCAAAAAATCTCCTTTTGGTGGTATTTTGGATTTATATTGTCTAGTGAATGTTTTTCCGGTTTTGAATTCTCATGGCTTATAAGCGGAGAAAGCTATCAACTATTTTCAATCAAAGACAATCCTCATCCAAATATTCATCCAATTCAAAAGATGCAAGGAAGCAAATTACGTGAAACAAAATTCGATGAAATTGTGAAACCTCTTAATTCCATATTAAAAAAATAAGAACATATTTTGAAAAACGTAAAAAAATTATAACATCTGATAGTATTTTAATGTATCCTAACTTTGATAAACAATTCATATTAACAACAGATGCTTAAAATTTTGTAACTTGTTTAATTCTTTCCGACTTGAGGGATAATGGTAAAACGGAAAGACCGGGTAGCTTCTCGAATATTAACAAACACGGAAATAAAATACTAAACAATTGAAATAGGATCATTGTCAATTGTTTGGAAAACTAATCCTTTTAGACCTCATATTTCTGGAGTAATATTTCAATTAACCACCGATCACAGATCAGAAACAATCAAAATCTCGAAATACAAAGAAAAATATTAATAAACTATTTTTAAAATTATTTTAGTTATAGTCACACAGTAGTCGTTATATTGTAGGCAAATTTAGATTATTTGCCTTAATACATTTTAGTTCCATTTATTCATTTATGTTCTTTTTGCTGCTGGTTGCACTAAACCTATTTTTTTCTGTGAAATATGATAAAATAATCCAAATGAAATCGAAGCGCCCTAAAAGTTTAAATGTTAGAAAGCGGAAAAATGAGGAAAACGAGACTCAAACTTTTAATACAAATCCTAGTACTATGCAAAACTATATTTATATCGCTTAAAACTATATTATATTGCGATATTTTAGTATTTGCAAAATCTAATTAACAAAAAAATTATTTAGTATGTTTGTCAATTAGGTTAACGTATTGCGGACTTAAGATAAACTGCAAAATTTCAATATGCAGCTAGCCGTAAATCTGTAAATCCTAAACTATTTTCCCTATATGTAAATAATAATTCAAAATATCGACAACGTAGCAGTCGATTTGCAGTCATTTTGCCTTCGAATGACAGATTTTAAGTGGTGTTTCTACCCTCTAGTAGATGTTTCTGCACCACAGTCATCATTATAATGAAATGTTATGTCTTGTTATTACACAACAGAGTAGGAATAGGGATTTTATGGAGATTTCTTTTGTTGTATTTGGTTCAAAATTTTTTAACCAACAACTAATTTCAGCATGGGCCTTTTTGCAATGATTGAATACAAACGGATGACTTATATCTTGATTTAAATTAACTATTCGTATATTCCCAGAATTTTTTATTTCTATTGCGGCTTCAGAGTAAAAAGATATAGTCCGTATTCAATGTTACTTAATACAGTGCGTCAAAGTAGGTCGTTGTGGTAAATGAATCAAGTGAAATTTTCCATAATCACTAAGAGATGGGCTATAAGAAAATATAGATCGGTATTGTTAACCAATTACATAGAGGGCACCTGATGACTCATTCGCTAATCGAGGCAGACGTGGTATCGGGACCGAGCGATGGGAATGCTGAGATGGACACTTTTTGGCTACAAAGGCCGACGCCTTGGCCAGAAATCATATAGTTTCTTAGAGTCTCTTTGTTGACGTAGTTGATATACGATTGTTATTGTAATCATCGTTGCAACACCTAGTATATTATCAAGATAGTGACCATTATAATATTTGTTGAATATTTGTATTTTATTTACCAAGAAATAAAAGTATTTCATACAGGACATTGACGCCAATTCAGAGAGTTGTTGGCATTATAGGCAAGTTAACTCGGAAATTATTTGTTAGTAAACCCAAGAATAAGGTCTGTTACATATTTTTTCTGTACTATTATATATAGCTTAACATTCAAATAGTATATATGTGCTGTATAGTATGGACCGGACTTTGACAGATTGACTTGCCTTAACAATTATAATGTTATCACTTACCATTAATTTTTAGTTTAGATTAATTGCATATCCAAACCATTCTAGCTTGTGCACTAGAAGCATCAGATGAGGAAGTTTATCATGCCATACAGCATTTTTACGTTAATCCAGTTATTTCTAGCTTTTGTTCTGATAAGACGACAAGCAAAGTTTCTACACAGTCTGATTTTACCATTTTTGAAGGGGATAATCCATCGGCTATTTTATCACTCTCACCACTTATTTTAAAACAGAAATTCTTATTTAACTCACTGTTATAGCCTCAGCACAGATGTTCTAGTCTTTAAAATGTTCATTATATTCTAACCTTATTTGTTTAATTACTTATTGGTCCGACAGGTAAGACAAGGCAATGCGTTTCGATCAACGAACTAACGGAGACTGTTCCGGAACCATTCAGCGGTGCGGCACGGAGACATATCGGCAACATGCAGTCGACCTAATATCATTTTGAACTTGAATGGAAGATGTTGAATGATATTTCCAACTTCTAGTGTCACATTCCCGCCGAGTTAATTTGTTTAATTTTATGTATTGCTTTCACTTTCAAGGTCAACTTTTAAAAAAAGTATGTGGATATAAGGAATGAATAAAATATAGATATTTTTAACAGCTACTGCTACTGGAAAATACTTCGATATTTCACAAAAAATATGTAGATTTTTTAATAAAAAATAAAAATATTGATATATAGGCCGATGTTTTGTAAATACTGTAAAAAGTATATTAAAATATGGAAATATTTATAAACCTTTAAAATTAAGTAGCGAGGTGCATCTAATTTTTAAAATTAAATATCCGTTTTCAAAGTATATTAATAGTTATGTTTCGATTATGTTTTACATTTTAGAAATATTTTTTTCTCAGATCATGTTAGAAATAAAGTCAGTATTTTAAATTGCGATTTAACATACACCATAGAAAAAATATAGACATACACACAGTGCACGGCCCAAAAAATATCGATTTTATTTAAAGATTGTAAAACGTACATTAAAGTATCGAATTTTTTAATAAATATTTTATTTGAATTAGTGTAGAGAAGCTAATCTTTTAAGGTTAAGTACCAAATTTAATAATTTATTAAAAATAATGAAAAGGTTTTATAATATTTATTGAATAATTTATGTAACTATCGATACATCGGAAGTTACAATCGATTTTCTTTTATCATCTCTAGTTTATTCTTTGATCTTCCACATATGTAATCGATAAGAAAACATAAAATATTTTGACAAAAGAACTTGATAAATAATGTTTGCTACCTTAAAATATTTCAAAGTTTAAGTGCATTTATTCTCGTATAAACGTTTATAATTTAACTATTAACAATTTATTTTAGTGTATATTTTAAAATATCTTAAAAACATATAATACAGAAATTTAAACAATGGAGATATTAAGAGAGTAATGTATGACCAAAGAATTTAAATATAATACTTAACTGATATTTTACAGTCCCAATGAAAAAGTTATTTGTCCATACAATAACTCACATCACATAAGAGTATCAAGGATGGAATTACATTTGAAGAAATGCAAAGCTGCTAACAGCGGGAATATTGTACTAGTCCCTTGTGATTATAATACATGTCACCGTGTACCACCAGAAGAATTAAATGTAAGGTGTATTATTTATTAAAGAAAACCAATACAGTACTTTTTTATACTAGTTACACCATAGTATCTGCCCGGATAAAAAGTGTATAGAATTGCAGCTAATAAAAGAAGGCAGTGAAGTTGAAAATGTGGTAACACCTCTAGAACCTATTAAACTTGTACCAGTTGATGATAGTTGGGATAATGTAATTTATGATTTTAGAAAATCCTAATAATCTATAAATATTATAATTTTTTTGTATTTTTAGTGTGAGGGCCCAACTTATAATGCAGAGCAATATTGTCTCGAACATCAAGTATTGAGACGTTTAGACACAGAGTCTGCTTTAAAGAGACGGAATTTTCGGAATTATGAAAGACAGAGAATGGAACAACTTACAGATACTGCCGTATCCAATAAATCCAAATTAAATATTTGTCAGGATCGTACAAATGTAATATGAATTTTTGAGTTTTTCTTCAAAATTTGACTTGCTTTGATTGGTTTCTTTTTAGACAAACGTACCACAAACACCAGTGGTTTCATCACAAACAAAGACAAAACAACTGACGCAATAAGTGGTGTAATAATGAAAAATTGGAAAGTCCAAAAGCTATATTATCCAAACCAAATAAATTATTTTCTATTTTAAAATTTTATATAAGTGTGCGATATGAAGTGTTTATGTGATTTATTGAAAATTCATTATTTTATGTTATAAAAATGTGCTTAATGTATGTTTAATAACTATATATGATTTACTTATGCAGTTGACAAATACTTTTAGAGATAAATAGTCTATCTCTTGTAAAACTTATTCCGTATTTTATTTTTTTATTGTTAACATATTCATTAATTTTATTATTTTATTACCTCGGTTATCTATCATTTGGTGTCTTGATATGCTAATAAGTTGAAGCCTTATTGAGTACCAAGGTCTGCTTGCTTAGGATTAAAAATTAAATGCCTAAAAATTAGATAGATGTGTGTTATATTTTTTATGCGCCAAAAGTTATAAGCTATAAAATACATAGTAAGATATTAAACACTTTATTACAACACAAATTATTTTTTATCTTTCCGCTCAAAGTAATTAGACATAAAGTCATTAATTTAAGATGCGATTCAGAACACAAAAAAAAACAAAGAGCAACTGGAAATAACATCGATATCTAATACAAATATATAGTTATATTTAGGAAAGTAAAGAGGGCTTGTAAAAGGGGCATACCTATGTGGGGTACTCCAATGATAAGAACAACCAATGCACGTGACAACAAATTAGCTGATGATATGAAGGGTACCAAAAACTGGGGGACATCACGAGCGACGTGCTATGAACGTTTACAGCCAGGCTGCCAGCACAGGAGTAGCCAACCAATCGGTGGTCACCACAACAGACGTGGAAAGGTCTACATTACGGACGACAGTATGGAGGCAGCCAGCTCTCCATCACATGGGATGCATGCAGTCTGACGAACAGAAAGTTTTTACTCCAGCAGTATAGAATAATTCAAAAATTAGGAATAGATTTATCATCGTTTGATCAAAATATATAGATAATGTTTAAGTTAAGTTCATAGTACTCCTGTCCGAGCAAGACGTATATTATAAGGATCATAAAAAAAAACAAAACAGAAAAATAATCATTGAATATAACAGGCCATTAAGAGAATTTAAAATGGTGTCTGGCAGTCGGACCTCACCGAAGGAATAAACTGCAGGTCAACCCAAAAAGTAAAAAAATTGATTTCACAGAAGTTATAAAATACACAGTATGGAAAGTATAAAATGGAACTATAAAGAAAAAATCATCAACAAGGTAAGAAATTTTAAAAGATCAAGTAGTTAGGAGTATGTCTCCATTATAGAAAAACCAGAATAACAACCACCATATTCCAAGAGCAGGTCGGAGTGAAGTCTTGCAAGGTCAGGGTGGCCGAATGTTAGACACAAATAATTGATTAGAGACGCCTATATGGTAAATTCGCTTTTAAGCACGATTGCATAAATAAATGTTTTGCTGCCTTGAAATATAAATATGTAAAACGCTACGGGGCAAGATCGAGTTATAGCCTCACGGGCAGGATTAAGATTCCGGCATCTTAATTAATTCTGTGATGTGGCCATAACCAACTTATTCATAATGTATAAATACAGAGCGGCTCAGCTGAATTCAGTATTTTAATTGCCCAATTACCTTCACCAAATCGGTTCTAAAAAATATTATAATGGATGCACATCGTCTGGAAAGTAATTTAGAATTTTGTGTCATTTTTTATGGTCAAGCATTAAAACAAGTCATTTTTCCAAAAAAATTTATTAATTAATTATAAAATCTATGACAAGAAATATAATAGTTTATTGATGAATTAACGTTTGAAATTTAAATACTAAAATGGTTGATAACATTAATTGAATTTTACGATTCATATGAATGCTATAAGAAGACAACTTAATAGACAGAGCAAGTTCACGGTAAGATCGAATGTTCTACCTTACTTCAGTTATCTGGTATCTTTATGGACTTATTCTTCTACCCACGCCCACCGCACCTCTATCGGGTGGACCTTAAAAATGGACAAAACTGTGCTCTCAAGATCACCGAACAGCGAATGATTCTTATAGCTGTATTTTACGCCTTATTCCAGACCAGGCCCTAGCATACGTGTATACCCAAATATATATTAAATTGCTCATCTTTTTTAACTGCTACAGTTCGTCGGATTGCTGCCTTCAACCAAAGTACTGTCAACCCCTACTGTCCTATTCTCCTATAATTCGCTTTCTCCAGCAAGTTTGGACCTCCTCAAGTTGTTATATTTGGGAATTAAAAAGCAGATGCAGTCTGCCGTCTACTTTCTGATGAGAACGTGGATCACGCCCTTTTTATTGGTACTATAGAAAAAAATGGATTGTCATTAACGACGCGTTTACATTTTGTCCAAATATTGACTGAGATCTGTAAAACTTTCTTTATTTTATGTGTATCCTGAAAAACAACAATATAAAATATTAGATATGTTAAAAAAGAATTTCATATATTAGTACAGTACTAGCTTTTATAATAGATAAATAATCTGATAAATAATTATGTTTCCAGAATAATTATAATATTAAAACGGAAAATTCAATAATAAAGCAGTTCGGTCAAATATTAGATACACGACTTATGGTATGGTTTTTGGTATATTTTTTAAACATATGAAACATGAAGAAATATCTCCAAAAATTAAATTATAAATGCGAAACATTATAAATCATACTTTTCAACAAGCATGTTGACACATTGTGAGAACCAGCCAATTAAATCTATAGAAGAAATCAGGTATTTTTGGGTATCTTTTAATAAAACATTTGTTAATATAATAATTTTGTTAACGATTGTTAATGTTTTATTAGTTCCCCTAATCCAAATGGCCAAAAAGTAAGAATTCTTTAGAACCGAAAATAATATACCATTAATATAACATATCTTGCGAGTGTTACAACACATATAGTTGGATATATAATAATAAGGTGGATGCGCCTATATACTGAATCGGCTTATATATTGTTGAATAATTAAATATTAAGAATAGTTGCTTTGTATATAAAATCGTAAAAACGCTACGGCGCATGCTCGTGATAAAACCACCCGGACAAGATGAAGATCCCTCACTCTTGATTCATTTCTGTGTTGTGGCTTTAATCGAGATGTTTATAAAGTATAAATATGCATGGACTAAGTTGTATGCTAGAGCCTGGTCTAGAATAAGGCGTAAAATACAGCTATAAGAATCACTCGCTGTTCGGTGAACTTGAGAGGACAGTTTTGTCCATTTTTAAGGTCCACCCGATAGAGGTGCGGTGGGTGTGGGTAGAAGAATGAGTCCATAAAGATACCAGATAACTGAAGTAAGGTAGTATATTCCATCTTACCGTGAACTTGTTAGGTTTATTAAGTTGTTTTTATAGCATTCATATGAATCGTAAAATTCAATTAATGTTATCAACGTTTTTAGTATTTAAATTTCAAACGTTAATTCATCAATAAACTACTATATTTCTTGTCATAGATTTTATAATTAATTAATTAATTTTTTTGGAAAAATGACTTGTTTTAATTCTTGACCATAAAAAATGACACAAAGTTGTAAAATTACTTTCCAGGCGATGTGCATCCATTATAATATTTTTTAGAACCGATTTGGTGAAGGTAATTGGGCAATTAAAATACTGAATTCAGCTGAGCCGCTCTGTATTTATACATTATGAATAAGTTGGTTATGGCCACATCACAGAATTAATTAAGATGCCGGAATCTTAATCCTGCCCGTGAGGCTATAACTCGATCTTGCCCCGTAGCGTTTTACATATTTATATTTCAAGGCAGCAAAACATTTATTTATGCAATCGTGCTTAAAAGCGAATTTACCATATAGGCGTCTCTAATCAATTATTTGTGTCTAACATTCGGCCACCCTGACCTTGCAAGACTTCACTCCGACCTGCTCTTGGAATATGGTGGTTGTTATTCTGGTTTTTCTATAATGGAGACATACTCTTAACTACTTGATCTTTTAAAATTTCTTACCTTGTTGATGATTTTTTCTTTATAATGGTCTGTTGTACTCAATGATTCTTTTTCTGTTTTCTTTTTTTTTTATGATCCTTATAATATATGTCTTGCTCAGGCAGGAGTTCAGTGGTACTATGAACTTAACTTAAACATTATCTATATATTTTGATCAAACGATGATAACTCTATTCCTAATTCTTAATTATTCTATGCTGCTGGCGGAAAAGCTTCCTGTTCGTCAGACTGCATGTATCCCATGGGATGGAGGGCTGGCTGCCGACATTTATATGCATGTCGTGTCTGCTACTGTCGTCCGTAATGTAGACCTATCCACGTCTGTTGTGGTGACCACAGATAAGTTGGCTACTCCTGTGCTGGCAGCCTGGCCGTAAACGTTCAAATCAACGTCGCTCGTGATGGCCCCCGGTTTTTGAATACCCCACATAGGTATGCCCCTTTTGCAAGCTCTCTTTACTTTCTTAAATATAACTATATATTTGTATTACAAATACGATGTTCTTTCCAGTTGCTCTGTGTATTTGTGTTTTGAATTGCATCTTAAATTAATGACTTTTTGTCTAATACGAACTGAGAATAGAATATATATTTTCATTGTGCAAAACAATGGAACACTTGTTACCTCCTACTGTTCAACCGCTTTGATAAAATTACTTTGAGAGGAAAGACAAAATATAATTTGAATACATTTAGTGTTTAATATCTTACTACGTATTTTATAGCTAATCACTTTTGGCGCATAACACCAATACAAAATGAATTTCTGGAGAACTTATCCCCCTTAAAAATATAACACATATTTATCTAATGCTGTCTTCTAATTGATCCAATATTCAATTGGAATTAAATTGAGTTATATGCTGGCATTTTCTATGGAATGTTGCTTTGTATATAGATTTCTTATTATTTTGATTATTTTTAGTCATTTAATTTGTAATCCTAAGCAAGCACAACTTGGTACTCAACAAGGCTTCTACTTATTAGCATATCAAGACACCAAATGATGAGATAACCGAAGTAATAAAATAAAAAAAATCAATGAATATGTTAACAATAAAAAAATAAAATACGGAATAAGTTTTACAAGAGATAGACTATTTATCTCTAAAAGTATTTGTCAACTGCATAAGTAAATCATATATAGTTATTAAACATACATTAAGCACATTTTTATAACATAAAATAATGAATTTTCAATAAATCACATAAACACTTCATATCGCACACTTATATAAAATTTTAAAATAGAAAATAATTTATTTGGTTTGGATAATATAGCTTTTGGACTTTCCAATTTTTCATTATTACACCACTTATTGCGTCAGTTGTTTTGTCTTTGTTTGTGATGAAACCACTGGTGTTTGTGGTACGTTTGTCTAAAAAGAAACCAATCAAAGCAAGTCAAATTTTGAAGAAAAACTCAAATCCTCATATTATATTTTCACGATCCTGACATCTATTCAATTTGGATTTATTGGATACGGCAGTGTCTGTAAGTTGTCCTGGTCTCTGTCTTTCAGAATTCTGAAAATTCTGTCTCTTTAAAGAAGACCCTGTGTCTAAACTTCTCAATACTTGATGTTCGAGACAATATTGCTCTGCATTATAAATTGGGCCCTCACTCTAAAAATACAAAAAAATTATATTTATAGATTATTAGGATTTCCTAAAATCATAAATTACATTATCTCAACTATCATCAACTGGTACAAGTTTAATAGGTTCTAGAGGTTTTACCACCTTTTCAAATTCACTGCCTTCTTTTATTAGCTGCAATTCTATACACTTTTATCTGGGCTGGTACTATGGTGTAACTATTATAAAAAAAGTACTGTATTGGTCTTCTTTAATAAATAATACACGGTGACATGTATTGTACTCACAAGGATTTAATTAGTACAATATTCCCGCTGTTAACAGCTTCGCACTTTATCAAATGTATGTACGTAATGTAATTCTTCAAATATAATTCCATCCTTGGTACTCTTATATGATGTGAGTTATTCTATAGACAAATAACTTTTTCATCGGAACTGTAAAATATCGATAAGTATTATCTTTAAATTCTTTGGTCATATATTACTCTCTTAATATCTCCATTATTTAAATTTCTGTATTATATGTTTTTAAGATATTTTAAAATATACACTTGTATAAATTGTTAATAGTTAAATTATAAACGTTTATACCTGAATAAATGCACTTAAACTTTGAAATATTTCAAGGTAGCAAACATTGTTTATCAAATTCTTTTGTCAAAATATTTTATGTTTTCTTATTGATTACATATATGGAAGATCAATGAATAAACTAGAAAGGATGAAATAAAATCGATTGTAACTTCCGATGTATCGATAATTACATAAATTATTCCATAAATATTATAAAACTTTTTAATTATTTTTAATAAACTATTAAATTTGGTACTTAACTTTAAAAGATTAGCTTCACTACACTAATTAAAATAAAAATTTATTAAAAAATTCGATACTTTAATGTACATTTTACAATCTTTAAATAATATCGATATTTTTTTGGGCCGTACCCTGTGTGTATGTTAAATCGCAATTTAAAATACTGACTTTATTTCTAACATGATCAGAGAAAAAAAATTTCTAAAATGTAAAACATAATAGAAACATAACGATTAATATAATTTGAAAACGGATATTTAAATTTAAAAATTATGTACACCTCGCTACTTAATTTTAAAGGTTTATAAATATTTCCATATTTTAATATAATTTTTACAGTATTTACAAAACATCGGCCTATATATCAATATTTTTATTTTTTATTAAAAACATCTACATATTTTTTGTCAAATATCGAAGTATTTTCCAGTAGCAGTAGCTGTTAAAAAATATCTAAATTTTATTCATCCCTTATATCCATATGCTTTTTTTAAAAGTTGACCTTGAAATAAACATATAAGTTGCATTTAATATATGTTAATATTAAACTTGAAAATCCGTTGTAGATCCTTCAGATCTTTCCTAAAACCTTCTCTGAATAACAATAATCAAAATTCACAAATTTAAATAAAAGTATGCTACCTACTTAAATATACATTTATTTATCTTAGTCAATTTTAAGACATATTGGTATTTATTTTTCTTGTAAATACTCTAATATGCATCAATGATGCTGATGTTATAACAAAGCGATATTTAAGTTCAAAATAGTTATTCATTTCAAAAATATACGAAATATTTAATACCTGCATAACTAGACCTTCAAAACCCTTTTGATTTATTTGTAATATAAATATTGTAAGATCAATATCGTATTAAAATGGTACTGATAAAATAATTTAATTATGGCCAAAAGCATACCCTTAATCTAGCATTATTTTATCAACCACCTTATAATACACTAATATTAATGATTTACTGAATTCCTTATTTGGGATTTTTATTAATTAGACCTCATAAATGAAATTGATATTACTGCGATAATTGAAATTACAATTACTAACATGTTTAAATGTACTAGGTAAGCTAATACATATTTATCTCAAAATATCTACGTTTCACTTATGAAATTAGGAAAAATACAAAACAACAATATTACAATAAACATAATTTATTTAAATATAGAGGACAATAGGATAAAGTTATGTTATTTGTGTTACATCCACTTCATCGATTTTCTCTGGACTATTTCTTAAGGGTCTAAGTTATATGGACTCACTAAGATTGTGGTAACATTGGCCAATAACTGCAAATTTATCATCTTCTTTCTAATTGAGGTAGACGTCCATATATCCACCTTGTGGGTTATATAACAGTATACATCTTGTATCTTTCAACTCATTTGCCCACGGTTCTACACTTATGGCGTCATTTTCATCTCTACTAGCTGTGGATTCAAAATCATAAGCTGCTTTTATGTTTTGTAAATATTTATGAGTCACTAAATCTATTCTTCTTACATTAGTAATATCCACATCGTCTCTTACATCATACATTATAACATTAAATGGTATTTTAGCTGCTCATTTGGTTACAATTTATTCTCTATTTGTTTTTGAGAGCTGCAGGAGCTTAAAGTATTTTCATGTCCAAAATATGTTTTGGTGAATTCTACTTCATATTCTTCACCTTTGTTCTAATTTAATACTAGCTAGGCAATGTGTATTTATCTTGTCTCTTCCTTGAACTTCCTTGGACCCAGAAAACTTGTAGTTGAATTTCTTTAAAGCTATTAAATTTCAATAACTCCTCAATGTTTAAGTTATAAGTTGACTGTAAATTATTCATTAGAAGATTCGCTTACATTGTAGTATGCTCGCATAACTTACATGTGTACAGTATTTTTGTTACTTTGGTATCATTAATAGCAGGATGCTTTGTTTTGGATCCACGCTATTTCAATATTTGTTTGCTGTTATATTTATTTTCGCAAGTAAAATATTTAAAAATGAATACACCCCTCAGATATAATGCAGATATTTTTTCTAAAACATAAAATTATTGTAAGATTCAGCAGGAAAGTCTCTTGATATGGACATTCAAATTAGAGCAGGTATATAACTTCGTTCAGTTTTCAAAATAGAAAAGCTTCTTTTGTTCCATGTTTTGTCTTTCCATAGCAATTTGATTTTCTTATATAATTATTTAATTCTACTATTATAATATAAAACAAAGCAATATATATAGAAAAAATTAGTGTATACAATAATATAAACTAAATATTTCAATCAAAAACTAAATAAACTAAATAAACTATATTTCAATACAATCGTAAATTAAACTATCTAAAATTATAAAAAAAGACTAATTAAGTAATAATTTGGTTAAAAAAATTTTGCGTTTGCACTCGAAGAAGCGCACTTTTCCCCTTCATATATATATATTTACTTCATATATATATATATATATATATATATATATATATATATATATATATATATATATATATATATATATATATATATATATATATATATATATATATATATATTATCTACATTTAGCTAAATTTATCTAAAAATATAAATATAATATAAAAAATATATATCCATAAAATATAAATATTATATACATAAATATAAACCATAAGCAAAAAACATAGGTGCATAGCAAAATAAAATTATCTTTTCCATCTTTCCGTCAGTACTTTTAATATTTTATCCGAAAGATCATTATGGAATGTACAATTGACGGAGTTTTAATTTACTTTTTTTAAAACATTTGACAAAAATTTTGTAACATAATCGACATGGCAAAATCGCTGAATAATTTAAGATATAGATCAAAGACCTACTGACTACTTGTATATTAAAACAATTTTGTTAGAGTTAGGGACACGATATATTGTCTTGTCTCTATAAAATCAGTCTCAATTTGTGGGTCTACTGATTTATTCATAATTGTACGTAAACAAAAATCACATTTCATTTCTTTTTTAAAAAGTTTTACTAAATAACCTGAGATATACACTACTGTACAACGTAAAACTTTGTTTGCTGTTATAGGAACATCTGGACTGAAGTTATAGTCAAGTAATTAACAGTAAGAATGTGCAAAAAGGGAGATACTGGCTGAATGAATACAAACTTTACCATTACCTTCCGGAGTTTATTCAAGTGTCGATGATACTTGCTTCGAACACACTGGTTGCGGGCCTGGAATGATGGAAATAGGTACTACCAAGTATGACAGTTTTGAAATTAACAATTATGAACACAGATGTGACTGACTCCTTCAATTTACCTTCGATATAATTTTGATTTAGATCCACTTCCATTTGTGTTGTTCTAGGCTCGTGGTATTATTTTCACCATCACTAAATTGTTCATAAGTACTTAATGGAAGGTTAAAATGTATCACACAAATGTCTCACGTGGTAACGATAATAAATCTGCTTCATGTTTAACCAACCAGTTTAGGATTTTTAAAGTTTTCTACTCATTTCTTAAGGATCGCTTTTTTAACGGAAAACGATGATGCATTTCCTCACTTTCTGTGCATCTGAGTACACAACACTTCCTAGAACGGGAGTGCATTTCAACTACGGGCTTCTACCTAGTAATGAAATAAAATAATAATTTATTCTATAAACTTTATAAAAAGCTGACCACGCTGTTCTCTACATAGGGCACATTAAAAATGGGGTGCAAAATAAACAAACCATAGAACGAAATGAACGAATCAGATTCCGTCGCGGCTCTTAGCATAGCGAATAAAATAAGAAATGTGTTAAAGATAGCGACATCTACATGTTGGACGTGGCGAAACATCTTGCCAAAATTTCCATAAATTTCCATATATTCGCAAAATATTACCAAAACACCCACCTACGAAACTTCCTGCCTTACTCATATTTAACATAATAGTTTGGAGAGCATAATTGCCAACGCCTCCGACCGTTTTAATTTGGTAATATTAGGTACGTCTGTGTTTCTATCCGGTAGTTTCCAGAACAGTTTTCGTTAGTTCGTTGATTGAAACATATTGCCTTATCTTACCTTTCGGACCAATAAACTAGTATTGTGGTCGAATAAAGGCCTTCTATTTATCCTGTCAAGTGTGTGTGTTTAGAATATAAAGAACATTTCAATTACTACAACATTTGTGCTGAGGTTGTAATAGTGAGTTAAATAAGAATTACTCTATTAACATAAGTGGTGACAGTGATAAAATAGCCAATGGACCATCCCCGTTAAAATGGTAAAATCAGACTGTGTAGGAACTTTGCTTATCGTCTAATCAGAACAGAAGCTAGATATCATTAACAGATTCAGATAACTGAATTAGCGAAAAAATGCTGTATGGCGTGGTAAACTTGCTCATCTGATGCTTCTAGTGCACAAGCTGTGCCGTCAACTATAATGTCAAAATTTGTTTGTCAAAAATCTAAACTAAAAATTAGGGGTAAGTGATAACATTATAATTGTTAAGACAAGTGAATCTATCAAATTCCGGTACATTGTTACTATTTGAATGTCAAGCTATATATAATAGTACAGGGAAAGAATGTAATTGACCTTATTCTTGGGTTGATAAATAATCTACGAGTTAACTTGCCTATAATGCAACCACTCCTTGATATGGTGTCAATGTCCTGTAAGAAATACTTTTATTTCTTGATAAATAAAACACAAATATTCAACGAACATTTTAATGGTCACTATCTTGATAATATACTAGGTGTTGCAACGGTGATTACAATAACAATCGCATATCAACTGCGTCAGCAAGATACTCTTCGAGAGACTCTAAGAAACTATATGAATTCCGGTCAAGGCGTCGTCCTTTGTATCCGAAAAATGTACATCTCAGCATTCCCATCGTTCCGACCCGTTACCACGTCCGCCTCGATTATCGAATGAGTCATTAGGTGCCCTCTATGTAATTGGTCAACAATGCCGATCTATATTTTCTTACGGTCCATCTCTTAGTGATTATGGAAAATATCACTTGAATCATTTACCACAATGACCTATTTTGATGCACTGTATTTTCAGTATCATTGAAAAATTATGGGAATATATGAAAAGGTAATTTAAGTTAATAAAATCACCAGCCTTCTTCCTGTTCTGTCATCATTGTAAAGTCATCCATTTGTACTTAATCATTGCAAAAGGGATATTTGAAATATGTATATAATAATCGTTGTAATAACTAAATAAAAATAAACAAAAACCTTGTCTGTGTTCCTTATTTATTTTTTGAAATCTGATTAATTTTCTTGTTAAAAACATTATATTTTTCTCTTTTTGGTGTTAGATATTTGCTCAATAAATTATGCAGTTATTATATTAAGTATTAAAATGGGTATGCCAAGTAAACTTGCAGTCTGTTTGAAGAAAAATATGAATAAAGGAACAATGATTGAAAACAAGAAATGTTTCAGGCACCGGGGTCCGCTACCTAACCTAACTGATTTGACAAAGGCATTAACCAAACTAGAACAACCACGAAAAGTCTTTGTTCCCACCGGGAATCGAACCCGCGACCTCCACGTGTGATCTGAAGACTATAATAACTATACCATAGAAGTAGTTGCCTGCAATATTTCTACGGCTTCTCATATGATATGGTTAGTCTTTAAAAAGCAAACTGAATGAATTTGTACGGATAATTAACATAGAATAATTAACTTAGATATTATAGACAAACATTTGTGCATTTTCCATTTTCCGTTCCCTTTTCAAGACCTTAGGAATCTTTAATTTACTTAATGAACTCTGCTTTTCTTGGAATCCTGTTTGGTCAGCTGATTAAAGTCCTTGTTGATGTGGAACGCGTGTTTGGTGTTGATAAGGATTTGGTATAGGAATTTTGCAATTATACTGCGGTGAATTTTTGAAAAGGGATGAGTGAAAAATTCCTTTTGAACATTTGCGCTAATGTATTTGAGTAATTCTGTATATGAGGCGCTCAAATTTTTTTCTCTGCTATTTCTAAATTTGTTCATCTCTTCATGGCCAATGTACTTAGACTATTTTTGCCCGTCTAAATAAAGGAGTATGTCTTATAGAGCAGAACCATAATTATTAGAGACAATTTGCTTTTTCTACACGTGGGAGGATACAGGATTTTCTGTCGATTATAACGGCCTGGGTTTTCTTTGGATTGATTTGCAACTTCTAAAAGTTTAACCATTTAACCTCAGCATTTAATTGTCCTACAAAAACTTCAATGTGAGAATATTTTTATCTTCAGAGATATCGAGCTATGTGTATCTTGATTGTGAACTCTTCACGCCATAAACAAAATTTAAAGGGCCGGCTTGGTTGGCACAGTGGTCAAGGGCGACAGGAAGGCCCTCTTACTGTTGCGATAGTAGCGGTTTTGAATCCTGCTGGGTAAATTTATGCTTTTGCTAGTTTATAATCCGAAAAAGGAAATCTGTGACTGCGATCAGCCACGCCAGTAACCAAGCTGGGTAAGACCGGATTTCTTCTGAAATCAGCTCTAGGACCGTGGGGAACAGATAAACACTATTACTAAATATGTAAAACATTATTTGAAAATGTCTATATTATGTTCTAGAGCCAGAGAGAATTACAAGAAGATAAATCAAATTGTAGATATGTTAAGTTACTATGCTACAAAGGAGTGGAAGTTTGAGAACAACAACGTGAAAACGCTATGGAAAGAAATGAGAAAGAGCGACCGGGAATTATTTGAGTTTGATATTTGTGCTTTGAATTGGGACATGTACTTTTACACTTGTATCCGAGGTAAATCTTACCTAGACTGAAGTTCATTAATGATTGATGCTAGATGAATGGTTATAAATATCGGTTATATGACAGAAGAACTGAAGAAATCCAAATTAGAAGTTATTTTTGTTATTTCATTTCAACTCATATATATTTTTACATACTAATTACACCCAATTTTTCAATTATTTTGATATACCTTAAAATATTATTTGTTATATCAATTTATTTATGAATCATCATCTATGTTAAAAAAATTGGACAATTTGTATTATGATGTGATGGGAAATGATACAGTCATACTAGACCCAATAGTGATTCCTAACAAGTGCTCAAATATTTCAATATTTTAACGACAGATGACGCTGACTTCAAACTTTCCTATAATGTTTCGTCAGTATTACGTTCCGAATAAAAAAATATTTAATACTATAATATTTCTACTTCCTTATAAGAACAATATGTATAAATCTAGTAATACTTGTTAAAAAGCTCGTAACACCTAATAACATTTCTAACCGTACTAGCTAAAGAATTTCAGCCTTCCTTCTATTGAGTGTTTTCATTTGTCTTCATCAGATTGCCTATTTTTATCCAAGCACAGTCTGTGATGGGCCACTTGAGAACAAAAGTGGCCTAGGGATTAAAATACGGCCTAATATTGGTAATATTCACTATATCACAGGAATTGAGATGGAGGAATTCTCTCTTCAGGTCTTGAAGTCTGAATGAAAACTGAAAATATATCATTTCCCATTTGGTGGCCTTTATGAACTTGTTTTTCAACTGCAAACAGTCGCCTTCGAAATAGAATACCGGGGCATATCTTTCGCCGTTTCTCACCACGAAAGGTACAAAATTATCTACATTAATCTGCAGGAATCCACAGGAATCTTCATGTATGTCATTACATATATTATTAATCAAAACGAATATGATCCTGGTGCAGAATTTCAGAAAATTATACGTCTGCAGAAAGTCTTCCATCAATATTTTTACCTTCTGCGAATAAAAGCTTCCCAGATGAACCGTCACAATGTTTAAAATTGATCTCATTAAATAAAGAAGCTTCGTATTTGCTAAGGGGATAACAATTTACTCGAAGGCTCTGATAAACTTTTGGTGAAAATTTATTCATCGTGGAGAAAATTCTCTCATTTATATTTCGAACGGAGACATATTTTAAATTACTCACTATGATGCAAGGAATGTGTTGAGATTCGATAGTGCTAATCTAGTTCTGCTAATCTATCGGTATTACTTATTGAAGCTGCCGGTACACCATGCCGGTTTGATTCAATATTTTTACTGTGTTCGTCATTCGAATTATTTCGGATTATTCTAATATATCTTTGGCTATTTGGCGACGATTTAATTATGTAAATTTTGTTATCTGGATCGTTATTTATAGACATTTTCACTTTTTATTTGAATTTAATCTGTTATTGTGTCCTAGAGATGCCTTTCGTCACGTTGACAACTAAATAATAACATAAATTCATCACCAGCCACTTGATTTTACATCACCCCCTAACAAAATATATAAAAACAGTTTTTTATATTTATGTTATTATAACTACTGAAAAAAATATTAATATAGCATTGGTGTATTATTCAAGAAGATACCTTACTAATTTAAATGTATTAATTTATATGCTTATATATAAAAATAACCATTATAGTGACAGTAATAACGTCATCTAAATTATTTTGCTGGCACGGTGACAATATAAATATTAGTAAATATATCAAGTTATAGTTGGGATCGGTGTTTTATTACATCATAACAACTGCCAAATAATTATAAAGTTATTGTTATGTTAAATTAGTATTGTTGTTATAAAGGTGATTTTATTAATTTATATATTCTGTTTACAAATTTTATTGCGAATATTTTAGGAGCTCGAGATTATATTTTGAAGGACCCATTGGACACTATTCCACAAGGAATAAGAAAATTCTATAAATTAATGATTATTTATTATTTAATATTATGTGTATGTTGGTGTTTTATATTATATAGTGCTTCGTTAATTTTAAAATATTTCGTTATAAACATATGTTAATTTTTGCGTTTGTTTTAATAGTTTTGATACATATAACTCAGCCCAAATATTTAACCATTCTTAATTATAACCTTTTTTTTCTTAATAATAATCCTTATTGGATATGATATTTCTCTTTATTTATCACAAATGAACAAAAATAAGCCATTGTTGTTATATCATCAATGTTTTTGAAATACCGATTATTTTGATTTTGTTTTCAAGTTATATATTTGTAAGTATTTTGTAATCAGCTATATTCCTCGTTCAAACGAGTAGATGACAATGACGATGACGAATCTGTAGTTAATTTTAGATATGACTTACCAACAGCTGTTATCAAATGAGTCATCTACTTGAGGTTTTATAAGTTGCAAGAATTCACAACTTGTTCAAAACCACCTCTAACTCTAACTATCTCACTTAATGATAAATAAAATACCATAGTTGATATTTCAACTGTGTAACTGAAAAAAACCGAATAATTGAATCTAACCTGAAATCTAAACATAACCTCAGAGAAACATAAGGCTATATGGACATTCATCCGAGCAGGTTTCATGGACCACTATAATTTGTTCAAAAATAATAAGCAGTAATTAACATAGTACGTTTATTGATGAAAAAACAAATTTCACATAATAGAACAAAAACATTTTAATTTCTTATAAGAAAAATATTAGTGAACTTAATACTAATTTAATAGACTATAAAACTTATAATAAGATTTGGAATATTACTGACTAAAATGTTTTATTTTATTTAACATTTCCATTCATTTGACTGCCTACACTCATCCAAGTGCAATCTGCAACGGGCCATTTGGGAACGAAGCTTTCTTGATGATCAAAATATTGGCTAACATCCACAATATTTACTAAATCACAAGAATTTAGTTGAACATCTTCTTTCTCTAGACCCTGAAGCCTAAACAAAAACCGCAAATAAGTTAACTCCCATTTGGTGACCTTCACGAACTTGTCTTTCAGCTGCCAGCAGGTTCCTTCGAAACAGAACATCAGTGAATATTTTTCGCCATTTCTTACCACAAAGGGTACAAATTTGTTTTCGTAAATTTGTAGAAATCCGCAAGAATCCTCGTTTATGTCATTGTGCATGTTATTAATTAAAGCGAACATAAATCTAGCGCAGAATTTGAGAAAATCATACATGTGTAGAAAGTCCTCCAACAACATCTACGTATCTCTGCCTTCTATGAATAAAAGTTTTCCAAATTGACCATCGCAATGTTGAAAATTAATCTCATTAAATAAACACGCTTCCCATTTATTCAGAGGACCATAGTTTACTTGAAAACACTGGTGGACTTCTGGTGAAAACTTCGTAAAATTATTACACAACCTATGTTTTCCTCACTATCTATGCATCCGGGCACACAACACCTCCTAGAATGGGAATGCATTTCAGCTACGGACTTGCACCTAGTAATAAAATAAAATAATAAATTAATCTATAAACGTTATAAAAAGCTGACCACACTGTTCTCTACGTAGGGTACATTGAAAATGGTGCGCAAAATAAACAAACCATAGAACGAAATGAACGAATCAGATTCCGTCGCGGCTCTTAGCATAGCGAATAAAACAAGGAATGTGTTAAAGGTAGCGACATTTACATGTTGGACGTGGCGAAACATTACGCCAAAATTTCCTATGAAGTTAAATTTATACTTCTCTATGAGTATATTCGCAAAATATTACCAGAACCTACACCTACCAAACTTCTTGTCCTACTCGTATTTAACATAATAGTTTGACCTGCGTTTCTATCCGGTTGTGTCCAAGACAGTCTCCGTTAGTTCGTTGATCGAAACACATTGCCTTGTCTTACCTGTCGGACCAATAAACTAGTATTGTGGTCGAATAAAGGCCTTTTATTTAAACAAATACGGCCATTTTATCTTAATTACTAACATCAGAAGTGGGATTCTTATCCTGTCAAGTGTATGTGGTTAGAATATAACGAACATTTCAAAGGCTATAACATTTGTGCTGAGGTTGTAATAGTGAGTTAAATAAGAATTACTTTATTAACATAAGTGGTGACAGTGATAAAATAGCCTCTGGACCATCCCCGTCAAAATGGTAAAAACAGACTGTGTAGGAACTTTGCTTATCGTCTAATCATTATAGAAGCTAGAAATAACTGAATTAGCGTAAAATTGCTGTATGGCGTGGTAAACTTCCTCATCTGATGCTTCTAATGCACAAGCTGTGCCGTCAATCATGATGTTATAATTTGTTTGTCAAAAATCTAAACTACAAATTAGGGCTAAGTGATAACATTATAATTGTTAAGGCAAGTCAATCTATCAAAATCCGGTACATTGTTACTATTTGAATGTCAAGCTATATATAATAGTAGAGGGAAAGAATGTAGTAGACCTTATTCTTGAGTTAGCTATAAATAATCTCAGAGTTAACTTGCCTATAATGCAACCACTCTCTGATATGGTGTCAATGTCCTGTAAGAAATACTTCTATTTATTGGTAATTAAAATACAAATATTCAACAAACATTATAATGGTCACTATCTAGATAATATACTAGGGGTTGCATCGGTGATTACAATAACAATCGTATATAAACTACGTCAGTAAGATACTCTTCGAGAGACTCTAGGAAACTATATGATTTCCGGTCAAGGCGTCGTCCTTTGTATCCAAAAGTGTACATCTCAGAATTCCCATCGTTCGGACCCGTTACCACGTCCACCTCGATTAGCGAATGAGTCATTAGGTGACCTCTATGTTATTGGTCAACAATGCCGATCTATATTTTCTTACGGTCCATCTCTTAGTGATTATGGAAAATTTCACTTGATTCATTTACCACAACGACATATTTTGATGCACTGTATTCAGAATCGTTGAATAGGGACTATGTCTTTTTAATCTGAAGCGGCAATAGAAATAAAAAATTGTGGGAATATACGAATAGTTAATTTAAATTAAGAAAAAAAAGAATTTTAAGCAAGTTCAAAGCACCGTCCCTCATTCTTCCTGTTCTGTCGGAAATTAATTGTCGGTTAAAAAATTTTAAACTAAATAATACTAATTGTTCTACTATAGAACAAAAGAAATCTCCGTAAATTCCCTATTCCTACTCTGTTGTGTGATAACAAGACATAGCATTTCATTATAATGATGACAGTGGTGCAGAAACATCCTACAAACAACAAATTTCCGAGAAATCGACAGACATAAAGCTTATGATGCAGATATTTTCAAGTCAAGGAACAAAGAGGGTATTCAATGTCCGCACCTGTGAACTTACAGGAGTTTTACGGGCGGCCCAATTGATATTTTTATATATTTGTTGTACATGATAAGGGTTTGCTCCAGGAATTAGATGTCGTCATAAACTGGGATGTGATCAGTAAAACCAATTTTAAAATATATAAAACTACTGATGGATTGGAAATAAGGTATGACCTATTTATATTCCGAAAACTATGATAGGTCTGAAGTATATTAATATAGACGATTAGTATTAATATGGATGGCGAAGAAATACAAAAAATGTTTTAAAAACGTCAAAATGTTCCTTTATTTCGTTTTCCTAAGATGTATTCGCAGCAGTTGTTGTATATGTGATGCGTATTGGGAAAATTCCATGAAGAGTGAAAAATATGTTGATATGCTTGAGATATTGATTATGAGGGTCTTTCGATCAAAAACAAGGGTTATACTCAAGTTCTGATCATAACGGATACAATTTTAAAAATGCTTTTGGCGTTATCTCGTAATAAACAAACAACTACAGACGCACTACTACACAGACATGACTACAGATAGACAATTTTCTACAAAATACTAAAAGGAATACAATATACCACGAAGAGATATATCAGAGAGAGCAGCACAATTTACATTTGTAACTTTTCGCAATTTCCTGGAACATGAAATGTGAAATTACGTCTCATCGCTATTGGAATGCCCCAAAATACATTATATGTTGGAACTTTTGATCCGCACAGTTTTCAGTTTACTGAAGATCTGCTTAAAAATTAAGAAGGAAAGATAATAATTTGAATTAAAATATCTACCGGGTGTTGTGTTGCTTCGTTTTAATTTGGTATTAAATGGATTGTTAGTTGGACTGCTTCGATTTTGAACATTACACAACAGTATGAAATCCATAATGTATATAATATATATAGTAACTAAGTAGTATCTATATATAATAACTATGTAGTTTAAATGTTTACATATTTGTGAATTAGTTAACAATAAATTATTTTGAATAGATTTCTATTATAAAATTGAGAATTTTATTATTTTTATTACTCCAGTTATTTCAAATATGGTAAGAATATACATGGGATTGACACTTAGTTTAATAACTACAAGAAAATGTAATTTTAAATCAATAGCATAAAATACACCAGACGGTTAAACTTTATTTTAATATACAAACAATAGTATGAGCTTTCTTCTGTTATTACAGAAATTTGTTTTATGTTTTTAAACATTACGAATTCTTGACATTTATTTTTGATATAGGTGAATTTTACAGCAGATGAAATTTGTGCCATGATGGTCAAAAAACGAAACATCCGTAATATATCCGTCATAGCTCACGCTGATAACGGAAAATCATTTTTAACAGACTCCTTAGTAGCAAAAACTGTTATTATTGCTGATGCCAAAGTTAGAGAAATACATTTTACAGACACCGGAAAAAATTAACAAGACAGATTTATAAGCATATTAAGAATATGTAGTCTTTTGAAATATTGAACGACGAAATTTACAAACCACTGAACTTATGTGATAATTTTGATTAGTGATTCTGAAGCTTTATCTCTTTAAAATAAAACTGGGTATTTGTTATAACAAAAATACTAACTTCTTTCATAAATAATATTGATTAACGCGAAAAAGAATAGAAAGTTTTCTTGATTAATTTGATTGGTTCCTCTGGGCACATAGATTTCCGTTCTGAAGTAACTACTGCCCTTCGTATAACTGATGGTGCTCTTGTAGTAGATTGTGTTTCGAATAAGTAAATTCCTAAATAATTATTTGTATAATAAATAAAATAATTATGTATGTATTTTTGGTATTACTTCACTTTGTATTAATTTTACTAAAGAACATGCATAATGCAATTCAATGCAAATGCAATAACGCATATCTAAATATATTTCTGTTGTAAAGACAATTTATTAAGAACTTCCGAATTAAAGTAGGAAACATTGTAGTGTCTTTACAATCTTTTAATTAATCGTGATGTCATCTCCAAACGCCCCAGGCCGTCATCGGTTGATGATTGGTGCTACTGATCTAATTCGCTATAAATTATGAATTAAGTTAGAAACAATTTACAACCGGAAACTATGTGACGTCAGGCTATCGACGAACGTATTAAGACATTCGTGTTCATGAACAAGATGGACCGTACCCATTTGAAATTGCAGTTGGATGCTGAATAACTTTCTGAATATTTCAACCCAAAAACAGAATAATAATTACAAAAGGTCGTTTTACATGTACATCTTGAATCCCATCTACAAAATTTTTGACTTGATTATGAACTGCAAGTAAACATCTGTTTTATTATTAACAAAAAAATTCTTCCATAACAATTAGGCCACTATATAGTTTACAAAATAACTTTTATGAAGTTATTAGGAAATAAATATATTGTTGGCAGTGCATTGAAAGAAAATTATAAGCCTAGGTATTAAACTCTTTCATGTTACCTGTATCTTTATATCCTATGGTGACAAGCTGTTATATCCAGAATGCATTATATATTTTTAGTTCTTGGGTGTAACTAAAATTTATATTTTAGGAAAGAAGAATATTCTGTCTACACTGCGCATTAACTTGAAATATGAAGACAAGGATAAGGATGGAAAACAATTTAGTTGGATATGGTTACCTGCTTGTGGGTCTTTGCTTCAGATGATTGCGGTTCATTTACCATCCCCAGTAACTGCTCTGAAATACAGAATGGAAATTTTATACGAAAGTCCACATGATGATGAAGCCGCTCTTGGTATGTGTCACCTATATGGTTTTTAAAACGCCTTAAATTTTGGTATTTATTTGTACGTGATTATTTATAATTTACAACTCTAGGCTGATTCACTGTGAATGATTGGTATAAACTAAACAACAATTACCAATTTTTTATTATTTTTTTAATATTTGCATATGACAATACTTTGCTTTTTTTGTTTTTAGGTATTAAGAACTGTGATCCTAACGGTCCTATGATGATATGTGTCTAAAATGGTACCCATTTCTCATAAGGGTTATTTCTACGATTTTGGTCCTGTTTTTTCCGGTAAAGTAGCCACCGGCATGAAGGCTCCTATTCCAAAACCTAAATATGTGGCATCAGGAAAGAAGATTTAAACGAGAAGACAATTCAGGGAGCCATCCTCATGATTGGCCGTTATATAGAAGTCATTGAAGATGTCCCATCTGGAAATATTTGCACTTTGTTCGGTTTGGATCAATTTTTGGTTAAGCCCGATACCATCCCCACATTCATAAACATGCAGAACTTAAATGTCATGAAATTCAGCGTAACTCTCGTTGTACGTAGCTGTGGAACCCAAGAATCCGGCCGATTCACCAAAACCTGTAGAAGGTATGCAAATGTTCGCTTTTATTGTGTGATTATCACTAAGGTCTTCGTCATTTGACTTTACGTTTGAAACGTTTGGCCTTATGGTACAATGTGTCATTGAAGAATCTAGCGAAAACATCATTGCCGGTGCCAGTAATACCGTTGGTATAACTGGTGGTGCTCTTGTTGTAGTAGATTGTGTCATGGGTATGTAAATTCCTAAATTATTATTTGTATAATAAATAAAATAATTATGTAAGTATTTTTGGTGTTACTTCACTTTATATTAATTTTACTAAACAAAAATTAAAATTTTAAATAATGCATATATAAATATATTTCTGTGGTAAAGACAACTTATTAAGAATTTCCGAATTAAAGTAGGAAACATCGAAAAAAGAATCTTGTAGTGTCTACAATCTTTTAATTAATCGCGATGTCATCTCCAACCGCCCCAGGCCGACATTGGTTAATGATTGGTGCTACTGATGCTGCTAATTCGCTATAAATTATGAATAAAGTTAGAAACAATTTTGTAATAATGAATTATTTTCAGGTGTATGTACGAACGGAAACTATGTTAAGTCAGGCTATCGGCGAACGTATTAAGCCAATCTTGTTCATGAACAAGATGGACCATACCCATTTGAAATTACAGTTGGATGCTGATTAACTTTACCAAATTTTCTGACGTTTAACAATCTATGGGGTTAGGAATATTTCAACCCAAAAACAGGATAATGATCACAAAATATTGTTTTCCATGTACATCTTGAATCCCATCTACAAAATTTTTGACCTGTTTATGAACTGCAAGTAAACATGTATTTTGTTATTTAAAAAAAAATTAATTCTTCCAGCACAATTAGGCCACTATATAGTTTACAAAATAACTTTTATGAAATTATTATTAATAAATATATTGTTGGCAGTGCATTGGAAGAAAATTATAAGCCAAGTATTAAACGCTTTCATGTTACCTCTATCTTTATATCCTATGGTAACAAGTTGTTATATCGAGAATGCATTATATACTTGTAGTTCTTGGGTGTAACTAAAATTTCTATTTTAGTAAAGAAGTATATGAAGCTCTTCACTCCACTCTGCGCATTGACCTGAAATGTGAAGACAAGGATAAGGATGGAACACAATTTAGTCGGACATGGTTACCTGCTTGTGGGCCTTTGCTTCAGATGATTGCCGTTCATTTACCATCCCCAGTAACTGCTCTGAAATACAGAATGAAAGTGTTATACGAAGGTCCACATGATGATGAAGCCGCTCTTGGTATGTGTCACCTATATGGATTTTTAAAACGCATTAAATTTTGGTGTTTATTTGTACATGAAGATTTGTAGTTTACAACTCTAGGCTGATTCACTGTGAATGATTGGTATAAACTAAACAACAATTACCAATTTATTATTTTTTTAATATTTGCAAATGACTATACTTTGCTTTATTTGTTTTTAGGTATTAAGAACTCTTATCCTAACGGTAAAATGATGATATGTGTCTATAATGGTACCCACTTCTCATAAAGGTTATTTCTACGATTTTAGTCCTGTTTGTTCCGGTGATGTAGCCAGCGGCATGAAGGGTGCTATCCTGCCATCCATCCTCATGCCATCCTCATGATTGGTCGGTATATAGAAGCCATGGAAGATGTCTCATCTGGAAATATTTGCACTTTGTTCGGTCTGGATCAATTTTTGGTTAAGCCCGATACCATCACCACATTCACAAACATGCAGATCTTGAATGTCATGAAATTCGTGTAGCTGTGGAATCCAAGAATCCGGCCGATTCACCAAAACCTGTAGAAGGTACGCAAATGTTCGCATTTATTGTGTGATTATTACTAAGGTCTGTGTCATTTGTCTTCAGGTTTGAAACGTTTGGCTACGTCTGATCTTATGGTACAATGTGTCGTTGAAGAATCTAGCGAAAACATCATTGCCGGTGACAGAGACCTCCACTTAGAAATCTGTCTGAAGGCCTTGGAGGAGGATCATGCTAGAATTCAAGTAACTTAATCCGACCTAGTAGTACACTTGATGTAACTGATGGTGCTCTTGTTGTAGTAGATTGTGTTATGGGTATGTAAATTCCTAAATAATTTTTTGTATAATAAATTAAATAATTATGGAAGTATTTTTGGTGTTACTTCACTTTGTACTAATTTTACTAAACAAAAATTAAAATTTTAAATAATGCATATATAAATATATTTCTGTGGTAAAGAAAACTTATTAAGAATTTCCGAAGTAAAGTAGGAAACATTGAAAAGAGAATCTTGTAGTGTCTTTACAATCTTTTAATTAATCGCGATGTCATCTCCAACCGCCCCAGGCCGACATTGGTTAATGATTGGTGCTACTGATGCTGCTAAATCGCTATAAATTATGAATAAAGTTAGAAACAATTTGGTAATAATGAATTATTTGCAGGTGTGTTTACAAAGGGAAACTATGTTACGTCAGGCTATCGACGAACGTATTAAGCCAATCTTGTTCATGAACAATACGGACCATACCCATTTGAAATTGCAGTTGGATGCTGAATAACTTTACCAAATTTTCTGACGTTTAACAATCTATGGGGTTAGGAATATTTCAACCCAAAAATAGGATAATGATAACAAAAGGTCGTTTTGCATATACTTCTTGAATTCCATATACAAAATTTTTGACTTGATTATGAACTGCAAGTAAACATGTGTTTTATTATTTAAAAAAAATAATTTTCCAGCACATTTAGGCCACTACATAGATTACAAAATAACTTTTATTAAGTAATTAGGAAATAATTATATTGTTGGCAGTGCGTTGCAAGAAAATTATATGCCTAGGTATTAAATGCTTTCACGTTACCTCTATCTTTATATCCTATGGTGACATGCTATTATATTGAGGATGCATTATATATTTGTAGTTTTTGGGTGTAAATAAAATATTTATTTTAGGAAAGAAGAATATGAAGCCCTTCTCTCTACACTGCGCACTAACTTGAAATATGACCACGAGGATAAGGATGGAAAACAATTTAGGCGGACATGGTTACCTGTTGTTGAGACTTTGCTTCAGATGATTACCGTTCACGGGCCATCCCCTGTAACTGCTGAGAAATACAGAATCGAAATGTTATACGAAGGTCCACATGTATGAATTTTTAAAACGCGTGAAATTTTAGTATTTATTTATACATGGCTATATGTAGTTTACAACTCTATGCTGATTCACTATGAATGATTGGTATAAACTGAACAATTATCAATTTTTTATTATTTTTTAGTATATGCAAATTACTGTACTTCGCTTTTTTGTTTTAAGGTATTAAGAACTACCTAAAGGTCCTCTGACGATATATGTGTCTAAAATGATACCCACTTCTCATAAAAATCGTTTCCATGCTTTTTTCCATGAAGATGTCCCATCTGGAAATATTTGCAGGTTTGACTTGTTGACTTCGGGTTTGAAACGTTTGGCCAAATCCGATCCTATGATACAATGTGGCATTGAAAAATCTGGCGAATACATCATTGTCGGTGCCGGAGAGTTCCACTTAGATATCTGTCTGAAGGCCTTGGAGGGGGATCATGGTAGCATTCAAGTTAATTTATCCGAGCCAGTAGTATGTTACCGTGAAACCGTCAGCGAACAATCTGACCAGATGTGTCTGTCAAAATCGCCAAAAATTACAACAGATATAGGCTTGTATTTCTATCGTGGGTTTCACATTCTTCCGTATTCCTGGCCCCAAGTATTTTAGCTTCCAGGCTTTTAAATATATGCCGTTTGGATTTCAATTGACTTATTTCTATTGTTAGTTTATAAGGCTCTGCAATAAAAAAGCTCAAAGTCTCCTAAGTGAATATAGCATTGATTAAAGAGGATTGAAACGGCATGCTAGTCAGCTAGTGGGATACTCATAAATTATTTAGATGAATATATAATTAGAGAATGATATATATTAGGAGAGTTAGTGTACAGTTCTTTTGGTTTCATTTTTAAATATTTCTTCCGTACTCTGGAACAAATAAAACACGCACTATATAGAGTATTGAACGAAAATTTGCAGATGTGTGAAAATTTCGAAACAAATGTGCTGTCTGGTATCTTGAACATTAAGAACAACGATATTAATTATGTCTCTGTTTGATTTATTTTGATATATATATATATTTACTTTTGATTTATAGATCATACCCATTATTAAGCAAAAAAATGGCAACGCGCTCTTAATTAATTTTTTCAAATCATATTTAATGGAGTGAATTTTATTCTTAATTCTATTTACAGGATTCCAATGGGTAACAAAGGAATCCATCGTGGTGGCGGTTAGATCATTCCTACTACCCGTCGTATGTTGTCTTGTATGCTTGCCTATTAGTTAATATATTATTAACAGGTCAGTAGTCTGGGCAGACGTCCAGCCCAGACTTATTGAACATGTTTGTCAGTGTGAAATTCAGATAAATCTTTTATACAATTAAATTTTCACTCCATCTTTATTTGGTATTGAATGTTAGAAATCCGTTCGATATCGCAGAAAGCCTCACCTGATGATACAGCGGTGTATAAGTAGCAATTTTGAATTGTTGAAATAATTATATCCCGGTTGATTTAGGATTTCTATCCATTCTCAGATAATTCTCCAGAATCGACTTGGTGTAGGGGTTTGGACAATTAAAGTACTGGATACAACTTAGTCCATCTATATTTATACTTTTCAAACAACTTGGTTAAAGCCACAACAGATAAATGAATCAAGAGGGAGGGATCTTCAACCTATCTGGGTGGCTTTATCACGAGCATGCGCCGTAGCTGTTTTACGATTTTATATACAAAACAACTACTCTTAATATTTAATTATTCAACAATATAGAAGCCGATTCAGTATATAGGCGCATCCACCCAATTATTATATGTCTAACATATGTATTGTAACATTCGCAAGATATGTTAGATTAATGGTATATTACTTTCGGTTTAAAGAATTCTTACTTTTTGGCCATTTAGAATAGGGGGACTAATAAAACATTAACAATCGTTAACAAATTATTATATTAACAAATGTTTCAACTTTTAATGAAAATACCAAACAAAAAAAATACCTGATTTCTTCTATAGATTTAATTGGATGTGTAAACATGCTTGTTGAAAAAATATGCCTTAAAATGTTTCGCATTTATAATTTAATTTTTGGAGATATTTCTTCAAGTTTAATATGTCTAAAAAATATACCAAATACCATACCTTAAGTCATGTATCTAATATTCGATCGTTTTATTATTGAATTTTACGTTTTAATATTATAATTTTTCTGGAAACATAATTATTTATCAGATTATTTATTTATTATAAAAGCTAGTACTGTACTAATATACGAAATTCTTTTTTAACATATCTAATATTTTATTTTGTTGTTTTTCAGGATACACATAAAATAAAGAAAGTTTTCCAGATCTCAGTCAATACTTGGACAAAATGTAAACGCGTCGTTAATGACAATCCTTTATTTTCTATAGTACAAATAAAAAGGGCGTGATCCACGTTCTCATCAGAGAGTAGACGGCAGACTGCATCTGCTTTTTAATTCCCAAATATAACAACTTGAGGGAGTCCAAACTTGCTGGAGAAAGCGAATTATAGGAGAATTGGGGAATTGGACAGTAGGGGTTGACAGTACTTTGGAAAAAGGATGAGCAACTTAATATATATTTGGGTATACATGTATGCTAGAGCCTGGTCTGGAATAAGGCGTAAAATACAGCTATAAGAATCACTCGCTGTTCGGTGAACTTGAGAGGACAGTTTTGTCCATTTTTAAGGTCCACCCGATAGAGGTGTGGTGGGCGTGGGTAGAAGAATGAGTCCATAAAGATACCAGATAACTGAAGTAAGGTAGTACATTCCATCTTACCGTGAACTTGTTAGGTTTATTAAGTTGTCTTTTTGTAGCATTCATATGAATCGTAAAATTCAATAGCTAAATATTTATTTTTATTACGAGTTCATGTTATCAACGTTTTTAGTATTTAAATTTCAAACGTTAATTCATCAATAAACTATTATATTTCTTGTCATAGATTTTATAATTAATTAATACATTTTTTGGAAAAATGACTTGTTTTAATGCTTGACCATAAAAAATGACACAAAGTTAAAAAATTACTCTACAGGCGATGTGCATCCATTATAATATTTTTAGAACAGATTTGATGAAGGTAATTGGGCAATTAAAATACTGAGTTCAACTGGGCCGCTCTGTATTTATACTTTATGAATAAGTCGGTTATGGCCACATCACAGAATTAATCAAGCTGGAATCTTCATCGTGCCCGTGAGGCTTTAACTCGAGCTTGCCCCGTAGCGTTTTACATATTTGTATTTCAGGGCAGCAAAACATTTATTTATGCAATCGTGCATAAAAGCGCATTTACCATATAGGCGTCTCTAATCAATTATTTGTGTCTAACATTCGGCCACCCTGACCTTGCAAGACTTCACTCCGGCCTGCTCTTGGAATATGGTGGTTTTTATTCTGGTTTTTCTATAACGGAGACATACTTTTAGCTACTTGATCTTTTAAAATGTCTTACCTTGTTGATGATTTTTTCTTTATAGTTCCATTTTATACTTTCCATACTGTGTATTTTATAACTTCTGTGAAATAAATTTTTTTACTTTTTGGGGGTGACCTGCAGTTTATTCCTTCGGTGAGGTCCGACCGCCAGACACCATTTTAAATTCTCTTAATATCCTGGTATATTCAATGATTCTTTTTCTGTTTTCTTTTTTTTTTCTTATGATCCTTATAATATACGTCTTGCTCGGGCAGGAGTTCGGTGGTACTATGAACTTAACATAAACATTATCTATATATTTGATCAAACGATGTCAACTCTATTCCTAATTTTTGAATTATTCTATACTGCTGGCGGAAAAGCTTCCTGTTCGTCAGACTGCATGTATCCCATGGAATGGAGGGCTGGCTGCCGACATTTATATGCATGTCGTGTCTGCTACTCTCGTCCGTAATGTAGACCTATCCACGTCTGTTGTGGTGACCACAGATTGGTTGGCTACTCCTGTGCTGGCAGCCTGGCCGTAAACGTTCATAGTAACGTCGCTCGTGATGGCCCCCGTTTTTTGAGTATCCCACATAGGTATGCCCCTTTTGCAAGCCCTCTTTACTTTCTTAAATATAACTATATATTTGTACTACAAATACGATGTTCTTTCCAGTTGCTCTGTGGATTTGTGTTCTGAATCGCATCTTAAATTAATGACTTTATGTCTAATACGATCTGAGAATAGAATAAATATTTTCATTGTGTAAAACAATCGAACACTTGTTACCTCCTACTGTCCAACCTCTTTAATAAAACTTCTTTGAGCGGAAAGACAAAAAATAATTTGAATACATTTAGTGTTTAATATCTTACTATGTATTTTATAGCTTATCACTTTTGGCGCATAACACCAATATAAAATGAATTTCTGGAGAATTTATCCCCCTTAAAAATATAACACACATTTATCTAATGCTGTCTTCTAATTGATCCAATGTTCATTTGAAATTAAATTGAGTTATATGGCGGCATTTTCTATGGAGGAATGTAGTTTTGTATATAGATTTCTTATTATTTTGATTATTTTTAGTCATCTAGTTTTTAATCATAAGCAAGCAGAACTTGGTACTCAACAAGGCTTCTACTTATTGGCATATCAAGACACCAAATGATGAGATAACCGAAGTAATAAAATAAAAAAAATCAATGAATATGTTAACAATAAAAAAATAGAATAATGAATAAGTTTTACAAAGAATAAACTATTTATCTCTTAAAAAATTTGTCAACTGCATAAGTCAATGACATATAGTTAGTAAACACAAATTAAGCACATTTTTATAACATAAAACAATGAATTTTCAATAAATCGCATAAACACTTCATATCGCACACTTATAATAAAATTTTAATATAGAACATAATTTATTTGGTTTGGATAAAATAGCTTTTGGACTTTTCCAATTTTTCATTATTATATCACTTATTGCGTCATGTGTTTTGTCTTTGTTTGTGATGAAACCACTGGTGCTTGTGGTACGTTTGTCTAAAAAGAAACCAATTTTTGAAGAAGAACTCAAAACTTCATATTACATTTTCACGATCCTGACAACTATTCAATTTGGATTTATTGGATACGGCAGTGTCTGTAAGTTGTCCTGTTCTCTGTCTTTCAGAATTCTGAAAATTCCGTCTCTTTAAAGCAGACCGTGTGTCTAAACTTCTCAATACTTTATGTTCGAGACAATATTGCTCTGCATTATATTCTTTTATTAAAATCATAAATTACATTATCCCAACTATCATCAACTGGTACAAGTTTAATAGGTTCTAGAGGTGTTACCACCTTTTCAACTTCACTGCCTTCTTTTATTAGCTGCAATTCTATACACTTTTTATCGGGGCAGGTACTATGGTGTAACTAATATATAAAAAAGTACTGTATTGGTTTTCTTTATTAAATAATACACGGTGACATGTATTGTAATCACAAGGGACTAGTACAATATTCCCGCTGTTAGCAGCTTTGCACTTCTTCAAATGTATGTAGGTAATGTAATTCTTCAAATGTAATTCCATCCTTGATATTCTTATGTGATGTGAGTTATTGTATAGACAAATAACTTTTTCATTGGGACTGTAAAATATCGGTAAGTATTAGTTTTAAATTCTTTGGTCATATATTAGTCTCTTAATATCTCCATTGTTTAAATTTCTGTATTATATGTTTTTAAGTTAAATATTAAACGTTTATACGTGAATAAATGCACTTAAAATATTTCAAGGTAGCAAATATTGTTTATCAAATTCTTTTGTCAAAATATTTTATGTTTTCTTATTGGTTACATATACTGAAGATCAAAGAATAAATTAGATATGACGAAACCAAATCGATTGTAACCTCCGATATATCGATAGTTACGTCAACCGATATTTTTTAAAAGTATTCCATAAATATTATAAAACCTTCTAACTATTTTTAATAAACAATTAAATTTGGTACTTAATTTTAAAAGATTAGGTTCACTTCACTACTTAATATAAAAGATTTATTAATAAATTCGATACTTTAATGTACATTTTACAATATTTAAATAATATCGATATTTTTTGGGCCGTGCCCTGTGTGTATGTTAAATCTTAATTTAAAATACTGACTTTATTTCTAACACGATCTGAAAAAAAAAACATTTCCAAAATGTAAAACATAATCGAACAACACTTACAACAATAACAGTTGCAGCATGTTTAAGAAAGTTTGGAATAAATTTGAGTTATATCATAAGCGATTCACACATAAATAAACGCACTTAAACTTTAAAATATTTCATAGGAGCAATTTTTTTTTCACATTTTTTAGCAATTTGTTATAGATCACAGAGTAAACTAGAGATGGCGAATGAAAATCGATGTTTTCGATTGATAAACCGATATTTATATTTTTCGATATTTCCTTCAATATTTAAAGATATTCATTCTATAAACATAATAAAATCCTTTACATTATTTTTAATATACATTGAAAAAGGATATTTAATTTTAAAAATTAGGTTTACCTCGCTACTTAATTTTAAAGGTTTATAAATATTTCCATATTTTAATATACTTTTTACAGTATTTACAGAACATCGGCCTATATATCAATATTTTTATTTTTTATTAAAAATATCTACATATTTTTTGTGAAATATCGAAGTATTTTCCAGTAGCAGTAGCTGTTAAAATATATCTATATTTTATTCATCCCTTATATCCATATACTTTTTTTAATAGTTGACCTTGGAAGTGAAAGAAATACATAAAATTAAACAAATTAACTCGGCGGGAATGTGACACTAGAAGTTGGAAATATTATTCAACAACTTCCATTCGAGATCAAAATAATATTAGGTCGACTGCACGTTGTCGATATGTTCCCGTGCCGCACCACCGAATGGTTCCAGAACAGTCTCCGTTAGTTCGTTGATCGAAACGCATTGGCTTGTCTTACCTGTCGGACCAATAGAGGCCTCTTATTTAAACAAATAAGGTTAGAATATAATGAACATTTTAAAGACTATAACATCTGTGCTGAGGTTATAACAGTGAGTTAAATAAGAATTTCTGTATTAAAATAAGTGGTGACAGTGATAAAATAGCCGATGGATTATCCCCAACAAAAATGGTAAAATCAGACTGTGTAGAAACTTTGGTTGTCGTCTTATCAGAACAGAAGCTAGAAATTACTGAATTAGCGTAAAAATGCTGTATGGCGTTGTAAAATTCCTCATCTGGTGCTTCTAGTGCACAAGCTAGGATGGTTTGGATATGCAATTAATCTAAACTAAAAATTAGGGGTAAGTGATAACATTATAATTGTTAAGGCAAGTCAATCTGTCAAAGTCCGGTACATGCTATACAATAAATAGTTACTATTTGAATGTTAAGCTATATATAATAGTACAGGAAAAATATGTAACAGACCTTATTCTTGGGTTTACTAACAGATAATTTCCGAGTTAACTTGCCTATAATGCAACAACTATCTGAATTGGCGTCAATGTCCTGTATGAAATACTATTATTTCTTGGTAAATAAAGTACAAATATTCTACAAATATTATAATGGTCACTATCTTGATAATATACTAGGCGTTGTAACGGTGATTACAATATCAATCGTATATCAAGTACGTCAGCCTTTGTATCCAAAAAGTGTACATCTCAGCATTCCCATCGCTCGGTCCCGATACCACGTCTGCCTCGATGAGCGAATCAGGTGCCCTCTATGTAATTGGTTAACAATACCGATCTATATTTTCTTATAGCCCATCTCTTAGTGATTATGGAAAATTTCACTTGATTCATTTACCACAACGACCTAATTTGAGGCACTGTATTAAATAACATTGAATACGGACTATATCTTTTTACGGTGAAGCGGCAATAGAAATAAAAAATTCTGGGAATATACGAATAGTTAATTTAAATCAAGAAAGAACTCATCCGTTTGTACTCAATCATTGCAAAAAGGCCCATGCTGAAATTAGTTGTTGGTTAAAAAATTTTAAACCAAATAATACTAATTGTTCTAATACACAACAAAAGAAATCTCCATAAAATCCCTATTCCTACTCTGTTGTGTGATAACAAGACATAGCATTTCATTATAATGATGACTGTGGTGCAGAAACATCTACTAAAGGATAGAAACACCACTTAAAATCTGTCATTCGAGGGCAAATTGACGACAGATCATGAGAATGAGAATGAGAATGAGAATTATTATTTACATATAGTTTAGTGGAGGATTTACAGATTTGCGGCTAGCTGCATATTGAAATATTGCAGTTTATCTTAAGTCTGCAATACGTTAACCTAATTCACAAACATACTAAATAATTTTTTCTGTTAATTAGATTTTTCAAATACTAAAATATCACATTATAATATAGTTTTAAGCAATATAAATATAGTTTTGCATAGTACTAGGATTTGTATTAAACGTTTGAGTCTCGTTTTCTTCATTTTTCCGATTTCTAACATTTAAACCTTTAGGGCGCTTCGATTTCATTTGGATTATTTATCATATTTCACAGAAACAAAAATAAGTTTAGTGCCACCAGCAGCAAAAAACCATAAATGAATAAATGGAACTAAAATGTATTAAGGCAAATAATCTAAATTTGCCTACAATATACGACTACTGTGTGACTATAACTAAAATAATTTTAAATATAGTTTATTAATATTTTTCTTTGTATTTCGAGATTTTGATTATTTCTGATCTGTGATCGGTGGCTAATTGAAATATTACTCCAAAAATATAAGGTCTAAAAGGATTAGTTTTCCAAACAATTGACAATGATCCTATTTCAATTGTTTAGTATTTTATTTCCGTGTTTGTTAATATTCGAGAAGCTTCCCGGTCGTTCCGTTTTACCATTATCCCTCAAGTCGGAAAGAATTAAACAAGTTACAACATTTTAAGCATCTGTTGTTAATATGAATTGTTTATCAAAGTTAGGATACATTAAAATACTATCAGATGTTATAATTTTTTTACATTTTTCAAAATATGTTCTTATTTTTTTAATATGGAATTAAGAGGTTTCAAGAAATTTTAAACAAATTTAGAATATCAAAAAGACCTATAGTTTTTTTAAAATTGGAAAATATGGAATTAAGAGGTTTCACAATTTCATCGAAATTTTAAACAAATTTAGAATATCAAAAAGACCTATATATTTTTTTAAAATTCACTTTAATTTCTTGATATACGAAATCTACCATGGATTTCATTTTCTTAGTTGGTCAAGTATTTTCGGCGCTACCCCAATTGGAGAATTTCATGGCGATATTCTAATATTCTCTAATCAAATAAATTTTAAATTTTATTTTTAATTTCTTGTTTTAGGTTATAACAGCACCCATAGATTTAGTAATTTTGGGATTTTCAAAATTTGTTTTTATGTGATATTTTATTTTACAACTGAAAGTCAAAGGTTCATCCTTATCCAAAACAATGCCAAAACATATATATGTACATATTTAATTTTATGTTGTAAATCAAAATTTAAATATTTTGTTAAAAATTTGTTTCACCTAATTTGCTTCTTTGCATCTTTTGAATTGGATGAATATTTGGACGAGGATTGTCTTTGATTAAAAATAGTTGATAGCTTTCCCCGCTTATAAGCCATGAGAATTCAAAACCTGAAAAACATTCACTAGAAAATATAAATCCTAAATACCATCGAAAGGAGATTTTTTGAAAACATATTAAGAGATTTTTGCTGTGAGAGTATGTAATAGAGGTTACATTTATTCCAAGTATATTAAATTTTTCTATTTCATTTTTACCATAAAAAAAGAATAATTCAAAATAAAGAAGCTCCCGAATCCACAAGTTATTTTAATACCGACAGATTACTTATATGAAATGTTGTAATGCCGTCTGGGGATATTCGTTTACCATAAAGCTTTGGGGATAAAAATTTGATCTAGCTCTATTGCAATTTCGTCATTTTAAGCAATATTTTCTTCACTAAAAGAAGCGTTGGGACCAATTTTAATTTTAAAAGTTTAATAACAATTTTAGGAATTATGTCTAATTGTATGGTACGTTCTACATTTAGAATATTTAAGTTTCAAGCGAAAAACATGTTAATTACACTAACTGCATTATCGAAATATAAAGTAGAGCCAGATTGAGTTGGATTTATTAAATAATATTTCATATTATTTTACTAATTTGATGTATTTTTCACTTTTATTTAATAATAGAATTTGATAAACTTACAATTCACCTATTGTCTAAGACTTGCAGACGTTTCTTCGTCAGAACGATTTAATCAAAACAATCAATATATCAGATCTGACAAAAGGCTTGCCGGTGGTAACGCCAAGTTGTCGTTATTGTGGAATATTTGTAATTTTTTCTATATATGTAGGGAACGACACATGATCCATCTGTCTGACGGAGCCGTATCTACGTTTCAAGAATACGCTCTGAATGGTTCCTTGTTTGTGGAATAGCCGCCACCGAAAGAATACGTTCGAGTGGCATACAATAATGATTAGTGTTTAATTTATTGTTATATTAATTTTAGTTATAGTTTATATTAACAGAAGCAACCACACAGTTATTATTATTGACTTGCCTTAAATTATGAATTACGGGTAATATAACACCTATACACTGATACACTTATACACACTAAACAAGTCCCTGTGGTTTGGTTCGCTTCGATCTTCTGATTTCCTGCGTGTTGTCCAATAGCTGTATAGCTTCCACGTTACTGTGATTATGTAACCGTATTTCAAGGCGAAATCTTGGATCACTTCTTGTAACCATTTGATTTCGAGGTCATTGATAATTATTCGCAAAACTGTTTGATGTTTGGCGTATTATAAATATATGGCATTTGTCAACCCCGTATGTGCACACCATGGATCCAAATTGGCTTTATGATTGACTGATAAACCAATCTCTTTGATTTTAGGTCAGGTAGAGAGTATATTCCAATTAACCAATACAATTGCTTGACTTTGAGTCTAACCTGCTCTGCTTTTTGTCTAACATGAGGTTTTTAGTTTAACCTAAATATAAATCTAAAAAAAATATTTATTCGTATTTCGACGTATTTAGCTGATTCTGCTTGAATCAGGCATCTGTCAAGTGATATAATTAGGCTTCTGTCATTTTGCTTCAATTCAAAATTAACATGGACGGATTTGGAGCGATTAAGCCATATTTTTCAGCATCTGTCTAGTGATATAATTATGTTTTTGTCATTTTGCTTCAATTCAAAATTAACATGGACGGATTTGGAGCGATTAAGCCATATTTTTTCTCTAGTCCATTTGTAGATTTTTTTACTGCTACTTGTACGTTATCTATAGCCTTAGTTAGACAATTTTTAATATGAAAACTGCTAAAACTGTTGTAGGGATACGTGGACCTTCAGCTGAAATAGCATTGAGTGTAGAGATTGCTCGTTCATCTAAAACTCTAAATTTTTTCAAAATGTTATTATTCGAGGAGTCGCTAGTAATTGGGCGGAAGCAATCTGTTCATTTTGTATATTAATCCCAAATGCCATACCCGGTCAAAAGCTTGTGAGACGTCCAGTAATATTGCAGGGCAGTATTTCTTTTCTTCGAATGCCTTTTTAATCACCGCTGTTACTCTATGCGCTTGGTCCATTTTTGAGTGGTGATTTCAAACTGCAAATTGGAAATCTGGTATTTCTATAAATTACTTAATGCGTTTTGACAGCAGTTTCTCATATAATAGTGATATCGTAGGTAACAGCGAAATACGCTGGTAAGATCTAACTTGGTATACTGGTCTATCAGGTTTTATAAGCAATGTCAACATGATTGTTCCTTTTCGTGGAAGCTCTTTTATTAACCAGCCTTTTTAGGATTGATGTTAATATAAATTTCTATGGCAACTTCCATTGGAAAAATCTGATTTACAGCAACATCGGCCTTATGAACAGGATTTGTATCTATTGTAGATCCTATAACTCTCGGTTGGAATAGGTTATACGTTCTTGCATTATAAGACTAAACGGGTCTCTGCTAGTAAATGTGTTAGTAGAATTGGGTTTGTTTGTTTTTCAGATTTGTCGCACCTAGTGCTAACAGCACTGGAGTGTGATCAAATGATACTTCGCAAAATCTCTCGATTTGTATTTGATTTGAAGAGATGCCCTCCGAAATGTAAAAGTCCAGTAGGTCTGATAATTGCATAATTATATATAATATAATACAATAATTACATGTAGTATATATATTGCTGCGAATAGTTCGATGGGTTTTCCGGGTATTATTAATCGTGAACCACAGGCTGTATGTTTAACATTTTTTAAATTATTTAATTACTATATTGTGTATATATTGTAATACGTGTCACTGCTGAATTTTTTAATATATGCACCTCACTACATAACGCTACACAAGATCAGGTGATTTGATTTTTTTGAGTCTGTGGCGTATTCCGGTGATATCCAATAGTTGCAATATTTCAATATTCGTATGAGAATGGAATCTTTCCTCATGCTCCCTTGCAATTCTCTTGATTTCTTGACTGACTGTGGGTGTCTGAAGGTCTTGATGTAGGTAACAGGTCCTATAGTATTTGGGTGCACCCACAATACCTCTCAGGACTTTGTTCTGAAAAACTTATTTGATTTATGTTACTCTTTGCAGAACATCCCCATAATTGAACTCCGTATGTTCATATAGGTTTTAGCATTTGCTTATATAATAGCAATTTATTATATACTGTTAATTGTGACTTTCTTCCCATTAGCCAGTAGATTTTCCTATTTTGCAACCCCAGTTCGTTTCTTTTCTTCTTTATATGTTCCTTCCAGCGAAGTTTTGCATCGAGATTCATTCAAAGATGTTTAGCGTTGTTGCTATATGGAATGATACTGTTATTTAAACTTATTGGTGCTTGTACGGTCTGTTTATATTATGAACTGCACATGTACAGATTTACTTTCATTAATTCTTATTTTCCATGCTTGTGTCCAATTATTTAAACTGTCACTTGCCTGTTGTAATTTTCGTGAGGCTTCTTCAGTATTATCTATGACAGCTATAATCGCAGTATCAATCAGCAAATGTAGCCTTCGTAATATTTTCCATTTGAGGTATAACACAAGTGAAGAGCAGATAAAGCATTGATCCCAGTACACTTCCTTGTGGTACACCTGCTTTAGCTTCTTTTATTGTAGAGTAAGCTTCTTCTAGTTTGACTCTGAACATTCTGGTTGTAATGCATAATTTTAATAGTTAGGTGTGTTGTTTTGGTAGTATTTTCTGTAGTTTATGCACAAGGCCTTCATGTCAAACCTTATAGAAGGCTTGTGTTACATCTAAAAATATAGCTGAGCATACTTTTTTACTTTCGTAGGCTTTTTCAATGACATCTGTTATTCTGTGGACCTGCTCAATTGTTGAGTGCTTGTTAAAAACCCAAACTGGTGTGTTGGTATTAGGATTTTTTTCTTTATATGATAGGTTTTATCCTTTTCAACAGGAGTTTCTCAAAAACCTTAGATATTACTGGCAGCAGTGATATAGGTCTATAGGCTCTTATTTCGTTTGGGGACCTCCCACGTTTTGGGATCATTATAATTTCCTCAATCTTCAAATGTCTGGGACATGTTTTAATCTAAATGCTGTATTGATCCAGTTGGTGAGTTTTATAATTCCCTTTCTTGGTAGTTTTTGCAGTAGTTCTCCTGTTATTAAATCGTAGCCTGGTGATTTCCTGGGGTTAATGCCAGTTTCAATAACTTTGTTTAACTCTTTCGGCGTCACTAGTTCAATCGTCGAATTTTCAGCTTCTATATCCGGCAAAATATGTTCAATATTAGTTTCGTTTGGTTTGATATTATTGATGATGATTAGTATTTTCTAGATATTCAGCAAATGCTTCTGCTTTTTGGTGATTGTCACGTGCCTAATTTCTACATAGGTCTCTTATAGACGAACTGTGTAGACATGAACGATTTAAATATTTTAGGGCTTTCCAGATTGAGTAATCAGTTTCTTTATCATGTGCCAAATTTCTCAGATAGTCATTTATGGTTTTGTTTTTAATTTCCAGTATTTCCCTTTTCACTCTTTGAGTTATATTGTTTAAACTATTTTTATTTTCAGGTGTTCTGTTTTGTTGCCATTTTTTTCGTAATTTACGTTTTTCGGCTAACATTTCCTTCACTTCTTTAGGATAATTAATTCCTTTAGTTGTACTATTAATTTCTGGAGAATTATTCAAAGCAGCTTGTTGAATATCAACTACGAATTTCTCTGCTTCAAAATTTAATTGTTCAGTTGTCTTGAGGGGTACATTTAGTTAAATTCGTTTGTTCAATTCTTCAGCAAATCGTTCCCAGTCTGTTCTCTTGATTGTAAACGTTAGGTTTTTTTCTTGTCCTATTATATTTTCGCTCACGTCAGAATCACTGGCGTATGATCTGAACTTAGCTCAAAATTTTCTTCGATCTTTTTATAGTTGGATGTTATGTTTCTTACTATGAAGAAATCTAACAAGTCTGGGGTTTTCTCTTGATCAGTCGGCTAATAAGTTGGTTTTCCAGTTGACATGTTACTACGTCGTAGTTCAGCAGCTGCTTTATGCCGTTCATTGTCTTTAGTTATTGTCATTCTGGATCCACATCTAATATTTTTTGCATTGAAATCAACTCCAATTATAAATTTTTCTCCCAGGTTGCTTAGGACATTCAAATAATTTTTCTTTTTTTGATTGTATCTTGGAGGACAATAAATTGCGGCTATTGTACCCTTGTAGTTAGTGCTGTTACCTGATTTTCTGCTGTACTGAGCCGGGGTTCTTGATGGAGGCAAATGTTCTTTTTTATTATTATTACACTTCCTTCTCTTGCGGTGTTAGCTGGATGTATGGTATGATAAAATGTATATCCTCTAAATTTTTTAAAGGACTCTTTTGTTAAATGGGTTTCTGATATTAGGCAAATATCTATTTTTTGCATATCTAGGAATACTTTTAGGGTAGCGTATATAAAGCGTAAAAATATTCGGTAATTTTTTCTTGTTTGTCCAGCTTTCCTATTAGTTTAAGTAGCAATTCGTTGGTGGTTGCTTCATCTTCCTTCCTTCTTTGCTTATTTTCACTGATACTTTGGGCATAAGTCATTTCACCATGAACGTTATTATATTTTTTCAGTTGTTTCTTTTCACTTATTGTTTCTTGAATTTTAACTTGAGCTATTCTATTTCTCCTCCCTTGTATTGTTTTAGCAACTACACATCCTCTATAACTTGCCGGATGCGCTTCATTGCAGTTTGCACATTTCGGCTTAGCTTCTTTGGGTCACACTCTGTGGTGATATGTTTACCTGAATATTTTACACATCTGGGTTCTCTTCTGCAGAATTACTGTATGTGTCCATGCAATTGGCATCATTTACATTGCGGTATTAAGTCTGATGTTTTAGAGGTTTTATATTTATTTCAACCCCTAAAATTCTTTTATACCTGTTCTAAAATACCAAAAATGTTTTTTGTGTCCGTATCATTTTCTAAAAATTCTCCTTTGTTAATTTTGTTTTTTTCTTTTTTAAAACTATTTGTCGCGTTTAAGCATTTAAGCCCATTTTGGTTTAGTTCTGTATTAATTTTTCACTTTTGTTGATGACTTTCACGACTGTTGATGGAAGCGCTCTTGCCATAGCTTTGAGGCCTCTGTTTCTTTTGTCGTCATAAGAGTGCTATTATAGTTTCAGCAACTCTAAACAATCTATTATTATTGTGAATATTGTAAGACATTCGGCGTCGAGTTTTATTTATCCATTGTTAAGTACCCTTGCTTTGAATATCATATATTTGGACCTCATCGTTAAGCAAGTCAAAGTCGGTAATATTACTTTGTTTTATCTAATTTTTGTGCAGTGTTCTTCTCAATATTTTTTTACGTATTGTTGAAATAATACTGTTATTTTTATGTTTCAAATTATCCTACGCTGCATTTGTGGTCCAGATATTCAGTTTCGGCTCTTAACGTTTTATGGCATTTTGCATTTATTTTCTACTGTACTGACCTTTTTTTCCGATGGCACTTTCACTTTTTCTGTATATTCTAAAATCTGCTCCAATAATATATCTTGAAAACTGGAACACTCTATGAATAAATTATCATAAAACTCAACCAGGGTGGTACAAAAGACACTAGAATAAACTGAATAAGAAAATCTTAGTGATTATGAGCATCGCGTCCTTGGAAATGATGTGTTTTGAAGTTCTAACAGCTCTAGGATGTTTTACAACAACATGTCGTCAAAATATGGACAAATTTTACAATTAAAAAGAAGTAGCAATCCCGTCTAGTTCCTATACACTTTCCTTCAAATTTAAAAAAAACATAACTGACCCTAAATGAAACGGTCTAAAATATCGCACTACTAGATCGAATTCTATGTACCATAGATATTTGGAACCATTCATGACAATCTTGAATGGTACAAGTCTTCGTCGGTGTTTTTGGTCAAAATATTGAGAAAATATTAACAATAGAACTCGCTTTTATTCTATTATGTATTATATATAGAGGAATAATACTAAAATTATGGATTTTTAAATACATTATGATTGACAATCACATTATCATAAAGATGTAAGTTGCATTTAATATATCTTAATATTAAACTTGAAAATCCGTTGCAGATCCTTCAGGTCTCTCCTAAAACCTTCTCTGAATAACAATAATCAAAATTCCCAAATTTAAATAAAAGTAATCAATTTTAAGGCATATTGGTATTTATTTTTCTTGTAAATACTCTAATATGCATCAATGATGCTGATGTTATAACAAAGCGATATTTAAGTTCAAAATAGCTATTCATTTCAAAAATATACGAAATATCTAATACCTGCATAACTAGACCTTCAAAACTCTTTTGATTTATTTGTAATATAAATATTGTAAGATCAATATCGTATTAAAATGGTACTGATAAAATAATTTGATTATGGCCAAAAGCATACCCTTAATCATTAATCATAAAGATCATTATGGAATGTACAATTGAAGGAGTTTTAATTTACTTTTTTTTAAATATTTGATAAAAATTTTGTTATATTATCGACATGGCAAAATTGCTGAATAATTTAAGATATAGCTCAAAGTCCTACTGACTACTTGTATATTAAAACAATTTTGTTAGAGTTTGGGACACGAGATATTCTCTTGTCTCTATAAAATCAGTCTCAATTTGTGGGTATACTGATTTATTCATAATTGTATGTAAACAAAAATCACACTTCATTTCTTTTTTAAAAAGTTTCACTAAATAACCTGAGATATACACTACGATACAACGTAAAACTTTGTTTGCTCTTATAGGAACATCTGGACTGAAGTTATAGTCAAGTAATTAACAGTAAGAATGAGCAAAAAGGGGGATACTGGCTGAATGAATACAAACTTTACTATTACCTTCTGGAGTTTGTTCAAGTGTCCATGATACTTGCTTCAAACACCTTGTTTGTGGGCCTGGAATGATGGAAATAGGCACTACAAATATAGTAAGACAGTTTTGAAATTAATGGTAATAATTATGAACAGAAATGTGACTGACTCCTTCAATATACCTTCTATATAATTTTGATTTTGATCCACTTCCATTTGTACATGTGCTGGGCTCGTGGTATTATTTTCACCATTACTAAATTGTTCATAAGTAATTAAAGGAAGGTTTAAATATATCACAAAAATGTCACACGTAGTGACGGAAATAAATCTGCTTCATGTTTAACCAACCAGTTTAAGATTTTTAAAATTTTCTACTCATTTCTTAAGGATCGCTTTTTTAACGGAAAACGATGATTTCCTCACTGTGCATCCGGGCACACAACACTTTCTAGAACGGGAATGCATTTCAGCTACGGACTTTCACCTAGTAATAAAATAAAATAATAATTTAATCTATAAACGTTATAAAAAGCTGACCACACTGTTCTCTACGTAGGGCACATTGAAAATGGGGTGCAAAATGAACAAACCATAAAACGAAATGAACGTTTCAGATTCCGTCGCGGCTCTTAGCGTGGCGAATAAAACAAGAAATGTGTTAAAGGTAGCGAGATCTACATGTTGGACTTGGCGAAACATTTCGCCAAAATTTCCTAAGAAGTTAAATTTCTATTACTCTATGAGTATATTCGCAAAATACTACCAAAACACCCACCTACGAAACTTCCTGCCCTACTCGTATTTAACATAATAGTTTGGAGAGCATAATTGTGCTTCTATCCGGTAGCTTCCAGAACAGTCTCCGTTAGTTCGTTGATTGAAACATGTTGCCTTGTCTTACCTGTCGGACCAATAAACTAGTAATGTGGTCGAATAAAGGCCTTCTATTTATCCTGTCAAGTGTGTGTGTTTAGAATATAACGTACATTTCAAAGACTATAACATTTGTGCTGAGGTTGAAATAGTCAGTTAAATAAGAATTACTCTATTAACATAAGTGGTGACAGTGATAAAATAGCCGATGGACTATCTCCGTCAAAAATGGTAAAATCAGACTGTGTAGGAACTTTGCCTGTCGTCTAATCAGAACAGAAGCTAGAAATAACTGAATTAGCGTAAAAATGCTGTATGGCGTCGTAAACTTCCTCATCTGATGCTTCTAGAGCACAAGCTGTGCCGTCAACTATGATGTCAAAATTTGTTTGTCAAAAATCGACAAATTAGGGGTAAGTGATAACATTATAATTGTTAAGGCAAGTCAATCTATGAAATTCCGGTACATTGTTACTATTTGAATGTCAAGCTATATATAATAGTACAGGGAAAGTATGTAATAGACATTATTCTTGGGTTTGCTATAAATAATCTCCGAGTTAACTTGCCTATAATGCAACCACTCTCTGATATGGTGTCAATGTCCTGTAAGAAATACTTTTATTTCTTGGTAAATAAAATACAAATATTCAACAAACATTATAATGGTCACTATCTTGATAATATACTAGGGGTTGCAACGGTAATTACAATAACAATCGTATATCAACTACGTCAGCACGATACTCTTCGAGAGACTCTAAGAAACTATATGATTTCCGGTCAAGGCGTCGTCCTTTGTATCCAAAAGTGTACATCTCAGCATTCCCATCGCTCGGTCCCGATTGAGTCAGAGGAATTCTTTCTTCAGGTCTTGAAGTTTGAATAAAAAGTGAAAATATGTCATTTCCCATTTGGTTGCCTTTATGAACTTGTTTTTCAACTGCAAACAGTCGCCTTCGAAATAGAATACCGTGGCATACCTTTCGCCGTTTCTCACCACGAAAGGTACAAAATTATCTACATTATGTCATTATATATATTATTAATAAAAACGAATATGATCCTGGTGCAGATTTCAGAAAATTATAGGTCTGCAGGATGTCTTCCATCAATATTTTTCTCTGCCTTCTACGAATAATAGCTTCCCAAATGAACCGTCACAATGTTTAAAATTGATCTTATTAAATAAAGAAGCTTCGTATTTGCTAAGGGGATAACAATTTACTCGAAGGCACTGATAAACTTCTGGTGAAAATTTATTCATCGTGGAGAAAATTCTCTCATTTATAATTCGAACGGAGACATATTTTAAATTACTCACTATGATGTAAGGAATGTGTTGAGATTCGATAGTGCTAATCTAGTTCTGCTAATCTATCGGTATTACTTACTGAAGCTGCCGGTACACCATGCCGGTTTGATTCAATAATTTTACTGTGTTCGTCATTCGAATTATTTCTGAGTATTCTAATATATCTTTGGCTATTTGGCGATGATTTAATTATATCAATTTTGTTATCTGGATCGTTATTTATCGACATTTTCACTTTTTATTTGAATTTAATCTCTTATTGTTTTCTAGAGATGCCTTCCGTCACGTTGGTAACTAAACAATAACAAAAATTCATCACCAGCACATTGATTTTACATCACCCCCTAACAAAATATAAAAAAATATTTTTTTATAATTATGATATTATTATAACTTCTGATAAAAATATTAATAAAGCAGAGGTGTATTATTCAAAAAGATACCTTACTAATTTAAATGAATTAATTTATATGCTTATATATAAAAATAACCATAATTATTATAGTGACAGTAACAACGTAATTTAAATTATTTTGCTATCACGGTGACAATATAAATATTAGTAAATATATCAAGTTATCATTGGGATCGGTGTTTTATTACATCATAACAACTGTTAAATAATTATAAATGTATTGTTATGTTAAATTAGTATTGTTGTTATAAAGGTGATTTTATTCATTTCCATATTATGTTTACAAATTTTATTACGAATATTTTAGGAGCTCGAGTTTATATTTTGAAGGACCCATTGGACACTATTCTAGAAGGAATAAGAAAATTCTATAAGTTAATGATTATTTACTATTTAATATTATGTATATGTTGGTGTGTTATATTATATAGTGTTTTTTTAATTTTAAAATTTCGTTATAAACATATGTTAGTTTTAGCGTTTGTTTTAATAGTTTTGATAAATATAACTTAGCCCAAATATATTAACCATTTTTAATTATAACGTTTTTTTATTAATAATAATCCTTATTGTATATGATATTTCTCTTTTTTATCACTATTTACCTTCTATGCCATGTTATATTACTATAAACAAAATACCAGAATATAAAAGAAAAAATAATCGTACAAATGAACAAAAATAAGCCATTGTTTTTATATCAATGCTTTTGAAAAACCTATTATTTTGATTTCGTCTTAAGTTTTATATATATGTAATTAGCTATATTCTTCGTTCAAAAAATATATTAACAATTTTTAATTATAACGTTTTTTATTAATAATAACCCTTATTGTGTATGATATTTGTCTTTTTTATCCCTATTTACCTTCTATGTGATGTTATATTACTATAAACAAAATACCAGTATATAAAGGAAAAAATAAACGTACAAATTAACAAAAATAAGCCATTGTTTTTATATCATCAATGTTTTTGGAATACCGATTATTTTGATTTTGTTTTCAAGTTTTATATATTTGTAATTAGCTATATTCCTCGTTCAAACGAGTAGATGACAATGGCGATGACGAATCTGTAGTTAATTTTAGATATGACTTATCAACAGCTGTTATCAAATCAGTCATCTACTTGATGTTTTATAACTTGCAAAAATTAACAACTTGTTCAAAAGCACCTCTAACTGTAACTACCTCACTTAATGATAAATAAAACATCATAGTTGATATTTCAACTCTGTAACTGAAAAAAAAACGAATAATTGAATGAAACTTCAAATCTAAACATAATCTCAGAGAAACATAAGGCTATATGGACATTCATACGAGCAGTTTTATGGATCACTATAATTTGTTCAAAAATATCAAGCAGTAATTAATATAGTACGTTTATTGATGAAGAAACAAATTTCACATAATAGAACAAAAACATGTTTAATTTCTTATAAGAAAAATATTAGTGAACTTAATACTAATTTAACAGCCCATAAAACTTATAACAATATTTGGAATGTTACTGACTAAAAATTCATCTTCTACTTAACATTTCCATTCATTTGACTGCCTACACTCATCCAAGTGCGATCTGCAACGGGCCATTTGGGAACGAAGCTTTCTTGATGATCAAAATATTGGCTAACATCCACAATATTCACTAAATCACAAGAATTTAGTTGAATAACTTCTTTCTCTAGACCCTGAAGTCTAAACAAAAACCGCAAATAAGTTAACTCCCATTTGGTGGCCGTCACCAACTTGTCTTTCAGTTGCCAGCAGGTTCTTTCGAAACAGAACATCGGTGAATATTTTTCGCCATTTCTTACCACAAAGGGTACAAATTTGTTTTCGTCAATTTGTAAGTATCCGCAGGAATCCTCGTTTATGTCATTGTGCATGTTATTATTTAAAGCGAACATAATTCTAGCGCAGGATTTGAGGAAATCATACATGTGCAGAAAGTCCTCCTACAACATCTTCGTATCTCTGCTTTCTATGAATAAAAGTTTTCCAAATTGACCATCGCTATGTTACAATGACTAAATTAATCTCATTAAATAAACACGCTTCCCGTTTATTCAGAGTATCATAGTTTACTTGAAAACATTGGTAGACTTCTGTTCTATTTTAAATCACCGACAATGATGTAAGGCAAATGCTGCAGGTCTATTGCGTGCCATCCAAATTTTACAACTGGAAAACATGATGCTTCTTGCAATTCTGGTAACGTTTCGGTCTTACTCACTGCGTCTAGGATAACATGTCGGCTTAATTCGTTATCTATATTTTGTCGGTTCGCTGAGTTAATTTATGACAATTTAATTATATAAACTTTGTAATTCGAATGATTTTTATTCGACATTTCACTTTTTACTTATATTATTTCAATTAACACTCTTGTTATATATTTAAGAAGTACACTACTCTTATAATCTCTACTTATATACTACCTTCTGTCACTGTCACAATTAAACATTTGCACAACTCCCCACAAGCTACTTGATTTTAAATCCGATTTCAATAATTTACATAGAAATATTTTTTGTTCATTATAACTTGTTCGGAAAAATATATTAAGATAATAACATATTATTTAAAAAACACCCGTTAACGTTCAGTATATATTTTTTTGGTTTTCTTTAAACATTCATCACATTTCAACTACGAGTAATATTAATCAACTAATCTATGGAAAAGATGTTTTATAATACCATGGCAACTGTCAAATTGTTATAAGATTGTTGTTTTTAAATTAGTATTAGTTCTATATGTAATTTGTATGCTCTATTAATTTTAATATAAATAAATAAATTATAACAGGCGTATTAAGTATATGAGTTTTTAGGTATAAGAGTTTATATTTTAAATTGTGTTGTTTTATATAGGACCTTTTTAATTTAAAAATATTTGAAGAAATTTGCGAGTGTTGCCTAAGTTTGCAATTGTGACATTATAAATAACTGAATAAACTAACCAAACCTCTCTTTAATCTAGAGATATATTCTGAAAAATATATTATACTTTTTATAATATAAATTAATCGTCGGATATAAAAATTAATCTAATTTAATAAACATACTGAGAGCAAAAATTCGTTGATATACATTTATTTGAAAACATTGGCAATCTTCTGGAGAAAATTTGTGCATGATTGAGAAAATCCTCTCACTTGTGCCTAATTCGAAATGAAACGTGCTTCAGGTCACTGATAGTGATGTAAAGGATGCGAGTATTCAAAGGTCAGCGATCCGAAATTTACAAATGAAGGTTTCTGAAGGAATGAAGAAGGCTAATGTTTCTTTCAATTCTGGCAATATCATTGCTGCTTACTGATTAAACCATACCGGCTTTATTATTTAAACGATTATTCATTAATCATTTCAATTTTTATAGCTTATGACGCATTTGATTCATTTATGGATAAAAATATACTTTTATTTTATTTGAAATTTAAAACTAAAATATATTATTTATATTACTAAGGGAACAACGACTCTGTCATAGGGATGCCGAAAAAATATTCATATTTTTCTATGTTCATGGTTTTATATCTTTCATGATATCATGTTCATATATGATATCATGTAAATTAAGGGTTTCAAGCAATCTAAAGAGCTTAGATATGTTTTCCGAAGTAAACAAGTGATAAACAGTGAAGGGAAGTTAAGTTCGGTTTTCGATGTGATCAAACTGTGGTATACTCAGGTTGGAGAGCCATAGCGAGAACACTGAAGAGGGGGTATCCCTTCAGAAAATGGGAATATATGCATTTATAACGACTTAGCGTATGTGGGTTAGGTATAACTTGGCAGGATCATTAATTGTGAGCATCAATTATTAATGGATGATCACATCAATATGCTTGAATTGCGTTCAGCGTAGTATAGAAATCCGTGCAGATCAACTATTCACCAGGCCCTTCTTTCAATAGCTATCGAAGCTATCTCCAAATGGCAAACCTCTCAGCAGTAAAAATTATTATGTGTTTTGGGGTGCTGAAAATTAAGGAACCCGAAGGGCCTATAACGGACATGTTAACGTTCGCGTTTTAATCCATCGTTATTTGGGTAGGGATGTAAGTTGATCGGAAATCTTCACCGAAATCGTGTTTTCTGTATATGCTGATCTCTGTGTCATTACAATTTTAGTATATGGCATAAAGTAGTGACAACAAACAAAAACTATCAATTTACCTGAAAATATTACCTTATTTAATTGAAAGAAGAGGCGACTGGCTGAACGGCGATACATAGTGACACTGAGGGTAAAACACACCTACCCGTGTCACAAAAAAAGAACAGATCCCCGGATAGCCTTGGGCCGAAGCGAATACCGAAGAAATAGTTATATCAGCTTATAGGTTAAATTTAAGTTAGTGAATTGTTTAATATATCTATAGATTGTACATATTAGAACAAACTGTGAACGGCTTGTTGTATGCACATATTATGCCATTTAATCATTTTTTCAATGAAATAATTTAAAATCGACTGCTTTCATATTTATACACTTCAAACTTGTGATGATATATCAACATTTTCCATTTCTTTTAATAACTGAGGGATAAATATCATTTTGAAGGTTTTTCTTAACAACAATCAATAAGCACGGAATTTGATACTCTATTAAAATTATTAAGATTTTTTCTGGTAGCTGATTTACAGCTGAATTTAATGAAATGGGGTACTTGAATTAATTAAAGTCTCGATGCATCCCATATATGTGTAATTGTTTTCTATATCGATATTTATGTGTTTTTTGTGACATCTCAGGTTTATAAATATACTAATTAACAAACAAATTAACTGAAAGTATAATTAATAATTTTAAATTTTATACAATTTCATTGTTTGTACCTATTAAATAAAGAATTAATTAAATTATATTATTACCTCCAAGCAGGTAAAATTTATTATATTAAAAACAAAATAAATTTCCATACAATTATGAAATGAAATATTATTTCCGGAGCTACAAACTAATAATCTAAAGAGTTTTATAGAGAGGGTTCATAAAAATAAAGAGGTAGATATTATGGGAGTTTCTGAATCTGAGAGAGCCAAGTAGGCCAAATAAAAACTTTTAATAATTATAATTTATATGATATTTTAATAATAATTAATAAGTATTAACTCATTACTAAATTGAATTAATTCATTATTACAATAATATATTTTACAACCCGTGGACGATCCAGTATTTGGAAACAAACTTCTTGTAGTATTCCTAAACAAAAAAAACCATCATTAGTAAAGATATGGTTATGGCTGTTTTCTTTAACATTTTTGAATTTTTTTAATACCATACACAATAAAATCCCGTTATACAATATATAAATACACATAATATATAGGCATACTTCCATAACAGCATAATTTTTCAAAATTTTGAGGAAGTGCAAAAATTGATCGATGATTTAATTGAAACCAACATCGTTCTTTAGACAAGTATCGCCAGAAAGATTACGAAACACGCATTGCTTAATCCATAATCTACTATTTTTTCTCAACAAATGTCTTTTTTAAGAGGAAAAATGATCAGAATACATGTAAGGACCTAATAAACAAAAACATTAAAATACATAAATGAAAAAAAAAAAGAAACTTGTGGTAGAAAGGTCATTTGTGGTAGACGTTCAGTACAGGCTAATTAAGACTCCCATGGATTAATATCTAATGATGCGATAGCCGCGGGTTTGAATCATGCTGGGGCATGGTCGTAAATTTATGTTTTTGATTGTTTAAAAATCGTGATTGTCCTAGGCAAGAGTGTAAAATCAAGAAAACAACAAGGATAATGATCCCAGTCGCGCCAGTAACTAGGCTGGGTAAGACCGGATGATTTCTAAAGTTGGTCATTCGCCAGTCGGTATGCTTAATGCTGAGTACCGTGGTTTGATGCCCACGCCAAACTGTAGTATCAGTCCAGATAAACCCATAGTTTGTAAAAGGAGACTTTAAAATGTATTTTTAAAAAAATCGAGAATAATGTATGCATAGACGGAGTAACCTCGACCAAGTATTTTAATGCAAGCAGAATGGATGCCAAGGCAGGTAACCTTTACAATATGCCATGTGACAGCTAAGATAATCCATCAAGAACTGATAAATTGCTAAGTTGCACATCTGTCAACCACAAAGAGTTGCATGTTATAGGTATACATCACGACTATTTAATGTGTTGATAAAGAACAAAATAAATAACATAAAATGTATTGTAAATGTACAGAAAGCGGTTTTATTAGAGACAGCCTAAGTGTAATAGTGAATGGAAAACCTGGAAACGCATTAGAATTCAACCATTTTAATATTTATAACATCAGGTATATATCAATATTTTCCTAAAGGCCTACTGGAATTCATAATAAAATCAAAAAAAACATTATCTAACAAATTTCAATTTTTTTAAATTATACATTTACCCTTAAATTTAAAAAACTAATAACCTGATTTTTACAGGCGAACTTCAATCAGGACTCCCACGGATTAATCTGCTATGATATATTAACATCTATCGGTTTCACGGAGTTTAATTGGTGGCATTACTAAAAATTCACAAATTTTCATGTCTTATCCAGATCCATACAAATTTACTATTACTTTAGCCGCTTAGCCAATAAATTTGTAAACAAAATAGTTTAAATAATATAAAATAAAATTAATAGTACGTTTCAATATTTTTGATATATTAACTGTAACCATAACCTATAAATAAAAAATGGATAACGATAATGAATGACCTTGGTATAAAAGATTGACCAACTCAAAAAACTAATTAACAAAATTTTATCACTATTACAAAATATTTATAGAATTTATTATTTTTGGCTTTTATAGATGTGTTTTTGAAACATAAGAATATGTGAAATAATTTTTATGCAAAAATTTAACTTATTTCATATTAACTGAGAGATTAAAGTAATCAAGAAAAACCGTTGGCATAAACTTTTCAGCCATTTTGTTATTATTTTAATTGTCCAGTTCATTAGTCGTATTTTATTGAGTTTATAATTTACAATTTGTGGCTCAAGAAAATAAAACCATTTATAATGTCATCAAATATAGAGAGTGCTGTGAAACATTTACTGATAGTGAATATCGAAACTCAAGAACCGTATCTAGGGAATGTTATAGATCTACGGGCCGGTACAAGTACGCCATTAAAGGAACAGATACCAACGCCTGCCCCTAAAACCTTCGGATGGCTCTACATCGAATCGTCTAATATACCTTATATTATTGTTGATGATATTTATGTTAGTATTAGAATCTTAAACGACAAAGTGTTTTCGCGAGTGAAGAAATTCTCGCTTGAAGTTTATAACTTGTTTTACGTGAAATGTAGTCGAATGAAAAAAGTAGAAGCAGATCTGTTCAATATGATTAACATTGCACATGAGGAAACTTTCGGAAGCAGATTTCTAGAGGGAAGTGATTATAAAATGCAGTTGAATGATTTTTTAGGGCTGTATTATTTTTTAAAATTTTGCGAATATATTTTGTATGATTTAACAAGGAACATGTACCAAACTTTTCCTAAAAATACGTGCGGCTTTTTACAGATAACTGCTAATTGTCACATTCCATTTGTAGTGAGAAACAAAGAACTTTATGCACCCTTGTTTTACGTTGAAGGAGATTGTTCCTTTTTGGAAGACAAAATTATAGTTTGTACCAAGTGGGAAATGTCTTATTTTAAATTATTAATCAGACTTCAAAATATTCAAATCCAATTAGGCAAACATGACTTGTGCCTAATGGTTAAAATTGATGATTTATTACCCTTCGTTGAGGGTGCTATTGATACACAATTGACATGGTCATTAACTGATATGAGCTGGATGAAACCAAACAAGTGAATATCAAAATTGTATTGTCCAACAATAATAGATATTGTTTTTATTTTTTTTTTATATGAATTTATGTATTGGTTTATATTTCTAGAATTTTACAACGCAGTTTAATAATATTTAAAAAACTAGTTTACAGTGTTTATGTATTAATGTAATATACAGATTAATAATTAATAAGAGTTTAATTTAACAAACTAAATTCATTTTATAATTTATTGTGTCATTTAATAATAATAAATTGAATATAATTTAATATTAGCGTTGGGAACAATTGACTGAAAAAAGTCGATAGTCGCAAAAGAGCCGAAATAGTCGATAGTCAAAAAACTATATAAACTAGCGACCGAAAATAATAATTACCATTTTCAAATGCACATTATATTATATTTCAAATGCACGGTTCGAAAATTTTTATCAATTCGTGATGTCAGTCGAAGATGTACGACCCCTTTCCTATATAAATTTTAGGAGTCGAAAGGTAGTATTTTTTTAAGGTAGTATAAACGAGACGGAAACGTACATATTCCTTAACGTACTAACTTTAAAATAGAAGAGGAGAAAAGTAATGACTGAATATTATTAACTCGCAATTAGTTCTCGACAGATATTAATAGAGACTAAAGCCGTTATGTTTAAAAGAAAACATCGAAAGTATTAAATAATAGAAAAATAGAAACTTGGAAGGCAAAATCCATTATTGGAAGACATTCAGTTTTGTCTAGCTAAGGCATTTATCGAGTAATATCGTGAAGAATGTATCCGAAGATCATTGAGATGATTGACGATGATAAATGTATCATGCTATGGCTAATATTATCCACCTAAACTCGCTGGAAAGCTGAAATTCTTAAATACAACAGGTCTCATTGTAAAAAATAATAAATATAAAATATAATAGGGTGTAGAGTGTCCACAGATCAATTGATTACTTTATTTTAATATACAAACAATAGTATGAGTTCTCTTCTGTTATTACAGAAATTTGTTTTATGTTTTTAAACATTACGAATTCTTAACATTTATTTTTCATAGAAGTGAATTTTACAGCAGCTGAAATTTGTGCCATGATGGTCTAAAAACGAAACATCCGTAATATATCCGTCATAGCTTACGTAGATAACGGAAAATCATCTTTAACAGACTCCTTAGTATCAAAAACTAGTATTATTGCTGGTGCCAAAGTTAGAGAAATACATTTTACAGACACCAGAAAAAATTAACAAAACAGATTTATTACCATTAAATCATCGTAAGCATATTAAGAATATGTAGCCTTTTGAAATATTGAACGACGAAATTTAGAAACCACTGAAAATGTATGATAATTTTGATTAGTCATTCTGAAGCTTTATCTCTTTAAAATAAAGCTGGGTATTTGTTTTAACATAAATACTAACTAATCTATTTTTAGCGCCATATTTATGTATTTTGAACTCGAAGATAGGGATTTTTTCACAAATAATATTGATTAACGCGAAAAAGAATAGAAAGTTTTTTTGATTAATTTGATTGGTTCCTCTGGGCACATAGATTTCCGTTCTGAAGTAACTGCTGCCCTTCGTGTAACTGATGATGCTCTTGTTGTAGTAGATTGTGTTTCCTATAAGTAAATTCCTAAATAATTATTTGTATAATAAATTAAATAAATATGTATGTATGTTTGGTGTAACTTCACTTTGTATTAATTTTACTAAAGAAACATGCATAATGCAATTCAATGCAAATGCAATAACGCATATCTAAATATATTTCTGTGGTAAAGGCTACCAAATTAAAGTAGGAAACATAGTAGTGTCTTTAGCTAAGTCTGATCTTATTGTACAATGTGTCATTGAAGAATCTAGCGAAAACATCATTGCCGTTGCCAGAGAGCTCCTGTTAGAAATCTGTCTGAAGGCCTTGGAGGAGGATCATGCTAGAATTCAAGTTACTTAATCCGACCCAGTAGTGCCCTTCGTGTAACTGATGGTTTCTTGTTGTAGTAGATTGTATTACGGGTAAGTAAATTCCTAAATAATTATTTGTATAATAAATTAAGTAATTATGTATGTATTTTTGTTGTTACTTCACTTTGTATTAATTTTACTAAAGAAACATGCATAATGCAATTAAATGCAGATGCAATAACGCATATCTAAATTTATTTCTGTGGTAAAGACAATTTATTAGGAACTTCCGAATTAAAGTAGGAAACATTGTAGTGTTTTTACAATCTTCGACGAACATATTAAGCCAATCTTGTTCATGAACAAGATGGACCGTAACCATTTGAAATTGCAGTTGGATGCTGAATAACTTTACCAAATTTTCTGATGTTAAACAGTCAATGGGTTTAGAAATATATCAAATTCCCAAAAACAGGATAATGATAATAAAAGATCGTTTTGCATGTACATCTTGAATCCCATCAACAAAATTTTTGACCTGATTATAAACTACAAGTCAACATGTGTTTTATTACTTAAAAAAAAATTAATTCTTCCAGCACAATTAGGCCACTATATAGTTTACAAAAAAACCTTTATGAAGTTATTAGTAAATTAATATATTGCAGGCAGTGCAAGGGAAGAAAATTATAAGCCTAGGTATTAAACGCTTTCATGTATACCTCTATCTTTATATCCTATGGTGACAATTTGTTATATCGAGAATGCATTATATAGTTGTAGTTCTTGGGTGTAACTAAAATTTTTATTTTAGTAAAGAAGAAAATGAAGCCCTTCTCTCCATACTGCGCATTTACTTGAAATGTGAAGACAAGGATAAGAATAGGAAACAATTTAGTCGGACATGGTTACCTGCTGGTGGGACTTTGCTTCAGATGATTGCTGTTCATTTACCGTCCCCAGTAACTGCTCTGAAATACAGAATGGAAATGTTATACGAAAATCCACATGATGATGAAGCCACTCTTGGTATGTGTCACCTATATGGATTTTTAAAACGCGTTAAATTTTGGTATTTATTTGTACATGATGATGTGTAGTTTACAATTCTAGGCTGATTCACTGTGAATGATTAGTATAAACTAAACAACAATTACCAATTTTTTATTAGTTTTTTAATATTTGCGAATGACTATATTTTGCTTTTTTTGTTTTTAGGTATTAAGAACTGTGATCCTAACGGTCCTATTATGATGCGTTTAAAATGGTACCCACTTCTCATAAAGTTTATTTCTACGATTTTCTACTACCATCCTCATGATTGGTTGTTACATAGAAGCCATGGAAGATGTCCCATCTGGAAATATTTGCACTTTGTTCAGTCTGGATCAATTTTTCCCGATACCATCCCAACATTCACAAACATGCAGAACTTGAATGTCATGAAATTCGGCGTAACTCTCGTAGTACGTGTAGCTGTGGAACCCATGAATCCGGCCGATTCACCATAAACCTGTAGAAGGTACGCAAATGTTCGCTTTTATTGTGTGATTATCACTAAGGTCTGTGTCATTTGACATCAGGTTTGAAACGTTTGGCTAAGTCTGACCTTATGGTACAATGTGTCATTGAAGAATCTAGCGAAAATATCATTACCGGTGCCAGAGAGCTCCACTTAGAAATCTGTCTGAAGGCCTTGGAGGAGGATCATGCTAGAATTCAAGTTACTTAATCCGACCCAGTAGTGCCCTTCGTGAAACTGATGGTATTCTTGTTGTAGTAGATTGTATTACCGGTAAGTAAATTCCTAAATAATTATTTCTATAATATACTAAATAATTATGTATGTATTTTTGGTGTTACTTCACATTGTAATAATTTTACTAAAGAAACATGCATAATGCAATTCAATGCAGATGCAATAACGCTTATCTAAATATATTTTTGTGGTAAAGACGATTTATTAGGAACTTCCGAATTAAAGTAGGAAACATTGTAGTGTTTTTACAATCTTTTAATTAATCGTGATGACATCTCCAACGGCCCCAGGCCGACATTGGTTAATGATTGGTGCTACTGATGCTGCTAATTCGCTGTAAATTATGGATAAAGTTAGAAACAATATTGTAATAATGAATTATTTCAGGTATGTGTACAAACGGAAACTATGTTACGTCAGGATATCGCTGAACGTATTAAGCCAATCTTGTTCATGAACATAAAATTAGGTATTAAACGCTTTCATGTTACCTCTATCTTTATATCCTATGGTGACAAGCTGTTATATCGAGAATGCATTATATATTTGTAGTGCTTGGGTGTAACTAAAATAGTTATTTTAGGAAAGAATAATATGAAGCCCTTCTCCCCACACTGCGCACTAACTTGAAATATGAAGACAAGGATAAGGATGGAAAACAATTTAGGCGGACATGGTTACCTGTTGGTGCGACTTTGCTTCAGATGTTTACCGTTCACAGGCCATCCCCAGTAACTGCTCAACAATACAGAATGGATATGTTATACGAAGGTAAAGATGTATAGATTTTTAAAACGCGTGAAAATTTAGTATTTATTTGTACATGGCGATATGTAGTTTACAACTCTATGCTGATTCACTGTGAATGATTGGTATAAACTAGTAACGTTGTTCTTAGTGTACAAGATACCAGACAGCACATTTGTTTCGAAATTTTCAGACGCCTGCAACTTCTCGTTCAATACTCTATATAGTGCGTGTTTTATTTGTTCCAGAGTACGGAAGAAATATTTAAAAATTAAACCAAAAGAATTGTACACTATCTCACCTAATATCTATCATTCTCTAATTATATATTCATCTAAATAGTTTATGGGTGTCCCACTAGCTGACTAGAATGTCGTTTCAATCCTTTTTAATCAATGTTATATTCACTGATGAAACTTCAAGCTTTTATATTGCAAAGCCTTATAAACTTCATCTTATAGACTACATGTTGATAGAAATCCAAACGGCATATATTTAAAAGCCTGGAAGCTAAAATACTTGGGCCAATATCTGTTGTATTTGTTTGGCGACTTTGACAGGCACATCTGGTCAGATTCTTCGCTGACGGTTTCACGGTAAGATACAGTAGTATACCGTAACACGTAGTACAGTAAGACCCAGTAGGGTCGAATAAATTAAATTGAATGCTAGCATGATACCCCTTCAAGGCTACCAGACAGATTTCTAAACGGAGCTCTCCGGCACCGGCAATAATGTATTCGCCAGATTCTTCAATGACACATTGTACCATAGGATCGGACTTGGCCAAAAATTTCAAACCTGAAGTTAAATGTCACAGACCTTAGTGATAGTCACACAATAAAAGCGAATATTTCCGTACCTTCTACAGGTTTTTTTGAATGGGCCGGATTCTTCGGTTCCACAGCTACACGTACTACAGAAGATAAGCTGAACTCCTTGATATTCAAGTTCTGCTTGTTTGTGAATGTGGTAATGGTATCGGACTTAACCAAAAATTGATCTACACCGAACAACTTGTAAATGTTTATAGATGGGACATCTTCCATGAGTTCTACATAACGACGCATCATGAGGATGGTTCCATGTATTGTCTGCCCGTTTAAATCTTCATTTTTGATGCCACATATTTAGGTCTTAGGATTGGGGATTTTATGCCTTTGGCTAATTTACCGGAAAAGACAGGAAAAAAAGCTTGGAAACGACCTTTATGAGAAGTGGATACCATTTTAGACACATACATCGTCAGAGGACCGTTAGGACCACAGTTCGTAATACCTAAAAACAAAAAACGAAGTATAGTAATTTGGATATGCTAAAAAAATAATAAAAAATTGGTAATTGTTGTTCAGTTCATACCAATCATTCACAGTGAATGAGCATAGAGTTGTAAACTACATATCGTCATGTACAAATAAAACCTAAAAATTCACGCGTTTTAAACATCCATACATGTGGACTTTCGTATAACACTTCCATTCTGTACTTCTGAGCAGTTACTGGGGATGGCCAGTGAACGGCAATCATCTGAAGCAAAGTCTCACTAACAGGTAACCATGTCCGCTTAAATTGTTTTCCATCCTTATCCTTGTCTTCATATTTCAAGTTAGTGTGGAGAGAAGGGCTTCATAAAAAATTGATTCAAACCGAACAAAGTGCAAATATTTCCAGATGGGACATCCTCCATGGCTTCTATGTAACGACCAATCATGAGGTCCCAGGATAGGGCCCTTCATGCCGGTGGCTACTTTACCGGAAAAAACAGGACCAAAATCGTAGAAATAACCTTTATGAGAAGTGGGTACCATTTTAGACACATCATCATAGGACCGTTAGGATCACAGTTCTTAATACCTAAAAACAAAAAAAGCAAAATATAATCATTTGCAAATATTAAAAAAATAATAAAAAATTGGTAATTGTTATTTAGTTTATACCAATCATTCACAGTGAATCAGCCTAGAGTTGTAAACTGCACATCATCATGTACAAATAAATAAAAAAATTTAACGAGTTTTAAAAACCCATATAGGTGACACATACCATCAGCGGCTTCATCATCATGTGGACTTTCGTATAACATTTCCATTCTGTATTTCAGAGCAGTCACTGGGGATGGCAAATGAACGGCAATCATCTGAAGCGAAGTCCCATCAGCAAGTAACCATGTCCCACTAAATTGTTTTCCATCCTTATACTTGTTTTCACATTTCAAGTTAATGCGCAGTGTGGAGAGAAAGGCTTCATTTTCTTCTTTACTAAAATAATAATTTTAGTCATAATTTTAAGTTAGTTTTTAGGTATAATTTTAATTGTCCTTACCACAGAAATATATTTAGATATGCGTTATTGCATCTGCATTGAATTGCATTATGCATGTTTCTTTAGTAAAATTAATACAAAGTGAAGTAACACCAAAAATACATACATAATTATTTAATTTATTATACAAATAATTATTTAGGAATTTACTCACCTGTAATACAATCTACTACAACAAGAGCACAATTAGTTACACGAAGGGTGCTACTGGGTCGGATTAAGTAACTTGAATTCTAGCATGATCCTCCTCCAAGGCCTTAGACAGATTTCTAAGTGGAGTTCTCTGGCACCGGCAATGACATTTTCGCTAGATTCTTCAATGACACATTGTACCATAAGGTCAGACTTAGCCAAATGTTTTAAACCTGAAATCAAATGACACAGACCTTAGTGATAATCACACAATAAAATCGAACATTTGCGTACCTTCTACAGGTTTTTCTGAATAGGCCGGATTCTTGAGTTCCACAGCTACACGTACTACGAAAGATAAGCTGCAGTTCTTGACATTCAAGTTCTGCTTGTTTGTGAATGTGGCGATGGTATCGGGCTTAAACAAAAATTGATCCAGACCGAACAAAGTGCAAATATTTCCAGATGGGACATCTTCCATGGCTTCTATATAACGATGAATCATGAGGATGGCTCCCTGAATTGCCTCTCGTGTAAATCCTCTTTGTTGAGGCCACATAGTTAGGTCCCAGGATAGGGGCCTTCATGCCGGTGGCTACTTTACTGGAAAAAACTGCAACAAAATTGTAGAAAAAAACCTTTATGAGAAGTGGGTACCATTTTAGACACATCATCATAGGACCGTTAGGATCACTGTTCTTAATACCTAAAAACAAAAAAACAAAGTATAGTCATTTGCAAATATTAAAAAATGTAATAAAAAATGGTAATTGTTGTTTAGTTTATACCAATCATTCACAGTGAATCAGTCTAGAGTTGTAAACTACACATCATCATGTACAAATAAATACCAAAATTTAACGAGTTTAAAAAATCCATATAGGTGACACATACCAGAAGCGGCTTCATCATCATGTGGACCTTCGTATAACATTTCCATTCTGTGTTTCAGAGCAGTTACTGGGTATGGTAAGTGAACGGCAATCATCTGAAGCAAAGTCTCACCAACAGGTAGCCATGTCCGCCTAAATTGTTTTGCATCCTTATCCTTGTCTTCATATGTCAAGTTAGTGCGCAGTGTGGAGAGAAGGCCTTTATATTCTTCTTTTCTAAAATACAAATTTTAGTTAGACCCAAGAAGTACATATATATAATGCATTCTCGATAAAACAGCTTGTCACCATAGCATATAAAGATAGAGGTAACATGAAAGCGTTTAATACCTAGGCTTAGAATTTTCTTCCAATGCACTGCCAACAACATATTTATTTCCTAATAACTTCATAAAAGTTATTTTGTAAACTATATAGTGGCCTAATTGTGCTGGAAGAATTAATTTTTTTTTGAATAATAAAACACATGTTTGCTTGCAGTTCAAAATCTAGTCAAAAATTTTGTAGATGGGATTCAAGATGTACACGAAAACGATCTTTTGTTATCATTATCCTGTTTTTGGGTTGAAATATTCCCAACCCCATAGATTGTTAAACGTCAGAAAATATTCAGCACCAAACTGCAATTTCAAATGGGTATGGTCCATCTTGTTTGTGAACAAGATTGGCTTAATACGTTCGTCGATATCCTGATGTAACATAGTTTCTATTTGTACACACACCTGAAATAATTCATTATTACAAAATTCTTTCTAACTTTATCCATAATTTATAGGGAATTAGCAGCATCAGTAGCACCAATTATTAGCCAATGTCGGCCTGGGGCGGTTGGAGATGACATCACGATTAATTAAGACATTGTGAAGACACTACAATGTTTCCTACTTTAATTCGGAAGTTCTTAAAATTGTCTTTACCACAGAAATATATTTAGATATGCGTTATTGCATCTGCATTGAATTGCATTATGCACGTTTCTTTAGTAAAATTAATACACAGTGAAGTAACACCAAGAATACATACATAATTATTTAATTTATTATACAAATAATTATTTAGGAATTTACTCACCCGTAATACTGGGTCGGATTAAGTAACTTGAATTCTAGCATGATACTCCTCCAAGGCCTTCAGACAGATTTCTAAGTGGAGCTCTCTGGCAACGGCAATGATGTTTTCGCTAGATTCTTCAATGACACATTGTACCATAAGATCAGACTTTGCCAAACGTTTCAAACCTGAAGTCGAATGACACAGACCTTAATGATATTCACACAATAATAGCGAACACTTGCGTACATTCTACAGGTTTAGGTGAATCGGCGGGATTCTTGGCTTCCACAGCTACACGTACTACGTAATTTTACGCCTTAGGCTCTGTTTCTACTTGGGCCCAAATTGTAAAATGGTCCTATGAATTAATGATTTCGTTCCTATTCATATTACAAGTAATATTCGGCATGTCAATTAAGTTGCCGATTGCCAAATTGTATTACCAAATTGTTTCTAATTTTATTCATAATTTATAGCGAATTAGCAGCATCAGTAGCACCAATCATTAACCAATAGCGGCCTGGGGTGGTTGCAGATGACATCGCGCTTAATTAAAAGATTATTAATTAAATAAAATTAATTAAAAGATTATAACACTACAAGATTATTTTTTCGAATCGGCCGGAATCTTTGGTTCTACAGCTATACGTACTACGAGAGTTACGCCGAATTTCATGACATTCAAATTTTGCATGTTTGTGAATGTGGGGATGGTATCGGGCTTAACCAAAAATTGATCCACACCGAACAACCTGTAAATGTTTCCTGATGGGACATCTTCCATGACTTCTACATAACGACCCATCATGAGGATCCATCTTATCCTTGTCATTTCAAGTTAGTGCGCAGTGTGGAGAGAAGGACTTCATATTGTTCTTTCCTAAAATAAAAATTTTAATTACACCCAAGAACTACAAATATATAATGCATTCTCGATATAACAGCTTGTCACCATAAGATATAAAGATAGAGGTAACATGAAAGCGTTTAATACCTAGGCTTATAATTTTCTTCCAATGCAATGCCAACAATATATTAACTTCATAAAAGTTATTTTGTAAACTATATAGTGGCCTAATTGTGTTGGAAGAATTAATTTATTTTTAATAATAAAACACATGTTTACTTGCAATTTATAATCAAGTCAAAAATTTTGTAGATGGGATTCAATATGTACATGCAAAACGATTTTTTGTCATTATTATCCTGTTTTTGGGTTGAAATACTCCCAACCCTATAGATTGTTAAACTTCAGAAAATTTGGTAAAGTTATTCAGCACCCAAGTGCAATTTCAAATGGGTATGGTCCATCTTGTTCTTGAACAAGATTGGCTTAATACGTTCGTCGATATCTTGACGTAACATAGTTTCCGTTTGTACACACACATGAAATAATTCATTATTACAAAATTGTTTCTAACTTTATCCATAATTTATAGCGAATTAGCAGCATCAGTAGCACCAATCATTAACCAATGTCTGCCTGGGGCGGATGGAGATGACATCACGATTAATTAAAGATTGTAAAGACACTACAATTTTTCCTACATTAATTCGGAAGTTCTTAATAAATTGTCTTTACCACAGAAATATATTTAAATATGCGTTATTGCATCTGCATTGAATTGCATTGTGCATGTTTCTTTAGTAAAATTAATACAAAGTTAAGTAACACCAAAAATACACATATAATTAGTTAATTTATTATACAGATAATTATTTAGGAATTTACTCACCCGTAATACAATCTACTACAACAAGAGCACCATCAGTTACACGAAGGGCAATACTGGGTCGGATTAAGTAACTTGAATTCTAGCATGATCCTCCTCCAAGGCCTTTAGACAGATTTCTAAGTGGAGCTCTCTGGCAATGGCAATGATGTTTTCGCTAGATTCTTCAATGACACATTGTACAATAAGATCAGACTTAGCCAAACTTTTCAAACCTGAAGTCAAATGACACAGACCTTAGTGATAATTACATAATAAAAGCGAACATTTGCGTACCTTCTACAGGTTTTGATGAATCGGCCGGATTCTTGGGTTCCACAACTACACGTACTACGAGAGTTACGCCGAATTTCATGACATTCAAGTTCTGCATGTTTGTGAATGTGGGGATGGTATCGGGCTTCATCAAAAATTGATTCAGACCGAACAAAGTGCAAATATTTCCAGATGGGACATCTTCCATGGCTTCTATATAACGACCAATCAAGAGGATGGCTCCCTGAATTGTCTTCTCGTGTAAATCCTCTTTCTTGAGGCCACATAGTTAGGTCCCAGGATGGGGGCCTTCATGGCGATAGCTACTTTACCGGAAAAAAACAGGACCAAAATTGTAGAAATAACCTATATGAGAAGTGCACGCACCTGCACATAATTCATTATTACAAAATTGTTTCTAACTTTATTCAAATTTATAGCGAATTAGCAGCATCAGTAGCACCAATCATTAACCAATGTCGGCCTAGGGCGTTTGGACATGACATCCCGATTAATTAAAAGTTTGTAAAGACACTACTATGTTTCCTACTTTAATTCGGTAGCCTTTACCACAGAAATATATTTAGATATGCGTTATTGCATTTGAGTTGAATTGTATTATGCACGTTTCTTTAGTAAAATTAATAATAAGTGAAGTAACACTAAAAATACATACATAATTATTTAATTTATTATACAAATAATTAATTAGGAATTTACTTATAGGAAATACAATCTACTATAACAAGAGCATCATCAGTTACACGAAGGGCAGCAGTTACTTCAGAACGGAAATCTATGTGCCCAGAGGAACCAATCAAATTAATCAAAAAAACTTTCTATTCTTTTTCGCGTTAATCAATATTATTTGTGAAAAAATCCCTATCTTCGAGTTCAAAATACATAAATATGGCGCTAAAAATAGATTAGTTAGTATTTATGTTAAAACAAATACCCAGCTTTATTTTAAAGAGATAAAGCTTCAGAATGACTAATCAAAATTATCATACATTTTCAGTGGTTTCTAAATTTCGTCGTTCAATATTTCAAAAGGCTACATATTCTTAATATGCTTACGATGATTTAATGGTAATAAATCTGTTTTGTTAATTTTTTCTGGTGTCTGTAAAATGTATTTCTCTAACTTTGGCACCAGCAATAATACTAGTTTTTGATACTAAGGAGTCTGTTAAAGATGATTTTCCGTTATCTACGTAAGCTATGACGGATATATTACGGATGTTTTGTTTTTAGACCATCATGGCACAAATTTCATCTGCTGTAAAATTCATCTCTATGAAAAATAAATGTTAAGAATTCGTAATGTTTAGAAACATAAAACTAACTTCTGTAATAACAGAAGAAAGCTAAAAAATAAGCTCAGTTATATTCTTAGATGGGCCTTCGATATAGTTTGGCATACATAAAAAATATAGTACAAGAAACAGTTAGCGGACTATTATTTACATGGGGACATAATCATACAGATACCATAGTTACAACAGGCAAAAAAGACATATTAAAAAATAGGCTAAATGTATGAATAGTTAATTTAAAATGAACAAGGGAAAAAAAACAAATATTAAACGAAATATAGAGGTTTAAATGTCTAATTTTAAATAACTATAAACACTATCAATTAATGTTATTTAAAATAACTTTTAAACTATATACAAATAATATATTCAATTCATTATTATTAAATGGCACAATAAAAATTAAAACAAATATGATTCGTTAAATCAAACTTTTATTAAATATTAATGTGTTTAAACATGACTACAATACTATAACTAGGATTATAAGTATTCTGCAACAAAATATGTAGAGAAAGTTCTCAAACATAAACTAAAATATAGAAATTTGAAAATAACATCAATTTTAATTATTGTTGAAGAATAAATATTTGGTTTTCAGTTATTATCTGGCTTCATCCAGAGCATATCGGATAATGGCCAAGTTAATTTTGTGTCAACAACCCCCTCAACGAAGGGTAACAAATCATCAACTTTAATCATTCGACACAAGTCATATTTTCCAAATTTGATTTTAAGTTTCTGAACTTTGAATAACAATTTAAAATAGGCCATTTCCCAATTAGTGCACACTATAATTTTGTCCCCCAAAAAGGAAAAATCTTCTTCAAAGTAAAACAAAGAAGTGTAACTTTCATTATCTTTCACAATAAATGGTACGTGATACTTAGCAGTTATCTGTAAAAAGCCGCATATCTCTTTAGGAAATTGTTTGTACATTTGTTTTATAAGATTGTACAAAACATATTCACAAATTTTTAAGAAACAATACAATCTTAAAAATTCAAATAACAGCATTTTGTATTCACGGCCTTCTCGAAAACTGCTTCCAAAAAAATCACCATGTGCAATGTTAATCATATTGAACAGATCTACTTCCACTTTACTCATAACACTACACTGCATATAAAATAAGTAATACACTTCAACTGAGAATCTGTTCATTCTTGAGAGCACTTTGTCATTTAATATTCTGACACTAATATAAATATCATCAACAATAATATAAGGAATATTAGATCATTCGACGTTAATCCATCCGTAGGTATAAGTAACAGGCGTTGGCACCTCTTCTTGAACTTGCGTGGTAGTACCAGCCGGTAAATCTCTAATGTTTCTTAGAGATGGTTCGTTAGATACCATCTCCAATATTAGTATTTGTTCTAAATTGTTACCTCCTGTATTATATGACATTATAACTATTTTCGAAATCACAAATTGTGTGAAAAACTCGGCAAGATGCAAGTAATTAACTTAACGATTAAAACAATGTCAAAATGGCCGAGTACTTGATACCAACCGTCTTTGTAAATAGATGGTATGTATAGTGTTGTAATTAAAATGTTTGAAATAAGCATATATAATTAATTTTATATAATATACAACAATTATATAATCCTTAAAGATTAAATATTTATAACTTTTTTTTAACTTATATATTTATAATATTAATTATTTTTTAGTTGGCCAACCTGTAATTCTAATGTCATTCATTACCGATGTCCAGAATCAATTTATAGGTTAAGGTTTGCACCATAACTAATATTCTAGAGATGTTGAATACTACTACTTCGCTTACAACAAAATGGTTTATTGATAAAGCGCGTAAAGTGGACATGTAACACAGTAAAACCAGAAACCGCTTAGTTGATGACACTGATTAACTAAGCCGGATATCTTGTAAGGAAAAAATTAATATTTGAAAGTAGATTACTTCGTAAATGTATAATTTTTAAAAATTGAAATCTGTTAGATAATGTTTTACTGATTTTATTATGAATTCCAGTAGGCCTTTAGAAAAATATTGATATATACCTGATGTTATAAATATTAAAATGGTTGAATTCTAATGCGTTTCCAGGTTTTACATTCACTATTACACTTAGGCTGTCGCTAATAAAACCGCTTTCTGTACATTTACAATACATTTTATGTTATTTATTTTGTTCTTTATCAACACATTAAATAGTCGTGGTGTATACCTATAACATGCAACTCTTTGTGGTTGACAGATGTGCAACTTAGCAATTTATCAGTTCTTGATGGATTATCTTAGCTGTCACATGGCATATTGTAAAGGTTACCTGCCTTGGCTTCCATTCTGTCAGCATTACAATACTTGGTCGAGGCTACTCCGTCTATGCATATATTATTCTCGATTTTTTTTTAAATACATTTTAAAGTCTCCTTTTACAAACTATGGGTTTATCAGGATTGATACTACAGTTGGGCGTGGGCACCAAACCGCGGTCCTCAACGTTAAGCGTACCGACTGGCGAATGACCAACTTTAGAAATCATCCCTGAAGACATCCGGTCTTACCCAGCCTAGTTACTGGCGTGACTGGGATCATTATCCTTGTTGTTTTCTTGATTTTACACTCTTGCCTAGGACAATCACGATTTTTAAACAATCAAAAACATAAATTTACGACCATGCTCCAGCAGGATTCGAAACCGTGGCTATCGCATCATTAGGAGGACCGTCCTATGACCTTTACCACTGCCCCACCAAGCTGGTGGGGCCCGATATTAATCCATGGGAGTCTTAAATAGCCTGTACTGAACGTCTACCACAAATGACCTTTCCCTTCTAAGTTTGTTTTTTTTATTTATGTATTTTAATGTTTTTGTTTATTAGGTCCTTACATGTATTCTGATCATTTTTCCTCTTAAAAGACATTTGTTGAGAAAAAATAGTAGATTATGGATTAAGCAATACGTGAAAAAAACGATGTTGGTTTCAATTAAATCATCGATCAATTTTTGCACTTCCTCAAAATTTTTAAAAATTATACTGTTAGACAGTATGCCTATATATTATGTGTATTTATATATTGTATAACGGGATTTTATTGTGTATGGTATTAAAAAAATTCAAAAATGATTCACCAATGATAGATTTTATTTTAGTTTGGGAATACTACAAGAAGTTTGTTTCCAAATACCGGATCGTCCACAGGTTGTAAAATATATTATTGTAATAATGAATTAATTCAATTTAGTAATGAGTTAATACTTATTAATTATTATTAAAATATCATATAAATTATAATTATTAAAATTTTTTAATTTGAACTACTTGGAGAAATGATTCAGAATCTCTCAGATTCAGAAACTCCCATAATATCTACCTCTTTATTTTTATGAACCCTCTCTATAGAACTCTTTAGATTATTAGTTTGTAGTTCCGAAAATAATATTTCACTTCATAATTGTATGGAAATTTATTTTGTTTTCAATATAATAAATTTTACCTGCTTGGAGGTAATAATGTAATTTAATTATTTCTTTATTTAATACTTTGTTTGTTAGTTATTATATTTATAAACCTGAGATGTTACAAAAAACACATAAATATCGATCTAGAAAACAATTACACATATATGGGATGCATCGAGACTTATAATTAATTCAAGTACCCCATTTCATTAAATTCAGCTGTAATTAGCTACCAGAAAAAAATCTTAATAATTTTAATAGAGTATCAAATTCCGTGCTTATTGATTATTATTAAGAAAAACCTTCAAAATGAAATTTATCCCTGAGTTATTAAAACAAGTGGAAAATGTTGAAATATCATCACAAGTTTGAAGTGTATAAGAATGAAAGCAGTCGGTTTTAAAATATTTCATTGAAAAAATTATTAAAAGGCAAAATATGTGCATACAACAAGCCGTTCACAGTTTGTTCTAATGTATACAATCTATAGATATATTAAACAATTCGCTAACTCAAATTTAACCTAGAAGCTGATATAACTATTTCTTGGGTATTCGCTTCGGCCCAGGGCTATCCGGCGATCTGTTCTTTTTTTGTGACACGGGTAGGTGTGTTTTACCCTCAGTGTCACTATGTATCGCTGTTCAGCCAGTTGCCTCTTCTTTCCATTAAATAAAATAATATTTTCAGGTAAATTGATAGTTTTTGTTTGTTGCCACGACTTTAAACCATATACTAAAATTGTAATGACACAGAGATCAGCGTATACAGAAAACACGATTTCGGTGAAGATTTCCGATCAACTTACATCTCTACCTAAATAACGATGGATTAAAACGCAATGAGAGCGTTAACATGTCCGTTATAGTCCCTTCGAGTTCCTTAATTTTCAGCACCCCAAAACACATAACAATTTTTACTGCTGAGAGGTTTGCCATTTGGAGATAGCTTCGATAGCTATTGAAAGAAGGGCCTGGTGAATAGCTGATCTGCACGGATTTCTATACTACGCTGAACGCAATTCAAGCATATTCATGTGATCATCCATTAATAATTGACACTTATAATTAATGATCCTGCCAAGTTATGCCTAACCCACTTACGCTAAGTTATAAATGCACATATTCCCATTTTCTGAAGGGATACCCCCTCCTCAGTGTTCTCGCTATGGCTCTCGAACCTGAGTATACCACAGTTTGAGCACATCGAAAACTGAACTTAACTTCCCTTCACTGTTTATCACTTGTTCACTTCGGAAAACATATCTAAGCTCCTTAGATTGCTTGCAATCCTTAATTTACTTGATATCATATATGAACATGATATCATTAAAGATATAAAACCAAGAACATTGAAAAATATGAATATTTTTTCGGCATCCCTATGACAGAGTCGTAGTTCCCTTAGTGGATCCAATTCAGTACTTGTTCTTAAAATAATATATTTTAGTTTTAAATTTCAAATGAAATAAAAGTATATTTTTATACGTAAATGAATCAAATGCGTCATAAGCTATAAAAATTGAAATGATTAATAAATAATCGTTTAAATCATAAAGCCGGTATGGTTAAATCAGTAACCAGCAACGATATTGCCAGAATTGAAAGAAACATTAGCCTTCTTCATTCCTTCAGAAACCTTCATTTGTAAATTTCGGATCGCAGACCATTAAAATAGGCAATCGGATGAAGATAAATGAAAACACTCAATAGAAAGAAGGCTAAAATTCTTTAGCTAGTAAGGTTAGAAATGTTATTAGGTGTTACGAGCAGTTTAACACGTATTACTAGATTTATACATATTGTTCTAATAAGGAAATAGAAATGTTATAGTATTAAATAATTTTTTATTCGGAACATAATACTGACGAAACATTATAGAAAAGTTTGAAAAGCACTAGTTAAGAATCACTATTGGGTCCAGTATGACTGTATCATTTCCCATCACATCATAATACAAATTGTCCAATTTTTGTTACCTTATATGATCTTTTTTTAGTTCCTCTGTCATATAACCGATATTTATAATCGTTCATCTAGCATCAGTCATTAATGAACTTCAGTCCAGGTAAGATTTACCACGGATGCAAGCGTAAAAGTACATGTCCCAATTCAAAGCACCCATATCAAAATCAAATAGTTCCCGGTCGCTCTTTCTCATTTCTTTCCATAGCGTTTTCACGTTGTTGTTCTCAAACTTCCACTCTTTTGTAGCATAGTAACTTAACATATCTACAATTTGATTTATCTTCTTGTAATTCTCTCTGGCTCTACTATACAATATAGACATTTTCAAATAATATTTTACATATTTTTCAGATATTTTTGGGTTTATATTGGGTTGACAAGAAAATATTTTACATATCTATGTACATAGTACGTACAACACTGAACGTTTCTTTTTTTATTAAATAGTGTTTATCTGTTCCCCACTCCGAACCACGGCCCTAGAGATGATTCCAGAATAAATCCGGTTTTACCCAGCTTGGTTACTGGCGTGACTAATTGCAGTCACAGATTTTCTTTTTCGGATTATAAACAATCAAAAACATAAATTTACCCAGCAGGATTCGAAACGGCTACTATCGCAACAGTAAGAGGGCCTTTCTGTCGCCTTTGACCACTGTGCCAACCAAGCCGGCCCTTAAGATTTTGTTTAAGGCGTGAATGATTCACAATCCAGATATACATAGCCCGATATCTCTGAAGACAAAAATCTCCTAACATTGAAGTGTTTGTAGGATAATTAAATGCTGAGGTCAAATGGTTAAACTTTTGAAAGTTGCAAATCAACCCAGAGAAAACCCAGGCCATTATATTCCACAGAAAATCCTGTATCCTCTCATGTGTAGAAAAAGCAAATTGTCTCTAATAATTATGGTTCTGCTCTATAAGACATACTCCTTTATTTAGACGGGTTAAAGTAGTCTAAGTACATCAGCCATGAAGAGATGAACAAATTTAGAAATAGCGGAGAAAAAATTTGAGCGCCTCATATACAGAATTACTCAAATGCATTACCACAAAGGTTCAAAAGGAATTTTTCAGTCATCCCTTTTCAAAAAATTCACCGTAGTACAATCGCAAAATTCCTATACCAAGTCATTATCATCACCAAACAGGGGTTCCACATCAACAAGGACTTTAGTCAGCTGACCAAACAGAATCTCCAAGACTCCAAGAAAAGGATAGTTCATTAAGTAAATTAAAGGTTCCTAAGATCTTGAAAAGGGAAGGGAAAATAGAAAATGCACAAATGGTTGTCTATAATATATAAGTTAATTATTCTATGTTAATTATTCGTACAAATTCGTTCAGTTTGCTCTTTAAAGACTAATCATATCATATGAGAAGCCGTAGAAATACTGCAGGCAACTGCTTCCCTGGTATAGTTATTAGAGTCTTCAGATCACACGTGGAGATCGCGGGTTCGATTCCCGATGGGAACAACAACTTTTCGTGGTTGATCTAGTTGGTTAATGTATTTGTCAAATCAGTTAGGTTAGGTACCGGCCTGAAGCATTTCTTATTTTCAATCGTTGTTCCTTTATTCCTATATTTCCTAAAAGAACCTGCAACTATACTTGGCCTACCCAATGTAAATACATATAATAACTGCATAATTTATTGAGCAAATATCTAACACCAAAAAGAGAAAAATATAATGTTTTTAACAAGAAAACTAAACCGACTTCAAAAAATATATAAGGAACACACACAAGGTTTTTGTTTATTTTTATTTTGTTATTACAACGATTATTAGGTACATATTTCAAATATGCTTTTTGCAATGATTGAGTACAAACGGATGACTTTATAATAATGACAGAACAGGAAGAAAGCGGGACGGTACTTTGAAATTGCTTAAAATTCTTTTCTTTCGTGATTTAAATTAACTTTTCGTATATTCCCAGAATTTTTCAACGATACTGAATACAGTGCATCAAAATAGGTCGTTGTGGTAAATGAATCAAGTGAAATTTTCCATAATCACTAAGAGATGGACCGTAAGAAAATATAGATCGGCATTGTTGCCCAATTACATAGAGGGAACCTAATGACTCATTCGCTAAACGAGGCGGACGTGGTAACGGGTCCGAACGATGGGAATGCTTTTTGTTTGGGAGATGTACACTTTTTGGATACAAAGGACGACGCCTTGACCGGAAATCATATAGTTTCTTAGAGTCTCTCCAAAGAGTATCTTGCTGACGTAGTTGATATACGATTGTTATTGTAATCACCGTTGCAACCCTTAGTATATTATCAAGATAGTGACCATCATAATGTTTGTTGAATATTTGTCTTTTATTTACCAAGAAATAAAAGTATTTCTTACAGGACATTGACACCATATCAGAGAGTGGTTGCATTATAGGCAAGCTAACCCGGAGATTATTTATAGCTAACTCAAGAATAAGGTCTACTACATTCTTTCCCTCTACTATTATATATAGCTTGACATTCAAATAGTAACAATGTACCGGAATTTGATAGATTGACTTGCCTTAACAATTATAATGTTATCACTTACCCCTAATTTGTCGATTTTTGACAAACAAATTTTGACATCATAGTTGACGGCACAGCTTGTGCACTAGAAGCATCAGATGAGGAACTTTACCACGCCATAAAGCATTTTTACGCTAATTCTGTTATTTCTAGCATCTGATCTGATTAGACGACAAGCAAAGTTCCTACACAGTCTGAGATGGTCCATCGGCTATTTTATCACTGTCACTTATGTTAATAGAGTAATTCTTATTTAACTGACTATTACAACCTCAGCACAAATGTTATAGTTTTTGAAATGTACGTTATATTCTAAACACACACACTTGACAGGATAAATAGAAGGCCTTTATTCGACCACAATACTAGTTTATTGGTCCGACAGGTAAGACAAGGCAATACGTTTCAATCAACGAACTAACGGAGACTGTTCTGGAAGCTACTGGATAGAAACACAATTATGCTCTCCAAGCTATTATGTTAAATACGAGTAGGGCAGGAAGATTCGTAGGTGGGTGTTTTGGTAATATTTTGCGAATATACTCATAGAGAAATAGAAATTTAACTTCTTAGGAAATTTTGGCGAAATGTTTCGCCACGTCCAACATGTTACATCTCGCTACCTTTAACATATTTCTTGTTTTATTCGCCATGCTAATGTAGAGAACAGTGTGGTCAGCTTTTTATAACGTTTATATATTAAATTATTATTTTATTTTATTACTAGGTGAAAGTCCGTAGCTGAAATGCATTCCCGTTATAGAAAGTGTTGTGTGCCCGGATGCACAGTGAGGAAATGCATCATCATTTTCCGTTAAAAAAGCTATCCTTAAGAAATGAGTAGAAAACTTTAAAAATCTTAAACTGGTTGGTTAAACATGAAGCAGATTTATTATCGTTACTACGCATGAAATTTTTGCGACACATTTAAACCTTCCTTTAAGTACTTATGAACAATTTACTGATGGTGAAAATAATACCACGACCCCAGAATATGTACAAATGGAAGTGGATCAAAATCAAAATTATATAGAAGGTATATTGAAGGAGTCAGTCACATTTCTGTTCATAATTATTACCATTAATTTCAAAACTGTCTTACTAAATTTGTAGTGTTTATTTCCATCATTCCAGGCCCACAAACAAGGTGTTTGAAGCAAGTATCATGGACACTTGAATAAACTCCAGAAGGTAATGGTAAAGTTTGTATTCATTCAGCCAGTATCCCCCTTTCTGCTCATTCTTACTGTTAGTTACTTGACTATAACTTCAGTCCAGATGTTCCTATAACAGCAAACAAAGTTTTACGTTGTACCGTAGTGTATATCTCATTTTATTTAGTGAAACTTTTTAAAAAAGAAATAGAGTGTGATTTTTGTTTACATACAATTATGAATAAATCAGTAGACCCACAAATTGAGACTGATTTTATAGAGACAAGAGAATATCGCGTGCCTCAAACTCTAACAAAATTGTTTTAATAAACAACAAGTAGTCAGTAGGTCTTTGAGCTATATCTTAAATTATTCAGCGATTTTGCCATGTCAATAATATAACAAAATTTTTGTCAAATGTTAAAAAAACGTAAATTAAAACTCCTTCAATTGTACATTCCATAATGATCTTTCGGATAAAATATTAAAAGTACTGACGGAAAGATGGAAGAGATAATTTTAATTTGTTATGCACCAAAGTTTTTTGCTTATGGTTTATATATATATATATATATATATATATATATATATATATATATATGTATATAATATTTATATTTTATATATATATATATATATATATATATATATATATATATATATATATATATATATATATTTATATTATATTTATATTATATTTATATTTTTAGATAAATTTAGATAAATGTAGATAAATTTACATTATAAATTTATATTTATTGTAATAGATTATGTTTATATGTATATTTAAATGAATTTAATTGAATAAATTCAGTTCAGAAATTTTTTTTATTTAAAGGTCACGCCAAGGCTGTTACGTGAATTTCGCTTTGTGTTCTTAGTGGGGAAAGGTACGCTTATTCGAGTGCAAACCGAAAATTTTGGTAACCAAATTATTACTTAATAAGTCTTTTTTTATAATTTTAGATAGTTTAATATACGATTGTATTGAAATATAGTTTATTTAGTTTTTGATTGATATATTTAGTTTATATTACATACAGTTAATTAATTTAGTTAATATGCATACACTAATTTTTTTCTATATATATATATATATATATATATATATATATATATATATTGCTTTGTTTTATATTATAATAGTAGAATTAAGTATTTAATCGAAGCAAATCAAATTGCTATGGATGGACAAAACATGGAACAAAAGAAGCTTTTCTATTTTGAAAACTGTACGAAGTTATATACCTGCTCTAATTTGAATGTCCATATCAAGATACTTTCCTGTTGAATCTTACAATAATTTTATGTTTTAGAAAAATTATCTGCATTAAATCTGAAGGGTGTATTCATTTTTAAATATTTTACTTGTGAAAATTAATATAGCAGCATAAAACAAAGCATCCTGCTATTAATGAAGATACCAAAGTAACAAAAATACTGTACACATGTAAGTTATGCGAGCACACTACAATGAAAGCAAATCTTCTAATGAATCATTTACAGTCAACTCATAACTTAAACGTTGAAGAGTTATTGAAATTTAATACCTGTAAAGAATTTCAAATATGGGAAAATCATATGGAGCAAGCCCAACCTCGTGTCAAGAGAGAAGAAGCTATATTTCTTTATATTGCGCTAGCATAATATTTCAGGGACCAAGAAAGTTCAAGGAAGAAACAAGATAAATACACATTGCCTAGCTAGTATTAAATTAGAACAAAGGTGAAGAATATGAAGTAGAATTCATCAAAACATATTTTGGACATGAAAATACCTTAAACTCCTGCAGCTCTCGAAAATAAATAGAGAATATATTGTAACCAAATGAGCACCTAAAATAACATTTACTGTTATAAAGGATGATGTAAGAGACGATGTGGATATTAATAATGTAAGAAGAATAGATTTAGTAACTCATAATTAATTACAAAACATAAAAGGAGCTTATGATTTTAAATCTACAGCTAATAAGGATAGATAATAATAAGGAAAGATACAGGATGTGTAGTGTTATATAACCCAAAAGGTGAATATATGGACATCTACCCCAATTAGAAAAAAGATGATAAATTTACAGTTACTGGCCAATATTACCACAATCCTGGTGAGTCCATATAACTTAAGTCCATACCCTTAAGGAATAGCCCATAGAAAATCGATGAAGTGGATGCAACACAAATAACATAACATTCTCCTATTGTCCTTTATATTTAAATAAATTATGTTTATTGTAATATTGTTGTTTTGTATTTTTCCTAGTTTCATAAGTGAAACGTAGATATTTTGAGACAAATATGTATTAGTTTACCTAGTACATTTAAACATGTTAGTAATTGTAATTTCAATTATCGCAGTAATATCAATTTAATTTATGAGGTCTAATTAATAAAAATCCCAAATAAGGAATTCAGTAAATCATTAATATTAGTGTATTATAAGGTGGTTGATGAAATAATACTAGATTAAGGGTATGCTTTTGGCAATAATCAAAGTATTTTATCAGTACCATTTTAATACGATATTGATCTTACAATATTTATATTACAAATAAATCAAAAGAATTTTGAAGGTCTAGTTATGCAGGTATTAGATATTTCGTATATTTTTGAAATGAATAGCTATTTTGAACTTAAATATCGTTAATTATTAATTTTATTTAAATTTGGGAATTTCGATTGTTGTTATTCAGAGAAGGTTTTAGGAGAGACCTGAAGGATCTGCAACGTATTTTCAAGTTTAATATTAAGATATATTAAATGCAACTTATATCTTGACTAATATCAGAAACCCATTTAACAAAAGAGTCCTTTATAAAATTTAGAGGATATAGATTTTAGAACACCGCAAGAGAAGGAAGTGTAATAATAATAAAAAAAAACATTTGCCTCCATCAAGAACCTAAGCTCCCAGCTCAGTACAGCAGAAAATCAGGTAACAGCACTAGCTATTAAATCAAGCAGATACAAGGGTACAATAGCCGCAATTTATTGTCCTCCAAGATACAATCAAAAAAAGGAAAATTATTTGAATGTCCTGAGCAATCTGGGAGAAAAATTTAAAATTGGAGTTGATTTCGATGCAGAAAATACTAGATGGGGACCCAGAATGACATCAACTAAAGACAATGAACGGCATAAAGCAGCTGCTGAACAATGATGTAGTTACATGTCAACTGGAAAACCAACTTATTAGCCGACTGATCAAGAGAAAACCCCAGACCTGTTAGATTTCTTCATAGTAAGAAACATAACAGCCAACTATAAAAAGATCGAAGAAAATTTTGAGCTAAGTTCAGATCATACGCCAGTGATTCTGACGTTGAGCGAAAACATAATAAGACAAGAAAGAAACCCAACATTAATAATCAAGAGAACAGACTGAAACGATTTGCTGAACAATTGAACAAACGAATTTAACTAAATGTACCCCTCAAGACAACTGAACAATTAAATTTTGAAGCAGAGAAATTCGTAGTTGATATTCAACAAGCTGCTTGGAATAATACTCCACAATTTAATAGTACAACTAAAGGAATTAATTATCCAATAGAAGTGAAGGAAATGGTAGCTGAAAAACGTAAATTACGAAAAAAATGGCAACAAATCAAAACACCTGAAAATAAAAATAATTTAAACAATATAACCCAAAGAGTGAAAAGGGAAATACTGAAAATTGAAAACTAAACCATTAATGACTATCTGAGAAATTTGACACATGATAAAGAAACTGATTACTCAATCTGGAAAGCTCCAAAATATTTAAAGCGTTCATGTCTACACAGTTCGTCTATAAGAGACCTATGTGGAAATTAGGCACGTGACAATCACCAAAAAGCAGAAGCATTTGCTGAATATCTAGAAAATACTAATCATCATCAATAATATCAAACCAAACGAAACTAATATTGAACATATTTTGCCGGATATAGAAGCTGAAAATTCAACGATTGAATTAGTGACGCCGAAAGGGTTAAACAAAGTTATTGAAACTGACATTAACCGCAGGAAATCACCAGGCTACGATTTAATAAGAGGAGAACTACTGCAAAAACTACGAAGAAAGGGAATTATAGAACCAACTGGATCAATACAGCATTTAGATTAAAACATGTCCCAGACATTTGAAGAATGTAGGAAATTATAATGATCCCAAAACCTGGGAGGTCACCAAACGAAATAAGAGCCTATAGACCTATATCACTGCTGTCAGTAATATCTAAGGTTTTTGAAAAACTCCTGTTGAAAAGAATGAAACCGATCATATAGAGAAAAAAAGCCTAATACCAACACACCAGTTTGGGTTTTTAACAAGCATTCAACAATTGACCAGGTCCACAGAATAACAGATGTTATTGAAAAAGCCTACGAAAGTAAAAAAAGTATGTATAGCTATATTTTTAGATGTAACACAAGCCTTCGATAAGGTTTGCCATGAAGGCCTTGAGCATAAACTACTGAAAATACTAAAAAAACAACACACTTAACTATTAAAATCATACATTACAACCAGAATGTTCAGATTCAAACTAGAAGAAGCTTATTCTACAATAAAAGAAGCTAAAGCAGGGGTACCACAAGGAAGTGTACTGGGATCAATGCTTTATCTGCTCTACACTTGTGATATACCTCAAATGGAAAATATTACGAAGGCTACATTTGCTGATGACACTGCGATTATAGCTGTCGGAGATAATACTGAAGAAGCCTCACGAAAATTACAACAGGCAAGTGACAATTTAAATAATTGGACACGTGCAGTTCATAATATAAACAGACCGTACAAGCACCAATAAGATTAAATAACACTATATTTCCATATAGCAACAACGCTAAACATCTTCGAATGAATCTCGATGCAAAACTTCGCTGGAAGGAATATATGAAGAAGAAAAGAAACGAACTGGAGTTGAAAAATAGGAAAATCTACTGACTAATTGGAAGAAAATCACAATTAACAGTATATAATTAATTGCTAATACATAAGCAATTACTAACACATATATGGACATACGGAGTTCAATTATGGGGATGTTCTGCAAAGAGTAACATAAATCAAATAAGTTTTTCAGAATAAAGTCCTGAGAGGTATTGTGGGTGCACCCAAATACTATAGCACTTGTTACCTACATCGAGACCTTCAGATACCCACAGTCAGTCAAGAAATCAAGAGAATTGCAAGGGAGCATGAGGAAAGATACCACCAGAACACGACATAGACTCAAGAAAATCAAATCACCTGATCTTGTGTAGCATTGTGTAGTGAGGTGCATATATTAAAAAATTCAGCAGTGACACGTATAAACATTATTTCACCAAAGACTGAGATAGGGCCGATGGGTCCTCCTAGTTATATACCTAGATATAAGTTATTACAAAGACAAATCGTAGGTTAGACGGAAACGACTACAAATCTGAAAAAAACAAACAAACCCAATCCTACTAACACATTTACTAGCAGAGACCCGTTTAGTCTTATAATGCAAGAACCTATAACGTATACCAACCGAGAGTTATAGAATCTACACTAGATACAAATCCTGTTCATAAGGCCGATGTTGCTGTAAATCAGATTTTTCCTATGGAAGTTGCCACAGAAATTTATATTAACATCAATCTTAAAAAGGCTGGTTAATAAAAGATATATTGAATATTCAATGCCTGTTTGAGACTGAAGCATGTTTCGGAATTATTTAATGTTGCTCGAATTCATTTGCTTAAAAAACCTGATAAACCAGTAGACCAAGTTAGATCTTACCAGTGTATTTCGCTGTTACCTACGATATCAATATTATATGAGAAACTGCTGTTAAAACGCATTAAGTAATTTATAGAAATACCAGATTTCCAATTTGCAGTTTGAAATCACCACTCAAAAATGGACGAAGCGCATAGAGTAACAGCGGTAATTAAAAAGGAACTCGAAGAAAAGAAATACTGCCCTGCAATATTACTGGACGTCTCACAAGCTTTTGACCGGGTACGGCATTTGGGATTAATATACAAAATGAACAGATTGCTTCCGCCCAATTACTGTCGACTCCTCGAATAATAACATTTTGAAAAAATTTAGAGTTTTAGATGCACGAGCAATCTCTACACTCAACCCTATTTCAGCTGAAGATCCACGTATCCCTACAACAGAAGAAACAATACTTGGAACATTTGCCGACGACACAGTTTTCATATTAAAAATTGTCTAAGTTGTCTAAGGCTGTAGATAACGTACAAGTAGCGGTAAAAAAATCTACAAATGGACTAGAGACTGAAAAATATGGCTTAATCGCTCCAAATCCGTCCATGTTAATTTTGAATTGAAGTAAAATGACAAATACATAATTATATCACTTGATAGATGCCTGATTCAAGCAGAATCAGCTAAATACGTCGAAATATGTCTCGATAGTAGGTTAAACTAAAAACCTCATGTTAGACAAAAAGCAGAGCAGATTAGATTCAAAGTCAAGAAAATGTATTGGTTAATTGAAATATACTCTCCACTTAACCTAAAATCAAAGAGATTGGTTTATCAGTCAATCATAAAGCCAATTTGGATCCATGGTGTATATGGGGTTGACAAATGCCATATATTGATAATACGCCAAACATCAAACAGTTTTGCGAATAATTATCAATGACCTCGAAATCAAATGGATACAAGAAGTGATCCAAGATTTCGCCTTGAACTACGGTTGCATAATCACAGTAACGTGAAAGCTATACAGCTATTGGACAACACGCGGGAAATCAGAAAATCGAAGCGAACCAAACCACAGGAACTTGTTTAGTGTATATAGGTGTATCAGTGTATAGGTGTTACATTACCCATAATTCATAATTTATGGCAAGCCAAGAATAATAATTGTACGGTTGCTTCTGTTAATATAAATTATAACCAAAATTAATATAACAAAAAATTAAAAACTAATCATTATTGTATGCCACTCGAACGTATTCTTTCGGTGGCGGCTATTCCACAAACAAGCGTAACCATTCAGAGCGTATTCTTGAAACGTAGATACGGCTCCGTCAGACAGATGGATCAGGTGTCGTTCCCTACATATATAGAAAAAATTACAAATATTCCACAATAACGACAACTTGGGGTTATCACCGGCAAGCCTTTTGTCAGATCTCTGAAACCTCTTAATTCCATATTTTCCAATTTTAAAAAAATTTATAGGTCTTTTTGATATTCTAAATTTGTTTAAAATTTCTTGAAATCTCTTAATTCCATATTAAAAAAAATAAAACATATTTTGAAAAATGTAAAAAAATTATAACATCTGATAGTATTTTAATGTATCCTAACTTTGATAAGCAATTCATATTAACAACAGATGCTTAAAATTTTGTAACTTGTTTAATTCTTTCCGACTTGAGGGATAATGGTAAAACCGAACGACCGGGTAGCTTCTCGAATATTAACAAATACGTAAATAAAATACTAAACAATTGAAATAGGATCATTGTCAATTGTTTGGAAAACTAATCCTTTTAGACCTTATATTTTTACAGAATGAAGACCTGCGAAAGCAGATAGCTGACGTTAAAACGTTCGCAAAAGCCCAAACAGACGGAAAAGCTGGAAAAGAGCGAAAAGGCTTCCGAAGATCTCAAGGAAGAAATCAAAACTCTCACAGCTACGATAACACAATTCATGAAGCATCAAAAAGATGCCATGGAAGTAAAGATTCCCGCTGCCATAGAAATCCAGACCCAGACACCAGCTAAACGGTTTCACCTTGGTGGGAAAAAGGAAAAGAGGGCCCGTCTCTCCACCTTAGGAAAGCCAGCTGCCGAAGGCCGGCAACAAGGGAAAACAGGCTCCCAAATCACAACAATGGAAATTACAATCCGGGATAGAACTACCAATTGTTCAGGTAGTTGTTCCTCGCGAAGAGCGACAGATCATATATATGACCAAACTCGGCGTCATCACAGTGAAGGTCGAGGTCCAGAGGGGAAACGGCCAGTCAGTGCAGTGCTTCAACTGTCAACTTTTCGGGCACTCCAGCTCATATTGCCGAGCCCCTCCACGTTGCGTCAAATGTGCCGGGCATCACGACACTAGATACTGTACCAAAATCCCAGAAGCACCTCGAAAGTGCAGCAACTGCAGTGAAATTCATACCGCAAACTTCAGCGGTTGCAGCTGCCTTCCTGCTCCAAGAAAACCAAAAATTCCGACCGAAACCAGGACTCCACAAGGTTCTGCATGGAGTAACCAAGGTGGCAGGAAGCTAGCCCAAAAATTAGCCAGCGCCACCCAGCCTGCTCCAACTCAAACTCCTGCTCCAACCAATACACCGGACCTTAACTCCACAATACAGGCGTTTACTGACCCGCAGGCTTTCCTGCAAGTGATCGCCCTGGCTCACCAACTTGCTCGTCTTTTTCCAAATGTCGCTGCCTAGGCGGCAACACTTACCTGTCTCTATAACTTCCAGCAGCCTTTAACTCTTCGAAATGGCTGTTCCGAAATCTCTTATACTGATGACATGGAATGCAAATAGCTTACGCGGAAAGCAAGCGGAATTGGAAGATGTCATGACATCCTATGACGTCGACATCGTGCTCATCCAGGAAACTTTCCTGAAACCTTCGCATCGTCTCTCTTTCGAACACTTTTTGGTCTACAGAAACGATAGAACACCAAGTCGAGGCGGTGGAACCGCCATTCTCGTCAGAAAAGGAGTCAAACACGAGCTCCTTCCATCGTTATCAGTAAACAACTTCGAAACAACCTCCATTAAAACCGATATCCAAGAACGTCCCTTCGTGATTAAATCACTGTACAGGAAATCTTCTGCATTCAACTATGCCGAATACCGATCACTCGTGGAAGGAAAATTTCCGAAAATAATAGGTGGCGACTTCAACGCCCACCACCCCATCTGGGGGTGTTCCAGAGCGAATCCCGCAGGTAACGCCATCGTAGCTCTAAGTGCAGATCTGGGCTACGGTCTTGCCTTGCCAGATGAACCCACCCATCACCCTAGTACAGTCTCTCAAGGCGCAGCAAGAATCCTTGATTTCTTTATTCTTCAAGACGTAAATCGTGATTCCGAAGTTCGAGTCCTTGACGAACTAGACTCTGAACATCGTCCGGTCCTTCTCAAACTCGGAATCTGCGCCACCACTCAAGTCCCACTAACAAGATTCAGGAAAAAAACCGACTGGAAAAACTACCAATCTCTTCTCCTGAAATTCGATCCAATTCCGAAAATTAACACATCAGAACACCTCGAGGAAGCCGTACTGAAGCTAACTCGCGATATTCAGTCTGCTCACGAATCTGCCACAGTCAAAATTTCATCACAACCCCAGCCGTGGAAAAACAACCTTCCCGCTTCTCTTAAACGTGAAATTCGCATCAAAAACGGTTTATGCAGATTAGCTCGATTCACCCTTGATGCTGCTTCACCCAGAGTATGCAAGAGGGTAAGGGCGGCCGTCTCCACTTGGCGAGCAATGAACTGGAACTCATTTCTCGCGGACCAAAGGCTGGATGGCCCCCCTTCCTTCTGGCGTGTCTCCAAATGCCTCGTGGGGAAGACGCACAATGTCATCCCTCCCCTGAAGTCAGCGGTTACAGGAAATTTCGCAGTCACTGACCAAGAAAAAGTCGAGCTCCTTGCAGAGACCTACGAAGCTCAAATTAAATGCCTCCCACCCGCACAGACCAATAAAGCTAAAGACATTGACACTGTCATCAACGAATCCAACTCCGTCGAAAGACCAGTAATCCCCGCCTTTCTTCTCAACCATTTTGTGTCTCCAAAGTCTCTACAGACTATGATCGCCAAACTTCAAAACAAAAAATCTCCAGGTTTCGATGGAATATCGATTACCCAGTTAAAAAAGCTCCCGCATAAGCAGGTCGCAGAACTGGCAAACATCATTAACTCCATCATGAGACTGCAACACTTCCCGGCGTCTTGGAAACACGCACATATAGCGGTTATACCCAAGAAAGGAGCAAAATCATCTCCATCTGATTACAGGCCTATCAGCCTTCTCAGCGCCATTTCGAAGCTTGCTGAGAGGGCAATACTCTACGCTCTCAACTCTTTCAGAAAGGAAAACAACATCATTCTAGATGAACAATTCGGCTTTCGCGCTCACCACTCATCCGTCCATCAAGCTTCCCGTCTGGCTGCACGCATCCATCATGCTCTTGACCAACGTAAAAAGCTTGGAGCAGTTCTTCTGGACCTAACCAAAGCCAAGGTCTGGCACGACGGATTGTTCGCAAAGTGCCTGCGGTTAGGCCTCCCAGAAGACCTAACCGCTCTCATCAAGTCCTATCTCTCGGACAGATCTTTCCAGGTCAAGATCAGGGCATCACTTTCCAGTCGTAAACAAATCGATGCTGGCCTTCCTCAAGGTTCCCCGCTGGCCCCAGCCTTATTTAACCTCTTTATTTTAGATATGCCGAGAATAGAGCATACTGACGTCGCCTTTTACGCTGCCGACACTGCTTTCTTCACGGCCGCCAGGTTCGAAGTTACAATTCATGAAGTTTACAGAAGCAGCTCGATCATGCGGTCAAGTGGTTCAAATTCTGGAGGTTGCAAATCAACCCCCTGAAAACCCAGGCCATTATTTTCCACAAGAAGCGTTACGCACTGCACGTCTCGCAACTTAAGATCGACACCGCAATAATTCCATGGCGGGATAACGTCACGTACCTAGGTCTTCACTTCGACCGGCGTTCGGTTGGCATTCCCAAATCCAGAAAGCAATCCATAAAGGTTCGGGGATAGCAAACCTGCTATCTTCTCTGATCTGCCCTTCTAGCAGACTTCCCATCTCCATCAAATGCTTATTTTACAAGATGTTAATTCGGTCCGTACTCCTCTAAGGATCTAATGTCTACTTCAAGTTTGTTGCACCCAACCAGGTCAAACGGCTTCAAGTTTTCCAAAATAAGCTCCTCAGGAAAATATTAAACGCTCCATGGTTTGTCAGAAATAATCAAATTCATAGGGAAACTGACACTCCAGAAATCAAGCACTTCATATCTCAATCATTCCACAAACAACAACTCAGCTCAAGTTCTTCTGAAAACGCGCTTGTTCGCGAGCTGGTCGACATGCTGGGAGCTTAGCACCGCGTCACCGCTAAGCTCTCCCCCTTTTCCAGGCTGAAACGACCCCATCCGTCGCTACAGTCATAACTTTTGCCCCCATAGAACAGTACCCAATTGTGTGTTAACTCAAGTTCGAGAATCAATAGAATCGCCGGGCCCTCGTGCCCAATAACGGCTGCCCGATCAGCGGGTGCCATATCCCCAAATCTAATGCAGTAGCAGTAGTGATCCACAGGGGTCAACTGTGAGGCGTTTTCGGTTTAGTGTATTGGTAAGCCCAGAGGCAGTCCCACATAACCCGGTCCAACTTGTCACTCCAGGGCAAGTCTCCGCGACCAGGTATGCGTCATGCATTCCACCGCCTGGTTTTTAGGCCAGAACAAAAAAAAACCTTATATTTTTGGAGTAATATTTCAATTAACCACCGATCACAGATCATAAACAGTCAAAATCTCGAAGTACAAAGAAAAATATTATTAAACTATTTTTAAAATTATTTTAGTTATAGTCACACAGTAGTCGTTATATTGTAGGCAAATTTAGATTATTTGCCTTAATACATTTTAGTTCCATTTATTCATTTATGTTCTTTTTGCTGCTGGTTGCATTATGATGTGATGTGAAATATGATAAAATAATCCAAATGAAATCGAAGCGCCCTAAAAGTTTAAAAGTTAGAAAGCGGAAAAATGAGGAAAACGAGACTCAAACTTTTAATACAAATCCTAGTACTATGCAAAACTATATTTATTTATATTGCTTAAAACTATATTATATTGCGATATTTTAGTATTTGCAAATTCTAATTAACAGAAAAAATTATTCAGTATGTTTGTGAATTAGGTTAACGTATTGCAGACCTAAGACTTACTGCAAAATTTTAATATGCAGCTAGCCGCAAATCTGTAAATCCTCCACTAAACTATTTTCCCTATATGTAAATAATAATTTAAAATATCGACAACGTAGCAGTCGATTTGCAGTCATTTTGCCCTCGAATGACAGATTTTAAGTGGTGTTTCTATCCTCTAGTAGATGTTTCTGCACAACAGTCATCATTATAATGAAATGCTATGTCTTGTTATCACACAACAGAGTAGGAATAGGGATTTTATGGAGATTTCTTTTGTTGTATAGTAGAACAATTAGTATTATTTGGTTTAAAATTTTTTAACCAACAACTAATTTCAGCATGGGCCTTTTTGCAATGATTGAGTACAAACGGATGACTTCTTTCTGGATTTAAATTAACTATTCGTATATTCCCAGAATTTTTTATTTCTATGCAAAGTAAAAAGATATAGTCCGTATTCAATGTTACTTAATACAGTGCGTCAAAGTAGATCGTTGTGGTAAATGAATCAAGTGAAATTCTCCATAATCACTGAGAGATGGGCTATAACAAAATATAGATCGGTATTGTTAACCAATTACATAGAGGGCACCTGATGACTCATTCGCTAATCGAGACAGACGTGGTATCGGGACCGAGCGATGGGAATGCTGAGATGGACACTTTTTGGCTACAAAGGCCGACGCCTTGACCAGAAATCATATAGTTTCTTAGAGTCTCTCGAAGAGTTTTTTGCTGACGTAGTTGATATACGATTGTTATTGTAATCACCGTTGCAACACCTAGTATATTATCAAGATAGTGACCATTATAATATTTGAATTTGTATTTTGATTATTTGTATTTTATTTACCAAGAAATAAAAGTATTTCATACAGGACATTGACGCCAATTCAGAGAGTTGTTGCATTATAGACAAGTTAACTCGGAAATTATTTGTTAGTAAACCCAAAAATAAGGTCTGTTACACATTTTTCCTGTACTATTATATATAGCTTAACATTCAAATAGTAACTATGTACTGTATAGTATGTACCGGACTTTGACAGATTGACTTGCCTTAACAATTATAATGTTATCACTTACCCCTAATTTTTAGTTTAGATTAATTGCATATCCAAACCATTCTAGCTTGTGCATTAGAAGCACCAGATGAAGAATTTTACCACGCCATACAGTATTTTTAAGCTAATTCAGTTATTTCCAGCTTCTGTTCTGATAAGACGAAAAGCAAAGTTTCTACACAGTCTGATTTTACCATTTTTGAAGGGGATAATCCATCGGCTATTTTATCACTGTCACCACTTATTTTAATAAAGAAATTTTTATTTAACTCACTGTTATAAGCTCAGCACAGATGTTCTAGTCTTTAAAATGTTCATTATATTCTAACCTTATTTGTTTAAATAAGAGGCATTTATTCGACAAAAATACTACCTTATTGGTCCGACAAGTAAGACAAGGCAATGCGTTTCGATTAACGAACTAACGGAGACTGTTCTGGAACCATTCGGTGGTGCGGCACGGGAACATATCGACAACGTGCAGTCGACTTAATATCATTTTGATCTTGAATGGAAGATGTTGAATGTATTCCTTGTTGTATTCCTTTCACTTTCAAGGTCAACTTTTAAAAAAAGTATATGGATATAAGGGATGAATAAAATATAAATATTTTTTAACAGCTACTGCTACTGGAAAATACTTCGATATTTCACAAAAAATATGTAGATTTTTTAATAAAAAATAAAAATATTGATATATAGGCCGATGTTTTGTAAATACTGTAAAAAGTATATTAATAAGTATATTAGTATATAAAATTAAATATCCGTTTTCAAAGTATATTAATCGTTATGTTTCGATTATGTTTTACATTTTAGAAATGTTTTTTTTTCTAAGATCATGTTAGAAAAAAGTCAGTATTTTAAATTGCGATTTAACATACACACAGGGCAGGCCCAAAAAAATATCGATATTATTTAAAGATTGTAAAATGTGCATTAAAGTATCGAATTTTTTAATAAATATTTTATTTTAATTAGTGTAGAGAAGCTAATCTTTTAAGGTTAAGTACCAAATTTAATAGTTTATTAAAAATGATTAAAAGGTTTTATAATATTTATGGAATAATTTATGTAACTATCGATACATCGGAAGTTACAATCGATTTTCTTTCATCATCTCTAGTTTATTCTTTGATCTTCCATATATGTAATCAATAAGAAAACAAAATATTTTGACAAAAAAATTTGATAAACAATGTTTGCTACCTTGAAATATTTCAAAGTTTAAGTGCATTTATTCACGTATAAACGTTTATAATTTAACTATTAACAATTTATATTAGTGTATATTTTAAAATATCTTAAAAACATATAATACAGAAATTTAAACAATGGAGATATTAAGAGAGTAATGTATGACCAAAGAATTTAAAGATAATACTTAAACGATATTTTACAGTCCCAATGAAAAAGTTATTTGTCCTTACAATAACTCACATCACATAAGAGTATCAAGGATGGAATTACATTTGAAGAAATGCAAAGCTGCTAACAGCGGGAATATTGTACTAGTCCCTTGTGATTATAATACATGTCACCGTGTACCACCAGAAGAATTAAATGTAAGGTGTATTATTTATTAAAGAAAACCAATACAGTACTTTTTTTTATACTAGTTACACCATAGTATGTGCCCGGATAAAAAGTGTATAGAATTGCAGCTAATAAAAGAAGGCAGTGAAGTTGAAAAGGTGGTAACACCTCTAGAACCTATTAAACTTGTACCAGTTGATGATAGTTGGGATAACGTAATTTATGATTTTAGAAAATCCTAATAATCTATAAATATTATAATTTTTTTGTATTTTTAGAGTGAGGGCCCAACTTATAATGCAGAGCAATATTGTCTCGAACATCAAGTATTGAGACGTTTAGACACAGAGTCTGCTTCAAAGAGACGGAATTTTCGGAATTCTGAAAGACAGAGAATAGGACAACTTACAGACACTGCCGTATCCAATAAATCCAAATTGAATAGTTGTCAGGATCGTCAAAATGTAATATGAATTTTTGAGTTTTTCTTCAAAATTTGACTTGCTTTGATTGGTTTCTTTTTAGGCAAACGTACCACAAACACCAGTGGTTTCATCACAAACAAAGACAAAACACCTGACGCAATAAGTGATGTAATAACGAAAAATTGGAAAAGTCCAAAAGCTATATTATCCAAACCAAATAAATTATGTTCTATTTTAAAATTTTATTATAAGTGTGCGATATGAAGTGTTTATGTGATTTATTGAAAATTCATTGTTTTATGTTATAAAAATGTGCTTAATGTATGTTTATTAACTATATATTATTTAATTATACAGTTGACAAATATTTTTAGAGATAAATAGTCTATTCCTTGTAAAACTTATTCCGTATTTTATTTTTTTATTGTTAACATATTCATTAATTTTTTTATTTTATTACCTCGATTATCTATCATTTGGTGTTTTGATATGCCAATAAGTAGAAGCCTTGTTGAGTATCAAGGTCTGCTTGCTTAGGATTAAAAATTAAATGCCTAAAAATTAGATAGATTAGATAAATGTGTGTTATATTTTTTATGCGCCAAAAGTGATAAGCTATAAAATACATAGTAAGATATTAGACACTAAATGTATTCAAATTATTTTTTATCTTTCCGCTCAAAGTAATTTTATCAAAGAGGTTGGACAGTAGGAGGTAACAAGTGTTCGATAGTTTTACACAATGAAAATATATATTCTATTCTGAGATCGTGTTAGACAAAAATCATTAATTTAAGATGCGATTCAGAACACAAATACATAGAGCAACTGGAAAGAACATCGATATCTAATACAAATATATAGTTATATTTAGGAAAGTAAAGAGGGCTTGCAAAAGGGGCATACCTATGTGGGGTACTCCAACGATAAGAACAACCAATGCACGTGACAACAAATTAGCTGATGATATGAAGGGTACCAAAAACTGGGGGCCATCACGAGCGACGTTGCTATGAACGTTTACTGCCAGGCTGTCAGCACAGGAGTAGTCAACCAATCGGTAGTCACCACAACAAAAAAAAGAAAACAGAAAAAGAGTCATTGAATATACCAGACCATTAAGAGAATTTAAAATGGTGTCTGGCAGTCAGACCTCACCGAAGGAATAAACTGCAGGTCACCCCAAAAAGTAAAAAAATTGATTTCACAGAAGTTATAAAATACACAGTATGGAAAGTATAAAATGGAACTATAAAGAAAAAATCATCAACAAGGTAAGAAATTTTAAAAGATCAAGTAGTTAAGAGTATGGCTCCATTATAGAAAAACCAGAATAACAACCACCATATTCCAAGAGCAGGTCGGAGTGAAGTTTTGCGAGGTCAGGGTGGCCGAATTTAAGACACAAATAATTGATTAGAGACGCCTATATGGTAAATGCGCTTTTAAGCACGATTGCATAAATAAATGTTTTGCTGCCTTGAAATATAAATATGTAAAACGCTACGGAGCAAGATCGAGTTATAGCCTCACGGGCAGGATGAAGATTCCGGCATCTTAATTAATTCTGTGATGTGGCCATAACCGACTTATTCATAAAGTATAAATACAGAGCGGCTCAGCTGAATTCAGTATTTTAATTGCCCAATTACCTTCACCAAATCGGTTCTAAAAAATATTATAATGGATGCACATCGTCAGGAAAGTAATTTTAAAACTTTGTGTCATTTTTTATGGTCAAGCATTAAAACAAGTCATTTTTCCAAAAAAATTTATTAATTAATTATAAAATCTATGACAAGAAATATAATAGTTTATTGATGAATTAACGTTTGAAATTTAAATACTAAAAACGTTGATAACATTAATTGAATTTTACGATTCATATGAATGCTATAAAAAGACAACTTAATAAACCTAACAAGTTCACGGTAAGATGGAATGTACTACCTTACTTCAGTTATCTGGTATCTTTATGGACTCATTCTTCTACCCACGTCCACCGCACCTCTATCGGGTGGACCTTAAAAATGGACAAAACTGTCCTCTCAAGTTCACCGAACAGCGAGTGATTCTTATAGTTGTATTTTACGCCTTATTCCAGACCAGGCTCTAGCATACATGTATACCCAAATATATATTAAATTGCTCATCCTTTTTAAATGTTACAGTTCGTCGGATTGCAGCCTTCAACCAAAGTACTGAAAACCCCTACTGTCCAATTCCCCAATTCTCCTATAATTCGCTTTCTCCAGCAAGTTTGGACTCCCTCAAGTTGTTATATTTGGGATTTAAAAAGCAGATGCAGTCTGCCGTCTACTCTCTGATGAGAACGTGGATCACGCCCTTTTTATTTGTACTATAGAAAAAAATGGATTGTCATTAACGACGCGTTTACATTTTCTCCAAGTATTGACTGAGATCTGGAAAACTTTCTTTATTTTATATGTATCCTGAAAAACAACAAAATAAAATATTAGATATGTTAAAAAAGAATTTCGTATATTAGTACAGTACTAGCTTTTATAATAAATAAATAATCTGATAAATAATTATGTTTCCAGAAAAATTATAACATTAAAACGGAAAATTCAATAATAAAACAGTTCGGTCAAATATTAGATATATGACTTATGGTATGGTTTTTGGTATATTTTTTAAACATATTAAACTTGAAGAAATATCTCCAAAAATTAAATTATAAATGCGAAACATTATAAATCATATTTTTCAACAAGCATGTTGACACATTGTGAAAACCAGCCAATTAAATCTATAGCAGAAATCAGGTAATTTTGAATATCTTTTAATAAAACATTTGTTAATATAATAATTTTGTTAACGATTGTTAATGTTTTATTAGTTCCCCTATTCCAAATGGCCAAAAAGTAAGAATTCTTTAGATTCGAAAGTAATATACCATTAATATAACATATCTTGCGAATGTTACACATATAGTTGGACATATAATAATTGGGTGGATGCGCCTATATACTGAATCGGCTTATATATTGTTGAATAATTAAATGTTAAGAGTAGTTGCTTTGTATATAAAATCGTAAAAACGCTACGGCGCATGCTCGTGATAAAACCACCCGGACAAGATGAAGATCCCTCACTCTTGATTCATTTCTGTGTTGTGGCTTTAATCGAGATGTTTGTAAAGTATAAATATGCATGGACTAAGTTGTATCCAGTACTTTAATTACTCAAATACCTACCACAAGTCGATTCTAGAGGATCATCTGAGAATGGATAGAAGTTCTAAATCAACCGGGATATAATTATGTAAACAATTCAAAATTGCTACTTATACAACGCTGTATCATCTGGTGCCGCTTTCTGTGATATGGAACGTATTTCTAAGATGGAGTGAAAATATAATTGTATAAAAGATTTACCTGAAATTCACACTGACAAACAAGTTCAATGAGTTTGGGCTGGACGTCTGCCCAGACTATTGAATTTCTAATAATATATTGACTAATAGGCAAGCATAAAGACAACATACGACGGGTTGTAGGAATAATCTAACCGCCACCACGATGGATTGCTTTGTTGCCCATTGGAATCCTGCAAATAGAATTAAGAATAAAACTCACTCCATTAAATATGATTTGAAAAAATAAATTAAGAGGGCGTTGCCATTTTTTTGCTTATTAATTGGTATGATCTATAAACCAAAAGCCAGTGGAAGATTCATCTAGACAAAAACAGGAACATAATTAGTAACGTTGTTCTTAGTGTACTAGCACATTTGTTTCAAAATTTTCAGACGCCTGCAACTTTTCGTTTAAAACTCTATATAGTGCGTGTTTTATTTGTTCCAGAGTACGGAAGAAATATTTTAAAATTAAACCAAAAGAACTGTACACTAACTCACCTAATATATATCATTCTCTAATTATATATATAACGACCATACGATCCATCATGAGGATGGCCCCCTGAATTGTCTTCTCGAATCTTCTTTCTTGAAGCCACATATTTAGGTCTTGGGATAGGGGCCTTCACGCCGTTGGCTACTTTACCGGAAAAAACAGGACCAAAAATCGTAGAAATAACCTTTATGAGAAGTGGGCAACATTTAAGACACATATCATCATAGGACCGTTAGGATTACAATTTTTAATACCTAAAAACAAAAACAAGCAAAGTATAGTCATTTGCAAATATTAAAAAATTAATAAAAAATTGGTAATTGTTGTTTAGTTTATACCAATCATTCACAGTGAATCAGTCTAGAGTTTTAAACTACACATCATCAAGTACAAATTAATACCAAAATTTAACGCGTTTTAAAAATCCATGCAGGTGACACATACCAAGAGCGGCTTCACCATCATGTGGACCTTCGTATAACATTTCCATTCTGTATTTCAGAGCAGTTACTGGGGATGCTAAGTGAACGGCAATCATCTGAAGCAAAGTCCCACCAACAGGTAACAATGTCCGACTAAATTGTTTTCCATCCTTATCCTTGTCTTCATATTTCAAGTTAATGCGCAGTGTAGAGAGAATATTCTTCTTTCCTAAAATAAAAATTTTAGTTACACCCAAGAGCTAAAAATATATAATGCATTCTGGATATAACAGCTTGTCACCATAGGATATAAAGATAGAGGTAACATGAAAGAGTTTAATACCTAAGCTAATAATTTTCTTCCAATGCACTGCCAACAATATATTTATTTCCTAATGACTTCATAAAAGTTATTTTGTAAACTGTATAGTGGCCTAATTGTGCTGGAAGAATTTTTTTTTAATAATAGAACAGATGTTTACTTGCAGTTCATAATCAAGTCAAAAATTTTGTAGATGGATTCAAGATGTACATGTAAAACGATCTTTTGTGATTATTATTCTGTTTTTGGGTTGAAATATTCCTAAGCCCATAGATTGTTAATCGTCAGAAAGTTTGGTAAAGTTATTCAGCATCCAACTGCAATTTCAAATGGGTACGGTCCATCTTGTTCATGAACAAGATTGGCTTAATACGTCCGTCGATAGCCTGACGTCACATAGTTTCCGGTTGTACACATACCTGCAAATAATTCATTATTACAAAATTGTTTCTAACTTAATTCATAATTTATAGCGAATTAGCAGCATCAGTAGCACCAATCATTAACCGATGATGGCCTGGGGCGGTTGGAGATGACATCACGATTAATTAAAAGATTGTAAAGACACTACAATGTTTCCTACTGTAATTCGGAAGTTCTTAATAAATTGTCTTTACCACAGATATATATTTAGATATGCGTTATTGCATTTGCATTGAATTGCATTATGCATGTTCTTTAGTAAAATTAATACAAAGTGAAGTAACACCAAAAATACATACATAATTATTTAATTTATTATACAAATAATTATTTAGGAATTTACTTATCCGAAACACAATCTACTACAAGAGCACCATCAGTTATACGAAGGGCAGTAGTTACTTCAGAACGGAAATCTATGTGCCCAGAGGAACCAATCAAATTAATCAAGAAAACTTTCTATTCTTTTTCGCGTTAATCAATATTATTTATGAAAAAAGTTAGTATTTTTATTATAACAAATACCCAGTTTTATTTTAAAGAGATAAAGCTTCAGAATCACTAATCAAAATTATCACATAAGTTCAGTGGTTTGTAAATTTCGTCGTTCAATATTTCAAAAGACTACATATTCTTAATATGCTTATAAATCTGTCTTGTTAATTTTTTCCGGTGTCTGTAAAATGTATTTCTCTAACTTTGGCACCAGCAATAATAACAGTTTTTGCTACTAAGGAGTCTGTTAAAAATGATTTTCCGTTATCTACGTGAGCTATGACGGATATATTACGGATGTTTCGTTTTTTGACCATCATGGCACAAATTTCATCTGCTGTAAAATTCACCTATATCAAAAATAAATGTCAAGAATTCGTAATGTTTAAAAACATAAAACAAATTTCTGTAATAACAGAAGAGAGCTCATACTATTGTTTGTATATTAAAATAAAGTTCAACCGTCTGGTGTATTTTATGCTATTGATTTAAAATGAAATTTTCTTGTAGTTATTAAACTAAGTGTCAATCCCATGTATATTCTTACTATATTTGAAATAACTGGAGTAATAAAAATAATATAATTCTCAATTTTATAATAGAAATCTATTCAAAATAATTTATTGTTAACTAATTCACAAATATGTAAACATTTAAACTACATAGTTATTATATATAGTTACTACTTAGTTACTATATATATTATATACATTATGCATTTCATACTATTGTGTAATGTTCAAAATCGAAGCAGTCCAACTAATAATCCATTTAAATCCAAATTAAAACGAAGCAACACAACACCCGGTAGATATTTTAATTCAAATTATTATCTTTCCTTCTTAATTTTTAAGCAGATCTTCAGTAAACTGAAAACTGTGCGGATCAAAAGTTCCAACAGATAATGTATTTTGGGGCATTCCAATAGCGATGAGACGTAATTTCACATTTCATGTTCCAGGAAATTGCGAAAAGTTACAAATGTAAATTGTGCTGCTCTCTCTGTTATATCTCTTCGTGGTATATTGTATTCCTTTTAGTATTTTGTAGAAAATTGTCTATCTGTAGTCATGTCTGTGTAGTAGTGCGTCTGTAGTTGTTTGTTTATTACGAGATAACGCCAAAAGCATTTTAAAAATTGTATCCGTTATGATCAGAACTTGAGTATAACCCTTGTTTTTGATCGAAAGAACCTCATAATCAATATCTCAAGCATATCAACATTTTGACATTTTGACGTTTTTAAAACATTTTTTGTATTTTTTCGCCATCTATATTAATACTAATCATCTATATTAATATACTTCAGACCTATCGTAGTTTTCGGAATATAAATAAGTCATACCTTATTTCCAATCCATCAGTAGTTTTATATATTTTAAAATTGGTTTTACTGATCACATTCCAGTTTATGACGACATCTAATTCCTGGAGCAAAGCCTTATCATGTACAACAAATATATAAAAATATCAATTGGGCCGCCCGTAAAACTCCTGTAAGTTCACAGGTGCCGACATTGAATACCCTCTTTGTTCCTCGACTTGAAAAGATCTGCATCATAAGCTTTATGTCTGTCGATTTCTCGGAAATTTGTTGTTTGTAGGATGTTTCTGCACCACTGTCATCATTATAATGAAATGCTATGTCTTGTTATCACACAACAGAGTAGGAATAGGGAATTTACGGAGATTTCTTTTGTTCTATAGTAGAAAAATTAGTATTATTTAGTTTAAAATTTTTTAACCGATAATTAATTTCCGACAGAACAGGAAGAATGAGGGACGGTACTTTGAACTTGCTTAAAATTCTTTTCTTTCTTAATTTAAATTAACTATTCGTATATTCCCATAATTTTTTATTTCTACTGCCGCTTCAGATTAAAAAGACATAGTCCCTATTCAATGATTCTGAATACAGTGCAACAAAATATGTCGTTGTGGTAAATGAATCAAGTGAAATTTTCCATAATCACTAAGAGATGGACCGTAAGATAATATAGATCGGCATTGTTGACCAATAACATAGAGGGCACCTAATGACTCATTCGCTAATCGAGGTGGACGTGGTAACGGGTCCGAACGATGGGAATGCTGAGATGTACACTTTTGGATACAAAGGACGACGCCTTGACCGGAAATCATATAGTTTCTTAGAGTCTCTCGAAGAGTATCTTACTGACGTAGTTGATATACGATTGTTATTGTAATCACCGTTGCAACCCCTAGTATATTATCAAGATTGTGACCATTATAATGCTTGTTGAATATTTGTATTTTAATTACCAATAAATAGAAGTATTTCTTACAGGACATTGACACCATATCAGAGAGTTGTTACATTATAGGAAGTTAACTCGGAGATTATTTATAGCTAACTCAAGAATAAGGTCTACTACACTCTTTCCCTCTACTATTATATATAGCTTGACATTCAAATAGTAACAATGTACCGGAATTTGATACATTGACTTGCCTTAACAATTATAATGTTATCTCTTAGCCCTAATTTGTAGTTTATATTTTTGACAAACAAATTATGACATCATGATTGACGGCACAGCTTGTGCATTAGAAGCATCAGATGAGGAAGTTTACCACGCCATACAGCATTTTTACGCTAATTCAGTTAATTCTAACTTCTATTATGATTAGACGAAAAGCGAAGTTTCTACACAGTCTGATTTTACCATTTTTGAACGGGATAATCCGTCGGCTATTTTATCACTGTCACCACTTATTTTAATAAAGAAATTCTTATTTAACTCACTGTTATAACCTCAGCACAGATGTTCTAGTCTTAAAAATGTTCATTATATTCTAACCTTATTTGTTTAAATAAGAGGCCTTTATTCGACAAAAATACTACCTTATTGGTCCGATAGGTAAGACAAGGCAATGCGTTTCGATCAACGAACTAACGGAGACTGTTCTGGAACAATTCGGAGGTGCAGCACGGGAAGATGTTGAATGATATTTCCAACTGCTAGTGTCACATTCCCGCCGAGTTAATTTGTTTAATTTTATGTATTCCTTTCACTTTCAAGGTCAACTTTTAAAAAAGTATATGGATATAAGGGATGAATAAAATATAGATATTTTTTAACAGCTACTGCTACTGGAAAATACTTTCTCAGATCATGTTAGAAATAAAGTCAGTATTTTAAATTGCGATTTAACATATACATAGGGCACGGCCCAAAAAAATATCGATATTATTTATAGATTTTTTTATAAATATTTTATTTTAATTAGTGTAGAGAAGCTAATCTTTTAAGGTTAAGTACCAAATTTAATAGTTTATTAAAAATAATTAAATGGTTTTATAATATTTATGGAATAATTTATGTAACTATCGATACATCGGAAGTTACAATCGATTTTCTTTCATCATCTCTAGTTTATTCTTTAATCTTCCGTATATGTAATCAATAAGAAAACATAAAATATTTTGATAAAAGAATTTGATAAACAATGTTTGCTTCCTTGAAATATTTCAAAGTTTAAGTGCATTTATTCACGTATAAACGTTTATAATTTAACTATTAACAATTTATATTAGTGTATACTTTAAAATATCTTAAAAACACATAATACAGAAATTTAAACAATGGAGATATTAAGAGAGTAATGTATGACCAAAGAATTTAAAGATAATACTTAACCGATATTTTACAGTCCCAATGAAAAATTTATTTGTCCTTACAATAACTCACATCACATAAGAGTATCAAGGATGGAATTACATTTGAAGAAATGCAAAGCTGCTAACAGCGGGAATATTGTACTAGTCCCTTGTGATTATAATACATGTTACCGTGTACCACCAGAAGAATTAAATGTAAGGTATATTATTTATTAAAGAAAACCAATACAGTACTTTTTTTATACTAGTTACACCATAGTATCTGCCGGGATAAAAAGTGTATAGAATTGCAGCTAATAAAAGAAGGCAGTGAAGTTGAAAAGGTAGTAACACCTCTAGAACCTATTAAACTTGCACCAGTTGATGATAGTTGGGATAAGGTAATTTATGATTTTAGAAAATCCTAATAATCTATCAATATTATAATTTTTTTGTATTTTTAGTGTGAGGGCCCAACTTATAATGCAGAGCAATATTGTCTCGAACATCAAGTATTGAGAAATTTAGACACAGAGTCTGCTTTAAAGAGACGGAATTTTCGGAATTCTGAAAGACAGAGAATAGGACAACTTACAGACACTGCCATATCCATAATCCAAATTGAATAGTTGTCAGGATCGTAAAAATGTAATATGAATTTTTGAGTTTTTCTTCAAAATTTGACTTGCTTTGATTGGTTTCTTTTTAGGCAAACGTACCACAAACACCAGTGGATTCATCACAAACAAAGACAAAACACTTGACACAATAAGTGATGTAATAATGAAATTTGGAAAAGTCCAAAAGCTATATTATCCAAAGCAAATAAATTATGTTCTATTTTAAAATTTTATTATAAGTGTGCGATATTAAGTGTTTATGTGATTTATTGAAAATTCATTGTTTTATGTTATAAAAATGTGCTTAATGTATGTTTAATAACTATATATGATTCACTTATGCAGTTGACAAATATTTTTAGAGATAAATAGTCTATTCCTTGTAAAACTTTTTCCGTATTTTATTTTTTAATTGTTAACATATTCATTAATTTTTTCATTTTATTACCTTGATTATCTATCATTTGGTGTCTTGATATGCCAATAAGTAGAAGCCTTGTTGAGTATCAAGGTCTGCTTGCTTAGGATTAAAAATTAAATGCCTAAAAATTAGATAAATGTGTGTTATATTTTTTATGCGCCAAAAGTGATAAGCTATAAAATACATAGTAAGATATTAAACACTAAATGTATTCAAATTATTTTTTGTCTTTTCGCAAAGTAATTTTATCAAAGAGGTTGGACAGTAGGAGGTAACAAGTGTTCGATTGTTTTACACAATGAAAATATATATTCTATTCTCAGATCGTGTTAGACATAAAGTCATTAATTTAAGATGCGATTCAGAACACAAATACATAGAGCAACTGGAAATAACATCGATATCTAATAGAAATATATAGTTATATTTATTAAAGTAAAGAGGGCTTGCAAAAGGGGCATACCTATGTGGGGTACTCCAACGATAAGAACAATCAATGCACGTGACAACAAATTAGCTGATGATATGAAGGGTATCAAAAACTGGGGGGTCATCACGAGCGACGTTGCTATGAACGTTTACTGCCAGGCTGCCAGCACAGGAGTAGCCAATCAATCGGTGGTCACCACAACAGACGTAGAAAGGTCTACATTACGGACGACAGTATGGAGGCGTCCAGCCCTCCATCACATGGGATGCATGCAGTCTGACGAACAGAAAGTTTTTACGCCAGCAGTATAGAATAATTCAAAAATTAGGAATAGAGTTATCATCGTTTGATCAAAATATATAGATAATGTTTAAGTTAAGTTCATAGTACCACCGAACTCCTGTCCGAGCAAGACGTATATTATAAGGATCATAAAAAAAAAGAAAACAGAAAAAGAATCATTGAATATACCAGACAATTAAGAGAATTTAAAATGGTGTCTGGCAGTCGGACCTCACCGAAGGAATAAACTGCAGGTCACCCCAAGAAGTAAAAAAATTGATTTCACAGAAGTTATAAAATACACAGTATGGAGGGTATAAAATGGAACTATAAAGAAAAAATCATCAACAAGATAAGAAATTTAAAAAGATCAAGTAGTTAAGAGTATGTCTCCATTAAAAAAAACCATAATAACAACCACCATATTCCAAGAGCAGGTCGGAGTGAAGTTTTGCGAGGTCAGGGTGGCCGAATGTTAGACACAAATAATTGATTAGAGACGCCTATATGGTAAATGCGCTTTTAAGCACGATTGCATAAATAAATGTTTTGCTGCCTTGAAATATAAATATGTAAAACGCCACGGGGCAAGATCGAGTTATAGCCTCACGGGCAGGATGAAGATTCCGACATCTTAATTAATTCTGTGATGTGGCCATAACCAACTTATTCATAAAGTATAAATACAGATCAGCTCAGCTGAATTCAGTATTTTAATTGCCCAATTACCTTCACCAAATCGGTTCTAAAAAATATTGTAATGGATGCACATCGCCTGGAAAGTAATTTTAAAACTTTGTGTCATTTGTTATGGTCAGGCATTAAAACAAGTCATTTTTCCAAAAAAATTTATTAATTAATTATAAAATCTATGACAAATATAATAGTTTACTGATGAATTAACGTTTGCTCATCCTCTTTAACTGCGACAGTTCGTCGGATTGCAGCCTTCAACCAAAGTATTGTCAACCCCTACTGTCCAATTCCCCAATTCTCCCATAATTCGCTTTCTCCAGCAAGTTTGGACTCCCTCAGGTTGTTATATTTGGGAATTAAAAAGCAGATGCAGTCTGCCGTCTACTCTCTGATGAGAACGTAGATCACGGCCTTTTTATTTGTACTATAGAAAAAAATGGATTGTCATTAACGACGCGTTTACATTTTGTCCAAGTATTGACTGAGATCTGGAAAACTTTAAAAAAGAATTTCGTATATTAGTACAGTACTAGCTTTTATAATAAATAAATAACCTGATAAATAATTATGTTTCCAGAAAAATTATAATATTAAAACTGAAAATTCAATAATAAAGCAGTTCGGTCAAATATTAGATACATGACTTATGGTATCGTTTTTGGTATATTTTTTAAACACATTAAACTTGAAGAAATATCTCCAAAAATTAAATTATAAATGCGAAACATTATAAATCATATTTTTCAACAAGCACGTTGACACTTTGTGAAAACCAGCCAATTAAATCTATAGAAGAAATCAGGTAATTTTGGATATATTTTAATAAAACATTTGTTAATATAATAATTTTGTTAACGATTGTTAATGTTTTATTAGTTCCCCTATTCCAAATGGCCAAAAAGTAAGAATTCTTTAGATCCGAAAGTAATATACCATTAATATAACATATCTTGCGAATGTTACAACACATATAGTTGGACATATAATAATTGGGTCGATGCGCCTATATACTGAATGGGCTTATATATTGTTGAATAATTAAATGTTAAGAGTAGTTGCTTTGTATATAAAATCGTAAAAATGCTACGGCGCATGCTCGTGATAAAACCACCCGGACAAGATGAAGATCCCTCACTCTTGATTCATTTCTGTGTTGTGGCCTTAATCGAGATGTTTGTAAAGTATAAATATACATGGACTAAGTTGTATCCAGTACTTTAATTGCTCAAACACCTACACCAAGTAGATTCTAGAGAATCATCTGAGAGTGGATAGAAGTCCTAAATCAACCGGGATATAATTATGTAAACAATTCAAAATTGCTGCTTATACAACGCTGTATCATCTGGTGCCGCTTTCTGTGATATCGAACGTATTTCTAAGATGGAGTGAAAATTTAATTGTATAAAAGATTTACCTGAATTTCACACTGACAAACAAGTCCAATGAGTCTGGGCTGGGCGTCTGCCCAGACTATTGACCTTTTAATAATATATTGACTAATAGGCAATCAGACAAGACAACATACGACGGGTTGTAGGAATGATCTAACCGCCACCACGATGGATTGCTTTGTTGCCCATTGGAATCCTGCAAATAGAATTAAGAATAAAACTCACTCCATTAAATATGATTTGAAAAAATAAATTAAGAGGGCGTTGCCATTTTTTTACCAAAGGATCGGACTTGGCCAAACGTTTCAAACCTGAAGTTAAATGACACAAACCTTAGTGATAGTCACACAATAAAAGCGAATATTTCCGTACCTTCTACAGGTTTTTCTGAATGGGCCGGATTCTTCGGTTCTACAACTACACGTACTATGGAAGATAAGCTGATCTCCTTGATATTCAAGTTCTGCTTGTTTGTGAATGTGGTGATGGTATCGGGCTTAACCAAAAATTGATCCACACCGAACAACCTGTAAATGTTTCCAGATAGGACATCTTCCATGACTTCTACATAACGACGCATCATGAGGATGGTTCCATGTATTGTCTGCTCATTTAAATCTTCTTTCTTGATGCCACATATTTAGGTCTTAGGATAGGGGCCTTCATGCCTTTGGCTAATTTACCGGAAAAGACAGGAAAAAAAGCGTGGAAACGACCTTTATGAGAAGTGGGTACTATTTTAGACACATACATCGTCAGAGGACCGTTAGGATCACAATTCGTAATACCTAAAAACAAAAAGCGAAGTATAGTAATTTGCATATGCTAAAAAAATAATAAAAAATTGGTAATTGTTGTTCAGTTAATACCAATCATTCACAGTGAATCAGCATAGAGTTGTAAACTACATATCGTCATGTACAAATAAAACCTAAAATTTCACGCGTTTTAAACATCCATCCATGTGAACCTTCGTATAACATTTCCATTCTGTACTTCTGAGCAGTTACTGGGGATGGCCAGTGAGGTAACATAGTTTCCGTTTGTACTCACAACTGGAATAACTCATTAATACAAAATTGTTTCTAACTTTATCCATAAAGTATAACGAATTAGCAGCATCAGTAGCACCAATCATTAACTAATGTCGGCCTGGGGCGGTCGGAGATAACATCACGATTAATTATAAGTTGTAAAGACACTACAATGTTTCCTACTTTAATTCGGAAGTTTTTAATAAATTATCTTTACCACATAAATATATTTATATATGCGTTATTTCATCTGCATTGAATTGCATTATGCACGTTTCTTTAGTAATATTAATACAAAGTGAAGTAACACCAAAAATACATACATAATTATTTAATTTATTATACAAATAATTATTTAGAAATTTACTTATTTGTAATACAATCTACAACAAGAGCACCATCAATTACACGAATTGCACTATTGGATCGGATTAAGTAACTTGAATTCTAGCATGATCGATCCTCCTCCAAGGCCTTCAGAGAGATTTCTAAGTGGAAGTCTCTGGCAAAGGCAATGATGTTTTCCCTAGATTCTTCCATGACACATTGTACCATAAGGTCAGACTTAGCCAAACGTTTCAAATCTGAAGTCAAATGACACAGACCTTAGTGATAATCACAAAATAAAAGTGAACATTTGCGTACCTTCTAAAAGTTTCAGTGAATCGGCCGGATTCTTGGGTTCAACAGTTACACGTACTACGAGAGTTACGCCGAATTTCTTGACATACAAGTTGTGCATGCTTGTGAACGTGGTGATGGCATCGGGCTTAACCAAAAATTGACCCACTCCGAACAACCTGTAAATGTTTCCAGATGGGACATCTTCAATAGCTTCTACATAACGACCCATCATTAGGATGGCTCCTTGAATTGTCTTCTTGTTTAAATCTTCTTTCTTGATGCCACATATTTATGTCTTGGCATAGGGGCCTTCATGCCGTTGGCTACTTTACCGGACAAGACAGAAAAAAAAGGCGTGGAAACGGCCTTTATGAGAAGTGGCTACCATTTTGGACATACACATCGTTAGAGGACCGTTAGGATCACAGTTCGTAATACCTTAAAACAAAAAAATGTATAGTAATTTGCATATACTAAAAAAATAATAAAAAATTGGTAATTGTTGTTCAGTTTATACCAATCATTCACAGTGAATCAGTATAGAGTTGTAAACTACATATCGTCATGTACAAATAAAACCTAAAATTTCACGCGTTTTAAACATCCATCCATGTGGACTTTCGTATAACATTTCCATTCTGTACTTCTGAGCAGTTACTGGGGATGGCCAGTGAGGTAACATAGTTTTTGTTTGTACTCACAACTGAAATAACTCATTATTACAAAATTGTTTCTAACTTTATTCATAAAGTATAACGAATTAGCAGCATCAGTAGCACTAATCAATAGCATTAACCAATGTCGGCCTGGGGCGGTTGGAGATAACATCACGATTAATTATAAGATTGTAAAGACACTACAATGTTTCCTACTTTAATTCGGAAGTTCTTAATAAATTGTCTTTACCACAGAAATATATTTATATATGCGATATTGCATCTGCATTGAATGGCATTATGCACGTTTCTTTAGTAAAATTAATACAAAGTGAAGTAACACCAAAAACACATACATATTTATTCAATTTATTATACAAATAATTATTTAGAAATGTACTTATCTGTAATACAATCTACTAGAGCACCATCAGTTACACGAAGGGCACTATTGGGCCGGATTAAGTAACTTGAATTCACGCATGAAAGATCCTCCCCCAAGGCCTTCAGAGAGATTTCTAAGTGGAACTCTCTGGCACCGGCAATGATGTTTTCCCTAGATTCTTCCAAGACACATTGTACCATAAGATCAGACTTAGCCAAACGTTTCAAACCTGAAGTCAAATGACACAGACCTTAGTGATAATCTCACAATAAAAGCGAACATTTGCGTACCTTCTAAAAGTTTTGGTGAATCTGCCGGATTCTTGGTTTCCACAGCTACACGTACTACGAGAGTTACGCCGAATTTCATGACATTCAACTTCTGCATGTTTGTGAATGTGGGGATGATATCGGGCTTAACCAAAAATTGATCCACTCCGAACAAAGTGCAAATATTTCCAGATGGGACATCTTCCATGGCTTCTATATAACGACCAATCATGAGGATGGCACCCTGAATTGTCTTCTCGTTTAAATATTCTTTCTTGATGCCACGTATTTAAGTCTTGGGATAGGGGCCTTGCTGCCGGTGGCTACTTTACCGGAAAAAACAGGACCAAAATCTTAGAAAAAACCTTTGATGATATGATAAGTAGTGGGTACCAGGATCACTGTTCTTAATACCTAAAAACAAAAAAACAAAGTATAGCCATTTGCAAATATTAAAAAAAATAACAAAAAATTGGTAATTTTTGTTTACTTTATACCAATCATTCACAGGAATCAGACTAGAGTTGTAAACTACACATCACCATGTACAAATAAAAACCAAAATTTAACTCGTTTAAAAAATCCATATAGGTGACACATACCAAGAGCGGCTTCATCATCATGTGGACCTTCATATAACATTTCCATTCTGTATTTCAGAGCAGTTACTGGGCATGGTAAGTGAACGGCAAACATCTGAAGCAAAGTCTCACCAACAGGTAACCATATCCGCATAAATTGTTTTCCATCCTTATCCTTATCTTCATATTTCAAGTTAGTGCACAGTGTGGAGAGAAGGCCTTCATATTCTTCTTTCCTAAAATACAAATTTTAGTTACACACAAGAACTACAAATATATAATGCATTCTCGATATAACAGCTTGTCACCATAGGATATTAAGATAGAGATGACATGAAAGCGTTTAATACCTAGGCTTAAAATTTTCTTCCAACGCACTGCCTACAATATATTTATTTCCTAATAACTTCATAAAAGTTATTTTGTAAATTATATTGTGGCCTATTTGTGGTGGAAGAATTAATTTTTTTTAATAATAAAACACTTGTTGGCTTGCAGTTCATAATCATGTCAAAAATTTTGTAGATGGGATTCAAGATGTACATGCAAAACGACCTTTTGTTATCATTATCCTGTTTCTGGGTTAAAATATTCCTAACCCCATAGATTGTTAAACGTCATAAAATTTGGTAAAGTTATTCAGCACCCAACTGCAATTGGGTTCAAATGGGTACGGTCCATCTTGTTCATGAACAAGATTTTCTTAATACGTTCGTCGATAGCCTGACGTAACATAGTTTCCGTTTGTACACACACCTGAAATAATTCATTATTACAAAATTGTTTTTAACTTTATCCATAAATTACAGCGAATTAGCAGCATCAGTAGCACCAATCATTAACCAATGTCGGCCTAGGGCGGTTGGAGATGACATCACGATTAATTAAAAGATTGTAAAAACACTACAATGTTTCCTATTTTAATTAGGAAGTTCCTAATAAATTGTCTTTACCACAGCTACACGTACTATGAGAGTTACGCCGAATTTCATGACATTCAAGTTCTGCATGTTTGTGAATGTGGGGATGGTATCGGGAAAAATTGATCCAGACCGAACAAAGTGCAAATATTTTCAGTGCACAAATTTTCCATGGCTTCTATGTAACGACCAATCATGAGGATGGCTCCCTGAATTGTCTTCTAGTGTAAATCCTCTTTCTTGAGGCCACATAGTTAGGTCCCAGGATAGGGGCCTTCATGCCGGTGGCTACTTTATCGGAAAAAACAGAACCAAAATCGTAGATAAAAACTTTATGAGAAGTGGGTACCATTTTAGACACATCATCATAGGACCGTTAGGATCACAGTTTTTAATACCTAAAAACAAAAAAAGCAAAATATAGTCATTTGCAAATATTAAAAAAATAATAAAAAATTGGTAATTGTTGTTTAGTTTATACCAATCATTCACAGTGAGTCAGCCTAGAGTTGTATACTATACATCATCATGTACAAATAAATACTAAAATTTAACACGTTTAAAAAATCCATATAGGTGACACATACCAAGAGCGGCTTCATCATCGTGTGGACTTTCGTATAACATTTCCATTCTGTATTTCAGAGCAGGTACTGGGGACGGTAAATGAACGGCAATCATCTGAAGCAAAGTCCCACCAGCAGGTAACCATGTCTGACTAAATGGTTTTCTATCCTTATCCTTGTCTTCACATTTCAAGTTAATGTGCAGTATGGAAAGAAGGGCTTCATTTTCTTCTTTACTAAAATAAAAATTTTAGTTACACCCAAGAACTACAAATATATAATTCATTCTCGATAATTTGTTATAGTGGCCTAATTTTGCTGGAAGAATTATTTTTTTTTAATAATAAAACACATGTTTACTTGCTGTTCATAATCAGGTCAAAAATTTTGTGGATGGGATTCGAGATGTACATACAAAACGATCTTTTGTTATCATTATCCTGTTTTTGGGTTGAAATATTTCTAACCCCATAGACTGTTTAACATCGGAAAGTTTGGTAAAGTTATTCAGGGTCCAACTGCAATTGCAAAAGAGTACGGGTTCATCTTGTTCATAAACAAGATTGTTTTAAAACGTTCGTCGATAGCCTGACGTAAGACAGTTTCCGTTTGTACACACACACCTGCAAATAATTTATTATTACAAAATTATTTCTAACTTTATTCATAATTTATAGCGAATTAGCAGCATCAGTACCACCAAACATTAACGAATGTCGGCCTAGGGCAGATGGAGATCACGCACATCACGATTAATTAAAACATTGTAAAGACACTACAATATTCTTTTTTCGATGTTTCCTACTCTAATTCGAAATTCTTAATAAGTTGTCTTTAACACAGAAATATATTTATATATGCATTATTTAAAATTTTAATTTTTGTTTAGTAAAATTAATACAAAGTGAAGTAACACCTAAAATACATATATAATTATTTAATTTATTATATAAATAATTATTTGGGAATTTACCTACCCGTAACACAATCTACTACAACAAGAGCACAATCATTTACACGAAGGGCACTACAGGGTCGGATTAAGTAACTTGAATTCTAGCATGATCCTCCTCCAAGGCCTTCAGACAGATTTCTAAGTGGAGCTCTCTAGCACCGGCAATGATGTTTTCGCTAGATTCGTAATGACACATTGTACCATAAGATCAGGCTTGGCAAAACGTTTCAAACCTGAAGTCAAATGACACAGACCTTAGTGATAATCACACAATAAAAGCGAACAGGTTTTCTGCAGGTTTTTCTGAATCGGCCGGATTATTCGGTTCCACAGCTACACATACTACGGAAGATAAGCTGAAGTTCTTGACATTCAAGATCTGCTTGTTTATGAATGTGGTGATGGTATCGGGCTTAACCAAAAATTGATCCACACCGAACAAAGTGCAAATATTTCCAGATGGGACATCTTCCATGGCTTCTATATAACGACCAATCATGAGGATCGCTCCCTGAATTGTCTTCTCGTGTAAATCCTCTTTGTTGAGGCCACATAATTAGGTCCCAGGATAAGGGCCTTCATGCCGGTGGCTACTTTACCGGAAAAAACAATACCAACATCGTAGAAAAAACCTTTATGAGAAGTGGATACCATTTTAGACACATCATCAAAGGACCGTTAGGATCATTGTTCTTAATACCTATAAACAAAAAAACAGAATATAGTCATTTGCAAATATTAAAAAAAAATAATAAAAAATTGGTAATTGTTGTTTAGTTTATACCAATCATTCACAGTGAGTCAGCCTAGAGTTGTAAACTACACCTCATCATGTACAAATAAATACTAAAATTTAACACATTTAAAAAATCCATATTGGTGACACATACCAAGAGCGGCTTCATCATCATGTGGACCTTCGTATAACATTTCCATTCTGTATTTCAGAGCAGTTACTGGGTATGGTAAGTGCACGGCAGTCATCTCAAGCAAAGTCTCACCAACAGGTAACCATATCCGCCTAAATTGCTTTTCATCCTAATCCTTGTCTTCATATTTCAAGTTAGTGCGCAGTGTGGAGAGAAGGGCTTCATATCATTCTTTCCTAAAATAAATATTTTAGTTACACCCAAGAACTATAAATATATAATGCATTCTCGATATAATAGCTTGTCACCATAGGATATAAAGATAGAGGTAATATGAAAGCGTTTAATACCTAGGTTTATAATTTTCTTCCAATGCACTCCCAACACTATATTTATTTCCTAATGACTTCATAAAAGTTATTTTGTAAACTCTATAGTGGCCTAATTGTGTTGGAAGAATTAATTTTTTTTTATAATAAAACACATGTTTACTTGCAGTTCATAATCAAGTCAAAAATATTGTAGATGGGATTCAAGATATACATGTAAAACGATCTTTTGTTATCATTATCCTATTTTTGGGTTGAAATATTCCTAACCCCATAGATTGTTAAACGTTAGAAAATTTGGTAAAGTTATTCAGCATGCAACTGCAATTTCAAATGGGTACGGTCCATCTTGTTCATGAACAAGATTTTCTTAATACGTTCGTCGATAGCCTGACGTAACATAGTTTCCGTTTGTACACACACCTGAAATATTTCATTATTACAAAATTGTTTCTAAATATATCCATAATTTATAGCTAATTAGCAGCAAGAGTAGCACCAATCATTAACAAATGTCGGCCTGGGGCGGTTGGAGATGACATCACGATTAATTAAAATATAGTAAAGACACTACAATGTTTCCTACTTTAATTCGAAAGTTTTTAAAAAAATGTCTTTACCACAGAAATATATTTAGATAAGCGTTATTGCATCTGCATTGAATTGCATTATGCATGTTTATTTAGTAAAATTAATACACAGTGAAGTATCATCAAAAATACACATACAATTTATTATACAAATAATTATTTAGGAATTTACTCACCCCTAATACTATCTACTAGAACAAGAGCACCATCAGTTACACGAAGGGTACCACTGGGTCGGATTAAGTAACTTGAATTCTAGCATGATCTTTCTCCAAGGCCTTCAGACAGATTTCTATGTGGAGCTCTCTGGCACCGGCAATGATGTTTTCGCTAGATTCTTCATTGACACATTGTACCATAAGGTCAGACTTAGCCAAACGTTTCAAACCTGAAGTCCAATGACACAGACCTTAATGATAATCATACAATAAATCATACATTTGCGAACCTTCTACAGGTTTTTCTGAATCGGCCGGATTCTTCGGTTCCACAGCTACACGTACTACGGAAGATAAGCTGAAGTTCTTGACATTCAAGTTCTGCTTGTTTGTGAATGTGGCGATGATATCGGGCTTAACCAAAAATTGATCCACACCGAACAAAGTGCAGATATTTCCAGATGGAACATCTTCCATGGCTTCTATATAATGACCAATCATGAGGATGGCTCCCTGAATTGTCTTCTCGCGTAAATCCTCTTTGTTGAGGCCACATATTTAGGTCTTGGGATAGGGGCCTTCACGCCGTTGGCTACTTTACCGGAAAAAACAGGACCAAAAATCGTAGAAATAACCTTTATGAGAAGTGGGCACCATTTAAGACACATATCATCATAGGACCGTTAGGATTACAATTTTTAATACCTAAAAACAAAAACAAGCAAAGTATAGTAATTTGCAAATATTAAGAAATTAATAAAAAATTGGTAATTGTTATTTAGTTTATACCAATCATTCACAGTGAATCAGTCTAGAGTTTTAAACTACACATCATCAAGTACAAATTAATACCAAAATTTAACGCGTTTTAAAAATCCATGCAGGTGACATATACCAAGAGCTGTTTCATCATCATCTGGACCTTCGTATAACATTTCGATTCTGCATATCAGAGCAGTTACTGGGGATGGTAAATAAACGGCAATCATCTGAAGCAAAGGCCCACCAACAGTTAAACATGTCCGACAAAATTGTTTTCCATCCTTATCCTTGTCTTCATATTTCAAGTTAATGTGCAGTGTGGAGAGAAGGGCTTCATATTCTTCTTTCCTAAAATAAAAATTTTAGTTACTCCCAAGAACTACAAATATATAATGCATTCTCGATATAGTAGCTTGTCACCATAGGATATAAAGATAGAGGTAACATGAAAGTGATTAATACCTAGGCTTATAATTTTCTTCCACTGCACTGCCAACAATATATTTATTTCCTAATAACTTCATAAAAGTTATTTTGTAAACTATATAGTGGCCTAATTGAGGTGGAAGAATTAAATTTTTGTTTAATAATAAAACACATGTTTACTTGCAGTTCATAATAAAGTCAAAAATTTTGTAGATGGGATTTAAGATGTACATGCAAAACGATCTATTGTTATCATTATCCTGTTTTTGGGTTGAAATATTCCTAACCCTAAAAATTGTTAAAGTTCAGAAAATTTGGTAAAGTTATTCAGCACCCAACTGCAATTTCAACTGGGTATGGTCCATCTTGTTCATGAACAAGATTGGCTTAATACATTCGTCGATAGCCTAACGTAACATAGTTTCCGCTTGTACACACAACCGAAATAATTCATTATTACAAAATTATTTCTAACTTTATCCATAATTTATAGCGAATTAGCAGCATCAGTAGCACCAATCATTAACCAATGTGGGCCTGGGGCGGTTTGAGATGACATCACGATTAATTAAAAGATTGTAAAGACACTACAAGATTCTTTTTTCGATGTTTCCTACTTTAATTCGGAAATTTTTAATAAGTTGCCTTTACCACAGAAATATATTAATATATGCATTATTTAAAATTTTCATTTTTGTTTAGTAAAATTAATATAAAGTAAAGTAACACCTAAAATACTTACATAATTATTTAATTTATTATACAAATAATTATTTAGGAATTTACATACCCATAACATAATCTACTACAACAAGAGCACCATCAGTTATACCAAGGGTACTAATGGGTCGGATTAAGTAACTTGAATTCTAGCATGATAATCCTCCAAGGCCTTCAGACAGATTTCTAAGTGGAGCTCTCTAGCACTGGCAATGATGTTTTCGTTAGATTCGTCAATGACATATTGTACCATAAGATCAGACTTAGCCAAACGTTTCAAACCTGAAGTCAAATGACACAGACCTTAGTGATAATCACACAATAAAAGCGAACATATGCGTACCTTCTACAGGTTTTTCTGAATCGGCCGGATTATTCGGTTCCAAAGCTACACATACTACGGAAGATAAGCTGAAGTTCTTGACATTCAAGATCTGCTTGTTTGTGAATGAGGCGATGGTATCGGGCTTAACCAAAAATTGATCCACACCGAACAAAATGCAAATATATCCAGATGGGACATCTTCCATGGCTTCTATATAACGACCAATTATGAGGTTGGCTCCCTGAATTGTCTTCTCGTGTAAATCCTCTTTGTTGAGACCACATAGTTAAGTCCCAGGATAGGGGCCTTCATGCCGGTGGCTAATTTACCGGAAAAAACAATACCAAAATCGTAAAAAAAACCTTTATGAGAAGTGGGTGCCATATTAGACACATCATCATAGGACCAATAGGATCATTGTTCTTAATACCTATAAACAAAAAAACAAAGTATAGTCATTTGCAAATATTAAAAAAAAATAATAAAAAATAGGTAATTGTTGTTTAGTTTATACCAATCATTCAGAGTGAGTCAGCCTAGAGTTGTATACTATACATCATCATGTACAAATAAATACTAAAATTTAACACATTTAAAAAATCCATATAGGTGACACATACCAAGAGCGGCTTCATCATCGTGTGGACTTTCGTATAATATTTCCTTTCTGTATTTCAGAGCAGTCACTGGGGATGGTAAATGAACGGCAATCATCTGAAGCAAAGTCCCACCAGCAGTTAACCATGTCCGACAATATTGTTTTCCATCCTTATCCTTGTCTTCATATTTCAAGTTAATGTGCAGTGTGGAGAGAAGGGCTTCATATTCTTCTTTCCTAAAATAAAAATTTTAGTTACTCCCAAGAACTACAAATATATAATGCATTCTCGATAAAGTAGTTTGTCACCATAGGATATAAAGGTAGAGGTAACGTGAAAGCGTTTAATACCTAGGCTTATAATTTTCTTGCAACGCACTGTAAACAATATCTTTATTTCCTAATAACTTCATAAAAGTTATTTTGTAAACTATATAGTGGCCTAATTGTGCTGGAAGAACTACCTTTTATTTTAAATAATAAAACACAATGCTTACTTTTGCAGTTCATAATAAAGTCAAAGATTTTGTAGATTGGATTCAAGATGTACATGCAGAACGATCTTTTGTTATGATTATACTTTTGATTTTGGGTTGAAATATATCTAACATCATAGACTGTTCAATGTCAAAAAGTTTGGTAAAGTTATTCAGCATCCAACTGCAATTCTAAAAGAATACGGTTCATCTTCTTCATGAACAAGATTGGCTTATTACGTTCGTCGATAGCCTGACATAGGACAGTTTCCGTTTATACGCACACACCTGCAAATAATTCATTATTACAAAATTGTTTCTAACTTGATTCATAATTTATAGCGAATTAACAGCATCAGTAGCACCGAACATTAACCAATGACGGCATGGAACAGTTGCAGATGACATCACGATTAATTGAAAGATTGTAAAGACACTACAATGTTTCCTGCTTTAATTCGGAAGTATTTAACAAATTGTTTTTACCACAGAAATATATTTATATATGCGTTATAGCATCTGCATTGAATTGTATTATGCACGTTTCTTTAGTAAAATTAATAAAAAGTTAAGTAACACCAAAAATACATACATAATTATTTAATTTATTATACAAATAATTATTTAGGAACTTACTCACCCGTAGTACAATCTACTACAACAAGAGCACTATTAGTTACACGAAGGGTACTACTGGGTCGGATTAAGTAACTTGAATTCCAGCATGATAATCCTCCAAGGCCCTCAGACAGATATCTAAGTGGGGCTCTCTGTCACCGGCAATGATGTTTTCGCTAGATTCTTTAATGACACATTGTACCATAAGGCCAAACGTTTCAAACCTGAAGTCAAATGAGGAAGACCTTAGTGATAATCACACAATAAAAGCGAACATTTGCGTACCTTCTACAGGTTTTGGTGAATCGGCCGGATTCTTGGGTTCCACAGCTACACGTTCTACGAGAGTTACGCCAAATTTCATGACATTCAAGTTCTGCTTGTTTGCGAATGTGGGGATGGTATTGGGAAAAATTGATCCAGACCGAACAAAGTGCAAATATTTCCAGATGGGACATCTTCCATGGCTTCTATGAAACGATCAGTCATGAGGATGGCTCCCTGAATTGTCTTCTCGTTTAAATCTTCTTACATGATGCCACGTATTTAGCTCTTGGGATAGGGGCCTTGCTGCCGGTGGCTACTTTACCGGAAAAAACAGGACCAAAATCGTAGAAATAACCTTTATGAGAAGTGGGCACCATTTTAGACACATATCATCATAGGACCGTTAGGATTACAATTTTTAATACCTAAAAACAAACAAAGCTAAGTATAGTCATTCGCAAATATTAAAAAAATAATAAAAAATTGGTAATTGTTGTTTAGTTTATACCAATCATTCAAAGTGAATCAGCCTAGAGTTCTAAACTACACATCATCAAGTAAAAATTAATACCAAAGTTTAACGCGTTTTAAAAATCCATACAGGTGACACATACCAAGAGCGGCTTCATCATCTTGTGGACCTTCCTATAACATTTCCATTCTGTATTTCAGAGCAGTTACTGGGTATGATAAGTGAACGGCAACCATCTGAAGCAAAGTCTCACCAACAGGTAACCATTTCCGCCTAAATTGTTTTCCATCCTTATCCTTGTCTTCATATTTCAAGTTAGTGCACAGTGTGGAGAGAAGGCCTTCATATTCTTCTTTCCTAAAATACAAATTTTAATTACACCCAAGAACTACAAATATAAAATGCATTCTCGATATAACAGCTTGTCACCATAAGATATAAAGATAGAGGTAACATGAAAGCGTTTAATACCTAGGCCTATAATTTTCTTCCAATGCACTGCCAACAATATATTTATTTCCTAATAACTTCATAAAAGTTATTTTGTAAACTATATAGTGGTCTAATTGTGCTGGAAGAATTAATTTTTTTTAATAATAAAACACATGTTTACTTGCATTTCACAATCAGGTCAAAAATTTTGTAGATGGGATTCAAGATGTACATGCAAAACGATCTTTTGTTATCATTATCCTGTTTTTGCGTTGAAATATTCCTAACCTCATAGAATGTTAAACGTCAGAAAATTTGGTAAGGTTATTCAGCACCCTACTGCAATTTCAAATGGGTATGGTCTATCTTTTTCATGAACAAGATTGGCTTAATACGTTCGTCGATAGCCTGACGTAACATAGTTTCCGTTTGTACACACACCTGAAATATTTCATTATTACAAAATTGTTTCTAAATATATCCATAATTTATAGCTAATTAGCAGCAAGAGTAGCACCAATCATTAACAAATGTCGGCCTGGGGCGGTTGGAGATGACATCACGATTAATTAAAATATAGTAAAGACACTACAATGTTTCCTACTTTAATTCGAAAGTTTTTAAAAAAATGTCTTTACCACAGAAATATATTTAGATAAGCGTTATTGCATCTGCATTGAATTGCATTATGCATGTTTATTTAGTAAAATTAATACACAGTGAAGTATCATCAAAAATACACATACAATTTATTATACAAATAATTATTTAGGAATTTACTCACCCCTAATACTATCTACTAGAACAAGAGCACCATCAGTTACACGAAGGGTACCACTGGGTCGGATTAAGTAACTTGAATTCTAGCATGATCTTTCTCCAAGGCCTTCAGACAGATTTCTATGTGGAGCTCTCTGGCACCGGCAATGATGTTTTCGCTAGATTCATCAATGACCCATTTTATCATAAGATCAGACTTAGCCAAACATTTCAAACCTGAAGTCAAATGACGCAGACCTTAGTGATAATCACACAATAGAAGCGAAAATTTGCGTACCTTCTAAAGGTTTTGGTGAATCGGCCGGATTCTTGGGTTCCACAGCTACACGTACTACGAGAGTTACGCCGAATTTCATGACTTTCAAGTTCTGCATGTTTGTGAATGTGGGGATGGTATCTGGCTTAACCAAAAATTGATCCACACCGAACAACCTGTAAATGTTTCCAGATGGGACATTTTCAATGGCTTCTACATAACGACCCATCATGGGGATGGCTCCCTGAATTGTCCTCTTGTTTAAATCTTCTTTCAAAATGCCACGTATTTAGGTCTTGGGATAGGGGCCTTGCTGCCGGTGGCTACTTTACCGGAAAAAACGGGACCAAAATAGTAGAAAAAACCTTTGATGATTTGATGAGTAGTGGGTACCATTTTAGACACATCATCATAGGACCGTTAGGATCATTGCTCTTAATACATATAAACAAAAAAACAAAGTATAGTCATTTGCAAATATTAAAAAAAAAAATAATAAAAAATTGGTAATTGTTGTTTAGTTTATAACAATCATTCACAGTGAATCAGCCTAGAGTTGTAAACTACACATCATCATGTATAAATAAATACCAAAATTTAACGCGTTTAAAAAATCCATATAGGTGACACATACCAAGAGCGGCTTCATCATCATGTGGACCTTCGTATAACATTTCCATTCTGTATTTCAGAGCAGTTACTGGGTATGGTAAGTGAACGGCAATCATCTGAAGCAAAGTCTCACCAACAGGTAACCATGTCCGCCTAAATTGTTTTCCATCCTTATCCTTGTCATCATATTTCAAGTTAGTGCACAGTGTGGAGAGAAGGCCTTCATATTCATCTTTCCTAAAATATAAATTTTACATTTTACAATCTACTACATCAAGAGCACCATCAGTTACACGAAGGGCACTACTGGGTCGGATTAAGTAACTTGAATTCTAGCATGATCCTCCTACAAGGCCTTCAGACAGATTTCTAAGTGGACCTCTCTGGCAACGGCAATGATGTTTTCGCTAGATTCTTCAATGATAGATTGTACAATAAGATCAGACTTAGCCAAACGTCTCAAACCTGAAGTCAAATCACACAGACCTTAGTGATAATCACACAATAAAAGCGAATATTTGCGTACCTTCTACAGGTTTTAGTGAATCGGCCGGATTCTTGGGTTCCACAGCTACACCTTCTACGAGAGTTGCGCCGAATTTCATGGCATTCAAGTTCTGCATGTTTGTGAATGTGCAAATATTTCCAGATGGGACATATTCCATGGCTTCTATATAACGACCAATCAAAAGGATGGCTCCCTGAATTGTCTTCTCGTTTAAATCCTCTTTCTTGAGGCCACATAGTTAGGTCCCAGGATGGGGGCCTTCATGGCGATGGCTACTTTACCGGAAAAAGCAAGACCAAAATTGTAGAAATGTCGGCCTAGGGCGGTTGGAGATGATATCACGATTAATTAAAAGATTGTAAAGACACTACAATGTTTCCTACTTTAATTCGGTAGTTCTTAATAAATTGTCTTTACCACAGAAATATATTTAGATAAGCGTTATTGCATCTGCATTGAATTGCATTATGCATGTTTCTTTAGTAAAATTAATACACACTGAAGTTACACCAATATTACATACATAATTATTTTATTTATTATACAAATAATTATTTAGGAATTTACTTATAGGAAACACAATCTACTACAACAAGAGCATCATCAGTTACATGAAGGGCAGCAGTTACTTCAGAACGGAAATCTATGTGCCCAGAGGAACCAATCAAATTAATCAAAAAACTTTCTATTCGTTTTCGCGTTAATCAATATTATTTGTGAAAAAATCCCCATCTTCGAGCTCAAAATACATAAATATGGCGCGAAAAATAGATTAGTTAGTATTTTTGTTAAAACAAATACCCAGCTTTATTTTAAAGAGATAAAGCTTCAGAATGACTAATCAAAATTATCCCACATGTTCAGTCGTTTGTAAATTTCGTCGTTCAATATTTCAAAATACTACATGTAAATCTGTCTTGTTCATTTTTTCTGGTGTCTGTAAAATGTATTTCTCTAACTTTGGCACCAGCAATAATACCAGTTTTTGATACTAAGGAGTCTGTTAAATATGATTTTCCGTTATCTACGTAAGCTATGACGGATATATTACGGATGTTTCGTTTTTAGACCATCATGGCACAAATTTCATCTGCTGTAAAATTCACCTCTATGAAAAATAAATGTTAAGAATTTGTAATGTTTAGAAACATAAAAATTATTTCTGTAATAACAGAAGAAAGCTAAAAAATAAGCTCAGTTATATTCTTAGATGGGCCTTCGATATAGATTGGCATACATAAAAAATATAGTACAAGAAACAGTTAGCGGACTATTATTTGGGGACATAATCATACAGATACCATAGTTACAACAGGTAAAAAAGACACATACTAAAAAATAGGCTAAATGTATGAATAGTAAATTTAAAATGAAGAAGGGAAAAAAACAAATATTAAACGAAATAGAGAGGTTTAAATGTTTAATTTTAAATAACTATAAACACTATCAATTAATGTTATTTAAAACAACTTTTAAACTATATACAAATAATATATTCAATTCATTATTATTAAACGGCACAATAAAAATTAAAACGAATATGATTCGTTAAATCAAAATTTTATTAAATATTAATGTGTTTAAACATGATTACAATACTATAACTAGGATTATAAGTATTCTGCAACAAAATATTTAGAGAAAGTTCTCAAACATAAACTAAAATATAGAAATTTGAAAATAACTTCAATTTTAATTATTGTTGAAGAATAAATATTTGATTTTCAGTTATTATCTGGCTTCATCCAGAGCATATCGGATAATGGCCATGTTAATTTTGTGTCAACAACCCCTTCAACGAAGGGTAACAAATCATCAACTTTAATCATTCGACACAAGTCATATTTTCCAAATTTGATTTTAAGTTTCTGAAGTTTGAATAACAATTTAAAATAGGCCATTTCCCAATTAGTGCACACTATAATTTTGTCTTCCAAAAAGGAAAAATCTCCTTCAAAGTAAAACAAAGGCGTGTAACTTTCATTGTCTCTCACTATAAATGGTATGTGATACTTAGCAGTTATCTGTAAAAAGCCGCATATCTCTTTAGGAAATTGTTCGTACATATGTTTTATAAGATTGTACAAAACATATTCACAAAATTTTAAAAAACAATACAATCTTAAAAATTCAAACAACTGCAATTTGTATTCACGGCCCTCTCGAAAACTGCTTCCAAAAGAATCACCATGTGCAATGTTAATCATATTGAACAGATCTACTTCCACTTTACTCATAACACTACACTGCATATAAAATAAGTTATACACTTCAACTGAGAATCTCTTCATTCTTGAGAGCACTTTGTCGTTTAATATTCTGACACTAACATAAATATCATCAACGATAATATAAGGAATATTAGATGATTCGACGTTAATCCATCCGTAGGTATAAGTAACAGGCGTTGGCACCTCTTCTTGCACTTGCGTAGTAGTACCAGAAGGTAAATCTCTAACGTTTCCTAGAGATGGTTCGTTAGATACCATCTCCAATATTAGTATTTGTTCTAAATTGTTACCTCCTGTATTAGATGACATTATAACTGTTTTCGAAATCACAAATTGTGTGAAAAACCCGGCAAGATGCAAGTAATTAACTTGACGATTAAAACAATGTCAAAATGGCCGAGTACTTGATACCAACCGTCTTTGTAAATAGATGGTATGTATACTGTTGGAATTAAATATGTTTGAAATAAGCATATATAATTAATTTTATATAATATACAACAATTATATAATCCGTAAAGATTAAATATTTATAACTTTTTTTAACTTATATATTTATAATATTAATTATTTTTTAGTTGGCCAACCTGTAATTCTAATGTCATTCTTACCAATGTCCAGAATCAATTTATAGGTTAAGGTTTACACCATAACTAATATTCTAGAGATGTTGAATAGTATTACTTCGTTTACAACAAAATGGTTTATTGGTAAAGCGAGTAAAGTGGACATGTTACACAGTAAAACCAGAAACCGCTTAGTTGATGACACTGATCAACTAAGCCGGATATCTTCTAAGGAAAAAATTAATATTTGAAAGTAGATTACTTCGATATAATCGAAGTTCGTCTATAGGAATCCAGTTGTTAAGTATTCGTTTTATTTTTATTGATTTGATTGTTGATTTTTTCACTATTTCTAAATCAAACATTTATATATACCTGATAATATAAGTATCAAAATGATACAAATATCAAAATTCTTTCTTCTCTTCCAGTTTTCTTTTCAGGTTTTCGATTTAGTATTATGTAAAGGTTGTTACTAACAAAGATGCTTTTTGCATGGTTTTAGTAGATGTTCGTAGAGACCAAGCTCATTTTCCTTTGCCAATGCTTGCTTGATGCAAGAACTTGGATGTTTATTTTCCGTGTGGAAACATTAATCAATGTTACTCGTTTATCTGTTTTATTAACCATTGTACATTAACTGAAGTTAATCAATTGATCTGTGAACACTGTACGCCCCATTATATTTTATATTTATTATTTTTTACAATGAGATATGGTGTATTTAAGAATTTCAGCTTTCCAGCGAGTTTTGGTGGTTAATATTAGCCATAGCATGATACATTTATCATCGTCAATCATCTCAAACTGAATGTCTTCCAAGAATGGATTTTGCCTAATATATCAAAAATATTGAAACGTACTATTAATTCTATTTTATATTATTTTAACTATTTTGTTTACAAATTTATTGGTTAAGCGGCTAAAGTAATAGTAAACCTGTATGGATCTTAAGACATGAAAATTTGTGAATTTTTAGTAATGCCACCAATTAAACTCCGTGAAACCGATAGATGTTAATATATCATAGCAGATTAATCCGCTTGCATTACAATACTTGGTCGAGGCTACTCCGTCTATGCATATATTATTCTCGCTTTTTTTAAAATACATTTTAAAGTCTCCTTTTACAAACTATGGGTTTATCTGGACTGATACTACAGTTTGGCGTGGGCATCAAACCACGGTCCTCAGCATTAAGCGTACCGACTGGCGAATGACCAACTTTAGAAATCATCCCAGAAGACATCCGGTCTTACCCAGCCTAGTTACTGGCGTGACTGGGATTATTATCCTTGTTGTTTTCTTGATTTTACACTCTTGTCTAGGACAATCACGTTTTTTAAACAATCAAAAACATAAATTTACGACCATGCTCCAAGATAGTTTTTGTTTGTTGTCACGACTCTAAGCCATATACTAAAATTGTAATGACACAGAGATCAGCGTATACAGAAAACACGATTTCGGTGAAGATTTCCGATCAACTTACATCCCTACCCAAATAACGATGGATTAAAACGCAATGAGAGCGTTAACATGTCCGTTATAGGCCCTTCGAGTTCCTTAATTTTCAGCACCCCAAAACACATAATAATTTTTACTGCTGAGAGGTTTGCCGTTTGGAGATAGCTTCGATAGCTATTGAAAGAAGGGCCTGGTGAATAGCTATTCTGCACGGATTTCTATACTACGCTGAACGCAATTCAAGCATATTCATGTGATCATCCATTAATAATTGACGCTCATACTTAATGATCCTGCCAAGTTATGCCTAACCCACTTACGCTAAGTCGTTATAAATGCACATATTCCCATTTTCTGAAGGGATACCCCCTCCTCGGTGTGCTCGCTATGGCTCTCCAACCTGAGTATACCACAGTTTGACCACATCGAAAACCGAACTTAACTTCCCTTCACTGTTTATCACTTGTTCACTTCGGAAAACATATCTAATCTCCTTAGATTGCTTGAAATCCTTAATTTACTTGATATCATATATGAACATGATATCATGAAAGATATAAAACCATGAACATTGAAAAATATGAATATTTTTTCGGCAGCATAGAAACATTCTCATTCATTCAAACAGCCTTCTTCATTCCTTCAGAAACCTTCATTTGTAAATTTATCAATAGAAAGAAGGCTAAAATTCTTTAGCTAGAAAGGTTAGAAATGTTATTAGGTGTTACGAGCAGTTTAACACGTATTACTTGATTTATATATATTGTTCTAATAAGGAAATAGAAATGTTATAGTATTAAATAATTTTTTATTCGGAACATAATACTGACGAAACATTATAGAAAAGTTTGAAAAGCACTAGTTAAGAATCACTATTGGGTCCAGTATGACTGTATCATTTCCCATCACATCATAATACAAATTGTCCAATTTTTGTTACCTTATATGATGAATAAATGAATTGATATAAAAATAATTGAAAAATTGGGTGTAATTAGTATGTAAAAATATATATGAGTTGAAATGAAATAACAAAAATAACATCTAATTTGGATTTTTTTAGTTCTTTTGTCATATAACCGATATTTATAATCGTTCATCTAGCATCAATGATTAATGAATTTCAGTCTAGGTAAGATTTACCTCGGATACAAGTGTAAAAGTACATGTCCCAATTCAAAGCACCCATATCAAAATCAAATAGTTCCCGGTCGCTCTTTCTCATTTCTTTCCATATCGTTTTCACGTTGTTGTTCTCAAACTTCCACTCTTTTGTAGCATAGTAACTTAACATATCTACAATTTGATTTATCTTCTTGTAATTCTTTCTGGCTCTACAATACAATATAGGCATTTTTAAATAATGTTTTACATATTTTTCAGATATTTTTGGGTTTATATTGGGTTGACAAGAAAATATTTTACATATCTATGTACATAGTACGTACAACACTGAACGTCTCTTTTTTATTAACTAGTGTTTATCTGTTCCCCACTCCGAACCACGGTCCTAGAGATGATTCCAGAATAAATCCGGTTTTACCCAGCTTGGTTACTGGCGTGACTAATCGTAGTCACAGATTTTCTTTTTCGGATTATAAACAATCAAGAACATAAATTTACCCAGCAAGATTCGAAACGGCTACTATCGCAACAGTAAGAGGGCCTTCCTGTCGCCCTTGACCACTGTGCCAACCAAGCCGGCCCTTTACATTTTATTTAAGGCGTGAAGGATTCGCAATCCAGATATACATAGCCCGATATCTCTGAAGACAAAAATCTTCTCACATTGAAGTTTTTGTAGGACAATTAAATGCTGAGGTCAAATTGTTAAAATTTTGGACGTTGCAAATCAACCCAGAAAAAACCCAGGCCAATTTATTCCACAGAAAATCCTATATCCTCTCACCTGTAGAAAAAGCAAATTGTCTCCAATAATTATGGTTCTGCTCTAAAAGATATACTCCTTTATTTAGACGGGTTAAAGTAGTCTAAGTACATCGGTCATGAAGGGATGAACAAATTTAGAAAGAGGGGAGAAAAAAATTTGAGCGCGTCATATACAGAATTACTCAAATGCATTACCACAAAGGTTCAAAAGGAATTTTTCACTCATCCCTTTTCAAAAAATTCACCGCAGTACAATCGCAAAATTCCTATACCAAGTCCTTATCATCACCAAACAGGGGTTCCACATCAACAAGGACTTTAATCAGCTGACCAAACAGAAACTCCAAGACCCCAAGAAAAGGATAGTTCATTAAGTAAATTAAAGGTTCCTAAGATCTTGAAAAGGGAAGGGAAAATAGAAAATGCACAAACGTTTGTCTATAATATCTAGGTTAATTATTCTATGTTAATTATCCGTACAAATTCGTTCAGTTTGCTTTTTAAAGACTAACCATATCGTATGAGAAGCCGTAGAAATATTGCAGGCAACTGCTTCTATGGTATAGTTATTAGAGTCTTCAGATCACACGTGGAGATCGCGTGTTCGATTCCCGATGGGAACAACGACTTTTCGTGGTTGATCTAGTTTGGTTAATGCATTTGTCAAATCAGTTAGGTTAGGTACCGGCCTGAAGCATTTCTTATTTTCAATCATTGTTCTTTATTCCTATATTTCTTCAAACAAGCTGCAACTTTACTTGGCCTACCCTATGTAATACTTAATATAATAACCGCATATTTATTGAGCAAATATCTAACACCAAAAAGAGAATAATATAATGTTTTTAACAAGAAAATTAAACCGACTTCAAAAAATAAATAAGGAACACACACAAGGTTTTTGTTTATTTTTACTTTGTTATTACAACGATTATTATGTACATATTTCAAATATGCTTTTTGCAATGATTGAGTACAAACCGATGACTTTATAATAATGACAGCCCAGAAAGAAAGCAGGACGGTACTTTGAAATTGCTTAAAATTCTTTTCTTTCGTGATTTAAATTAACTTTTCTTATATTCTCAGAATTTTTCAATGATACTGAATACAGTGCATCAAAATAGGTCGTGGTGGTAAATGAATCAAGTGAAATTTTCCATAATCACTAAGAGATGGACCGTAAGAAAATATAGATCGGCATTGTTGACCAATTACATAGAGGGCACCTAATGACTCATTCGCTAAATGAGGCGGACGTGGTAACGGGTCCGAACGATGGGAATGCTTTTTGTTTGGGAGATGTACACTTTTTGGATACAAAGGACGACGCCTTGACCGGAAATCATATAGTTTCTTAGAGTCTCTCAAAGAGTATCTTGCTGACGTAGTTGATATACGATTGTTATTGTAATCACCGTTGCAACCCCTAGTATATTATCAAGATTGAGACCATTATAATGTTTGTTGAATATTTGTATTTTATTTATCAAGAAATAAAAGTATTTCTTACAGGACATTGACACCGTATCAGAGAGTTGTTGCATTATAGGCAAGTTAACTCGGAGATTATTTATAGCAAACCCAAGAATAAGGTCAATTACATTCTTTCCCTGTACTATTATATATAGCTTGACATTCAAATAGTAACAATGTACCGGAATTTGATAGATTCACTTGTCTTAACAATTATAATGTTATCACTTACAATGTGTAGTTTAGATCTTTGACAAACAAATTTTGACATCATAGTTGACGGCACAGCTTGTGCACTAGAAGCATCAAATGAGGAGGTTTATCACGCCATACAGCATTTTTTCGCTAATTCAGTTATTTCTAGCTTCTGTTCTGATTAGACGATAAGCAAATTTCCTACACAGTCTGATTTTACCAATTTAACGGGGATGGTCCATTGGCTATTTTATCACTGTCACCACTTATGTTAATAGAATAATTCTTATTTAACTCACTATTACAACCTCAGCACAAATGTTATAGTATTTGAAATGTTCGTTATATTCTAAACACACACACTTGACAGGATAAATAGAAGGCCTTTATTCGACCACAATATTAGTTTATTGGTCCGAAAGGTAACAATGTACCAGAATTTGTTTGAAAATTTAAAAATATTATTTTAATTTTTTAAATTTGAACCTGTTCTGGAAACTACCGGATAGAAACACAGACTTACCTAATATTACCAAATTAAAACGGTCGGAGGCGTTGCCAATTATGCTCTCCTAACTATTACGTTAAATACGAGTAGGGCAGGAAATTTCGTAGGTGGGTGTTTTGGTAACATTTTGCGAATATATGGAAATTTATGGAAATTTTGGCGAAATGTTTCGCCACGTCTAACATGAAACTGCTAAGAGCCGCGACGGAATCTGATTCGTTCTTTTCGTTCTATGGTTTTTTTATTTTGCACCCCATTTTTAACGTGCCCTATGTAGAGAACAGTGTGGTCAGCTTTTTATAACGTTTATAGATTAAATTATTATTTTATTTTATTACTGGGTAGAAGTCCGTAGTTGAAATGTATTCCCGTTCTAGGAAGTGTTGTGTGCCCGGATGCACAGATAGTGAGGAAATGCATCATCGTTTTCCGTTAAAAAAGCGATCCTTAAGAAGTGAGTAGAAAACTTTAAAAATCCTAAACTGGTTGGTTAAACATGAAGCAAATTTATTATCGTTACCACGTGAGATATTTGTGTGATACATTTAAACCTTCCTTTAAGTACTTATGAACAATTTAGTGATGGTGAAAATAATATCACGAGCCCAGAACATGTACAAATGGAAGTGGATCAAAATCAAAATTATATCGAAGGCGAATTGAAGGAGTCAGTCACATCTCTGTTCATAATTGTTAATTTCAAAACTGTCTTACTTGGTAGTACCTATTTCCATCATTCCAGGCCCGCAACCAGGGTGTTCGAAGCAAGTATCATCGACACTTGAACAAACTCCAGAAGGTAATGGTAAAGTTTGTATTCATTCAACTAGTATTCCCCTTTCTGCTCATTTTTACTGTTAATTACTTGACTATAAGTTCAGTCCAGCTGTTCCTATAACAGCCAACAAAGTTTTACGTTGTACCGTAGTGTATATCTCAGGTTAATTAGTATAACTTTTTAAAAGATATGAAATGTGATTTTTGTTTACATACAATTATGAATAAATCAGTAAACCCACAAATTGAGACTGATTTTATAGAGACAAGACAATATATCGTGTCCCAAACTCTAACAAAATTGTTTTAATATACAAGTAGTCAGTAGGTCTTTGAGCTATATCTTAAATTATTCAGCGATTTTGCCATGTCGATTATATAACAAAATTATTGTCAAATGTTTTAAAAAAGTAAATTAAAACTCCTTCAATTGTACATTCCATAATGATCTTTCGGATAAAATATTAAAAGTACTGACGGAAAGATGGAAGAGGTAATTTTATTTTGCTATGCACCAAAGTTTTTTGCTTATGGTTTATATTTATATCTTATAGATTTTTATTTTTTTATGTTTTTTATATTATATTTATATTTTTAGATAAATTTAGATAAATGTAGATAAATTGACATTATAAATTTATATTTATTGTTATATATTATATATATATATATATATATATATATATATATATATATATATATATTTAATTGAAATTTAATTTAACAAATTTAATTCAAAAAAAATTGTTTTTTATTTGAAATTCACGCCAAGGCTGTTACGTGCATTTCGCTTTGTGTTCTCAGTGGGGAAAAGTACGCTTCTTCGAGTGCAAACGCAAATTTTTTTAACCAAATTATTACTTAATTAGTCTTTTTTATAATTTTAGATAGTTTAATTTACGATTGTATTGAAATATAGTTTATTTAGTTTATTTAGTTTTTGATTGAAATATTTAGTTTATATTATTGTATACACTAATTTTTTCTATATATATTGCTTTGTTTTATATTATAATAGTAGAATTAAGTAATTATATAAGAAAATCAAATTGCTATGGAAAGACAAAACATGGAACAAAAGAAGCTTTTCTATTTTGAAAACTGTACGAATTTATATACCTGCTCTAATTTGAATGTCCATATCAAGAGACTTTCCTGCTGAATCTTACAATAATTTTATGTTTTAGAAAAAATATCTGCATTAAATCTGAAGGGTGTATTCATTTTTAAATATTTTACTTGCGAAAATAAATATAGCAGCAAACAAATATTGAAACAGCCTGGATCCAAAACAAAGCATTCTGCGATTAATGAAGATACCAAAGTAACAAAAATACTGTACACATGTAAGTTATGCGAGCATACTACAATGTAAGCGAATCTTCTAATGAATCATTTACATTCAACTCATAACTTAAACGTTGAGGGGTTATTGAAATTTAATACCTTTAAAGAAATTCAAATATGGGAAAATGATATGGAGCAAGCCCCAACCTCGTGTCAAGAGAGAAGAAGCTATATTTCTTTATATTGTGCTAGCATAATATTTCAGGGTCCAAGGAATATCAAGGAAGAAACAAGATAAATACATATTGCCTAGCTAGTATTAAATTAGAACAAAGATGAATATGAAGTAGAATTCACCAAAACATATTTTGGACATGAAAATACCTTAAACTCTTGCAGCTCTCGAAAACAAATAGAGAATAAATTGTAACCAAATGAGCAGCTAAATTACCATTTAATGTTATAGAGGATGATGTAAGACACGATGTGGATATTACTAATGTAAGAAGATTAGATTTAGTGACTCATGAAGAGTTACAAAACATAAAAGCAGCTTATGATTTTGAATCCACAGCTAATAGAGATGAAAATGACGCCATAAGTGTAGAACGATGGGCAAATGAATTGAAAGATACAAGATATATACTGTTATATAACCCACAAGGTGGATATATGGGACGTCTACCTCAATTAGAAAGAAGATGATAAATTTGCAGTTAATGTCCAATGTTACCACAATCCTAGTGAGTCCATATAACTTAGACCCTTAAGAAATAGTCCAGAGAAAATCGATGAAGTGGATGCAACACAAATAACATAACTTTATCCTATTGTCCTTTATACTTAAATAAATTATGTTTATTGTAATATTGTTGTTTTGTATTTTTCCTAATTTCATAAGTGAAACGTAGATATTTTGAGATAAATATGTATTAGTTTACCTAGTACATTTAAACATGTCAGTAATTGTAATTTCAATCATCGCCGATCGTCAATATTATTTATGAGGTCTAATTAATAAAAATCCCAAATAAGGATTTCAGTAAATCATTAATATTAGTGTATTATAAGGTGGTTGATAAAATAATACTAGATTAAGGGTATGCTTTTGGCCATAATCAATTTATTTTATCAGTACCATTTTAATACGAAATTGATCTTACAATATTTATATTACAAATAAATCAAAAGAGTTTTGAATGTCTAGTTATGCAGGTATTAGATATTTAGTATATTTTTGAAATGAATAGCTATTTTGAACTTAAATATCGCTTTGTTATAACATCAGCATCATTGATGCATATTAGAGTATTTACAAGAAAAATAAATATCAATATGCCTTAAAATTGATTAAGATAAATATATGTATATTTAGGTAGGTAGCATATTTTTATTTAAATTTGGGAATTTTGATTATTGTTATTCAGAGAAGGTTTTAGGAGAGACCTGAAGGATCTACAACGGATTTTCAAGTTTAATATTAAGATATATTAAATGCAACTTATATGTTTATGATAAATTGATTATCAATCCTTATGTATTTATAAATCCATAATTTTAGTATTATTCCTCTAGATATTACATAATAGAATAAAACCGAGTTCTAATGTTAATATTTTCTCAATATTTTGGCCAAAAATACCGACGAAGACTTGTACTATTCAAGAAAATCATGAATGGTTCCAAATATCTATGGTACATAGAATTCGATCTAGTAATGCGATATTTAAGACCGTTTCATTTAATGTCAGTTATGTTTTTTCTTAAATTTGAAGGAAAGTGTAAATGAACTAGACGGGATTGCCACTTCTTTTTAAATGTACAATTTGTCTACATTTTGACGACATGTTGTTGTAACACATCCTAGAGATGTTAGAACTTCATAACACATCATTTCCAAAGACGCCATGTTCAGAATCACTACGCTTCTCTTATTTTCTATTTCTAGTGTCTTTTGTACCACCCTGATTGAGTTTAATGATAATTTGTTCATAGAGTGTTCCAGTTTTCTCTTTTTAATTTCCATTTATTATTTATTAAATCCTCCTTTATTATGTTCACGTTATAGACATTTATTATTAAAAATAAGCCCAAGATATATTATTGGAGGAGATTTTAGAATATACAGAAAAAGTGAAAGTGCCATCGGAAAAAAAGGTCAGTACTGTAAAAAATAAATGCAAAATGCCATAAAACGTTAAGAGCCGAAACTGAATATCTGGACCACAAATGCAGCGTAGGATAATTTTAAACATAAAAATAACAGTATTATTTCAACAACACGTAAAAAAATATGAGAACACTACACAAAAAATAGATAAAATGGAAATATCGACATCAGGATATCACATATTGCAGTTTTGAATGTAGAAAACACTACTAGAACCCAGAACGAACGGGCACTCTACAATGCGTGGATGAACGAAAAGTCAGAGAGTCTTGAAATTGCATTAACCAATATTCAAAAACAAATATATGCCCTCCAGCTACAACTAAATAAACAAAGCTCTGAAGGTAAGGACAAACCACCAAGCCAACAAAAGCAGTCCAATTGTTACATACGAAACAGATGAAGAAGAATTGCAGAAAGAAATAGGCTGAATAACGGGTAAAAGTAAAAAAATAAAAGCAAATAATTCACCAGGATCATCATCACAGCAAATAAAAGTAAAACCAAATAATGAACAAAATAAAGAAATTGGAATGCCCAGGTCACCCCCAAGTATCGTAAGTAATATTACCGACTTTGACTTGCTTTACGATGAGGTCCAAGTATATAATATTCAAAGCAACGGTACTAAACAATGGACAAATAAAACTCGACGCCGAATGTCGTACAATATTCACAAAAATAATAGATTGATTAGAGTTGCTGAAACTGTAATGGCACTCTTATGACGACAAAAAAAAACAGAGGCATCAAAGCTATGGCAAGAGCGCTTCCATCATCAGCTAAAAGTGAAAAATTAATGCAGAACTAAACCAAAATGGGCTTAAATGCTTAAATGCGACAAATAGTTTTAAAATATAAAAAATCAAAATTAACAAAGGAGAACTTTTAGTCCTCAAGAAGCCATTACGTCTATTTATGTTAGCCTTTGAACATGATACGGACACAAAAAAACAGATGTGTAAAATGTTCAGGTAAACATATCACCACAGAGTGTGACCCAAAGAAACTAAGCCGAAATGTGTAAACTGCAATGAAGCGCATCCGGCAAGTTATAGAGGATGTGTAGTTGCTAAAACAATACAAGGGAGGAGAAATAGAATAGCTCAAGTTAAACCTCAAGAACCAATAAGTGAAAAGAAACAACCGAAAAAATATAATAACGTTCATGGAAGTATGAGTCAAAATAAGCAAAGAGACACAAAGGACTACTTAAACTAATAGGAAAGCTGGACAAACAAGAAAAAATGATCGAATATTTTCCCGAAGGTATTAAAAAACTAAAAAAGAAAAATATTAGGTAATGACGACATCTAATTCCTGGAGCAAAACTTTATCATGTATAGATAATATATAAAAATATTAAATGGACCGCCCGTAAAACTGCTGTAAGTTCACAGGTGCCGACATTTAATACCCTCTTTGTTCATCGACTTGAAAAGATCTGCATCATAAGCTTTAGGTCTGTCGATTTCTCGGATATTTGTTGTTTGTAGGATGTTTCTGCACCAGTCATCATTATAATGAAATGCTATGTCTTGTTATCGCACAATTGAGTCGGAATAGGGAATTTATGGAGATTTCTTTTGGTCTAGAGTTGAACAATTAGTATTATTTGTTTTAAAATTTTTAACCGAAAACTAATTTCAGCATGGGGCTTTTTACACTGATTGAGTACAAAGGGATGACTTTACAATTATTACAGAACAGGAAGAAGGCGGGACGGTGTTTTGAACTTGCTTAAAATTATTTTCTTTCTTGATTTAAATTAACTATTCGTATATACCCACAAATTTTTATTTCTATTGCCGCTTCAGATTAAAAATACATAGCCCTATTCAATGATACTAAATACAGTGCATCAACATAGGTCGTTGAGGTAAATGAATCAAGTGAAATTTTCCATAATCACTAAGAGATATACCGTTAGAAAATATAGACCGGCATTGTTGACCAATTACATAGAGGGCACCTAATGACTCATTCGCTAATCGAGGCGGACGTGGTAACGGGTCCGAACAATGGAAATGCTGAGATGTATACTTTTAGGATACAAAGGGCGACGCCTTGACCGGAAATCATATAGTTTCTTAGAGTCTCTCGAAGAGTATCTTGCTGACGTAGTTGAGATACGATTGGTTTTGTAATCACCGTTGCAACCCCTAGTATATTATCAAGATAGTGACCATTATAATGTTTGTTGAATATTTGTATTTTATTTATCAAGAGATAAAAGTATTTCTTACAGGACATTGACACCATATCAGAGAGTGGTTGCATTATAGGCAAGTTAACTGGGAGATTATTTATAGCTAAACCAAGAATAAGGTCTATTACATTCTTCCCTCTACTATTATATATAGCTTGACATTCAAATAGTAACAATGTACCGGAATTTGATAGATTAACTTGCTTAACAATTATATGTTATCATTTACCCCTAATTTGTAGTTTAGATTTTCGACAAACAAATGTTGACATCATGATTGACGGCACAGCTTGTGCACTAGAAGCATCAGATGAGGAAGTTTACCACGCCATACAACATTTTTACGCTAATTCAATTATTTCTAGCTTCTGTTCTGATTAGACGACAAGTAAAGTTCCTACACAGTCTGATTTTACATTTTTGACGGGTATGGTCCATAGGCTATTTTATCACTGTCACCACTTATGTTAATAGAGTAATTCTTATTTAACTCACTATTACAACCTCGGCACAAATGTTATAGTCTTTGAAATATTCGTTATATTTTAACCACACACACTTGACAGGATAAGAATCTCACTTCTGATGTCAGTAATTAATTAAGATAAAAAGTTTATTGGGCCAACAGGTAAGACAGGGCAATGTGTTTCGATCAACCAACTAACGGATACAGTTCTGGAAATTACCGGATAGAAACACAGACGTACCTAATATTACCAAATTAAAACGGTCAGAGGCGTTGCCAATTATGCTCTCCAAACTATTATGTTAAATACGGGTAGGGCAGGAAGTTTCCGTCCAACATGTAGAAGTCGCTACCTTTAACACATTCCTTGTTTTATTCGCTATGCTAAGAACCGTGACGGAATCTGATTCGTTCATTTCGTTCTATGGTTTGTTTATTTTGCACACCATTTTCAATGTGCCTTATGTAGAGGACAGTGTGGTCAGCTTTTTATAACGTTTATGGATTAAATTATTAATTTAGTTTATTACTAGGTGCAAGTCCGTAGTTGAAATACATTCCCGTTCTAGGAAGTGCTGTGTGCTCGGATGCACAGATAGTGAGGAAATGCTTCATCGTTTTCCGTTAAAAAAGCGATCCTTAAGAAGTGAGTAGAAAACTTTAAAAATCCTAAACTGGTTGATTAAACATGAAGCAGATTTATTGTAGTTACCACGTGAGACATTTTTTGATACATTTAAACCTTCCTTTAAGTACTTATGAACAATTTAGTGATGATTAAAATAATACCACGAGCCCAGAACATGTACAAATGGAAGTGGATCAAAATCAAAATTATGTAGAAGGTAAATTGAAGGAGTCAGTCACATTTCTGTTCATAATTGGTACCATTAATTTCAAAAGTGTCTTACTACATTTGTAGTGCCTATTTCCGTCATTCCAGGCCCACAACCAGGCTGTTCGAAGCAAGTATCATCGATACTTGAATAAACTCCAGAAGGTAAAGGTATTTGTCCAGAAGGTAAGTTTGTAAGTAAGTAAGTAAGTAAGTAAGTAAGTAAGTAAGTTCCGCTCATGTTTACTATTAATTACTTGACTATAACTTCAGTCCAGATGTTCCTATAAGAGCAATCAAAGTTTTACGTTGTATCGTAGTGTATATCTCAAGTTATTTAGTAAAACTTTTAAAAAAAGAAATGAAGTGTGCTTTTTGTTTACATACAATTATGAGTAAATCAGTAGACCCACAAATTGAGACTGATTTTATAGAGACAAGGCAATATCTCGTGGCCCAAACTCTAACAAAATTGTTTTAATATACTCTCAGTAGGTCGTTTGGCTATATCTTAAATTATTCGGCGATTTTACTATGTCGATAATATAACAAAATGTTTATAGATATGTTTATAGATATGTCATACAGTTTGACATATTATACCATAATATGTTAATCATTATCAATTTATCAACTAATAATTATGAGGCTTAAGCGAATGTGGTGATTGTTTGATCGATTTGAATTAGGACTTCAGAAATAAACGTTTATTATAGACGTAGATCTTGAAGCCTTCTATTACGAATTTACTACTTAAGTTCTCTGCAGCAATATTAACACCCATGGTACATTAGAAATGATGTTATCCACAAAGATCTACGGATATCAAGGGTCAACGAAGATATTAAAAGATTTACGAAAAGACGTCCACATTGGACATTAACATACTTGGATTGTCAGGATCCGGAGGTTGAAGAGACAAAATACCATCTGAACTAACATAGTTATTCGTTAAAACTGCGCCATGCTTTAAAACTATGTGGAATGCACTACTGGAAGTACGTCCACCAAATGTCAATTCAGTTTAGGTCTTTTATTTGGGCTATAAAAACAATATAAAGGAAAAATATCTAGATACTTATAGTTAGGAACCAGTTGTAATATGCGTGCCATGTGATTTAAATTATTGAATCACTCAAACTAAAGAACAACAATTAAAGCTATTAATAACAGGAAGACAGATAGCTAATGATATACCAATTAAAAATATAATTGTAAACATTTTATCTATACTGAATGTAAAATTAATAAACTCATCATTAATACTAAGGGGAGATAATAGATACGTTATCACGGTATCAAGACTGTATTATACTTCATATATTTCCGGAATATATATTTTTCCTGTAAATTCAAAACATACATGATAGCTGTTAATCCGATAAAAATAATAGAACGGTTAAAGCAGACTTATAATAAAAATATATTATATATAACCAAATAAAACTATGTTATTATTTATTATATATTTGGGACGTTGTTGTGCTTTTATAAAATTCTAAAGTTTGAATTGGCCATTCTACGACTTCCATCATTCTATTTCCAAAAAATTGCTATGGACGGAAGTCTGTTCTCGATTCTGTTTGTGTTCGGTCAAAAATTGAAATAGGTGTGTTTCGTCTAATTCAATAATTGTGCGTGAAGGTCATCGGAATTTACCGACCACCGAAACAAGTACAACATATATAATTCACTCATGTATAAATCTCAAATGATAGATCCAATAATTCAAGTTATATAACATCCTATTTTTATCCGTAATTAAATATTTAAAATAAACAGCTACTACGAATAGAAATCTCAATTCTGAAGTTAACAAAAGCTAATTAAATAAAAAAGCAATTAATTTATTTAAACTGTATATTTCCAGTGCATATCTTATCTAATTTGAACTAATTTAATATAGATTTTTAACATAACATACAGACAAAAATATCCAAAGAAATATGTCACCAATAATTCATCTAATTTAAGAACAGACTTATATAACGTTGAAAATAATGTGTTTGAGTTTAGCATTGAAAGAAATAACCAGTTTTGAACAAAATCTCTGAAAATCTACGTTAAAACCCTTATATCCTATCACTTATCCGTTGTATTCCATGGACATATTCGTTGGACATGATTCATTCAAGTTAGGACTTATTTTGTTGTTCTAGTTGCTGAAATGAATAACTTATCCGAGCAACAACTCATATATTAATTAAATTACCAAAATTGGCTTAATTCATGTATATCAAATCAAAAAGTTCTTTCGTTTTTTGACAATAAAGGCATATAATTGAACTTCTAATAATTAATTATTATTCCGAGTTAATAGTTAATAATAATAATAAGAATAAAGACTGCTAAAGACGTTGCTTTACACAAAATATAAAAATAAATATGTTAAAGTGTTGTAATTTTAAGTATTTTTACCACTACGAAAAAAACCAAAATTTACAAAACCTGCTATCAATAATTGGTTTGTTATTAAAATAGTTTTAATCATCATTTACATCACTACATAGTATAAAACAAAGTCGCCTTTTCTGTCCCTATGTCCCTATGTGCGCTTATATCTTTAAAACTACGCAACGGATTTTGATGCGGTTTTTTTCAATAGATAGAGTGATTCAAGAGGAAGGTTTATATGTATAATACATGCATAATATACTAAGGCGACATTGCTAATATTAGAGGTTTCTAACGTGATGTCGTAAATTAACCTATTTTTTTAGGCTTATTTAGCAATTAGCAAAAACGCTGCCTAACCCTACGAGTTAGATCAAATTAATGTAATACAGTATTGTACACCATAAAAAGGTCTACAAAAAAATCCGCGATGGTATATGTTTATCTTTTAGGGATAACCCACATTAACCATTTTTATTGTTTACTTTTTACGTGAGAAAATGGCTTATTTACGAAGCTATTTTAAGCAATACGGCATTAATCCTTATCGAATTAAGTACCTTAAATACAGTGTGCAATTAATATAGATCAATATGGTTCCTTAGAGCATGTAAATTAAACAAATATTTTCGGAGATATTACAAATTTAAAATTTGCGTTTAAAAATGTGTAATGTAATAAAAATTGTATGAATTTAGATATTCCAAAGATAGCAGGAAATCTTCATAGTAAGTATAGGGGAAGAGGAATTGTTTTACTCCAAATTTAATGCGTGCAGGCCAAGGGCAGTAATGAATGAATCAAAAATACTGGATCGATTTTAATCATGTTTTCATTGAGTGACATAGGCATATATATTTTATGTCCGTGCAAAGTCGGAGCGGGCCGCTATGTTTTTATATACAACGTTCATATTTTTTCTGTAGTGTATTTAATTTAGTATCAGCATTGTACCCGTGCGAAGCCGGGGCGGGTCGCTAGTAAAATGATAAAAAAAGAAGTAATAAAGCTAATTTTTTGTATTACAAGCATCTTTAAAATAATTAACTAAATATTAATAATAAAAACTCATGTAATAATATTCTGTTCTATATGAATGTCTGTGCTGGACGTTAAAAAAATGTTATTTATGCGTTACGGGTAAATCATATTAAATATATAATACAAATAAAATAAACATAATAATTATCAGTGCTTACGCCGAATAAACCATTTTGTATCACAATTGTTACGTTGAGTATCCATAACACACTCATATATATTTGAAACACCTCCTATATTATAGATTCTCTTAATAATATATCACAATTACAAAGAACTGAAACAATTTAACTTTTCATAGCGACGATTAACTTTATTTTGTCAAAATTAATATGACGTTTGATGCTGAAATGTTTCCAGGGCACACTGACTTATTAATTTCAACATCGACGAACTTCAACAAGCAGTGAAAATCGACCATAAAAGCAAGATAATACTGAAATGATATCGGAATATTTTACATAATCATATTATCGATTAATTTTATCTAATATAGTAATAGAGCTTAATATTTGTAGACTAGATATTCACGAATTAAATTATTTTCAGTTTTCTATTTATGCATATTCAACAATTGAACTGTCAAATAAATGTATAGTAATATAATAATAGAAGTAATTTAAACACATAATATAAATTTAAACAAATGTAATGATAAATATTATAAGTATATTGATTAAATATTATAATTTATGTATTGAAATTAATTAAATTTACTTTCACTGCCGAGGATTTTCATAATATCGACATCGAACAAGAAATGTCATGGAAAATATTTACATTATATTTTCAATTACTTTTATATAAATATAAACCTGAATTGCACATCACTAAAATTCACAGATTCATACTTAATATAAGACATAGCACAAACTATTTCCGAAACGGGCAAGCAACAATTTTTATTTTTCGAAAAACTATTAAAGGGAAACATATTCCTTGGAGTGGTAAGAAATAAATGTGTTTATGATATCGAAATAATTAAGCAACTTGGCAACAAATTTACCAAAATAAAACTTATTGATATTAAAAATATGTTAAATATTAAAAAATATAATAATGAAAACAATCAACTTTTATATTACTTTAATTAAATGTAAATAGTGTTAGTTACAACAAAGGTATATTTATTCAAATATCAATAATTAGGCATCATTTTATTTAATACTTTATAAGTTATTTGATTCATCCTACATTGATTTTTTTAGTTTCTATAATGGAATATTAACATGCAGCTAAAAATAATAAGAAAACACTTAATCATAAATATATTTAGTAATAATAATTGTTTTAAAACTGCTTTTATTAATAATAATAAATTTATGTTTTCAATATTATGTAAAAAATATTTTCAATAAATTACAATTTATTTGAGTCGCAATATAATTCAATATTATGTATGTAGTATATAAATAAATGAAATAAAAACCGATATATTATTAAGTTAAATATATGTTAATACTGAAAATAGATAACTTTTATACTAAATTAATTAAAATACCTGAAACTATATAAATTTAAATAAAAAATCAGTGTTAAGATTGAATTAAGGAACTATGTAAATCCTGTTTAGAAATCTTATTAAAAAGATTATTAATGTAAAAAATAACATTGTTTTCAGATTTTATAATCATCTAAACGAACTGATATATAATGGCGATAATATAATGTGTCATAAAAATAATACAAACCTTATATTACGAACAAAAAGCATAAAATCCTATTGCATGAGTGTACATATAAAATAAATCTTATTAAAAAAGTAAAAAATAACTGGCACTAAACCGGCATTAAAGTCGCAAAACAATATCGAAATAACCTAAATCATTCGTTTCGGCGCGAACGAGCGTCGACGGTCATCGACGTCTCCGCGACGCCGGTGTGGCAACAACTGACTCACAGCGTACAAGCGGTATAAGGCACACGGCTACGCGGCCCCACCCGTCAAGACGGTTCCTGGAGTAGGCGCCCGCACCCGTCTCTACCGGGTACGACCGCTCACTAGCATTGTAACTAATCTTCGATAGGATTTATCAAAATTAGCGAATACGATATATTATAACCAATCTTTATATATAATAGTGGTCGAAATTCCAGCATACTTTGTTAAATTAGTTATGTTATTACGATAGTTAACTATTCAAAATCAGAGTGAGCTCACGTTAGTTGTTTATAGTATTGCTTGTCGCATTTTGTAAAACCGTTTTAAAAACAGGCATTTTCGTTTTTAAAAAATTCTTTCAAATAATAGTTATAGAAACTACAGGTTAAGAAGCGACAAACGTTGTTTTAAGGGTTTATTTCTATTGATAAATTTCAAATCGCTTCACATTAATACTCTGATTTAAAATGCCGATTGCACCGGGCTTTATCAGTCACTAAAATATCTCAAAAAATTAAAAATATAATCTTGGATTCAACGAAAAGAAACCGTCCTAATACGAAGCGGGTGACGAATCAAGCTCAATTTGATCTGTATCAGAGATCAAATATATGAAATGTATAAAACAGTGAGTAATTTTTTCATTATAAAGATAATTTTATACAATTATTTCAGAAACTGTCAGCCTGGAAAGTATCGATAGAAAGCTTATAGATATGCAGCTCTTTGGGGCATTCAGAATATCCGTTATACACTCTTGGGTAATATAGGATTTAAATAACTTAAAAATAACTCAAAGAGAGGTCCAGACAATGCTTATGAATTCAAAAGAATACAATTTTCAAAAGCATATAATATCAAGGAGGACTTATTTCAATTTGTGTATTTAGATGAAATATATATATATTGCAAAATTATACATTGAGTCACTCATGGCAATATGATAATAAAAAGTGTTAATAAAACAAAAATTGATGAGAAAAGGTAAAGGTTGGAAAAACAATTGATTAATTTTTGTTAGTAATTCATTGCAGATATATTGTGCTTCATGCTGGAAACGGTAATGGTTAATAATACGTCCGGCTTGAATGAACACAATCAAACACATCGAAGAAGAAATTAACAAATGATGGAATTGTGAACAAGCGTTAGATAGACTGGAAAATTAACGGCTTAGTTATTCGCTTGAATAAAACTTTGTGGATATGGGATTATGATTGAATGCTGACAATCTCCAAGACATGGTGATGGGAGCGAAAACAACTGAAGGTGTACATAAAATTTATATAAAATAACTGTAGGAAATCATATTGAGGAGTGTGAAAAACTTATGTGCATAGATATGTTTGTAATTGTAATGTACTAGGAGAGAAAGAATACTCACTGTTTTGCAGATATGACAAATCCATTAGGGAGAATGCAGTCACTAAATCTAGTTTTATCAAGAGAGATGTATACAGCTAGTAAGATAATAAATTAAGGAGAGACAGTGATATCAATGAGGATGACTTTACAAGGAAACAAGAACAAACTGTAAAAGATAAATATATTAAATCTAATTAAAGTAAAATACAGTACTTGGATATACAATTGTTAATTAGGTTGATTAGGCATCCAGGGGATACTACATAAAAAATGCTCCTAGAACTCTACCTCATAGAAGGTCTGGCAAAGAGTTCAATATAAATATAATAGAACCTAACCTCCAAAATATTATGACTGTATAATTAATTGTAGTTTAATCCGATAAAATATGCACTAGATGTATTATAATGTTAAAATAAATTATATTTAATAACATTTGATGATTCATTAGTTTATTTAGAATAAACTTAGATACTACAGCCAAAATGACTTAAAGCTCGAGCTAATGCGGCAACATTGCGATGTTTGGACGCCATCAATTTAGATGACGTGATTTCAGTGTTTGATTGAACGGACTTATACACTGAAATAATAATATGAATGTGACATGTTTAAATAGCTCACCTTAACATTATTTTAATTTACTGATTATTGTATTAAACTTGCTTTTTAATACTATTTTTACAGAATAAACTCTTGAATTAATGAAAATATAAGGTTATTATATATATATATATATATATTAAAAGAACTCTAATACAGTCATTAAAAGGTCATTAGGCTTTTAAACAACTATGTTTATCAAGTAAATAACTAAAATAATGATTGATAAAAAGCATATTTTATTATATAATATGTATAACAGTGAAATGTATAAATATTTTGAAGCACTTACTAAATTACTGTGAAAAATTCACAATTTCTTCTAATTGCAACATCGATTGTGGACCATCAACATAAATTGTGTGTCTACTTCCTTAATTTTTCTGTATAGTTTCAATAACTCAGATTAATCTATTATGGATCTTCACATTTTACTACATAATATTTTTCACCTAAAATTTACATTCAAGGTAATACCAGGGCTTAATTGGTAAAAGAGCAATTTACCTATCAAATAAAATTCACCTTCAAGGCAATAACTATCACATTCACTCATTGTCTATATTATATTTTTTCCCCAGTTCATCAAATATATCTGATCTACTATGTTTTCATTACCATATGAACTACTTCGGTTCTTAAATGAATATAAATTTTCAGCTGTACTATATTTTCCATAGATCAAATTTACAGACATTCTTAAAATTCAAAATCAATTCATTAATGTTTATATTATGTATTTGAAAAAGTTAATTACGAAAATGTAAATACCTTGTGAATACAGGCCAAACAGTTCTTGTTATCCTGGAATTTTGTCATTGTATATTAGGATAAAATTTTAACATGTCATATTTTTATTTCACAGCTGACTATACCTACAAAAAATGTAAAATGTAACTTTATATTATCACATTATTCTATATAGACTTGTTTCCCAACTTACGATTACTTTTTTATAGTTCCAACAATACTGGAATATCCAAAACGAATACAAAATCATAAACAACATGGCTTAAAATTAAATAACAGATTTAATAATATTTTAACTTATTAATTTTCCATTTTAAAGGCAGAATAATACAGAACCGTGCTTTCCTATTAAAAATTGCTTTGACAAGCATTTTGCGATTAATCTACCGTATAAGAGTTGGAACTGGCAGGGCGTCAGTCAGAGCCAAAATATTTGTTTATATAATTTGTACCGCCAATCCGACACCTATTCCTGGTTATTTGATTTAAGCTTATTTCGTTTTATTGAAATTTATTTATTTGTAGCGCATATTACACAAGTGCTCCCGTTTTGCTCCAAAAAGTGTCAAGGCCGATTAATATATAAAAGATATATTTAATTACAAAAGAATTTTTAAAATACGAGATGCAAAATACTAATTAACTAATTACAATATTTAAAATACAAAATACAGTATTTTAAATCTATTTACTTAAAACTGAAAACGCAAATTGCAAAATACAATCAACTATTAGATTATGTATATAGAATAAAACTTTCATGAACACTAAATTTTTAAATATACCATTAAACAACCTCTTGTGGGGACATGAAAAAAATCTGCTAAAGAAAACAGTCTCTCTACAGGTCTGGATCAGCACAAACTTGTGTTATATTGTATAAACACATCTTGTATTGGCCTTAGCCATAATTAGTTTTAAAGGATTTTTTTAATTTGAAGCTTTATTATTAAAAATCGGTACTGAATAAAATACAACGTATTTTATTCAAAGTAATGTCTATCGATAGTTGCACTTTTTCTCATCTTCCAGGCAATTTACGGATATCATCTCGAAAGAACGGGTCTGAAGAATATGGCAGGTGGGGCAGCTCTTCTCATTTTAATCTTTCCAAGTATGTTTTTGCCAGTTTAGCAACATGTAGTCGACCGTTGTCATGCTGAAGAACAACATTGTTGCGTCTGCTAGTATTCCGGTTGTTTTTTGCGCAGTGCTCAGCTCAAATGCGCCAAATGTAGTCGATAGCGATCCCCATGGATGGTTTCATCGAGTAATGCCTTCAAATATTTGTGTTCGGCATGAAAATCACCACTTCTAAAACGTCGAAGCCTTTTTTCTTCAAATTGACAAAAAAGTTCCCACAAAAGCGATTTACTCGGTACAAATTCAGACATCTTCAATGGATTGAAAACAATTGTTCACACTTCGACAAAATGACACATACTAAAAGCTGGAGCCTGTCAGTGAGGCTTCAATATGAAGTTGGTTATACATGTTTGATGCGATGCGATTTAATTGATATGAAATTTCTTAAATTAATTTATAGGCCCTATATTTTAGAGTTGGTCACTCTCCCTATTCACAAAAATAATAAGATCATCTTCTTTATTAATACTGCTACTCGTGTTACTTCCAGGCATTATTTCATGTTTTTTTTTGTAATTTTCCTTTAAGACATTTTAGAGTAAATTAGATGGTTCGGTGAATGGTGGTAAAACGAAATGGAACAGTGGTGGTTTACATTTTGTGACCGTTATTTATTGAAGTAATATAAAAAATGTGGAAAATACAAAATAGATAAAACGGATGGCAGCGGTGTTAGCTGGTGACGAGGCTTGGGCAGTCGATGGTGGGACGTTTGAACCAAACGATGGTCTGTTACTGAACGATCGAAATACCCTTCAATAACATCCCAGATAAAAGTTTCGGGGTTGCCAGCTATTCGTTATCGTGTTCTAGTTGTTCGCCACTTCCTAATTAGGATACGAACCGCCCTCCCATCCTCCATAGTCTCTAGATTTGGCCCTACGCGGCTTCTTTTAGTCAACTTCGTAAAAGGTGGAGGTTCTATGTTAGCCTGTACATATATATGTATGTATATATATATATATATATATAAATGTATGTTCGCCAATTTCTCCGTCAATAATAGACCGATTTTTATAATTCTTTTATTATTTGCATGAAAGAGTGCACTTGCACAGGATATGTTGGGGGGAAGGGGGGAAATCGAAGGAAACGCTCAAATTTCAAAGTTTCCACATATTTTTTATCTAAAATAATCAGATATTTGTGTACAACTTTATCGCTGAGCTGATGTGATGTGATTTTTTTTATTATTATTTTAACTACTACCTACTGATCAGTTTGAAGTCGGTGCCGAGCCCAAACAATACAAAAATAGTAATATAATTTTGTGACATATACAAAACATTAAATTACGAACAAAACAAATCTAATTTGTTGCTCGACACACACGCTCAAAGTGATTAGTTGGTAGTAGTTAAAATAATATTGTAAATAGATAAATAAGTTTAGGTAGGTATAAGTTAAATTGTGTGTATGTAGTGGAATAAACATCTAAGTTCTTGCATCAAGCAAGCAGTGGCAAAGGAAAATGAGCTGGGTTTGTACGAACATCTATCAAAACCATGCAAAAAGCATCTTTGTTAGTAACAACCTTTACGTAATACTAAATAGAAAACCTGAAAAGAAAACTGGAAGAGAAGAAAGAATTTTGATATTTGTATCATTTTGATACTTATATTATCAGGTATATATAAATGTTTCATTTAGAAATAGTGAAAAAATCAGCAATCAAATCAATAAAAATAAAACGAATACGTAACAACTGGATTCCTATAGACGAACTTCGATTATGTCGAAGTAATCTACTTTCAAATATTAATTATTTCCTTAGAAGATATCCTGCTTAGTTGATCAGTGTCATCAACTAAGCGGTTTCTGGTTTTACTGTGTTACATGTCCACCATTAAATGTAAAAAATTACATAAAAAATAAACATTAACTGCAAATGTTGTATATTATATAAAATTAATTATATATGCTTATTTCAAACATATTTAGTTACAACAGTATACATACCATCTATCTACAAAGACGGTTGGTATCAAGTAATCGGCCATTTTGATATTGTTTTAATCGTCAAGTTAATTATTTGCTTCTTGCCGGGTTTTTCACACCATTTGTGAATTCGGAAATAATTATAATGTCATCTAATACAGGAGGTAACAATTTAGGGCAAATACTAATATTGGAGATGGTACCTAACGAACCATCTCTAGGAAACGTTAGAGATTTACCGGCTGGTACTACTACGCAAGTGCAGGAAGAGGTGCTAACGCCTGTTACTTATACCTATATATATATATATATATATATATATATATATATATATATATATATATATATATATATATATATATATATATATATAAATACAAAACAATACAAAATTGGTAATATAATTTTGTGACATATACAAAACATTAAATTACGAACAAAACAAATCTAATTTGTTGCTCGACACACACGCTCAAAGTGATTAGTTGGTAGTAGTTAAAATAATATTGTAAATAGAATAAATAAGTTTAGGTAGGTATAAGTTAAATTGTGTGTATGTAGTGGAATAAAAAATACGGGTAGTAGATAGGTTTTTGTTCATTTTTATTTAGTTATTACAACGATTATTATGTACATATTTTATTTTAAAATGTTTTTTTGTGTTAAAAATCTAGAGAGAAAGAAGAGAGGGAAAGTCACTTGCCAGGTAGAAAATTGATTCAAACGAGATCATCGCCTGCCTACTTTGCAGTCCTCGAAAAACCGTAATTTTCCAACGGGTTAAAATGAAGGTCGGGTAAAGAAGTTGAAGCATCTCTGAGTCAAGTATATTGAGCTAAAAGGAGACTGTTGAGAAATAAATCAACACTTTTCCAAAATTTTCATTTTTCTTTTTTTGGCTAAGTACTTATTGGTTCATCCTCGTATTTCAATCGATATTTTTAAAACCTCAAGATAATACACACCCGGGCCTTTCTCCGCATAATTTTCCGAAACCGCATAAAACTCTGTATAGTCGATTTTCAGTTTATCACGAATGGACAAAGGCAGCATGGGATGTTGCTTTATAATATATAACCATAGTGATGACAATTTAATTTCAGACATTACTTTCAAACTCTCATTATGGTTTGTACTATCAACATGTTGTTCAAAAAATGCGTAAACATAAAAAAATTACATACTAATAATGGTTTTCTGGATGCTGAATAAAATATCTCTCAATGGCAACTAATTATTTCTCATTTAATAAAAGTATTTTTTAACCTGCAAATTAAATCTTTATTCAGGAATTGTTTCATTACAAAAATGTGAATAATATTTATAGTTTGTTGTTTTGTCAGTTTATAGGTAACCCACGAACTAAATCCATTTTACGCACTAAAATGTCCACTGAACAGTAACCTCCATCCTTAGTGGATAAATTGTCATACAATTTACAAGGAGCTTGCGTGTATTTGCGTAATTAGCGATATTTATTGCTGGAAATGCATTGTATCAATATAAAGAATCTCAGATAGTTATAAAGGGCATTCTCTTATGATTATTAATTTATTTGTTGTATGGAAACGCTAATAATTTACTTCTCAGAAATGTATTTTCGATATTCGTTGCTTTTAGTACCGAAGAAATCACTTACCGAAGCCCATGAAACACTTTTAAAAATGTATTGTCATGCTGCTTCGTGATATTCCAATTGTTGGTATAGGCTGCAATGACTTAAAAGTGGCGAAATTGATATCAGTTAGACGACAATAAATCGTAAAACTTATTGAACGGAAACTCTGCTCAAGGAACTCTCATACAGCTTCAACAGACAAAAAGACAGGATATTTTTCTGTAGTGTATTGTGATTCGATGAAAAGAGGTTGTACTACGACAATCCCAAGCCCAAGGCACCAATTCATGGGTTAAACAAAACAGAAAATACAATGTAACTGTTTTTGCAGATGTCTACCGACGTCAATTAAACAAAATCATGCCAGTAATTATTGGTTTGCTCTTTCATTAACTGTTCGAGCTCAATTTCAGTTTAGTAATATCATAAATCATATAATCATTTCAGTAATATTTTTATTAATTAAAACAATAAATTAATAATAGTAGATAAATTAATTAAATTATAAATTGGCACAATATACATAAATCAAAATATTTTTTCTACAACTTATATATTCCCACATATCCTCAGAATTTGGAAACTAATTTATTCTGATTTCAATTGCATTTATTTTTGTCTTTCAGGCAGTGAGAAATGAAACCTGCTTTACTTACAGCTGTATTGTTGTTCTTAAATATTAATTATTTTTATCAAAAAATCAAATTATGCTTCTATTAGTACATCAAACAATACGAAAATCAGCCAATATAACAACGATATTATGTTGGCTTTTTGAGACGTTGACGAACTATGTATGTCAATATATACATAAAAAATATAGTACAAGAAAAACTTAGGAGACTATTATTAGGAGACATAATCATACAGATACCATAGTTATAACAGGGGCAAAAACGACATATTAAATAAGTGCTTCCTCATATTTGTGACGATACTGTGCTGAAAGAACCATGTTGGTAATTTGGTTGTTTCGCAAATCTTCAGCATTTTAAAATCCGGTGAGTAACTTGTCATTCGAGCTGCAACAGTATATCCTAACTTTGCGTTTGTTACTCGCTATCAGCTGGTCAGTTTCACTCGGTTGAGTATATACCTTTAAAGCACTTTGCTTATTCAGCAACAGATTTCACAACGAAAGTAATTAATGTCAAATATGCAATATCGAGCATTCCATAGGTCTGATCAGCGTATGTATACACTGTTATCGTCAAGATGAATATTTTATTATTCCCTAGAATCTGAAGTCAAACTGAAGAACAAATTATACAGCTTTAATTATTGTTGAAGAATAAATATTTGATTTTCAGTCATTATCTGGCTTCATACAGAGCATGTAGGATAATGGCCATATTAATTTTGTGTCAACGAAGGGTAACAAATCATCAACTTTAACCATTTGACACAAGTCATATTTTCCAAATTCGATTTTAAGTTTCTGAAGTTTGAATAACATTTTAAAATAGGCTATTTTCCAATTAGTGTACACTATAATATAGTCTCCCAAAAAGGAAAAATCTCCTTCAAAGAAAAACAAAGGCGTATAACTTTCATTGTCTCTCACTATATATGGTACGTGATACTTAGCAGTTATCTGTGAAAAGCCGCATATCTCTTTAGGAAATTGTTTGTACATTTGTTTTATAAGATTGTACAAAATATATTCACAAAATTTTAAAAAACAATACATTCTTAAAAATTCAAACAACTCTATTTTGTTCTCAGGGCCCTCTCGAAAACTGCTTCCAAAGAATCACCATGTGCAATGTTAATCATATTGAACAGATCTACTTCCACTTTACACATAATACTACACTACAGATAAAATAAGTTATACACTTCAAATGAGAATCCCTTCATTCTTGAGAGCACTTTGTCGTTTAATATTCTGACACTAACATAAATATCATCAACGATAATATAAGGAATATTAGATGATTCGACGTTAATCCATCCGTAGGTATAAGTAACAGGCGTTAGCACCTCTTCCTGCACTTGCGTAGTAGTACCAGCCGGTAAATCTCTAACGTTTCCTAGAGATGGTTCGTTAGGTACCATCTCCAATATTAGTATTTGCCCTAAATTGTTACCTCCTGTATTAGATGACATTATAATTATTTCCGAATTCACAAATGGTGTGAAAAACCCGGCAAGAAGCAAGTAATTAACTTGACGATTAAAACAATATCAAAATGGCCGATTACTTGATACCAACCGTCTTTGTAGATAGATGGTATGTATATTGTTGTAACTAAATATGTTTGAAATAAGCATATATAATTAATTTTATATAATATACAACATTTACAGTTAATGTTTATTTTTTATGTAATTTTTTACATTTAATGGTGGACATGTAACACAGTAAAACCAGAAACCGCTTAGTTGATGACACTGATCAACTAAGCAGGATATCTTCTAAGGAAATATTTAATATTTGAAAGTAGATTACTTCGACATAATCGAAGTTCGTCTATAGGAATCCAGTTGTTACGTATTCGTTTTATTTTTATTGATTCGATTGTTGATTTTTTCACTATTTCTAAATGAAACATTTATATATACCTGATAATATAAGTATCAAAATGATACGAATATCAAAATTCTTTCTTCTCTTCCAGTTTTCTTTTCAGGTTTTCGATTTAGTATTATGTAAAGGTTGTTACTAACAAAGATGCTTTTTGCATGGTTTTAATAGATGTTCGTACAGACCCAGCTCATTTTCCTTTGCCACTGCTTGCTTGATACAAGAACTTGGATGTTTATTTTCCGTGTGGAAACATCAATCAATGTTACTCGTTTATCAGTCTTATTAACCAATCGTACATTAACTGAAGTTAATCAATTGATCTGTGGACACTCTACGCCCTATTATATTTTATATTTATTATTTTTTACAATGAGATCTGGTGTATTTAAGAATTTCAGCTTTCCAGCGAGTTTTGGTGGATAATATTAGCGATAGCATAATAAACTTATCATCGTTAATCATCTCAATGATCTCCGCATACATTCTTCACGATATTAATCGATAAATACCATAGCTAAATAAAACTGAATGTCTTCCAAATTGTCTTTCTTGAAAATCATCCAAGAATTGATTTTGTCTTCCAAGTTTCTATTTTTCTATTATTTAATACTTTCGATGTTTTCTTTTAAACGTGAGGGCTTTAGTCTCTATTAATATCTGTCGAGTAGGTAAATGTATGTGTTCACAGAATCACCTTTTCACAGATTCAGAGAACATTCAAATATAAAAGTAATTCTGCTTCGTTTAAAATGAAATTTACTAATGAATAATTAATGAATTAATTGCGAGTTAATAATATTCAGTAATTACTTTTCTCTTTTTCTATTTTAAAGTAAGTTTCTAAATTTTCTATTGTAAAGTACGTTAAGGAATATGTACATCTCCGTCTCGTTTATACTACCGTTAGAAAATATTAGCATAAATAAAATTAATTGCTCCAAGCAATTATATCCGTCCTTTCCTCTCCAAAAATTTATACAGGAAAGGGGTCGTACATCTTCTTCTGACATCACGAATTGATAAAAACATTCGAACCGTGCATTTGAACTATAATATAATGTGCATTTGAAAATGGTAATTATTATTTTCTGTCGCTAGTTTATAAAGTTTTTTCACTATCGACTATTTCAATGTCAATGTTTCTATTACAAACTATGGGTTTATCTGGACTGATACTACAGTTTGGCGTGGGCACCAAACTGTAAAACTTGTATGTAAAACTTTAGAAATCATCCCAGAACATATCCGGTCTTACCCAGCCTGCTTACTGGAGTGACTGGGATCATTTTCCTTGTTGTTTTCTTGATTTTACACTCTTGTCTAGGACAATCACGATTTTTAAACAATCAAAAACATAAATTTGTGCATTTGCACTATAATATAATGTGCATTTGAAAATGGTAATTATTATTTTCGGTCGCTAGTTTATATAGTTTTTTGACTATCGACTATTTCGGCTGTTTTCCGATTATCGACTGTTTTGAGCCGATTGTTCCCAACGCTAATATTAAATTATATTCAATTTATTATTATTAAATGACACAATAAATTATTAAATGAATTTAGTTTGTTAAATTAAACTCTTATTAATTATTAATCTGTATATTACATTAATACATAAACACTGTAAACTAGTTTTTTAAATGTTACTAAACTGCGTTGTGAAATTCTAGAAATATAAACAAATACATAAATTCATATAAAAAAAAGAAAACAATATTTATTATTGTTGAACAATACAATTTTGATATTCACTTGTTTGGTTTCAACGAAGGGTAATAAATCATCAATTTTAACCATTAGGCACAAGTCATGTTTGCCTAATTGGATTTGAATATTTTGAAGTCTGACTAATAATTTAAAGTAGGACATTTCCCACTTGGTACAAACTATAATTTTGTCTTCCAAAAAGGAACAATCTCCTTCAACGTAAAACAAGGGTGCATAAAGTTCTTTGTTTCTCACTACAAATGGAATGTAACAATTAGCAGTTATCTGTAAAAAGCCGCACGTATTTTTAGGAAAAGTTTGGTACATGTTCCTTGTTAAATCGTACAAAATATGTTCGCAAAATTTTATAAAATAATACAGCCCTAAAAAATTATTCGACTACATTTTATAATCACTACCCTCCAGAAATCTGCTTCCGAAAGTTTCCTCATGTGCAATGTTAATCATATTGAACAGATCTGCTTCTACTACTTTCATTCGACTACACATCACGTAAAACAAGTTATAAACTTCAAGCGAGAATTTCTTCACACGCGAAAACACTTTGTCGTTTAAGATTTTGATACGAACATAAAGATCATCAACAATAATATAAGGTATATTAGACGATTCGATGTAGAGCCATCCGAGTGTTTTTGAGGCAGGCCTTGGTATCTTTTCCTTTAATGGCGTACTTGTACCGGCCGGTAAATCTGTAACATTTCCTAGATACGGTTCTTGAGTTTCGATATTCAATATCAGTAAATGTTTCACAACACTTTCTATATTTGATGGCATTATAAATGATTTTATTTTCTTTAGCCAGAAATTGTAAATTATAAACACAATAAAATACGACTAATAAACTGGACGATTAAAATAAAATCAAAACGGCTGAATAGTTTATGCCAACTGTTTTTCTTGATTACTTTGATCTCTCAGTTAATATGAAATAAGTTTAATTTTTGCATAAAAATTATTTCACCTATTCTTATGTTTCAAAAAAACATATATATAAAAACCAAAAATAATAAATTCTATAAATATTTTCTAATAGTGATATAAAACTATTAATTAGTTTTTTGAGTTGGTCAATCTTTTATCCCAAGGTCATTCTTTATCGTTATCTATTTTTTATTTATAGGTTATGGATACAGTTAATATATCAAAAATATTGAAACGTACTATTAATTCTATTTTATATTATTTTAACTATTTTGTTTACAAATTTATTGGTTAAGCGGCTAAAGTAATAGTAAACCTGTATGGATCTAAAGACATGAAACTTTGTGAATTTTTAGTAATGCCACAAATTAAACTCCGTGAAACCGATAGATGTTAATATATCATAGCAGATTAATCCGCTTGCATTACAATACTTGGTCGAGGCTACTCTGTCTATGCATATATTATTCTCGATTTTTTTTAAATACATTTTAAAGTCTCCTTTTACAAACTATGGGTTTATCTGGACTGATACTACAGTTTGGAGTGGGCATTAAACCACGGTCCTCAGCATTAAGCGTACCGACTGGCGAATAGCCAACTTTAAAAATCATCCCAGAAGACATCCGGTCTTACCCAGCCTGGTTACTGGCGTGACTGGGATCATTTCCTTGTTGTTTTCTTGATTTCACACTCTTGTCTAGGACAATCACGATTTTTACACAATCAAAAACACAAATTTACGACCATGCCCCAGCAGGATTCGAATCCGCTGCTATCGCATCATTAGGAGGACCGTCCCATCGCCTTTACCACTACCCCACCAAGCTGGTGGGGCCCGATATTAATCCATGGAAGTCTTAATTAGCCTGTACTGAACGTCTACCACAAATGACCTTTCCCTTCTAAGTATCTATTTTTTTTATTTATGTATTTTAATGTTTTTGTTTATTAGGTCCTTACATGTATTCTGATCATTTTTCCTCTTAAAAAAGACTTTTGTTGAGAAAAAATAGTATACTATCGATTAAGCAATGCGTGTTTGGTCATCTTTCTGGTCACATGGCGATACGTGTCTAAAGAACGATGTTAGTTTCAATTAAATCATCGATCAATTTTCGCACTTCCTCAAAATTTTTAAAAATTATACTATGTTAGGAAGTATGCCTATATATTAAGTGTATTTATATATTCTATAACGGGATTTTATTGTGTATGGTATTAAAAAAATGCAAAAATGTTAAAAAAAACAGCCATAACCATATGTTTACTAATGATGGATTTTTTTGTTTCGGAATACTACAAGAAGTTTGTTTCCAAATACCGGATCGTCCACAGGTTGTAAAATATATTATTGTAATAATGAACTAATTCAATTTAGTAATGAGTTAATACTTATTAATTATTATTAAAATATCATATAAATTATAATTATAATTTTTTTTAATTTGACCTACTTGGAGAAACAGAAACTCCCATAATATCTACATTTTTATTTTTACGAACTCTCTCTATAGAACTCTTTAGATTATTAGTTTGTAGCTCTGGAAATAATATTTCATTTCATAATTATATGGAAATTTATTTTGTTTTCAATATAATAAATTTTAACTGCTTGGAGGTAATAATATAATTTAATTAATACTTATATTTAATAGGTAAAAACAATGAAATTGTATAAAATTTAAAATTATTAATTATATTTCCAGTTAATTTATTTGTTAGTTATTATATTTATAATCCTGAGATGTCACAAAAACACATAAATATCGATATAGAAAACAATTACACATATATGGAATGCATCGAGACTTATAATTAGTTCAAGTACCCCATTTCATTAAATTCAGCTGTAAATAGCTACCAGAAAAAATCTTAATAATTTTAATAGAATATCAAATTCCGTGCTTATTGATTATTATTAAGAAAAACCTTCAAAATGATATTTATCCCTGAGTTATTAAAACAAATGGAAAATGTTGAAATATCATCACAAGTTTGAAGTGTATAAGAATGAAAGCAGTCGATTTTAAAATATTTCATTGAAAAAATGATTAAATGGCATAATATGTGCATACAACAAACCGTTCACAGTTTGTTCTAATGTATACAATCTATAGATATATTAAACACTTCACTAACTCAAATTTAACCTAGATGTTGATATAACTATTTCTTCGGTATTCGCTTCGGCCCAGGCTATCCGGCGATCTGTTCTTTTTTTGTGAGACGGGTAGGTGTGTTTTACCCTCAGTGCCGCAATGTATCGCCGTTCAGCCAGTCCCCTCTTCTTTCCGATAAATAACATAATATTTTCAAGTAAATAAATAGTTTTTGTTTGCTAAACACTTTCGTCACGACTTTAAGCCATATACCAAAATTGTAATGACACAGAGATCAGCATATACAGAAAACACGATTTCGGTAAAGATTTCCGATCAACTTATAATTTATTTATTTATATTAAAGTTAATAGAGTATATAAATTACATATAGAACTAATACTGATTTAAAAACAACAATCTTATAACAATTTGACAGTTGCCATGGTATCATAAAACATCTTTTCCATAGATTACTTTGTACTCTTTGTGGTAAAATGGCGAAAAATCTTCACCGATGTTCTGTTTCGAAAGAACCTGCTGGCAGCTGAAAGACAAGTTCGTGAAGGTCACCAAATGGGAGTTAACTTATTTGCGCTTTTTGTTTAGACTTCAGGGTCTAGAGAAAGAAAATATTTAACTAAACTCTTGTGATTTAGTGAATATTCTGGATGTTAGCCAATATTTTGATCATCAAGAAAGCTTCGTTCCCAAATGGCCCGTTGCAAATTGCACTTGGATGAGTGTAGGCAGTCCAATGAATGGAAATGTTAAGTAGAAGATGAATTTTTAGTCAGTAACATTCCAAATATTGTTATAAGTTTTATAGGCTGTTAAATTAGTATTAAGTTCACTAATATTTTTCTTATAAGAAATTAAACATGTTTTTGTTTATTATGTGAAATTTGTTTTTTCATCAATAAACGTACTATATTAATTACTGCTTAATATTGTTGAACAAATTATAGTGGTCCATAAAACTGCTCGTATGAATGTCCATATAGCCTTATGTTTCTCTGAGGTTATGTTTAGATTTGAAGTTTCATTCAATTATTCGGTTTTTTTTTCAGTTACAGAGTTGAAATATCAACTATGATGTTTTATTTATCATTAACTGAGGTAGTTACAGTTAGAGGTGCTTTTGAACAAGTTGTTAATTTTTGCAAGTTATAAAACATCAAGTAGATGACTCATTTGATAACAGCTGTTGGTAAGTCATATCTAAAATTAACTGCAGATTCGTCATCGCCACTGTCATCTACTCGTTTGAACGAGGAATATAGCTGATTACAAATTACTTACAAATATAAAACTTGAAAACAAAATCAAAATAATCGGTATTTCAAAAACATTGATGACATAAAAACAATAGCTTATTTTTGTTCATTTATACGTTTATTTTTTCTTTTATATACTGGTATTATGTTTATAGTAATATAACATGACATAGAATGTAAATAGGGATAAAAGACAAATATCATATACAATAAGGATTATTATTAATAAAAAACGTTATAATTAAAAATGGTTAATATATTTGGGCAAGTTATATTTATCAAAACTATTAAAACAAACGCAAAAATTAACTTATGTTTATAACGAAATATTTTGAAATTAAAAAGCACTATATAATATAACACACAACATACATATAAACTTATAGAATTTTCTTATTCTTTCTGGAATAGTGTCCAATGGGTCCTTCAAAATATAAACTCCAGCTCCTAAAATATTCGTAATAAAATTTGTAAACATAATATAGAAATGAATAAAATCACCTTTATAACAACAATACTAATTTAACATAACAATAACTTTATAATTATTTGACAGTTGTTATGATGTAATAAAACACCGATCCCAATGATAAATTGATATATTTACTAATATTTATATTGTCACCGTGACAGCAAAATAATTTAAATGACGTTATTACTGTCACTATAATAATTATGATTATTTTTATATATAAGCATATAAATTAATACATTTAAATTAGTAAGGTGTCTTTTTGAATAATACACCTCTGCTTTATTAATATTTTATCAGAAGTTATAATAATAACATAAACATAAAAAAATATTTTTATATATTTTGTTAGGGGGTGATGTAAAATCAAGTTGCTAGTGATGAATTTTTGTTATTGTTTAGTTATCAACGTGACGGCAGGCGTCTCTAGGAAACAATAAGAGATTAAATTCAAATAAAAAGTGAAAATGTCGATAAATAACGATCCAGATAAAAAAACTGATATAATTAAGTCGTCGCCAAATAGCCAAAGATATATTAGAATAATAAGAAATAATTGTAATGACGAACACAGTAAAAATATTGAATCAAACCGGCATGGTGTACCGGCAGCTTCAGTAAGTAATAGCGATAGGTTAGCAGAACTAGATTAGCACTATCGAATCTCAACACATTCCTTACATCATAGTGAGTAATTTAAAATATGTCTCCGTTCGAATTATAAATGAGAAAATTTTCTTCACGATGAATAAATTTTCACCAGAAGTTTATCAGTGCCTTCGAGAAAATTGTTATCCCCTTAGCAAATACGAAGCCTTTTTATTTAATGAGATCAATTTTAAACATTGTGACGGTTCATTTGGGAAGCTATTATTCGTAGAAGGCAGGGATAGAAAAATATTGATGGAAGACTTTCTGCAGACGTATAATTTTCTGAAATTCTGCACCAGGATCATATTCGTTTTGATTAATAATATATATATTGACATACATGAAGATTCTTGCGGATTCCTGCAGATTAATGTAGATCATTTTGTGCCTTTCGTGGTGAGAAACGGCGAAAGCTATGTCTCGGTATTTTATTTCGAAGGCGACTGTTCGCAATTGAAAAACAAGTTCATAAAGGCAACCAAATGGGAAATGACATATTTTCAGTTTTTATTCAGACTTCAAGACCTGAGGAAAGAATTCCTCCAACTCAATTTCTGTGATATAGTAAATATTACCGATATTTAGCCGTATTTTAATCCCTAGACCACTCATGTGGCCCATTACAGAGTGTGATGAAGACAAATGAAAACACTTAATAGAAGGAAGGCTGAAATTCTTTATCTAGTAAGGTTAGAAATGTTATTAGGGGTTACGAGCGGTTTAACAAGTATTACTAGATTTATACACATTGTTCTTATAAGGAAATAGAAATGTTATAGTATTAAATATTTTTTATTCGGAACGTAATACTGACGAAACATTATAGAAAAGTTTGAAAAGCACTAGTTAGGAATCACTATTGGATCCAGTATGACTGTGTCATTTCCTATCAGATCATAATTCAAATTGTCCAATTTTTGTTACCTTGTATGATGAATAAATAAATTGATATAACAAATAATATTTTAAGGTATATCAAAATAATTGAAAAATTGGGTGTATTTAGTATGTAAAAATATATATGAGTTGAAATGAAATAACAAACATAACTTCTAATTTGGATTTTTTCAGTTCTTATGTCATATAACCAATATTTATAATCATTCAATCATTAATGAACTTCAGTCTAGGTAAGATTTACCTCGGATACAAGTGTAAAAGTACATGTCCCAATTCAAAGCACCCATATCAAAATCAAATAGTTACCGGTCGCTCTTTCTCATTTCTTTCCATAACGTTTTCACGTTGTTGTTCTCAAACTTCCACTCTTTTGTAGCATAGTGACTTAACATATCTACAATTTGATTTATCTTCTTGTAATTCTCTCTGGCTCTACAACACAATATAGACGTTTTCAAACAATGTTTTACATATTTTTCAGATATTTTTGGGTTTATATTGGGTTGACATGAAAATATTTTACATATGTATGTACATAGTACGTACAACACTGAACGTCTCTTTTTTACTAACTAGTGTTTATCTGTTCCCCACTCCGAACAACGGTCCTCGAGATGATTCCAGAAGAAATCCGGTTTTACCCAGCTTGGTTACTGGCGTGACTGATCGCACTCATAGATTTTATTTTTCGGATTATAAACAATCAAAAACATAAATTTACCCAGCAGGATTCGAAACCGCTACTATCACAACAGTAAGAGGGCTTTCCTGTCGCCCTTGACCACTGTGCCAACCAAGCCGGCCCTTTAGATTTTGTTTATGGCGTGAAGGATTCACAATCTAGATATACATAGCCCGATATCTCTGAAGACAAAAATCTTCTCACATTGAAGTTTTTGTAGGACAATTAAATGTTGAGGTTAAATGGTTAAATTTTTGGAAGTTGCAAATCAACCCAAAGAAAACCCAAGCCATTATATTCCACAGAAAATCCTGTATCCTCTCACGTGTAGAAAAAGCAAATTGTCTCCAATAATTATGGTTCTGCTCTATCAGACATACTCCTTTATTTAGATGGGTTAAAGTAGTCTAAGTACATCGGTCATGACGAGATGAACAAATTTAGAAATTGAGGGCAAAAAAAATTTGACCACCTCATATACAGAATTACCCAAATACATTAGCACAAAGGTTCAAAAGGAAATTTTCACTCATCCCTTTTCAAAAAATTCACCGCAGTACAATCGCAAAATTCCTATACCAAATCCTTAACATCACCAAACAGGGGTTCCACATCAACAAGGACTTTAATCAGCTGACCAAACAGAAACTCCAAGACTCCAAGAAAAGGATAGTTCATTAAGTAAATTAAAGGTTCTTAAGATCTTGAAAAGGGAACGGAAAATAGAAAATGCACAAATGATGTCTATAATATCTAAGTTAATTATTCTATATTACTTATCCGTACAAATTCGTTCAGTTTGCTTTTTAAAGACTAACCATATCATATGAGAAGCCGTAGAAATATTGCAGGCAAGTACTTCTATGGTATAGTTATTAGAGTCTTCAGATCACACGTGGAGGTCGCGGGTTCGATTCCCGGTGGGAACAACGACTTTTCGTGGTTGTTCTAGTTTGGTTAATGTATTTGTCAAATCAGTTAGGTTAGGTACCGGACCCCGAGGCCTGAAGCATTTCCTATTTTCAATCGTTTTTCCTTTATTCCTATATTTCCTCAAACAGAATGCAACTTTACTTGGCCTACCCATTGTAATACTTAATATAATAACTGCATAATTTTTTGAGCAAATATCTAACACCAAAAAGAGAAAAATATAATGTTTTTAACAAGAAAATCAAACCGACTTCAAAAAATAAATAAGGAACACACCCAAGGTTTTTGTTTATTTTTATTTAGTTATTATAACGATAATTATATACATATTTCAAATATGCTTTTAACAATGATTGAGTATAAATGGATGACTTTACAATAATGACAGAACAGGAAGAAGGCGGAACGGTACTTTGAACTTGCTTAAAATTCTTTACTTTCATAATTTAAATTAACTTTTCGTATATTCCCAGAATGTTTCAATGATACTGAATACTGTGCATCAAAATAGGTCGTTGTGGTAAATGAATCAAGTGAAATTTTCCATAATCACTAAGAGACGGACCGTAAGAAAATATAGATCGGCATTATTGACCAATTACATAGAGGGCATCTAATGACTCATTCGACGTGGTAACGGGCCCGAACGCATTTCCATACTGAGATATACACTTTTTGGATACAAAGAGCGACGCCTTGACCGGAAATAATACAGTTTCTTAGAGTATCTCGAAGAGTATTTTGCTGACGTAGTTGATATACGATTGTTATTGTAATCACCGTTGCAACCGCTAGTATATTATCAAGATATTGACCATTATAATGATTTTTTAATACAAATATTCAATTGTATTTTATTTACCAAGAAATAAAAGTAATTCTTACAGGACATTGACACCATATCAGAGAATGGTTGCATTATAGGCAAGTTAACTTGGAGATTATTTATAGAAAACCCAAGAATAAGGTCTATTATATACTTTCCCTGTACTATTATATATAGCTTGACATTCAAATAGTAACAATGTACCGTAATTTGATAGATTGACTTGCCTTAACAATTATAATGTTATCACTTACCCCTAATTTGTCGATTTTTGGCAAACAAATTTTGACATCATAGTTGACGGCACAGCTTGTGCACTAGAAGCTTCAGATGAGGAAGTTTACCGCGCCATACAGCATTTTTACGCTAATTCAGTTATTTCTAGCTTCTGTTCTGATTAGAGGACAAGCAAAATTCCTACACAGTCTGATTCTACCATTTTTGATGGGGATGGTCCATCGGCTATTTTTTGACTGTCACCACTTATGTTAATAGAGTAATTCTTATTTAACTCACTATTACAACCTCAGCACAAATGTTATAGTATTTGAAATGTTCGTTATATTCTAAACACAGACACTTGACAGGATAAATAGAAGGCATTTATTCGACCACAATACTAGTTTATTGGTCCGACAGGTAAGACAAGGCAATATGTTTCAATCAACGAACTAACGGAAACTGTTCTGGAAACTACCGGATAGAAACACAGACGTACCTAATATTGTAGTTTTGGTAATATTTTGCGAATATATGGAAATTTATGGAAATTTTGGCGAAATGTTTCGCCACGTCCAACATGTAGATGTCGCTACCTTTAATACATTTCTTGTTTTATTCGCTATGCTAAGATCAGCGACGGAATCTGATTCGTTCATTTCGTTCTATAGTTTGTTTATTTTGCACCCTATTTTTAATGTGCCCTATGTAGAGAACAGTGTGGTCAGCTTTTTATAACGTATATAGATTAAATTATTATTTTATTTTATTACTAGGTAGAAGTCCCTGGTTGAAATGCATTCCCGTTCTAGGAAGTGTTGTGTGCCCGGATGCACAGATAATGAGGAAATGCATCATCGTTTTCCGTTAAATAAGCGATCGTTAAGAAATGAGTAAAAAACTTTAAAAATCCTAAACTGGTTGGTTAAACATGAAGCAGATTTATTATCGTTACCAGGTGAGACATTTGTGTGATACATTTAAACCTTCCTTTAAGTATTTATGAACAATTTAGTGACGGTGAAAATAATACCACGAGCCTAGAACATGTACAAATGGAAGTGGATTAAAATCAAAATTATATAGAAGGTAAATTGAAGGAGTCAGTCACATCTCTGTTCATAATTGTTACCATTAATTTCAAAACTGTCTTACTATATTTGTAGTGCCTATTTCCATCATTCCAGGCCTACAACCAGGGTGTTCGAAACAAGTATCATCGACACTTGAACAATCTCCAGAAAGTAATGGTAAAATTTGTATCCCCCTTTCTGCTCATTCTTACTGTTAGTTACTTGACTATAACTTCAGTCCAGATGTTCCTATAACAGCAAACAAAGTTGTACGTTGTACCGTAGTGTATATCTCAGGTTATTTAGTAAAACTTTTTAAAAAAGAAATGAAATGTGATTTTTGTTTACATACGATTATGAATAAATCAGTAAACCCACAAATTGAGACTGATTTTATAGAGACAAGAGAATTATCTCGTGTCCCAAACTCTAACAAAATTGCTTTAATATACAAGTAGTCAGTAGGTCTTTGAGCTATATCTTAAATTATTCAGCGATTTTGCCATGTCGATAATATAACAAAATTTTTGTCAAATGTTTTAAAAAAAGTAACTTAAAAACTCTTCAATTGTACATTCCATAATGATCTTTCGGATAAAATATTAAAAGTACTGACGGAAAGATGGAAGAGATAATTTTATTTTGCTATGCACCGAAGTTTTTTGCTTATGGTTTATATTTATGTATATAATATTTATATTTTATAGCTGTTACGTGCATTTCGCTTTGTGTTCTTAATGGGGAAAAGTGCGCTTCTTCGAGTGCAAACGCAAAATTTTTTTAACCAAATTATTACTTAATTAGTCTTTTTTTTATAATTTTAGATAGTTTAATTTACGATTGTATTGAAATATAGTTTATTTAGTTTATTTAGTTTTGATTGAAATATTTAGTTTATATTATTGTATACATTAATTTTTTCTATATATATATATTGCTTTGTTTTATATTATAATACTAGAATTAAGTAATTATATAAGAAAATCAAGTTGCTATGGAAAGACAAAACATGGAACAAAAGAAGCTTTTCTATTTTGAAAACTTTACGAAGTTATATACCTGCTCTAATTTGAATATCCATATCAAGAGCAATTCCTACTGAATCTTACAATAATTTTATATTCTAGAAAAAATACCTGCATAAAATCTGAAGGGTGTATTCATTTTTAAATATTTTACTTGCGAAAATAAATATAGCAGCAGACAAATATTGAAACAGCGTGGTTCCAAACAAAGCATCCTCCTATTAATGAAGATACCAAAGTAGCAAAAATATTGTATACATGTAAGTTTTGCGAGCATACTACAATGTAAGTGAATCTTCTAATGAATTATTTACAGTCAACTCATAATTTAAACGTTGAGGAGTTATTGAAATGTAATACCTTTCAAGAAATTAAAATATGGGAATATGATATGGAGCAAGCCCCAACCTCGTGTCATTTATTATTTATTAAATCATCTTTTATTATGTTCATGTTATAGACATTTATTTTTAAAATTAAGCCCAAGATATATTATTGGAGGGGATTTTAGAATATACAGAAAAAGTGAAAGTGCCATCGGAAAAAAAGGTCAGTACAGTAGAAAATAAATGCAAAATGCCATAAAACGTTTAGAGCCGAAACTGAATATCTGGACCACAAATGCAGCGTAGGATAATTTGAAACATAAAAATAACAGTATTATTTCAACAACAAGTAAAAAAATATGAGAACACTACACAAAAAATAGATAAAATGGAAATATCGACATCATGATATCACATATTGCAGTTCTGAATGTAGAAAACACAACTAGAACCCAGAACGAACGGGCACTCTACAATGCGTGGATGAAAGAAAAGTCAGAGAGTCTTGAAATTGCATTAACCAATATTCAAAAACAAATATATGCCCTCCAGCTACAACTAAATAAACAAAGCTCTGAAGGCAAGGACAAACCACCAAGCCAACAAAAGCAGTCCAATTGTTAAATACGAAACAGATGATGAAGAATTGCAGAAAGAAATAGGCTGAATAACGGGTAAAAGTAAAAAAATAAAAGCAAATAATTCCCAAGGATCATCATCACAGCAAATAAAAGTAAAACAAAATAATGAAGAAAATAAAGAAATTAGAATGCCCAGATCACCCCCAAGTATCGTAAGTAATATTACCGACTTTGACTTGCTTTACGATGGGGTCCAAGTATATAATATTTAAAGCAACGATACTAAACAATGGACAAATAAAACTCGACGCCGAATATCGTACAATATTCACAAAAATAATAGATTGATAGAGTTGCTGAAACTGTAATGGCACTCTTATGACGACAAAAAAAACAGAGGCATCAAAACTATGGCAAGAGCGCTTCCATCAACAGCTAAAAGTGAAAAATTAATGCAGAACTAAACCAAAATGGGCTTAAATGCTTAAATGCGACAAATAGTTTAAAAAAATAAAAAACCAAAATTAATTAGAGAATTTTTAGTATACAAGAAGCCATTACGTCTATTTATTATTAGCCTTTGAACATGATACGGGCACAAAAAACATTTTTGGTATTTTAGAATAGGTATAAAAGAATTTTAGGGGTTGAAATAAAAAACAAACCTCTAAAAAAATCAAACATAATACCGCAATGTAAAAGATGCCAATGATTAAATTGTGCAGAAGAGAACCCAGATGTGTAAAATGTTCAGGTAAACATATTACTACAGAGCGTGACCCAAAGAAGCTAAGCCGAAATGTGTAAACCGCAATGAAGCGCATCCGGCAAGTTATAGAGGATGTGTAGTTGCTAAAACAATACAAGGGAGGAGAAATAGAATAGCTCAAGTTAAACCTCAAGAACCAATAAGAAACAACCGAAAAAATATAATAGTATCAGTCAAAATAGAGAGAGAGAGAAGAAGTGTAATAATAAAAAAAAGAACATTTGCCTCCATCAAGAACCCCGGCTCGGTACAGCAGAAAATCAGGTAACAGCACTAACTATTAAATCAAGCAGATACAAGGGTACAATAGCCGCAATTTATTGTCCTCCAAGATACAATCAAAAAAAGGAAAATTATTTGAATGTCCTAAGCAACCTGGGAGAAAAATTTAAAATTGGAGTTGATTTCAATGCAGAAAATACTAGATGGGGACCCAGAATGACATCAACTAAAAACAATGAACGGCATAAAGCAGCTGCTGAACAATGATGTAGTTACATGTCAACTGGAAAACCAACTTATTAGCCGACTGATCAAGAGAAAACCCCAGACCCAGAAACTTTCCTGAAACCTTCGCATCATCTCTCTTTCGAACACTTTTTTGTCTACAGAAACGACAGAACTCTGGGTCGAGGCGGTGGAACCGCCATTCTCGTCAGAAAAGGAGTCAAACACGAGCTCCTTCCATCGTTATCAGTAAACAACTTCGAAACAACCTCCATTAAAACCGATATCCAAGAACGTCCCTTCGTGATTAAATCCCTGTACAGGAAATCTTCTGCATTCAACTATGCCGAATACCGATCACTCGTCGAAGGAAAATTTCCGAAAATAATAGGTGGCGACTTCAACGCCCACCACCCCACCTGGGGGTGTTCCAGAGCGAATCCCGCAGGTAACGCCATCGTAGCTCTAAGTGCAGATCTGGGCTACGGTCTTGCCTTGCCAGATGAACCCACCCATCACCCTAGTACAATCTCTCAAGGCGCAGCAAGAATCCTTGATTTCTTTATTCTTCAAGACGTAAATCGTGATTCCGAAGTTCGAGTCCTTGACGAACTAGACTCTGATCATCGTCCGGTCCTTCTCAAACTCGGAAACTGCGCCACCACTCAAGTCCCACTAACAAGATTCAGGAAAAAACCGACTGGAAAAACTACCAATCTCTTCTCCTGAAATCCGATCCAATTCCGAAAATTAACACAGCAGAACACCTCGAGGAAGCCGTACTTAAGCTAACTCGCGATATTCAGTCTGCTCACGAATCTGCCACAGTCAAAATTTCATCACAACCCCAGCCGTGGAAAAACAACCTTCCGCTTCTTTTAAACGTGAAATTCGCATCAAAAACGGTATTACAACCTCAGCACAAATGTTATAGTATTTGAAATGTTCGTTATATTCTAAACACACACACTTGACAGGATAAATAGAAGGCCTTTATTCGACCACAATACTAGTTTATTGGTCCGAAAGGTAAGACAAGGCAATATGTTTCAATCAACGAACAAGATTATTTATAGCAAACCCAAGAATAAGGTCAATTACATTCTTTCCCTGTACTATATTATATATAGCTTGACAATCAAATAGTAACAATGTACCGGAATTTGTTTGAAAATTTAAAAATATTATTTTAATTTTTTAAATTTGAAACTGTTCTGGAAACTACCGGATAGAAACACAGACGTACCTAATATTACCAAATTAAAACGGTCGGAGGCGTTGCCAATTATGCTCTCCTAACTATTATGTTAAATACGAGTAGGGAAGGAAGTTTTGTATGTGGGTGTTTTGGTAACATTTTGCGAATATATGGAAATTTATGGAAATTTTGTTTCGCCACGTCCAACATGAAACTGCTAAGAGCCGCGACGGAATCTGATTCGTTCATTTCGTTCTATGGTTTGTCTATTTTGCACCCCATTTTTAATGTGCCCTATGTAGAGAACAGTGTGGTCAGCTTTTTATAACGTTTATAGATTAAATTATTATTTTATTTTATTACTAGGTAGAAGTCCGTAGTTGAAATGCATTCCCGATCTATGAAGTGTTGTGTGCCCGGATACACAGATAGTGAGGAAATGCATCATCGTTTTCCGTTAAAAAAGCGATCCTTAAGAAGTGAGTAGAAAACTTCTAAAATCCTAAACTGGTTGGTTAAACATGAGGCATAATTTATTATCGTTACCACGTGAGATATTTGTGTGATACATTTAAACCTTCCTTTAAGTACTTATGAACAATTTAGTGATGGTGAAAATAATATCACGAGCCCAGAACATGTACAAATGGAAGTGGATCAAAATCAAAATTATATCGAAGGTAAATTGAAGGAGTCAGTCACATCTCTGTTCATAATTGTTAATTTCAAAACTGTCTTACTTGGTAGTACCTATTTTCATCATTCCAGGCCCGCAACCAGGGTGTTCGAAGCAAGTATCATCGACACTTGAACAAACTCCAAAAGGTAATGGTAAAGTTTGTATTCATTCAGCTAGTATCCCCCTTTCTGCTCATTTGTACTGTTAATTACTTGACTATAACTTCAGTCCAGCTGTTCCTATAACAGCAAACAAAGTTTTACGTTGTACCGTAGTGTATCAAGAGACAAGACAATATCTCGTGTCCCAAACTCTAACTAAATTTTTTAATATACTGTCAGTAGTTCTTTCAGCTATATCTTAAATTATTCAGCGATTTTGCTATGTCGATAACATAACAAATTTTTTATAGATATGTCACACTGTGGTATACTGAGTATACCACAGTTGGACCACATCGAAAACCGAACTTAAGTTCCCTTCACGGTTTATCACTTGTTCGCTTCGGAAAACCTATCTAAGCTCCTTAGATTGCTTGAAATCCTTAATTTAGATGATATCATATATGAACATGATATCACCAAAGATATGAAACCATGAACATAGAAAAATATGAATATTTTTTCGGCAGCCCTATGGCAGAGTCGTTATTCCCTTGGTGGAACCAATTCAGTACATCTTGTTCTTGAAATAATATATTTTAGTTTTAAATTTGAAATGAATTAAAAGTATATTTTTATCCCTAAATAAATCAAATGCATCATAAGCTATAAAAATTCAAATGGTTAATAAATAATAGTTTAAATAACAAAGCCGGTATGGCTAAATCAGTAGGCAACAATGATATTGCCAGAATTGAAAGAAACATCAGCCTTCTTCATTCCTTCAGAAACCTTCATTTCTAAAATTCGAATGGCACACCATTGAATATCCGCAGCCTTTACATCACTATCAGTGATCTGAAGCACGTTTCATTTCGAATTAGGTACAAGTGAGAGGATTTTCTCAATCATGCACAAATTTTCTGCAGAATATTACCAATGTCTCTAAATAAATGTATATCTCAACGAATTATTGCTCTCATAAACATATTAAATTAGATCAATTTAAAATTCAACGATTAATTTATACTATAAAAAGAATAACATATTTTTCAGAATATATCCCTAGATTAAATAGAAGTTAGGTTAGTTCATTCAGTTATTTGTAATGTCACAATTGCAAACTTAGGCAACACTCGCAAATTTCTTCAAATGTTTTTAAATTAAAAAGGTCCTATATAAAACGACACAATTTAAAATATAAACTCTTATACCTAAAAAATCATATACTTAATATGCCTGTAATAATATATTTGTTTATATTAAAGTTAATAGAGCATACAAATTGCATATAGAACTAATACTAATTTAAAAACAACAATCTTATAACAATTCGACAGTTGCCATGGTATCATAAAACATTCTCCATAGATTACTTGATATATATTATTCGCAATTGAAATGACAGAAGTGACAGTGACAGAAGGTAGTATATAAGTAGAGATTATAAGAGTAGTGTACTTTTTAAGTATATAAGAAGAGTGTTAATTGAAATAATATAAGTAAAAAGTGAAATGTCGAATAAAAAAGTTTATGTAGTTAAATTGGCATCAATTAACTCAGCGAACCGACAAAATATGGATAACGAATTAAGCCGACATGTTGTCCTAGACGCAGTGAGTAAGACCGAAACGTTACCAGAATTGCAAGAACCACCATGTTCTCCAGTTGTAAAATTTGGATGGCACACAATAGACCTGCAGCATTTGCCTTACATCATTGTCGGTGATTTAAAATATGTCTCCGTTAGAATTATAAAACATAGGTTGTGTAATAATTTTACGAAGTTTTCACCAGAAGTCCACCAGTGTTTTCAAGTAAACTATGATCCTCTGAATAAATGGGAAGCGTGTTTATTTAATGAGATTAATTTGCAACATTGCGATGGTCAATTTGGAAAACTTTTATTCATAGAAGGCAGAGATACGAAGATGTTGTTGGAGGACTTTCTGCACATGTACGATTTTCTCAAATTCTGCGGTAGAATTATGTTCGCTTTAAGTAAAAACATGCACAATGATATAAACGAGGATTCCTGCGGATTTCTACAAATTGACGAAAACAAATTCATACCCTTTGTGGTAAGAAATGGCGAAAAATATTCACCGATGTTCTGTTTCGAAGGAACCTGCTGGCAGCTGAAAGACAAGTTCGTGAAGGTCACCAAATGGGAGTTAACTTATTTGCGGTTTTTGTTTAGGCTTCAGGGCCTAGAGAAAGAAGATGTTCAACTAAGTTCTTGTGATTTAGTGAATATTGTGGATGTTAGCCAATATTTTGATCAAGAAAGCTTCGTTCCCAAATGGCCCGTTGTAGATTGCACTTGGATGAGTGTAGGCAGTCAAATGAATGGAAATGTTAAATAAATAAAAATTTTTAGTCAGTAACATTCCAAATCTTATTATAGGCTGTTAAATTAGTATTAAGTTCACTAATATTTTTCTTATAAGAAATTAAAATTTTTTGTTCTATTATGTGAAATTTGTTTTTTCATCAATAAACGTACTATGTTAATTACTGCTTATTATTTTTGAACAAATTATAGTGGTCCATAAAACCTGCTCGGATGCATGTCCATATAGCCTAATGTTTCTCTGAGTTTATGTTTAGATTTCAGGTTAGATTCAATTATTCGGCTTTTTTCAGTTACAGAGTTGAAATATCAACTATGGCATTTTATTTATCATTAAGTGAGATAGTTAGAGGTGGTTTTGAACAAGTTGTGAATTCTTGCAATTTATAAAACCTCAAGTAGATGACTCATTTGATAACAGCTGTTGGTAAGTCATATCTAAAATTAACTACAGATTCGTCATCGCCACTGTCATCTACTCGTTTGAACGAGGAATATAGCTGATTACAAATTACTTACAAATATATAATTTGAAAACAAAATCAAAATAATCGGTATATCAAAAACATTGATGATATAACAACAATGGCTTATTTTTGTTCATTTGTACGTTTATTTTTTCTTTTATATACTGGTATTTTGATTATAGTAATATAACATGGCATAAAAGGTAAATAGTGATAAATAAAGAGAAATATCATATACAATAAGGATTATTATTAAGAAAAAAAAGGTTATAATTAAGAATGGTTAAATATTTGGGCTGAGTTATATGTATCAAAACTATTAAAACAAACGCAAAAATTAACATATGTTTATAACGAAATATTTTAAAATTAACAAAGCACTATATAATATAACACACCAACATACACATAATATTAAATAATAAATAATCATTAACTTATAGAATTTTCTTATTCCTTGTGGAATAGTGTCCAATGGGCCCTTCAAAATATAAACTCAAGCTCCTAAAATATTCGCAATAAAATTTGTAAATAGAATATAGAAATGAATAAAATCACCTTTATAACAACAATACTAATTTGATGTAAAATCAAGTGGCTGGTGATGAATTTTTGTTATTGTTATATGTCTCCGTTCGAATTATAAATGAGAGAATTTTCTCCACGATGAACAAATATTCACCAGAAGTTTGTCAGAGCCTTCGAGTAAATTGTTATCCCCTTAGCGAATACGAAGCTTTTTTATTTAATGAGATCAATTTTAAACATTGTGACGGTTCATCTGGGAAGCTTTTATTCGTAGAAGGCAAAGATAGAAAAATATTGATGGAAGACTTTCTGCAGACGTATAATTTTCTGAAATTCTACACCAGGATCATGTTCGTTTTGATTAATAATATATGTAATGACATACATGAAGATTGCTGTGGATTCCTGCAGATTAATGTAGATAATTTGGTACTTTTCGTGGTGAGAAACGGCGAAAGGTATGCCCCGGTATTCTATTTCAAAGGCGACTGTTTGTAGTTGAAAAACAAGTTCATAAAGGCCACCAAATGGGAAATGACATATTTTCAGTTTTTATTCAGACTTGAAGACCTGAAGAAAGAATTCCTCCATCTCAATTCCTGTGATATAGTGAATATTACCGATATTAGGCCGTATTTTAATCCCCAGACCACTTTTGTTCTCATGTGGCCTATCACAGACTGTGCTTGGATAAAAATAGGCAATCTGATGAAGACAAATGAAAACACTCAATAGAAGGAAGGCTGAAATTCTTTAGCTAGTAAGGTTAGAAATGTTATTAGGTGTTACGAGCTTTTTAACAACTATTACTAGATTTATATATATTGTTCTTATAAGGAAATAGAAATATTATAGTATTAAATTTTATATTTATATTTTATTCGAAACATAATACTGACGAAACATTATAGGAAAATTTGAAGTCAGCGTCATCTGTCGTTAAAATATTGAAATATTTGAGCACTAGTTAGGAATCACTATTGGGTCTAGTATGACTGTATCATTTCCCATCACATCATAATACAAATTGTCCAATTTTTTTTAACTTAGATGATGATTCATAAATAAATTGATATAACAAATAATATTTTAAGGTATATCAAAATAATTGAAAAATTGGGTGTAATTAGTATGTAAAAATATATATGAGTTGAAATGAAATAACAAAAATAACTTCTAATTTGGATTTTTTCAGTTCTTCTGTCATATAATCGATATTTATAATCATTTATCTAGCATCAATCATTAATGAACTTCAGTCTAGGTAAGATTTACCTCGGATACAAGTGTAAAAGTACATGTCCCAATTCAAAGCACAAATATCAAAATCAAATAGTTCCCGGTCGCTCTTTCTCATTTCTTTCCATAGCGTTTTCACGTTGCTGTTCTCAAACTTCCACTCCTTTGTAGCATAGTAACTTAATATATCTACAATTTGATTTATCTTCTTGTAATTCTCTCTGGCTCTACAACATAATATAGACATTTTCAAATAATGTTTTACATATTTTTCAGATATTTTTGGGTTTATATTGGGTTGACAAGAAAACATTTTACATATGTATGTACATAGTATGTACAACACTGAACGTCTCTTTTTTACTAAATAGTGTTTATCTGTTCCCCACGGTCCAAGAGATGATTTCAGAAGAAATCCGGTCTTACCCAGCTTGGTTACCGGCGTGGCTGATCGCAGTCACAGATTTTCTTTTTCGTATTATAAATAGTCAAAAACATAAATTTACCCAGCAGGATTCGAAACTGCTACTATCGCAACAGTAAGAGGGCCTTCCTGTCGCCCTTGACCACTGTGCCAACCAAGCCGGCCCTTTAGATTTTGTTTATGGCGTGCAGAATTCACAATCAAGATATACATAGCTCGATATCTCTGAAGACAAAAATATTCTCACATTGAAGTTTTTGTAGGACAATTAAATAATGAGGTTAAATGGTTAAACTTTTGGAAGTTGCAATTCAACCCAAAGAAAACCCAGGCCGTTATAATCCACAGAGAATCCTGTATCCTCCCACGTGTAGAAAAAGCAAATTGTCTCTAATAATTATGGTTCTCTATAAGACATACTCCTTTATTTAGACGGGTTAAAGTAGTCTAAGTACATCGGCCATGAAGAGATGAACAAATTTAGAAATAGCGGAGAAAAAAATTTGAGCACCTCATATACAGAATTACTCAAATACATTAGTGCAAAGGTTCAAAAGGAATTTTTCACTCATCCCTTTTCAAAAATTCACCGTAGTATAATCGCAAAATTCCTATACCAAATCCTTATCAACACCAAACACGCGTTCCACATCAACAAGGACTTTAATCAGCTGACCAAACAGAATTCCAAAAAAAGCAGAGTTTATTAAATAAATTAAAGGTTCCTATGGTCTTGAAAAGGGAACGAAAAATTGAAAATGCACATATGTTTGTCTATAATATCTAAGTTAATTATTCTTTATTAGTTATCCGTACAAATTCGTTCAGTTTGCTTTTTAAAGACTAACCATATCATATGAGAAGCCGTAGAGATTAGTTATTAGAGTCTTCAGACCACAGGTGGAGGTCGCGGGTTCGATTCCCGGTGGAAACAACGACTTTTCGTGGGTGTTCTAGTTTGGTTAATGCCTGTCAAATCAGTTAGGTTAGGTAGCGGACCCCGGTGCCTGAAGCATTTCTTATTTTCAATCATTGTTCCTTTATTCATATTTTTCCTCAAACAGACTGCAACTTTACTTGACATGCCCATTATAATACTTAATATAATAACTGCATAATTTGTTGAGCAAATATCTAACACCAAAAAGAGAAAAACATAATGTTTTTAACAAGAAAATTAATCCGACTTCAAAAAATAAATAAGGAACACAGATAAGGTTTTTGTTTATTTTTATTTAGTTATTACAAGGATTATTATGTACATATTTCAAATATTCTTTTTGCAATGGTTAAGTACAAATGGATGACTTTACAATGATGACAGAACAGAAAGAAGGCTGGTGCTTTTATTAACTTAAATTAACTTTTCATATATTCCCAGAATTTTTCAATGATGCTGCATACAGTGCATCAAAATAGGTCGTTGTGGTAAATGAATCAAGTGAAATTTTCCATAGTCACTAAGAGATGGACCGTAAGAAAATATAGATCGGCATTGTTGACCAATTACATAGAGGGCACCTAATGACTCATTCGCTAATCGAGGCGGACGTGGTAACGGGTCGGAACGATGGGAATGCTGAGATGTACATTTTTCGGATACAACGGACGACGCCTTGACCGGAATTCATATAGGTTCTTGGAGTCTCTCGAAGAAGATCTTGCTGACGTAGTTGATATACGATTGTTATTGTAATCACCGTTGCAACCCCTAGTATATTATCAAGATTGTGACCATTATAATGTTTGTTGAATATTTGTATTTTATTTATCAAGAAATAAAAGTATTTCTTACAGGACATTGACACCGTATCAGAGAGTGGTTGCATTATAGGCAAGTTAACTGGGAGATTATTTATAGCAAACCCAAGAATAAGGTCAATTACATTCTTTACCTGTACTATTATATATAGCTTGACATTCAAATAGTAACAATGTACCGGAATTTGATAGATTCACTTGTCTTAACAATTATATTGTTATCACTTACAATTTGTAGTTTAGATTTTTGACAAACAAATTTTGACATCATAGTTGACGGCACAGCTTGTGCACTAGAAGCATCAAATGAGTAGGTTTATCACGCCATACAGCATTTTTTCGCTAATTCAGTTATTTCTAGCTTCTGTTCTGATTAGACGATAAGCAAAGTTCCTACACAGTCTGATTTTACCATTTTAACGGGGATGGTCCATTGGCTATTTTATCACTGTCACCACTTATGTTAATAGAATAATTCTTAATTAACTCACTATTACAACCTCAGCACAAATGTTATAGTATTTGAAATGTTCGTTATATTCTAAACACACACACTTGACAGGATAAATAGAAGGCCTTTATTCGACCACAATACTAGTTTATTGGTCCGAAAGGTAAGACAAGGCAATATGTTTCAATCAACGAACAAGATTATTTATAGCAAACCCAAGAATAAGGTCAATTACATTCTTTCCCTGTACTATTATATATAGCTTAACAATCAAATAGTAACAATGTACCGGAATTTGTTTGAAAATTTAAAAATATTATTTTAATTTTTTAAATTTGAAACTGTTCTGGAAACTACCGGATAGAAACACAGACGTACCTAATATTACCAAATTAAAACGGTCGGAGGCGTTGGCAATTATGCTCCCCTAACTATTATGTTAAATACGAGTAGGGCAGGAAGTTTCGTAGGTGGGTGTTTTGGTAAAATTTTGCGAATATATGGAAATTTATGGAAATTTTGGCGAAATGTTTCGCCACGTCCAACATGAAACTGCTAAGAGCCGCGACGGAATCTGATTCGTTCATTTCGTTCTATGGTTTGTTTATTTTGCACCCCATTTTTAACGTGCCCTATGTAGAGAACAGTGTGGTCAGCTTTTTATAACGTTTATAGACTAAATTATTATTTTATTTTATTACTAGGTAGAAGTCCGTAGTTGAAATGTATTCCCGATCTATGAAGTGTTGTGTGTCCGGATGCACAGATAGTGAGGAAATGCATCATCGTTTTCCGTTAAAAAAGCGATCCTTAAGAAGTGAGTAGAAAACTTTTAAAATCCTAAACTGGTTGGTTAAACATGAGGCATAATTTATTATCGTTACCACGTGAGATATTTGTGTGATACATTTAAACCTTCCTTTAAGTACTTATGAACAATTTAGTTATGGTGAAAATAATATCACGAGCCCAGAACATGTACAAATTGAAGTGGATCAAAATCAAAATTATATCGAAGGTAAATTGAAGGACTCAATCACATCTCTGTTCATAATTGTTAATTTCAAAACTGTCTTACTTGGTAGTACCTATTTCCATCATTCCAGGCCCGCAACCAGGATGTTCGAAGCAAGTATCATCGACACTTGAACAAACTCCAGAAGGTAAAGGTAAAGTTTGTATTCATTCAACTAGTATCCCCCTTTCTGCTCATTTTTACTGTTAATTACTTGACTATAACTTCAGTCCAGCTGTTCCTATAACAGCAAACAAAGTTTTACGTTGTACCGTAGTGTATATCTCAGGTTAATTAGTATAACATTTTAAAAAAGATATGAAATATGATTTTTGTTTACATACAATTATGAATAAATTAGTAGACCCACAAATTGAGACTGATTTTATAGAGACAAGACAATATATCGTGTCCCAAACTCTAACAAAATTGTTTTAATATACAAGTAGTCAGTAGGTCTTTGAGCTATATCTTAAATTATTCAGCGATTTTGCCATGTCGATTATATAACAAAATTTTTGTCAAATGTTTTAAAAAAGTAAATTAAAACTCCTTCAATTGTACATTCCATAATGATCTTTCGGATAAAATATTAAAAGTACTGACGGAAAGATGGAAGAGGTAATTTTATTTTGCTATGCACCAAAGTTTTTTGCTTATGGTTTATATTTATGTATATAATATTTATATTTTATTGATATATATTTTTTATATTATATTTATATTTTTAGATAAATTTAGATAAATGTATATAAATTTACATTATAAATTTATATTTATTGTTATATATCATATTTTATATATATATATATATATATAAATATATATATATATATATATATATATATATATATAAATATATATATATATATATATATATATATATATTTATTTATTTAATTGAATTTAATTTAACAAATTTATTTCCAGAAAAAAATTGTTTTTTTATTTAAATTTCACGCCAAGGCTGTTACGTGCATTTCGCTTTGTGTTCTTAGTGGGGAAAATTGCGCTTCTTCGAGTGCAACCGCAAATTTTTTTTAACCAAATTATTACTTAATTAGTCTTTTTTATAATTTTAGATAGTTTAATTTACGATTGTATTGAAATATAATTTATTTAGTTTATTTAGTTTTTGATTGAAATATTTAGTTTATATTATTGTATACACTAATTTTTTCTATATATATTGCTTTGTTTTATATTATAATAGTAGAATTAAGTAATTATATAAGAAAATCAAATTGCTATGGAAAGACAAAACATGGAACAAAAGAAGCTTTTCTATTTTGAAAACTGTACGAAGTTATATACCTGCTCTAATTTGAATGTCCATAACAAGAGAATTTCCTGCTGAATCTTACAATAATTTTATGTTTTAGAAAAATATCTGCATTAAATCTGAAGGGTGTATTCATTTTTAAATATTTTACTTGCGAAAATAAATATAGCAGCAAACAAATATTGAAACAGCGTGGATCCAAAACAAAGCATCCTGCTATTAATGAAGATACCAAAGTAACAAAAATACTGTACACATGTAAGTTATGCGAGCATACTACAATGTAAGCGAATCTTCTAATGAATCATTTACAGTCAACTCATAACTTAAACGTTGAGGAGTTATTGAAATTTAATACCTTTAAAGAAATTCAAATATGGGAAAATGATATGGAGCAAGCCCCAACCTCGTGTCAAGAGAGAAGAAGCTATATTTCTTTATATTGTGCTAGCATAATATTTCAGGGTCCAAGGAAGTTCAAGGAAGAAACAAGATAAATACACATTGCCTAGCAAGTATTAAATTAGAACAAAGGTGAAGAATATGAAGTAGAATTCACCAAAACATATTTTGGACATGAAAATACCTTAAACTCCTGCAGCTCTCGAAAACAAATAGAGAATAAATTGTAACCAAATGAGCAGCTAAAATACCATTTAATGTTATAGAGGATGATGTAAGACACGATGTGGATATTACTAATGTAAGAAGAATAGATTTAGTGACTCACGAAGAGTTCCAAAACATAAAAGCAGCTTATGGTTTTGAATCCACAGCTAATAGAGATGAAAATGACGCCATAAGTGTAGAACCATGGGCAAATGAGTTGAAAGATACAAGATGTATACTGTTATATAACCCACAAGGTGGATATATGGACGTCTACCTCAATTAGAAAGAAGATGATAAATTTGCAGTTATTGGCCAATGTTACCACAATCTTAGTGAGTCTATATAACTTAGACCCTTAAGAAATAGTCCAGAGAAAATCGATGAAGTGGATGTAACACAAATAACATAACTTTATCCTATTGTCCTTTATACTTAAATAAATTATGTTTATTGTAATATTGTTGTTTTGTATTTTTCCTAATTTCATAAGTGAAACGTAGATATTTTGAGATAAATATGTATTAGTTTACCTAGTACATTTAAACATGTCAGTAATTGTAATTTCAATTATCGCCCATCGTCAATTTCATTTATGAGGTCTAATTAATAAAAATCCCAAATAAGGATTTCAGTAAATCATTAATATTAGTGTATTATAAGGTGGTTGATAAAATAATACTAGATAAAGGGTATGCTTTTGGCCATAATCAATTTATTTTATCAGTACCATTTTAATACGAAATTGATCTTACAATATTTATATTACAAATAAATCAAAAGAGTTTTGAATGTCTAGTTATGCAGGTATTAGATATTTCGTATATTTTTGAAATGAATAGCTATTTTGAACTTAAATATCGCTTTGTTATAACATCAGCATCATTGATGCATATTAGAGTATTTACAAGAAAAATAAATATCAATATGCCTTAAAATTGATTAAGTTAAATATATGTATATTTAGATAGGTAGCATATTTTTATTTAAATTTGGGAATTTTGATTATTGATATTCAGAGAAGGTTTTAGGAGAGACCTGAAGGATCTACAACGGATTTTCAAGTTTAATATTAAGATATATTAAATGCAACTTATATGTTTATGATAAATTGATTATCAATCCTTATGTATTTAAAATCCATAATTTTAGTATTATTCCTCTAGATATTACATAATAGAATAAAAGCGAGTTCTACTGTTAATATTTTCTCAACATTTTGGCCAAAAATACCGACGAAGACTTGTACTATTCAAGAAAATCATGAATGGTTCCAAATATCTATGGTACATAGAAATCGATCTAGTAATGCGATATTTTAGACCGTTTAATTTAATGTCAGTTATGTTTTTTCTTAAATTTGAAGGAAAGTGTAAATGAACTAGACGGGATTGCCACTTCTTTTTAAATGTACAATTTGTCCACATTTTGACGACATGTTGTTGTAACACATCCTAGAGATGTTAGAACTTCATAACACATAATTTCCAAAGACGCCATGTTCAGAATTACTACGCTTTTCTTATTTTCTATTTCTAGTGTCTTTTGTACCACCCTGATTGAGTTTCATGATAATTTGTTCATAGAGTGTTCCAGTTTTCTCTTTCTAATTTCCATTTATTATTTATTAAATCCTCCTTTATTATGTTCATGTTATAGACATTTATTGTTAAAATTAAGCCCAAGATATATTATTGGAGGAGATTTTAGAATAAACAGAAAAAGTGAAAGTGCCATCGGAAAAAAGGGTCAGTACAGTAGAAAATAAATGCAAAATGTCATAAAACGTTAAGAGCCGAAACTGAATATCTGGACCACAAATGCAGGGTAGGATAATTTTAAACATAAAAATAACAGTATTATTTCAACAACACGTAAAAAATATGAGAACACTACACAAAAAATAGATAAAATGGAAATATCGACATCAGGATATCACATAATGCAGTTTTGAATGTAGAAAACACAACTAGAACCCAGAACGAACGGGCACTCTACAATGCGTGGATGAACGAAAAGTCAGAGAGTCTTGAAATCGCATTAACCAATATTCAAAAATAAATATATGCCCTCCAGCTACAACTAAATAAACAAAGCTCTGAAGGCAAGGACAAACCACCAAGCCAACAAAAGCAGTCCAATTGTTATATACGAAACAGATGAAGAAGAATTGCAGAAAGAAATAGGCTGAATAACGGGTAAAAGTAAAAAAATAAAAGCAAATAATTCCCCGGGGATCATCATCACAGCAAATAAAAGTAAAACCAAATAATGAACAAAATAAAGAAATTAGAATGCCCAGGTCACCCCCAAGTATGGTAAGTAATATTACCGACTTTGACTTGCTTTACGATGAGGTCCAAGTATATAATATTCAAAGCAACGGTACTGAACAATGGACAAATAAAACTCGACGCCGAATGTCGTACAATATTCACAAAAATAACAGATTGTTCAGAGTTGCTGAAACTGTAATGGCACTCTTATGACGACAAAAAAAACAGAGGCATCAAAGCTATGGCAAGAGCGCTTCCATCATCAGCTAAAAGTGAAAAATTAATGCAGAACTAAACCAAAATACAGTGCAAAATGCAGAAACATCACGCTACCTTAAAAGTATTCCTAGATATGCAAAAAATAGATATTTGCCTAATATCAGAAACCCATTTAACAAAAGAGTCCTTATAAAATTTAGAGGATATACATTTTATCATACCATACATCCAGCTAACACCGCAAGAGAAGGAAGTGAAGAAGAAGATACAATCAAAAAAGGAAAATTATTTGAATGTCCTAAGCAACCTGGGAGAAATATTTAAAATTGGAGTTGATTTCAATGCAGAAAATACTAGATGGGGACCCAGAATGACATCAACTAAAGGCAATGAACGGCATAAAGCAGCTGCTGAACAATGATGTAGTTACATGTCAACTGGAAAACCAACTTATTAGCCGACTAATAAAGAGAAAACCCCAGATCTGTTAGATTTCTTCATAGTAAGAAACATAACAGCCAACTATAAAAAGATCGAAGAAAATTTTGAGATAAGTTCAGATCATACGCCAGTGATTCTGACGTTGAGCGAAAATATAATAAGACAAGAAAGAAACCCAACATTAACAATCAAGAGAACAGACTGGGAACGATTTGCTGAACAATTGAACAAACGAATTTAACTAAACGTACCCCTCAAGACAACTGAACAATTAAATTTTGAAGCAGAGAAATTCGTAGTTGATATTCAACAAGCTGCTTGGAATAATACTCCACAAATTAATAGTACAACTAAAGGAATTAATTATCCAAAAGAAGTGAAGGAAATGGTAGCTGAAAAACGTAAATTACGAAAAAAATGGCAACAAAACAGAACACCTGAAAATAAAAATAGTTTAAACAATATAACTCAAAGAGTGAAAAGGGAAATAAAAAACAAAACCATAAATGATTATCTGAGAAATGTAACACGTGATATAGAGACTGATTACTCAATCTGGAAAGTCCCAAAATATTTAAAGCGTTCATGTCTACACAGTTCGTCTATAAGAGACCTATGTGAAAATTAGACCTATATCACTGCTCCCAATAATATCTAAGGTTTTGAAAAACTCCTGTTGAAAAGAATAAAACCGATCATATAAAGAAAAAAAGCCTAATACCAACACACCAGTTTGGGTTTTTAACAAGCACTCAACAATTGACCAGGTCCACAGAATAACAGATGTTATTGAAAAAGCCTACGAAAGTAAAAAAGTATGCTCAGCTATATTTTTAGATGTAACACAAGCCTTCGATAAGGTTTGGCATCAAGGCCTTATGCATAAACTACAGAAAATACTACCAAAACAACACACCTAACTATTAAAATCATACATTACAACCATAATCTTCAGAGTCAAACAAGAAGAAGCTTACTCTACAATAAAAGAAGCTAAAGCAGGTGTACCACAATGAAGTGTACTGGGATCAATGCTTTATCTGCTCTACACTTGTGATATACCTCAAATGGAAAATATTACGAAGGCTACATTTGCTGATGATACTGCGATTATAGCTGTCGGAGATAATACTGAAGAAGCCTCACGAAAATTACAACAGGCAAGTGACAATTTAAATAATTGGACACGTGCAGTTCATAATATAAACAGACCGTACAAGCACCAATAAGATTAAATAACACTATATTTCCATATAGCAACAACGCTAAACATCTTCGAATGAATCTCGATGCAAAACTTCGCTGGAAGGAACATATGAAGAAGAAAAGAAACGAACTGGAGTTGAAAAATAGGAAAATCTACTGACTAATTGGAAGAAAATCACAATTAACAGTATATAATAAATTGCTAATATATAAGCAATTACTAACACATATATGGACATACGGAGTTCAATTATGGGGATGTTCTGCAAAGAGTAACATAAATCAAATAAGATTTTCAGAACAAAGTCCTGAGAGGTCTTGTGGGTGTACCCAAATACTATAGCACTTGTTACCTACATCGAGACCTTCAGATACCCACAGTCAGTCAAGAAATCAAGAGAATTGCAAGGGAGCATGAGGAAAGATACCACCAGAACACGACATAGACTCAAGAAAATCAAATCACCTGATCTTGTGTAGCATTGTGTAGTGAGGTGCATATATTAAAAAATTCAGCAGTGACACGTATAAACATTATTTCACCAAAGACTGAGATAGGGCCGATGGGTCCTCCTAGTTATATACCTAGATTTAAGTTATTACAAAGACAAATCGTAGGTTAGACGGAAACGACTAGTAACAATATAATAACTAAATAATAAAAAAATGTTAAACATACAGCCTGAGGTTCACGATTAATAATACCTGGAAAACCCAGCGAACTATTCGCAGCAATAAATATAACTACATGTAATTATTACTCTGGGCGCAAACCCACTTACTGGGGCAGTAAAAATTATCAGACCTACTGGACTTTTACATTTCGAAAGGCATCTCTTCAAATTAAATACAAATCGAGAGATTTTGCTAAGTATCATTTGATCACACTCCAGTATTGTTAGCACTAGATGCGACAAATCTGAAAAAAACAAACAAACCCAATCCAACTAACACATTTACTAGCAGAGACCCGTTTAGTCTTATAATGCAAAAACGTATAACGTATTCCAACCGACGGTTATAGAATCTGCAATAGATACAAATCCTGTTCATAAGACCGATGTTGTTGTAAATCAGATTTCTCCAATGGAAGTTGCCACAGAAATTTATATTAACATCAATCCTAAAAAGGCTGGTTAATAAAAGATATATTGAATATTCAATGCCTGTTTGAGACTGAAGCATGTTTCGGAATTATTTAATGTTGCTCGAATTCATTTGCTTAAAAAACCTGATAAACCAGTAGACCAAGTTATATCTTACCAGTGTATTTCGCTGTTACCTACAATATCAATATTATATGAGAAACTGCTGTTAAAACGCATTAAGTAATTTATAGAAATACCAGATTTCCAATTTGCAGTTTGAAATCACCACTCAAAAATGGACGAAGCGCATAGAGTAACAGCGGTAATTAAAAAGGAACTCGAAGAAAAGAAATACTGCCCTGCAATATTACTGGACGTCTCACAAGCTTTTGACCGGGTACGGCATTTGGGATTAATATACAAAATGAACAGATTGCTTCCCCCCAATTACTGTCGACTCCTCGAATAATAACATTTTGAAAAAATTTAGAGTTTTAGATGCACGAGCAATCTCTACACTCAACCCTATTTCAGCTGAAGATCCACGTATCCCTACAACAGAAGAAACAATACTTGGAACATTTGCCGACGACACAGTTTTCATATTAAAAATTGTCTAAGTTGTCTAAGGCTGTAGATAACGTACAAGTAGCGGTAAAAAAATCTACAAATGGACTAGAGACTGAAAAATATGGCTTAATCGCTCCAAATCCGTCCATGTTAATTTTGAATTGAAGTAAAATGACAAATACATAATTATATCACTTGACAGATGCCTGATTCAAGCAGAATCAGTTAAATACGTCGAAATATGTCTCGATAGTAGGTTAAACTAAAAACCTCATGTTAGACAAAAAGCAGAGCAGATTAGATTCAAAGTCAAGAAAATGTATTGGTTAATTGAAATATACTCTCCACTTAACCTAAAATCAAAGAGATTGGTTTATCAGTCAATCATAAAGCCAATTTGGATCCATGGTGTGCACATAAGGGGTTGACAAATGCCATATATTGATAATACGCCAAACATCAAACAGTTTTGCGAATAATTATCAATGACCTCGAAATCAAATGGATACAAGAAGTGATCCAAGATTTCGCCTTGAACTACGGTTGCATAATCACAGTAACGTGAAAGCTATACAGCTATTGGACAACACGCGGGAAATCAGAAGATCGAAGCGAACCAAACCACAGGAACTTGTTTAGTGTATATAGGTGTATCAGTGTATAGGTGTTACATTACACATAATTCATAATTTATGGCAAGCCAAGAATAATAATTGTACGGTTGCTTCTGTTAATATAAATTATAACCAAAATTAATATAACAAAAAATTAAAAACTAATCATTATTGTATGCCACTCGAACGTATTCTTTCGGTGGCGGCTATTCCACAAACAAGCTAACCATTCAGAGCGTATTCTTGAAACGTAGATACGGCTCCGTCAGACAGATGGATCAGGTGTCGTTCCCTACATATATAGAAAAAATTACAAATATTCCACAATAACGACAACTTGGGGTTATCACCGGCAAGCCTTTTGTCAGATCTCTGAAACCTCTTAATTCCATATTTTCCAATTTTAAAAAAATTTATAGGTCTTTTTGATATTCTAAATTTGTTTAAAATTTCTTGAAATCTCTTAATTCCATATTAAAAAAAATAAAACATATTTTGAAAAATGTAAAAAAATTATAACATCTGATAGTATTTTAATGTATCCTAACTTTGATAAGCAATTCATATTAACAACAGATGCTTAAAATTTTGTAACTTGTTTAATTCTTTCCGACTTGAGGGATAATGGTAAAACGGAACGACCGGGTAGCTTCTCGAATATTAACAAATACGTAAATAAAATACTAAACAATTGAAATAGGATCATTGTCAATTGTTTGGAAAACTAACCCTTTTAGACCTTATATTTTTACAGAACGAAGACCTGCGAAAGCAGATAGCTGACGTTAAAACGTTCGCAAAAGCCCAAACAGACAGAAAAGCTGGAAAAGGGCGAAAAGGCTTCCGAAGATCTCAAGGAAGAAATCAAAACTCTCACAGCTACGATAACACAATTCATGAAGCATCAAAAAGATGCCATGGAAGTAAAGATTCCCGCTGCCATAGAAATCCAGACCCAGACACCAGCTAAACGGTTTCACCTTGGTGGGAAAAAGGAAAAGAGGGCCCGTCTCTCCACCTTAGGAAAGCCAGCTGCCGAAGGCCGGCAACAAGGGAAAACAGGCTCCCAAATCACAACAATGGAAATTAAAATCCGGGATAGAACTACCAATTGTTCAGGTAGTTGTTCCTCGCGAAGAGCGACAGATCATATATATGACCAAACTCGGCGTCATCACAGTGAAGGTCGAGGTCCAGAGGGGAAACGGCCAGTCAGTGCAGTGCTTCAACTGTCAACTTTTCGGGCACTCCAGCTCATATTGCCGAGCCCCCCCACGTTGCGTCAAATGTGCCGGGCATCACGACACTAGATACTGTACCAAAATCCCAGAAGCACCTCGAAAGTGCAGCAACTGCAGTGAAATTCATACCGCAAACTTCAGCGGTTGCAGCTGCCTTCCTGCTCCAAGAAAACCAAAAATTCCGACCGAAACCAGGACTCCACAAGGTTCTGCATGGAATAACCAAGGTGGCAGGAAGCTAGCCCAAAAATTAGCCAGCGCCACCCAGCCTGCTCCAACTCAAACTCCTGCTCCAACCAATACACCGGACCTTAACTCCACAATACAGGCGTTTACTGACCCGCAGGCTTTCCTGCAAGTGATCGCCCTAGCTCACCAACTTGCTCGTCTTTTTCCAAATGTCGCTGCCTAGGCGGCAACACTTACCTGTCTCTATAACTTCCAGCAGCCTTTAACTCTTCGAAATGGCTGTTCCGAAATCTCTTATACTGATGACATGGAATGCAAATAGCTTACGCGGAAAGCAAGCAGAATTGGAAGATGTCATGACATTCTATGACGTCGACATCGTGCTCATCCAGGAAACTTTCCTGAAACCTTCGCATCGTCTCTCTTTCGAACACTTTTTGGTCTATAGAAACGATAGAACACCGAGTCGAGGCGGTGGAACCGCTATTCTCGTCAGAAAAGGAGTCAAACACGAGCTCCTTCCATCGTTATCAGTAAACAACTTCGAAACAACCTCCATTAAAACCGATATCCAAGAACGTCCCTTCGTGATTAAATCCCTGTACAGGAAATCTTCTGCATTCAACTATGCCGAATACCGATCACTCGTGGAAGGAAAATTTCCGAAAATAATAGGTGGCGACTTCAACGCCCACCACCCCATCTGGGGGTGTTCCAGAGCGAATCCCGCAGGTAACGCCATCGTAGCTCTAAGTGCAGATCTGGGCTACGGTCTTGCCTTGCCAGATGAACCCACCCATCACCCTAGTACAGTCTCTCAAGGCGCAGCAAGAATCCTTGATTTCTTTATTCTTCAAGACGTAAATCGTGATTCCGAAGTTCGAGTCCTTGACGAACTAGACTCTGATCATCGTCCGGTCCTTCTCAAACTCGGAATCTGCGCCACCACTCAAGTCCCACTAACAAGATTCAGGAAAAAAACCGACTGGAAAAACTACCAATCTCTTCTCCTGAAATTCGATCCAATTCCGAAAATTAACACACCAGAACACCTCGAGGAAGCCGTACTGAAGCTAACTCGCGATATTCAGTCTGCTCACGAATCTGCCACAGTCAAAATTTCATCACAACCCCAGCCGTGGAAAAACAACCTTCCCGCTTCTCTTAAACGTGAAATTCGCATCAAAAACGGTTTATGCAGATTAGCTCGATTCACCCTTGATGCTGCTTCACCCAGAGCATGCAAGAGGGTAAGGTCGGCCGTCTCCACTTGGCGAGCAAAGAACTGGAACTCATTTCTCGCGGACCAAAGGCTGGATGGCCCCCCTTCCTTCTGGCGTGTCTCCAAATGCGTCGTGGGGAAGACGCACAATGTCATCCCTCCCCTGAAGTCAGCGGTTACAGGAAATTTCGCAGTCACTGACCAAGAAAAAGTCGAGCTCCTTGCAGAGACCTACGAAGCTCAAATTAAATGCCTCCCACCCGCACAGAACACTAAAGCTAAAGACATTGACACTGTCATCAACGAATCCAACTCCGTCAAAAGACCAGTAATCCCCGCCTTTCTTCTCGACCATTTTGTGTCTCCAAAGTCTCTACAGACTATGATCGCCAAACTTCAAAACAAAAAATCTCCAGGTTTCGATGGAATATCGATTACCCAGTTAAAAAAGCTCCCGCATAAGCAGCTCGCAGAACTGGCAAACATCATTAACTCCATCATGAGACTGCAACACTTCCCGGCGTCTTGGAAACACGCACATATAACGGTTATACCCAAGAAAGGAGCAAAATCATCTCCATCTGATTACAGGCCTATCAGCCTTCTCAGTGCCATTTCGAAGCTTGCTGAGAGGGCAATACTCTACGCTCTCAACTCTTTCAGAAAGGAAAACAACATCATTCCAGATGAACAATTCGGCTTTCGCGCTCACCACTCATCCGTCCATCAAGCTTCCCGTCTGGCTGCACGCATCCATCATGCTCTTGACCAACGTAAAAAGCTTGGAGCAATTCTTCTGGACCTAACCAAAGCCAAGGTCTGGCACGACGGATTGTTCGCAAAGTGCGTGCGGTTAGGCCTCCCAGAAGACCTAACCGCTCTCATCAAGTCCTATCTCTCGGACAGATCTTTCCAGGTCAAGATCAGGGCATCACTTTCCAGTCGTAAACAAATCGATGCTGGCGTTCCTCAAGGTTCCCCGCTGGCCCCAGCCTTATTTAACCTCTTTATTTTAGATATGCCGAGAATAGAGCATACTGACGTCGCCTTTTACGCTGACGACACTGCTTTCTTCACGGCCGCCAGGTTCGAAGTTACAATTCATGAAGTTTACAGAAGCAGCTCGATCATGCGGTCAAGTGGTTCAAATTCTGGAGGTTGCAAATCAACCCCCTGAAAACCCAGGCCATCATTTTCCACAAGAAGCGTTACGCACTGCGCGTCTCGCAACTTAAGATCGACACCGCAATAATTCCATGGCGGGATAACGTCACGTACCTAGGTCTTCACTTCGACCGGCGTTCGGTTGGCATTCCCAAATCCAGAAAGCAATCCATAAAGGTTCGGGGATAGCAAACCTGCTATCTTCTCTGATCTGCCCTTCTAGCAGACTTCCCATCTCCATCAAATGCTTATTTTACAAGATGTTAATTCGGTCCGTACTCCTCTACGGATCTAATGTCTACTTCAAGTTTGTTGCACCCAACCAGGTCAAACGGCTTCAAGTTTCCCAAAATAAGCTCCTCAGGAAAATATTAAACGCTCCATGGTTTGTCAGAAATAATCAAATTCATAGGGAAACTGACACTCCAGAAATCAAGCACTTCATATCTCAATCATTCCACAAACAACAACTCAGCTCAAGTTCTTCTGAAAACGCGCTTGTTCGCGAGCTGGTCCACATGCTGGGAGCTTAGCACCGCGTCACCGCTAAGCTCTCCCCCTTTTCCAGGCTGAAACGACCCCAACCATCGCTACAGTCATAACTTTTGCCCCCATAGAACAGTACCCAGTTGTGTGTTAACTCAAGTTCGAGAATCAATAGAATCGCCGGGCCCTCGTGCCCAATAACGGCTGCCCGATCAGCGGGTGCCATATCCCCAAATCTAATGCAGTAGCAGTAGTGATCCACAGGGGTCAACTGTGAGGCGGTTTCGGTTTAGTGTATTGGTAAGCCCAGAGGCAGTCCCACATAACCCGGTCCAACTTGTCACTCCAGGGCAAGTCTCCGCGACCAGGTATGCGTCATGCATTCCACCGCCTGGTTTTTAGGCCAGAACAAAAAAAAACCTTATATTTTTGGAGTAATATTTCAATTAACCACCGATCACAGATCATAAACAGTCAAAATCTCGAAGTACAAAGAAAAATATTATTAAACTATTTTTAAAATTATTTTAGTTATAGTCACACTGTAGTCGTTATATTGTAGGCAAATTTAGATTATTTGCCTTAATACATTTTAGTTCCATTTATTCATTTATGTTCTTTTTGCTGTTGGTTGCATTATGATGTGATATGAAATATGATAAAATAATCCAAATGAAATCGAAGCGCCCTAAAAGTTTAAAAGTTAGAAAGCGGAAAAATGAGGAAAACGAGACTCAAACTTTTAATACAAATCCTAGTACTATGCAAAACTATATTTATTTATATTGCTTAAAACTATATTATATTGCGATATTTTACTATTTGCAAAATCTAATTAACAGAAAAAATTATTCAGTATGTTTGTGAATTAGGTTAACGTATTGCAGACTTAAGACTTACTGCAAAATTTTAATATGCAGCTAGCCGCAAATCTGTAAATCCTCCACTAAACTATTTTCCCTATATGTAAATAATAATTTAAAATATCGACAACGTAGCAGTCGATTTGCCGTCATTTTGCCCTCGAATGACAGATTTTAAGTGGTGTTTCTATCCTCTAGTAGATGTTTCTGCACCACAGTCATCATTATAATGAAATGCTATGTCTTGTTATCACACAACAGAGTAGGAATAGGGATTTTATGGAGATTTCTTTTGTTGTATAGTAGAACAATTAGTATTATTTGGTTTAAAATTTTTTAACCAACAACTAATTTCAGCATGGGCCTTTTTGCAATGATTGAGTACAAACGGATGACTTCTTTCTGGATTTAAATTAACTATTCGTATATTCCCAGAATTTTTTAGTTCTATGCAGAGTAAAAAGATATAGTCCGTATTCAATGTTACTTAATACAGTGCGTCAAAGTAGATCGTTGTGGTAAATGAATCAAGTGAAATTCTCCATAATCACTGAGAGATGGGCTATAACAAAATATAGATCGGTATTGTTAACCAATTACATAGAGGGCACCTGATGACTCATTCGCTAATCGAGACAGACGTGGTATCGGGACCGAGCGATGGGAATGCTGAGATGGACACTTTTTGGCTACAAAGGCCGACGCCTTGACCAGAAATCATATAGTTTCTTAGAGTCTCTCGAAGAGTTTTTTGCTGACGTAGTTGATATACGATTGTTATTGTAATCACCGTTGCAACACCTAGTATATTATCAAGATAGTGACCATTATAATATTTGAATTTGTATTTTGATTATTTGTATTTTATTTACCAAGAAATAAAAGTATTTCATACAGGACATTGACGCCAATTCAGAGAGTTGTTGCATTATAGACAAGTTAACTCGGAAATTATTTGTTAGTAAACCCAAGAATAAGGTCTGCTACATATTTTTCCTGTACTATTATATATAGCTTAACATTCAAATAGTAACTATGTACTGTATAGTATGTACCGGACTTTGACAGATTGACTTGCCTTAACAATTATAATGTTATCACTTACCCCTAATTTTTAGTTTAGATTAATTGCATATCCAAACCATTCTAGCTTGTGCATTAGAAGCACCAGATGAAGAATTTTACCACGCCATACAGCATTTTTACGCTAATTCAGTTATTTCCAGCTTCTGTTCTGATAAGACGAAAAGCAAAGTTTCTACACAGTCTGATTTTACCATTTTTGAAGGGGATAATCCATCGGCTATTTTATCACTGTCACCACTTATTTTAATAAAGAAATTTTTATTTAACTCACTGTTATAACCTCAGCACAGATGTTCTAGTCTTTAAAATGTTCATTATATTCTAACCTTATTTGTTTAAATAAGAGGCATTTATTCGACAAAAATACTACCTTATTGGTCCGACAGGTAAGACAAGGCAATGCGTTTCGATCAACGAACTAACGGAGACTGTTCTGGAACCATTCGGTGGTGCGGCACGGGAACATATCGACAACGTGCAGTCGACTTAATATCATTTTGATCTTGAATGGAAGATGTTGAATGTATTCCTTGTTGTATTCCTTTCACTTTCAAGGTCAACTTTTAAAAAAAGTATATGGATATAAGGGATGAATAAAATATAAATATTTTTTAACAGCTACTGCTACTGGAAAATACTTCGATATTTCACAAAAAATATGTAGATTTTTTAATAAAAAATAAAAATATTGATATATAGGCCGATGTTTTGTAAATACTGTAAAAAGTATATTAATAAGTATATTAGTATATAAAATTAAATATCCGTTTTCAAAGTATATTAATCGTTATGTTTCGATTATGTTTTACATTTTAGAAATGTTTTTTTTTCTAAGATCATGTTAGAAATAAAGTCAGTATTTTAAATTGCGATTTAACATACACACAGGGCAGGCCCAAAAAATATCGATATTATTTAAAGATTGTAAAATGTGCATTAAAGTATCGAATTTTTTAATAAATATTTTATTTTAATTAGTGTAGAGAAGCTAATCTTTTAAGGTTAAGTACCAAATTTAATAGTTTATTAAAAATGATTAAAAGGTTTTATAATATTTATGGAATAATTTATGTAACTATCGATACATCGGAAGTTACAATCGATTTTCTTTCATCATCTCTAGTTTATTCTTTGATCTTCCATATATGTAATCAATAAGAAAACAAAATATTTTGACAAAAGAATTTGATAAACAATGTTTGCTACCTTGAAATATTTCAAAGTTTAAGTGCATTTATTCACGTATAAACGTTTATAATTTAACTATTAACAATTTATATTAGTGTATATTTAAAATATCTTAAAAACATATAATACAGAAATTTAAACAATGGAGATATTAAGAGAGTAATGTATGACCTAAGAATTTAAAGATAATACTTAACCGATATTTTACAGTCCCAATGAAAAAGTTATTTGTCCTTACAATAACTCACATCACATAAGAGTATCAAGGATGGAATTAGATTTGAAGAAATGCAAAGCTGCTAACAGCGGGAATATTGTACTAGTCCCTTGTGATTATAATACATGTCACCGTGTACCACCAGAAGAATTAAATGTAAGGTGTATTATTTATTAAAGAAAACCGATACAGTACTTTTTTTATACTAGTTACACCATAGTATGTGCCCGGATAAAAAGTGTATAGAATTGCAGCTAATAAAAGAAGGCAGTGAAGTTGAAAAGGTGGTAACACCTCTAGAACCTATTAAGCTTGTACCAGTTGATGATAGTTGGGATAACGTAATTTATGATTTTAGAAAATCCTAATAATCTATAAATATTATAATTTTTTTGTATTTTTAGAGTGAGGGCCCAACTTATAATGCAGAGCAATATTGTCTCGAACATCAAGTATTGAGACGTTTAGACACAGAGTCTGCTTCAAAGAGACGGAATTTTCGGAATTCTGAAAGACAGAGAATAGGACAACTTACAGACACTGCCGTATCCAATAAATCCAAATTGAATAGTTGTCAGGATCGTCAAAATGTAATATGAATTTTTGAGTTTTTCTTCAAAATTTGACTTGCTTTGATTGGTTTCTTTTTAGGCAAACGTACCACAAACACCAGTGGTTTCATCACAAACAAAGACAAAACACCTGATGCAATAAGTGATGTAATAACGAAAAATTGGAAAAGTCCAAAAGCTATATTATCCAAACCAAATAAATTATGTTCTATTTTAAAATTTTATTATAAGTGTGCGATATGAAGTGTTTATGTGATTTATTGAAAATTCATTGTTTTATGTTATAAAAATGTGCTTAATGTATGTTTATTAACTATATATTATTTAATTATACAGTTGAAAAATATTTTTAGAGATAAATAGTCTATTCCTTGTAAAACTTATTCCGTATTTTATTTTTTTATTGTTAACATATTCATTAATTTTTTTATTTTATTACCTCGATTATCTATCATTTGGTGTTTTGATATGCCAATAAGTAGAAGCCTTGTTGAGTATCAAGGTCTGCTTGCATAGGATTAAAAATTAAATGCCTAAAAATTAGATAAATGTGTGTTATATTTTTTATGCGCCAAAAGTGATAAGCTATAAAATACATAGTAAGATATTAGACACTAAATGTATTCAAATTATTTTTTATCTTTCCGCTCAAAGTAATTTTATCAAAGAGGTTGGACAGTAGGAGGTAACAAGTGTTCGATAGTTTTACACAATGAAAATATATATTCTATTCTGAGATCGTGTTAGACAAAAATCATTAATTTAAGATGCGATTCAGAACACAAATACATAGAGCAACTGGAAAGAACATCGATATCTAATACAAATATATAGTTATATTTAGGAAAGTAAAGAGGGCTTGCAAAAGGGGCATACCTATGTGGGGTACTCCAACGATAAGAACAACCAATGCACGTGACAACAAATTAGCTGATGATATGAAGGGTAGCAAAAACTGGGGGCCATCACGAGCGACGTCGCTATGAACGTTTACTGCCAGGCTGCCAGCACAGGAGTAGCCAACCAATCGGTAGTCACCACAACAAAAAAAAGAAAACAGAAAAAGAGTCATTGAATATACCAGACCATTAAGAGAATTTAAAATGGTGTCTGGCAGCCAGACCTCACCGAAGGAATAAACTGCAGGTCACCCCAAAAAATAAAAAAATTGACTTCACAGAAGTTATAAAATACACAGTATGGAAAGTATAAAATGGAACTATAAAGAAAAAATCATCAACAAGGTAAGAAATTTTAAAAGATCAAGTAGTTAAGAGTATGTCTCCATTATAGAAAAACCAGAATAACAACCACCATATTCCAAAAGCAGGTCGGAGTGAAGTTTTGCGAGGTCAGGGTGGCCGAATTTTAGACACAAATAATTGATTAGAGACGCCTATATGGTAAATGCGCTTTTAAGCACGATTGCATAAATAAATGTTTTGCTGCCTTGAAATATAAATATGTAAAACGCTACGGAGCAAGATCGAGTTATAGCCTCACGGGCAGGATGAAGATTCCGGCATCTTAATTAATTCTGTGATGTGGCCATAACCGACTTATTCATAAAGTATAAATACAGAGCGGCTCAGCTGAATTCAGTATTTTAATTGCCCAATTACCTTCACCAAATCGGTTCTAAAAAATATTATAATGGATGCACATCGTCAGGAAAGTAATTTTAAAACTTTGTGTCATTTTTTATGGTCAAGCATTAAAACAAGTCATTTTTCCAAAAAAATTTATTAATTAATTATAAAATCTATGACAAGAAATATAATAGTTTATTGATGAATTAACGTTTGAAATTTAAATACTAAAAACGTTGATAACATTAATTGAATTTTACGATTCATATGAATGCTATAAAAAGACAACTTAATAAACCTAATGGACTCATTCTTCTACCCACGCCCACCGCACCTCTATCGGGTGGACCTTAAAATTGGACAAAACTGTCCTCTCAAGTTCACCGAACAGAGAGTGATTCTTATAGCTGTATTTTACGCCTTATTCCAGACCAGGCTCTAGCATACATGTATACCCAAATATATATTAAATTGCTCATCCTTTTTAAATGCTACAGTTCGTCGGATTGCAGCCTTCAACCAAAGTACTGTCAACCCCTACTGTCCAATTCCCCAATTCTCCTATAATTCGCTTTCTCCAGCAAGTTTGGACTCCCTCAAGTTGTTATATTTGGGATTTAAAAAGCAGATGCAGTCTGCCGTCTACTCTCTGATGAGAACGTGGATCACGCCCTTTTTATTTGTACTATAGAAAAAAATGGATTGTCATTAACGACGCGTTTACATTTTCTCCAAGTATTGACTGAGATCTGGAAAACTTTCTTTATTTTATATGTATCCTGAAAAACAACAAAATAAAATATTAGATATGTTAAAAAAGAATTTCGTATATTAGTACAGTACTAGCTTTTATAATAAATAAATAATCTGATAATTATGTTTCCAGAAAAATTATAATATTAAAACGGAAAATTCAATAATAAAACAGTTCGGTCAAATATTAGATATATGACTTATGGTATGGTTTTTGGTATATTTTTTAAACATATTAAACTTGAAGAAATATCTCCAAAAATTAAATTATAAATGCGAAACATTATAAATCATATTTTTCAACAAGCATGTTGACACATTGTGAAAACCAGCCAATTAAATCTATAGCAGAAATCAGGTAATTTTGGATATATTTTAATAAAACATTTGTTAATATAATAATTTTGTTAACGATTGTTAATGTTTTATTAGTTCCCCTATTCCAAATGGCCAAAAAGTAAGAATTCTTTAGATTCGAAAGTAATATACCATTAATATAACATATCTTGCGAATGTTACACATATAGTTGGACATATAATAATTGGGTGGATGCGCCTATATACTGAATCGGCTTATATATTGTTGAATAATTAAATGTTAAGAGTAGTTGCTTTGTATATAAAATCGTAAAAACGCTACGGCGCATGCTCGTGATAAAACCACCCGGATAAGATGAAGATCCCTCACTCTTGATTCATTTCTGTGTTGTGGCTTTAATCGAGATGTTTGTAAAGTATAAATATGCATGGACTAAGTTGTATCCAGTACTTTAATTACTCAAATACCTACAACAAGTCGATTCTAGAGAATATATTTATTTCCTAATAACTTCATAAAAGTTATTTGGAAACTATATAGTAGCCTAATTGTGATGGAAGAATTAATTTTTTTTAATAATAAAACACATGTTTACTTGCAGTTCATAATCAAGTCAAAAATTTTGTAGATGGGATTCAAAATGTACATGTAAAACGATCTTTTGTTACCAATATCCTATTTTTGGGTTGAAATATTCCTAACCCCATAGATTGTTAAACGTCAGAAAATTTGGTAAAGTTATTCAGCACCTAACAGCAATTTCAAATAGGTATGGTCCATCTTGTTCATGAACAAGTTCGGCTTAATACGTTCGTCGATAGCCTGACGTAACATAGTTTCCGTTTGTACACACACCTGAAATAATTCATTATTACAAAATTGTTTCTAACTTTATTAATAATTTATAGCGAATTAGCAGCATCAGTAGCACCAATCATTAACCAATGTCGGCCTGGGGCGGTTGGAGATGACATCACGATTAATTAAAATATAGCAAAGACACTACAATGTTTCCTACTTTAATTCGGAAGTTCTTGATAAATTGTCTTTACCACAGAAATATATTTAGATATGCGTTCTTGCATCTGTATTGAATTGCATTATGCATGTTTCTTTAGTAAAATTAATACAAAGTGAAGTAACACCAAAAATACATGCATAATTATTTAATTTATTATACAAATAATTATTTAGGATTTTACTTACCCCTAATACTATCTACTAGAACAAGAGCACCATCAGTTACACGAAGGGCACTATTGGGCCGGATTAAGTAACTTGAATTCACGCATGATCGATCCTCCTCCAAGGCCTTCAGAGAGATTTCTAAGTGGAACTCTCTGGCACCGGCAATGATGTTTTCCCTAGATTCTTCCATGACACATTGTACCATAAGGTCAGACTTAGCCATTCGTTTCAAACCTGAAGTCAAATAACACAGACTTTAGTGATGATCACATAATAAAAGCGAACATTTGCGTACCTTCTAAAAGTTTTAGTGAATCGGCCGGATTCTTGGGTTCCACAGCTACACGTACTACGATGACATTCAAGTTGCGTATGTTTGTGAATGTGGGGATGGGATCGGGCTTAACCAAAAATTGATCCACTCCGAACAGCCTGTAAATATTTCCAGATGGGACATCTTCAATAGCTTCTACATAACGACCCATCATGGGGATGGCTCCTTGAATTGTCTTTTCGTTTAAATCTTCTTTCTTGATGCCACATATTTAGGTCTTGGGATAGGGGCCTTCACGCCGTTGGCTACTTTACCGGAAAAAGACAGAAAAAAAAAGGTGTGGAAACGACCTTTATGAGAAGTGTCTACCATTTTGGACACATACATCGTTAGAGGACCGTTAGGGTCACAGTTCGTAATACCTTAAAACAAAAAAATGTATAGTAATTTGCATATACTAAAAAAATAATAAAAAATTGGTAATTGTTGTTCAGTTTATACCAATCATTCACAGTGAATAACCATAGAGTTGTAAACTACATATCGCCATGTACAAATAAATACAAAAATTTCAAGCCTTTTAAAAATCCATACATGTTTACCTTCGTATAACATTTCGATTCTGTATTTCTGAGCAGTTACAGGGGATGGCCCGTGAACGGTAATCATCTGAAGCAAAGTCTCACCAACAGGTAACCATGTCCGCCTAAATTGTTTTCCATCTTTATCCTCGTCTTCATATTTCAAGTTAGTGCGCAGTGTGGAGAGAAGGGCTTCATATTCTTCTTTCCTAAAATAAATATTTTAGTTACACCCAAAAACTACAAATATATAATGCATTCTCAATATAATAGCATGTCACCATAGGATATAAAGATAGAGGTAACGTGAAAGCATTTAATACCTAGGCATATAATTTTCTTACAACACACTGCCAACAATATGTTTATTTCCTAATAACTTCATAAAAATCATTTTGTAAACTATATAGTGGCCTAATTGTACTGGAAGAATTAATTTTTTTTAATAATAAAACACATGTTTATTTGCCGTTCATAATCAAGTCAAAAATTTTGTATATGGGATTCAAGAAGTACATGCAAAACCATCTTTTGCTATCATTATCCTGTTTTTGGATTGAAATATTCCTAACGCTATAGATTGTTAAACGTCAGAAAATTTGGTAAAGTTATTCAGCATCCAACTGCAATTTCAAATGGGTACTGTTCATGAACAAGATTAGCTTAATACGTTCGTCGATAGTCTGACGTAACATAGTTTCCATTTGTACACACCCCTGCAAATAATTCATTATTACAAAATTGTTTCTAACTTTATTCATAATTTATAGCGAATTAGCAGCATCAGTAGCACCAATCATTAACCAATGTCGGCCTGGGGCGGTTGGAGATGACATCGCGATTAATTAAAAGATTGAAAAGATACTACAAAATTCTTTTTTCGATGTTTCCTACTTTAATTAGGAAATTCTTAATAAGTTGTCTTTACTACAGTAATATATTTATATATGCATTATTTAAAATTTTAATTTTTGTTTAGTAAAATTAGTACAAAGTGAAGTAACACAAAAAATACTTCCATAATTATTTAATTTATTATACAAATAATTATTTAGAAATGTACTTATCTGTAATACAATCTACTACAACAAGAGCATAATCAGTTACACGAAGGGCACTATTGGGCCGGATTAAGTAACTTGAATTCACGCATGATCGATCCTCCCCCAAGGCCTTCAGAGAGATTTCTAAGTGGAGCTCTCTGTCACCGGCAATGATGTTTTCGCTAGATTCTTCAATGACACATTGTACCATAAGATCAGACCTAGCCAGACGTTTCAAACCTTAAGACAAATGACACAAACCTTAGTAATAATAATACAATAAAAGCGAACATTTGCGTACCTTCTACAGGTTTTGGTGAATCGGCCGGATTCTTGGGTTCCACAGCTACACGTACTACGAGAGTTACGCCGAATTTCATGAAATTCAAGATCTGCATGTTTGTGAATGTGGTGATGGTATCAGGCTTAACCAAAAATTGATCCACACCGAACAAAGTACAGATATTTCCACATGGAACATCTTCCATTGCTTCTAGATAACGACCAATCATGAGGATGGCTCCCTGAATTGTCTTCTCGTGTAAATCCTCTTTGTTGAGGCCATATAGTTAGGTCCCAGGATAGGGGCCTTCATACAGGTGGCTACTTTACCGGAAAAAACAGGACCAAAATCGTAGAAAATACCTTTATTAGAAGTGAGTACCATTTTAGACACATCATCATAGGACTGTTAGGATCACTGTTCTTAATACCTAAAAACAAAAAACAAAATATAGTCATTTGCAAATATTAAAAAAATAATAATAATAATTGGTAATTGTTGTTTAGTTTATACCAATCATTCACAGTGAGTCAGCCTAGAGTTGTAAACTACACATCATCATGTACAAATAAATACTAAAATTTAACACGTTTAAAAAATCCATATAGGTGACACATACCAAGAGCGGCTTCATGATCATGTGGACCTTCGTATAACATTTCCAATCTGTATTTCAGAGCAGTTACTGAGTATGGTAAGTGAACGGCAATCATCTGAAGCAAAGTCTCACCAACAGGTAACCATGTCCGCCTAAATTGTTTTCCATCCTTATCCTTGTCTTCATATTTCAAGTTAGTTGGCAGTGAGAAGAGAAGGGCTTCATATAATTCTTTCCTAAAATAAATATTTTAGTTACACCCAAGAACTCCAAATATATAATGCATTCTCGATATAATATTAATACGTTCGTCGATAGCCTGACGTAACATAATTTCCGTTTGTACACACACCTGAAATAATTCATTATTACAAAATTGTTTCTAACTTTATCCATAATTTATAGCGAATTAGCAGCATCAGTAGCACCAATCATTAACCAATGTCGGCCTGGGGCGGTAGGAGATGACATCACGATTAATTAAAAGATTGTAAAGACTACTTAGTGATAATCACACTATAAAAGCGAACATTTGCGTACCTTCTACAGGTTTTTCTGAATCGGTCGGATTCTTCTGTTCCACAGCTACACGTACTACGGAAGATAAGCTAAACTTCTTGACATTCAAGTTCTACTTGTTTGTGTATGTGGCGATGGCATCGGGCTTAACCAAAAATTGATCCAGACCGAACAAAGTGCAAATATTTCCAGATGGGACATATTCCATGGCCTCTATATAACGACCAATCATGAGGATGGCTCCCTGAATTGTCTTCTCGTGTAAATCCTCTTTGTTGAGGCCATATAGTTAGGTCCCAGGATAGGGGCCTTCATGCCGGTGGCTACTTTACCGGAAAAAACAGGACCAAAATCGTAGAAAATACCTTTATTAGAAGTGAGTACCATTTTAGACACATCATCATAGGAATCAGCCTAGAGTTGTAAATTACAAATCGTCACGTACAAATAAATACCAAAATTTAACGCGTTTTAAAAACCATATAGGTGACACATACCAAGAGCGGCTTCATCATCATGTGGACTTTCGTATAACATTTCCATTCTGTATTTCAAAGCCGTTACTGGGGATGGTAAGTGAACGGCAATCATCTGAAGCAAAGGCCCACAAGCAGGTAACCATGTCCAACTAAATTGTTTTCCATCCTTATCCTTGTCTTCATATTTCAAGTTAATGCGCAGTGTAGAGAGAATATTCTTCTTTCCTAAAATAAAAATTTTAGTTACACCCAAGAGCTAAAAATATATAATGCATTCTGGATATAACAGCTTGTCACCATAGGATATAAAGATAGAGGTAACATGAAAGAGTTTAATACCTAGGCTAATAATTTTCTTCCAATGCACTGCCAACAATATATTTATTTCCTAATGACTTCATAAAAGTTATTTTGTAAACTGTATAGTGGCCTAATTGTGCTGGAAGAATTTTTTTTTAATAATAAAACAGATGTTTACTTGCAGTTCATAATCAAGTCAAAAATTTTGTAGATGGATTCAAGATGTACATATAAAACGATCTTTTGTGATTATTGTTCTGTTTTTGGGTTGAAATATTCCTAAGCCCATAGATTGTTAATCGTCAGAAAGTTTGGTAAAGTTATTCAGCATCCAACTGCAATTTCAAATGGGTACGGTCCATCTTGTTCATGAACAAGATTGGCTTAATACGTTCGTCGATAGCCTGACGTCACATAGTTTCCGGTTGTACACACACCTGCAAATAATTCATTATTACAAAATTGTTTCTAACTTAATTCATAATTTATAGCGAATTAGCAGCATCAGTAGCACCAATCATTAACCGATGATGGCCTGGGGCCGTTGGATATGACAACACGATTAATTAAAAGATTGTAAAGACACTACAATGTTTCCTACTGTAATTCGGAAGTTCTTAATAAATTGTCTTTACCACAGATATATATTTAGATATGCGTTATTGCATTTGCATTGAATTGCATTATGCATGTTCTTTAGTAAAATTAATACAAAGTGAAGTAACACCAAAAATACATACATAATTATTTAATTTATTATACAAATAATTATTTAGGAATTTACTTATCCGAAACACAATCTACTACAAGAGCACCATCAGTTATACGAAGGGCAGTAGGTACTTCAGAACGGAAATCTATGTGCCCAGAGGAACCAATCAAATTAATCAAGAAAACTTTCTATTCTTTTTCGCGTTAATCAATATTATTTATGAAAAAAGTTAGTATTTTTGTTATAACAAATACCCAGTTTTATTTTAAAGAGATAAAGCTTCAGAATCACTAATCAAAATTATCACATAAGTTCAGTGGTTTGTAAATTTCGTCGTTCAATATTTCAAAAGACTACATATTCTTAATATGCTTATAAATCTGTCTTGTTAATTTTTTCCGGTGTCTGTAAAATGTATTTCTCTAACTTCGGCACCAGCAATAATAACAGTTTTTGCTACTAAGGAGTCTGTTAAAAATGATTTTCCGTTATCTACGTGAGCTATGACGGATATATTACGGATGTTTCGTTTTTTGACCATCATGGCACAAATTTCATCTGCTGTAAAATTCACCTATATCAAAAATAAATGTCAAGAATTCGTAATATTTAAAAACATAAAACAAATTTCTGTAATAACAGAAGAGAGCTCATACTATTGTTTGTATATTAAAATAAAGTTCAACCGTCTGGTGTATTTTATGCTATTGATTTAAAATGAAATTTTCTTGTAGTTATTAAACTAAGTGTCAATCCCATGTATATTCTTACTATATTTGAAATAACTGGAGTAATAAAAATAATATAATTCTCAATTTTATAATAGAAATCTATTCAAAATAATTTATTGTTAACTAATTCACAAATATGTAAACATTTAAACTACATAGTTATTATATATAGTTACTACTTAGTTACTATATATATTATATACATTATGCATTTCATACTGTTGTGTAATGTTCAAAATCGAAGCAGTCCAACTAACAATCCATTTAAATCCAAATTAAAACGAAGCAACACAACACCCGGTAGATATTTTAATTCAAATTATTATCTTTCCTTCTTAATTTTTAAGCAGATCTTCAGTAAACTGAAAACTGTGCGGATCAAAAGTTCCAACAGATAATGTATTTTGGGGCATTCCAATAGCGATGAGACGTAATTTCACATTTCATGTTCCAGGAAATTGCGAAAAGTTACAAATGTAAATTGTGCTGCTCTCTCTGTTATATCTCTTCGTGGTATATTGTATTCCTTTTAGTATTTTGTAGAAAATTGTCTATCTGTAGTCATGTCTGTGTAGTAGTGCGTCTGTAGTTGTTTGTTTATTACGAGATAACGCCAAAAGCATTTTTAAAATTATATCCGTTATGATCAGAACTTGAGTATAACCCTTGTTTTTGATCGAAAGAACCTCATAATCAGTATCTCAAGCATATCAACATATTTTTCACTCTTCATGGAATTTTCCCAATACGCATCACATATACAACAGCTGCTGCGAATACATCTTAGGAAAACGAAATAAAGGAACATTTTAACGTTTTTAAAACATTTTTTGTATTTTTTCGCCATCTATATTAATACTAATCATCTATATTAATATACTTCAGATCTATCGTAGTTTTCGGAATATAAATAGGTCATACCTTATTTCCAACCCATCAGTAGTTTTATATATTTTAAAATTGGTTTTACTGATCACATTCCAGTTTATGACGACATCTAATTCCTGGAGCAAAGCCTTATCATGTACAACAAATATATAAAAATATCAATTGGGCCGCCCGTAAAACTCCTGTAAGTTCACAGGTGCCGACATTGAATACCCTCTTTGTTCCTCGACTTGAAAAGATCTGCATCATAAGCTTTATGTCTGTCGATTTCTCGGAAATTTGTTGTTTGTAGGATGTTTCTGCACCACTGTCATCATTATAATGAAATGCTATGTCTTGTTATCACACAACAGAGTAGGAATAGGGAATTTACGGAGATTTCTTTTGTTCTATAGTAGAACAATTAGTATTATTTAGCTTAAAATTTTTTAACCGATAATTAATTTCCGACAGAACAGGAAGAATGAGGGACGGTGCTTTGAACTTGCTTAAAATTCTTTTCTTTCTTAATTTAAATTAACTATTTCTTATATTCCCATAATTTTTTATTTCTACTGCCGCTTCAGATTAAAAAGACATAGTCCCTATTCAATGATTCTGAATACAGTGCATCAAAATATGTCGTTGTGGTAAATGAATCAAGTGAAATTTTCCATAATCACTAAGAGATGGACCGTAAGAAAATATAGATTGGCATTGTTGACCAATAACATAGAGGGCACCTAATGACTCATTCGCTAATCGAGGGGGACGTGGTAACGGGTCCGAACGATGGGAATGCTGAGATGTACACTTTTGGATACAAAGGACGACGCCTTGACCGGATATAGTTTCTTAGAGTCTCTCGAAGAGTATCTTACTGACGTAGTTGATATACGATTGTTATTGTAATCACCGTACAACACCGTGCAACCCCTAGTATATTATCAAGATTGTGACCATTATAATGTTTGTTGAATATTTGTATTTTAATTACCAATAAATAGAAGTATTTCTTACAGGACATTGACACCATATCAGAGAGTGGTTACATTATAGGCAAGTTAACTCGGAGATTATTTATAGCTAACTCAAGAATAAGCTCTACTACATTCTTTCCCTCTACTATTATATATAGATTGACATTCAAATAGTAACAATGTACCGGAATTTGATAGATTGACTTGCCTTAACAATTACAATGTTATCTCTTAGCCCTAATTTGTAGTTTAGATTTTTGACAAACAAATTATGACATCATGATTGACGGCACAGCTTGTGCATTAGAAGCATCAGATGAGGAAGTTTACCACGCCATGCAGCATTTTTACGCTAATTCAGTTATTTCTAGCTTCTATTATGATTAGACGATAAGCAAAGTTCCTACACAGTCTGATTTTACCATTTTGACGGGGATGGTCCAGAGGCTATTTTATCACTGTCACCACTTATGTTAATAAAGTAATTCTTATTTAACTCACTATTACAACCTCAGCACAAATGTTATAGCCTTTGAAATGTTCGTTATATTCTAACGTTAAGTTTTGGCGTAATGTTTCGCCACGTCCAACATGTAAATGTCGCTACCTTTAACACATTTCTTGTTTTATTCGCTATGCTAAGAGCAGCGACGGAATCCCTACGTAGAGAACAGTGTGGTCAGCTTTTTATAACGTTTATAGATTAATTTATTATTTTATTTTATTACTAGGTGCAAGTCCGTAGCTGAAATGCATTCCCGTTCTAGGAGGTGTTTTGTGCCCGGATGCATAGATAGTGAGGAAATGCATCATTGTTTTCCATTAAAAAAGCGATTCTTAAGAAATGAGTAGAAAACTTTCAAAATCCTAAACTGGTTGGTTAAACATGAGGCATAATTTATTATCGTTACCACGTGAGAGATTTTTGTGATACATTTAAACCTTCCTTTAAGTACTTATGAACAATTTAGTGATGGTGAAAATAATACCACGAGCCCAGAACATGTACAAATGGAAGTGGATCAAAATCAAAATTATATAGAGGGTAAATTGAAGGACTCAGTCACATTTCTGTTTATAATTGTTACCATTAATTTCAAAACTGTCTTACTTGGTAGTACCTATTTTCATCATTCCAGGCCCGCAACCAGGGTGTTCGAAGCAAGTATCATCGACACTTGAACAAACTCCAAAAGGTAATGGTAAAGTTTGTATTCATTCAGCTAGTATCCCCCTTTCTGCTCATTTGTACTGTTAATTACTTGACTATAACTTCAGTCCAGATGTTCCTATAAGAGCAAACAAAGTTTTACGTTGTACCGTAGTGTATCAAGAGACAAGACAATATCTCGTGTCCCAAACTCTAACTAAATTTTTTAATATACTGTCAGTAGTTCTTTCAGCTAGATCTTAAATTATTCAGCGATTTTGCTATGTCGATAACATAACAAATTTTTTATAGATATGTCACACTGTGGTATACTGAGTATACCACAGTTGGACCACATCGAAAACCGAACTTAAGTTCCCTTCACGGTTTATCACTTGTTCGCTTCGGAAAACCTATCTAAGCTCCTTAGATTGCTTGAAATCCTTAATTTAGATGATATCATATATGAACATGATATCACCAAAGATATGAAACCATGAACATAGAAAAATATGAATATTTTTTCGGCAGCCCTATGGCAGAGTCGTTATTCCCTTGGTGGAACCAATTCAGTACATCTTGTTCTTGAAATAATATATTTTAGTTTTAAATTTGAAATGAATTAAAAGTATATTTTTATCCCTAAATAAATCAAATGCATCATAAGCTATAAAAATTCAAATGGTTAATAAATAATAGTTTAAATAACAAAGCCGGTATGGCTAAATCAGTAGGCAACAATGATATTCCCAGAATTGAAAGAAACATCAGCCTTCTTCATTCCTTCAGAAACCTTCATTTCTAAAATTCGAATGGCACACCATTGAATATCCGCAGCCTTTACATCACTATCAGTGATCTGAAGCACGTTTCATTTCGAATTAGGTACAAGTGAGAGGATTTTCTCAATCATGCACAAATTTTCTGCAGAATATTACCAATGTCTCTAAATAAATGTATATCTCAACGAATTATTGCTCTCATAAACATATTAAATTAGATCAATTTAAAATTCAACGATTAATTTATACTATAAAAAGAATAACATATTTTTCAGAATATATCCCTAGATTAAATAGAAGTTAGGTTAGTTCATTCAGTTATTTGTAATGTCACAATTGCAAACTTAGGCAACACTCGCAAATTTCTTCAAATGTTTTTAAATTAAAAAGGTCCTATATAAAACGACACAATTTAAAATATAAACTCTTATACCTAAAAAATCATATACTTAATATGCCTGTAATAATATATTTGTTTATATTAAAGTTAATAGAGCATACAAATTGCATATAGAACTAATACTAATTTAAAAACAACAATCTTATAACAATTTGACAGTTGCCATGGTATCATAAAACATTCTCCATACTTGATATATATTATTCGCAATTGAAATGACAGAAGTGACAGTGACAGAAGGTAGTATATAAGTAGAGATTATAAGAGTAGTGTACTTTTTAAGTATATAAGAGTGTTAATTGAAATAATATAAGTAAAAAGTGAAATGTCGAATAAAAAAGTTTATGTAGTTAAATTGGCATCAATTAACTCAGCGAACCGACAAAATATGGATAACGAATTAAGCCGACATGTTGTCCTAGACGCAGTGAGTAAGACCGAAACGTTACCAGAATTGCAAGAACCACCATGTTCTCCAGTTGTAAAATTTGGATGGCACACAATAGACCTGCAGCATTTGCCTTACATCATTGTCGGTGATTTAAAATATGTCTCCGTTAGAATTATAAAACATAGGTTGTGTAATAATTTTACGAAGTTTTCACCAGAAGTCCACCAGTGTTTTCAAGTAAACTATGATCCTCTGAATAAATGGGAAGCGTGTTTATTTAATGAGATTAATTTGCAACATTGCGATGGTCAATTTGGAAAACTTTTATTCATAGAAGGCAGAGATACGAAGATGTTGTTGGAGGACTTTCTGCACATGTACGATTTTCTCAAATTCTGCGGTAGAATTATGTTCGCTTTAAGTAAAAACATGCACAATGATATAAACGAGGATTCCTGCGGATTTCTACAAATTGACGAAAACAAATTTATACCCTTTGTGGTAAGAAATGGCGAAAAATATTCACCGATGTTCTGTTTCGAAGGAACCTGCTGGCAGCTGAAAGACAAGTTCGTGAAGGTCACCAAATGGGAGTTAACTTATTTGCGGTTTTTGTTTAGGCTTCAGGGCCTAGAGAAAGAAGATGTTCAACTAAGTTCTTGTGATTTAGTGAATATTGTGGATGTTAGCCAATATTTTGATCAAGAAAGCTTCGTTCCCAAATGGCCCGTTGTAGATTGCACTTGGATGAGTGTAGGCAGTCAAATGAATGGAAATGTTAAATAAATAAAAATTTTTAGTCAGTAACATTCCAAATCTTATTATAGGCTGTTAAATTAGTATTAAGTTCACTAATATTTTTCTTATAAGAAATTAAAATTTTTTGTTCTATTATGTGAAATTTGTTTTTTCATCAATAAACGTACTATGTTAATTACTGCTTATTATTTTTGAACAAATTATAGTGGTCCATAAAACCTGCTCGGATGCATGTCCATATAGCCTAATGTTTCTCTGAGTTTATGTTTAGATTTCAGGTTAGATTCAATTATTCGGCTTTTTTCAGTTACAGAGTTGAAATATCAACTATGGCATTTTATTTATCATTAAGTGAGATAGTTAGAGGTGGTTTTGAACAAGTTGTGAATTCTTGCAATTTATAAAACCTCAAGTAGATGACTCATTTGATAACAGCTGTTGGTAAGTCATATCTAAAATTAACTACAGATTCGTCATCGCCACTGTCATCTACTCGTTTGAACGAGGAATATAGCTGATTACAAATTACTTACAAATATATAATTTGAAAACAAAATCAAAATAATCGGTATATCAAAAACATTGATGATATAACAACAATGGCTTATTTTTGTTCATTTGTACGTTTATTTTTTCTTTTATATACTGGTATTTTGATTATAGTAATATAACATGGCATAAAAGGTAAATAGTGATAAATAAAGAGAAATATCATATACAATAAGGATTATTATTAAGAAAAAAAAGGTTATAATTAAGAATGGTTAAATATTTGGGCTGAGTTATATGTATCAAAACTATTAAAACAAACGCAAAAATTAACATATGTTTATAACGAAATATTTTAAAATTAACAAAGCACTATATAATATAACACACCAACATACACATAATATTAAATAATAAATAATCATTAACTTATAGAATTTTCTTATTCCTTGTGGAATAGTGTCCAATGGGCCCTTCAAAATATAAACTCAAGCTCCTAAAATATTCGCAATAAAATTTGTAAATAGAATATAGAAATGAATAAAATCACCTTTATAACAACAATACTAATTTGATGTAAAATCAAGTGGCTGGTGATGAATTTTTGTTATTGTTATATGTCTCCGTTCGAATTATAAATGAGAGAATTTTCTCCACGATGAACAAATATTCACCAGAAGTTTGTCAGAGCCTTCGAGTAAATTGTTATCCCCTTAGCGAATACGAAGCTTTTTTATTTAATGAGATCAATTTTAAACATTGTGACGGTTCATCTGGGAAGCTTTTATTCGTAGAAGGCAAAGATAGAAAAATATTGATGGAAGACTTTCTGCAGACGTATAATTTTCTGAAATTCTACACCAGGATCATGTTCGTTTTGATTAATAATATATGTAATGACATACATGAAGATTGCTGTGGATTCCTGCAGATTAATGTAGATAATTTGGTACTTTTCGTGGTGAGAAACGGCGAAGGGTATGCCCCGGTATTCTATTTCAAAGGCGACTGTTTGTAGTTGAAAAACAAGTTCATAAAGGCCACCAAATGGGAAATGACATATTTTCAGTTTTTATTCAGACTTGAAGACCTGAAGAAAGAATTCCTCGATCTCAATTCCTGTGATATAGTGAATATTACCGATATTAGGCCGTATTTTAATCCCCAGACCACTTTTGTTCTCATGTGGCCTATCACAGACTGTGCTTGGATAAAAATAGGCAATCTGATGAAGACAAATGAAAACACTCAATAGAAGGAAGGCTGAAATTCTTTAGCTAGTAAGGTTAGAAATGTTATTAGGTGTTACGAGCTTTTTAACAAGTATTACTAGATTTATATATATTGTTCTTATAAGGAAATAGAAATATTATAGTATTAAATTTTATATTTATATTTTATTCGAAACATAATACTGACGAAACATTATAGGAAAATTTGAAGTCAGCGTCATCTGTCGTTAAAATATTGAAATATTTGAGCACTAGTTAGGAATCACTATTGGGTCTAGTATGACTGTATCATTTCCCATCACATCATAATACAAACTGTCCAATTTTTTTTAACTTAGATGATGATTCATAAATAAATTGATATAACAAATAATATTTTAAGGTATATCAAAATAATTGAAAAATTGGGTGTAATTAGTATGTAAAAATATATATGAGTTGAAATGAAATAACAAAAATAACTTCTAATTTGGATTTTTTCAGTTCTTCTGTCATATAATCGATATTTATAATCATTTATCTAGCATCAATCATTAATGAACTTCAGTCTAGGTAAGATTTACCTCGGATACAAGTGTAAAAGTACATGTCCCAATTCAAAGCACAAATATCAAAATCAAATAGTTCCCGGTCGCTCTTTCTCATTTCTTTCCATAGCGTTTTCACGTTGCTGTTCTCAAACTTCCACTCCTTTGTAGCATAGTAACTTAATATATCTACAATTTGATTTATCTTCTTGTAATTCTCTCTGGCTCTACAACATAATATAGACATTTTCAAATAATGTTTTACATATTTTTCAGATATTTTTGGGTTTATATTGGGTTGACAAGAAAACATTTTACATATGTATGTAAATAGTATGTACAACACTGAACGTCTCTTTTTTACTAAATAGTGTTTATCTGTTCCCCACGGTCCAAGAGATGATTTCGGAAGAAATCCGGTCTTACCCAGCTTGGTTACCGGCGTGGCTGATCGCAGTCACAGATTTTCTTTTTCGTATTATAAATAGTCAAAAACATAAATTTACCCAGCATGATTCGAAACTGCTACTATCGCAACAGTAAGAGGGCCTTCCTGTCGCCCTTGACCACTGTGCCAACCAAGCCGGCCCTTTAGATTTTGTTTATGGCGTGAAGAATTCACAATCAAGATATACATAGCTCGATATCTCTGAAGACAAAAATATTCTCACATTGAAGTTTTTGTAGGACAATTAAATAATGAGGTTAAATGGTTAAACTTTTGGAAGTTGCAATTCAACCCAAAGAAAACCCAGGCCGTTATAATCCACAGAGAATCCTGTATCCTCCCACGTGTAGAAAAAGCAAATTGTCTCTAATAATTATGGTTCTCTATAAGACATACTCCTTTATTTAGACGGGTTTTAGTAGTCTAAGTACATCGGCCATGAAGAGATGAACAAATTTAGAAATAGCGGAGAAAAAAATTTGAGCGCCTCATATACAGAATTACTCAAATACATTAGTGCAAAGGTTCAAAAGGAATTTTTCACTCATCCCTTTTCAAAAATTCACCGTAGTATAATCGCAAAATTCCTATACCAAATCCTTATCAACACCAAACACGCGTTCCACATCAACAAGGACTTTAATCAGCTGACCAAACAGAATTCCAAAAAAAGCAGAGTTTATTAAATAAAATAAAGGTTCCTATGGTCTTGAAAAGGGAACGAAAAATTGAAAATGCACATATGTTTGTCTATAATATCTAAGTTAATTATTCTTTATTAGTTATCCGTACAAATTCGTTCAGTTTGCTTTTTAAAGACTAACCATATCATATGAGAAGCCGTAGAGATTAGTTATTAGAGTCTTCAGACCACAGGTGGAGGTCGCGGGTTCGATTCCCGGTGGAAACAACGACTTTTCGTGGGTGTTCTAGTTTGGTTAATGCCTGTCAAATCAGTTAGGTTAGGTAGCGGACCCCGGTGCCTGAAGCATTTCTTATTTTCAATCATTGTTCCTTTATTCATATTTTTCCTCAAACAGACTGCAACTTTACTTGACATGCCCATTATAATACTTAATATAATAACTGCATAATTTGTTGAGCAAATATCTAACACCAAAAAGAGAAAAACATAATGTTTTTATCAAGAAAATTAATCCGACTTCAAAAAATAAATAAGGAACACAGATAAGGTTTTTGTTTATTTTTATTTAGTTATTACAAGGATTATTATATACATATTTCAAATATTCTTTTTGCAATGGTTAAGTACAAATGGATGACTTTACAATGATGACAGAACAGAAAGAAGGCTGGTGCTTTTATTAACTTAAATTAACTTTTCATATATTCCCAGAATTTTTCAATGATGCTGCATACAGTGCATCAAAATAGGTCGTTGTGGTAAATGAATCAAGTGAAATTTTCCATAGTCACTAAGAGATGGACCGTAAGAAAATATAGATCGGCATTGTTGACCAATTACATAGAGGGCACCTAATGACTCATTCGCTAATCGAGGCGGACGTGGTAACGGGTCGGAACGATGGGAATGCTGAGATGTACATTTTTCGGATACAACGGACGACGCCTTGACCGGAATTCATATAGGTTCTTGGAGTCTCTCGAAGAAGATCTTGCTGACGTAGTTGATATACGATTGTTATTGTAATCACCGTTGCAACCCCTAGTATATTATCAAGATTGTGACCATTATAATGTTTGTTGAATATTTGTATTTTATTTATCAAGAAATAAAAGTATTTCTTACAGGACATTGACACCGTATCAGAGAGTGGTTGCATTATAGGCAAGTTAACTGGGAGATTATTTATAGCAAACCCAAGAATAAGGTCAATTACATTCTTTACCTGTACTATTATATATAGCTTGACATTCAAATAGTAACAATGTACCGGAATTTGATAGATTCACTTGTCTTAATAATTACAATGTTATCACTTACAATTTGTAGTTTAGATTTTTGACAAACAAATTTTGACATCATAGTTGACGGCACAGCTTGTGCACTAGAAGCATCAAATGAGGAGGTTTATCACGCCATACAGCATTTTTTCGCTAATTCAGTTATTTCTATCTTCTGTTCTGATTAGACGATAAGCAAAGTTCCTACACAGTCTGATTTTACCATTTTAACGGGGATGGTCCATTGGCTATTTTATCACTGTCACCACTTATGTTAATAGAATAATTCTTATTTAACTCACTATTACAACCTCAGCACAAATGTTATAGTATTTCAAATGTTCGTTATATTCTAAACACACACACTTGACAGGATAAATAGAAGGCCTTTATTCGACCACAATACTAGTTTATTGGTCCGAAAGGTAAGACAAGGCAATATGTTTCAATCAACGAACAAGATTATTTATAGCAAACCCAAGAATAAGGTCAATTACATTCTTTCCCTGTACTATTATATATAGCTTAACAATCAAATAGTAACAATGTACCGGAATTTGTTTGAAAATTTAAAAATATTATTTTAATTTTTTAAATTTGAAACTGTTCTGGAAACTACCGGATAGAAACACAGACGTACCTAATATTACCAAATTAAAACGGTCGGAGGCGTTGGCAATTATGCTCCCCTAACTATTATGTTAAATACGAGTAGGGCAGGAAGTTTCGTAGGTGGGTATTTTGGTAACATTTTGCGAATATATGGAAATTTATGGAAATTTTGGCGAAATGTTTCGCCACGTCCAACATGAAACTGCTAAGAGCCGCGACGGAATCTGATTCGTTCATTTCGTTCTATGGTTTGTTTATTTTGCACCCCATTTTTAACGTGCCCTATGTAGAGAACAGTGTGGTCAGCTTTTTATAACGTTTATAGACTAAATTATTATTTTATTTTATTACTAGGTAGAAGTCCGTAGTTGAAATGTATTCCCGATCTATGAAGTGTTGTGTGTCCGGATGCACAGATAGTGAGGAAATGCATCATCGTTTTCCGTTAAAAAAGCGATCCTTAAGAAGTGAGTAGAAAACTTTTAAAATCCTAAACTGGTTGGTTAAACATGAGGCATAATTTATTATCGTTACCACGTGAGATATTTGTGTGATACATTTAAACCTTCCTTTAAGTACTTATGAACAATTTAGTTATGGTGAAAATAATATCACGAGCCCAGAACATGTACAAATTGAAGTGGATCAAAATCAAAATTATATCGAAGGTAAATTGAAGGACTCAATCACATCTCTGTTCATAATTGTTAATTTCAAAACTGTCTTACTTGGTAGTACCTATATCCATCATTCCAAGCCCGCAACCAGGGTGTTCGAAGCAAGTATCATCGACACTTGAACAAACTCCAGAAGGTAAAGGTAAAGTTTGTATTCATTCAACTAGTATCCCCCTTTCTGCTCATTTTTACTGTTAATTACTTGACTATAACTTCAGTCCAGCTGTTCCTATAACAGCAAACAAAGTTTTACGTTGTACCGTAGTGTATATCTCAGGTTAATTGGTATAACATTTTAAAAAAGATATGAAATATGATTTTTGTTTACATACAATTATGAATAAATTAGTAGACCCACAAATTGAGACTGATTTTATAGAGACAAGACAATATATCGTGTCCCAAACTCTAACAAAATTGTTTTAATATACAAGTAGTCAGTAGGTCTTTGAGCTATATCTTAAATTATTCAGCGATTTTGCCATGTCGATTATATAACAAAATTTTTGTCAAATGTTTTAAAAAAGTAAATTAAAACTCCTTCAATTGTACATTCCATAATGATCTTTCGGATAAAATATTAAAAGTACTGACGGAAAGATGGAAGAGGTAATTTTATTTTGCTATGCACCAAAGTTTTTTGCTTATGGTTTATATTTATGTATATAATATTTATATTTTATAGATATATATTTTTTATATTATATTTATATTTATAGATAAATTTAGATAAATGTATATAAATTTACATTATAAATTTATATTTATTGTTATATATCATATTTTATATATATATATATATATATATATATATATATATATATATATATATATATATATAAATATATATATATATATATATATATATATATATATATATATATATAAATATATATATATATAAATATATATATATATATATATATATATATAAATATATATATATATATATATTAAATATATATATATATTAAATTAAATTCAATTAAATAAATAAATATATATATATATATATATAAATATATATATATATATATATATATATATATATATATATGTGCATCAAAATACAGTGCATCAAAATAGGTCGTTGTGGTAAATGAATCAAGTGAAATTTTCCATAGTCACTAAGAGATGGACCGTAAGAAAATATAGATCGGCATTGTTGACCAATTACATAGAGGGCACCTAATGACTCATTCGCTAATCGAGGCGGACGTGGTAACGGGTCGGAACGATGGGAATGCTGAGATGTACATTTTTCGGATACAACGGACGACGCCTTGACCGGAATTCATATAGGTTCTTGGAGTCTCTCGAAGAAGATCTTGCTGACGTAGTTGATATACGATTGTTATTGTAATCACCGTTGCAACCCCTAGTATATTATCAAGATTGTGACCATTATAATGTTTGTTGAATATTTGTATTTTATTTATCAAGAAATAAAAGTATTTCTTACAGGACATTGACACCGTATCAGAGAGTGGTTGCATTATAGGCAAGTTAACTGGGAGATTATTTATAGCAAACCCAAGAATAAGGTCAATTACATTCTTTACCTGTACTATTATATATAGCTTGACATTCAAATAGTAACAATGTACCGGAATTTGATAGATTCACTTGTCTTAATAATTACAATGTTATCACTTACAATTTGTAGTTTAGATTTTTGACAAACAAATTTTGACATCATAGTTGACGGCACAGCTTGTGCACTAGAAGCATCAAATGAGGAGGTTTATCACGCCATACAGCATTTTTTCGCTAATTCAGTTATTTCTATCTTCTGTTCTGATTAGACGATAAGCAAAGTTCCTACACAGTCTGATTTTACCATTTTAACGGGGATGGTCCATTGGCTATTTTATCACTGTCACCACTTATGTTAATAGAATAATTCTTATTTAACTCACTATTACAACCTCAGCACAAATGTTATAGTATTTCAAATGTTCGTTATATTCTAAACACACACACTTGACAGGATAAATAGAAGGCCTTTATTCGACCACAATACTAGTTTATTGGTCCGAAAGGTAAGACAAGGCAATATGTTTCAATCAACGAACAAGATTATTTATAGCAAACCCAAGAATAAGGTCAATTACATTCTTTCCCTGTACTATTATATATAGCTTAACAATCAAATAGTAACAATGTACCGGAATTTGTTTGAAAATTTAAAAATATTATTTTAATTTTTTAAATTTGAAACTGTTCTGGAAACTACCGGATAGAAACACAGACGTACCTAATATTACCAAATTAAAACGGTCGGAGGCGTTGGCAATTATGCTCCCCTAACTATTATGTTAAATACGAGTAGGGCAGGAAGTTTCGTAGGTGGGTATTTTGGTAACATTTTGCGAATATATGGAAATTTATGGAAATTTTGGCGAAATGTTTCGCCACGTCCAACATGAAACTGCTAAGAGCCGCGACGGAATCTGATTCGTTCATTTCGTTCTATGGTTTGTTTATTTTGCACCCCATTTTTAACGTGCCCTATGTAGAGAACAGTGTGGTCAGCTTTTTATAACGTTTATAGACTAAATTATTATTTTATTTTATTACTAGGTAGAAGTCCGTAGTTGAAATGTATTCCCGATCTATGAAGTGTTGTGTGTCCGGATGCACAGATAGTGAGGAAATGCATCATCGTTTTCCGTTAAAAAAGCGATCCTTAAGAAGTGAGTAGAAAACTTTTAAAATCCTAAACTGGTTGGTTAAACATGAGGCATAATTTATTATCGTTACCACGTGAGATATTTGTGTGATACATTTAAACCTTCCTTTAAGTACTTATGAACAATTTAGTTATGGTGAAAATAATATCACGAGCCCAGAACATGTACAAATTGAAGTGGATCAAAATCAAAATTATATCGAAGGTAAATTGAAGGACTCAATCACATCTCTGTTCATAATTGTTAATTTCAAAACTGTCTTACTTGGTAGTACCTATATCCATCATTCCAAGCCCGCAACCAGGGTGTTCGAAGCAAGTATCATCGACACTTGAACAAACTCCAGAAGGTAAAGGTAAAGTTTGTATTCATTCAACTAGTATCCCCCTTTCTGCTCATTTTTACTGTTAATTACTTGACTATAACTTCAGTCCAGCTGTTCCTATAACAGCAAACAAAGTTTTACGTTGTACCGTAGTGTATATCTCAGGTTAATTGGTATAACATTTTAAAAAAGATATGAAATATGATTTTTGTTTACATACAATTATGAATAAATTAGTAGACCCACAAATTGAGACTGATTTTATAGAGACAAGACAATATATCGTGTCCCAAACTCTAACAAAATTGTTTTAATATACAAGTAGTCAGTAGGTCTTTGAGCTATATCTTAAATTATTCAGCGATTTTGCCATGTCGATTATATAACAAAATTTTTGTCAAATGTTTTAAAAAAGTAAATTAAAACTCCTTCAATTGTACATTCCATAATGATCTTTCGGATAAAATATTAAAAGTACTGACGGAAAGATGGAAGAGGTAATTTTATTTTGCTATGCACCAAAGTTTTTTGCTTATGGTTTATATTTATGTATATAATATTTATATTTTATAGATATATATTTTTTATATTATATTTATATTTATAGATAAATTTAGATAAATGTATATAAATTTACATTATAAATTTATATTTATTGTTATATATCATATTTTATATATATATATATATATATATATATATATATATATATAAATATATATATATATATATATATATATATATATAAATATATATATATATAAATATATATATATATATATATATATATATATATAAATATATATATATATATATTAAATATATATATATATTAAATTAAATTCAATTAAATAAATAAATATATATATATATATATATATAAATATATATATATATATATATATATATATATATATATATATGTATATATATATATATATATATATATATATATATATATATATATATATATATATATATTTATTTATTTAATTGAATTTAATTTAACAAATTTATTTCCAGAAAAAAATTGTTTTTTATTTAAATTTCACGCCAAGGCTGTTACGTGCATTTCGCTTTGTGTTCTTAGTGGGGAAAATTGCGCTTCTTCGAGTGCAACCGCAAATTTTTTTTAACCAAATTATTACTTAATTAGTCTTTTTTATAATTTTAGATAGTTTAATTTACGATTGTATTGAAATATAGTTTATTTAGTTTATTTAGTTTTTGATTGAAATATTTAGTTTATATTATTGTATACACTAATTTTTTCTATATATATTGCTTTGTTTTATATTATAATAGTAGAATTAAGTAATTATATAAGAAAATCAAATTGCTATGGAAAGACAAAACATGGAACAAAAGAAGCTTTTCTATTTTGAAAACTGTACGAAGTTATATATCTGCTCTAATTTGAATGTCCATAACAAGAGAATTTCCTGCTGAATCTTACAATAATTTTATGTTTTAGAAAAATATCTGCATTAAATCTGAAGGGTGTATTCATTTTTAAATATTTTACTTGCGAAAATAAATATAGCAGCAAACAAATATTGAAACAGCGTGGATCCAAAACAAAGCATCCTGCTATTAATGAAGATACCAAAGTAACAAAAATACTGTACACATGTAAGTTATGCGAGCATACTATAATGTAAGCGAATCTTCTAATGAATCATTTACAGTCAACTCATAACTTAAACGTTGAGGAGTTATTGAAATTTAATACCTTTAAAGAAATTCAAATATGGGAAAATGATATGGAGCAAGCCCCAACCTCGTGTCAAGAGAGAAGAAGCTATATTTCTTTATATTGTGCTAGCATAATATTTCAGGGTCCAAGGAAGTTCAAGGAAGAAACAAGATAAATACACATTGCCTAGCAAGTATTAAATTAGAACAAAGGTGAAGAATATGAAGTAGAATTCACCAAAACATATTTTGGACATGAAAATACCTTAAACTCCTGCAGCTCTCGAAAACAAATAGAGAATAAATTGTAACCAAATGAGCAGCTAAAATACCATTTAATGTTATAGAGGATGATGTAAGACACGATGTGGATATTACTAATGTAAGAAGAATAGATTTAGTGACTCACGAAGAGTTCCAAAACATAAAAGCCGCTTATGGTTTTGAATCCACAGCTAATAGAGATGAAAATGACACAATAAGTGTAGAACCATGGGCAAATGAGTTGAAAGATACAAGATGTATACTGTTATATAACCCACAAGGTGGATATATGGACGTCTACCTCAATTAGAAAGAAGATGATAAATTTGCAGTTATTGGCCAATGTTACCACAATCTTAGTGAGTCTATATAACTTAGACCCTTAAGAAATAGTCCAGAGAAAATCGATGAAGTGGATGTAACACAAATAACATAACTTTATCCTAATGTCCTTTATACTTAAATAAATTATGTTCATTGTAATATTGTTGTTTTGTATTTTTCCTAATTTCATAAGTGAAACGTAGATATTTTGAGATAAATATGTATTAGTTTACCTAGTACATTTAAACATGTCAGTAATTGTAATTTCAATTATCGCCCATCGTCAATTTCATTTATGAGGTCTAATTAATAAAAATCCCAAATAAGGATTTCAGTAAATCATTAATATTAGTGTATTATAAGGTGGTTGATAAAATAATACTAGATTAAGGGTATGCTTTTGGCCATAATCAATTTATTTTATCAGTACCATTTTAATACGAAATTGATCTTACAATATTTATATTACAAATAAATCAAAAGAGTTTTGAATGTCTAGTTATGCTGGTATTAGATATTTCGTATATTTTTGAAATGAATAGCTATTTTGAACTTAAATATCGCTTTGTTATAACATCAGCATCATTGATGCATATTAGAGTATTTACAAGAAAAATAAATATCAATATGCCTTAAAATTGATTAAGATAAATATATGTATATTTAGATAGGTAGCATATTTTTATTTAAATTTGGGAATTTTGATTATTGATATTCAGAGAAGGTTTTAGGAGAGACCTGAAGGATCTACAACGGATTTTCAAGTTTAATATTAAGATATATTAAATGCAACTTATATGTTTATGATAAATTGATTATCAATCCTTATGTATTTATAAATCCATAATTTTAGTATTATTCCTCTAGATATTACATAATAGAATAAAAGCGAGTTCTACTGTTAATATTTTCTCAACATTTTGGCCAAAAATACCGACGAAGACTTGTACTATTCAAGAAAATCATGAATGGTTCCAAATATCTATGGTACATAGAAATCGATCTAGTAATGCGATATTTTAGACCGTTTAATTTAATATCAGTTATGTTTTTTATTAAATTTGAAGGAAAGTGTAAATGAACTAGACGGGATTGCCACTTCTTTTTAAATGTACAATTTGTCCACATTTTGACGACATGTTGTTGTAACACATCCTAGAGATGTTAGAACTTCATAACACATCATTTCCAAAGACGCCATGTTCAGAATCACTACGCTTTTCTTATTTTCTATTTCTAGTGTCTGTACCACCCTGATTGAGTTTCATGATAATTTGTTCATAGAGTGTTCCAGTTTTCTCTTTCTAATTTCCATTTATTATTTATAAAATCCTCCTTTATTATGTTCATGTTATAGATATTTATTGTTAAAATTAAGCCCAAAATATATTATAGGAGGAGATTTTAGAATAAACAGAAAAAGTGAAAGTGCCATCGGAAAAAAAGGTCAGTACAGTAGAAAATAAATGCAAAATGTCATAAAACGTTAAGAGCCGAAACTGAATATCTGGACCACAAATGCAGGGTAGGATAATTTTAAACATAAAAATAACAGTATTATTTCAACAACACGTAAAAAATATGAGAACACTACACAAAAAATAGATAAAATGGAAATATCGACATCAGGATATCACATATTGCAGTTTTGAATGTAGAAAACACAACTAGAACCCAGAACGAACGGGCACTCTACAATGCGTGGATGAACGAAAAATCAGAGAGTCTTGAAATCGCATTAACCAATATTCAAAAACAAATATATGCCCTCCAGCTACAACTAAATAAACAAAGCTCTGAAGGCAAGGACAAACCACCAAGCCAACAAAAGCAGTCCAATTGTTATATACGAAACAGATGAAGAAGAATTGCAGAAAGAAATAGGCTGAATAACGGGTAAAAGTAAAAAAATAAAAGCAAATAATTCCCCGGGGATCATCATCACAGCAAATAAAAGTAAAACCAAATAATGAACAAAATAAAGAAATTAGAATGCCCAGGTCACCCCCAAGTATGGTAAGTAATATTACCGACTTTGACTTGCTTTACGATGAGGTCCAAGTATATAATATTCAAAGCAACGGTACTGAACAATGGACAAATAAAACTCGACGCCGAATGTCGTACAATATTCACAAAAATAATAGATTGTTCAGAGTTGCTGAAACTGTAATGGCACTCTTATGACGACAAAAAAAACAGAGGCATCAAAGCTATGGCAAGAGCGCTTCCATCATCAGCTAAAAGTGAAAAATTAATGCAGAACTAAACCAAAATACAGTGCAAAATGCAGAAACATCACGCTACCTTAAAAGTATTCCTAGATATGCAAAAAATAGATATTTGCCTAATATCAGAAACCCATTTAACAAAAGAGTCCTTATACAATTTAGAGGATATACATTTTATCATACCATACATCCAGCTAACACCGCAAGAGAAGGAAGTGAAGAAGAAGATACAATCAAAAAAAGGAAAATTATTTGAATGTCCTAAGCAACCTGGGAGAAATATTTAAAATTGGAGTTGATTTCAATGCAGAAAATATTAGATGGGGACCCAGAATGACATCAACTAAAGGCAATGAACGGCATAAAGCAGCTGCTGAACAATGATGTAGTTACATGTCAACTGGAAAACCAACTTATTAGCCGACTAATCAAGAGAAAACCCCAGACCTGTTAGATTTCTTCATAGTAAGAAACATAACAGCCAACTATAAAAAGATCGAAGAAAATTTTGAGATAAGTTCAGATCATACGCCAGTGATTCTGACGTTGAGCGAAAATATAATAAGACAAGAAAGAAACCCAACATTAACAATCAAGAGAACAGACTGGGAACGATTTGCTGAACAATTGAACAAACGAATTTAACTATACGTACCCCTCAAGACAACTGAACAATTAAATTTTGAAGCAGAGAAATTCGTAGTTGATATTCAACAAGCTGCTTGGAATAATACTCCACAAATTAATAGTACAACTAAAGGAATTAATTATCCAAAAGAAGTGAAGGAAACGGTAGCTGAAAAACGTAAATTACGAAAAAAATGGCAACAAAACAGAACACCTGAAAATAAAAATAGTTTAAACAATATAACTCAAAGAGTGAAAAGGGAAATAAAAAACAAAACCATAAATGATTATCTGAGAAATGTAACACGTGATAAAGAAACTGATTACTCAATCTGGAAAGTCCCAAAATATTTAAAGCGTTCATGTCTACACAGTTCGTCTATAAGAGACCTATGTGGAAATTAGACCTATATCACTGCTCCCAATAATATCTAAGGTTTTGAAAAACTCCTGTTGAAAAGAATAAAACCGATCATATAAAGAAAAAAAGCCTAATACCAACACACCAGTTTGGGTTTTTAACAAGCACTCAACAATTGACCAGGTCCACAGAATAACAGATGTTATTGAAAAAGCCTACGAAAGTAAAAAAGTATGCTCAGCTATATTTTTAGATGTAACACAAGCCTTCGATAAGGTTTGGCATGAAGGCCTTATGCATAAACTACAGAAAATACTACCAAAACAACACACCTAACTATTAAAATCATACATTACAACCATAATCTTCAGAGTCAAACAAGAAGAAGCTTACTCTACAATAAAAGAAGCTAAAGCAGGTGTACCACAATGAAGTGTACTGGGATCAATGCTTTATCTGCTCTACACTTGTGATATACCTCAAATGGAAAATATTACGAAGGCTACATTTGCTGATGATACTGCGATTATAGCTGTCGGAGATAATACTGAAGAAGCCTCACGAAAATTACAACAGGCAAGTGACAATTTAAATAATTGGACACGTGCAGTTCATAATATAAACAGACCGTACAAGCACCAATAAGATTAAATAACACTATATTTCCATATAGCAACAACGCTAAACATCTTCGAATGAATCTCGATGCAAAACTTCGCTGGAAGGAACATATGAAGAAGAAAAGAAACGAACTGGAGTTGAAAAATAGGAAAATCTACTGACTAATTGGAAGAAAATCACAATTAACAGTATATAATAAATTGCTAATATATAAGCAATTACTAACACATATATGGACATACGGAGTTCAATTATGGGGATGTTCTGCAAAGAGTAACATAAATCAAATAAGTTTTTCAGAACAAAGTCCTGAGAGGTATTGTGGGTGTACCCAAATACTATAGCACTTGTTACCTACATCGAGACCTTCAGATACCCACAGTCAGTAAAGAAATCAAGAGAATTGCAAGGGAGCATGAGGAAAGATACCACCAGAACACGACATAGACTCAAGAAAATCAAATCACCTGATCTTGTGTAGCATTGTGTAGTGAGGTGCATATATTAAAAAATTCAGCAGTGACACGTATAAACATTATTTCACCAAAGACTGAGATAGGGCCGATGGGTCCTCCTAGTTATATACCTAGATTTAAGTTATTACAAAGACAAATCGTAGGTTAGACGGAAACGACTAGTAACAATATAATAACTAAATAATAAAAAAATGTTAAACATACAGCCTGAGGTTCACGATTAATAATACCTGGAATTACATGTAATTATTACTCTGGGCGCAAACCCACTTACTGGGGCAGTAAAAATTATCAGACCTACTGGACTTTTACATTTCGAAAGGCATCTCTTCAAATTAAATACAAATCGAGAGATTTTGCGAAGTATCATTTGATCACACTCCAGTATTGTTAGCACTAGATGCGACAAACCGACGGTTATAGAATCTGCAATAGATACAAATCCTGTTCATAAGACCGATGTTGTTGTAAATCAGATTTCTCCAATAGAAGTTGCCACAGAAATTTATATTAACATCAATCCTAAAAAGGCTGGTTAATAAAAGATATATTGAATATTCAATGCCTGTTTGAGACTGAAGCATGTTTCGGAATTATTTAATGTTGCTCGAATTCATTTGCTTAAAAAACCTGATAAACCAGTAGACCAAGTTATATCTTACCAGTGTATTTCGCTGTTACCTACGATATCAATATTATATGAGAAACTGCTGTTAAAACGCATTAAGTAATTTATAGAAATACCAGATTTCCAATTTGCAGTTTGAAATCACCACTCAAAAATGGACGAAGCGCATAGAGTAACAGCGGTACTTAAAAAGGAACTCGAAGAAAAGAAATACTGCCCTGCAATATTACTGGACGTCTCACAAGCTTTTGACCGGGTACGGCATTTGGGATTAATATACAAAATGAACAGATTGCTTCCCCCCAATTACTGTCGACTCCTCGAATAATAACATTTTGAAAAAATTTAGAGTTTTAGATGCACGAGCAATCTCTACACTCAACCCTATTTCAGCTGAAGATCCACGTATCCCTACAACAGAAGAAACAATACTTGGAACATTTGCCGACGACACAGTTTTCATATTAAAAATTGTCTAAGTTATCTAAGGCTGTAGATAACGTACAAGTAGCGGTAAAAAAATCTACAAATGGACTAGAGACTGAAAAATATGGCTTAATCGCTCCAAATCCGTCCATGTTAATTTTGAATTGAAGTAAAATGACAAATACATAATTATATCACTTGACAGATGCCTGATTCAAGCAGAATCAGCTAAATACGTCGAAATATGTCTCGATAGTAGGTTAAACTAAAAACCTCATGTTAGACAAAAAGCAGAGCAGATTAGATTCAAAGTCAAGAAAATGTATTGGTTAATTGAAATATACTCTCCACTTAACCTAAAATCAAAGAGATTGGTTTATCAGTCAATCATAAAGCCAATTTGGATCCATGGTGTGCACATAAGGGGTTGACAAATGCCATATATTGATAATACGCCAAACATCAAACAGTTTTGCGAATAATTATCAATGACCTCGAAATCAAATGAATACAAGAAGTGATCCAAGATTTCGCCTTGAACTACGGTTGCATAATCACAGTAACGTGAAAGCTATACAGCTATTGGACAACACGCGGGAAATCAGAAGATCGAAGCGAACCAAACCACAGGAACTTGTTTAGTGTATATAGGTGTATCAGTGTATAGGTGTTACATTACCCATAATTCATAATTTATGGCAAGCCAATAATAATAATTGTACGGTTGCTTCTGTTAATATAAATTATAACCAAAATTAATATAACAAAAAATTAAAAACTAATCATTATTGTATGCCACTCGAACGTATTCTTTCGGTGGCGGCTATTCCACAAACAAGCGTAACCATTCAGAGCGTAGTCTTGAAACGTAGATACGGCTCCGTCAGACAGATGGATCAGGTGTCGTTCCCTACATATATAGAAAAAATTACAAATATTCCACAATAACGACAACTTGGGGTTATCACCGGCAAGCCTTTTGTTAGATCTCTGAAACCTCTTAATTCCATATTTTCCAATTTTAAAAAAATTTATAGGTCTTTTTGATATTCTAAATTTGTTTAAAATTTCTTGAAATCTCTTAATTCCATATTAAAAAAATAAAACATATTTTGAAAAATGTAAAAAAATTATAACATCTGATAGTATTTTAATGTATCCTAACTTTGATAAGCAATTCATATTAACAACAGATGCTTAAAATTTTGTAACTTGTTTAATTCTTTCCGACTTGAGGGATAATGGTAAAACGGAACGACCGGGTAGCTTCTCGAATATTAACAAATACGTAAATAAAATACTAAACAATTGAAATAGGATCATTGTCAATTGTTTGGAAAACTAATCCTTTTAGACCTTATATTTTTACAGAACGAAGACCTGCGAAAGCAGATAGCTGACGTTAAAATGTTCGCAAAAGCCCAAACAGACGGAAAAGCTGGAAAAGAGCGAAAAGGCTTCCGAAGATCTCTAGGAAGAAATCAAAACTCTCACAGCTACGATAGCACAATTCATGAAGCATCAAAAAGATGCCATGGAAGTAAAGATTCCCGCTGCCATAGAAATCCAGACCCAGACACCAGCTAAACGGTTTCACCTTGGTGGGAAAAAGGAAAAGAGGGCCCGGCAACAAGGGAAAACAGGCTCCCAAATCACAACCCAATCCGGTAGCCAAGCCGGTCACTAAATCTACCCAATCGAAAGCCAAGGCTAACGTACAGCCTTCGATTACAAAATTTGCCACCAGACCAGTGCAAAACAAGCCGACCACCAAGACGGCCCCACAGCCAGTACCGAAACAAGTTACCACAAGACCAACCCAACCTGCGTAGGTAAGTAGCCAGGCCACTAAACAAGTCTTAACCTCCACAGCAAAAACAGTGCCAACCGTTTCGGCGACTGTTTCTCAAAGTCCCCCAAAGGAAAAAATTCCGCCTATAGTGCTCCGTGACAAGAAGAGGTTCATGGAGCTCATTAGAATTACTAAGGCACAATCAATAGACATCATAACCCGAAACAAAAAGGAGGGCATTTTCTTATTCGTCGCCACAAGCGACAATTACCGTAAACTTACTACCCTGCTCGAGGAAAGGAATTACCCTTACCATTCCTTCTGTCATCCGGAGGAGAGAGCATTCCGGGTAATAATAAAAAACATCCCAGAATCACTCTGCATTGACGAAGTACGTGAACTTCTCTTTGATCAAGGCTTCCATCCCAAATTGGTGCAAAGATGGAAATTAAAATCCGGGATAGAACTACCAATTGTTCAGGTAGTTGTTCCTCGCGAAGGAGCGACAGATCATATATATGACCAAACTCGGCGTCATCACAGTGAAGGTCGAGGTCCAGAGGGGAAACGGCCAGTCAGTGCAGTGCTTCAACTGCCAACTTTTCGGGCACTCCAGCTCATATTGCCGAGCCCCCCCACGTTGCGTCAAATGTGCCGGGCATCACGACACTAGATACTGTACCAAAATCCCAGAAGCACCTCGAAAGTGTAGCAACTGCAGTGAAATTCATACCGCAAACTTCAGCGGTTGCAGCTGCCTTCCTGCTCCAAGAAAACCAAAAATTCCGACCGAAACCAGGCCTCCACAAGGTTCTGCATGGAGTAACCAAGGTGGCAGGAAGCTAGCCCAAAAATTAGCCAGCGCCACCCAGCCTGCTCCAACTCAAACTCCTGCTCCAACCAATACACCGGACCTTAACTCCACAATACAGGCGTTTACTGACCCGCAGGCTTTCCTGCAAGTGATCGCCCTGGCTCACCAACTTGCTCGTCTTTTTCCAAATGTCGCTGCCTAGGCGGCAACACTTACCTGTCTCTATAACTTCCAGCAGCCTTTAACTCTTCGAAATGGCTGTTCCGAAATCTCTTATACTGATGACATGGAATGCAAATAGCTTACGCGGAAAGCAAGCGGAATTGGAAGATGTCATGACATTCTATGACGTCGACATCGTGCTCATCCAGGAAACTTTCCTGAAACCTTCGCATCGTCTGTCTTTCGAACACTTTTTGGTCTACAGAAACGATAGAACACCGAGTCGAGGCGGTGGAACCGCAATTCTCGTTAGAAAAGGAGTCAAACACGAGCTCCTTCCATCGTTATCAGTAAACAACTTCGAAACAACCTCCATTAAAACCGATATCCAAGAACGTCCCTTCGTGATTAAATCCCTGTACAGGAAATCTTCTGCATTCAACTATGCCGAATACCGATCACTCGTGGAAGGAAAATTTCCGAAAATAATAGGTGGCGACTTCAACGCCCACCACCCCATCTGGGGGTGTTCCAGAGCGAATCCCGCAGGTAACGCCATCGTAGCTCTATGTGCAGATCTGGGCTACGGTCTTGCCTTGCCAGATGAACCCACCCATCACCCTAGTACAGTCTCTCAAGGCGCAGCAAGAATCCTTGATTTCTTTATTCTTCAAGACGTAAATCGTGATTCCGAAGTTCGAGTCCTTGACGAACTAGACTCTGATCATCGTCCGGTCCTTCTCAAACTCGGAATCTGCGCCACCACTCAAGTCCCACTAACAAGATTCAGGAAAAAAACCGACTGGAAAAACTACCAATCTCTTCTCCTGAAATTCGATCCAATTCCGAAAATTAACACACCAGAACACCTCGAGGAAGCCGTACTGAAGCTAACTCGCGATATTCAGTCTGCTCACGAATCTGCCACAGTCAAAATTTCATCACAACCCCAGCCGAGGAAAAACAACCTTCCCGCTTCTCTTAAACGTGAAATTCGCATCAAAAACGGTTTATGCAGATTAGCTCGATTCACCCTTGATGCTGCTTCACCCAGAGCATGCAAGAGGGTAAGGGCGGCCGTCTCGACTTGGCGAGCAATGAAATGGAACTCATTTCTCGCGGACCAAAGGCTGGATGGCCCCCTTTCCTTCTGGCGTGTCTCCAAATGCCTCGTGGGGAAGACGCACAATGTCATCCCTCCCCTGAAGTCAGCGGTTACAGGAAATTTCACAGTCACTGACCAAGAAAAAGTCGAGCTCCTTGCGGAGACCGACGAAGCTCAAATGAAATGCCTCCCACCCGCACAGAACACTAAAGCTAAAGACATTGACATTGTCATCAACGAATCCAACTCCGTCAAAAGACCAGTAACCCCCGCCTTTCTTCTCAACCATTTTGTGTCTCCAAAGTCTCTACAGACTATGATTGCCAAACTTCAAACCAAAAAATCTCCAGGTTTCGATGGAATGTCGATTACCCAGTTAAAAAAGCTCCCGCATAAGCAGCTTGCAGAACTGGCAAACATCATTAACTCCATCATGAGACTGCAACACTTCCCGGCGTCTTGGAAACACGCACATAAAGCGGTTATACCCAAGAAAGGAGCAAAATCATCTCCATCTGATTACAGGCCTATCAGCCTTCTCAGCGCCATTTCGAAGCTTGCCAAGAGGGCAATACTCTACGCTCTCAACTCTTTCACAAAGGAAAACAACATCATTCATCAACAGTCCCACATAACCCGGTCCAACTTGTCACTCCAGGGCAAGTCTCCGCGACCAGGTATGCGTCATGCATTCCACCGCCTGATTTTAGGCCAGAACAAAAAAAAACCTTATATTTTTGGAGTAATATTTCAATTAACCACCGATCACAGATCATAAACAGTCAAAATCTCGAAGTACAAAGAAAAATATTAAACTATTTTTAAAATTATTTTAGTTATAGTCACACAGTAGTCGTTATATTGTAGGCAAATTTACATTATTTGCCTTAATACATTTTAGTTCCATTTATTCATTTATGTTCTTTTTGCTGCTGGTTGCACTATGATGTGATATGAAATATGATAAAATAATCCAAATGAAATCGAAGCGCCCTAAAAATTTAAATGTTAGAAAGCGGAAAAATGAGGAAAACGAGACTCAAACTTTTAATACAAATCCTAGTATTATGCAAAATTATATTTATTTATATTGCTTAAAACTATATTATATTGCGATATTTTAGTATTTGCAAAATCTAATTAACAGAAAAAATTATTTAGTATGTTTGTGAATTAGGTTAACGTATTGCAGACTTAAGACTAACTGCAAAATTTCAATATGCAGCTAGCCGCAAATCTGTAAATCCCCCACTAAACTATTTTCCCTATATGTAAATAATAATTTAAAATATCGACAACGTAGCAGTCGATTTGCCGTCATTTTGCCATCGAATGACAGATTTTAGGTGGTGTTTCTATCATCTAGTAGATGTTTCTGCACCACAGTCATCATTATAATGAAATGCTATGTCTTGTTATCACACAACAGAGTAGGAATAGGGATTTTATGAAGATTTCTTTTGTTGGATTCAGCATGGGCCTTTTTGCAATGATTGAGTACAAACAGATGACTTCTTTCTTGATTTAAATTAACTATTCGTATATTCCCAGAATTTTTTATTTCTATTGCCGCTTCAGAGTAAAAAGATATAGTCCGTATTCAATGTTACTTAATACAGTGCGTCAAAATAGGTCGTTGTGGTAAATGAATCAAGTGAAATTTTCCATAATCACTAAGAGATGGGCTATAAGAAAATATAGATCGGTATTGTTAACCAATTACATAGATGGCACCTGATGACTCATTCGCTAATCGAGACAGACGTGGTATCGGGACCGAGCGATGGGAATGCTGAGATGGACACTTTTTGGCTACAAAGGCCGACGCCTTGACCAGAAATCATATAGTTTCTTAGAGTCTCGAAGAGTATTTTGCTGACGTAGTTGATATACGATTGTTATTGTAATCACCGTTGCAACACCTAGTATATTATCAAGATAGTGACCATTATAATATTTGAATTTGTATTTTATTTACCAAGAAATAAAAGCATTTCATACAGGACATTGACGCCAATTCAGAGAGTTGTTGCATTATAGGCAAGTTAACTCGGAAATTATTTGTTAGTAAACCCAAGAATAAGGTCTGTTACATATTTTTCCTGTACTATTATATATAGCTTAACATTCAAATAGTAACTATGTACTGTATAGTATGTACCGGACTTTGACAGATTGACTTGCCTTAACAATTATAATGTTATCACTTACCCCTAATTTTTAGTTTAGATTAATTGCATATCCAAACCATTCTAGCTTGTGCATTAGAAGCACCAGATGAGTAATTTTACCACGCCATACAGCATTTTTAAGCTAATTCAGTTATTTCCAGCTTCTGTTCTGATAAGACGAAAAGCAAAGTTTCTACACAGTCTGACTTTACCATTTTTGAAGGGGATAATCCATCGGCTATTTTATCACTGTCACCACTTATTTTAATAAAGAAATTCTTATTTAACTCACTGTTATAACCTCAGCACAGATGTTCTAGTCTTTAAAATGTTCATTATATTCTAACCTTATTTGTTTAAATAAGAGGCCTTTATTCGACAAAAATACTACCTTATTGGTCCGACAGGTAAGGCAAGCCAATGCGTTTCGATCAACGAACTAACGGAGACTGTTCTGGAACCATTCGGAGGTGAGGCACGGGAACATATCGACAACGTGCAGTCGACTTAATATCATTTTGATCTTGAATGAAAGATGTTGAATGATATTTCCAACTAGTGTCACATTCCCGCCGAGTTAATTTGTTTAATTTTATGTATTCCTTTCACTTTCAAGGTCAACTTTTAAAAAAAGTATATGGATATAAGGGATGAATAAAATATAAATATTTTTTAACAGCTACTGCTACTGGAATATACTTCGATATTTCACAAAAAATATGTAGATTTTTTAATAAAAAATAAAAATATTGATATATAGGCCGATGTTTTGTAAATACTGTAAAAAGTATATTAATATATAAAATTAAATATCCGTTTTCAAAGTATATTAATCGTTATGTTTCGATTATGTTTTACATTTTAGAAAGGTTTTTTTTCACAGATCATGTTAGAAATAAAGTCAGTATTTTAAATTGCGATTTAACATACACACAGGGCACGGCCCAAAAAAATATCGATATTATTTAAAGATTGTAAAATGTACATTAAAGTATCGAATTTTTTAATAAATATTTTATTTTAATTAGTGTAGAGAAGCTAATCTTTTAAGGTTAAGTACCAAATTTAATAGTTTATTTAAAGGTTTTATAATATTTATGGAATAATTTATGTAACTATCGATACATCGGAAGTTACAAACGATTTTCTTTCATCATCTCTAGTTTATTCTTTAATCTTCCATATATGTAATCAATAAGAAAACATAAAATATTTTGATAAAAGAATTTGATAAACAATGTTTGCTTCCTTGAAATATTTCAAAGTTTAAGTGCATTTATTCACGTATAAACGTTTATAATTTAACTATTAACAATTTATATTAGTGTATACTTTAAAATATCTTAAAAACACATAATACAGAAATTTAAACAATGGAGATATTAAGAGAGTAATGTATGACCAAAGAATTTAAAGATAATACTTAACCGATATTTTACAGTCCCAATGAAAAAGTTATTTGTCCTTACAATAACTCACATCACATAAGAGTATCAAGGATGGAATTACATTTGAAGAAATGCAAAGCTGCTAACAGCGGGAATATTGTACTAGTCCCTTGTGATTATAATACATGTCACCGTGTACCACCAGAAGAATTAAATGTAAGGTGTATTATTTATTAAAGAAAACCAATACAGTACTTTTTTTATACTAGTTACACCATAGTATCTGCCCGGATAAAAAGTGTATAGAATTGCAGCTAATAAAAGAAGGCAGTGAAGTTGAAAAGGTGGTGTGGCGACCGCCACGACCCTTTAGGCCACCACCAATTCACCATCAACAACTACAAAGGTTGGCAACGCCGGTGGATTGGTACCATGCAGTTCTGGAGTATAAAAGGCCATCACGACGACGTCTCGCTCTTTCTTATCACCGTCCCCCTGTAACAGTACCACTTCCACAGCGCTACCGTACTTCCTTCACCTTAACCTAAGATCCTGTCAATCCTCCCATCGACCACATGTATCAATCGCAAGTTGAAATAAACAACTTTGATTCAACCAGTGTTTTAAGTTCCCGTGCAAATTCCTTCCAAAAATAGTAGTGAGTGTTCTGATAGATAACCGCAGCGGCAGCCACACGTTTCGACCGACCGACCGACCCGACGAACATTCCTACAGTGGTAACACCTCTAGAACCTATTAAACTTGTACCAGTTGATGATAGTTGGGATAACGTTTTAGAGTGAGGGCCCAACTTATAATGCAGAGCGATATTGTCTCGAACATCAAGTATTAAGACGTTTAGACACAGAGTCTGCTTCAAAGAGACGGAATTTTCGGAATTCAGAAAGACAGAGAATAGGACAACTTACAGACACTGCCGTATCTAATAAATTATGTTATAAAAATGTGCTTAATGTATGTTTATTATCTATATATGATTTAATTATACAGTTGACAAATATTTTTAGAAATAAATAGTCTATTCCTTGTAAAACTTATTCCGTATTTTATTTTTTTATTGTTAACATATTCATTAATTTTTTTATTTTATTACCTCGATTATCTATCATTTGGTGTCTTGATATGCCAATAAGTAGAAGCCTTGTTCAAGTATCAAGGTCTGCTTGCTTAGGATTAAAAATTAAATGCTTAAAAATTAAATAAATGTGTATTATATTTTTTATGCGCCAAAAGTGATAAGCTATAAAATACATAGTAAGATATTAAACACTAAATGAATTCAAATTATTTTTTGTCTTTCCGCTCAAAGTAAGTTTATCAAAGAGGTTGGACATTAGGAGGTAACAAGTGTTCGATAGTTTTACACAATGAAAATATATATTCTATTCTCAGATCATGTTAGACATAAAGTCATTAATTTAAGAAGCGATTCAGAACACAAATACATAGAGCAACTGGAAAGAACATCGATATCTAATACAAATATATAGTTATATTTAGGAAAGTAAAGAGGGCTTGCAAAAGGGGCATACCTATGTGGGGTACTCCAACGATAAGAACAACCAATGCACGTGACAACAAATTAGCTGATGATATGAAGGGTACCAAAAACTGGGGGCCATCACGAGCGACGTAGCCATGAACGTTTACTGCCAGGCTGCCAGCACAGGAGTAGCCAACCAATCGGTAGTCACCACAACAGACGTGGAAAGGTCTACATTACGGACGACAATATGATGACAGCCAGCCCTCCATCACATGGGATGCATGCAGTCTGACGAACAGAAAGTTTTTACGCCAGCAGTATAGAATAGTTCAAAAATTAGGAATAGAGTTATCATCGTTTGATCAAAATATATAGATAATATTTAAGTTAAGTTCATAGTACCACCGAACTCCTGTCCGAGCAAGACGTATATTATAAGGATCATAAAAAAAAGAAAACAGAAAAAGAATCATTGAATATACCAGACCATTAAGAGAATTTAAAATGGTGTCTGGCAGTCAGACCTCACCGAAGAAATAATCTGCAGGTCACCCCAAAAAGTAAAAAAATTGATTTCACAGAAGTTATAAAATACACAGTATGGAAAGTATAAAGAAAGTACACAGTATGAAATGGAACTATAAAGAAAAAATCATCAACAAGGTATGAAATTTTAAAAGATCAAGTAGTTAAGAGTATGTCTCCATTATAGAAAAACCAGAATAACAACCACCATATTCCAAGAGCAGGTCGGAGTGAAGTTTTGCGAGGTCAGGGTGGCCGAATTTTAGACACAAATAATTGATTAGAGACGCCTATATGGTAAATGCGCTTTTAAGCACGATTGCATAAATAAGTATTTTGCTGCCTTGAAATATAAATATGTAAAACGCTACGGAGCAAGATCGAGTTATAGCCTCACGGGCAGGATGAAGATTCCGGCATCTTAATTAATTCTGTGATGTGGCCATAACCGACTTATTCATAAAGTATAAATACAGAGCGGCTCAGCTGAATTCAGTATTTTAATTGCCCAATTACCTTCACCAAATCGGTTCTAAAAAATATTATAATGGATGCATTAAAACAAGTCATTTTTCCAAAAAAATTTATTAATTAATTATAAAATCTATGACAAGAAATATAATAGTTTATTGATGAATTAACGTTTGAAATTTAAATACTAAAAACGTTGATAACATTAATTGAATTTTACGATTCATATGAATGCTATAAAAAGACAACTTAATAAACCTAACAAGTTCACGGTAAGATGGAATGTACTACCTTACTTCAGTTATCTGGTATCTTTATGGACTCATTCTTCTACCCACGCCCACCGCACCTCTATCGGGTGGACCTTAAAAATGGACAAAACTGTCCTCTCAAGTTCACCGAACAGCGAGTGATTCTTATAGCTGTATTTTACGCCTTATTCCAGACCAGGCTCTAGCATACATGTATACCCAAATATATATTAAATTGCTCATCCTTTTTAAATGCTACAGTTCGTCGGATTGCAGCCTTCAACCAAAGTACTGTCAACCCCTACTGTCCAATTCCCCAATTCTCCTATAATTCGCTTTCTCCAGCAAGTTTGGACTCCCTCAAGTTGTTATATTTGGGATTTAAAAAGCAGATGCAGTCTGCCGTCTACTCTCTGATGAGAACGTGGATCACGCCCTTTTTATTTGTACTATAGAAAAAAATGGATTGTCATTAACGACGCGTTTACATTTTGTCCAAGTATTGACTGAGATCTGGAAAACTTTCTTTATTTTATGTGTATCCTGAAAAACAACAAAATAAAATATTAGATATGTTAAAAAAGAATTTCGTATATTAGTACAGTACTAGCTTTTATAATAAATAAATAATCTGATAAATAATTATGTTTCCAGAAAAATTATAATATTAAAACGGAAAATTCAATAATAAAGCAGTTCGGTCAAATATTAGATACATAACTTATGGTATGGTTTTTGGTATATTTTTTAAACATATTAAACTGGAAGAAATATCTCCAAAAATTAAATTATAAATGCGAAACATTATAATCATATTTTTCAACAAGCATGTTGACACATTGTGAAAACCAGCCAATTAAATCTATAGCAGAAATCAGGTAATTTTGGATATCTTTTAATAAAACATTTGTTAATATAATAATTTTGTTAACGATCGTTAATGTTTTATTAGTTCCGCTATTCCAAATGGCCAAAAAGTAAGAATTCTTTAGAATCGAAAGTAATATACCATTAATATAACATATCTTGCGAATGTTACAACACATATAGTTGGACATATAATAATTGGGTGGATGCGCCTATATACTGAATCGGCTTATATATTGTTGAATAATTAAATGTTAAGAGTAGTTGTTTTGTATATAAAATCGTAAAAACGCTACGGCGCATGCTCGTGATAAAACCACCCGGACAAGATGAAGATCCCTCACTCTTGATTCATTTCTGTGTTGTGGCTTTAATCGAGATGTTTTTAAAGTATAAATATGCATGGACTAAGTTGTATCCAGTACTTTAATTACTCAAATACCTACAACAAGTCGATTCTAGAGAATCATCTGAGAATGGATAGAAGGCCTAAATCAACCGGGATATAATAATGTAAACAATTCAAAATTGCTACTTATACAACGCTGTATCATCTGGTGCCGCTTTCTGAGATATGGAACGTATTTCTAAGATGGAGTGAAAATTTAATTGTATAAAAGATTTACCTGAATTTCACACTGACAAACAAGTTCAATGAGTCTGGGCTGGACGTCTGCCCAGACTATTGAACTTCTAATAAGATATTGACTAATAGGCAAGCATAAAGACAACATACGACGGGTTGTAGGAATGATCTAACCGCCACCACGATGGATTGCTTTGTTGCCCATTGGAATCCTGCAAATAGAATTAAGAATAAAACTCACTCCATTAAATATGATTTGAAAAAATAAATTAAGAGGGCGTTGCCATTTTTTTGCTTATTAATTGGTATGATCTATAAACCAAAAGCCAGTGGAAGATTCATCTAGACAAAAACAGGAACATAATTAGTAACGTTGTTCTTAGTGTACTAGATACCAGACAGCACATTTGCTTCAAAATTTTCAGACGCCTGCAACTTTTCGTTCAAAATTCTATATAGTGCGTGTTTTATTTGTTCTAGAGTACGGAAGAAATATTTTAAAATTAAACCAAAAGAACTGTACACTAACTCACCTAATATATATCATTCTCTAATTATATATCCGTCTAAATAATTTATGAGTATCCCACTAGCTGATTAGCATGTCGTTTCAATCCTTTTTAATCAATGTTATATTCACTGATGAGACTCCAAGCTTTTATATTGCAGAGCCTTATAAACTACATCTTATAGACTACATGTTGATAGAAATCCATACGGCATATATTTAAAAGCCTGGAACCTAAAATACTTGGGCCAATATCTGTTGTATTTGTTTGGCGACTTTGACAGGCACATCTGGTCAGATTCTTCGCTGACGGTTTAACGGTAAGATACAGTAGTATACCTTAACACGTAGTACAGTAAGACCCAGTAGGGTCGAATGATGATCCCCCTCCAAGGCTTCCAGACAAATTTCTAAGAGGAACTCTCCGGCACCGGCAATGATGTATTCGCCAGATTCTTCAATTACACATAGTACCATAGGATCGGACTTGGCCAAAGGTTTCAAACCTGAAGTCAAATGACACAGACAATGATAGTCACACAATAAAAGCGAATATTTCCGTACCTTCTACGGGTTTTTCTGAACGGGCCGGATTCTTCGGTTCCACAGCTACACGTACTACGGAAGATAAGCTGAACTTCTTGATATTCAAGTTCTGCTTGTTTGTGAATGTGGTGATGGTATCGGGCTTAACCAAAAATTGATCCACACCGAACAATCTGTAAATGTTTCCAGATGGGACATTTTCCATGACTTCTACATAACGACGCATCATGCGGATGGTTCTATGTATTGTCTGCTCGTTTAAATGTTCTTTCTTGATGCCACATATTTCAGTTTTAGGATAGGGGCCTTCATGCCTTTGGCTAATTTACCGGAAAATACAGGAAAAAAAGCGTGGAAACGACTTTTATGAGAAGTGGGTACCATCTTAGACACATACATCGTCAGAGGGCAGTTAGGATCACAGTTCGTAATACCTAAAAACAAAAAGGGAAGTATAGTAATTTGCATATGCTAAAAAAATAATAAAAAATTGGTAATTGTTGCTCAGTTTATACCAATCATTCACAGTGAATCAGCATAGAGTTGTAAACTACATATCGTTATGTACAAATAAAACCTAAAATTTCACGCGTTTTAAACATCTATACATGTGGACCCTCGTATAACATTTCCATTCTGTACTTCTAAGTAGTTACTGGGGATGGCCAGTGAACATCAATCATCTGAAGCAAAGTCTCACTAACAGGTAACCACGTCCGCTTAAATTGTTTTCCATCCTTATCCTTGTCTTCATATTTCAAGTTAGTGTGGAGAGAAGGGCTTCATAAAAAAATTGATTCAGACCGAACAAAGTGCAAATATTTCCAGATGGGACATCCTCCATGGCTTCTATGTAACGACCAATCATGAGGATGGCTCCCTGAATTGTCTTCCCGTGTAAATCCTCTTTCTTGAGGCCACATAGTTAGGTCCCAGGATAGGGCCCTTCATGCCGGTAGCTACTTTACCGGAAAAAACAGGACCAAAATCGAAGAAATAAACTTTATGAGAAGTAGGTACCATTTTAGACACATAATCATAGGACCGTTAGGATCACAGTTCTTAATACCTAAAAATAAAAAAAGCAAAATAAAGTCATTTGCAAATATTAAAAAAATAATAAAAAATTGGTAATTGTTATTTAGTTTATATCAATCATTCACAGTGAATCAGCCGGGAGTTGTAAACTACACATCATCATGTACATATAAATACCAAAATTTAACGCGTTTTAAAAACTCATATAGGTGACGCATACCAGAAGCGGCTTCATTATCATGTGTACCTTCGTATAACATTTCCATTCTGTATATCAGAGCAGTCACTGGGGATGGTAAATGAACGGCAATCATCTGAAGCAAAGTCCCACTAGCAGGTAACCATGTCCCACTAAATTGTTTTCCATCCTTATACTTGTTTTCACATCTCAAGATAATGCGCAGTGTGGAGAGAAAGGGTTCATTTTCTTCTTTACTAAAATAAAAATTTTAGTTACAATCAAGAACTACAAATATATAATGCATTCTCGATATAACAGCTTGTCACCATAGGATATAAAGATAGAGGTAACATGAAAGTGTTTAATACCTAGGCTTATAATTTTCTTCCAATGCACTGCCTACAATATATTTATTTCCTAATAACTTCATAAAAGTGTTATTGGTAAACTATATAGTGGCCTAATTGTGCCGGAAGAATTAATTTTTTTTTAATAATAAATCACATGTTTACTTGCAGCTTATAATCAGGTCAAAAATTTTGTAGATGGGATTCAAGATGTACATGCAAAACAATCTTTTGTTATCATTATCCTGTTTTTGGGTTGAAATATTTCTAACCCCATAGACTGTTTAACATCAGAAAATTTGGTAAAGTTATTCAGCATCCAACTGCAATTTCAAATGGGTATGGTCCATCTTGTTACACGAAGGGCACTATTGGGCAGGATTAAGTAACTTGAATTCACGCATGATCGATCCTCCCCCAAGGCCTCAGAGAGATTTCTAAGTGGAACTCTCTGGCACCGGCAATGATATTTTCGCTAGATTCTTCAATGACACATTGTACCATAAGGTCAGACTTAGCCAAACGTCTCAAACCTGAAGTCAAATGACACAGATCTTAGTGATAATCACACAATAAAAGCGAACATTTGCGTACCTTCTAAAAGTTTTGGTGAATCGGCCGGATTCTTGGTTTCCACAGATACACGTGAATTTCATAACATTCGAGAGTTACACCGAATTTCATAACATTCAACTTCTGCATGTTTGTGAATGTGGGGATGGTATCGGGCTTAACCAAAAATTGATCCACTCCGAACAACCTGTAAATGTTTCCAGATGGGACATCTTCAATAACTTCTACATAACGACCCATCATGAGGATGGCTCCCTGAATTATCTTCTCGTTTAAATCTTCTTTAATGTTGCCACATATTTAGCTCTTGGGATAGAGGCCTTGCTGCCGGTGGCTACTTTACCGGAAAAAACAGGACCAAAATCGTAGAAATAAACTTTATGAGAACTGGGCACCATTTAAGACACTTATCATAATAGGACCGTTAGGATTACAATTTTTAATACCTAGAAACAAAAACAAGCAAAGTATAGTCATTTGCAAATATTAAAAAAATAATAAAAAATTGGTAGTTGTTGATTAGTTTATACCAATCATTCACAGTGAATCAGCCTAGAGTTCTAAACTACACATCATCAAGTACAAATTAATACCAAAATTTAACGCGTTTTAAAAATCCATGCAGGTGACACATACCAAGAGCGGCTTCATCATCATGTGGACCTTCGTATAACATTTCCATTCACTATTTCAGAGCAGTTACTGGGGACGGAAAATGAACGGCAATCATCTGAAGCAAAGTCTCACCAGCAGGTAACCATGTCTGACTAAATTGTTTTCTATCATTATCCTTGTCTTCACATTTCAAGTTAAGGCGCAGTATGGAGAGAAGGGCTTCATTTTCTTCTTTACTAAAATAAAAATTTTAGTTACACCCAAGAACTACAAATATATAATGCATTCTCGATAAATTGTTATAGTGACCTAATTGTGCTGGAAGAATTAATTTTGTTTAAATAATTAAACACATGTTTACTTGTTGTTAATTATCAGGTCAAAAATTTTGTAGATGGGATTCAAGATGTACATGCAAAACGATCTTTTGTTACCATTATCCTGTTTTTGGGTTAAAATATTTCTAAACCCATAGACTGTTTAACATTAGAAAGTTTGGTAAAGTTATTCAGGGTCCAACTGCAATTGCAAAAGAGTACGGGTTCATCTTGTTCATGAACAAGATTGGTTTAAAACGTTCGTCGATAGCCTGACGTAAGACAGTTTCCGTTTGTACACACACACCTGCAAATAATTTATTATTACAAAATTGTTTCTCAATTTATAGCGAATTAGCAGCATCAGTACCACCAAACATTAACGAATGTCGGCCTAGGGCAGATGGAGATAACATGACGATTAAATAATATATTGTAAAGACACTACAATATCCTTTTTTTGATGTTTCCTACTTTGATTCAGAAATTCTTAATAAGTTGTCTTTACCACGGAAATATATTTATATATGCATTATTTAAAATTTTAATTTTTGTTTAGTAAAATTAATACAAAGTGAAGTAACACCTAAAATACATACATAATTATTTAATTTATTATATAAATAATTATCTAGGAATTTACCTACCCGTAATACAATCTACTACAACAAGAGCACAATTAGTTACACGAAGGGTACTACTGGGTCGGATTAAGTAACTTGAATTCTAGCATGATCGATCCTCCTCCAATGCCTTCAGACAGATTTCTAAGTGGAGCTCTCTGGCACCGGCAATGATGTTCTCGCTAGATTCTTCACTGACACATTGTACCATAAGATCGGACTTAGACAAACATTTCAAACCTGAGGTCAAATGACACAGACCTTAGTGATAAACACACAATAAAAGCGAACATTTGCGTACCTTCCAAAGGTTTTGGTGAATCGGCCGGATTCTTGGGTTCCACAGCTACACGTACTACGATGACATTCAAGTTGCGTATGTTTGTGAATGTGGGGATGGGATCGGGAAAAATTGATCCACTCCGAACAGCCTGTAAATATTTCCAGATGGGACATCTTCAATAGCTTCTACATAACGACCCATCATGAGGATGGCTCCCTGAATTGTCTTCTCGTTTAAATCTTCTTAAATGATGCCACGTATTTAGCTCTTGGGATAGGGGCCTTGCTGCCGGTGGCTACTTTACCGGAAAAAACAGGACCAAAATCGTAGAAATAACCTTTATGAGAAGTGGGCACCATTTTAGACACATATCATCATAGGACCGTTAGGATTACAATTTTTAATACCTAAAAACAAACAAAGCTAAGTATAGTCATTCGCAAATATTAAAAAAATAATAAAAAATTGGTAATTGTTGTTTAGTTTATACCAATCATTCAAAGTGAATCAGCCTAGAGTTCTAAACTACACATCATCAAGTAAAAATTAATACCAAAGTTTAACGCGTTTTAAAAATCCATACAGGTGACACATACCAAGAGCGGCTTCATCATCTTGTGGACCTTCCTATAACATTTCCATTCTGTATTTCAGAGCAGTTACTGGGTATGGTAAGTGAACGGCAATCATCTGAAGCAAAGTCTCACCAACAGGTAACCATGTCCGCCTAAATTGTTTTCCATCCTTATCCTTGTTATCATATTTCAAGTTAGTGCACAGTGTGGAGAGAAGGCCTTCATATTCATCTTTCCTAAAATACAAATTTTACATTTTACAATCTACTACATCAAGAGCACCATCAGTTACACGAAGGGCACTACTGGGTCGGATTAAGTAACTTGAATTCTAGCATGATCCTCCTACAAGGCCTTCAGACAGATTTCTAAGTGGACCTCTCTGGCAACGGCAATGATGTTTTCGCTAGATTCTTCAATGATACATTGTACAATAAGATCAGACTTAGCCAAACGTCTCAAACCTGAAGTCAAATCACACAGACCTTAGTGATAATCACACAATAAAAGCGAATATTTGCGTACCTTCTACAGGTTTTAGTGAATCGGCCGGATTCTTGGGTTCCACAGCTACACCTTCTACGAGAGTTGCGCCGAATTTCATGGCATTCAAGTTCTGCATGTTTGTGAATGTGGAGATGGTATCGGGCTTAACCAAAAATTGATCCAGACCGAACAAAGTGCAAATATTTCCAGATGGGACATATTCCAGGCTTCTATAGAATGACCAATCAAAAGGATGGCTCCCTGAATTGTCTTCTCGTTTAAATCCTCTTTCTTGAGGCCACATAGTTAGGTCCCAGGATGGGGGCCTTCATGGCGATGGCTACTTTACCGGAAAAAACAGGACCAAAATTGTAGAAATGTCGGCCTAGGGCGGTTGGAGATGATATCACGATTAATTAAAAGATTGTAAAGACACTACAATGTTTCCTACTTTAATTCGGTAGTTCTTAATAAATTGTCTTTACCACAGAAATATATTTAGATAAGCGTTATTGCATCTGCATTGAATTGCATTATGCATGTTTCTTTAGTAAAATTAATACACACTGAAGTTACACCAATATTACATACATAATTATTTTATTTATTATACAAATAATTATTTAGGAATTTACTTATAGGAAACACAATCTACTACAACAAGAGCATCATCAGTTACATGAAGGGCAGCAGTTACTTCAGAACGGAAATCTATGTGCCCAGAGGAACCAATCAAATTAATCAAAAAACTTTCTATTCGTTTTCGCGTTAATCAATATTATTTGTGAAAAAATCCCTATCTTCGAGCTCAAAATACATAAATATGGCGCTAAAAATAGATTAGTTAGTATTTTTGTTAAAACAAATACCCAGCTTTATTTTAAAGAGATAAAGCTTCAGAATGACTAATCAAAATTATCCCACATGTTCAGTCGTTTGTAAATTTCGTCGTTCAATATTTCAAAATACTACATGTTCTTATTCTACATATTCGTAATAAATCTGTCTTGTTCATTTTTTCTGGTGTCTGTAAAATGTATTTCTCTAACTTTGGCACCAGCAATAATACCAGTTTTTGATACTAAGGAGTCTGTTAAATATGATTTTCCGTTATCTACGTAAGCTATGACGGATATATTACGGATGTTTCGTTTTTAGACCATCATGGCACAAATTTCATCTGCTGTAAAATTCACCTCTATGAAAAATAAATGTTAAGAATTTGTAATGTTTAGAAACATAAAAATTATTTCTGTAATAACAGAAGAAAGCTAAAAAATAAGCTCAGTTATATTCTTAGATGGGCCTTCGATATAGATTGGCGTACATAAAAAATATAGTACAAGAAACAGTTAGCGGACTATTATTTGGGGACATAATCATACAGATACCATAGTTACAACAGGTAAAAAAGACACATACTAAAAAATAGGCTAAATGTATGAATAGTAAATTTAAAATGAACAAGGGAAAAAAACAAATATTAAACGAAATAGAGAGGTTTAAATGTTTAATTTTAAATAACTATAAACACTATCAATTAATGTTATTTAAAACAACTTTTAAACTATATACAAATAATATATTCAATTCATTATTATTAAACGGCACAATAAAAATTAAAACGAATATGATTCGTTAAATCAAAATTTTATTAAATATTAATGTGTTTAAACATGATTACAATACTATAACTAGGATTATAAGTATTCTGCAACAAAATATTTAGAGAAAGTTCTCAAACATAAACTAAAATATAGAAATTTGAAAATAACATCAATTTTAATTATTGTTGAAGAATAAATATTTGATTTTCAGTTATTATCTGGCTTCATCCAGAGCATATCGGATAATGGCCATGTTAATTTTGTGTCAACAACCCCTTCAACGAAGGGTAACAAATCATCAACTTTAATCATTCGACACAAGTCATATTTTCCAAATTTGATTTTAAGTTTCTGAAGTTTGAATAACAATTTAAAATAGGCCATTTCCCAATTAGTGCACACTATAATTTTGTCTTCCAAAAAGGAAAAATCTCCTTCAAAGTAAAACAAAGGCGTGTAACTTTCATTGTCTCTCACTATAAATGGTATGTGATACTTAGCAGTTATCTGTAAAAAGCCGCATATCTCTTTAGGAAATTGTTCGTACATATGTTTTATAAGATTGTACAAAACATATTCACAAAATTTTAAAAAACAATACAATCTTAAAAATTCAAACAACTGCAATTTGTATTCACGGCCCTCTCGAAAACTGCTTCCAAAAGAATCACCATGTGCAATGTTAATCATATTGAACAGATCTACTTCCACTTTACTCATAACACTACACTGCATATAAAATAAGTTATACACTTCAACTGAGAATCTCTTCATTCTTGAGAGCACTTTGTCGTTTAATATTCTGACACTAACATAAATATCATCAACGATAATATAAGGAATATTAGATGATTCGACGTTAATCCATCCGTAGGTATAAGTAACAGGCGTTGGCACCTCTTCTTGCACTTGCGTAGTAGTACCAGAAGGTAAATCTCTAACGTTTCCTAGAGATGGTTCGTTAGATACCATCTCCAATATTAGTATTTGTTCTAAATTGTTACCTCCTGTATTAGATGACATTATAACTGTTTTCGAAATCACAAATTGTGTGAAAAACCCGGCAAGATGCAAGTAATTAACTTGACGATTAAAACAATGTCAAAATGGCCGAGTACTTGATACCAACCGTCTTTGTAAATAGATGGTATGTATACTGTTGGAATTAAATATGTTTGAAATAAGCATATATAATTAATTTTATATAATATACAACAATTATATAATCCGTAAAGATTAAATATTTATAACTTTTTTTAACTTATATATTTATAATATTAATTATTTTTTAGTTGGCCAACCTGTAATTCTAATGTCATTCATTACCAATGTCCAGAATCAATTTATAGGTTAAGGTTTACACCATAACTAATATTCTAGAGATGTTGAATAGTACTACTTCGTTTACAACAAAATGGTTTATTGGTAAAGCGAGTAAAGTGGACATGTTACACAGTAAAACCCGAAACCGCTTAGTTGATGACACTGATCAACTAAGCCGGATATCTTCTAAGGAAAAAATTAATATTTGAAAGTAGATTACTTCGATATAATCGAAGTTCGTCTATAGGAATCCAGTTGTTAAGTATTCGTTTTATTTTTATTGATTTGATTGTTGATTTTTTCACTATTTCTAAATCAAACATTTATATATACCTGATAATATAAGTATCAAAATGATACAAATATCAAAATTCTTTCTTCTCTTCCAGTTTTCTTTTCAGGTTTTCGATTTAGTATTATGTAAAGGTTGTTACTAACAAAGATGCTTTTTGCATGGTTTTAGTAGATGTTCGTAGAGACCAAGCTCATTTTCCTTTGCCAATGCTTGCTTGATGCAAGAACTTGGATGTTTATTTTCCGTGTGGAAACATTAATCAATGTTACTCGTTTATCTGTTTTATTAACCATTGTACATTAACTGAAGTTAATCAATTGATCTGTGAACACTGTACGCCCCATTATATTTTATATTTATTATTTTTTACAATGAGATCTGGTGTATTTAAGAATTTCAGCTTTCCAGCGAGTTTTGGTGGTAAATATTAGCCATAGCATGATACATTTATCATCGTCAATCATCTCAAACTGAATGTCTTCCAAGAATGGATTTTGCCTAATATATTAAAAATATTGAAACGTACTATTAATTCTATTTTATATTATTTTAACTATTTTGTTTACAAATTTATTGGTTAAGCGGTTAAAGTAATAGTAAACCTGTATGGATCTTAAGACATGAAAATTTGTGAATTTTTAGTAATGCCACCAATTAAACTCCGTGAAACCGATAGATGTTAATATATCATAGCAGATTAATCCGCTTGCATTACAATACTTGGTCGAGGCTACTCCGTCTATGCATATATTATTCTCGCTTTTTTTAAAATACATTTTAAAGTCTCCTTTTACAAACTATGGGTTTATCTGGACTGATACTACAGTTTGGCGTGGGCATCAAACCACGGTCCTCAGCATTAAGCGTACCGACTGGCGAATGACCAACTTTAGAAATCATCCCAGAAGACATCCGGTCTTACCCAGCCTAGTTACTGGCGTGACTGGGATTATTATCCTTGTTGTTTTCTTGATTTTACACTCTTGCCTAGGACAATCACGTTTTTTAAACAATCAAAAACATAAATTTACGACCATGTTCCAAGATAGTTTTTGTTTGTTGTCACGACTCTAATCCATATACTAAAATTGTAATGACACAGAGATCAGCGTATACAGAAAACACGATTTCGGTGAAGATTTCCGATCAACTTACATCCCTACCCAAATAACGATGGATTAAAACGCAATGAGAGCGTTAACATGTCCGTTATAGGCCCTTCGAGTTCCTTAATTTTCAGCACCCCAAAACACATAATAATTTTTACTGCTGACAGGTTTGCCGTTTGGAGATAGCTTCGATAGCTATTGAAAGAAGGGCCTGGTGAATAGCTATTCTGCACGGATTTCTATACTACGCTGAACGCAATTCAAGCATATTCATGTGATCATCCATTAATAATTGACGCTCATACTTAATGATCCTGCCAAGTTATGCCTAACCCACTTACGCTAAGTCGTTATAAATGCACATATTCCCATTTTCTGAAGGGATACCCCCTCCTCGGTGTGCTCGCTATGGCTCTCCAACCTGAGTATACCACAGTTTGACCACATCGAAAACCGAACTTAACTTCCCTTCACTGTTTATCACTTGTTCACTTCGGAAAACATATCTAATCTCCTTAGATTGCTTGAAATCCTTAATTTACTTGATATCATATATGAACATGATATCATGAAAGATATAAAACCATGAACATTGAAAAATATGAATATTTTTTCGGCAGCATAGCCTTCTTCATTCCTTCAGAAACCTTCATTTGTAAATTTATCAATAGAAAGAAGGCTAAAATTCTTTAGCTAGAAAGGTTAGAAATGTTATTAGGTGTTACGAGCAGTTTAACACGTATTACTTGATTTATATATATTGTTCTAATAAGGAAATAGAAATGTTATAGTATTAAATAATTTTTTATTTGGAACATAATACTGACGAAACATTATAGAAAAGTTTGAAAAGCACTAGTTAAGAATCACTATTGGGTCCAGTATGACTGTATCATTTCCCATCACATCATAATACAAATTATCCAATTTTTGTTACCTTATATGATGAATAAATGAATTGATATAAAAATAATTGAAAAATTGGGTGTAATTAGTATGTAAAAATATATATGAGTTGAAATGAAATAACAAAAATAACATCTAATTTGGATTTTTTTAGTTCTTCTGTCATATAACCGATATTTATAATCGTTCATCTAGCATCAATGATTAATGAATTTCAGTCTAGGTAAGATTTACCTCGGATACAAGTGTAAAAGTACATGTCCCAATTCAAAGCACCCATATCAAAATCAAATAGTTCCCGGTCGCTCTTTCTCATTTCTTTCCATATCGTTTTCACGTTGTTGATCTCAAACTTCCACTCTTTTGTAGCATAGTAACTTAACATATCTACAATTTGATTTATCTTCTTGTAATTCTTTCTGACTCTACAATACAATATAGGCATTTTTAAATAATGTTTTACATATTTTTCAGATATTTTTGGGTTTATATTGGGTTGACAAGAAAATATTTTACATATCTATGTACATAGTACGTACAACACTGAACGTCTCTTTTTTATTAACTAGTGTTTATCTGTTCCCCACTCCGAACCACGGTCCTAGAGATGATTCCAGAATAAATCCGGTTTTACCCAGCTTGGTTACTGGCGTGACTAATCGTAGTCACAGATTTTCTTTTTCGGATTATAAACAATCAAGAACATAAATTTACCCAACAAGATTCGAAACGGCTACTATCGCAACAGTAAGAGGGCCTTCCTGTCGCCCTTGACCACTGTGCCAACCAAGCCGGCCCTTTACATTTTGTTTAAGGCGTGAAGGATTCGCAATCCAGATATACATAGCCCGATATCTCTGAAGACAAAAATCTTCTCACATTGAAGTTTTTGTAGGACAATTAAATGCTGAGGTCAAATTGTTAAAATTTTGGACGTTGCAAATCAACCCAGAAAAAACCTAGGCCAATTTATTCCACAGAAAATCCTATATCCTCTCACCTGTAGAAAAAGCAAATTGTCTCCAATAATTATGGTTCTGCTCTAAAAGATATACTCCTTTATTTAGACGGGTTAAAGTAGTCCAAGTACATCGGTCATGAAGGGATGAACAAATTTAGAAAGAGGGGAGAAAAAAATTTGAGCGCGTCATATACAGAATTACTCAAATGCATTACCACAAAGGTTCAAAAGGAATTTTTCACTCATCCCTTTTCAAAAAATTCACCGCAGTACAATCGCAAAATTTCTATACCAAGTCCTTATCATCACCAAACAGGGGTTCCACATCAACAAGGACTTTAATCAGCTGACCAAACAGAAACTCCAAGACCCCAAGAAAAGGATAGTTCATTAAGTAAATTAAAGGTTCCTAAGATCTTGAAAAGGGAAGGGAAAATAGAAAATGCACAAACGTTTGTCTATAATATCTAGGTTAATTATTCTATGTTAATTATCCGTACAAATTCGTTCAGTTTGCTTTTTAAAGACTAACCATATCGTATGAGAAGCCGTAGAAATATTGCAGGCAACTGCTTCTATGGTATAGTTATTAGAGTCTTCAGATCACACGTGGAGATCGCGTGTTCGATTCCCGATGGGAACAACGACTTTTCGTGGTTGATCTAGTTTGGTTAATGCATTTGTCAAATCAGTTAGGTTAGGTACCGGCCTGAAGCATTTCTTATTTTCAATCATTGTTCCTTTATTCCTATATTTCTTCAAACAAGCTGCAACTTTACTTGGCCTACCCTATGTAATACTTAATATAATAACTGCATATTTATTGAGCAAATATCTAACACCAAAAAGAGAATAATATAATGTTTTTAACAAGAAAATTAAACCGACTTCAAAAAATAAATAAGGAACACACACAAGGTTTTTGTTTATTTTTACTTTGTTATTACAACGATTATTATGTACATATTTCAAATATGCTTTTTGCAATGATTGAGTACAAACCGATGACTTTATAATAATGACAGCCCAGAAAGAAAGCAGGACGGTACTTTGAAATTGCTTAAAATTCTTTTCTTTCGTGATTTAAATTAACTTTTCTTATATTCTCAGAATTTTTCAATGATACTGAATACAGTGCATCAAAATAGGTCGTGGTGGTAAATGAATCAAGTGAAATTTTCCATAATCACTAAGAGATGGACCGTAAGAAAATATAGATCGGCATTGTTGACCAATTACATAGAGGGCACCTAATGACTCATTCGCTAAATGAGGCGGACGTGGTAACGGGTCCGAACGATGGGAATGCTTTTTGTTTGGGAGATGTACACTTTTTGGATACAAAGGACGACGCCTTGACCGGAAATCATATAGTTTCTTAGAGTCTCTCAAAGAGTATCTTGCTGACGTAGTTGATATACGATTGTTATTGTAATCACCGTTGCAACCCCTAGTATATTATCAAGATAGTGACCATTAAAATGTTTGTTGAATATTTGTATTTTATTTACCAAGAAATAAAAGTATTAATTAACATTATAGGCAAGTTAACTCGGAGATTACTTATAGCAAACCCAAGAATAAGGTCTATTACATTCTTTCCCTGTACTATTATATATAGCTTGACATTCAAATAGTAACAATGTACCGGAATTTGATAGATTGACTTGCCTTAATAATTATAATGTTATCACTTACCCCTAATATGTCGATTTTTGACAAACAAATTTTGACGGCACCATCATAGTTGACGGCACAGCTTGTGCACTAGAAGCATCAGATAAGGAAGTTTACCACGCCATAAAGCATTTTTACGCTAATTCTGTTATTTCTAGCTTCTGTTCTGATTAGACGACAAGCAATGTTCCTACACAGTCTGATTTTACCATTTTTGACGGTGATGGTATATCGGCTATTTTATCACTGTCACCACATATGTTAATAGAGTAATTCTTATTTAACTGACTATTACAACTTCAGCACAAATGTTATAGTCTTTGAAATGTGCTTTATTTTCTAAACACACACACTTGACCGGATAAATAGAAGGCCTTTATTCGACCACAACACTAGTTTATTGGTCCGACAGGTAAGAAAGACAAGGCAATATGTTTCAATTAACGAACTAACGGAGACTGTTCTCGAAGCTACCGGATACAAATACAATTATGCTCTCCAAACTATTATGTTAAATATGAGGGCAGGAAGTTTCGTAGGTGGGTGTTTTGGTAATATTTTGCGAATATACTCATAGAGAAATAGAAATTTAACTTCTTAGGAAATTTTGGCGAAATGTTTCGCCACGTCCAACATGTAGATATCGCTACCTTTAACATATTTCTTGTTTTATTCGCCATGCTAATGTAGAGAATAGTGTGGTCAGCTTTTTATAACGTTTATATATTAAATTATTATTTTATTTTATTACTAGGTGAAAGTTCGTAGCTGAAATGCATTCCCGTTCTAGAAAGTGTTGTGTGCCCGGATGCACAGTTAGAAAATGCATCATCGTTTTCCGTTAAAAAAGCGATCCTTAAGAAATGAGTAGAAAACTTTAAAAATCCTAAACTGGTTGGTTAAACATGAAGCAGTTTTATTATCGTTACTACGCGTGACATTTTTGCGATACATTTAAACCTTCCTTTAAGTACTTATGAACAATTTAGTGATGGTGAAAATAATACCACGAGCCCAGAACATGTACAAATAGAAGTGGATCAAAATCAAAATTATATAAAAGGTATATTGAAGGAGTCAGTCACATTTCTGTTCATAATTATTACCATTAATTTCAAAATTGTCTTACTATATTTGTAGTGCCTATTTCCATCATTCCAGGCCTACAACCAGGGTGTTCGAAACAAGTATCATCGACACTTGAACAAACTCCAGAAAGTAATGGTAAAGTTTGTATTCATTCAGCCAATATCCCCCTTTCTGCTCATTCTTACTGTTAGTTACTTGACTATAACTTCAGTCCAGATGTTCTTATAAGAGCAAACAAAGTTTTACGTTGTACCGTAGTGTATATCTCAGGTTATTTAGTGAAACTTTTTAAAAAAGAAATGAAGTGTGATTTTTATTTACATACAATTATGAATAAATCAGTAGACCCACAAATTGAGACTGATTTTATAGAGACAAGACAATATATCGAGTCCGAAACTCTAACAAAATTGTTTTAATATACAACAAGTAGTCAGTAGGTCTTTGAGCTATATCTTAAATTATTCAGCGATTTTGCCATGTCGATAATATAACAAAATTTTTGTCAAATGTTAAAAAAGAGTAAATTAAAACTCCTTCAATTGTACATTCCATAATGATCTTTCGGATAAAATATTAAAAGTACTGACGGAAAGATGGAAGAGATAATTTTAATTTGCTATGCACCAAAGTTTTTTGCTTATGATTATATATATATATATATATATATATATATATATATATATATATATTATATATATATATATATATATATATATATATATATATATATTATATATATATATATATATATATATATATATATTATATATATATATATATATATATATATATATATATATATATATATATAGATATATATTTTTTATATTATATTTATATTTTTAGATAAATTTAGATAAATGTAGATAAATTTACATTATAAATTTATATTTATTGTTATAGATTATATTTATATGTATATTTAAATGAATTTAATTGAATAAATTTAGTTCAGAAAAAAATTGTTTTTTATTTAAAGGTCACGCCAAGGTTGTTACGTGAATTTCGCTTTGTGTTCTTAGTGGGGAAAGGTGCGCTTCTTCGAGTGCAAACGCAAAATTTTGGTAACCAAATTATTACTTAATAAGTCTTTTTTTTATAATTTTAGATAGTTTAATATACGATTGTATTGAAATATAGTTTATTTAGTTTTTGATTGAAATATTTAGTTTATATTATTTATTAACTTTTTTCTATATATATTGCTTTGTTTTATATTATAATAGTAGAATTAAGTATTTAATCAAAGCAAATCTAATTGCTATGGAAGGACAAAATATGGAACAAAAGAAGCTTTTCTATTTTGAAAACTGTACGAAGTTATATACCTGCACTAATTTGAATGTCCATATCAAGATACTCTCCTGCCGAATCTTAAGATAATTTTATGTTTTAGAAAAATTATCTGCATTAAATCTGAAGGGTGTATTCATTTTTAAATATTTTACTTGTGAAAATTAATATAGCAGCAAGCAAATATTGAAATAGCGTGGATCCAAAACAAAGCATCCTGCTATTAATGAAGATACCAAAGTAACAAAAATACTTTACACATGTAAGTTATGCGAGCACACTACCATGAAAGCGAATCTTCTAATGAATCAACAGTCAACTCATAACTTAAACGTTGAGGAGTTATTGAAATTTAATACCTTTAAAGAATTTCAAATATGCGAAAATCATATGGAGCAAACCCCAACCTCGTGTCAAGAGAGAAGAAGCTATATTTCTTTATATTGTGCTAGCATAATATTTCAGTGTCCAAGGAAGTTCAAGGAAGAAACAAGATAAATACACATTGCCTAGCTAGTATTAAATTAGAACAAAGGTGAAGAATATGAAGTGGAATTCACCAAAACATATTTTGGACATGAAAATACCTTAAACTCCTGCAGCTCTCGAAAACAAATAGAGAATAAATTGTAACCAAATGAGCAGCTAAAATACTATTTAATATTATAAAGCATGATCTAAGAGACGATGTGGATATTACTAATGTAAGAAGAATAGATTTAGTAACTCATAATTATTTACAAAACATAAAAGCAGCTTATGATTTTAAATCTGCAGCTAATAGAAATGAAAATGACGCCATAAGTGTAGAACCATGGGCAAATGAGTTGAGAGATACAGGATGTGTAGTGTTATATAACCCAAAAGGTATATGGACATCTACCCCAATTAGAAAAAAGATGATAAATTTGCAGTTATTGGCCAATGTTACCACAATCTTAGTGTGTCCATATAACTGAGATCCTTAAGGAATAGCCCATAGAAAATCGATGAAGTGGCTGCAACATAAATAAAATAACATTCTCCTATTGTCCTTTATATTTAAATAAATTATGTTTATTGTAATATTGTTGTTTTGTATTTTTCCTAATTTCATAAGTGAAACGTAGATATTTTGAGATAAATATGTATTAGCTTACCTAGTACATTTAAACATGTTAGTAATTGTAATTTCAATTATCGCAGTAATGTCAATTTCATTTATGAGGTCTAATTAATAAAAATCCCAAATAAGGAATTCAGTAAATCATTAATATTAGTGTATTATAAGGTGGTTGATAAAATAATACTAGATTAAGGGTATGCTTTTGGCCATAATCAAACTATTTTATCAGTACCATTTTAATACGATATTGATCTTACAATATTTATATTACAAATAAATCAAAAGAGTTTTGAAGGTCTAGTTATGCAGGTATTTGATATTTCGTATATTTTTGAAATGAATAGCTATTTTGAACTTAAATATCGTTAATTATTAATTTTATTTAAATTTCGGAATTTAGATTGTTGTTATTCAGAGAACGTTTTAGGAGAGACCTGAAGGATCTACAACGGATTTTCAAGTTTAATATTAAGATATATTAAAAGCAACTTATATCTTTATGATAAATTGATTATCAATCCTAATGTATTTAAAAATCCATAACTTTCGATCTAGTAGTGCGATATTTTAGACCGTTTCATTTAGGGTCAGTTATGTTTTTTCTTAAATTTGAAGGAAAGTGTAAAGGAACTAGAGGGGATTGCCACTTCTTTTTAATTGTACAATTTGTACAAAAAGACAGAGATTCTCGAAATTGCATTAACTAATATTCAAAAACAAATAAATGCCCTAAAGCTACAACTAAATAAACAAAGCTCTGAAGGCAAGGACAAACCACCAAGCCAACAAAAGTAGTCCAATTGTTACATACGAAACAGATGAAGAAGAATTGCAGACAGAAATAGGCTGAATAACGGTTAAAAGTAAAAAAATAAAAGCAAATAATTCCCCAGGATCACAGCAAATAAAAGTAAAACAAAATAATGAACAAAATAAAAAAATTAGAATGCCCAGGTTACCCCCAAGTATCGTAAGTAATATTACCGACTTTGACTTGCTTTACGATGAGGTCCAAATATATAATATTCAAAGCAACGGTACTAAACAATGGACAAATAAAACTCGACGCCGAATGTCGTACAATATTCACAAAAATAACAGATTGTTTACAGTTGCTGAAACTGTAATGGCACTCTTATGACGACAAAAAAACAGAGGCATCAAAACTATGACAAAAGCGCCTCCATCAACAGCAAAAAATGAAAAATTAATGCAGAACTACACCGAAATGGACTTAAATGTTTAAATGCGACAAATAGTTAAAAAAAAAGAAAAAACCAAAATTAACAAAGGAGAATTTTTAGTCCACAAGAAGCCATTACGTCTATTTATGTTAGCCTTTGAATAAGATACGGACACAAAAAACATTTTTGGTATTTTAGAACAGGTATAAAAGTATTTTTGGGGTTGAAATAAAAATAAAACCTCTAAAAAAATCAAACTTAATACCGCAATGTAAATGATGCCAATTGCATGGACACATACAGTAATTCTGCAGAACAGAACCCAGATGTGTAAAATATTCATGTAAACATATCACCACAGAGTGTGACCCAAAGAAGTTAAGCCGAAATGTGCAAACTGCAATGAAGCGCATCCGGCGAGTTATAGAGGATGTGTAGTTGCTAAAACAATACAAGGGAGGAGAAATAGAATAGCTCAAGTTAAACCTCAAGAACCAATAAGTGAAAAGAAACAACCGAAAAAATATAATAACGTTCATGGTGAAATGACTTATGCCCAAAGTATCAGTCAAAATAAGCAAAGAGACACAAAGGAAGATGAAGCAACCACCAACGAATTGCTACTTAAACTAATAGGAAAGCTGGACAAACAAGAAAAAATGATCGAATATTTTTACGCTTTATATACGCTACCCTAAAAGTATTCCTAGATATGCAAAAAATAGATATTTGCCTAATATCAGAAACCCATTTAACAAAAGAGTCCTTTATAAAATTTAGAGGATATGCATTTTATCATACCATACATCCAGCTAACACCGCAAGAGAAGGAAGTATAATAATAACAAAAAAGAACATTTACCTCCATCAAGAACCCCGGCTCAGTAAAGAAGAAAATTAGGTAATAGCACTAACTATTAAATCGAGCAGATACAAGAGTGCAATAGCCGCAATTTATTGTCCTCCAAGATACAATCAAAAAAAGGAAAATTATTTGAATGTCCTAAGCAACCTGGGAGAAAAATTTATAATTGGAGTTGATTCCAATGCAAAAAATATTAGATGTGGATCCAGAATGACAACAACTAAAGGCAATGAACGGCATAAAGCAGCTGCTGAACTAAGATGTAGTTACATGTCAACTGGAAAACCAACTTATTAGCCGACTGATCAAGAGAAAACCCCAGACCTGTTAGATTTCTTCATAGTAAGAAACATAACATCCAACTATAAAAAGATCGAAGAAAATTTTGAGCTAAGTTCAGATCATACGCCAGTGATTCTGACGTTGAGCGAAAATATAATAAGACAAGAAAGAAACCCAACGTTAACAATCAAGAGAACAGACTGGGAACGATTTGCTGAAGAATTGAACAAACGAATTTAACTAAATGTACCCCTCAAGACAACTGAAAAATTAAATTTTGAAGCAGAAAAATTCGTAGTTGATATTCAACAAGCTGCTTGGAAAACGTAAATTACGAAAAAAATGGCAACAAAACAGAACATCTGAAAATAAAAATAATTTAAACAATATAACCCAAAGAGTGAAAAGGGAAATACAGGAAATTGAAAACAAAACCATTAATGACTATCTGAGAAATTTGACACATGATAAAGAAACTGATTACTCAATCTGGAAAGCACCAAAATATTTAAAGCGTTCATGTCTACACAGTTCGTCTATAAGAGACCTATGTGGAAATTAGGCACGTGACAATCACCAAAAAGCAGAAGCATCTGCTGAATATCTAGAAAATACTTTCAAACCAAACGAAACTAATATTGAACATATTTTGCCGGATATAGAGGCTGAAAATTCGATGATTGAATTAGTGACGTCGAAAGAGTTAAACAAAGTTATTAAAACTGACATTAACCCCAGGAAATCACCAGGCTACTATTTAATAACAGGAGAACTACTGCAAAAACTACCAAGAAAGGGAATTATAAAACTCACCAACTAGATCAATACAGCATTTAGATTAAAACATGTCCCAGACATTTGAAGATTGTAGGAAATTATAATGATCCCAAAACCTGGGAGGTCACCAAACGAAATAAGGGTCTATAGACCTATATCACTGCTGCCAGTAATATTTAAGGTTTTTGAAAAACTCCCGTTGAAAAGAATAAAACCGATCATATAGAGAAAAAAAGCCTAATACCAACACACCAGTTTGGGTTTTTAACAAGCACTCAACAATTGACCAGTTCCTCAGAATAACAGATCTTATTGAAAAAGCCTACGAAAGTAAAAAAGTATGCTTAGCTATATTTTTAGATGTAACACAAGCCTTCGATAAGGTTTGGCATGAAGGCCTTGTGCTTAAACTACAGAAAATACTACCAAAACAACACACCTAACTATTAAAATCATACATTACAACCAGAATGTTCAGAGTCAAACTAGAAGAAGCTTACTCTATAATAAAAGAAGCTAAAGGAGGTGTACCACAAGGAAGTGTACTGGGATCAATGCTTTATCTGCTCTACACTTGTGATATACCTCAAATGGAAAATATTACGAAGGCTACATTTGCTGATGATACTGCAATTATAGCTGTCGGAGATAATACTGAAGAAGCCTCACGAAAATTACGAAAGGTAAGTGACAGTTTCAATAATTGGACACAAGCTTGGAAAATAAGAATTAATGAAAGTAAATCTGTACATGTGCAGTTCATAATATAAACAAACCGTACAAGCACCAATAAGATTAAATAACAGTATCATTTAATATAGCAACAATGCTAAACATCTTTGAATGAATATCGATGCAAAACTTCGCTGGAAGTAACATATAAAGAAGAAAAGAAACGAACTGGAATTGAAAAATAGGAAAATCTACTGGCTAATTGGAAGAAAATCACAGTTAACAGTATATAATAAATTGCTATTATATAAGCAAATACTAAAACCTATATGGACATATGGAGTTCAATTATGATGGGGATGTTCTGCAAAGAGTAACATAAATCAAATAAGTCAAGTCAGTCAAGAAATTAAGAGAATTGCAAGGGAGCGTGAGGAAAGATTCCATTCTCATCCGAATATTGAAATATTGCAACTATTGGATATCACAAGAACACGACACAGACTCAAAAAAATCAAATCACCTGATCTTGTGTAGCGTTGTGTAGTGAAGTGCATATATTAAAAAATTCAGCAGTGACACGTATAAACATTATTTCACCAGAGTTATATACCTAGATTTAAGTTATTATAAAGACAAATCGTAGGTTAGACGGAAACTACTAGTAACAATATGGTAATTAAATAATTTAAAAAATGTTAAACATACAGCCTGTTGTTCACGATTAATAATACCTGGAAAACCCATTGAACTATTCGCAGCAATAAATATTACTACATGTAATTATTACTCTGGGTGTAAACCCACTTATTGGGGCAGTAAAAATTATCAGACCTACTGGACTTTTACATTTCGAAAGGCATCTCTTCAAATCAAATACAAATCGAGAGATTTTGCGAAGTATCATTTGATCACACTCCAGTATTGTTAGTACTAGGTGCGACAAATCTGAAAAAAACAAACAAACCCAATCCTACTAACACATTTACTAGCAGAGACCCGTTTAGTCTTATAATGCAAGAACCTATAACGTATACCAACCGAGAGTTATAGAATCTACACTAGATACAAATCCTGTTCATAAGGCCGATGTTGCTGTAAATCAGATTTTTCCTATGGAAGTTTCCATAGAAATTTATATTAACATCAATCCTAAAAAGGCTGGTTAATAAAAGAGCTTCCACGAAAAGTAACAATCATGTTGACATTGCTTAAAAAACCTGATAAACCAGTAGACCAAGTTAGATCTTACCAGCGTATTTCGCTGTTACCTACGATATCATTATTATATGAGAAACTGCTGTTAAGACGCATTAAGTAATTTATGGAAATACAAGATTTCCAATTTGCAGTTTGAAATCACCTCTCAAAAATGGACCAAGCGCATAGAGTAACAGCGGTGATTAAAAAGGCATTCGAAGAAAAGAAATACTGCCCTGCAATATTACTGGACGTCTCACAAGCTTTTGACCGGGTATGGCATTTGGGATTAATATACAAAATGAACAGATTGCTTCCGCCCAATGACTGTTGACTCCTCGAATAATAACATTTTGAAAAAATTTAGAGTTTTAGATGAACGAGCAATCTCTACACTCAACCCTATTTCAGCTGAAGATCCACGTATCCCTACAACAGAAGAAACAATACTTGGAACATTTGCCGACGACACAGTTTTCATATTAAAAATTGTCTAAGTTGTCTAAGGCGGTATATAACGTACAAGTAGCGGTAAAAAAATCTAGAAATGGACTAGAGACTGAAAAATATTGCTTAATCGCTCTAAATCCGTCCATAATTTTGAATTGAAGTAAAATGACAAAAACATAATTAAATCACTTGACAGATGCCTGATTCAAGCAGATTCAGCTAAATACGTCGAAATACGTCTCGATAGTAGGTTAAACTAAAAAGCTCATGTTAGACAAAAAGCAGAGCAGATTAGACTCAAAGTCAAGCAATTGCATTGGTTAATTGGAATATACCCTCCACTTGATCTAAAATCAAAGAGATTGGTTTATCAGTCAATCATAAAGCTAATTTGGATCAATAATTGGTATGCACATATGGGGTTGACAAATGCCATATATTGATAATACGCCAAACATCAAACAGTTTTGCGAATAATTATCAATGACCTCGAAATCAAATGGATACAAGAAGTGATCCAAGATTTCGCCTTGAAATACGGTTGCATAATCACAGTAACGTGGAAGCTATACAGCTATTGGACAAGACGCAGGAAATCAGAAGAGCGAAGCGAACCAACCCACAGGAACTTCTTTGGTGTGTATAAGTGCATCAGTGTATAAATAAATTAAAAACTAATCATTATTGTATGCCATTCTAACGTATTCTTTCGGTGGCGGCTATTCCACAAACAAGGAACCATTCAGACCGTATTCTTGAAACATAGATACGGCTCCGTCAGATAGATGGATCAGGTGTCGTACCCTACATATATAGGAAAAATTACAAATATTCCACAATAACGACAACTTGGCGTTATCACCGGCAAGCCTTTTGTCAGATCTGATATATTGATTGTTTTGACTAAATCATTGTTCTGACGAAGAAACGTCTGCAAATCTTAGACAATAGGTGAATTATAAGTTTTATCAAATTCTATTATTAAATAAAAGTGAATAATACATTAAATTAGTAAAATAATATGAAATATTATTTAATAAATCCAACTCAATCTGGCTATACTTTATATTTTGATAATGCAGTTAGTGTAATTAACATGTTTGATGCTTGAAACTTAAATATTCTAAATGTAGAACGTACAATACAATTAGATATAATTTCGGAAATTGTTATTAAACTTTTAAAATTAAAATTTCTCCCAACGCTTCTTTTAACGAAGAAAATATTGATAAAAACGACGAAATTGCAATAGAGCTAGATTAAATTTTTACCCCCAAAGCTTTATGGTAAACGAATATCCCCAGACGGCATTACAACCTTTTATAAAAGTAATCAGTCGCTATTAAAATAATTTGTGTTAATATAAATAATAATTTCTTTATTTTGAATTATTCTTTTTTTATGGTAAAAATGAAATAGAAAAATTTAATATACTTGGAATAAATGTAACCTATGTTACACACTCTCACAGCATAAATCTCTTAATATGTTTTCAAAAAATCTCCTTTCGATGGTATTTAGGATTTATATTTTCTAGTGAATATTTTTCAGGTTTTGAATTCTTATAGCTTATAAGCGAGGAAAGCTATCAACTATTTTTTTAATCAAAGACAATCCTCATCCAAATATTCATCCAATTCAAAAGATGCAAAGAAGCAAATTACGTGAAACAATTTTTTAACAAAATATTTAAATTTTGATTTACAAAATAAAATTAAATATGTACGTATATATGTTTTGGCATTGTTTGGGATAAGGATGATCCTTTGACTTTCAGTTGTAAAATAAAATATCACATAAAAACAAATTTTGAGTATCCCACAATTACTAAACCTATGGGTGCTGTTATAACCTAAAACAAGAAATTAAAAATCAAATTTAAAAGTTATTTGATTAGAGAATATTAGAATATCGCCATGGAATTCTCCAACTGGGGTAGTGCCGAAAATACTTGACTAACTAAGAAAATGAAATCCATTGTAGATTTAGTATATCATGAAATGAAAGTGAATTTTAAAAAAATATGTAGGTCTTTTTGATATTCTAAATTTGTTTAAAATTTCGATGAAATTGTAAAACCTCTTAATTCCATATTAAAAAAATAAGAACATATTTTTAAAAATTTAAAAAAATTATAACATCTGATAGTATTTTAATGTATCCTAACTTTGATAAACGATTCATATTAACAACAGATGCTTAAAATTATGTAACTTGTTTAATTCTTTCCGACTTGAGGGATAATGGTAAAACGGAACGACCGGGTAGCTTCTCGAATATAAACAAACACGGAAATAAAATACTAAACAATTGAAATAGGATCATTGTCAATTGGTTGGAAAACTAATCCTTTAAGACCTTATATTTTTGGAGTAATATTTCAATTAGCCGCCGACCACAGATCAGAAACAATCAAAATCTCGAAATACAAAGAAAAATTTTAATAAACTATTTTTAAAATCGTTATATTGTAGGCAAATTTAGATTATTTGCCTTAATATATTTTAGTCCCATTTATTCATTTATGTTCTATTTTTTTTACTGTGAAATATGATAAATTATCCAAATGAAATCGAAGCGCCCTAAAAGTTTAAATGTTAGAAATCGGAAAAATGAAGAAAACGAGACTGAAAATTTTAATACAAATACTAGTACTATGCAAAACTATATTTATATTGCTTAAAACTATATTATATTGCGATATTTTGTTAAATATATGACTTGCCTCGATACAAGAGCCAGTATAGAAAGGAGGAAGAAAAGTTAGTAGAGGGCGCTGTGACTTGTATCGAGTGGGTATAAATTACCAGGGATCAAAATAAAGTTTCTCTTTTGTTCCAAGGCCATAAGTGGTGTATTAATTCCGTCCCGTCCCGAATCATAAGTGATTCGTAAAAGGTTATGGGCCCAGAGTTCTCGGTGTAAATGAGAAGTAGTAGGGTCACGACGGAGGGTGCAGGGGAATGTAAATTAGGTAAAGTTTTTAGTTCGGTATAGTGTATATATAATTATATATACACGAAGGAAAGTGGAAGTAACAAGATGGTTGTATGCAACAGACGGAAATTAATTTCGGGGCACTAGAGCACTCAAAGATCAATGACCATCAGAAGGAACACCAGAAAACTAGAAACATGTGATCTTGAGTTATCAGTAAGAAGGAAGAAAACATTGTAATCAATGTAGTAAATAGTAATGCAGTAATTAAGAGTTTAGTAAATCAATCATATGTATAATATACAAGGATCAGTGAAGCACTAGTAAACTAGTAACATGAGATCTAACAGAATTATCAGTAGGATAGGAGGAAAGATTGTAATCAATGTAGTAAATAGTTATGGAGTAATTAAGATTTTAGAAAATCAATCACATGTATAATATACAAGGATCAGTGAAGCACTAGTAAACTAGTAACATGAGAATTGACAGAATTACCAGTAGGATAGAAGGAAAGATTGTAATCAATGTAGTAAATATTTATGGAGTAACCAAGAGTTTGGAAAATCAATAACGTGTATAATATTCAAGGATCAATGAAGCACTAGTAAACTAGTAACATGGGATCCAACAGAATTATCAGTAGGATAGAAGAAAACATTGCAATCAATGTAGTAATTAGTAATGAAGTAATCAACAGTTTAGAAAACTAACCACGTGTATGATTTACAACGATCAGGGAAACTAGTGTGAAAACGAGTAACATGGGGTCCAACATAATTATCGGTAGGACAAAGAAACATTGTAATCAATGTAGCAATTAGTAATGAAGAAGAGTTTAGAAAATCAACCATGTGTGTTGCAAGGATCAGAGAATTATTGAAAACTAGGAACAAGGGGTCGAACAGAATTACAGGTAGAATGAAATCTATTGAACCCAATGAAGAATTTTTAATTTTTAAGGATAGAGAACAAAGTTACTTAGCAGAGTTTAATTACAAAATATTAGAACTTTGATATAAATATCAATACGATTGGGACTTAAGAAGAAGGATAAATCTTGTTCTATGAGAGTAGAAGCTAAAGCAACCAGGAGCCCTTTCTACTTTAAAGAGGCAAGCACAAGTGCAATCGAAGAGTTAATTTATTCAGATATTTATAGACTAGTAAACCCAATATCTGAAGATGGAGGAAGATATTTATAAAGGATAGAAAATACTAGATGATTTGTCCCATTTTACCAGTAAAAATCCTTAAGACAGAAAACGAAGCTGAAGATAATTTCAAACAATACATTAATGAATTAGAAAAACAGCATGGAGTAAAGCTATTTTGGAGGAAAAAAGGAATTCATTTAGAATATAGCAATAGCCCATTCATCACAAAGTAATGGAAAAGCGGAAAGATTAAATAGGACATTATTAATTAATTAAATTTAGTTCTGTATACGAACTAAACAAGATACCATCGATTAAATCGAGCATTGTATAGATGAGAAATTCACCTAAAGGTTGGAATACAAAATGACATGAAGAGCATATAGTGGATTTAATGGACTGTCTTTATGAAGTTAAACAGTTTATTGGAATGGAAAAAGCGGAGATTATTACACAAATTGATATTAATATTAATACCAGCAAAAGTGGAAAATAATTTAGTTATAATTTAAAGGGTACTATAAAGAAGATTAAAAGGCAGTTTTATATAAGTTTCGTTAGTTACAAAATCGCATCTAAACAGACCAATTTGAAAATATATAGAGAGACTAGAGAATATATATAAGATGAGCAGATAAAATTCCAAACAAGAATCTGTGAGTAAACCGATGCAGATAATTTTGCAAGAGAAAGGAAATTAGACGACCATGAGATATGTGTCGCCTATTGTCTGCTTATTTCAACAGAAAAGACACCAACAGCTGAAGCTTTATCCGAAGACATAGAAGAAAGCCCTAAGCAAAAATATTTAAGATATGATAAAGACGAACAGCACTTAGACAGTTCAGGGTTATATTAAAAAGATTCTGATTTCGAGCTGGAAATGGAGTGATAATGAATCTGATAGTAATGGAAATAACAAACATATTAGGATTTGATTCTGATGAATCTGGTCTAGATGAAAATAAGAATAAAACAAAGGGAACTATGAAGAATGTTAAAAGAAAAGAAAAAACAAAAGTGAACACCCATTAATAATTGATTTGGAGTATAGAGATAAAGATCAGAAGAAAGCTCATAAAGCAGAATAATGTTAGTGAATGATTGAGTTGAAAGTAATAAATAAAGGTGATAGAGTTAGAAAACTGGAGAAAACCAAATTGAGTACAATATTAGAAGCAGAAAATGGAGATAGTAGTGATGAATTAGTCATGATACCTCAGTGATACCAGAAGGCCCTGGACTAATCTAAGGCGGAAGTGGACTTGAAGGAGCAAGTTATGAAGACTGGTACGGTAATCAACTAGGAAGTTTTAATGGATTCATACTATTTGATAAAAGCATCCCAGAGGCATGGAAGAAATTCAATGAAGAGAAATACATGTGTATATTTGGCATCCCAAGAACAAACTATAAAATCGATATTAAATTGACAGTGTTGTAGCGACTATTTATATGATTGTTCAAAGAGAGAATTGTTTTTAAGTAGAAAACTGACCGTTACGTTTGTTTATCACATAATTGTGTAGATTTATTTGATTAAATTATTAATTAAAGTCAAAATTCTCGCGATGTATAAATAAAATAGTTCTTTAAGTTTGAACAAATTTGTATGTACAATGTAATAGTTTTGTTCTGGCCATTTAAATGTACTTTTGTAATCTTTATTTACAATCTTAGTTAGGTTAAGTTATATAGTACATTTAAATTGAAGGGGAGTGTTTAATATATGACTTGTCTCGATACAAGAGCCAGTATAGAAAGGAGGAAGAAAAGTTAGTAGAGGGCGCTGTGACTTGAATCGAGTGGGTATAAATTACCAGGGATCAAAATAAAGTTTCTCTTTTGTTCCAAGGCCATAAGTGGTGTATTAATTCCGTCCCGTTCCGAATCATAAGTGATTCGTAAAATATTTTAGTATTTGCAAAATCTAATTAACAAAAAAATGTATTTAGTATGTTTGTGAATTAGGTTAACGTATTGTAGACTTAAGATAAACTGCAATATTTCAATATGCAGCTAGCCGCAAATCTGTAAATCCTACACTCTTTTCCCTATATGTAAATAATAATTTAAAATATCGACAACGTAGCAGTCGATTTGCCGTCATTTTGACCTCGAATGACAGATTTTAAGTGGTGTTTGTATCCTCTAGTAGATGTTTCTGCACCACAGTCATAATGAAATGCTATGTCTTGTAATCACAAAACAGAGTAGGAATAGGGATTTTATGGAGATTTCTTTTGTCGTATAGTAGAACAATTAGTATTATTTGGTTTAAAATTTTTTAACCAACAACTAATTTCAGCATGGGCCTTTTGGCAATGATTGAGTACAAACGGATGACTTATTTCTTGATTTAAATTAACTATTCGTATATTCCCAGATTTTTTTATTTCTATTGCCGCTTCAGATTAAAAAGATATAGTACGTATTCAATGTTACTTAATACAGTGCCTCAAAGTAGGTCGTTGTGGTAAATGAATCAAGTGAAATTTTCCATAATCACTAAGAGATGGGCTATAAGAAAATATAGATCGGTATTTTTAACCAATTACATAGAGGGCACCTGATGACTCATTCGCTAATCGAGGCAGACGTGGTATCAGGACCGAGCGATGGGAATGCTGAGATGTACACTTTTTGGATACTAAGGCCGACGCCTTGACCAGAAATCATATAGTTTCTTAGAGTCTCTCGAAGAATATTTTGCTGACGTAGTTGATGTTACGATACAATACGTTTGTTATTGTAATCACCATTGCAACACCCAGTATATTATCAAGATAGTGACCATTATAATGTTTGTTGAATATTTGTATTTTATTTACCAAGAAATAAAAGTATTTCATACAAGACATTGACGCCAATTCAGGGAGTTGTTGCATTATAGGCAAGTTAACTCGGAAATTATTTGTTAGTAAACCCAAGAATAAGGTCTGTTACATATTTTTCCTGTACTATTATATATATATATAGCTAACATTCAAATAGTAAGTATGTACTGTATGGTATGTACCGAACTTTGACAGATTGACTTGCCTTAACAATTATAATGTTATCACTTACCCCTAATTTTTAGTTTAGATTAATTGCATATCCAAACCATTCTAGCTTGTGCACTAGCAGCATCAGATAAGGAATTTTACCACGCCATACAGCGTTTTTACGCTAATTCAGTTCAGTTATTTGTAGCTTCTGTTCTGATAAGACGACAAGCAAAGTTTCTACACAGTCTGATTTTACCATTTTTGAAGGGGATAATCCATCGGCTATTTTGTCACTGTCACCACTTATTTTAATACAGAAATTCTTATTTAACTCACTCTTATAACCTCAGCACAGATGTTCTAGTCTTTAAAATATTCATTATATTCTAACCTTATTTGTTTAAGTAAGAGGCCTTTATTCGACAAAAATACTACCTTATTGGTCCGACAGGTAAGACAAGGCAATGCGTTTCGATCAACGAACTAAAGGAGACTGTTCTGGAACCATTCGGTGGTGCGGCACGGGAACATATCGACAACGTGCAGTCGACCTAATATCATTTTGATCTTGAATGGAAGAAGTTGAATGATATTTCCAACTTCTAGTGTCACATGCCCGCCGAGTTAATTTGTTTAATTTTATGTGTTCCTTTCACTTTCAAGGTCAACTTTTAAAAAAGTATATGGATATAAAGGATGAATGAAATATAGATATTTTTAACAGCTACTGCTACTAGAAAATACTTCGATCTTTCACAAAAAATTAGTAGACATTTGATGTTGATTTAATAAAAAATAAAAATATTGGTATATAGGCTGATGTTTTGTAAATAGTGTAAAAAGTATATTAAAATATGGTAATATTAATAAATCTTTAAAATTAAGTAGCAAGGTGCATCTAATTTTTAAAATGAAATATCCGTTTTCAAAATATTATTGAAGGAAATATCAAAAATATAAATATGGATTTATCAATCGAAAACATCGATTTTCATTCGCCATCTCTAGTTTACGCTGTGATCTACCACAAATTGCTAAAAAATTTGAAAAAAGAATTGCTCCTTTGAAATATTTTAAACTTTAAATGCGTTTATTTATGTGTGAATCGCTTATGATATAACTCAAATTTCTTCTAAACTTTCTTAAAAATGCTGCAAATGTTATTGTTGTAAGTGTTGTTCGATTATATTTTACATTTTAGAAATGTTTTTTTTTAGATCGTGTTAGAAATAAAGTCAGTATTTTAAATTGCGATTTAACATACACACAGCGCACGGCCCAAAAAAAGATTGATATTATTTAAATATTGTAAAATGTACATTAAAGTATCGAATTTATTAATAAATCTTTTATATTAAGTAGTGAAGTGAACCTAATCTTTTAAAATTAAGTACCAAATTTAATAGTTTATTAAAAATAGTTAGAAGGTTTAATAATATTTATGGAATACTTTTAAAAATTTTTTAAAAATATCTGTTGACGTAACTATCGATATATCGGAGGTTACAATCGATTTTGATTCGTTATCTCTAGTTTATTCTTTGATCTTCCTTATATGTAACCAATATGAAAACATAAAATATTTTGACAAAAGAATTTGATAAACAATATTTGCTACCTTGAAATATTTTGAAGTTTAAGTGCATTTATTCACGTATAAAAGTTTATAATTTAACTATTAACAATTTATATTAGTGTATTTTTTAAAATATCTTAAAAACATATAATACAGAAATTTAAACAATGGAGATATTAAGAGAGTAATGTATGACCAAAGAATTTAAAGATAATACTTAACCGATATTTTACAGTCCCAATGAAAAAGTTATTTGTCCATACAATAACTCACATCACACATCATACAGAGAGTATCAAGGATGGAATTACATTTGAAGAATTACATTATGTACATATATTTGAAGAAGTGCAAAGCTGCTAACAGCGGGAATATTGTACTAGTCCCTTGTGATTACAATACATGTCACCGTGTACCACCAGAAGAATTAAATGTAAGGTGTATTATTTATTAAAGAAAACCAATACAAGTTTTTTTTATGCTAGTTACACCATAGTATCTGCCCGGATAAAAAGTGTATAGAATTGCAGCTAATAAAAGAAGGCAGTGAAGGTGAAAACACCTCTAGAACCTATTAAACTTGTACCAGTTGATGATAGTTGAGATAATGTAATTTATGATTTTAGAAAATCCTAATAATCTATAAATATTATAATTTTTTTGTATTTTTAGTGTGAGGGCCCAACTTATAATGCAGAGCAATATTGGTCTCGAACATCAAGTATTGAGAAGTTTAGACACAGGGTCTGCTTTAAAAAGACGGAATTTTCGGAATTCTGAAAGACAGAGAATAGGACAACTTACAGACACTGCCGTACCCAATAAATCCAAATTGAATAGTTGTCAGGATCGTGAAAATGTAATATGAAGTTTTGAGTTTCTCTTCAAAATTTGACTTGCTTTGATTGTTTTCATTTTAGACAAACGTACCACAAGCACCAGTGGTTTCATCACAAACAAAGACAAAACACCTGACGCAATAAGTGATGTAATAATGAAAAATTGGAAAAGTCCAAAAGCTATAATATCCAAACCAAATAAATTATGTTCTATTTAAAAATTTTATTATAAGTGTGCGATATGAAGTGTTTATGCGATTTATTGAAAATTCATTGTTTCATGTTATAAAAATGTGCTTAATTTGTGTTTATTAACTATATATGATTTACTTATGCAGTTGACAAATATTTTAAGAGATAAATAGTTTATTCTTTGTTAAACTTATTCCGTATTTTATTTTTTTATTGTTAACATATTCATTGATTTTTTTATTTTATTACTTCGGTTATCTCATCATTTGGTGTTTTGATATGCCAATAAGTAGAAGCCTTGTTGAGTACCAAGTTCTGCTTGCTTAGGATTAAAAATTAAATGACTAAAAATAATCAAAATAATAAGAAATCTATATACAAAACAACATTCCTCCATAGAAAATGCCACCATATAACTCAATTTAATTCCAATTGAATATTGGATCAATTAGAAGACAGCATTAGATAAATGTGTGTTATATTTTTAAGGAAGATAAATTCTCCAGAAATTCATTTTATATTGGTGTTATGCGCCAAAAGTGATAAGCTATAAAATGCATAGTAAAATATTAAACACTAAATGTATTCAAATTATTTTTTGTCTTTCCGCTCAAAGTAATTTTATCAAAGTGGTTGAACAGTAGGAGGTAACAAGTGTTCGATTGTTTTACACAATGAAAATATATATTCTATTATCAGATCGTATTAGACATAAAGTCATTAATTTAAGATGCGATTCAGAACACAAAGAGCAACTGGAAAGTACATCGATATGTAATACAAATGTATAGTTATATTTAAAAATGTAAAGAGGGCTTGCAAAAGGGGCATACCTATGTGGGGTACTCCAACGATAATAACAACCATTAAAGTTACCAATGCAAGTGACAACAAATTAGCTTCCGATATGAAGGGTACCAAAAACCGGGGGCCATCACGAGCGACGTTGCTATGAATATGATTATATATAATTATCATATGATTATATGGTAATTATATATTGATATATGATTATATGATATAACGGTAATAAATCTGTCTTGTTCATTTATACTGGTGTCTGTAAAATGTTTTTCTCTAACTTTGGCACCAGCAATAATACCAGTTTTTGATATTAAGGAGTCTGTTAAAGATGATTTTCCGTTATCTACGTGAGCTATGACGGATATATTACGGATGTCTGGTTTTTAGACCATCATGGCACAAATTTCATCTGCTATAAAATTCACCTATATCAAAAATAAATGTTAAGAATTCGTAATGTTTAGAAACATAAAATAAATTTCTGTAATATCAGAAGAAAGCTCATAATATTGTTTGAATATTAAAATTAAAAATAGTATATAAAAGTTCAACCATCTGGTGTATTTTATGCTATTGATTTAAAATGAACTTTTCTTGTAGTTATTAAACTGTCAATCCCATATATATTCTTACCTTATTTGAAATAACTGGAGTAATAAAAATAATATAATTCGAAATTTTACAATAAAAATCTATTCAAAATAACTTATTGTTATTTTGAATAGATAAACTAATTCACAAATATTAAACATTTAAACTATATTGTTATTATATATATATATGTATATATATATATATATATATATATATATATATATATATATATATATATATATATATATATATATATATATGTATATATATAGTATGCATTTCATACTGTTGTGTAATGTTGAAATTCAATTATCTTTCCTTCTTAATTTTTAAGTAGATCTGCAGTAAACTAAAAACTGTGCGAATCAAAAGTTCCAACAGATAATGTATTTTGAGGCATTCCAGTAGCGATGAGACGTAATTTCACAATTCATGTTCCAGGAAATTGCGAAAAGTTACAGATGTAAATTGTGCTGCTATATCTCTTCGTGGTATATTGTATTCCTTTTAGAATTTTGTAGAAAATTGTCTATCTGTAGTCATGTCTGTGTAGTAGTGCGTCTGTAGTTGTTTGTTTATTACGAGATAACGCCAAAAGCATTTTCAAAATTGCATCCGTTGTGATCAGAACTTGAGTATAACCCTTGTTAATTGATCGAAGGAGCCTCATAATCAATATCTCAAGCATATCAACATATTTTTTACTCTTCATGGAATTTTCCCAATACGCATCACATATACAACAGCTGCTGCGAATATATCTTAGGAAAACGAAATAAAGGAACATTTTGACGTTTTTAAAACATTTTTTGTATTTTTCGCTTTCTATGTTAACAGTAGTCGTCTATATTAATATACTTCAGACCTATCATAGTTTTCAGAATATAAATCGGTCATACCTTATTTCTAATCCATCTGTAGATTTATATATTTTAAAATTGGTTTTACTGATCGCATTACAGTTTATGACGACATCTAATTCCTGGAGCAAAACTTTATCATGTATAGCTAATATATAAAAACATCAAATGGGCCGCCCGTAAAACTGCTGTAAGTTTTCAGGTGCCGACATTGAATGCCCTCTTTGTTCATCGACTTGAAAAGATCTGCATCATAAGTTTTAGGTCTGTCGATTTCTCGGAAATTTGTTGTTTGTAGGATGTTTCTGCACCACAGTCATCATTATAATGAAATGCTATGTCTTGTTATCGCACAATTGAGTAGGAATAGGGAATTTATGGAGATTTCTTTTGTTCTAGAGTAGAACAATTAGTATTATTTGTTTTAAAATTTTTAACCGAAAAATAATTTCAGCATGGGGCTTTTTGCAATGATTGAGTACAAAGGGATGACTTTACAATTATTACAGAACAGGAAGAAGGCGGGACGGTGTTTTGAACTTGCTTAAAATTCTTTTCTTTCTTGATTTAAATTAACTATTCGTATATACCCACAATTTTTTATTTCTATTGCCGCTTCAGATTAAAAATACATAGCCCTATTCAATGATACTGAATACAGTGCATCAAAATAGGTCGTTGTGGTAAATGAATCAAGTGAAATTTTCCATAACCACTAAGAGATATACCGTTAGAAAATATAGACCGGCATTGTTGGCCAATTACATAGAGATCACCTAATGACTCATTCGCTAATCGAGGCGGACGTGGTAACGGGTCCGAACAATGGGAACGCTGAGATGTACTCTTTTTGGATACAAAGGGCGACGCCTTGACCGGAAATCATATAGTTCCTTAGAGTCTTTCGAAGAGTATCTTGCTGACGTAGTTGATAAACGATTGTTTTTGTAATTGTTTGTTGAATATTTGTATTTTATTTAACAAGAGATAAAAGTATTTCTTACAGGACATTGACACCATATCAGAGAGTGATTGCATTTTAGGCAAGTTAACTGGGAGATTATTTATAGCTAAACCAAGAATAAGGTCTATTACATTCTTACCCTCTACTATTATATATAGCTTGAGAATCAAATAGTAACAATGTACCGGAATTTGATAGATCAACTTGCCTTAACTATTATAATTTTATCACTTACCACTAATTTGTAGTTTAGATTTTTGACAAACAAATTTTGACATCATGATTGACGGCACAGCTTGTGCACTAGAAGCATCAGATGAGGAAGTTTACCACGCCATACAACATTTTACGCTAATTCAGTTATTTATAGCTTCTGTTCTGATTAGACGACAAGCAAAGTTCCTACACAGTCTGATTTTACATTTTTGACGGGGATGGTCCATAGGCTATTTTTATCACTGTCACCATTTATGTTAAAAGAGTAATTCTTATTTAACTTACTATTACAACCTCGGAACAAATGTTATAGTCTTTGAAATATTCGTTGTATTTTACCACCACACACACTTGACAGGAGAAGAATCTCACTTCTGATGTCAGTAATTAATTAAGATAAAAAGGTCGTATTTTTTTAAATAAAAGACTTTTATTCGACCACAATACTAGTTTATTGGTCCAACAGGTAAGACAAGGCAATGTGTTTCGATCAACCAACTAACGGAGACTGTTCTGAAAACTTCTAATATTACCAAATTAAAACGGTCGGAGGCGTTGCCAATTATGCTCTCCAGACTATTATGTTAAATACGGGTAGGGCAGGAAGTTTCCGTCCAACATGTAGAAGTCGCTACCTTTAACACATTCCTTGTTTTATTCGCTATGCTAAGAACCGTGACGGAATCTGATTCGTCCATTTCGTTCTATGGTTTGTTTATTTTGCTCACCATTTTCAATGTGCCTTATGTAGAGGACAGAGTGGTTAGCTTTTTATAACGTTTATGGATTAAATTATTATTTTATTTTATTACTAGGTGCAAGTCCGTAGTTGAAATGCATTCCCGTTCTAGGAAGTGTTGTGTGCTCGGATGCACAGATAGCGATCCTTACGAAATGAGTAGAAAACTTTAAAAATCCTAAACTGGTTGATTAAACATGAAGCAGATTTATTATAGTTACTACGTGAGACATTTTTTGGTACATTTAAACCTTCCTTTAAGTACTTATGAACAATTTAGTGATGATGAAAATAATACCACGAGCCCAGAACATGTACAAATGGAAGTGGATCAAAATCAAAATTATGTAGAAGGTAAATAGAAGGAGTCAGTCACATTTCTGTTCATAATTGTTACCATTAATTTCAAAAGCGTCTTACTACATTTGTAGTGCCTATTTCCATCATTCCAGGCCCACAACCAGGCTGTTCTAAGCAAGTATCATCGACGCTTGAATAAACTCCAGAAGGTAATAGTATTTGTCCAGAAGGTAAGTTTGTATTCATTCAGCCAGTATTCTCCTTTCCGCTCATTTTTACTGTTAATTACTTGACCATAACTTCAGTCCAGATGTTCCTATAAGAGCAAACAAAGTTTTACGTTGTACCGTAGTGTATCAAGAGACAAGACAATATCTCGTGTCCCAAACTCTAACTAAATTTTTTAATATACTGTCAGTAGTTCTTTCAGCTATATCTTAAATTATTCAGCGATTTTGCTATGTCGATAACATAACAAATTTTTTATAGATATGTCACACTGTGGTATACTGAGTATACCACAGTTGGACCACATCGAAAACCGAACTTAAGTTCCCTTCACGGTTTATCACTTGTTCGCTTCGGAAAACCTATCTAAGCTCCTTATATTGCTTGAAATCCTTAATTTAGATGATATCATATATGAACATGATATCACCAAAGATATGAAACCATGAACATAGAAAAATATGAATATTTTTTCGGCAGCCCTATGGCAGAGTCGTTGGTGGAACTCCCTTGGTGGAACCAATTCAGTACATCTTGTTCTTGAAATAATATATTTTAGTTTTAAATTTGAAATTAATTAAAAGTATATTTTTATCCCTAAATAAATCAAATGCATCATAAGCTATAAAAATTCAAATGGTTAATAAATAATAGTTTAAATAACAAAGCCGGTATGGCTAAATCAGTAGGCAACAATGATATTGCCAGAATTGAAAGAAACATCAGCCTTCTTCATTCCTTCAGAAACCTTCATTTCTAAAATTCGAATGGCACACCATTGAATATCCGCAGCCTTTACATCACTATCAGTGATCTGAAGCACGTTTCATTTCGAATTAGGTACAAGTGAGAGGATTTTCTCAATCATGCACAAATTTTCTGCAGAATATTACCAATGTCTCTAAATAAATGTATATCTCAACGAATTATTGCTCTCATAAACATATTAAATTAGATCAATTTTAAATTCAACGATTCATTTATACTGTAAAAAGAATAACATATTTTTCAGAATATATCCCTAGATTAAATAGAGGTTAGGTTAGTTCATTCAGTTATTTGTAATGTCACAATTGCAAACTTAGGCAACACTCGCAAATTTCTTCAAATGTTTTTAAATTAAAAAGGTCCTATATAAAACAACACAATTTAAAATATAAACTCTTATACCTAAAAAATCATATACTTAATATGCCTGTAATAATTTATTTGTTTATATTAAAGTTAATAGAGCATACAAATTGCATATAGAACTAATACTAATTTAAAAACAACAATCTTATAACAATTTGACAGTTGCCATGGTATCATAAAACATTCTCCATAGATTACTTGATATATATTAATCGCAATTGAAATGACAAAGGTGACAGTGACAGAAGGTAGTATATAAGTAGAGATTATAAGAGTAATGTACTTTTTAAGTATATAAGAAGAGTGTTAATTGAAATAATATAAGTAAAAAGTGAAATGTCGAATAAAAAAGTTTATGTAATTAAATTGGCATCAATTAACTCAGCGAACCGACAAAATATGGATAACGAATTAAGTCGACATGTTGTCCTAGACGCAGTGAGTAAGACCGAAACGTTACCAGAATTGCAAGAAGCATCATGTTCTCCAGTTATAAAATTTGGATGGCACACAATAGACCTGCAGCATTTGCCTTACATCATTGTCGGTGATTTAAAATATGTCTCCATTAGAATTATAAAACATAGGTTGTGTAATAATTTTACGAAGTTTTCACCAGAAGTCCACCAGTGTTTTCAAGTAAGCTATGATCCTCTGAATAAATGGGAAGCGTGTTTATTTAATGAGATTAATTTGCAACATTGCGATGGTCAATTTGGAAAACTTTTATTCATAGAAAGCAGAGATACGAAGATGTTGTTGGAGGACTTTCTGCACATGTACGATTTTCTCAAATTCTGCGGTAGAATTATGTTCGCTTTAAGTAATAACATGCACAATGATATAAACGAGGATTCCTGCGGATTTCTACAAATTGACGAAAACAAATTTGTACCCTTTGAGGTAAGAAATGGCGAAAAATATTCACCGATGTTCTGTTTCGAAGGAACCTGCTGGCAGCTGAAAGACAAGTTCGTGAAGGTCACCAAATGGGAGTTAACTTATTTGCGGTTTTTGTTTAGGCTTCAGGGCCTAGAGAAAGAAGATGTTCAACTAAGTTCTTGTGATTTAGTGAATATTGTGGATGTTAGCCAATATTTTGATCATCAAGAAAGCTTCGTTCCCAAATGGCCCGTTGCAGATTACACTTGGATGAGTGTAGGCAGTCAAATGAATGGAAATTTTAAATAAAAGAAAAATTTTTAGTCAGTAACATTCCAAATCTTATTATAGGTTTTATAGGCTGTTAAATTAGTATTAAGTTCACTAATATTTTTCTTATAAGAAATTAAAATTTTTTGTTCTGTTATGTGAAATTTGTTTTTTCATCAATAAACGTACTATGTTAATTACTGCTTATTATTTTTGAACAAATTATAGTGGTCCATAAAACCTGCTCGGATGAATGTCCATATAGCCTAATGTTTCTCTGAGGTTATGTTTAGATTTCAGGTTAGATTCAATTATTCGGTTTTTTTTCAGTTACAGAGTTGAAATATCAACTATGGCATTTTATTTATCATTAAGTGAGATAGTTAGAGGTGGTTTTGAACAAGTTGTGAATTCTTGCAATTTATAAAACCTCAAGTAGATGACTCATTTGATAACAGCTGTTGGTAAGTCATATCTAAAATTAATTACAGATTCGTCATCGCCACTATCATCTACTCGTTTGAACGAGGAATATAACTGATTACAAATTACTTACAAATATATAATATGAAAACAAAATCAAAATAATCGGTATATCAAAAACATTGATGATATAACAACAATGGCTTATTTTTGTTCATTTGTACGTTTATTTTTTCTTTATATTCTGGTACTTTGTTTATAGTAATATAACATGGCATAGAAGGTAAATAGTGATAAAAAAAAGAGAAATATCATATACAATAAGGATTATTATTAGAAAAAAAAGGTTATAATTAAGAATGGTTAAATATTTGGGCTGAGTTATATGTATAAAAACTAATAAAACAAAGGCAAAAATTAACATATGTTTATAACGAAATATTTTAAAATTAACAAAGCACTATATAATGTAACACACCAACATACACATAATATTAAATAATAAATAATCATTAACTTATAGAATTTTCTTATTCCTTGTGGAATAGTGTCCAATGGGTCATTCAAAATATAAACTCAAGCTCCTAAAATATTCGCAATAAAATTTGTAAATAGAATATAGAAATGAATAAAATCATCTTTATAACAACAATACTAATTTGATGTAAAATCAAGTGGCTGGTGATGAATTTTTGTTATTGTTATATGTCTCCGTTCGAATTATAAATGAGAGAATTTTCTCCACGATGAACAAATTTTCACCAGAAGTTTATCAGAGCCTTCGAGTAAATTGATATCCCCTTAGCGAATACGAAGCTTCTTTATTTAATGAGATCAATTTTAAACATTGTGACGGTTCATCTGGGAAGCTTTTATTCGTAGAAGGCAAAGATAGAAAAATATTCATGGAAGACTTTCTGCAGACGTATAATTTTCTGAAATTCTGCACCAGGATCATGTTCGTTTTGATTAATAATATATGTAATGACATACATGAAGATTCCTGTGGATTCCTGCAAATTAATGTAGATAATTTGGTACTTTTCTGTGAAAACGGCGAGAAACGGCGAAAGGTATGCCCCGGTATTCTATTTCAAAGGCGACTGTTTGCAGTTGAAAAACAAGTTCATAAAGGCCACCAAATGGGAAATGACATATTTTCAGTTTTTATTCAGACTTCAAGACCTGAAGAAAGAATTCCTCCATCTCAATTCCTGTGATATAGTGAATATTACCGATATTAGGCCGTATTTTAATCCCCAGACCACTTTTGTTCTCATGTGGCCCATCACAGACTGTGCTTGGATAAAAATAGGCAATCTGATGAAGACAAATGAAAACACTCAATAGAAGGAATGCTGAAATTCTTTAGCTAGTAAGGTTAGAAATGTTATTAGGTGTTACGAGCTTTTTAACAAGTATTACTAGATTTATATATATTGTTCTTATAAGGAAATAGAAATATTATAGTATTAAATATTTTTTATTCGGAACGTAATACTGACGAAACATTATAGGAAAATTTGAAGTCAGCGTCATCTGTCGTTAAAATATTGAAATATTTGAGCACTAGTTAGGAATCACTATTGGGTCTAGTATGATTGTATCATTTCCCATCACATCATAATACAAATTGTCGAATTTTTTTTAACTTAGATGATGATTCATAAATAAATTGATATAACAAATAATATTTTAATATATATCAAAATAATTGAAAAATTGGGTGTAATTAGTATGTAAAAATATATATGAGTTGAAATGAAAAAACAACAATAACTTCTAATTTGGATTTGTTCAGTTCTTCTGTCATATAATCGATATTTATAATCATTCATCTAGCATCAATCATTAATGAACTTCAGTCTAGGTAAGATTTACCTCGGATACAAGTGTAAAAGTACATGTCCCAATTCAAAGCACAAATATCAAAATCAAATAGTTCCCGGTCGCTCTTTCTCATTTCTTTCCATAGCGTTTTCACGTTGCTGTTCTCAAACTTCCACTCCTTTGTAGCATAGTAACTTAACATATCTACAATTTGATTTATCTTCTTGTAATTCTCTCGCTCTACAACATAATATAGACATTTTCAAATAATGTTTTAGATATTTTTCAGATATTTTTGGTTTTATATTGGGTTGACAAGAAAATATTTTACATATGTATGTACATAATATGTACAACATTGAACGTCTCTTTTTTACTAAATAGTGTTTATCTGTTCCCCACGGCCCTAGATATGATTTCAGAAGAAATCCGGTCTTACCCAGCTTGGTTACCGACGTGGCTGATCGCAGTCACAGATTTTCTTTTTCGTATTATAAACAATCAAAAACATAAATTTACCCAGCCGGATTCGAAACCGCTACTATCGCAACAGTAAGAGGGCCTTCCTGTCGCCCTTGACCACTGTGCCAACCAAGCCGGCCCTTTAGATTTTGTTTATAGCGTGAAGAATTCACAATCAAGATATACATAGCTCGATATCTCTGAAGACAAAAATATTCTCACATTGAAGTTTTTGTAGGACAATTAAATAATGAGGTTAAATGGTTAAACTTTTGGAAGTTGCAATTCAACCCAAAGAAAACCCAGGCCGTTATAATCCACAGAGAATCCTGTATCCTCCCACGTGTAGAAAAAGCAAATTGTCTGCTCTATAAGACATACTCCTTAATTTAGACGGGTTAAAGTAGTCTAAGTACATCGGCCATGAAGAGATGAACAAATTTAGAAATAGCGAAGAAAAAAATTTGAGCGTCTCATATACAGAATTACTCAAATACATTAGTGCAAAGGTTCAAAAGGAATTTTTCACTCATCCCTTTTCAAAAATTCACCTCAGTATAATCGCAATATTCCTATACCAAATCCTTATCAACACCAAACACGCGTTCCACATCAACAAGGACTTTAATCAGCTGACCAAACAGGATTCCAAGAAAAGCAGAGTTCATTAAGTATATTAAAGGTTCCTATGGTCTTGAAACGGGAACGAAAAATGGAAAATGCACTAATGTTTGTTTATAATATCTAAGTTAATTATTCTATGTTAGTTATCCGTACAAATTCGTTCAGTTTGCTTTTTAAAGACTAACCATATCATATGAGAAGCCGTAGAGATTAGTTATTAGAGTCTTCAGATCACACGTGGTGGTCGCGGGTTCGATTCCCGGTGGAAACAACGACTTTTCGTGGGTGTTCTAGTTTGGTTAATGCCTTTGCCAAATCAGTTAGGTTAGGTAGCGGACCTCGGTGCCTGAAGCATTTCTTATTTTCAATCATTGTTCCTTTATTCATATTTTTCCTCAAACAGACTGCAACTTTACTTGACATGCCCATTGTAATACTTAATATAATAACTGCACAATTTGTTGAGCAAATATCTAACACCAAAAAGAGAAAAATATAATATTTTTAACAAGAAAATTTATCCGACTTCAAAAAATAAATAAGGAACACAGATAAGGTTTTTGTTTATTTTTATTTAGTTATTACAAGGATTATTATATACATATTTCAAATATTCTTTTTGCAATGGTTAAGTACAAATGGATGACTTTACAATGATGACAGAACAGAACGAAGGCTGGTGCTTTTATTAACTTAAATTAACTTGTCATATATTCCCAGAATTTTTCAATGATGCTGCATACAGTGCATCAAAATAGGTCGTTGTGGTAAATGAATCAAGTGAAATTTTCCATAGTCACTAAGAGATGGACCGTAAGAAAATATAGATCGGCATTGATGACCAATTACATAGAGGGCACCTAATGACTCATTCGCTAATCGAGGCGGACAACGGGTCGGAACGATGGGAATGCTGAGATGTACATTTTTCGGATACAACGGACGACGCCTTGACCGGAATTCATATAGGTTCTTAGAGTCTCTCGAAGAGTATCTTGCTGACGTAGTTGATATACGATTGTTATTGTAATCACCGTTGCAACCCCTAGTATATTATCAAGATTGAGACCATTATAATGTTTGTTGAATATTTGTATTTTATTTATCAAGAAATAAAAGTATTTCTTACAGGACATTGACACCGTATCAGAGAGTTGTTGCATTATAGGCAAGTTAACTCGGAGATTATTTATAGCAAACCCAAGAATAAGGTCAATTACATTCTTTCCCTGTACTATTATATATAGCTTGACATTCAAATAGTAACAATGTACCGGAATTTGATAGATTCACTTGTCTTAACAATTATAATGTTATCACTTACAATGTGTAGTTTAGATCTTTGACAAACAAATTTTGACATCATAGTTGACGGCACAGCTTGTGCACTAGAAGCATCAAATGAGGAGGTTTATCACGCCATACAGCATTTTTTCGCTAATTCAGTTATTTCTAGCTTCTGTTCTGATTAGACGATAAGCAAATTTCCTACACAGTCTGATTTTACCAATTTAACGGGGATGGTCCATTGGCTATTTTATCACTGTCACCACTTATGTTAATAGAATAATTCTTATTTAACTCACTATTACAACCTCAGCACAAATGTTATAGTATTTGAAATGTTCGTTATATTCTAAACACACACACTTGACAGGATAAATAGAAGGCCTTTATTCGACCACAATACTAGTTTATTGGTCCGAAAGGTAACAATGTACCAGAATTTGTTTGAAAATTTAAAAATATTATTTTAATTTTTTAAATTTGAACCTGTTCTGGAAACTACCGGATAGAAACACAGACTTACCTAATATTACCAAATTAAAACGGTCGGAGGCGTTGCCAATTATGCTCTCCTAACTATTACGTTAAATACGAGTAGGGCAGGAAATTTCGTAGGTGGGTGTTTTGGTAAAATTTTGCGAATATATGGAAATTTATGGAAATTTTGGCGAAATGTTTCGCCACGTCTAACATGAAACTGCTAAGAGCCGCGACGGAATCTGATTCGTTCTTTTCGTTCTATGGTTTTTTTATTTTGCACCCCATATTTAATGTGCCCTATGTAGAGAACAGTGTGGTCAGCTTTTTATAACGTTTATAGATTAAATTATTATTTTATTTTATTACTGGGTAGAAGTCCGTAGTTGAAATGTATTCCCGTTCTAGGAAGTGTTGTGTGCCCGGATGCACAGATAGTGAGGAAATGCATCATCGTTTTCCGTTAAAAAAGCGATCCTTAAGAAGTGAGTAGAAAACTTTAAAAATCCTAAACTGGTTGGTTAAACATGAAGCAAATTTATTATCGTTACCACGTGAGATATTTGTGTGATACATTTAAACCTTCCTTTAAGTACTTATGAACAATTTAGTGATGGTGAAAATAATATCACGAGCCCAGAACATGTACAAATGGAAGTGGATCAAAATCAAAATTATATCGAAGGCGAATTGAAGGAGTCAGTCACATCTCTGTTCATAATTGTTAATTTCAAAACTGTCTTACTTGGTAGTACCTATTTCCATCATTCCAGGCCCGCAACCAGGGTGTTCGAAGCAAGTATCATCGACACTTGAACAAACTCCAGAAGGTAATGGTAAAGTTTGTATTCATTCAACTAGTATTCCCCTTTCTGCTCATTTTTACTGTTAATTACTTGACTATAAGTTCAGTCCAGCTGTTCCTATAACAGCCAACAAAGTTTTACGTTGTACCGTAGTGTATATCTCAGGTTAATTAGTATAACTTTTTAAAAGATATGAAATGTGATTTTTGTTTACATACAATTATGAATAAATCAGTAAACCCACAAATTGAGACTGATTTTATAGAGACAAGACAATATATCGTGTCCCAAACTCTAACAAAATTGTTTTAATATACAAGTAGTCAGTAGGTCTTTGAGCTATATCTTAAATTATTCAGCGATTTTGCCATGTCGATTATATAACAAAATTATTGTCAAATGTTTTAAAAAAGTAAATTAAAACTCCTTCAATTGTACATTCCATAATGATCTTTCGGATAAAATATTAAAAGTACTGACGGAAAGATGGAAGAGGTAATTTTATTTTGCTATGCACCAAAGTTTTTTGCTTATGGTTTATATTTATATCTTATAGATTTTTATTTTTTTATGTTTTTTATATTATATTTATATTTTTAGATAAATTTAGATAAATGTAGATAAATTGACATTATAAATTTATATTTATTGTTATATATTATATATATATATATATATATATATATATATATATATATATATATATATATATATATATTTAATTGAAATTTAATTTAACAAATTTAATTCAAAAAAAATTGTTTTTTATTTGAAATTCACGCCAAGGCTGTTACGTGCATTTCGCTTTGTGTTCTCAGTGGGGAAAAGTACGCTTCTTCGAGTGCAAACGCAAATTTTTTTAACCAAATTATTACTTAATTAGTCTTTTTTATAATTTTAGATAGTTTAATTTACGATTGTATTGAAATATATTTTATTTAGTTTTTGATTGAAATATTTAGTTTATATTATTGTATACACTAATTTTTTCTATATATATTGCTTTGTTTTATATTATAATAGTAGAATTAAGTAATTATATAAGAAAATCAAATTGCTATGGAAAGACAAAACATGGAACAAAAGAAGCTTTTCTATTTTGAAAACTGTACGAATTTATATACCTGCTCTAATTTGAATGTCCATATCAAGAGACTTTCCTGCTGAATCTTACAATAATTTTATGTTTTAGAAAAAATATCTGCATTAAATCTGAAGGGTGTATTCATTTTTAAATATTTTACTTGCGAAAATAAATATAGCAGCAAACAAATATTGAAACAGCCTGGATCCAAAACAAAGCATTCTGCGATTAATGAAGATACCAAAGTAACAAAAATACTGTACACATGTAAGTTATGCGAGCATACTACAATGTAAGCGAATCTTCTAATGAATCATTTACATTCAACTCATAACTTAAACGTTGAGGGGTTATTGAAATTTAATACCTTTAAAGAAATTCAAATATGGGAAAATGATATGGAGCAAGCCCCAACCTCGTGTCAAGAGAGAAGAAGCTATATTTCTTTATATTGTGCTAGCATAATATTTCAGGGTCCAAGGAATTTCAAGGAAGAAACAAGATAAATACATATTGCCTAGCTAGTATTAAATTAGAACAAAGATGAATATGAAGTAGAATTCACCAAAACATATTTTGGACATGAAAATACCTTAAACTCTTGCAGCTCTCGAAAACAAATAGAGAATAAATTGTAACCAAATGAGCAGCTAAATTACCATTTAATGTTATAGAGGATGATGTAAGACACGATGTGGATATTACTAATGTAAGAAGATTAGATTTAGTGACTCATGAAGAGTTACAAAACATAAAAGCAGCTTATGATTTTGAATCCACAGCTAATAGAGATGAAAATGACGCCATAAGTGTAGAACGATGGGCAAATGAATTGAAAGATACAAGATATATACTGTTATATAACCCACAAGGTGGATATATGGGACGTCTACCTCAATTAGAAAGAAGATGATAAATTTGCAGTTAATGTCCAATGTTACCACAATCCTAGTGAGTCCATATAACTTAGACCCTTAAGAAATAGTCCAGAGAAAATCGATGAAGTGGATGCAACACAAATAACATAACTTTATCCTATTGTCCTTTATACTTAAATAAATTATGTTTATTGTAATATTGTTGTTTTGTATTTTTCCTAATTTCATAAGTGAAACGTAGATATTTTGAGATAAATATGTATTAGTTTACCTAGTACATTTAAACATGTCAGTAATTGTAATTTCAATCATCGCCGATCGTCAATATTATTTACGATGTCTAATTAATAAAAATCCCAAATAAGGATTTCAGTAAATCATTAATATTAGTGTATTATAAGGTGGTTGATAAAATAATACTAGATTAAGGGTATGCTTTTGGCCATAATCAATTTATTTTATCAGTACCATTTTAATACGAAATTGATCTTACAATATTTATATTACAAATAAATCAAAAGAGTTTTGAATGTCTAGTTATGCAGGTATTAGATATTTAGTATATTTTTGAAATGAATAGCTATTTTGAACTTAAATATCGCTTTGTTATAACATCAGCATCATTGATGCATATTAGAGTATTTACAAGAAAAATAAATATCAATATGCCTTAAAATTGATTAAGATAAATATATGTATATTTAGGTAGGTAGCATATTTTTATTTAAATTTGGGAATTTTGATTATTGTTATTCAGAGAAGGTTTTAGGAGAGACCTGAAGGATCTACAACGGATTTTCAAGTTTAATATTAAGATATATTAAATGCAACTTATATGTTTATGATAAATTGATTATCAATCCTTATGTATTTATAAATCCATAATTTTAGTATTATTCCTCTAGATATTACATAATAGAATAAAACCGAGTTCTAATGTTAATATTTTCTCAATATTTTGGCCAAAAATACCGACGAAGACTTGTACTATTCAAGAAAATCATGAATGGTTCCAAATATCTAAGGTACATAGAATTCGATCTAGTAATGCGATATTTTAGACCGTTTCATTTAATGTCAGTTATGTTTTTTCTTAAATTTGAAGGAAAGTGTAAATGAACTAGACGGGATTGCCACTTCTTTTTAAATGTACAATTTGTCTACATTTTGACGACATGTTGTTGTAACACATCCTAGAGATGTTAGAACTTCATAACACATCATTTCCAAAGACGCCATGTTCAGAATCACTACGCTTCTCTTATTTTCTATTTCTAGTGTCTTTTGTACCACCCTGATTGAGTTTAATGATAATTTGTTCATAGAGTGTTCCAGTTTTCTCTTTTTAATTTCCATTTATTATTTATTAAATCCTCCTTTATTATGTTCACGTTATAGACATTTATTATTAAAAATAAGCCCAAGATATATTATTGGAGGAGATTTTAGAATATACAGAAAAAGTGAAAGTGCCATCGGAAAAAAAGGTCAGTACTGTAAAAAATAAATGCAAAATGCCATAAAACGTTAAGAGCCGAAACTGAATATCTGGACCACAAATGCAGCGTAGGATAATTTTAAACATAAAAATAACAGTATTATTTCAACAACACGTAAAAAAATATGAGAACACTACACAAAAAATAGATAAAATGGAAACATCGACATCAGGATATCACATATTGCAGTTTTGAATGTAGAAAACACTACTAGAACCCAGAACGAACGGGCACTCTACAATGCGTGGATGAACGAAAAGTCAGAGAGTCTTGAAATTGCATTAACCAATATTCAAAAACAAATATATGCCCTCCAGCTACAACTAAATAAACAAAGCTCTGAAGGTAAGGACAAACCACCAAGCCAACAAACGACAACATACGAAACAGATGAAGAAGAATTGCAGAAAGAAATAGGCTGAATAACGGGTAAAAGTAAAAAAATAAAAGCAAATAATTCACCAGGATCATCATCACAGCAAATAAAAGTAAAACCAAATAATGAACAAAATAAAGAAATTGGAATGCCCAGGTCACCCCCAAGTATCGTAAGTAATATTACCGACTTTGACTTGCTTTACGATGAGGTCCAAGTATATAATATTCAAAGCAACGGTACTAAACAATGGACAAATAAAACTCGACGCCGAATGTCGTACAATATTCACAAAAATAATAGATTGTTCAGAGTTGCTGAAACTGTAATGGCACTCTTATGACGACAAAAAAAAAACAGAGGCATCAAAGCTATGGCAAGAGCGCTTCCATCATCAGCTAAAAGTGAAAAATTAATGCAGAACTAAACCAAAATGGGCTTAAATGCTTAAATGCGACAAATAGTTTTAAAATATAAAAAATCAAAATTAACAAAGGAGAACTTTTAGTCCTCAAGAAGCCATTACGTCTATTTATGTTAGCCTTTGAACATGATACGGACACAAAAAAACAGATGTGTAAAATGTTCAGGTAAACATATCACCACAGAGTGTGACCCAAAGAAACTAAGCCGAAATGTGTAAACTGCAATGAAGCGCATCCGGCAAGTTATAGAGGATGTGTAGTTGCTAAAACAATACAAGGGAGGAGAAATAGAATAGCTCAAGTTAAACCTCAAGAACCAATAAGTGAAAAGAAACAACCGAAAAAATATAATAACGTTCATGGAAGTATGAGTCAAAATAAGCAAAGAGACACAAAGGACTACTTAAACTAATAGGAAAGCTGGACAAACAAGAAAAAATGATCGAATATTTTCCCGAAGGTATTAAAAAACTAAAAAAGAAAAATATTAGGTAATGACGACATCTAATTCCTGGAGCAAAACTTTATCATGTATAGCTAATATATAAAAATATTAAATGGACCGCCCGTAAAACTGCTGAAGTTCACAGGTGCCGACATTTAATACCCTCTTTGTTCATCGACTTGAAAAGATCTGCATCATAAGCTTTAGGTCTGTCGATTTCTCGGATATTTGTTGTTTGTAGGATGTTTCTGCACCAGTCATCATTATAATGAAATGCTATGTCTTGTTATCGCACAATTGAGTCGGAATAGGGAATTTATGGAGATTTCTTTTGGTCTAGAGTTGAACAATTAGTATTATTTGTTTTAAAATTTTTAACCGAAAACTAATTTCAGCATGGGGCTTTTTACACTGATTGAGTACAAAGGGATGACTTTACAATTATTACAGAACAGGAAGAAGGCGGGACGGTGTTTTGAACTTGCTTAAAATTATTTTCTTTCTTGATTTAAATTAACTATTCGTATATACCCACAAATTTTTATTTCTATTGCCGCTTCAGATTAAAAATACATAGCCCTATTCAATGATACTAAATACAGTGCATCAACATAGGTCGTTGTGGTAAATGAATCAAGTGAAATTTTCCATAATCACTAAGAGATATACCGTTAGAAAATATAGACCGGCATTGTTGACCAATTACATAGAGGGCACCTAATGACTCATTCGCTAATCGAGGCGGACGTGGTAACGGGTCCGAACAATGGAAATGCTGAGATGTATACTTTTAGGATACAAAGGGCGACGCCTTGACCGGAAATCATATAGTTTCTTAGAGTCTCTCGAAGAGTATCTTGCTGACGTAGTTGAGATACGATTGGTTTTGTAATCACCGTTGCAACCCCTAGTATATTATCAAGATAGTGACCATTATAATGTTTGTTGAATATTTGTATTTTATTTATCAAGAGATAAAAGTATTTCTTACAGGACATTGACACCATATCAGAGAGTGGTTGCATTATAGGCAAGTTAACTGGGAGATTATTTATAGCTAAACCAAGAATAAGGTCTATTACATTCTTCCCTCTACTATTATATATAGCTTGACATTCAAATAGTAACAATGTACCGGAATTTGATAGATTAACTTGCTTAACAATTATATGTTATCATTTACCCCTAATTTGTAGTTTAGATTTTCGACAAACAAATGTTGACATCATGATTGACGGCACAGCTTGTGCACTAGAAGCATCAGATGAGGAAGTTTACCACGCCATACAACATTTTTACGCTAATTCAATTATTTCTAGCTTCTGTTCTGATTAGACGACAAGTAAAGTTCCTACACAGTCTGATTTTACATTTTTGACGGGTATGGTCCATAGGCTATTTTATCACTGTCACCACTTATGTTAATAGAGTAATTCTTATTTAACTCACTATTACAACCTCGGCACAAATGTTATAGTCTTTGAAATATTCGTTATATTTTAACCACACACACTTGACAGGATAAGAATCTCACTTCTGATGTCAGTAATTAATTAAGATAAAAAGTTTATTGGGCCAACAGGTAAGACAGGGCAATGTGTTTCGATCAACCAACTAACGGATACAGTTCTGGAAATTACCGGATAGAAACACAGACGTACCTAATATTACCAAATTAAAACGGTCAGAGGCGTTGCCAATTATGCTCTCCAAACTATTATGTTAAATACGGGTAGGGCAGGAAGTTTCCGTCCAACATGTAGAAGTCGCTACCTTTAACACATTCCTTGTTTTATTCGCTATGCTAAGAACCGTGACGGAATCTGATTCGTTCATTTCGTTCTATGGTTTGTTTATTTTGCACACCATTTTCAATGTGCCTTATGTAGAGGACAGTGTGGTCAGCTTTTTATAACGTTTATGGATTAAATTATTATTTTAGTTTATTACTAGGTGCAAGTCCGTAGTTGAAATACATTCCCGTTCTAGGAAGTGCTGTGTGCTCGGATGCACAGATAGTGAGGAAATGCTTCATCGTTTTCCGTTAAAAAAGCGATCCTTAAGAAGTGAGTAGAAAACTTTAAAAATCCTAAACTGGTTGATTAAACATGAAGCAGATTTATTGTAGTTACTACGTGAGACATTTTTTGATACATTTAAACCTTCCTTTAAGTACTTATGAACAATTTAGTGATGATTAAAATAATACCACGAGCCCAGAACATGTACAAAAGGAAGTGGATCAAAATCAAAATTATGTAGAAGGTAAATTGAAGGAGTCAGTCACATTTCTGTTCATAATTGGTACCATTAATTTCAAAAGTGTCTTACTACATTTGTAGTGCCTATTTCCGTCATTCCAGGCCCACAACCAGGCTGTTCGAAGCAAGTATCATCGATACTTGAATAAACTCCAGAAGGTAAAGGTATTTGTCCAGAAGGTAAGTTTGTAAGTAAGTAAGTAAGTAAGTAAGTAAGTAAGTAAGTAAGTTCCGCTCATGTTTACTATTAATTACTTGACTATAACTTCAGTCCAGATGTTCCTATAAGAGCAATCAAAGTTTTACGTTGTATCGTAGTGTATATCTCAAGTTATTTAGTAAAACTTTTAAAAAAAGAAATGAAGTGTGCTTTTTGTTTACATACAATTATGAGTAAATCAGTAGACCCACAAATTGAGACTGATTTTATAGAGACAAGGCAATATCTCGTGGCCCAAACTCTAACAAAATTGTTTTAATATACTCTCAGTAGGTCGTTTGGCTATATCTTAAATTATTCGGCGATTTTACTATGTCGATAATATAACAAAATGTTTATAGATATGTTTATAGATATGTCATACAGTTTGACATATTATACCATAATATGTTAATCATTATCAATTTATCAACTAATAATTATGAGGCTTAAGCGAATGTGGTGATTGTTTGATCGATTTGAATTAGGACTTCAGAAATAAACGTTTATTATAGACGTAGATCTTGAAGCCTTCTATTACGAATTTACTACTTAAGTTCTCTGCAGCAATATTAACACCCATGGTACATTAGAAATGATGTTATCCACAAAGATCTACGGATATCAAGGGTCAACAAAGATATTAAAAGATTTACGAAAAGACGTCCACATTGGACATTAACATACTTGGATTGTCAGGATCCGGAGGTTGAAGAGACAAAATACCATCTGAACTAACATAGTTATTCGTTAAAACTGCGCCATGCTTTAAAACTATGTGGAATGCACTACTGGAAGTACGTCCATCAAATGTCAATTCAGTTTAGGTCTTTTATTTGGGCTATAAAAACAATATAAAGGAAAAATGTCTAGATACTTATAGTTAGGAACCAGTTGTAATATGCGTGCCATGTGATTTTAATTATTGAATCACTCAAACTAAAGAACAACAAATAAAGCTATTAATAACAGGAAGACAGATAGCTAATGATATACCAATTAAAAATATAATTGTAAACATTTTATCTATACTGAATGTAAAATTAATAAACTCATCATTAATACTAAGGGGAGATAATAGATACGTTATCACGGTATCAAGACTGTATTATACTTCATATATTTCCGGAATATATATTTTTCCTGTAAATTCAAAACATACATGATAGCTGTTAATCCGATAAAAATAATAGAACGGTTAAAGCAGACTTATAATAAAAATATATTATATATAACCAAATAAAACTATGTTATTATTTATTATATATTTGGGACGTTGTTGTGCTTTTATAAAATTCTAAAGTTTGAATTGGCCATTCTACGACTTCCATCATTCTATTTCCAAAAAATTGCTATGGACGGAAGTCTGTTCTCGATTCTGTTTGTGTTCGGTCAAAAATTGAAATAGGTGTGTTTCGTCTAATTCAATATTTGTGCGTGAAGGTCATCAGAATTTACCGACCACCGAAACAAGTACAACATATATAATTCACTCATGTATAAATCTCAAATGATAGATCCAATAATTCAAGTTATATAACATCCTATTTTTATCCGTAATTAAATATTTAAAATAAACAGCTACTACGAATAGAAATCTCAATTCTGAAGTTAACAAAAGCTAATTAAATAAAAAAGCAATTAATTTATTTAAACTGTATATTTCCAGTGCATATCTTATCTAATTTGAACTAATTTAATATAGATTTTTAACATAACATACAGACAAAAATATCCAAAGAAATATGTCACCAATAATTCATCTAATTTAAGAACAGACTTATATAACGTTGAAAATAATGTGTTTGAGTTTAGCATTGAAAGAAATAACCAGTTTTGAACAAAATCTCTGAAAATCTACGTTAAAACCCTTATATCCTATCACTTATCCGTTGTATTCCATGGACATATTCGTTGGACATGATTCATTCAAGTTAGGACTTATTTTGTTGTTCTAGTTGCTGAAATGAATAACTTATCCGAGCAACAACTCATATATTAATTAAATTACCAAAATTGGCTTAATTCATGTATATCAAATCAAAAAGTTCTTTCGTTTTTTGACAATAAAGGCATATAATTGAACTTCTAATAATTAATTATTATTCCGAGTTAATAGTTAATAATAATAATAAGAATAAAGACTGCTAAAGACGTTGCTTTACACAAAATATAAAAATAAATATGTTAAAGTGTTGTAATTTTAAGTATTTTTACCACTACGAAAAAAACCAAAATTTACAAAACCTGCTATCAATAATTGGTTTGTTATTAAAATAGTTTTAATCATCATTTACATCACTACATAGTATAAAACAAAGTCGCCTTTTCTGTCCCTATGTCCCTATGTGCGCTTATATCTTTAAAACTACGCAACGGATTTTGATGCGGTTTTTTTCAATAGATAGAGTGATTCAAGAGGAAGGTTTATATGTATAATACATGCATAATATACTAAGGCGACATTGCTAATATTAGAGGTTTCTAACGTGATGTCGTAAATTAACCTATTTTTTTAGGCTTATTTAGCAATTAGCAAAAACGCTGCCTAACCCTACGAGTTAGATCAAATTAATGTAATACAGTATTGTACACCATAAAAAGGTCTACAAAAAAGTCCGCGATGGTATATGTTTATCTTTTAGGGATAACCCACATTAACCATTTTTATTGTTTACTTTTTATGTGAGAAAATGGCTTATTTACGAAGCTATTTTAAGCAATACGGCATTAATCCTTATCGAATTAAGTACCTTAAATACAGTGTGCAATTAATATAGATCAATATGGTTCCTTACAGCATGTAAATTAAACAAATATTTTCGTGTAATGTAATAAAAATTGTATGAATTTAGATATTCCAAAGATAGCAGGAAATCTTCATAGTAAGTATAGGGGAAGAGGAATTGTTTTACTCCAAATTTAATGCGTGCAGGCCAAGGGCAGTAATGAATGAATCAAAAATACTGGATCGATTTTAATCATGTTTTCATTGAGTGACATAGGCATATATATTTTATGTCCGTGCAAAGTCGGAGCGGGCCGCTATGTTTTTATATACAACGTTCATATTTTTTCTGTAGTGTATTTAATTTAGTATCAGCATTGTACCCGTGCGAAGCCGGGGCGGGTCGCTAGTAAAATGATAAAAAAAGAAGTAATAAAGCTAATTTTTTGTATTACAAGCATCTTTAAAATAATTAACTAAATATTAATAATAAAAACTCATGTAATAATATTCTGTTCTATATGAATGTCTGTGCTGGACGTTAAAAAAATGTTATTTATGCGTTACGGGTAAATCATATTAAATATATAATACAAATAAAATAAACATAATAATTATCAGTGCTTACGCCGAATAAACCATTTTGTATCACAATTGTTACGTTGAGTATCCATAACACACTCATATATATTTGAAACACCTCCTATATTATAGATTCTCTTAATAATATATCACAATTACAAAGAACTGAAACAATTTAACTTTTCATAGCGACGATTAACTTTATTTTGTCAAAATTAATATGACGTTTGATGCTGAAATGTTTCCAGGGCACACTGACTTATTAATTTCAACATCGACGAACTTCAACAAGCAGTGAAAATCGACCATAAAAGCAAGATAATACTGAAATGATATCGGAATATTTTACATAATCATATTATCGATTAATTTTATCTAATATAGTAATAGAGCTTAATATTTGTAGACTAGATATTCACGAATTAAATTATTTTCAGTTTTCTATTTATGCATATTCAACAATTGAACTGTCAAATAAATGTATAGTAATATAATAATAGAAGTAATTTAAACACATAATATAAATTTAAACAAATGTAATGATAAATATTATAAGTATATTGATTAAATATTATAATTTATGTATTGAAATTAATTAAATTTACTTTCACTGCCGAGGATTTTCATAATATCGACATCGAACAAGAAATGTCATGGAAAATATTTACATTATATTTTCAATTACTTTTATATAAATATAAACCTGAATTGCACATCACTAAAATTCACAGATTCATACTTAATATAAGACATAGCACAAACTATTTCCGAAACGGGCAAGCAACAATTTTTATTTTTCGAAAAACTATTAAAGGGAAACATATTCCTTGGAGTGGTAAGAAATAAATGTGTTTATGATATCGAAATAATTAAGCAACTTGGCAACAAATTTACCAAAATAAAACTTATTGATATTAAAAATATGTTAAATATTAAAAAATATAATAATGAAAACAATCAACTTTTATATTACTTTAATTAAATGTAAATAGTGTTAGTTACAACAAAGGTATATTTATTCAAATATCAATAATTAGGCATCATTTTATTTAATACTTTATAAGTTATTTGATTCATCCTACATTGATTTTTTTAGTTTCTATAATGGAATATTAACATGCAGCTAAAAATAATAAGAAAACACTTAATCATAAATATATTTAGTAATAATAATTGTTTTAAAACTGCTTTTATTAATAATAATAAATTTATGTTTTCAATATTATGTAAAAAATATTTTCAATAAATTACAATTTATTTGAGTCGCAATATAATTCAATATTATGTATGTAGTATATAAATAAATGAAATAAAAACCGATATATTATTAAGTTAAATATATGTTAATACTGAAAATAGATAACTTTTATACTAAATTAATTAAAATACCTGAAACTATATAAATTTAAATAAAAAATCAGTGTTAAGATTGAATTAAGGAACTATGTAAATCCTGTTTAGAAATCTTATTAAAAAGATTATTAATGTAAAAAATAACATTGTTTTCAGATTTTATAATCATCTAAACGAACTGATATATAATGGCGATAATATAATGTGTCATAAAAATAATACAAACCTTATATTACGAACAAAAAGCATAAAATCCTATTGCATGAGTGTACATATAAAATAAATCTTATTAAAAAAGTAAAAAATAACTGGCACTAAACCGGCATTAAAGTCGCAAAACAATATCGAAATAACCTAAATCATTCGTTTCGGCGCGAACGAGCGTCGACGGTCATCGACGTCTCCGCGACGCCGGTGTGGCAACAACTGACTCACAGCGTACAAGCGGTATAAGGCACACGGCTACGCGGCCCCACCCGTCAAGACGGTTCCTGGAGTAGGCGCCCGCACCCGTCTCTACCGGGTACGACCGCTCACTAGCATTGTAACTAATCTTCGATAGGATTTATCAAAATTAGCGAATACGATATATTATAACCAATCTTTATATATAATAGTGGTCGAAATTCCAGCATACTTTGTTAAATTAGTTATGTTATTACGATAGTTAACTATTCAAAATCAGAGTGAGCTCACGTTAGTTGTTTATAGTATTGCTTGTCGCATTTTGTAAAACCGTTTTAAAAACAGGCATTTTCGTTTTTAAAAAATTCTTTCAAATAATAGTTATAGAAACTACAGGTTAAGAAGCGACAAACGTTGTTTTAAGGGTTTATTTCTATTGATAAATTTCAAATCGCTTCACATTAATACTCTGATTTAAAATGCCGATTGCACCGGGCTTTATCAGTCACTAAAATATCTCAAAAAATTAAAAATATAATCTTGGATTCAACGAAAAGAAACCGTCCTAATACGAAGCGGGTGACGAATCAAGCTCAATTTGATCTGTATCAGAGATCAAATATATGAAATGTATAAAACAGTGAGTAATTTTTTCATTATAAAGATAATTTTATACAATTATTTCAGAAACTGTCAGCCTGGAAAGTATCGATAGAAAGCTTATAGATATGCAGCTCTTTGGGGCATTCAGAATATCCGTTATACACTCTTGGGTAATATAGGATTTAAATAACTTAAAAATAACTCAAAGAGAGGTCCAGACAATGCTTATGAATTCAAAAGAATACAATTTTCAAAAGCATATAATATCAAGGAGGACTTATTTCAATTTGTGTATTTAGATGAAATATATATATATATTGCAAAATTATACATTGAGTCACTCATGGCAATATGATAATAAAAAGTGTTAATAAAACAAAAATTGATGAGAAAAGGTAAAGGTTGGAAAAACAATTGATTAATTTTTGTTAGTAATTCATTGCAGATATATTGTGCTTCATGCTGGAAACGGTAATGGTTAATAATACGTCCGGCTTGAATGAACACAATCAAACACATCGAAGAAGAAATTAACAAATGATGGAATTGTGAACAAGCGTTAGATAGACTGGAAAATTAACGGCTTAGTTATTCGCTTGAATAAAACTTTGTGGATATGGGATTATGATTGAATGCTGACAATCTCCAAGACATGGTGATGGGAGCGAAAACAACTGAAGGTGTACATAAAATTTATATAAAATAACTGTAGGAAATCATATTGAGGAGTGTGAAAAACTTATGTGCATAGATATGTTTGTAATTGTAATGTACTAGGAGAGAAAGAATACTCACTGTTTTGCAGATATGACAAATCCATTAGGGAGAATGCAGTCACTAAATCTAGTTTTATCAAGAGAGATGTATACAGCTAGTAAGATAATAAATTAAGGAGAGACAGTGATATCAATGAGGATGACTTTACAAGGAAACAAGAACAAACTGTAAAAGATAAATATATTAAATCTAATTAAAGTAAAATACAGTACTTGGATATACAATTGTTAATTAGGTTGATTAGGCATCCAGGGGATACTACATAAAAAATGCTCCTAGAACTCTACCTCATAGAAGGTCTGGCAAAGAGTTCAATATAAATATAATAGAACCTAACCTCCAAAATATTATGACTGTATAATTAATTGTAGTTTAATCCGATAAAATATGCACTAGATGTATTATAATGTTAAAATAAATTATATTTAATAACATTTGATGATTCATTAGTTTATTTAGAATAAACTTAGATACTACAGCCAAAATGACTTAAAGCTCGAGCTAATGCGGCAACATTGCGATGTTTGGACGCCATCAATTTAGATGACGTGATTTCAGTGTTTGAATGAACGGACTTATACACTGAAATAATAATATGAATGTGACATGTTTAAATAGCTCACCTTAACATTATTTTAATTTACTGATTATTGTATTAAACTTGCTTTTTAATACTATTTTTACAGAATAAACTCTTGAATTAATGAAAATATAAGGTTATTATATATATATATATATATTAAAAGAACTCTAATACAGTCATTAAAAGGTCATTAGGCTTTTAAACAACTATGTTTATCAAGTAAATAACTAAAATAATGATTGATAAAAAGCATATTTTATTATATAATATGTATAACAGTGAAATGTATAAATATTTTGAAGCACTTACTAAATTACTGTGAAAAATTCACAATTTCTTCTAATTGCAACATCGATTGTGGACCATCAACATAAATTGTGTGTCTACTTCCTTAATTTTTCTGTATAGTTTCAATAACTCAGATTAATCTATTATGGATCTTCACATTTTACTACATAATATTTTTCACCTAAAATTTACATTCAAGGTAATACCAGGGCTTAATTGGTAAAAGAGCAATTTATCTATCAAATAAAATTCACCTTCAAGGCAATAACTATCACATTCACTCATTGTCTATATTATATTTTTTCCCCAGTTCATCAAATATATCTGATCTACTATGTTTTCATTACCATATGAACTACTTCGGTTCTTAAATGAATATAAATTTTCAGCTGTACTATATTTTCCATAGATCAAATTTACAGACATTCTTAAAATTCAAAATCAATTCATTAATGTTTATATTATGTATTTGAAAAAGTTAATTACGAAAATGTAAATACCTTGTGAATACAGGCCAAACAGTTCTTGTTATCCTGGAATTTTGTCATTGTATATTAGGATAAAATTTTAACATGTCATATTTTTATTTCACAGCTGACTATACCTACAAAAAATGTAAAATGTAACTTTATATTATCACATTATTCTATATAGACTTGTTTCCCAACTTACGATTACTTTTTTATAGTTCCAACAATACTGGAATATCCAAAACGAATACAAAATCATAAACAACATGGCTTAAAATTAAATAACAGATTTAATAATATTTTAACTTATTAATTTTCCATTTTAAAGGCAGAATAATACAGAACCGTGCTTTCCTATTAAAAATTGCTTTGACAAGCATTTTGCGATTAATCTACCGTATAAGAGTTGGAACTGGCAGGGCGTCAGTCAGAGCCAAAATATTTGTTTATATAATTTGTACCGCCAATCCGACACCTATTCCTGGTTATTTGATTTAAGCTTATTTCGTTTTATTGAAATTTATTTATTTGTAGCGCATATTACACAAGTGCTCCCGTTTTGCTCCAAAAAGTGTCAAGGCCGATTAATATATAAAAGATATATTTAATTACAAAAGAATTTTTAAAATACGAGATGCAAAATACTAATTAACTAATTACAATATTTAAAATACAAAATACAGTATTTTAAAACTATTTACTTAAAACTGAAAACGCAAATTGCAAAATACAATCAACTGTTAGATTATGTATATAGAATAAAACTTTCATGAACACTAAATTTTTAAATATACCATTAAACAACCTCTTGTGGGGACATGAAAAAAATCTGCTAAAGAAAACAGTCTCTCTACAGGTCTGGATCAGCACAAACTTGTGTTATATTGTATAAACACATCTTGTATTGGCCTTAGCCATAATTAGTTTTAAAGGATTTTTTTAATTTGAAGCTTTATTATTAAAAATCGGTACTGAATAAAATACAACGTATTTTATTCAAAGTAATGTCTATCGATAGTTGCACTTTTTCTCATCTTCCAGGCAATTTACGGATATCATCTCGAAAGAACGGGTCTGAAGAATATGGCAGGTGGGGCAGCTCTTCTCATTTTAATCTTTCCAAGTATGTTTTTGCCAGTTTAGCAACATGTAGTCGACCGTTGTCATGCTGAAGAACAACATTGTTGCGTCTGCTAGTATTCCGGTTGTTTTTTGCGCAGTGCTCAGCTCAAATGCGCCAAATGTAGTCGATAGCGATCCCCATGGATGGTTTCATCGAGTAATGCCTTCAAATATTTGTGTTCGGCATGAAAATCACCACTTCTAAAACGTCGAAGCCTTTTTTCTTCAAATTGACAAAAAAGTTCCCACAAAAGCGATTTACTCGGTACAAATTCAGACATCTTCAATGGATTGAAAACAATTGTTCACACTTCGACAAAATGACACATACTAAAAGCTGGAGCCTGTCAGTGAGGCTTCAATATGAAGTTGGTTATACATGTTTGATGCGATGCGATTTAATTGATATGAAATTTCTTAAATTAATTTATAGGCCCTATATTTTAGAGTTGGTCACTCTCCCTATTCACAAAAATAATAAGATCATCTTCTTTATTAATACTGCTACTCGTGTTACTTCCAGGCATTATTTCATGTTTTTTTTTGTAATTTTCCTTTAAGACATTTTAGAGTAAATTAGATGGTTCGGTGAATGGTGGTAAAACGAAATGGAACAGTGGTGGTTTACATTTTGTGACCGTTATTTATTGAAGTAATATAAAAAATGTGGAAAATACAAAATAGATAAAACGGATGGCAGCGGTGTTAGCTGGTGACGAGGCTTGGGCAGTCGATGGTGGGACGTTTGAACCAAACGATGGTCTGTTACTGAACGATCGAAATACCCTTCAATAACATCCCAGATAAAAGTTTCGGGGTTGCCAGCTATTCGTTATCGTGTTCTAGTTGTTCGCCACTTCCTAATTAGGATACGAACCGCCCTCCCATCCTCCGTAGTCTCTAGATTTGGCCCTACGCGGCTTCTTTTAGTCAACTTCGTGGTGGAAGGTGGAGGTTCTATGTTAGCCTGTACATATATATGTATGTATATATATATATATATATATATATATATATATATATATATATATATATATATATATATAAATGTATGTTCGCCAATTTCTCCGTCAATAATAGACCGATTTTTATAATTCTTTTATTATTTGCATGAAAGAGTGCACTTGCACAGGATATGTTGGGGGGAAGGGGGGAAATCGAAGGAAACGCTCAAATTTCAAAGTTTCCACATATTTTTTATCTAAAATAATCAGATATTTGTGTACAACTTTATCGCTGAGCTGATGAATGTGATTGATGAATGTGTTGATGTGATGTGATTTTTTTTATTATTATTTTAACTACTACCTACTGATCAGTTTGAAGTCGGTGCCGAGCCCAAACAATACAAAAATAGTAATATAATTTTGTGACATATACAAAACATTAAATTACGAACAAAACAAATCTAATTTGTTGCTCGACACACACGCTCAAAGTGATTAGTTGGTAGTAGTTAAAATAATATTGTAAATAGATAAATAAGTTTAAGTAGGTATAAGTTAAATTGTGTGTATGTAGTGGAATAAACATCTAAGTTCTTGCATCAAGCAAGCAGTGGCAAAGGAAAATGAGCTGGGTTTGTACGAACATCTATCAAAACCATGCAAAAAGCATCTTTGTTAGTAACAACCTTTACGTAATACTAAATAGAAAACCTGAAAAGAAAACTGGAAGAGGAGAAAGAATTTTGATATTTGTATCATTTTGATACTTATATTATCAGGTATATATAAATGTTTCATTTAGAAATAGTGAAAAAATCAGCAATCAAATCAATAAAAATAAAACGAATACGTAACAACTGGATTCCTATAGACGAACTTCGATTATGTCGAAGTAATCTACTTTCAAATATTAATTATTTCCTTAGAAGATATCCTGCTTAGTTGATCAGTGTCATCAACTAAGCGGTTTCTGGTTTTACTGTGTTACATGTCCACCATTAAATGTAAAAAATTACATAAAAAATAAACATTAACTGCAAATGTTGTATATTATATAAAATTAATTATATATGCTTATTTCAAACATATTTAGTTACAACAGTATACATACCATCTATCTACAAAGACGGTTGGTATCAAGTAATCGGCCATTTTGATATTGTTTTAATCGTCAAGTTAATTATTTGCTTCTTGCCGGGTTTTTCACACCATTTGTGAATTCGGAAATAATTATAATGTCATCTAATACAGGAGGTAACAATTTAGGGCAAATACTAATATTGGAGATGGTACCTAACGAACCATCTCTAGGAAACGTTAGAGATTTACCGGCTGGTACTACTACGCAAGTGCAGGAAGAGGTGCTAACGCCTGTTACTTATACCTATATATAATATATATATATATATATATATATATATATATATATATATATATATATATATATATATATATATATATATATATATAAATACAAAACAATACAAAATTGGTAATATAATTTTGTGACATATACAAAACATTAAATTACGAACAAAACAAATCTAATTTGTTGCTCGACACACACGCTCAAAGTGATTAGTTGGTAGTAGTTAAAATAATATTGTAAATAGAATAAATAAGTTTAGGTAGGTATAAGTTAAATTGTGTGTATGTAGTGGAATAAAAAATACGGGTAGTAGATAGGTTTTTGTTCATTTTTATTTAGTTATTACAACGATTATTATGTACATATTTTATTTTAAAATGTTTTTTTGTGTTAAAAATCTAGAGAGAAAGAAGAGAGGGAAAGTCACTTGCCAGGTAGAAAATTGATTCAAACGAGATCATCGCCTGCCTACTTTGCAGTCCTCGAAAAACCGTAATTTTCCAACGGGTTAAAATGAAGGTCGGGTAAAGAAGTTGAAGCATCTCTGAGTCAAGTATATTGAGCTAAAAGGAGACTGTTGAGAAATAAATCAACACTTTTCCAAAATTTTCATTTTTCTTTTTTTGGCTAAGTACTTATTGGTTCATCCTCGTATTTCAATCGATATTTTTAAAACCTCAAGATAATACACACCCGGGCCTTTCTCCGCATAATTTTCCGAAACCGCATAAAACTCTGTATAGTCGATTTTCAGTTTATCACGAATGGACAAAGGCAGCATGGGATGTTGCTTTATAATATATAACCATAGTGATGACAATTTAATTTCAGACATTACTTTCAAACTCTCATTATGGTTTGTACTATCAACATGTTGTTCAAAAAATGCGTAAACATAAAAAAATTACATACTAATAATGGTTTTCTGGATGCTGAATAAAATATCTCTCAATGGCAACTAATTATTTCTCATTTAATAAAAGTATTTTTTAACCTGCAAATTAAATCTTTATTCAGGAATTGTTTCATTACAAAAATGTGAATAATATTTATAGTTTGTTGTTTTGTCAGTTTATAGGTAACCCACGAACTAAATCCATTTTACGCACTAAAATGTCCACTGAACAGTAACCTCCATCCTTAGTGGATAAATTGTCATACAATTTACAAGGAGCTTGCGTGTATTTGCGTAATTAGCGATATTTATTGCTGGAAATGCATTGTATCAATATAAAGAATCTCAGATAGTTATAAAGGGCATTCTCTTATGATTATTAATTTATTTGTTGTATGGAAACGCTAATAATTTACTTCTCAGAAATGTATTTTCGATATTCGTTGCTTTTAGTACCGAAGAAATCACTTACCGAAGCCCATGAAACACTTTTAAAAATGTATTGTCATGCTGCTTCGTGATATTCCAATTGTTGGTATAGGCTGCAATGACTTAAAAGTGGCGAAATTGATATCAGTTAGACGACAATAAATCGTAAAACTTATTGAACGGAAACTCTGCTCAAGGAACTCTCATACAGCTTAACAGACAAAAAGACAGGATATTTTTCTGTAGTGTATTGTGATTCGATGAAAAGAGGTTGTACTACGACAATCCTAAGCCCAAGGCACCAATTCATGGGTTAAACAAAACAGAAAATACAATGTAACTGTTTTTGCAGATGTCTACCGACGTCAATTAAACAAAATCATGCCAGTAATTATTGGTTTGCTCTTTCATTAACTGTTCGAGCTCAATTTCAGTTTAGTAATATCATAAATCATATAATCATTTCAGTAATATTTTTATTAATTAAAACAATAAATTAATAATAGTAGATAAATTAATTAAATTATAAATTGGCACAATATACATAAATCAAAATATTTTTTCTACAACTTATATATTCCCACATATCCTCAGAATTTGGAAACTAATTTATTCTGATTTCAATTGCATTTATTTTTGTCTTTCAGGCAGTGAGAAATAAAACCTGCTTTACTTACAGCTGTATTGTTGTTCTTAAATATTAATTATTTTTATCAAAAAATCAAATTATGCTTCTATTAGTACATCAAACAATACGAAAATCAGCCAATATAACAACGATATTATGTTGGCTTTTTGAGACGTTGACGAACTATGTATGTCAATATATACATAAAAAATATAGTACAAGAAAAACTTAGGAGACTATTATTAGGAGACATAATCATACAGATACCATAGTTATAACAGGGGCAAAAACGACATATTAAATAAGTGCTTCCTCATATTTGTGACGATACTGTGCTGAAAGAACCATGTTGGTAATTTGGTTGTTTCGCAAATCTTCAGCATTTTAAAATCCGGTGAGTAACTTGTCATTCGAGCTGCAACAGTATATCCTAACTTTGCGTTTGTTACTCGCTATCAGCTGGTCAGTTTCACTCGGTTGAGTATATACCTTTAAAGCACTTTGCTTATTCAGCAACAGATTTCACAACGAAAGTAATTAATGTCAAATATGCAATATCGAGCATTCCATAGGTCTGATCAGCGTATGTATACACTGTTATCGTCAAGATGAATATTTTATTATTCCCTAGAATCTGAAGTCAAACTGAAGAACAAATTATACAGCTTTAATTATTGTTGAAGAATAAATATTTGATTTTCAGTCATTATCTGGCTTCATACAGAGCATGTAGGATAATGGCCATATTAATTTTGTGTCAACGAAGGGTAACAAATCATCAACTTTAACCATTTGACACAAGTCATATTTTCCAATTTTAATTTCCGACGATTTTAATCCATAATTTCCGACCTTCATTTTAACCCGTTGGAAAATTACGGTTTTTCGAGGACTGCAAAGTAGGCAGGCGATGATCTCGTTTGAATCAATTTTCTACCTGGCAAGTGACTTTCCCTCTCTTCTTTCTCTCTAGATTTTTAACACAAAAAAACATTTTAAAATAAAATATGTACATAATAATCGTTGTAATAACTAAATAAAAATGAACAAAAACCTATCTACTACCCGTATTTTTTATTCCACTACATACACACAATTTAACTTATACCTACCTAAACTTATTTATTCTATTTACAATATTATTTTAACTACTACCAACTAATCACTTTGAGCGTGTGTGTCGAGCAACAAATTAGATTTGTTTTGTTCGTAATTTAATGTTTTGTATATGTCACAAAATTATATTACCAATTTTGTATTGTTTTGTATTTATATATATATATATATATATATATATATATATATATATATATATATATATATATATATATATATATATATATATATATATATATATAGGTATAAGTAACAGGCGTTAGCACCTCTTCCTGCACTTGCGTAGTAGTACCAGCCGGTAAATCTCTAACGTTTCCTAGAGATGGTTCGTTAGGTACCATCTCCAATATTAGTATTTGCCCTAAATTGTTACCTCCTGTATTAGATGACATTATAATTATTTCCGAATTCACAAATGGTGTGAAAAACCCGGCAAGAAGCAAGTAATTAACTTGACGATTAAAACAATATCAAAATGGCCGATTACTTGATACCAACCGTCTTTGTAGATAGATGGTATGTATATTGTTGTAACTAAATATGTTTGAAATAAGCATATATAATTAATTTTATATAATATACAACATTTACAGTTAATGTTTATTTTTTATGTAATTTTTTACATTTAATGGTGGACATGTAACACAGTAAAACCAGAAACCGCTTAGTTGATGACACTGATCAACTAAGCAGGATATCTTCTAAGGAAATATTTAATATTTGAAAGTAGATTACTTCGACATAATCGAAGTTCGTCTATAGGAATCCAGTTGTTACGTATTCGTTTTATTTTTATTGATTCGATTGTTGATTTTTTCACTATTTCTAAATGAAACATTTATATATACCTGATAATATAAGTATCAAAATGATACGAATATCAAAATTCTTTCTTCTCTTCCAGTTTTCTTTTCAGGTTTTCGATTTAGTATTATGTAAAGGTTGTTACTAACAAAGATGCTTTTTGCATGGTTTTAATAGATGTTCGTACAGACCCAGCTCATTTTCCTTTGCCACTGCTTGCTTGATACAAGAACTTGGATGTTTATTTTCCGTGTGGAAACATCAATCAATGTTACTCGTTTATCAGTCTTATTAACCAATCGTACATTAACTGAAGTTAATCAATTGATCTGTGGACACTCTACGCCCTATTATATTTTATATTTATTATTTTTTACAATGAGATCTGGTGTATTTAAGAATTTCAGCTTTCCAGCGAGTTTTGGTGGATAATATTAGCGATAGCATAATAAACTTATCATCGTTAATCATCTCAATGATCTCCGCATACATTCTTCACGATATTAATCGATAAATACCATAGCTAAATAAAACTGAATGTCTTCCAAATTGTCTTTCTTGAAAATCATCCAAGAATTGATTTTGTCTTCCAAGTTTCTATTTTTCTATTATTTAATACTTTCGATGTTTTCTTTTAAACGTGAGGGCTTTAGTCTCTATTAATATCTGTCGAGTAGGTAAATGTATGTGTTCACAGAATCACCTTTTCACAGATTCAGAGAACATTCAAATATAAAAGTAATTCTGCTTCGTTTAAAATGAAATTTACTAATGAATAATTAATGAATTAATTGCGAGTTAATAATATTCAGTAATTACTTTTCTCTTTTTCTATTTTAAAGTAAGTTTCTAAATTTTCTATTGTAAAGTACGTTAAGGAATATGTACATCTCCGTCTCGTTTATACTACCGTTAGAAAATATTAGCATAAATAAAATTAATTGCTCCAAGCAATTATATCCGTCCTTTCCTCTCCAAAAATTTATACAGGAAAGGGGTCGTACATCTTCTTCTGACATCACGAATTGATAAAAACATTCGAACCGTGCATTTGAACTATAATATAATGTGCATTTGAAAATGGTAATTATTATTTTCTGTCGCTAGTTTATAAAGTTTTTTCACTATCGACTATTTCAATGTCAATGTTTCTATTACAAACTATGGGTTTATCTGGACTGATACTACAGTTTGGCGTGGGCACCAAACTGTAAAACTTGTATGTAAAACTTTAGAAATCATCCCAGAACATATCCGGTCTTACCCAGCCTGCTTACTGGAGTGACTGGGATCATTTTCCTTGTTGTTTTCTTGATTTTACACTCTTGTCTAGGACAATCACGATTTTTAAACAATCAAAAACATAAATTTGTGCATTTGCACTATAATATAATGTGCATTTGAAAATGGTAATTATTATTTTCGGTCGCTAGTTTATATAGTTTTTTGACTATCGACTATTTCGGCTGTTTTCCGATTATCGACTGTTTTGAGCCGATTGTTCCCAACGCTAATATTAAATTATATTCAATTTATTATTATTAAATGACACAATAAATTATTAAATGAATTTAGTTTGTTAAATTAAACTCTTATTAATTATTAATCTGTATATTACATTAATACATAAACACTGTAAACTAGTTTTTTAAATGTTACTAAACTGCGTTGTGAAATTCTAGAAATATAAACAAATACATAAATTCATATAAAAAAAAGAAAACAATATTTATTATTGTTGAACAATACAATTTTGATATTCACTTGTTTGGTTTCAACGAAGGGTAATAAATCATCAATTTTAACCATTAGGCACAAGTCATGTTTGCCTAATTGGATTTGAATATTTTGAAGTCTGACTAATAATTTAAAGTAGGACATTTCCCACTTGGTACAAACTATAATTTTGTCTTCCAAAAAGGAACAATCTCCTTCAACGTAAAACAAGGGTGCATAAAGTTCTTTGTTTCTCACTACAAATGGAATGTAACAATTAGCAGTTATCTGTAAAAAGCCGCACGTATTTTTAGGAAAAGTTTGGTACATGTTCCTTGTTAAATCGTACAAAATATGTTCGCAAAATTTTATAAAATAATACAGCCCTAAAAAATTATTCGACTACATTTTATAATCACTACCCTCCAGAAATCTGCTTCCGAAAGTTTCCTCATGTGCAATGTTAATCATATTGAACAGATCTGCTTCTACTACTTTCATTCGACTACACATCACGTAAAACAAGTTATAAACTTCAAGCGAGAATTTCTTCACACGCGAAAACACTTTGTCGTTTAAGATTTTGATACGAACATAAAGATCATCAACAATAATATAAGGTATATTAGACGATTCGATGTAGAGCCATCCGAGTGTTTTTGAGGCAGGCCTTGGTATCTTTTCCTTTAATGGCGTACTTGTACCGGCCGGTAAATCTGTAACATTTCCTAGATACGGTTCTTGAGTTTCGATATTCAATATCAGTAAATGTTTCACAACACTTTCTATATTTGATGGCATTATAAATGATTTTATTTTCTTTAGCCAGAAATTGTAAATTATAAACACAATAAAATACGACTAATAAACTGGACGATTAAAATAAAATCAAAACGGCTGAATAGTTTATGCCAACTGTTTTTCTTGATTACTTTGATCTCTCAGTTAATATGAAATAAGTTTAATTTTTGCATAAAAATTATTTCACCTATTCTTATGTTTCAAAAAAACATATATATAAAAACCAAAAATAATAAATTCTATAAATATTTTCTAATAGTGATATAAAACTATTAATTAGTTTTTTGAGTTGGTCAATCTTTTATCCCAAGGTCATTCTTTATCGTTATCTATTTTTTATTTATAGGTTATGGATACAGTTAATATATCAAAAATATTGAAACGTACTATTAATTCTATTTTATATTATTTTAACTATTTTGTTTACAAATTTATTGGTTAAGCGGCTAAAGTAATAGTAAACCTGTATGGATCTAAAGACATGAAAATTTGTGAATTTTTAGTAATGCCACAAATTAAACTCCGTGAAACCGATAGATGTTAATATATCATAGCAGATTAATCCGCTTGCATTACAATACTTGGTCGAGGCTACTCTGTCTATGCATATATTATTCTCGATTTTTTTTAAATACATTTTAAAGTCTCCTTTTACAAACTATGGGTTTATCTGGACTGATACTACAGTTTGGAGTGGGCATTAAACCACGGTCCTCAGCATTAAGCGTACCGACTGGCGAATAGCCAACTTTAAAAATCATCCCAGAAGACATCCGGTCTTACCCAGCCTGGTTACTGGCGTGACTGGGATCATTTCCTTGTTGTTTTCTTGATTTCACACTCTTGTCTAGGACAATCACGATTTTTACACAATCAAAAACACAAATTTACGACCATGCCCCAGCAGGATTCGAATCCGCTGCTATCGCATCATTAGGAGGACCGTCCCATCGCCTTTACCACTACCCCACCAAGCTGGTGGGGCCCGATATTAATCCATGGAAGTCTTAATTAGCCTGTACTGAACGTCTACCACAAATGACCTTTCCCTTCTAAGTATCTATTTTTTTTATTTATGTATTTTAATGTTTTTGTTTATTAGGTCCTTACATGTATTCTGATCATTTTTCCTCTTAAAAAGACTTTTGTTGAGAAAAAATAGTATACTATCGATTAAGCAATGCGTGTTTGGTCATCTTTCTGGTCACATGGCGATACGTGTCTAAAGAACGATGTTAGTTTCAATTAAATCATCGATCAATTTTCGCACTTCCTCAAAATTTTTAAAAATTATACTATGTTAGGAAGTATGCCTATATATTAAGTGTATTTATATATTCTATAACGGGATTTTATTGTGTATGGTATTAAAAAAATGCAAAAATGTTAAAAAAAACAGCCATAACCATATGTTTACTAATGATGGATTTTTTTGTTTCGGAATACTACAAGAAGTTTGTTTCCAAATACCGGATCGTCCACAGGTTGTAAAATATATTATTGTAATAATGAAATAATTCAATTTAGTAATGAGTTAATACTTATTAATTATTATTAAAATATCATATAAATTATAATTATAATTTTTTTTAATTTGACCTACTTGGAGAAACAGAAACTCCCATAATATCTACATTTTTATTTTTACGAACTCTCTCTATAGAACTCTTTAGATTATTAGTTTGTAGCTCTGGAAATAATATTTCATTTCATAATTATATGGAAATTTATTTTGTTTTCAATATAATAAATTTTAACTGCTTGGAGGTAATAATATAATTTAATTAATACTTATATTTAATAGGTAAAAACAATGAAATTGTATAAAATTTAAAATTATTAATTATATTTCCAGTTAATTTATTTGTTAGTTATTATATTTATAATCCTGAGATGTCACAAAAACACATAAATATCGATATAGAAAACAATTACACATATATGGAATGCATCGAGACTTATAATTAGTTCAAGTACCCCATTTCATTAAATTCAGCTGTAAATAGCTACCAGAAAAAATCTTAATAATTTTAATAGAATATCAAATTCCGTGCTTATTGATTATTATTAAGAAAAACCTTCAAAATGATATTTATCCCTGAGTTATTAAAACAAATGGAAAATGTTGAAATATCATCACAAGTTTGAAGTGTATAAGAATGAAAGCAGTCGATTTTAAAATATTTCATTGAAAAAATGATTAAATGGCATAATATGTGCATACAACAAACCGTTCACAGTTTGTTCTAATGTATACAATCTATAGATATATTAAACACTTCACTAACTCAAATTTAACCTAGATGTTGATATAACTATTTCTTCGGTATTCGCTTCGGCCCAGGCTATCCGGCGATCTGTTCTTTTTTTGTGAGACGGGTAGGTGTGTTTTACCCTCAGTGCCGCAATGTATCGCCGTTCAGCCAGTCCCCTCTTCTTTCCGATAAATAACATAATATTTTCAAGTAAATAAATAGTTTTTGTTTGCTAAACACTTTCGTCACGACTTTAAGCCATATACCAAAATTGTAATGACACAGAGATCAGCATATACAGAAAACACGATTTCGGTAAAGATTTCCGATCAACTTATAATTTATTTATTTATATTAAAGTTAATAGAGTATATAAATTACATATAGAACTAATACTGATTTAAAAACAACAATCTTATAACAATTTGACAGTTGCCATGGTATCATAAAACATCTTTTCCATAGATTACTTTGTACTCTTTGTGGTAAAATGGCGAAAAATCTTCACCGATGTTCTGTTTCGAAAGAACCTGCTGGCAGCTGAAAGACAAGTTCGTGAAGGTCACCAAATGGGAGTTAACTTATTTGCGCTTTTTGTTTAGACTTCAGGGTCTAGAGAAAGAAAATATTTAACTAAACTCTTGTGATTTAGTGAATATTCTGGATGTTAGCCAATATTTTGATCATCAAGAAAGCTTCGTTCCCAAATGGCCCGTTGCAAATTGCACTTGGATGAGTGTAGGCAGTCCAATGAATGGAAATGTTAAGTAGAAGATGAATTTTTAGTCAGTAACATTCCAAATATTGTTATAAGTTTTATAGGCTGTTAAATTAGTATTAAGTTCACTAATATTTTTCTTATAAGAAATTAAACATGTTTTTGTTTATTATGTGAAATTTGTTTTTTCATCAATAAACGTACTATATTAATTACTGCTTAATATTGTTGAACAAATTATAGTGGTCCATAAAACTGCTCGTATGAATGTCCATATAGCCTTATGTTTCTCTGAGGTTATGTTTAGATTTGAAGTTTCATTCAATTATTCGGTTTTTTTTTCAGTTACAGAGTTGAAATATCAACTATGATGTTTTATTTATCATTAACTGAGGTAGTTACAGTTAGAGGTGCTTTTGAACAAGTTGTTAATTTTTGCAAGTTATAAAACATCAAGTAGATGACTCATTTGATAACAGCTGTTGGTAAGTCATATCTAAAATTAACTGCAGATTCGTCATCGCCACTGTCATCTACTCGTTTGAACGAGGAATATAGCTGATTACAAATTACTTACAAATATAAAACTTGAAAACAAAATCAAAATAATCGGTATTTCAAAAACATTGATGACATAAAAACAATAGCTTATTTTTGTTCATTTATACGTTTATTTTTTCTTTTATATACTGGTATTATGTTTATAGTAATATAACATGACATAGAATGTAAATAGGGATAAAAGACAAATATCATATACAATAAGGATTATTATTAATAAAAAACGTTATAATTAAAAATGGTTAATATATTTGGGCAAGTTATATTTATCAAAACTATTAAAACAAACGCAAAAATTAACTTATGTTTATAACGAAATATTTTAAAATTAAAAAAGCACTATATAATATAACACACAACATACATATAAACTTATAGAATTTTCTTATTCTTTCTGGAATAGTGTCCAATGGGTCCTTCAAAATATAAACTCCAGCTCCTAAAATATTCGTAATAAAATTTGTAAACATAATATAGAAATGAATAAAATCACCTTTATAACAACAATACTAATTTAACATAACAATAACTTTATAATTATTTGACAGTTGTTATGATGTAATAAAACACCGATCCCAATGATAAATTGATATATTTACTAATATTTATATTGTCACCGTGACAGCAAAATAATTTAAATGACGTTATTACTGTCACTATAATAATTATGATTATTTTTATATATAAGCATATAAATTAATACATTTAAATTAGTAAGGTGTCTTTTTGAATAATACACCTCTGCTTTATTAATATTTTATCAGAAGTTATAATAATAACATAAACATAAAAAAATATTTTTATATATTTTGTTAGGGGGTGATGTAAAATCAAGTTGCTAGTGATGAATTTTTGTTATTGTTTAGTTATCAACGTGACGGCAGGCGTCTCTAGGAAACAATAAGAGATTAAATTCAAATAAAAAGTGAAAATGTCGATAAATAACGATCCAGATAAAAAAACTGATATAATTAAGTCGTCGCCAAATAGCCAAAGATATATTAGAATAATAAGAAATAATTGTAATGACGAACACAGTAAAAATATTGAATCAAACCGGCATGGTGTACCGGCAGCTTCAGTAAGTAATAGCGATAGGTTAGCAGAACTAGATTAGCACTATCGAATCTCAACACATTCCTTACATCATAGTGAGTAATTTAAAATATGTCTCCGTTCGAATTATAAATGAGAAAATTTTCTTCACGATGAATAAATTTTCACCAGAAGTTTATCAGTGCCTTCGAGAAAATTGTTATCCCCTTAGCAAATACGAAGCCTTTTTATTTAATGAGATCAATTTTAAACATTGTGACGGTTCATTTGGGAAGCTATTATTCGTAGAAGGCAGGGATAGAAAAATATTGATGGAAGACTTTCTGCAGACGTATAATTTTCTGAAATTCTGCACCAGGATCATATTCGTTTTGATTAATAATATATATATTGACATACATGAAGATTCTTGCGGATTCCTGCAGATTAATGTAGATCATTTTGTGCCTTTCGTGGTGAGAAACGGCGAAAGCTATGTCTCGGTATTTTATTTCGAAGGCGACTGTTCGCAATTGAAAAACAAGTTCATAAAGGCAACCAAATGGGAAATGACATATTTTCAGTTTTTATTCAGACTTCAAGACCTGAGGAAAGAATTCCTCCAACTCAATTCCTGTGATATAGTAAATATTACCGATATTTGGCCGTATTTTAATCCCTAGACCACTCATGTGGCCCATTACAGATTGTGATGAAGACAAATGAAAACACTTAATAGAAAGAAGGCTGAAATTCTTTAGCTAGTAAGGTTAGAAATGTTATTAGGGGTTACGAGCGGTTTAACAAGTATTACTAGATTTATACACATTGTTCTTATAAGGAAATAGAAATGTTATAGTATTAAATATTTTTTATTCGGAACGTAATACTGACGAAACATTATAGAAAAGTTTGAAAAGCACTAGTTAGGAATCACTATTGGGTCCAGTATGACTGTGTCATTTCCTATCAGATCATAATTCAAATTGTCCAATTTTTGTTACCTTGTATGATGAATAAATAAATTGATATAACAAATAATATTTTAAGGTATATCAAAATAATTGAAAAATTGGGTCTATTTAGTATGTAAAAATATATATGAGTTGAAATGAAATAACAAACATAACTTCTAATTTGGATTTTTTCAGTTCTTATGTCATATAACCAATATTTGTAATCATTCAATCATTAATGAACTTCAGTCTAGGTAAGATTTACCTCGGATACAAGTGTAAAAGTACATGTCCCAATTCAAAGCACCCATATCAAAATCAAATAGTTACCGGTCGCTCTTTCTCATTTCTTTCCATAACGTTTTCACGTTGTTGTTCTCAAACTTCCACTCTTTTGTAGCATAGTGACTTAACATATCTACAATTTGATTTATCTTCTTGTAATTCTCTCTGGCTCTACAACACAATATAGACGTTTTCAAACAATGTTTTACATATTTTTCAGATATTTTTGGGTTTATATTGGGTTGACATGAAAATATTTTACATATGTATGTACATAGTACGTACAACACTGAACGTCTCTTTTTTACTAACTAGTGTTTATCTGTTCCCCACTCCGAACAACGGTCCTCGAGATGATTCCAGAAGAAATCCGGTTTTACCCAGCTTGGTTACTGGCGTGACTGATCGCACTCATAGATTTTATTTTTCGGATTATAAACAATCAAAAACATAAATTTACCCAGCAGGATTCGAAACCGCTACTATCACAACAGTAAGAGGGCTTTCCTGTCGCCCTTGACCACTGTGCCAACCAAGCCGGCCCTTTAGATTTTGTTTATGGCGTGAAGGATTCACAATCTAGATATACATAGCCCGATATCTCTGAAGACAAAAATCTTCTCACATTGAAGTTTTTGTAGGACAATTAAATGTTGAGGTTAAATGGTTAAATTTTTGGAAGTTGCAAATCAACCCAAAGAAAACCCAAGCCATTATATTCCACAGAAAATCCTGTATCCTCTCACGTGTAGAAAAAGCAAATTGTCTCCAATAATTATGGTTCTGCTCTATCAGACATACTCCTTTATTTAGATGGGTTAAAGTAGTCTAAGTACATCGGTCATGACGAGATGAACAAATTTAGAAATTGAGGGCAAAAAAAATTTTACCACCTCATATACAGAATTACCCAAATACATTAGCACAAAGGTTCAAAAGGAAATTTTCACTCATCCCTTTTCAAAAAATTCACCGCAGTACAATCGCAAAATTCCTATACCAAATCCTTAACATCACCAAACAGGGGTTCCACATCAACAAGGACTTTAATCAGCTGACCAAACAGAAACTCCAAGACTCCAAGAAAAGGATAGTTCATTAAGTAAATTAAAGGTTCTTAAGATCTTGAAAAGGGAACGGAAAATAGAAAATGCACAAATGATGTCTATAATATCTAAGTTAATTATTCTATATTACTTATCCGTACAAATTCGTTCAGTTTGCTTTTTAAAGACTAACCATATCATATGAGAAGCCGTAGAAATATTGCAGGCAAGTACTTCTATGGTATAGTTATTAGAGTCTTCAGATCACACGTGGAGGTCGCGGGTTCGATTCCCGGTGGGAACAACGACTTTTCGTGGTTGTTCTAGTTTGGTTAATGTATTTGTCAAATCAGTTAGGTTAGGTACCGGACCCCGAGGCCTGAAGCATTTCCTATTTTCAATCGTTTTTCCTTTATTCCTATATTTCCTCAAACAGAATGCAACTTTACTTGGCCTACCCATTGTAATACTTAATATAATAACTGCATAATTTTTTGAGCAAATATCTAACACCAAAAAGAGAAAAATATAATGTTTTTAACAAGAAAATCAAACCGACTTCAAAAAATAAATAAGGAACACACCCAAGGTTTTTGTTTATTTTTATTTAGTTATTATAACGATAATTATATACATATTTCAAATATGCTTTTAACAATGATTGAGTATAACTGGATGACTTTACAATAATGACAGAACAGGAAGAAGGCGGAACGGTACTTTGAACTTGCTTAAAATTCTTTACTTTCATAATTTAAATTAACTTTTCGTATATTCCCAGAATGTTTCAATGATACTGAATACTGTGCATCAAAATAGGTCGTTGTGGTAAATGAATCAAGTGAAATTTTCCATAATCACTAAGAGACGGACCGTAAGAAAATATAGATCGGCATTATTGACCAATTACATAGAGGGCATCTAATGACTCATTCGACATGGTAACGGGCCCGAACGCATTTCCATACTGAGATATACACTTTTTGGATACAAAGAGCGACGCCTTGACCGGAAATAATACAGTTTCTTAGAGTATCTCGAAGAGTATTTTGCTGACGTAGTTGATATACGATTGTTATTGTAATCACCGTTGCAACCGCTAGTATATTATCAAGATATTGACCATTATAATGATTTTTTAATACAAATATTCAATTGTATTTTATTTACCAAGAAATAAAAGTAATTCTTACAAGACATTGACACCATATCAGAGAATGGTTGCATTATAGGCAAGTTAACTTGGAGATTATTTATAGCAAACCCAAGAATAAGGTCTATTATATACTTTCCCTGTACTATTATATATAGCTTGACATTCAAATAGTAACAATGTACCGTAATTTGATAGATTGACTTGCCTTAACAATTATAATGTTATCACTTACCCCTAATTTGTCGATTTTTGGCAAACAAATTTTGACATCATAGTTGACGGCACAGCTTGTGCACTAGAAGCTTCAGATGAGGAAGTTTACCGCGCCATACAGCATTTTTACGCTAATTCAGTTATTTCTAGCTTCTGTTCTGATTAGAGGACAAGCAAAATTCCTACACAGTCTGATTCTACCATTTTTGATGGGGATGGTCCATCGGCTATTTTTTGACTGTCACCACTTATGTTAATAGAGTAATTCTTATTTAACTCACTATTACAACCTCAGCACAAATGTTATAGTATTTGAAATGTTCGTTATATTCTAAACACAGACACTTGACAGGATAAATAGAAGGCATTTATTCGACCACAATACTAGTTTATTGGTCCGACAGGTAAGACAAGGCAATATGTTTCAATCAACGAACTAACGGAAACTGTTCTGGAAACTACCGGATAGAAACACAGACGTACCTAATATTGTAGTTTTGGTAATATTTTGCGAATATATGGAAATTTATGGAAATTTTGGCGAAATGTTTCGCCACGTCCAACATGTAGATGTCGCTACCTTTAATACATTTCTTGATTTATTCGCTATGCTAAGATCAGCGACGGAATCTGATTCGTTCATTTCGTTCTATAGTTTGTTTATTTTGCACCCTATTTTTAATGTGCCCTATGTAGAGAACAGTGTGGTCAGCTTTTTATAACGTATATAGATTAAATTATTATTTTATTTTATTACTAGGTAGAAGTCCGTGGTTGAAATGCATTCCCGTTCTAGGAAGTGTTGTGTGCCCGGATGCACAGATAATGAGGAAATGCATCATCGTTTTCCGTTAAATAAGCGATCGTTAAGAAATGAGTAAAAAACTTTAAAAATCCTAAACTGGTTGGTTAAACATGAAGCAGATTTATTATCGTTACCAGGTGAGACATTTGTGTGATACATTTAAACCTTCCTTTAAGTATTTATGAACAATTTAGTGACGGTGAAAATAATACCACGAGCCTAGAACATGTACAAATGGAAGTGGATTAAAATCAAAATTATATAGAAGGTAAATTGAAGGAGTCAGTCACATCTCTGTTCATAATTGTTACCATTAATTTCAAAACTGTCTTACTATATTTGTAGTGCCTATTTCCATCATTCCAGGCCTACAACCAGGGTGTTCGAAACAAGTATCATCGACACTTGAACAATCTCCAGAAAGTAATGGTAAAATTTGTATCCCCCTTTCTGCTCATTCTTACTGTTAGTTACTTGACTATAACTTCAGTCCAGATGTTCCTATAACAGCAAACAAAGTTGTACGTTGTACCGTAGTGTATATCTCAGGTTATTTAGTAAAACTTTTTAAAAAAGAAATGAAATGTGATTTTTGTTTACATACGATTATGAATAAATCAGTAAACCCACAAATTGAGACTGATTTTATAGAGACAAGAGAATTATCTCGTGTCCCAAACTCTAACAAAATTGCTTTAATATACAAGTAGTCAGTAGGTCTTTGAGCTATATCTTAAATTATTCAGCGATTTTGCCATGTCGATAATATAACAAAATTTTTGTCAAATGTTTTAAAAAAAGTAACTTAAAAACTCTTCAATTGTACATTCCATAATGATCTTTCGGATAAAATATTAAAAGTACTGACGGAAAGATGGAAGAGATAATTTTATTTTGCTATGCACCGAAGTTTTTTGCTTATGGTTTATATTTATGTATATAATATTTATATTTTATAGCTGTTACGTGCATTTCGCTTTGTGTTCTTAATGGGGAAAAGTGCGCTTCTTCGAGTGCAAACGCAAAATTTTTTTAACCAAATTATTACTTAATTAGTCTTTTTTTTATAATTTTAGATAGTTTAATTTACGATTGTATTGAAATATAGTTTATTTAGTTTTGATTGAAATATTTAGTTTATATTATTGTATACATTAATTTTTTCTATATATATATATATATTGCTTTGTTTTATATTATAATACTAGAATTAAGTAATTATATAAGAAAATCAAGTTGCTATGGAAAGACAAAACATGGAACAAAAGAAGCTTTTCTATTTTGAAAACTTTACGAAGTTATATACCTGCTCTAATTTGAATATCCATATCAAGAGCATTTCCTACTGAATCTTACAATAATTTTATATTCTAGAAAAAATACCTGCATAAAATCTGAAGGGTGTATTCATTTTTAAATATTTTACTTGCGAAAATAAATATAGCAGCAGACAAATATTGAAACAGCGTGGTTCCAAACAAAGCATCCTCCTATTAATGAAGATACCAAAGTAGCAAAAATATTGTATACATGTAAGTTTTGCGAGCATACTACAATGTAAGTGAATCTTCTAATGAATTATTTACAGTCAACTCATAATTTAAACGTTGAGGAGTTATTGAAATGTAATACCTTTCAAGAAATTAAAATATGGGAATATGATATGGAGCAAGCCCCAACCTCGTGTCATTTATTATTTATTAAATCATCTTTTATTATGTTCATGTTATAGACATTTATTTTTAAAATTAAGCCCAAGATATATTATTGGAGGGGATTTTAGAATATACAGAAAAAGTGAAAGTGCCATCGGAAAAAAAGGTCAGTACAGTAGAAAATAAATGCAAAATGCCATAAAACGTTTAGAGCCGAAACTGAATATCTGGACCACAAATGCAGCGTAGGATAATTTGAAACATAAAAATAACAGTATTATTTCAACAACAAGTAAAAAAATATGAGAACACTACACAAAAAATAGATAAAATGGAAATATCGACATCATGATATCACATATTGCAGTTCTGAATGTAGAAAACACAACTAGAACCCAGAACGAACGGGCACTCTACAATGCGTGGATGAAAGAAAAGTCAGAGAGTCTTGAAATTGCATTAACCAATATTCAAAAACAAATATATGCCCTCCAGCTACAACTAAATAAACAAAGCTCTGAAGGCAAGGACAAACCACCAAGCCAACAAAAGCAGTCCAATTGTTAAATACGAAACAGATGAAGAAGAATTGCAGAAAGAAATAGGCTGAATAACGGGTAAAAGTAAAAAAATAAAAGCAAATAATTCCCAAGGATCATCATCACAGCAAATAAAAGTAAAACAAAATAATGAACAAAATAAAGAAATTAGAATGCCCAGATCACC